>NC_072402.2:108115000-109365000 GCF_028858775.2 Pan troglodytes | reverse complement strand
TATCTTCTAATACATCAAAAAGTCTTTCTCTCCCAATTTCCAATGCTCTCAGAAAGATTATCTAGCAGTGCAAGTGGAAGAGCAGGACTTTCATCTACCACATCCCAAATCAGCAAACAAGAGAGAGAAACATCCCAGCAGCTGTCTATCTATAACTTGCATTCTCTCAAGTTTTTAATCAATGCCAATTTTCTTGCTGTCAACACATTCTCTATAAATTTAGACACTATCTGTTAAAGATCACTTCAAAAATATAATGTTACAGGTTTTCACTGATTTTCCTGAGCCCCATTTACAGTGAACCAATCTGTGCCAGAACTTTTTGGGACTAACAGCAAAAATTCAGTCTTTGGGAAACGTCTTTTCATGGAACTAGCTATATGTAAGTCCAGAACATGTTAAATTGACAGAATATTCTTTCCTCATTCTCTCAGCTTTCTCCAGTGCCAGGACATTCTGAAATAAACACTTAGCTTGCAGCTGATTTTGAAGAGGAGGTGTCAGTGCAATTCAGGATTTTGCCATGAGGGAATCTATGTCTTTCCTTTTCATAAATAAATCCAATACTTACATAATCATTCGAGGTCATTCTTGGAACCCATGCTGAGAGTAGTGACAACTGCTGATGATAATTTTTTTTTTAAAAGGTGAAAAGGTATGAGGTATATCAAAAGCATCTTCACATCATAGACTGGTAGTGAGGAATCTGGAATCTGGTGGCATAAGTGGTCAATAAATACGGGCATATTCTATCTACTCCTCAAGAAAACTAGGACCTGAGTCCGATAAAACAGAAAATAATCACTACACACCCAAGCAGTGGCCTCACAGTGTCTACCACATTTTCCAGCAGAATACACCACCTGTGTTAAGAACTAAAGTCATCCCGCTGCTGACAGATTGTCAGCAAACCTAAGGATGTGTGGTTGGGTACCACTGAGCATGGCACAGACTTGGAGATAAAACCTGAACTAATCTTTCTAAAATGCTGCTGGCCCTTAGCCATCATATCTCAAGTTATGAGCTCTGGAACAGAGAAGTATAAAATATTTAAACAACAAAGTCACATATTGCAGCATTCCCTCCTGCAACCTCATGAGGGCTAGGTCAATTCATGCTATGCCATGTAGATGGGTCAAGGTAGTAATATCCATGCTGCAATGTGTTTATTCAGCAGGAAAGATTATCCAGATTCTTCATATCCAGAGTCAGTAAGATATTTCAGAGAAAGGCAATGAACTTGCACGTTGTTTATTGACCTTACTTAAGCATTTCATACCAGTGTGTCTGGCAGCTTTGGGAACTATTGTGTAAGTGGGGTTACCCAGAAATGATTTCCAACATTCTGAAAATGTTTCATAATCAAGGATTTGGTGAATTCAGTGTGAATCGCATTGCCCCTAACCTATCCTTTTTTTTATAAACCAGGTTTTAGCACTGAAACAGACCTTACATAATTATGCCATTTGAAAATGCAGCCTTGCTTGGCAATCCAAGCAGTGCATGTCAGTCCAAGGATCCATTTCTAATCCTCCAGTCAACCCTCCCATTTCGACAGGCTGCTGTCTCTCACTGGCACCCTTGAGAAGAGTAAATCTGAGCTGGTGACAGAACATTCTTTGCACACAAAGAAAAAGCTGCACAATCAACTACCTGTGTGGGCTCAGGAAGGCATCACAGGTTGGAAATTAGGCTGAAGAATAAGTATCAAGTTTCAAACTCTTTTGGGAAAACCCCAGACCCAGCCAAGAACCGTTGGCAAGAGCACATGGCTGAGAGCCTGGGACTTGG
Source organism: Pan troglodytes (assembly GCF_028858775.2). Classification (NCBI taxonomy): domain Eukaryota; kingdom Metazoa; phylum Chordata; class Mammalia; order Primates; family Hominidae; genus Pan; species Pan troglodytes. The sequence goes on along the minus strand of NC_072402.2, from coordinate 109,363,209 downwards.
CTGCTTGGCAGCTGACTGATATTTGATTCTTTAAAGAGACAAAGAATTAAAATCCAATCAGCAGACACGTCTTCATAGACATATATAGACACAGCGAGCAAGTCACATATTTAGAACGGCAGAATGGTCCAGGATGATTTGCCTAAAAGCTTGTAACCAAAATGGTCAGAGACAGAATTGCTAGCCATTAGTGTCTGGGTTTCAGGCAGAGCAAAGGAGGACAGACTTTGGAATCCTGACTATCACTAACAAGTTAGGTAACCATGGGCAAGTTATTTAATCTCTGAACCACCTGTGAGATGGGGAAAATAATAGGAACACCCATGCAGGGTTCTTGTGAGGACTAAATGAAGATTGTTCACCTGTGATTGTTAAACATAAGAATGGCCTCAGAGTAAATGCTCAAGAAAGGAAAGCTAAAATAATTAGAGGCTTAAATTCACAACTTTTGAAGTGTTTCTTTAAACCAGGTTAAATAAATTCAGAGCCTAGAGACAGATATATATATACAAATGAACATTTGATTTATGCAGAGCAGTGGGATAGACATTTTAATAAATGAATAAATGGTACTAAGACAACTGAGTGTGCAAATAAGAAAAAAGAATTCAATCTTTTTTTAATGGGTTGTACCACAAATCTAGGCACAATATAGATGCTAAATGAACGAGTGAACAAAAAATAAATTTTGTTCAGGATTAATTAAAAGCTTAAGTGTAAAATGCAAAATTATAACGTTTTTACAATAACCTAAGACAGCAGTCCCTAACTTTTTGGCACCAGGAACTGGTTTCACGGAAGACAATGTTTCCACGGACTGTGGGGGTGGGCCGATGGTTTCAGGATGAAACTGTTACACCTCAGATCATCAGGCATTAGGTTTTTATAAGCAGCACTCAACCTAGATTGCTCACATGCACAGTTCACAATAGGGTTTGCACTCCTATGAGCATCTAATGCTGCTGCTGATCTGACAGGAAGCAGAGCTCAGGCTGTAATGCTCACTTGCCCACCACTCACCTCCTGCTGTGCAGCCCAGTTCCTAACATGCCATGGACAGGTACCCATCCACAGCCTGAGGGTTGGGGAACCCTGATCTAAGATATCTTCCTGAGGGAAAGTGGTAGAGTTAAAGAAGGCATAGAGGGAACTTCTGGGTGCTGGCTGGATTTGATTTATTGGCCCAGGAGATAGCTATATGGGTATACATTTTATATTATCCTTTAAGCTGCTCATGTGCTTTTTACAGTCCTCTGTATGTATGGTCTCTCTTTCCCTTCATGTCCTCTGTGATCTCCATCCCTCCGAGTGCCTTTGCAGCACATCCATGATCAGGCCATTTAGAGGGCTAATCCTATTTTTAATGGAAAAAAGAAATAAAATATAATAAATATTTAAATAAATACAAATAAGTTGTTTATGTGAGAGCATAGGTGGGCTAGTTATAAATACATAGTGACACTGTTTGACATAGTCCACCTTTTGGCTTTAGTCAGGCACAAACCAAATGCTACTTCTCTCTCTCTCTCTCTCTCATTCTCTTTAAAATTTCATCTGCTACTTGTGCTCACATTCTGCCCAGCTCATCTGTCAAGCTGCAGACCCCAGGCCTTTCCTGTTTGCACTGACCGTTTCCTGAAAATCCACTAATTCTCTCCTGCTTTTTGACCCTTTCTCAGCAAGTTGCATCTTCTGGTTGGTGGATACATTCCTACCCATTCCTTGTTTTCTGATACAGTCTCTCAAAATGCTTCCTTTTCTTTTTACAAATTTGCCCCTTATTCCAGGTCCTCAGACCCAAAATATTGACCTAGAGACTGCATTCTCATTTAGTGGACTTATCTTACCCTCATATGCCTATCAATTTTAAAGCAGCAGATCTAAAATCCATATTTACCCAATTACCTTTTGAGTCTACATTAAGAAAGATTAAAATAGAATTTACAGGAATATTAATAAAAGAATAGTTCTTTGTACTATCAATGTTAAACACAAAGTATATGTTCAATAAACACTTAATAAATTAAGAAATTCCACATTAGGTTAAGCGTTTAAAGCAAATTAATGTTCAAATAAAGAAAGACATTACAAACTTGGGCTTATAAGCACTAAATTGGATCTTCCTAATACACTCACGGGTAATTAGTGTTGTGTATGCATGCTCTTATTTTAAATAGAGTTCATTTTTAAACAGAAATGCTTAAGTTATTAGCTACATGTTCTATTCTCTTTGTTACTCCTCCTCTACCTAGAAAAAAATCCTGGTTATTTACTCTGCCCCACCACACCCATACTGACCGCTATTCACTTGGTAGGCAAAATATCTACAAGGGAATCATCCGTCTCTCAGTGCTAAAAGGAAATGAAGAAACAGCAAGTAACCTCTAGGTCTCATGATTTCCCCTTCAGGTAATGTCCAAAGCACACCTTCCCTAGCATTACTCCTCTCACATCAGTATCTGAGCTTTTATTTAATTCTTGCCCTAACCTCAGTGAGCTGATCCTGGCTCCACTAGGGTCAGTTTCAGTTTTTCAATCTCCTCTAATCTTATACCCTTCTTCAGAGGACGTAGGTAGTAGATCCTTCCCTAAGAGGTAGGAAAGCTTTTCCTCCAATATACTCCAGCTTATCCTGCACCCTAGGCCAGGAAGGAGACCTGAGAGACAAGCTGAGAGACAAAATCATCAGTGTTACTAGGGTTTCTGACACAGTACAAGACACTGTGGGAGAAGGAATAAGGTCAGGGAGAGGCTAGAATTTTGTCTCATGGAGACCAAGACTGTGCCATTCATATTTAGGGCAATCTGATGACCCTTTGCTGATTTTTCTAATCCCTACAGTTTCACTGCTCTGTGTCCTTTTAGAGATAAAAAACAGTCCCAGGATAAGATATCACCTCCAGATACAAGTGTAGATAAGTTACTTTTTTCATTCACTTATTCATTTATTTAGCATCTATATTGTACCTAGATTAGAGAAAGAATATAAAAGAGGCATAAATTGTGGTCTGTAAAAACCAAATGAGAGAAAACATCAATAACCACTGTAGGCATTTAGGAGAAGAAGAAATTCTCACCAGTCAGGATGGTCTAAAAATGCCTTGTAGAGAGGGGTATCCAAACTGGAACTTAAATCTAAGGATCATTAAGGAAGGAAGGGAGGAGAGCATTGCAGATAAAGAGAAAAGCACTTTAAAAATCTAGGATACAGGGATGTGCCCAGAATGTTTGAGTACAGTAAAGAAACCATGGAAATTAATGATTGTAGAAGGAAGCAGCAGGAAAGAAGCAGGGTTTTAGGATGGTCTGTCAGGTAGAGGTGCCGGGGACTTTTTTCTGTAGGTAATGTGGGATCATGGAAGGTTTGATCTAATGGTACAGTGCAGTGAGGTTAAAGACGGGAGGCAGAGAGTCCAGCAAGGATAGTGTCCAAGGTCCAGAGGAAAATGGCTAAGTGAGGATGCAGAGGAAGGCAGGGGAGGCTTGGGAGAACAAGAACAACCATTCTCTAGCGAAACATTTTTAGGTAAAGAAATCAATGTCTAAATGGATGGCCTGAAGCAGGTGTGATAAAAGGGGAGGACCAGGCCCTGCCTTATGGGGTGATGGCTTCTCTGCAGACTCTTACAGACAAAAGACTTAGATCATGCTTAGTGTCAGTGGGCAGCCTCTGTATATCATAGTGTGTACATGTATATTGTGTTTTGAGATATTGACCAATGATATTATAAAGCTACAAGATTAGAAATATAGTATTTATTTTACTTTTATCCCATATTTTAACATAAATTTTGTAACGTTTAACTACAAAATATATTAGGACATTGGTGTATGAGTAAAATTTATAAATAAATAAGTATAAATGTATTGGAAGTGTTTGCTCATATTTTTTTAACTGATAAGGGTATGTAATCAAAAAGTTTCGAGATAAGGAATGTGAAATAACCCTTGAGTCCAGGTTCCCATCAGCCTGAGTCGTAAGCACTATCTAAAATACAGAGAATATTGCCAGGCATGGTGGTATGTGCCTGTAGTCTCAGCTACTTGGAAAACTAAGCAGGAGGATTGCTTTAGGCCAGGAGTTTGAGGCTGCAGTGTGCTGTCATTGCACTTGCTCATAGCCACTGTGCTCCGGCCTAGGCAACATAGCTAGACCCTATCTCTGAAAACAAAACAACAAAACAAAAACATAAAATAAAAGAAAGTAAAATATACAGAATATGGTAATGTGACTCGTGTCACTAGAAAGAACAGAGCCAGGAGGAATTCCTCTACAGAGGTCTAGACATGGGCTTGATAAGTAGCCTCCAGGCCAAATGGAGCCCTCACTACCAGCAATACCACGGGCAAAGAAAATATAGGGTCATCTTTGATCATAAAGATACCAGCCTAGGACTCAGTTTCAAATCATGGAGATCAGTAGAACTCATTTTTAAAAAAAACTTTTTCATTTTTATCATGAAGTTTTCCTGGAACATTTTATATTTTTTATTATAAAATTTTTCACCTATGTATTTATCTACTGTATATATATATCATAGATTGATAATTGACATAATTATCAATCTATAATATATTCCTCATAGCAGAGAATTTGCTGTAATTATCTCTATTCTCTCTCTCCTCTCCCTCTTTCTATATATATATATATATACACACACACACACAGACACACACACATATATCTTATAGTAGAGAATTTAGTGAATCTCTATTTAACCATTACTCAGATTTAACAAATATCACCATTTTGCTACACTTGCTCCAACTAGCCCTCGTTTTTAAATTTCTTCTTAAATTGCATTTAAAAGCAAATTCCTAAAATCATGCTCTTACCTAAATTTTTTTCATATAAAAATAAAAATAAAGATTATTTTCTTACACAGCTTTGTCATCTAGAACAAAATTAACAATAATTCTTTGATATCATCTAACAGTCTGTTCATTTTCACATTTCTTTGTCTCAAATAAGTTGTTTTACAGTCAGGTTTTGTTGTTGTTGTTATTGTTTTGTTATTTTGTATTGGGATCTATACAGAGTCTACACATTTGATGATAATGCCTTTTTCTCTCCATCCCCCCTTTGAAAATTGTAGTATAATTTATATACCATGAAAAGCATGAATCTAAGTATATCATTTATTTAATTTTTGAAAAGTGGATACACTTGTGTGACCCACACGCTTATCATGATGGAGAACATTTCCATCGCTGAAGACAGTTTTCTCGCATCTCTATCCGGTCAGTTCCCCACCTCGGAGGCAATCACTTTTCATAGATTGGCTTTGAACTTGCTCTAGAATTTATATAAATACTATAAAGTACAAATCTATTTTGTGTCTGGCTTTTTGACTTGGCATAAAGTCTTTGGGATTTAGCCATATTTTGGCTGCACTAGTAATTCATTCCTTTTTAATGCTAAATATTATTTTATGGATATATTATGATTTGTTGAGTTATTTACCGTAGATTGTTTCTTGTTTGAGGCTATTATGAAGATAGGCACTGTAAAGCTATAAACATTCTCTTTTAAGTCTTTTTGTGGATGTAAGCTTTTGTTTTTCTGGGGTAAATATCCGGGATTGAACTTAGTGGTTCATACGGTAAAAATGTATGTAAATATAACATACATTATATGAAATTATTAAAACATTTTTGGAAGTATTTTTATCACTTTACACATTCACCAGAAATGTATGAGAGTTTTGGTTGAGTCATATCCTGTCAACATGCAGCATTTTTAACGTTTTTATTTATTTTACCTATTCTAGTAAGTATACAGAGGTTTTTTTTGTTGTTGTTTTGTTTTAAAGAAAAGAAACTAAGTCAGGAGAAATAAGAAATGTTCCATGTCCTGGATTTGGCTGAATTTTTTCTTCCTGGTGTAGTTTAACTTGGTTCCCTATCCCATTTATTTTCAGTAAACATTTCTGGAGCTTTTTACTCCTTTTTGTAGAGCTATGTTTTTATCTGGTATAATTTTACTTCTGCATAAAAGGCTTATTTTTAACATCCCTTATAGTGCAAATCTGTTGGTAATAAATTATTTCAGCCTTTGAATGTATTTAAAGTCTTTATTTTGACTTTGCCTTTGAAAGATTTTTTAGTGAGATAAAGAATTCTAGGTTGACTGTTTTTCTTACAGTACTTTAAAGATGTTGCTTCACTGTCTTCTAGCTTATGTGGTTTCTTACAAGAAATCTGTCATCCTTACCATTATTCCTCAGTGTGCATGTAAGGTACTTATTTTCTGACTGCATTTCTGTTTTTCACCAGTTTTAAGAAATTTTATTGTGCTATTTCATGGTGCATTTTTCTTGGTTTTCTTGTATTTGGGTTTTGTTGAACTTCTTGGATCAGTAGGTTGTAGTTTTTATTGAATTTGGAAACACTCAGCTACTATTACTTCAAATATTTTTCTGACCTCTTTCCCATTTCTTCCTCCAGAGATTCCAATTTCACAATCTTTGGCTCCTACAAGTTGTCCCTTGGTTCACTGATGCTCTACTCATTTTTTTCAACCCTTATTCTGTTTCATTCTAGATAATTCTATTCAGGTTTCTTACCTTTTTTCTTCAATCTCTAATCTAATCAACCCATCTAGTATATTTTTCACCTCAGTTTTTATCACTAAAATTTTTATTTTTGTATCTACTATGTCTCTCTTGGTATAATCAATATTTACTCTAGTTTGTTGAGTATATGGAATAGTGTTATATTAATGCTTTCCATATCCTTGACTACTAATGCCATCATTGGTGGCATATCTGTGTTAGTTTCAATTGACTTATTTTTTCCCTCATTATGGGTTGTATTTCCCTGCCTCTCAAGATACCCGATAACATTGTATTGGATGCCAGACGTTATGAATGTACCTTAGGTGGGGAATATTTTTGTATTCCTAAATATATTCATGAACTTTGGTCTGGGGCGTAGTTATATTACTTGGAAACAGTTTGATTCTTTAGCTCGTGCTTTTAAGCTTTTCAGGTTGGACCTTCAGCACAGCATTTCGTTTAGGGCTAACTATGCCCCACTACTGAAGCAAGACCCTTAGTAGTTCTCTACCTGATGTCCCATGACTTATGAAGTTTTTTATTCTGACTGGTGGGAATCAGCATTAGTCCCCGTCCTTTGTAAGCTTCAGACATTTTTCCCTCTAATCCTTTTAGTGATCTTTTTCCTGGCTCAAGGTAAGTTTCTCACATGAATGCTCTGATCAGTAATCAACTGAATATTCAAGGCAGACTCTCTATGAACTTTCTAATTTATCTCTCTGAGCATCTATGTTCTGTAGTACTTGTATTAGTCTGTTCTCATGCTACTAATAAAGACATATCTAAGACTGAGTAATTTATAAAGGAAAAAAGTTTAATTGACTCACAGTTCCACATGTCTAGGGAGGCTTCAGAATCATAATGGAAGGTGAATGACGAACAGAGTCACGACTTACATGACAGCAGGGAAGAGAGTGTGCGCAGGGGAACTCCCCTTTATAAAACCATCAAATCTCATGAGAACTCACTCACTATCATAAGAACAGCATGGGAAAGCCCCCTGCCCCCATGGTTCAGTTACCTCCTATCAGTTCCCTCCCATGACATGTGGAAATTATGAGAGTTACAATTCAAGATGAAATTTGGGTGGGGACACAGCCAAATCATATTATTTATTCTACCTCAGCCCTTCCCAAATCTCATGTCCTCACATTTCAAAACTAATCATACCCTCCCAACAGTCCCCCAAAATCTTAACTCATTTCAGCATTAACTCAAAAGTCTACAGTCCACAGTTTCATCTTAGCCAAGGCAAGTCCCTTCTGCCTATGAACTTGTAGGATCAAAAGCAAGTTAGTTACTTCCCAGATACAATGGGGGTACAGGAATTGGGTAAACATACCATGGCAAATGGGGACAATTGGCCAAAATGAAGGGGCTACAGGCCCCATGCAAGTCTGAAATCCAACAGGGCAGTCATTAAACCTTAAAGTTCCAAAATGATCTCCTTTGACTCCATGTCTCACATCCAGGGCACAATGATGCAAGAGGTGGGTTCCCATGGCCTTGGGCAGCTCTGCCCCTGTGGCTTTGTAGGGTGCAGCCCCAATCTTGGCTGGTTTCACAGGCTGATCTTGAGTGTCTGTGGCTTTTCCAGGCACATGGTGCAAGCTGTCAGTGGATCTACCATTCTAGGGTCTGGAGGATGGTGGCCCTCTTCTCACAGCTCCACTAGGCAGGGTCCCAGTGGGGACACTGTGTTGGGACTTCACCCCCACATTTTTTTCCTTCTGCACTGCCCTAGCAGAGGTTCTCCATGAGGGCCCTGCCCCAGAAGTAAACTTCTGCCTGGACATCCAGGAGTTTCCATACATCCTCTGAAATCTAGGTGGAGGTTCCCAAAGCTTAATTCTTGACTTCTGTGCATCCACAGGGTCAACACCACATGGAAGCTGCCAAGACTTGGGGCTTGCAACCTCTGAAGCCATGGCCTGAACTGTACGTTGGCTCCTTTTAGCCATGGCTGGAGGTGCTGGAATGAATAGCACCAAGTCCAGAGGCTGCACACAGCAGGGGGTCTCTGGACCTGGCCCAGGATACCATGTTTCCCTCCTAAGCCTCCAGTTCTGTGATGGGAGGGGCTGCTTTCTGACATGCCCTGGAGATATTTTCCCCATTGTCTTGGTGATTAACACTTGGCTCCGGTTACTTATGCAAATTTCTGCAGCCAGCTTGAATTTCTCCTCAGAAAAATGGGCTTTTCTTTTCTATCACATTGTCAGGCTGCAAACTTTCCAAACTTTTATGCTCTGCTTCCTCTTGAAGCATATTCTGCCAGATACCCTAAATCATCTCTCTCATCTCTCAAGTTCAAAGTTCCACAGATCTCTAGGGCAGGAGCAAAATCCACCAGTCTCTTTGCTAAAGCATAAAAAGAGTGACCTTTGCTCCAGTTCACAACAAGTTCCTCATCTCCATCTGAAACAATCTCAGTTTTGACTTTATTGTTCATATCACTATCAACATTTTGGTCAAAGCCATTCAACAAATCTCTAGGAAATTCCAAACTTTCCCATATTTTCCTGTCTTCTTTTGAGCCCTCTAAACTGTTCCAACCTCTGCCTGTTTCCCAATTCCAAAACTGCTTCCACATTTTTGGGTATCTTTACAGTAGCACCTCACTCTGCTGGTACCAACTAACTGTATTAGTCTGTTCTCACGCTGCTAATAAAGACATATCCAAGACTGGGTAATTTATAAAGGAAAGTGGTTTAATTGACTCACAGTTCTGCATGGCTGGGGAGGCCTCACAATCATGGTGGAAGGTGAATGAGGAGCAAAGTCATGTCTTACATGGCAGCAGGCAAGAGAGCATGTGCAGGGAAACTCCCCTTTATAAAATCATCAGATCTCAGGAGACTTATACAGTATCATGAAAACAGCATGGGAAAGACCCGCCCCCATGATGCAAGTACCTCCCACCAGGTCCCTCTGATGACACATGGGAATTATGGGAGCTACAGTGTAAGGTGAGATTTGGGTGAGGACACAGCCAAACCATATCAGTACTCTACCTTGTAAACTCCCACTTCATTGGCTTCTTCGAACACCCAGCTTCATCTCTTTAATTCAGGAAGACCTCTGAGATTTGCCTTTGTCTCCCTCCATGCACCACAGCCTGGAGATGTTCCCCAGTAAGCTGGTCAATTATAGTGGTCACTTAATTTGTCTTTGTTTCTCAGGGATCATTGTCTTTATTGCTTGATGTTCAGTGTCTTGAGAGCCATTTTTTTCCACATATTTTGTCTGTTATTTTAGTTGTTCCAGTCAGAAGGATAAGTATATACCCTGTTACCCCCATCTTGGTCAGAAAGCACATGCTTCTGTACAAATCTGTCTTTTCAGCTCTGGAAGTAGCTGCTGAGGCACAGAGCAGCCAAATGACAGATGACAAACCATAAGGGCCAATTGAAGAGGATAACTAAAAGGCAAGACTCCCAGCCAGAAACTTAGCCTAGTATACTTTCTGTTAGACAATATGATGTTGGCAATAGCTTCACACAATTCACTCAGGTCTACCAGGAGAATCTAATGAGGCCTTGGATACAAGAGTGCAATGGTTAGGCTGAATACTAGGAGAAAGAAAAGAACAAGATTAAAGCAGGGACAGAGGCCTCAGCCTATTTTAAATTGTCTACTCCATCCTCCTTACTTCCATAGCCTCTGGCAGCTTACCTCTGCTTCTTTACCTTCTAGGAAACACAGTGCCTCCTTGGACCTTGGACCATCTCTGTGTGATCTTAAAATAAACTTAGTGCTCATCCCAAAGCATAGAGCACACATAAAGGGGCCTGAAAAGGTGTGGTTCTCAGGGTAGGATGTTAAATGATTCACAGGATGCACTAAGAGGCACACAGCTGTTGCTTTCTTAATATTTCATGCAGTTCAGCCTATCCACTTTTATCATTGACTACAAAAATCTCCATTTCTAAGTCTTTTGAAGCCGATATGGGCAGTGGTGTCATGACTTGATAGCACACTGAACACCGAAAATGTTGACACCTTTTTCCTGCCTTCTCAAGGCACAGCTCAGTGTAGTACCACCAAGATCTGGAGATTCAATCAGGATGGTTTATTGTGAACAGAAGATGAAGACAAAGACATAGGATGAGAGAACCCTAGTGGGAAGATTGTTAACAGGCACAGTCTCATTCCTCTATTGTAGGTATTTGTAGAATTTGTTACTATTATTATCATTAAGTCCACCACAGCCAAATATTATCCCCTAGGGGCATGTGTTAGAATGTGAAGGTTATCCTGATTGACGAAACTAGGAGCACTGGGCTTTGGCTAGGCAGATAGGGGCATATAATATGAGACTATCTTTCCAGAATATCAGTTATCTTCCAGGAAAATGCAGAATGTCTATCCTAACTTTGAGAAATCCTCATGGAATATCTGTGATGACAACGTTTCATGCTCTAATTGAACTAGGTCTACCTTCAAGGTATCCTTCAACTTACTGAGGAATAATTGGTTATACTTCAGTACCTGTAGTGATAGCTTAGAAACCTGAAAGGAAAATACTCCTGGTGAAAAACAATTAGAGAGAAGGCCTCCATGGGAGCTTAGCCACAATGCTGATTATGAGAGGATCAAATAAAGCTACACAGTTATGGGCTTCCCTAGGGAATTTTCATTCTTTTGTCCAGATTTTCAGCTAGGTCATGTCTGAAAATGAAGAACAAATAGTTCATCCCAAAGGTTTACAATTTTACAATACCAACGTTTAGACCAAAAAAAAAAAAAAAAAGAAAGAAAGAAAAGAAAAGATGGAGCCATGACAATGGATTTTATTTTTTTTAAGAATTGCCAAACAAATCTTCCTAAAACATATTTCGAATCAAGTCACTACGAGTTCTCTGCGCTACGTCTGCTTACTTTTTTCTTTTCCCCAAGAGAAGGAACATAGCTGATTTTACTGCAAACTTATTATGTATAAAGCATTATTTGACATTTACATGGATATTTTTATGTGATTACCCTCATTTTAAGGACTGATAAATTCAGATGATGGTTCAGAGAGCTTGAGTGACTTACCTAAAGTCCTGCAGCCAGAAGGCAACAACCAGGCTTATAGAAGCCAAGTTTGCTTGATTCTAAAGTTCAGGCTCCTTCAATTATATCTCACAGCCTATGCACCATATTTTTTTCTTTTAACATATAAGTAATCCATGAATACAGCTCATTATAAAATATTGAAGAAATACATTAGTATGTAGGGAAACACAAAAGTTCCCACTCTCCCACATCCAACTCTCAGATGCCTCCCAGATGCAATAACTGCTAACAGTTCGTACATCTTTCTGGTCTTGCTTTAACATTGACAAATATGTGTGTGCAAATACACAAAGAAATTTTTTAATAGTTAAAAAAGTTCTCAAACTTACTTTTTTTACCTACTATCATGTCATACTGATATTTCCCTTAAGCGCATATGAATCCATCTACATATTTTAAACTACTACACAGCATTTCACACTTTGGATATATTTCCCTTTATTTATCATTTGCTTACAGAATGGCATCAAAGATTTCTAAATAAGCATTGTGTAAACCTGTGTGAATGTTGTTTAGATAGATAATCAGAGGTAAAATGCTGGCTAAAGGTAAATACAAGTTTTGCTATTGCCAGCAGCATATACCAGTGCTAGTTTATCTACAGTCTGGTTTCAAATCACTAATTATTGGTGAAGTTGATGATTTTCCTAACTTTACTCGTCATTTGCATTTTTTGTTCTGTGAATTGCTTGCTGATAATTTTGGTTCATTTGGGAGGGGCCCCAGTTCCTTTTCATTTTCTTATTTATATATAAATCCTCCTTCATATTACGAATATTATTTTTTGTTATGTGGACTCCAAATATATTCTCTCAAGCTGTCTTTTATCTCTTAACATTATTTAAGATGTCTTTAGTCAAGTAAATTTAAATTTGTAATTATAAATTTGTAATGAGTTTAATTTAAATTTAGACAAATTTAAATTTTTATGTGGTCCAGTTTACTAAACTTTTTTACCTTATAGCATTTGGGTTTTGCGTCTTAGAAAAAAAAATCCTCCTCCTTTCATTTTAACCACCTCCTTTGGTAAGGATAACCATATTAAAAAGTCTTCATTTTTTCCTAATCCTGCATTTCATTTAGAATTTACATTGATGTGAAATTGGGCACTGATTTATTTTTTCCCAAAATGAAAGTTCCAGAGCCTATGTTTCTAGTAATGGTGGACAACATAATTTGAACTACCCTTTCTGCTGAAAATAATTGAAAAGCTAGAGGAAAAGATAAAAATTTGTTATTAAAAACACCAAATGACTAACAAACTAAAGAATGTAAAAGAATGAAAAGAGGCTGTAACTTCCAAATTAATAAAGGGGAAGAAACGGAATGATAAAATGATATGAGTCATTATTCATTTTACACATTTTTGAGATTAATTTATTAACAATTATTTAAGAGTTTTGCAGCTTCATTCATAAGTTATATTTATCTACAGTTTCCCTTTTCCATGCCTTTTTTTTTTTTTTTTTGATTTGGGTAGGTGAAAAGGTTATGCTAACCTCACAATTCAAGTTACCAAAACTTTCTTTATTCTATCTTTTTAATAGTTTACAAAACAGAAATTATCTGTTCTTGAAAAGTTTGGTGATCAGGATAGGCTGCCTTTTATGGTGTAGATCTTTGGGTACCTTTTCTATGTTTCCATTGATACTGATTTTTTTTTCCCACTTTTAGTAAGTTTAGGTGCTGCTTTCCTATAAAATATTCATTTCATATGGATTTTTTCATATGGTAGTTTCCTGTAATACTAAAATTTTACTCATAATTATATCTTTTTTCTCATATCTGCTTTATTATTTTGTAGGATCTACTGTGTCAGTGGAATATCTGATGCCAAATTGGTTCTCATTTTGTTGAGGTAACTCTAGCTGTGAAACCCAAAGAGAGCTTTACGGTTTTTCCTCTGAGTTTTAAGGTTTTCTATCGTTGGTGTCATACAAAATATGTAGAAAGGCAAGGGTTGGGCCGGGCACAGTGGCTTACGCCTGTAATCCCAGCACTTTGGGAGGCTGAGGCTTGTGGATCACAAGGTCAGGAGATTGAGACCATCCTGGCTAAGATGGTGAAACCCCATCTCTATTAAAAATACAAAAAATTAGCTGGGCGTGGTGGCGGGCGCCTGTAGACCCAGCTACTCGGGAGGCTGAAGCAGGAGAATGGCATGAACCTGGGAGGCGGAGCTTGCAGTGAGCCGAGATCGCGCGACTGTACTCCAGCCTGGGCGACAGAGCAAGACTCCGTCTCAAAAAAAAAAAAAAAAGAGGAAAGGTCGTTTTCCACTTTACACTCAGACTGCTCAGCATTCAGGGGCCAATTAATATAAAAATTCTTTTTTTTTTTCTCCAGATTACCCCTGGCCCCTTACCCTCTCCTTTTATATTTTCTCTTTCAGGAGAGATGTGGGAACTTCTCATCTATCCTTCATACCACTCATATTTTTAAAATCTTCATTATTTTAACACGTTTTCTAGAAGAATTTTCACTCACTATTTTTTAAAACCTTTTAGCTAAATGCATGCATCTCTTGTTTTTATGATCACATTTTTAAAAATTTCCACACTTGCAAATTGCTTCTTTAGCATAATCAACTTGTCTTGTTTTCTGGATGTAATATCTTCTCTTAAACTTCTACAGAAGTCACTTATACTTATTTTAAGGTATTCTCTGTTCTGATAACTTTTTCTTTGTGGATTATTTCATCTTCTATGTATCTGTATATTTTGCTAAATAAGCAAACTAAGGTTAGTTTGTTTCAAATGTTTTGTGATTATTAGTAACATTCTTATCTTTCCATTGAAGACTTTGCTCACTTCTCTATGGAAGCTGCTTCTGTTTATTGTAGCCTGTATCTGAGGATAGAGAGAATGTGCTGATTGATAGGGTATGCCATGGTTTCATTTTTGGTTCTAGAATGGGTCCCTTTTCCTCCTCAGGGGTAAAAAAGTATCTAGACCAGGCTTTGGCAAACTTTTTCTGGAAAAGGCCACATAATAAATATTTCAGCTTTATGGGCCACATGGACTCTATTGTAACTATTCAACTCTGCTGTTGTAGTATAAAAACCACCACAGCCACTGTGTTAACTAATGTATATGGCTGTGTTCCAATAAAACTTTATTTTCAAAAATAGGCAATTAGCCTATGAGTTTGCCATAGGCTGACTTAGACCATTAATCCAGAGATGGCACTAATGGGGCTTCTGTTATCCAGTCCTGAATGTGGTAGGTGCTGAACAGTGGTGGCAGGAAATTTTAGCTAGAGAGGCATGGTTAAGCATCATTTTGGGCTGTATAGCTCTACAATTTGATTCTATTCTTTCTTCTCCATTCTGAGAGGTTGTTAATATCCCTTAATAAGTTCATTTTCTGCTTAAAACAGACAGAATGAATTCTGTTATTTTCAACTTAGTAGTCTGATTTATACAGCCTCCTAGTAACTCCTCTAAATTTCTACTCAAAAATGGTGCTTGTTTTCTTGTACTAGTATAAATTAACTCTACTTCTAAAATTGTTTTCTGTCATCTTTTGCAATGTACTCATTCTATCACCTTCACTACCAATCAGTTGGTTTGGGAAGAATTTTGGACAGTAAGTGCTTATTCTTTGCAGCTGTTGCCTGAGGATCTTGCAGCTTTGGCTCTTGTGGAACATATTCCTCAGCCTCCTCCTTATGTGCAACGTTTATTTCATTTATATATGTATGACATTGCCAGAATTATTCCTTCACCTTGCAAGTTATAACTGTATACAAAACTGAGCTTCAGTATCACCCCCTCCATAAGGCCAGCTCTAACTTCTCCAGACTTTATTGACATATATATGTGTTCTGAACTCTGAATGTGGTTAATATTATTATCAGTTGGTCCCAAATTAGTCTAGTTTTTTAAGGCAGTTACTATATTAATATCTAACATTTACAGAGCCTTTATCATGGCTTAGACACTTCAAAAACATTTAAAAGTGCAACTGTTCCTTGGTATCCACGGAGGACTGGATCTAAGACCCTTACAGATACCAAAATCTGCAGATGCTCAAGTACCTGTAAAATGATGTAGTATTTGCATATAACTTATACATACCCTCCCATATAATTTAAATAATCTCTAGATTATTTATACCTATTACAATGTAAATGCTAATATAAATAGTTGTTATATTTATTGTTATTTGTATTATTTTTATTGTGATGCTGTTATTTTTATTAGTTTTTGGAACATTTTTCATCCACCGTTGGTTGAATGTGCAGATATGGAGAGCTGTTGTATTAATTCATTTGGCCATTATAACTTCATGGGGCAGACTCTATTATTATTATCCTAGTTTTACAGGTAGGGTAACCAAAGCATGACATAGATTAAGAAAAGTTTCCATGGTCTTACAGTTAGTGAGTAGCACAATCAGGATTCAAATCTATAGTCTGGCTCTAGAGCCTTATCCATTCTAACGCCTCCTGGGTGTTAGTTCTGTTTCTTCTATTAAATTGTAAATAGTTCTGCATTTCTTTTGGATCCTAGTAAGGGTGATGGATCAGAATGAATGTAATTTGGTTCCTGAAGATTAATTATATCACCACGTGATTGATGTGTAGTTACCATGATATAATATCAGTGAAAGTTATACTGATCCGCTCTTATAATTATAAGCACAAAAAATAGTTACCATCCTCCTGGGAACTTTCTACGACATGTGAAGTCTTATATTCTTACATGGCTATGACTGTTTGGAAAAATTTATTGGGATCTGCAGCCATCCAACAGTTCAGAGGAACCTAAGTCGTAAGTGAAAGATACAGTTTACCACAACTTCATGTTCAAACCAGTTAGCAGTCTTTGACAGAGACCATGCACATAAGGTCACCATACTCACTGGGTTACACTGCCTCTGATCATTTTCAAAAAGACAAGACTATGATTGACTTGAAGCCAGAAAATGTAGTACTCATTTTTAACACTCCAGAGGAAAAAAAAAATACTGACGGAATTCAAAAGAATCTCACTTTACCTCAATGACCACAGAAAGGTAGATATCTTCAAGATCTAGCTAAAGGCAATATGTGGCAAGATGACAGCTGAGAACCAGAGTTTTGATTCCCAGGATTGATGGTTCTAACAAGCATCATCTCTAAGCAAACAAATGCAGACAGAGGGATTTCTGTCAGGCAACATGATTGCTTCCATTTGCAGTGTGTAGGGTTGTTTGACGTCTTGTGAATCATAAATTCTAGAGACAAAGGAACAGATCTTCCCTCGCTTCACTTGGGAAATGATTAAATCCCTTACTGCCACTTATTGCCAGACTGCATTTGTTGGCAACTTAGAGTGTGTGTGTGTGTGTGTGTACGTGTGTGTGTGTGTTTTGGGGGGGTAGGTAGAGTGATGAGGAAGTGTGGAAGGATGGACATTTCCTAAAGATTTTGTCGTGTTTCTTTGTAAACTTTTAAAAAAATCTCCGAATTTGCTGCTAATTTGTAAATATTTCACTTTTGAGTCACCATAATGCTTCCTTCTCTTTAATTTCTTTCTTAGAAGTACATTTTCTTGGTACAGATTTACTCCTGTTTCTAGTCTTTTCTGTCCCCACTAATTCCTCATTGCTTCCCCTGAGGTTGTAGAAGGGAAAGGATGTGCTAACAGAGGCAGGGGCCCAACAGCATGGAGTCGGCATTGACAGTTTCTGGCCTCAGGGATGGAGGAAGACTCATGATACTCAGCATTAGAGCAAGTGTAGACATCACAAAGGGTGATTTTCCCAGGCTGCACAACTAGAAGCCTTGGAAGGGTGACTCTGAGCATGGGCTTTTAATTTAAAAAAAAAAAAAAAAGAATTTGGAATTATCTTCCTCTCCTGTGAAGAAAAGCCACCCCCTTGCCCAGTCTACAGGGAAGCCTTTAAAAAAGCCCAAGCTACCTCCTATAGGCCCGGGTGTTCCCATGACATTCATGAACCCAGCCCCCCTGTAATCCATAAGGGTGGAACATTTGCATTGTTTTCGAGATGGAAAATTGCTGTTAATCTTAACTCTGAAGGAAAAGAGAAACAGGAAGCCATTGGGAATGTAAAATGACATGCTGAACTTTGAAATTCAAACAAGAAAATTCACTGCCTAACTTGCTCTCTGAAAGCAGCTTTTATATTCCCTTGAAGAAAACAAAAGGGATCTGTTTTTGAAAGATTCACTAAGTCATATATATTTGCTCACACTATTTGCTGCAACTTGGAAGTCTGACTTTGTAGAAGCTTACTGAAGTAAAGGGGTCTGGTTCACCAAAGAAGTTTCAAGTACTACTTTTTGGTTTTTCTTCTCTTCCATGTTCTTTGTGTTCTTTCATTTCAAGATCTACAGCAACATCAGCTAACATCTCATAAATGTTCCTATAACTAAGAAGCACTACATGTTGTGTATGTCAGCTAGAGTGACTTCTCAAACCTTTTCCATTAGCATAGTGTGGTGAAAAGAACACGGAGAGTCTAAAATCTTAGATCCAGTTTAGCTCTACCAGGGACTGCTTATGAACAAGTCAAGTAATCTCTCTGTCTTATAGCTTTATTTTTTAAAAGTGGGGAGAAAGTAGACTTTGCCAGAAAATATAAAGTAACTTTCAAATGATTTTTATCTCACAGCTCAAGCTTGTTTATGCTTAAATTGCATAACATTCATTATACAAACCATAGGAGTAGGGTCTTGGTCTGTTTTGTTCACTATAGTGTTATCAGAACCTAGAACAGTACCTGGCTGGCACTCAATAACTATTTGTTGAGAAAAGAATGAATGAACAAAATAAATAGAAAGCATTGGTTCATAAAGAGATGTGATCCAAGCTGAGTGATCATGTTGAACATGAGAAGAATTCAGCTTCTTTCATTTTAAAGGGAAGAGCCTAAAGGGAGCTGAGAATGTAAAACAGGGCTCACTTCAGAGGAAGGTCCCTTTTCTGAGCCTCTGAAAAATGTGTGCTGCTGTTATGGAGTCAAAATAGAGAAATAAATAAGATTCTCATCTACAGGTGAAGGTGGGCAAGAAAGAAAGCCTCAATTTCAGGAGCCAAGTGAACACTAGATTCAAGCATTGGCATGTAGGGTGATACACATAAGTATGGAAAACCTCACAGAGAGGAGAGAGAAGATTAACTCAACTCATGGAAGTATGGTGGGCAAAAGCCTGGGGGTCATCAAAGTGACTCTAAATATAATTAACAAAGCAATATGTGCTGTTACTAGGAAAGCAATCTTTTGTAATGGATGGCACTGGTCAGATCCTTTTTAGGGTGCTGGATCTTGTTTGATTTCTTTAAGTGAAGGAGGCTATAAGTAGGTTTTTTTCCCTAAGATGGTGGATTGGAGGCTTTTAGTGTGACTCAGCCACTTGAAAATAGCAAAGTAGCGCATTAAGATCAACTCTGTGAGCTTTAATTTAAGAAAGAAAATGGAAATCCACTGGAATAGAAAGGATAGCCCAGGGGAGGAGCAGGTGGGCCAACAGCCCCTGTGACAGTGTCTGGCTTATAAAAATGGGCAAAGCCCTATTACTTGAGAGGGGCAAAGAGGCTCCCTATGTGACCTACCCTTCCACTGGGGATCCATGCAACCCAGACCAAGGAAGAGAACTTTGAGCTAACTGGTGGAGAGGCTTGGAGACGCTGAGAGGGAAAAACACTAGGAAAAGTTGCAGGCATTTTTCCAGACCTAGGACTAAGAGCAGGAAGCCATTTTTAATCCAGGCTCAATGTCAGTCATTCTTTGGCAACTCAGCAGCATGGTCACACAGACATTTTATTCTAAGGCCAGAGATTGGGGCACTTGCAATGCATTGGGGTAGGGGCCGTCACAACCAGAATTGAGTGGTGAGTATGGAAAGCATCCCAGCAGTAGGCAGTGGAATTGTGCTTCTCCCTGTTGCAGGTCTGGGGTGGTAGGAGAGCTGCTGCAGCTGTAGTTTCTCACAGGCAATGAGACTTGCATCCAGAGCCAGCTTGGAGACCTGGAACTGGTCTGCATGTGTCATTGCTGGGTGCCCCAGCCTGCTCCCTTGAGATTGTGATGCATCGGGGCCCTCTCTGCTCCATGCCCAGGGAGATCACCAGGGAGTCATAACACCCACTTAAATGGATTAGCAGCCTGAGCCTGAGTTGCCTCACTCTTCTTGTGTATAGATTGTGGTGCAGCAGGGCCCTCTCTGCTTCACATCCAGGCAGATCTCCAGGCAGCTGGAGCTCCCACTCACCTGGATCAGCAGCCTGAGCGACCCCAACCTTCCTGTGCATAAAACATGGGTCAACAGAGCCCTCTTTGCTCCATACCCAGGCAGATCTCCAGGCATCTGGAGCACCCACTTTCCTGGATTAGGAGTTTAGATTGACACCCACCTCCTCATTCACAGAATTTGGGACCAAGGAGGTTTTCCAGCTCCATACTCAGGCACACATCTGGGCACTCAGTGGCCACCCACTAGACCTTTCTTTGGCATTGGTGCTTGTGCCTGCCATTTGGGGACCTGTAGGCAGGCCTGTCCAATCCAGGCCCACTTTTCTTTGTCCCTCTTACTCCACAGGGCTAAGCTGGGAATTCAGACGACTGTGCACTCCACAGATCAGCCTATTGCCTGAGGTAACAGAGAGCTCTTCCCAGTAAGCAAAGATCAAGTATATACCCATCTGCATTGGCTGCAGGTGGTTCTTACCCATAAGTGTCATCTACTGGTTTGTAGGTTGAACTACACAGATCAATATAAAACCTGCCCACAGAAATGCATAAGGCTATAGAAGCAAAGCCAAAAGAGTCTACCCAAAATTCTCAACAGTCACATCCCCTAGGGAGGAGGGGAAAGGGAAAGAAAAAATATTTAATTATAAGAAAAGAAAGAAAAAATCCTATCCACATGAAAAGAATTACAAAAATTGGAAGTGCCAACATCTCCAATGAGAAGGAAACAGCACAAGAATTCTGGTACCATAGAAAATTTGGATCACGCTAGCTCTCCAGCGATGGTCCCTAATCAAAATGGAAACTCAGAAATGACACATAAAGAATTCAAAGCATAGGTTCCAAGGAAGCTCAATGAGATCCAAGACAAAACAACACAAAGAGACTTCTAAAGCAATCCAGGAAATGAAGGAAGAGATAGACATCTTAAAAAGAAATCAGTCAGAGTTTCTGGAATTGAAAAACTCACTTAAGGAATTTCAAAATGCAACAAAAATCTTTATTAATAGACTGGTCCAAGCAGAAGAAAGAATTCCAGAGCTTAAAGACCAGTCTTTTGAACTAACCCAGTCTGAAAAAAATAAAGAAAAAATAATTTTCAAAAATAAACAAAGTCTTTGAAAAATATGGGATTATGTGAAGTGACCAAACATATGAATTATTGGCATTTCTGAGAGAAAAGGAGAAAAAGTAAACAACTGGAAAACTTATTTGAAGGAATAATCCAAGAAAATTCCCCTAATCTTGCTGGAGAAGTAGACATGGAGATATGAAAATCCAGAGAACACCTGCAAGATACTATACAAAATGAACATCATCAGGGCATATAGTGACCAGACTGTCAAAGTCAACACTAGGGAAAAAAACATAAAGGTAGCTAGAGAAAAAGGTCAGGTCATGTACAAAGGGAACCCCATCAGGCTAATAGTGGATGTCTCAGCAAAAACCTAACAAGGCAGAAGAGATTGAGGGCCTATTTTCAGGATTCTTAAATAAAATAAATTCCAACCAAAAATTTATATCCTACCAAACTAAGCTTCATAAGTGAAGGAGAAATAAAATGTTTTCCAAACAAGCAATCTCTAAAGGAATTCACTACCACTGATCTTGCCTTACAAGAGACCCTTAAGGGAGTTCTAAACATGGAAACAGAACAATACCTGCTACCACAAAAACACAAGTATATAGTCCACAGACCCTATAAATTTAGTAACTACACAATAGAAACTACAAAGCAACTACCTAGCAACTTTTTGACGGAATAAAAACCTAGCATTTCAATATTAATATTGAATGTAAACAGTCTAAGCCATCCACTTAAAAGGCACAGAGTGGCTAGTTAGATAAATAAATAACTGGGCAAAAGTTGTGAAGCAGCAATTCTGTCATATGGACAGGGTTCTGCTTTTTAATCCTATTTAGCTCATTTCGGAAATTCTCACTTTTGTTGACTGCCAACATACAAAGTAAGGGAAACTCAATATTAAGCTGTTAAGATGGCTGTATCAATTCTTAAAATCTGCAGAGCCTCGTTCATAATCAGTCAGTTCCTTCAAAAGCAGACATGGCATCTGTTCCTTGCTTGCTTGTTGGTTGTGCCTACCTTTCACTAGACCTGAATTTTAAAATTGCCCAGTGAGTGCTGCCAGAGTGAGTGATTGTAATTCTGCTTTCAGGTAAAGATAGTCTACATTAACACTGCTGAGTGATTCAAAAACATATCAAAAAATAGCATTAACCCATTTTATTTCCCGGTCTTAGTGTCTGAAGATGCTCACCAGTTTTCTATGTACAGTAAGGCAGCATGCTAAAATGCTTTTGTTCAGTTCTGTATATTCAAAAATAGCAGTGTGTTCTCTGATGGTTACCTGCAGTGGCACCCTGTACAAAAAATAAAGACTTATTGCCATAAAAAATAGAAAAATAAAATAAATAAAACCTATCTGTTTGCTCTCTTTAAGAGACCCATCTCACGTGTAACGACATGCAGACTCAAAGTAAAGGGTTGGAGAAAGATATATCATGGAACTGGAAAACCAACAAAAAAAGCAAGGGTCACTATTCTTACATTAGATAAAACAGACTTTAAACCAACAACAGTAAAAAAGGACAAAAATGGGCATTACATAATGATGGAGGGTTCAATTTGATAGGAAAACTTAACTATTATAAATATGTATGCACCCAACATTTGAGCACACAGATTCATAAAGCAAACACTTTTAGACCTATGAAAAGACTTAAACAGCCACACAATAATAGTGGGGGACTTCAACATGCCACTGACAGCATTAGACAAATTATAAAGGCAGAAAAATAAGGAAATTCTGGACTTAAATTCAACACTCGATCAATTGGACTTAATAGACATCTACAGAATACTCCACCCACCAACCATAGGATATACATCCTTCTCATCTGTGCACAGAACACAACCTAAGATTGAACACATGATTGGCCATAAAACAAGTCTCAATAAATTCAAAAACTTTGAAATTGAGAGGTGACAGCGTGCTGGCAGCCCTCGCAGCCCGCGCTCGCTCTTGGCGCCTCCTAGAGGGCCTCGGCGCCCACTCTGGCTGCACTTGAGGAGCCCTTCAGCCACCACTGCACTGTGGGAGCCCCTTCATGGGATGGCCAGGGCCAGAGCCGGCTCCCTCAGCTTGCGAGGAGGTGTGGAGGGAGAGGCACGGGCGAGAACCGGGGCTGCGCGTGGCACTTGCAGGCCAGCTAGAGTTCCGGATGGGCATGGGCTTGGCACCCCACACTTGGAGCGGCGGGCCGGCCAGCCCCGGGCAGTGAGGGGCTTAGCACTGGGGCCAGCAGCTGCGGAGGGTGTGCTGGGTCCCCCAGCAATGCCGGCCCACTGGCGCTGTGCTCGATTTCTCGCAGGGCCTTAGCTGCCTTCCCGCGGGGCAGGGCTGTGGACCTGTAGCCCGCCATGCCCGCGCCCACCCCGCCCCCGCCCCTCCTCCACCCCGTGGGCTCCTGCGGGGCCTGAGCTCCCTGAGGAGCGCCACCCCCTGCTCCATGGCACCCGGTCCCATTGACCACCCAAGGGCTGAGGAGTGCGGGCACACCGCACGGAACTGGCAGGCAGCTCCACCTGCAGCCCCGGTGCGGGATCCAGTGGGTGAAGCCAGCTGGGCTCCTGAGTCTGGTGGGGACTTGGAGAACCTTTATGTCTAGCTAAGGGATTGTTAATACACCAATCAGCACTCTGTATCTAGCTTAAGGTTTGTAAATGCACCAATCAGCTCTCTGTGTCTAGCTGACCTGGTGGGGACTTGGAGAACCTTTATGTACAGCTAAGGGATTGTAAATACACCAATCAGCACTCTGTATCTAGCTCAAGGTTTGTAAATACACCAATCAGCACCCTGTGTCTAGCTCAAGGTTTGTAAATGCACCAATCAGTGCTCTGTTTCTAGCTAATCCAGTGGGGACTTGGAGAACTTCTGTGTCTAGCTCAGGGATTGTAAACACACCAATCAGCACCCTGTCAAAACAGACCAAGCAGCTCTCTGTAAAATGGACCAATCGGCAGGGTGTGGGTGGGGCCAGATAAGGGAACAAAAGCAGGCTGCCCAGCCAGCAGTGGCAACCTGCTCAGGTCCCCTTCCACACCGTGGAAGCTTTAGTTCTTTTGCTCTTTGCAATAAACCTTGCTGCTGCTCATTCTTTGGGTCCGCAGTGCCTTTATGAGCTGTAACACTCACTGCAAAGGTGTGCAGGTTCACTCCTGAGCCAGCGAGACCACGAACCCACCAGAAGGAAGAAACACAGAACACATCCGAACATCAGAAGGAACAAACTCCGGACACGCCACCTTTAAGAACTGTAACACTCACCACGAGGGTCCACGGCTTCATTCTTGAGGTCAGTGAGACCAAGACCCCATTAATTCCAGACAAAAAATGATACTAACCATACTCTTGGACCACAGTGGAATAAAATGAAAATCAACATAAATATCTCCCAAAACCATACGATTACATGGAAATTAAACAACTTGTTCCTCAATGACTTTTGGATAATGAAATTAAGGAAGAAATCAAAAAACTACCTGAAATTGACGAAAACAGAGACACAACATAACAAAGTCTCTGAGATGCAGCAAGAACAGTGTTAAGAGGAAACCCTACCTCAAGAAGTCAGGAAGAGCTCAAATTGATGACATATCATCACACACACAGAGGAATTAGAAAAACAAGAATAAACTAAGCCCAAAGCTAGCAGAAGAGAAGTAACTAAAATCAGAGCAGAAGTGAGTGAAATTGAGACCCAAAAATCCATACAAAGGATTAATGAAACCAAAAGTTTGTTATCCGAAAGGATAAACAGATCATTAGACAACTGGCTAGAGTAACAAAGAAAAAGAGAGAGAAGATTCAGATAAGCACAATTAGAAATAACAATGGTAACATTACATCTGATCCCAAAGAAACAAAAAAGATCCTCAGAAACTATTAT
Organism: Pan troglodytes; assembly: GCF_028858775.2. Lineage (NCBI taxonomy): Eukaryota > Metazoa > Chordata > Mammalia > Primates > Hominidae > Pan > Pan troglodytes. Next base: position 109,338,419 of record NC_072402.2, on the reverse strand, counting down.
GAACACCTCTATGCATGCAAAAATCTAGAAGAAATGAATAAATTCCTGGAAACACAACCTCCTAAGATTGAATCAGGAAGAAGTTGAAACCCAGAATAGACCAATATCAAGTTCCAAGTTTCTTATTGAATCTGAAATAAGAAACCTACCAACCAAAATAAGCTTTGGACCAGATGGATTCACAGCCGAATTCTACCATGCATTCAAAGAGGAACTGGTACCAATTCTACTGCAACTATTCCAAAAAATCAAGGAGGAGGGACCCTACCCTAACTCGTTCTATGAAATTCGCATCATCCTGATACCAAAATCAGGCAAAAGCACAAAGAAAAAAGAAAACTACGGGCTAAAGTCTCTGATGAACATGGACACAATAATTCTCAACAAAACACTAGCAAACCAAATCCAGCATCTCATCAAGAGGTTAATTCACCACAGTCACATAGGTTTTACTCCTGGGATGCAAGTTTGGTTCAACATATGCAAATCAATAAATGTGATTTATTACATAAACAGAATTATCAAAGCCATATGATCATCTCAATAAATGCAGAAAAAGCTCTCAATCAAATCCAACATTGCTTCATGATAAAAACTTTCAAGAAACTAGGCATTAAATAAGCATGCCTAAAAATAATAAGAGGTATCTATGACAAGCCTACAGCCAATATCAGACTGAACAGCCAAAAGCTGGAAGCATTCCCCTGAAGAACTGGAACAAGACAAGGATGCCCACTCTCACCACTCCCATTCAACATAATACTGGAAGTGCTAGCCAGAGTAATCAGGCAAGAGAAAGAAATAAAAGGAATCCAAACAGGAAAAGAAGATAAATTATTCCTCTTCACTGATAAAATGATTCTATACCTAGAAAATGCTAAAGACTTCACCTAAAGGCTCTTAGAACCGATAAATGACTTCAGTAAAGTTTTGAGGATATAAAATCAATACACAAAAATAAGTAGGCCAGGCACGGTGGCTCACACCTGTAATCCCAGCACTTTGGGAGGCCCAGGCGGGCAGATCACCTGAGATCAGGAATTCGAGACCAGCCTGGCCAATATGGTGAAACCCTGCCTCTACTAAAAATACAAAAAATTAGCCAGGCATGGTGGAGTGCACCTGTAATCCCAGCTACTTGGGAGGCTGGGGCAGGAGAATCACTTGAACCCGGGAGGCCAAGGTTGCAGTGAGCTGAGATTCTGCCATTGCACTCCAGTCTGGGTGGCAGAATGAGCCTATCTCAAAAAAACAAAAACAAAAACAAAAACAAAATCAGTAGCATTTCTTTTTTTTTTTTTAAGATGGAATCTTGCTCTGTCACCCAGGCTGGACTGTAGTGGCACGATCTCTGCTGACAGCAAGCTCCGCCTTCTGGGTTCACGCCATTCTCCTGCCTCAGCCTCCCAAGCAGCTGGGACTACAGGTGCCCGCCACTATGCCCGGCTAATGTTTTGTATTTTTTTAATAGAAACGGGGTTTCACTGTGTTAGCCAGGATGGCCTTGATCTCCTGACCTCGTGATACACCCACCTTGGCCTCCCAGAGTGCTGGGATTACAGGCGTAAGCCACCGTGCCTGGCCAAATCAGTGGCATTTCCATACAGAAATAATGTTCAAACTGAGGGCCAAATCAAAAGTGCAATCCCATTTACAATAGCCACAACAGAAATAAAATACCCAGGAAGACACCTTGCAAAGGTGGTGATAGGTGTCTATAAAAAGAACTACAAAATATGGCAGAAAAAAAATCATAAATGACACAAACAAATGGGAAACCATTCCATGCTCATGGATTAGAAGAATCAATGTCATTAAAATGGCCATACTGCCCAACACAATCTACGGATTCAACACTATTCCAGAAAAACTACTAACATTATTTTTCACATAATTAGAAAAAAATTGTTCTAAAATTCATATGGAACCAATAAAGAGCCCGAAAAGCCAAAGCAATCTCTAAGCAAAAAGAACAAAGCTGGGAGCATAACATTACCTGACTTCCAACTAAAAGGCTACAACAACCAAAACAGCTTGGTACTGGTACAAAAGCAGACACGTAGACCAATGGAACAGAAGAAAGAACCCAGAAATAAAGACACATATCTACAACAATTAGATCTTTGACAAAGTTGACAAAAATAAGGAATGGGAAAGGACTCCAAATTTATTAAATAGTGTGGTATAACTGGATAGCTATATGCAAAATGAAACTGGACCCCTACCTTTCACCATATACAAAAATGAACTCAAGATGGATTAAAGACTTAAATGCAACACCTCAAACAATAAATCCTGGAAGAAAACTTTGGAAATAAAAACCATTCTGGACATCAGCCTCGGCAAAGAATTTATGGCTAATTCCTCAAAAGCAACTGCATCAAAACCAACAACTGACAAGTGGGATCTAATTAAATTAAAGAGCTTCTGCACAGCAAACCAAAGTGACAACAAACAGACAACTTGTAGAATGAGAGATAATATTCACAAACTCTGCATCCAACAATGGTCTAATATCCACAATCTATAAGGAACTTGAACAATTCAGCAAGTAAAAATACAAAGGGCATGAACAGACACTTCTCAAAGGAAGTCATACAAGCAGCCAACAAATGTGTAAAAATGCCCAACACACTAATCATCATAGAAAGGCAAATCAAAACTACAATGAGATACCATTTCACACCAGTCAGAACGGCTATTATTAAAAAGTCAAAAAATAACAGATGCTGGCAAGGCTGCAGAGAAAGGGAGTACTTTATACGCTTTTGGTAAGAATGTAAATTAGTTCAGCCTCTGTGGAAAGCAGTTTGAAGATTTCTCAAAGAACTAAAAACATAACTAGCATTTGATCCAGCAATCTCATTAATGAATATATATCCAAAGGAAAAGAAATTGTTCTACCAAAAAGACACATACACACATATGTTTATTGCAGCACTATTCACAATGGCAATGACATGGAATCAACATAGGTGCCTGTCAATGGGAGATTGGATAAAGAATATGTGGTACATATACACCATGGAATACTATGAAGCCACAAAAAAGAATGAAAGCATATCCTTTGCAGCAACATGAATGCAGCTGGAGGCTATTATCCTGAGTAAATTAACACAGGAACAGAAAACCAAATACCACATGTTCTCATTTATAACTTTTTTTAAATTTTATTTTTATTTTTTATTGAGATGGAGTCTCACTCTGTCACCCAGGCTGGAGTGCAGTGGTGCGATCTCAGCTCACTGCAACCTCTGCCTCCCAGGTTCAAGCAATTCTCTTGCCTCAGCCACCCGAGTAGCTCTGGTTACAGGCACATGCCACCATGCCTGGCTAGTTTTTGCATTTTTAGTAGAGATGGGATTTCACCATATTGGCCAGGCTGGTCTCAAACTCCTGACCTCAAGTGATCCACCCACCTTGGCCTCCCAAAGTGTTGGGATTACAGGCATGAGCCACTGCACCCGGCCCTCATTTATAATTGGGAACTAAACATTGAGTACATATGGACATAAAGATGAGAACAATAGACACTAGGGACTACTGGGTTGGGGAAGAGAGGGAGGAGGGTAAGAGCTGAAAAACTACCTATTGGAGGCTGGGCACAATGGATCAAGCCTGAAATCCCAGCACTCTGGGAGGCCAAGGCAGGCAGATCACCAGAGGTCAGGAGTTCGAGACCAGCCTGGACAACATGATGAAACCCTGTCTCTACTGAAAATACAAAAATTAGCCGGGTGTGGGGGCGGGTGCCTGTAATCTCAGCTACTTGGCAGGCTGAGGCAGGAGAATCACTTGAACCGGGGAGATGGAGGTTGCAGTGAGCCAAGATCATGCCACGGCGCTCCAGCCTGAGTGACAGAGTGAGACTCTGTCTAAAAAAAAAAAAAAAAAAAAAAAAGCAAAAAAAACTACCTATTGGGTACTGTGCTCACTACCTGGGTGACAGGATCATTTGTATCCCAAACCTCAGCATTGCATAATATACCCATATAACAAACCTGTACATATACTCCTTAATCTAAAATAAAAGCAGAAATTATTTTTTATAAATAAGTAGGAAAAATAAGAAATTATTTAAAGGGAAGAAAAGTAAGCGAATGCATTCATTTTTGCTTTTTCTTTGGAGGAAACTAAGGGATTATGCTTTTAACATTACTTTTATATAAGGAAAAATAAGGTTTTGATTCATTGTGAATAAAAACTTCCTGACCAGGAAGTTAAGAAATTTGCAGCCAGTGTACAGGTTGCAGTCTCTTAGACTGGGTAGAAAGTACTTTCAAAAGGTATCAGGAAAGTAGTCTGGCAGTTTATTAAACACAGAATTATTACACAACCTAGCCATTTCATTCCTAGGTACATACCTAAGAGAAACAAGAACATATATCCACAAAAATTTGTACATGCATGTTCATATTAGCATTATTCATAATAGTCAAAAAGTAGAAATACCCAAATGTCCATCAACTGATGAATGGATAAAGAAAATATGCTGTATCTTTATAACAGAATATTACTCATCAATATGAATTAATAGAAAACCGATACATGCAATGACATGGATCAACCTGGAAAACATTATGCAAAATGAAAGAATCCAGTCACACAAAGCCACATATTTTATTATTATATTTATATAAAATTTATAGAATAAAAAAATTCAGAAAAAGAGGAAGTAGGTGAATATTTGCCTATATCTGGGGATATGAAAAATGGGGAGTAAACTGCTAATGGATATAAAATTTCTTTGGGGTTGATAAAAATAATCTAGCTTGAGGTGACGGTTGCACCCATCTGTGAATACACTAAAAACCATTGAATTCAACACTTCAAATAGGTGAATTTTGTGTCATATAAACCATATCTAAATAAAGTTATTAGAAAAATTTTTTAAGTAGACACATATGGACTGAAAGGTTCTGAGTATAGCCAGGCTGAGGCAAAGAATGTACCATATGGTCTCTCACCAGCTCTAGAATCCTGTTCTGTGACTTTGACCCATAAACATACCAGATTTACATGTGACACAGAGATTAAATAGATTGGATGTTTAAAAAGGGTCACAAAGACCTTTTCATATAGATCATAAGGGAAGTTGCTTTACTCAAAATGCTTGTATACAGATGCTGTGGAAAAACAGTTAAGACTCAACTTTTACTCTCCGAAAGTAGAACGTTCTATTTGTAGAATCTAAGCCACATAGTCTCTTTCCTGAATGACTGTCTTAGACAACCCAATCTTCCTACTTCCACTCTTGCAATCCTGTACATAGAGAAGACAACATGATCTTTCAAAATGTAAATCAGAACATGCTACTTTTCCTATTGTACTTAATGTGAAATCCAAACTACTTATCCTCATCTACAAATCTCACATGAGCTGACCCCTACTTCCCTCTCTATTCTTACCTTTATCCATCAGGCTCCAGCCATACTGGTCTTTTTCTGGTTTTCTGAGGTGCAGAGCTTATTTCCACCTTATAGCCTTTGTGTTAGTTGTTCCCCCTACCAGGAATGCTCTTCCTCTTGACTCTATGTGGCTGACTGCTTCCTTCTTTTTATTCAAGCTTCTTATTAGAATGTCAAACTCATAGAAGCCCACTGCCTCTTCCTTGGTGTCTATCATATAATGGAAACTCACTAATATTTGTGGAAAGAATAAATAACTGATTTAACAATTTCTTACTCTTTTTGAGAAACTATGGTGTTTATTTCCTATAACAACCCTACAAGATACCCATTTTATAAACAGAGGATTAGAAACATGGCCTGTATAAGGTTGCATAACATCTACAGTTGTATCGTTGTTCTGTGCAGGGTAATTTATCAGGAAACTAATTTAGTGACTCCTGGTATTTTTTTCTCTCACTCTGCCAATCAGGTTGTCAGGCTTTGCATTTTGTTGTCTCAGGAATTGCTCCTGGCTTGTTCGAGAGCAGTGGTCCTTCCTGTACTTGTATATCTGTCCTGTATTTATTCTAGTTGAAGAGTTGATGCTAGTGTACTGGAGAGGTAGGAGAGGAAAGAAATGCCTTTGAAAAAAAGCAGTCTGAAAAGGAAAATTCCGGTAGACTGAGGATGAGATCTGAAGTCCTGAGGAAGAATGCCTAGTTCATTGCAATGTCCCAGTACAAAGTAATGAAGAAGAAGCATGATCCCAAATATGACGTAGAAGGCCACAGCTTTTCTGCTTCAGTATAGCTTCACCTCCCCAGGAGGGTCACAGGCATAGAAACAGGATTCCTTGGGCTTAGACCATAATGATGCTAGAGTGACCATGATGTACGGAGACAAGAAATCCATATCATATATCACTATACTGTGTTATCTTCCATTTGAGGTTGCAAAAATCTAGCAAAAGTGAAAGTCGTCCATTTCTTTGACAGAAGAGTATGAAAATTGGGTAAATATTTGACCAAAGTAACATGTCCACTAAGAATCTATTCACACCACACAAGGTAAATCAACCACTTGCTCCACAGAGACAAGTGGAGGAGTGAGGCACCCTGAGAGAAAATCAGAGCCAGTGTCGATTGCATGGTACATTGAGGGAGGACAGACAGGTGTGTATTTTTAAATAAGAGAGAAATCTGTTGTTCATAGCTGTTGCTTCAGAGGTTACAAGCTAGAGATAAACCATTACCAATTTCAAAAGTATATCTGAAGGGAATTGGCAAGAATCAGTCAATGACTTGCTGAGGGTTCAGTCATCCTGGGAATAGCATCTTTTTATCAAGGTCCACTGGGTAATTGATGGGGTTCTGCCTAAACGACTTGTCCCCCATTGGCATCTGAGGATCTGCTCCGATCTAGAGTCAGCTCCATCCTCTCAGTGACTACAGCCTCCATAGCAAGGGCCATGTTGTCCTCACTCATGAATGTATGAAAGGTTTTCTACTCACATCATCATCCCTCTGGAAAAGGCAACTCATGTTTTTTGCTGAGTGGTAGGATCACAGGACTCTGCCAATATTTAACTGATAAAACCACTTAAGTGAAATCTCAGTTGGGTTAACAAGAGAGCAATGGGTGGTCAAGCAAGATTTATGAGCTAGCACATTCCTGAGCAGTCAGGGTTACCAACATAGTACAGTTATCAGTGAACTTAAAGTTACAGATCACCCCACTCAACTCATGAAACAAGAATTTCCATAACACTTCCTATAAAATGGTGTTTTTCTGTCTTCAGAAATCCTAATTCCATACTTTCGCAACAACATAAAAAAATAGAGGTAAACATATGCTGTTGCTGTTATTTTGCTGGGTTAATTGTCTCTATCCTCCTTCTCAGCACTTCCCTGGAACTTCCCATGGCTGATCTTCTCTCCCACTATGCCATGCTCTAAACACACGGCTTCTCAAGCAGGACGCACCATCTGATTATTTCCTAAACTGAGTTGGATACCAGCCCTGGCCCAGGACGAGACAATGGTACAAGTGAGCACAAAGACTCCTGCTCATGCAATAAGCCTGACTCTTCAGGCTTCTGCAAGGAGCCCTGCAAAAAGGTAGATACATTCCTAGTCTTTGTCCTTTCTCCTGAGAGAAGCCATCCAACTGGACATTTTGTAGACATGCCAAATGAAATCTAGCCAAAACACTTACCACCTGTTCATTACAGGGGTTCACAGTACTGACACCATCTTTCTCTTAGTGGCACTCACATTTCTGTTTTCCTATCTAAAAACTGTCAAGTCATCTGACTCTTCTTTCACCTTCATTTCCGGTGTTTGAGATGGTCTGTATGTGTGGACTTCTTTCACGCTGTCTCTGCTTTCCCATACTCCTCCATCCAAGCACCTGGACTTTTGTCTTCATCTCCTAGGAGGTTCCATAGCCTGAAGTCTGTATCCACCTCATTCTTCCCTGCTCCACTATCAGATAACTCTTTCTAATCTATTTTTCATTATTCTTTCATTCATGCAACAGATACTTTTTGAGTTCCTACGATGTGCTGGGTACTGTTCTAGACATTGAGAATACTTTACCAAAAAATGGGCCTAGTCAGCCGGGCGCGGTGGCTCACGCCTGTAATCCCAGCACTTTGGAAGTCCAAGGCGGGCGGATCAGGAGGTCAGGAGATCAAGACCATCCTGGCTAACATGGTGAAACCCCGTCTCTACTAAAAACACACACACAAAAAATTAGCAGGGCGTGGTGGTGGGCGCCTGTAGTCCCAGCTACTCAGAAGGCTGAGGCAGGAGAATGGCATGAACCCGGGAGGCGGAGCTTGCAGTGAGCCTGGATAGCGCCATTGCACTCCAGCCTGGGTGACAGAGCGAGACTTTGCCTCAAAAAAAAAAAAAAAAAATAGGCCTAGTCACTGCTATTTTGGAGCTTACATTTCTAGTGGAGAGGGCACAAAATAAACAAGTATGAAGTAAATCAGATGCACTTGAATTGGTGAATGCTATGGAGAGGAAGAATGCCTAGGAAGCAGAATAGAGAATGTTGGGGAGGGGATACTATTTTATATTGGGTGGTGAAGGAAGGCCCTTCTGGTAAGGTGATATTTCAGCAGAGACTTTAAGGAAACGGATGAGTGAGCATGTGAGAGAGAGTCATGGAAAGATCTACAAAAAGAGCAGCCTATATAGAGAGAACTGTGCAGAACTGTGCCAAAGTCCTGAGGCAGATGCAGACATGGTGTGTTCAAGGAGCAGCAAGGAGGCCAGTGTGCCTGCAGCAGAGTGCATGTGAGAGAGGAGAGCATGGTAGGCAATGAGGATGAGTGGGAGGGAAGAAGACAGGGGCCACATGGTGTGGGGACTGTAGGCCATTGTAAGGACTTTAGCTTTTGTACTATGTGGGATTCAGAGCCACTGCAGGTTTTGAATACAAGTATAATTAGAATTTTAAAAGGATTCCTCTGACTACTTTATTGAGACTGAAGGCACAATGGTGAAATGAAGGAGACCAGTTAGGAATCCATTATAATAACCCTGGATGAGTGATGATGGTGACTTGACTAGGACTTAGTACCAAAGGTACTGAGAAGTAGTTGTTGAATTCTGGAATTATTTTAAAGGTAGAGCAGATAGGATTTTCTGATAAGTTCAATGTGGGGTGTGAAAGAAGGCAGACACCATAGTTTTTCTCCCATGCAGTTGGAAGACCTGAGTATTTATTCATTGAGATGCAGAACACCAGGAAAAGAGAAAGTTGGGGAAAGGTGTGAGAGTCAGAAGTTTTGTTTCGAACATGTGAAGTTCATTTTGAAGCATTGGAAATTCTTTTTTTAGATATTTGCATGGAAATGTCAAGCAGGCACTTGAGTATGTGAGCACGGTGTCCTGAGGAAAAACTGGGTCTGGATATAGCACACATTTGAGAGTTATCAATGTACGGATGGTATTGATGGGACTGGATGAGATCTCCAAAGGAGTAAGCCTGATGTAGAGTATGTAATAGCACTGGGGATTTTCTACTGTCTACAGAGAACAATAAGCCTTTACTCCCCAGGCTGCTTCCCGAGGCTGTCTGTAACCCAGCCTGACCCTGCCTGTTCAAAAACCTATCCTCTCCTCTGTGAGCCCTAGACACCAGCTATTACTTTCATCAACTCTTCTTTGAGCCCTAGGCATAACTTGTTCATTTTTTATTCAAATGCTACCCATCTTTCAAGGTCCAGCTCAAATTCCACCTTTATTTATCCATTCACTTCCCAAACATTTTTTTTTTTTGCAAATCTATGATGTAAGTGCCAAAGAGACAGCAATAACAAAGTCAATCACTTTCCAGAAAGCCTAATCTCCTGCCTAGTTGTCTTTTCCCCGGTCTTCTGTAGCTAACAAACCCAGAAATTATAATTTTCACTGACTATGGAACAAGCTTCATGGTAGACACTGGAACAAGATTGGGAAAAGGAGATAGTCACAGTCTGTTAGAGAAGCAGGCAAGTAAGCAGGCAACTGAAAAAAAAAATATTTCTTGCTATGAAAGGAGAATGCACTTGCAGTATGCACAATAATGTCATGTTGCCCAAAGATGTCCATGTGTTAATGCCCAGAACCTGTGACTAGGTTAGTTTACATGACAAAAAGACATTCAGGCTGCAGGTGACATTAAGGTTGCTATTCAGCTTGCCTTAAAATAGGGAGAGTATCCTAGGTTTTTCAGGTGGGTTCAATGTAATCACAAAGGTACTTAAGAGTGGAAAAGGGAGGCAAAATAGGAGAGTCAAAGAAAGATATGTGATTATGGAAGGTATGTGGTTGGCTTTGAAGATGGAAGAAAGGAGCCATAAAGCAAAAACTGTAGATGACCTGTAGAATCTGGAAAAGGTAAGGAATTGGACTCTTCCCTAAGGCCTCCAGAAAAGGATGCAGCCCTGTTGGCATCTTGATATAGCATCATTAGACCCATCAAACTTCTGAACTATTGAACTGTACATAATAAGTTTTATTGTGATCTCCCTTGTAGCAACATGGATGGAGCTAGAGGCCATTAAACTAAGCAAACTAATCCATGAACAGAAAAACAAATACCACATGTTCTCACTTTTAAGTGGGAGCTAAATGAGAACACATGGACATAAAGAGGGGGAAAATAGACACTGGTGAATGCTTGAGGGTGGAGGGTGGGGGTAGGGAGACAATAAAAAACAAACTACCCGTTGGGTACTATGCTTATTACCTGGGTGATAAAATGATCTGTACCCAAACCCCCAAAGACATGTAGTTTACCTATATAACAAACCTGCACATGTATCCCTGAAGCTAAAATAAAACTTAAAAAAAAGAAAAAAATTGTATTGTGTTAAACCACTAAGATTTACAGCAGCAATAAAAACTAATACTATTGCCAATACTAAAAAATAATACTAATGTTATATAATACATATAGCACTCTATGGTTATTTAACTTTTTCAGAGGTGTGTGTTACATCCCCAGTATTGGCCAATTTTCAAAGATTCAGGACAATGAAAACACCTTTAAAATTTCCCTCTGTCAATAATCATATTAGGGTTCTTTGGGTTGCAAGTAACATAAAACTTATCAAAACTTTTCTTAAGCTGAAAAGCTAGTTCAATAATTGAAAAGTTCTGGGGTAGGTCTAGCTTCAGGCACAGCAGAAAAGAGATGCTCGAGTGGTTTTGATGTTGTCAGAAATCCGTCTCTCCTCTGCGTTTCCCTCTCTGCTCGCTCCATTCTCCAGCTGCACTTACTTGGTGGCAAAGATGTCCAATGGCAGATCCAGGCTTACATTCCTCTGGCTTGGCAACCCCAAAAGAAAGAAGGTGGCGGATGCTACTTGCACTTGACACACACTCAACTAGTTTCCTCTGGCTGACACTGACCCAGTCATGGTGGCCAAGGGAGTACTATAATCTCATTGCCAGATCCAGGTCATGTGCCCATCCCTGAAGTCCAGGAGATGCATCACCAACTTCTACCCACAACGTGGGGAGTGAGGGAGAATCCTTCTCCCAATAATGCTGGAGCAGAGAGTAGTTGCCAGCAACTACTATCAGGGAAGTGAAGGTAGGCAGCCTCCTACAGAACATCTGCACTGTGGCTCATGTTCCCCCAGGCTCCAGAAAGCCTTAGTCACCTCTACCTTCTACCACCTTGAGTCTACGAGCTCCTCAGAGGAGTTATTAGCAGCTTAGAATTTTCCATGCTTCTCTTCCTGAAAAGGAAGGCTCTTCAGTTAATTTTTTAGAAGCAATAACACCCTGCATCCCTACAAGAGGTATCCCAGCTAGGACCTTAATCTGTAGTGCAGGGAGATTGCAAGAGATTAGGTGCCCACAGAGCTGATTTCTCTTTCCCTGCAACCTAAATATCCCACTGTCCTGGAAAGATGGGACGATGCTACTTGCATTTAAAGGTAGAGAAAGCAAAGCCCAGAGTGATTACAGAAGTTGCTAAATGTTCAGCAAACAGTAGCAAAGCTAGGAGTGGATGTTCAGAACTGAATGAAGCCAAACTTGATGATTTTCACTTATAAAATTAAGGGGAAAAAAAGCCTACCTGGCACTGTCAGGAAAGACATTCTGCTCACTATCTCACATCTTATCTCAAGCTATCATTTATCACCCATATCAGGTACTAAAACTTGATTGGCCGAGCCCTGCACAAAATTCCAGCCAACACTAGCTCATTTCTATGAGGACTCAATACAGAGAGACAAGGAAAAGGTAAAAAGAGTTTCCCTTAGCCCTTTAAGGCCCGCCAGTAGTTCATTACTTTCTCCATTTCTTCAAGTCTGGCCTTATTTTATATACTGACCTAGGCACCTCAACTTCAGGCCTCAACCATTCCTATTAGGTATGTACTGTAATGTTTTCTGAGCCCTGATGGAGAGAGTGTTCCTCATTACCCACATGCAGCCAGAAGATAGAAAAACTTCCAAAAATTCCATTCCACTAGAAACCAAGTGGAAAATCACATTGCAATTATGTTTCCAAACTGATAAAGATGAACAATCCAATAGTGGGGACAGCAGGAGAAGTAGAGAAGAGCTTGGGAGGGAATGAATAAAGGGAAAGAGAAAATAAAACCTTAAAGCTATCTTCAAATGTCAGGTGACAAAATGAAATGAATTTTCCTTGATGCATAGAATGAAAATGTTATTTAGTCATTCTCCCAAATTTTCCGACATAAATATTAGGCTCCATATTAACCTACACAAACCAGCCAAAAATCCCATTAGGAGGTCTTAAAAAGAAAGAAAATCTCTGCAAACATCATTAACTCACCCCAAAGCTGCTTCCAAAAGAAAATACCAAGTTACTTGCCAACTAATAAAATGATACTAAGAGATGCAGGTCACAAATAAGGGAAGGCTGCAGAGTAAATAGCATCCTTGTCACCTGCAGAGCTTTAAGGGGAAACTATGAAAATGGCTGGTTTTGATTTTCCAGAGACAAATTCTCAGATGGCTTACTGCACAAGTCTTCATTTTCTGCACTTTTTTTCCTGAGGCAGCAGGAGAATTTGTGATGTCTTATTTTACATATTTAGCTTTACAGAAGGAAAGCAATATGGCATACCAGTAGGGGAAAAGTCATCGTGGTCTAAACTTTTAAAACTAAATTCAAGTCACAGTCTTGCCATGTTAATCTTTCTTGAGATACTGAGTTAGTTTATGTTCAGACTGGATGATGGTTTGGCAGGGAGGGTCCCAGACTCTCTTCTTTCTGAGCCTGAGAAGATTTTTATGGCAGCTCTTAACACTACTGACCATATCTCCTTTGGGGAACATCCTTTTCTCTGCACTTTGCAAATACCAAACTCTCCTAATATTTTTTTCCTAAACTTCTCTGGACATGCCTTCTTAATCTCCTATGGGGTGACGTTTCTTTTCTTGCTGTTCCCCTGGAGTTGGATCATACCTCTTCTTATTACTGTGCTCATTCTCCTAGGGTGTTCTGGTCTGTTCCTACAACTTCAGTTGCTATCCATGTGCCCAGAGATGTCTTCCTTTCTGAGCTTCAGAGCTACATAATAACCACCTCATTGGAAATCTTTACCCCGCTCCTCAGTGCAACTGTCCTACAAGTTCTCTTACTTCTCTTCCAAAACTGCTGTGTTCTTTGTACTTCTGCCTCAGTGAATGGCCTGTGTCTCAGGATCCTTGGGGTGTCACTTTTCCAGCCAGAAACCTCTGTGGCCAGTGGTGCCTTTGCCTAAGTTTTGCTTGGGCTCCCTGGGCTCATTCTGCTGAGTCAACCTGCTGGGCTGTGCTCAGCTCACGCTACTTGCTCAGATCCCACGCCTGCCAGTGGTGAGCCAGGTGTGGAGCAGCAAGGGGTGCATAAGCAAGCAAGCACAGGGTCTGGCCACTGCACACAGCTGGGCATGCCAGCTGCTGTCGTGGGGCGGGCAGCTCCAGTTGCAGGCACAGGCACCAGCTCCATGCAAGCCTGCGGTTGGATCTGATGCACAAGTATCTTCTGCTGTGGGCACCTGTGTTTGTACAAGGGGAATGTGGTGCTGCCTGGAAGCTTGGAGATGCCAGGAACCACAGAGCCCCAAAGAACCACAGAGCCCCTGTCACAGCCCTGGCTCAGGAAGCCCCTAGGTCTGGGCTGTCTGATAGGCTGCAGCTCTTCTCTCCTTCTTGTTGCCTGCAATGTGGCAAGTAGGGTGTGTGGCGGGAGATGGGAGTATGTATCAGCCCTGTTTGTGTTACACCTCTTTCAGTCCCACCATTTGGCAGGTCCTGAGTTTTTGTCTTCTGTCCTGGAAGAATGAGGTACATAGATAACTGGAGGGTGAGCAAGGCAGAGAGGTGCTTTATTGAGTGACAGAACAGCTCTTGGGAGACTTGAAGTGGTTAGCTCCTTACTGCAGGCAGGTCATCCTGATGAGCACAGCCCTCAGTGGAGAGGAGACCCAGAGTGGGTAGTTCCTTTCTGCAAGCAGGTTGTCCCAATGAGTGTCCAGCTCTCAGTGGAGAGAAGACACTCTCCACTGAGTGGACTGAGTGGACAGCTCCTTTATGCAGGCAGATCAACCTAATGAGCTGAGGAGACCTGAATTGGGTGACTCCTTCCCACAGCTGATAGTCCTGATGCCTGTGTGAGCCTGGCTGGGTCCAGGGTTTTTATGGGCTCAGAAGGGAGGAAGTGCATGCTGATTGGTCCACAGGTGACCATGGGTGGGCCTGGAAAATGTACAATAAGTTCTCACTTGGGGCCACTAGAAACTGACAGCCTGGTCCCCAGGCTTCAGGCCAACCCCAGCTTCACCAGGGACCTGCCCCTTTCTGCCCAGGAGCCTGTCTGCCTCCTGCCACCACCAATCATGTTGTCCATGGTGCCCAGGCTGTTCCTGCCAAAGGGTGCCTGCAGGCCCACACAGAGCCACCCTAAGTACTCCCTTGGACTCCCTCCTGTGCCCATGTGTGCCCAAAGTCCAGATGGGGATGAGGCAGCAGGGGGCTGGGATGTCAGTGCCGCCCTTAGCACATGCACACCCAGCTGGGGTTGTGAAAACACCTGGGCTCAGCCACAACCTTGCTTCACCCCGGAGCAGGCACCAAGAGTGGGAGCAGTCACTCACTCTTCACGTTCATGTGCCATGCACCCCTCACCACCCTGCACCTGGCTTGCCCTTGGCAAGTGTGGGATTCAGGCCAGTAGTGTGAGCAGACCCTGCTGGGCCGAGTGGGAGGAGCAAGCCCAGCAGATGTGAGTAAAACTCAGGCAGAAGGTGCAACCGGCCACAGAGTTTTCTAGCTGGCAAAGCAAGACCCCAAGGATCCCATGACATCAGTATCTGAAACTAGCAACATCCTTAACATATTTTTCTTGCCCATTCTCCATATCCAGTCAATCCTCACATCCTATTTTACCTTCTACGTATTTCTTGAATCAATCTACCTATGCCCATCCATTTTGCCATCACCCTTATCCAAATCACGGTATCATGAGACAGTGTAGAGTATTATGGTATCGTGAGACAGTGTAGAGCCACCACCCTCATCCAAACTATGGTATCATGAGACAGTGAGAAAACTATCCCTGGAACCAGGGTTCATACTCCCACTCTACCTCATAATAACTGAATAAGTCATTTAATCTGTTTATGCTTCAGTTTTATCACCTGTAGACAGAGATGATAATAAACCTCATAGCATTGTGAAAATTAATGATCATACATGTGAAGGGCTTAGAAGAAGGACCAGCACATAGCTCAAGAAAGTATTAGTTGCAGTGACAATTATTACCATTATTATCATTGCTGTTATCATTATAACCCATTTTGATAACTGAATCTCTCACCTAACTTTATTTTTTTACATCCACTGACACTTCTTTCCAAATCTTTCTGCTCATTATGGTAAGAGTGATGGTTCCTAAAGGCAAATCCTATTATAATACCACCTTGCTTATTCAGTTTACCTCAGGATAAAGCTCAAATCCCTTAACATAACTTAGGAGGCTCTTTAGTGCCTGGTTCTTCCCTGCATTTCTCTTGCAACTAGTTCCTTCTGATATCTGTGTTCCTTTTCACATGACTGAGACACTCTTCCACTTCTTCACACAGGTAACTTCTGCCCTCCTATCAGTTCTCCATTGGTTATCCCTTATCTGTATTGGGAAAATACAATTGAAAACAAAATCTCCAATCCCAGAAAACCTCTCCACAAAGGTAGTATAGACAGAAAAGAGTTTTATTCTTAAATGAACATTGAACCAAAATATAATGCATATCACAGGAAATCCCCTAAGAGATAACAAAGACAGAAAGAAGTTACACCCTTTTTATAGCCAAGCAGATACAATAAATTATGTACATGTTTTTATAGTATGTAAGGACTTTACAGTACTATCTGATATACATAGTTCATGGGACCCTGGTAATTGGGGTAAACATCTGTGTTACCTTATTAGCTTTATCTAGAAAAAAACACACACACATGCACACACACAACAACCTTCTCATACCTTTATGGTAGGAGGTAGTTTTGCAACTTGCAGCAAGATGCCCACTGAAGTTAGATTTCTATTTTCTTCCTTTTTTTAAATAAATTATACTTGAAGTTCTGGGATACATGTGCAGAACATGCAGTTTTGTTACATAGGTATACACAAGTCATGGTGGTGTGCCACACCCATCAACCCATCATCTACATTAGGTATTTCTCCTAATGCTATCCCTCCCCTAGCTCATCACACCCTCACAGGCCCCAGTGTGTGATGTTCCCCTCCCTGTGTCTATGTGTTCTCATTGTTCAACTCCCGTTTATGAGTGAGAACATACAGTGTTTGGTTTTCTGTTCCTGTGTTAGTTTGCTGAGAATAATGGTTTCCAGCTTCATCCTTGTCCCTGCAAAGGACATGAACTCATTGTTTTTTATGGCTGCATACTATTCCATGGTGGATATGTGCCACATTTTCTTTATCCCATCTATCACTGATGGGCATGTGGGTTGGTTCCAAGTCTGTTATTGTGAACAGTGCTGCAATAAACATACCTGTGCATGTGTCTTTATAGCAGAATGATTTATAATCCTTTGGGTATATACCCAGTAATGGGATTGCTGGGTCACATGGTATTTCTGGTTTTAGATCCTTAAGGAATCACCACACTGTCTTCCACAATGGTTGAACTAATTTACACTCCCACCAACAGTGTAAAAGTGTTCCTATTTGTCCACATTCTCTCCAGCATCTGTGGTTTCCTGAATTTTTAATGATCGCCATTCTAACTGCTGTGAGATTGTATCTCACTGTGGTTTTGATTTGCATTTCTCTAATGACCAGTGATGATGAGCTTTTATTCATATCTTTCTTGGGCACATAAATGTCTTCTTTTGAGTAGTCTCTGCTCATATCCTTTGCCCACTTTTTGACGGGCTTGTTTTTGTCTTGTAAATTTGTTTAAGTTCTTTGCAGATTCTGGATATTAGCCTTTTGTCACATGGATAGATTGCAAAAATGTTCTTCCATTCTGTAGGTTGCCTGTTTACTCTGATGATAATTTCTTTTTGCTGTGCAGAAGCTCTTTAGTTTAATTAGATCCCATTTGTCAATTTTGGCTTTTGTTGCCATTGCTTTTGGTGTTTTAGTCATGAAGTCTTTCCCCATGCCTATGTCCTAAATGATATTGCCTAGGTTTTCTTCTAGGGTTTTTATGGTTTCAGATCTTACATTTAAGTCTTTAATCCATCTTGAGTTAATTTTTGTATAAGGTGTAAGGAAGGGGTCCAGTTTCAGTTTTCTTCATATGGCTAGCCAGTTTTCCCAACACTATTTATTGAACAGGGACTCCTTTTACCATTGCTTGTTTTTGTCATGTTTGTCAAAGATCAGACGGTTGTAGATGTGTGGTGTTATTTCTGAGGCCTCTGTTCTGTTCCATTGGTCTATATATCTGTTTTGGTACCAGTACCATGCCGTTTTCGTTACTGTGGGCTTGTAATATAGTTTGAGGTGAGGTAGCGGGATGCCTCCAGCTTTGTTCTTTTTGCTTAGGATTGTCTTGGCTATACGGGCTCTTT
This sequence comes from Pan troglodytes, assembly GCF_028858775.2. Classification (NCBI taxonomy): domain Eukaryota; kingdom Metazoa; phylum Chordata; class Mammalia; order Primates; family Hominidae; genus Pan; species Pan troglodytes. Next base: position 109,320,464 of record NC_072402.2, on the reverse strand, counting down.
TTTGGTTCCATATGAACTTTAAAGTAGTTTTTTCTAATTCTGTGAAGAAAGTCAATGGTAGCTTGATGAGGACGGCACTGAATCTATAAATTACTTTGGGAAGTATGGCCATTTTCATGATATTGATTATTTCTATCCATGAGCATGGAATGTTTTTCAATTTGTTTGTGTCCTCTCTTAATTCCTTGAGCGGTGGTTTCTAGTGCTCCTTGAAGAGGTCCTTCACATCTCTTGTAAATTGTATTCCTATATATTTTATTCTCCTTGTAGCAATTGTGACTGGGGATTCACTCATGATTTGGCTTTCTGTTGGTCTATTATTGGTGTATAGGAATGCTTGTGATTTTTGCACACTGATTTTGTATCCTGAGACTTTGCCAAAGTTGCTTATCAGCTTAAGGAGATTTTGGGCTGAGACGATGGGGTTTTCTAAATATACAATCATGTCATCTGCAAACAGAGACAATTTGACTTCATCTCTTCCTATTTGAATATGCTTTATTTCTTTCTCTTGACTGATTGCCCTGGCCTGAAGTTAGATTTTTACCCAGCCACAGAAACTGGGAGATAGACGTGCCATCTCTCTTGATGCTTGCGCTTCTTATTTAATTTTTTTTTTTTAATTTTAAGTTCAGGGAGTACTTGTGCAGATTTGTTATATGGGTAAATTGCATGCCACTGAGGCTTGGTGTATGAAAGCTCCTGTCACCAAAGTAGTCAGCATAGTACCAGATAGGTAGCCATCCAACCCATGCCCCCCTCCCCTGTCATGCAGTCCCCAGTGCCTGTTGTTCTCTTCTTTGTGTCCATGTGTATTCAGTGTTTAGCTCCCATTTATAAGTGAGAACATGCAATATTTGTTTTCTGTTTCTTCCTTAGTTGTCTTAGGATAATGGCCTCCAGCTGTATCTATGTTGCTGCAAAGGACATGATTTCATTTCTTTTCTATGGCTGTGTGATATTCCATGATGTATATGTACCACATTTTCTTTATCCAGTTTACCACTGATGAGCACATAGGTTGATTCTATGTCTTTGCAATCATGAGTAGTGCTACAATGAACATACAAGTGCTTGTGTCTTTTTGGTGGAACAATTTGTTTTCCTCTGTGTATATACTCAATTGTGGGATTGCTTGGTTGAATGGTAATTCTAAGTTCTTTGAGAAATCTCCAAACTGCTTTCCATAGCTGAACGAATTTATATTTTCACCAGCACTGTGTAAGTGTTCCTTTTTCTCTGCAGCCTTTACAGTATTTGTTGTTTTTTTGTTTTTTTATTAATAGCCATTCTGACTGTCTCATTGTAATTTTGATTTGCATTTCTGTAATGATTAGTGATATCAGCATTTTTTCATATATTTTTTGGCTGTGTGTCTGTCTTCTGTTGAGAAGTGTCTATAGACAACCTACAGAATGGGAGAAAATAGATGCAAACTATGCATCCAACAAAGGTCTCATATCTAGAATCTATATGGAACTTAAATCAACAAGCAAAAAATGAAAAATCCCTTTTTTAAAAAAAAAATGCTTGCATTTCAAAGAGATGGCTCTCAGGTCCTTGAGAAAGACATTCCTTGGTAATGAAGCTGATAAAATAATTTTTATATATTTCAAAGAAAAGAGAAAGTGTTATCATTAGAAATTTTACTTTTTTTGTCTTTTTAATTTTAATTTTATTTTATTTCATTTTAAGTTCTCGTCTAGGAAACATGTGCATGATGTGCAGGTTTGTTACATAGGTAAACATTTGCCATAGTAGTTTGCTGCACCTATCAACCCCTCACCTAGGTACTAGGAAAAAAGGAGAGACAGAAAATCTCTTCCCTTCTTTTTAACAGGGAGAATTTAGCCTCTTATTTTTAATTTGTATTTGTCTTTACACCTTCCCCAGACTATGCTATGAGCCTGCCATGTCTGATCATGGTACTCTTTTCTCCCCCTGTATTACACTTGATGCAGCCATTCAGTATTTCATTTATTCACTACATAATGAGTGCCTACCAAGTGCTGGATACTGGCTATACTGTGGTTAAAAAAACTGACATGGTCTTGTCTTAATAAGTCTTACAGTCTGTTGAGAGAACTTGACAAATAATTAAACAAATAAATAACTGTATATTTTAAAATGTGATAACTATAAAACTATTGTTTTCAAACAGAAATATTTTGTTCAAGAATGAGTTGATGATTGAATAATTACATTTCCACAGCTCTGTAATTTAGGTAAGAGAAATTTCTTGAACAGATAAAAAAGCAAACATTAGGACAAGAATCTATCTCTATCCCCCATAGAGTATGTCTCCCACTACCTTGTGGTTGAAATGAATTGAGAGAGTGAAAATTAGTACATGTTGCTATCATCTGTACCCCCTACCTTTAGATGATAAGAGGATGATGTGGACAAAATTATGAAGCTAAAATATTACCAATGCTGACATAAGGTCAAGCAGTCAAGTTGTATGGATTTAAAACCAATGCTTTATTTCACAGGACACTAATTAGGAAAAATACCCAATTCTCTGAATGTTGGCTGACTGGTAACCTCCCCCTGACCCAGACTATATATTTCATTTTAGGACTTGTGAGAAAGAGTTAGATATCAGAGATTTACATGCAAGAAAGAGGCAACATCATTACCAATTCTAGCAAGCCTTCTTCCAAAGGTCCTGCCATGTGAACAACATCCGTGCCTGATTCTCACTCCCATCCTAAGTCCTAGCCAGAGAAATGCCTCACTGCTCTCCAAGATAAATTTCATCATTTCATTCTATGCCTTGACCTAATTTTATTTTAAATGTCAACTCTGGTTCAGCCAAAGAGGCTCTCTACTTAGATGTAAGGATGGCATAAACAACTTTTTAGAATCTGATTTTGGTTGTCTGAGAGAACATTTTTAAAGATAAACACCCTGAAAAACAATGCTCTAAAACTGTAGCACTGCCCTCTAATTCCTATTTGTTGGTCTTGGGAAGGAAGAATTCAAGGAGAGTCAATGAATTCGTGTGTTTCAGAACCTCCTATAGGGATAGGAGTTTCTAATTCAACAGGCCTGGGTTGGAGCCCAAGAATTTAGTTTCTGAAAAGTTCGCAGGTGATGCTGATGCTGCTGGTCTGGGGACCATACTTTGAGAATCACTGTTTTATGTCAATGGTTCTTAATCTTGACTGCATATTAGAATCATTGGAAGTGCTTTTTAAAAAAATACTGATAACAGAGTACTATACCAGACCAACAATACCAGAATCTCTTGGAACAGAGCCCAGCCATCTGTATTTTTTAAAGTAGCACAGAGATTCAGGGTTGAGAACAACTACTTTTAATAAAACCCTTGATAAAGAAAGCAGAGTAATGAAGGGAAATTAGAAAGGATAGTGAGTGAACATCAGTGAACACTCTCTTTTAACATGGCAGTATAGAATGTATAGTATAGAAGGTATAGAACGGAATCAGAGCATAGTAGATTAAGATTATGTGCTTCATAATCTTAATCTACTATGAAAGATTGGACCAGATTTCTCCTATGAAAGATGAACCAGAGAAGGGGAGTGACTTGACCAAGATTTCACAGCAGATTAATAGCTGATCTGACTTGACCCCAAATCCTCATGATTTCTAGTTCAGTGATTTTTTCCCCTAACTAAACTTGGATTCCAGTCTGATAGTCCTTAAAACACTTAGAAGAAATTTATAAAACAATAATAAGCAGACATGAAAATACAATGAGATAAATACCATAAGATGGGAACAGCAACACCAAGGTGAGTCATTTATCTCAGTCTAGTAGAGAAGGGTAAAGGGAGGAGGCAGCATTAACCAGTGGAATAAAAAGGACAGTTCAGAGGAAGAGAAAAGCACAAGCCAAGGCACAGAGGCTAGAATGACATACTTTGTGAGGCATTGGAAAACCTTTCAGAAGAGTGTAGCCTAAAGAGAGAGACTGGTAGAGCTCAGATCTTAAAGGATCCAGAATCTTATAGATAATGGGGCAGGCACTGATGTGTTTTAAATAGTGGAGTGTAGAATAATAACAGGGTGATATTTGCATTTTAGATAGGTCACTTTGTCAGTGGCAAAGAAGATTGATTTGAGGAGAGCTAGCCTGAAGGTAAAGGAAAAATTACAGTGCTGTTGGAAGAGTTTAGGAGAGATATATTCATGGTATAAATTAGGTCAGACATATAGGGACGGAGAAGGAGCAATGGATCTGAGAGGACTTTGGAACTGGATAACCTAAGACTTAGTTATTGATAGGAGGTGGAGTATGGGGAAGGTGGATCAAGGATGATGCCAAGCTTACTGGACTGAACAACAAGGCACAACTGTCATGAGGTCAGTGGAGCAAAAGCATGTGTCGAGATGATGAGTGCCATTTGGAGAACACTGGGTATTCAGTAGGTTATCCAAGTGGCAATGTCTAGTATGGGATGGACGTGAGACTTACATGGGAGAAGAAAAATTATTAATGATTCCCATTCAAAGAGGAAGTTAGGATCACAAAAGTAGCTGAGAAAAACCTGCAAGAGAAATTCAATCATGGAACTTGGCAGATGCCAACATTTCAGGGGAAGGTGGAGTCAGAGGGGGCAAATAAAGAGAATGAGAATGTGGTAAAGCCAAAGTACTTACATGTGGGTCATCACCCCTCTATACTTTTCTTCTGCCCCTCACCCATGCTTTACAAAGAAATCTATATTCAGACCCTCATTTCCTGCCTCTTCCCCTTTGCAAAGTAGTAAGGAAAGTGAAAGGAAGACAAACCAACTAAGTCTACATAATCAAGGGTGGATGGAAGAAGTGAGTGAGAGAATAAAGAAACAGAATCTTATATCTGGGACTGAGAGAGAGAAATTTAGAGGTTGTGGTATAAGAGGCTCCAGACCAGCTGTGAGGTTTAAGAAAACATGTGAGTGATGTAGGAGTCTTTGATAAGTGTGGGTGAGTTAGATTCCCTTTGATATTCTTTGAGGACCAGAGACTAAATTGCTTTGAGTTGTTGCTCTGGACATTTTTGAAAATGTCTCTAATAGAGTCTGAGCAATATGACAGTCAGATATTATAGGGTTATAAGAAGAAATCATCAAGAAAGTAGGAGATGACCCAGAAGAAAGTAATAAAACAGAAACCAATGAGAAAAAGAAGAGGTCCATGTCATCAAATGCAGCTGAGAGGTCAAATAGCCAATGTCAACTATTGTCAATGCAGTTTTGGATGAATTAGGAGTCAGAAATCAACAGGCAAAAGATGAATGCGACATAAAAAATTAGAACAATGAGTTTGCTCTCCTCTAAGGAGAAACTTGACTGATAAAGGAATGAGAGAATTCAGAGTAGCTAATGGGAAATAACAATATTTTTGAAGTGAGATACCAATTTATACATGTGCAAAGTGATTGATCCATCAGTTCAAACACTTTGATTCTCCCTTATTCACTAGTCCCTGGGTACTTTATCTCTGAGCCACTCTCCTCATTATTGTTGTTTAGCTGTACATTGTTCTCATGACATGATGCTAAAGAAAGAATCACTAATAAGAAGGAATTTTGCTTATTCAAGAATATTTGAGAGACTGCTTCCCATGCTTTCTTGCATGCTTCCTACAAATGTTTTGTTGTTTATTTTTTTTATTTGATAGTTTCCTTATGTATTAGGGTTTTCCAAAGAAGAGAACCAATAGAAGAGATATAGATGATACTGATATAAATACAGATATGATATGGTTTGGCTTTGCGTTCTCACCTAAATCTCATGTCAAATTGTAAACTCCACGTGTTGAAGCAGGAGCCTTGTGGGAGGTGATTGGATGATGGGGGTATTTTCTTTTTTTTAATTTTCTTTTTTTTTTTTTTTTTTTGAGATGGAGTCTCGCTCTGTCGCCCAGGCTGGAGTGCAGTGGCGCGATCTGGGCTCACTGCAAGCTCTGCCTCCTGTTCACACAATTCTCCTGCCTCAGCGTCCCGAGTAGCTGGGACTACAGGCACCCACCACCACGCCCGGCTAATTTTTTTGTATTTTCAGTAGAGAGGGGGTTTCACTGTGTTAGCCAGGATGGTCTCGACCTCCTGACCTCGTGATCCGCCCGTCTGGGCCTCCCAAAGTGCTGGGATTATAGGCGTGAGCCACTGCGCCCGGCTGATGGGGGTATTTTCTAATGCTTTAGTACTGTCCCCTTATTGCTGTCTTGTGAGTGAGTTCCCATGAGATCTGTTTGTTTAAGCATGTGGCACTTACCCCGGACCCCCACCATCTCTCCCCTCCCCTGCCCTTGCTCCATCTTGGTAGGACATGCTTGCTTCTCCTTCACCTTCAGAGTCATGATTATAAGTTTCCTGAGGCCTCCCAGCCATGCTTCTTGTACAGCCTGCAGAACTATGTCAACTAAGCCTCTTTTCTTTATAAATTACCCCATCTCAGGTAGTTCTTTATAGCAATGTGAAAACAGACTAATACAAGATAAGAGGAGATTTATTATAGAAATTGGCTTATGCAGTTTTGGAAACCAGAAAGTCCCATAATCTGCTGCAGAGAACCTGCAAATGGAGAACCAGGAAAGCTGGTGGTGTAATCACGTCTGAATCCAAAGGCCTGAGAGTCTGGGAGAGGATGGTTGTGGTGTAACTTCTGGTCTGGGTCCAAGGAGCTAGAACGCCAAAATCTGAGGGCAGGAGAAGCTGGATGTTTCAGCCCAATTAGAGACAGTGAATTTGCCCTTCCTCTGCCATTTTTGTTCTATTTAGGACCTCGGTAGATTGGATGATGCCCACCCACGTGGGGAAGGGCCATCTGCTTTACCCACTTCATCAATTCAAATGAGGATCTCTTCCAGAACACCCTTACGGACACCTAAAAATAATCTTTTGCCAACTATCTGGAAGTCCCTTAGTGCAGTAAAGTTGAAACACAAAATTAACCATCATACCTTGTAAAAAATTATTATAGAAAATTGTTAACAAAAACCTGATGTCAATTCTCTTTTAATTAAAAATGTTTAAATTACATATATTTCAACAGTAAACATGGTGTCTCTATATAGACTAACCTTTGTGCACACTGGGAATAAAATGTCTCCTGCTTACTCTAAACAAGGCAATAGCTTCTTTAGAGAGGAAGATTTGTTTAAGAATCCTCTGAAAAAGTTTTAAAGCCCATGACCATTCTTACATTCTTACTTGCAAATTCAAAACTCTCTTTTTTGGTGATTTCCAGATAAGATAAGCTTGCCTTGAAAGCAGGCTTGGCAACAGTGCGCTAAGAAAGTAGCACAATGTCTCTTAAATTAGTGTAACAGAGTGGACATTCCACTGTTAGATGTCCATTCTTTAGGGTTTGGTGTTGCCCTGTCTCAAAATGTCAGACCAGTGCTACCCAAAAATGTGACCTATAGAAGAGCAGCAGAGGCAAAAATGGTAGAAATGCTGACTCTCTGCTCCTACTCTAGATCTACTGAGTGGGAACTGCTGGGATGTAGGGCTAAAGAATATGTTTTCCCAAGCCCTTCATGGCACTCCTGTGTCTGCTGAAGTGTGAAATGTGAAGGCACTGCCCTAGGCTCCTGAGAAGGAACTATATTTATCTGTGTTACATACTTTTTTTTTTTTATCTTTGCAGACCTATTTCCCTGCATTCTCACACTGCTATGGTCCTAAAAAAAGATGATCTGCATTGACAGTATCAGCAATATTCTGTGGGCTTTGATTAATAGAAGGTACCACAGGAGATTGAATAATGTGAAAAGAATGAGGTCAAGATGTTTATTTCTGCCCAAAGTCCATCTTGCAAGGCCATCGAGAGCTGACAGCTTCCTAGAACTGAAGGTCACAGCTTCTTGTCAGTTAGCCCTTTCCACACAGCTCTCTCTGACTCAGTCTTCCTCCTCTCACCTCTTCTTTAGTGGTAGCAATGACTTCACCACCCCTGCTGATAATAGCCCCAGGAAGTAACACTGTTCATTCTTCATGATTTAACTCCAACCTACTCACAATTTGTAAATAGTCCGTTTATGATATCCTCCTGAAATCACACAGTTTAAGTGTGCCAGCTTTTCCTTTCAGGACCCTGAGTGACAAAATCCATGTTTCCCATGCCTAGCATAATGACTAATAAATATTTATAGAACGAATAAATGAAGGAAAAATATACTCGAAAAGGAATAACCCTCCTCATGGGTATCAGTCATTAATAGCTTAGTGACTTTATAAGGTTTTTTAAAAATGCCAGCTAACAGGCTAATTTGAAAATGGGATATGAAAATATGGGATATGAATTTTAATACGCATGACGTCCATAGCACTCTCTTTGAGAAGACTGGCCTGAAGGCAACCTCAATGCATTAAATGGGAGGTGATTGCTCCTGGCAATGAAGCTCATCTAGTCTACTTATCTTAGTTGCAAAAATAAAACAGGTCTGCACAGTCACAAGGAGAAAAAGATGTGGTAGACAATTTAAAAATAATGAATAAAGTTTCAAAATTTAGCAAGGATGGTTGGTGAGAGAAGAGTATTTTGCAGCGGTAAATTAAATCCTGGCTTTTATGGGCAGTAAAGAATATCCAACTGGCTCATGCTTAAGATGTGGCAATATTAAGAACAAAGATCTAGTGCTTGGAATGGTGCCGGGTCTGTATTATCACTCAACAGATATTTTGAAGGATGACTATTTTCTTTTATCAAAGAAGAGATCTATAAATATTAATGTCCTCTGTCTTAATGGCATCTGTTCATCCTTCTTGTTAACAGATCTGTGGTACATGGCCTGGCCTTTTCCAACATTAGAAACCAGTGACTATGAGTCACGAAGACCTGGAAGACTGGTAGTTTGGGACCTAGTGCACAACCCACCCCACCCCAACCCCATCACCTTATTTTATTTCCTCCAGTTCAGGCTGCCAGAGCCATCTGTAAGCACTTATCATAATGTGAACAAATGCACATAGATGAACAATGAGCACTGTTTGTTTAGAGTGATGATATACTGGCTGTGTATCCTCTGTATTTTAAAAATTCTTTTCTAAGGACAACTAAATTTACCAATCAGCTTATCCAAGCAGGCAATCCTGGAAAGATATTTTTTGAAAAAGTTTCCATCTGCCACCTAATGTTGTATATCCAGACCTGCTTCTTTTATCACTTCTTACACCCAAAGTTCTCTCAACACATCTTGATTCAACTCTTCAGATTTCTATTCTGGCTAACCACATGTCAAATCTTGCTAAGCAAATGGAGAAACAACACTCAACATATCTCCGCCTGTCAACAGCAACATCTGTGTTCAAGTCATTAAAGACTAGAACCTGAATTTCATCCCACTGCTTTTTCTCAAATCACACTCTGCAAGGAATGTATACAGGAACTTTCTCTTATTATTACGGGTTGAGGTATGCAAGGGCTCAGAATCAGTGCTCTAAGGTTTAGCATTTTGTGCCTTGACTAGTAATGAAAGTAACTAATCTCCAAAAAATTTCTCAACTACGTGATGCATATCTTGCCTAAGAAAATGCAAATTTAGCAACTCTGCCAGACACAGCATACCTTCTACTGAAGATGAGGAAGTCTTTTAAGCATAGTCACCAGTATGAAATGCCATCTGGTTAAATTGTTTTAACCTCCGAATAGTGGTGTCTATAACTGTGCTTAAATTTTTTGTACTTCACTCCCTGCAAGGATTATCTCTACTTGAGAGCACTGAATGCCAGTAGATTATATGTTCTCAAAGCAGAAAACAGATACTAAAGCCAAAACATTAATCATGCCCAAGAAATGACACTTAGTCCAGGCAGAAATGAGTATGTTTGAGTAGCTAGTAAATTGCAATATTTAAAAATCCATCTGAATAAAATTTGAATGAAGGAGTCATTCTCCCCATCCAAAAAGGTTGGTGGAACAGTAGTTTTATATACTATTAAAAGTAAGGCATCAGGTTTTAAAATTTAAGTAGGAAAGGAACATTGGCCATAGTTGATTGTGTGTGAGGGTTTCATATCTTACTGCCCACATTGTACCAAGTGTCTAAATATCAGATAATTCATCACATATCATCAGTCCCTGTTGGAAATTCCACGATCATGTCTAACAGTAAGTCAAAGAGGGATCTGATCACTCTTCCACTTACTTTGTTCTCCTTTTCTTTGTTATCTCACTGAATGGTAACCTATTTACCCAGCTGCCCCAAGTGAAATTCTACCATCTCTAATCAGTTATCAAGTCTTCTTTCTATTTCTATTTCAAACCCATCTTTTCTTCTCAACTGCTAATGTCTTCATTTTGTTCCTCAAAATTTCATATCTGAGTAAGCGAAACATTCCTCTAATTAGTCTCCCTGACTCCATACTGTTTATCTTTCAATTAATTCTTCATGTGTAGGTCAAATTGGTTTTTTGAAAATCAAATATGATCCTTGGTTTAAACATCTCCCAGTAGCTCTCGAATCTTTAATTGATTTCTTAAACTCCAAACTCCCATTATGGCACACAACTGCTTTGAAACCTGGCCCCAGCTTGCAGCTTGCAGCTTTAGCCTTATGTCTTGCCACTCTCCATCTCGCATTTTACATTCGGAGTATAACAAACTACTTGAGGTTTCATGAGCAAGGCCTGATCTCTCCGGACTTCACACACTGGCTTAGATCTCACTTGGAACAACTGTGCCCCATAAAGCACATTTGGCAATATCTGGAGACATTTTTGATTGTCAGGACTGAGAAGGGTTCTACTGATAGCACAGGGCAGCCCCCAACAACAAAGAACTGTCCAGCCCAAAATGTCTATCATGATGGGATTGAGAAACTCTACCCTGGTCCCTTGTCTTCCCTTTGCAGCAGACACAGTATCCATTATTCATCTTGCTTTTAATAATCTAACCTCCCAAGTTTTAGTTGGGCACACAGTCACTTCATTAGACTGCAGTCCTCAGCCTCCATTGGAGCTGAGTGTAGGCATGTGTGCCATGAAGAGTTCATATAGCAGGCTGAGTCTGCTCTCCTTAGTAAGGCCTACTTGGAAGGGTGACCTTTGGCTTGCATCTAGGAACCTGGATTTCAGGAGGGTTCTCACCAGTCCCCAGTATGAGTGGCTCACTGTAACTAAACTGTACAAGAAATATAGCTAATGCTGAATATCTTCTTTCCTCTGAGAGTCTAGAAGCTGGGGATATGCTCAGGCAGAGAGGGCCGACAAGACCAATCCCAATTAAAACCGTGGTACTGCATCTCTAATTAACTCTCCTGGTAGACAGAATTTTATATTTCTCACAATTTGTTGCAGGAGGAATTAAGCACATCCTGGGTGACTCCACTGGGAAAGCACTCTGAGGAGTTTGCAGCTGATTTCCCCTGGACTTTGCCCCAAGTGCCTTTTCCTTTTGCTTATTTTCCTTTGTATCCTTTGCAGCAATAAATGTTGGCCATGAGTACAACTATATGGTAAGTCCTGTGAGTTCCTCTAATGAATCCATGAAACTGGGAAAACTCTGGGGACTCCTGACAAAACATGTGACTAAGTTCTGGTCAGTAAGAAGTGAAACAGAAGTCAACTTCTGGGTCAGATGCTTTAAATAGGAAATTATTTGCCTCTCCTTCCTCTTTTCCCTCTTCCTGTACACTGGATTGTGGATATGGTACCCATCAACCAGCTTTAATCAGATGGAAGAGGGCCATACCCTAGAGCAGAGGTTGGCTAATTTTTTCTGTAAAGAGGCCATACAATCTCTGTTGCAACTACTCATTTATGCCACTAAAGGAGCCATGGAGAGTACATAAATGAATGTGCATGGCTGTGTTCCAGTAAAATTTTACTTACAGACACAGGACACAGGACAGATTTTTCTTGCAAGCCATAGTTTGCCAATCACTGCCCTAGAGGACAGAGATAGAAGGCATTGGAAGGTCCCTGACCCCTGACCCCCGAGCAGCCTAACTGGGAGGCACCCCCCAGCAGGGGCACACTGACACCTCACAGGGCCCAGTACTCCAACAGACCTGCAGCTGAGGGTCCTGTCTTTTGGAAGGAAAACTAACAAACAGAAAGGACATCCACACCAAAAATCCATCTGTACATCACCATCATCAAAGACCAAAAGTAGATAAAACCACAAAGATGGGGAAAAAACAGAACAGAAAAACTGGAAACTCTAAAAAGCAGAGCGCCTCTCCTCCTCCAAAGGAACGCAGTTCCTCACCAGCAACGGAACAAAGCTGGATGGAGAATGACTTTGACGAGCTGAGAGAAGAAGGCTTCAGACGATCAAATTACTCCGAGCTACGGGAGGACATTCAAACCAAAGGCAAAGAAGTTGAAAACTTTGAAAAAAATTTAGAAGAATGTATAACTAGAATAACCAATACAGAGAAGTGCTTAAAGGAGCTGATGGAGCTGAAAACCAAGGCTTGAGAACTACGTGAAGAATGCAGAAGCCTCAGGAGCCGGTGCGATCAACTGGAAGAAAGGGTATCAGCAATGGAAGATGAAATGCATGAAATGAAGCAAGAAGGAAGTTTAGAGAAAAAAGAATAAAAAGAAATGAGCAAAGCCTCCAAGAAATATGGGACTGTGTGAAAAGACCAAATCTACGTCTGATTGGTGTACCTGAAAGTGACGGGGAGAATGGAAACAAGTTGGAAAACACTCTGCAGGATATTATCCAGGAGAACTTCCCCAATCTAGCAAGGCAGGCCAACATTCAGATTCAGGAAATGCAGAGAACGCCACAAAGATACCCCTCGAGAAGACCAACTCCAAGACACCTAATTGTCAGATTCACTAAAGTTGAAATGAAGGAAAAAATGTTAAGGGCAGCCAGAGAGAAAGGTCGGGTTACCCTCAAAGGGAAGCCCATCAGACCAACAGTGGATCTTTTGGCAGAAAATCTACAAGCCAGAAGAGAGTGGGGGGCAATATTCAACATTCTCAAAGAAAAGAATTTTCAACCCAGAATTTCATATTCAGCCAAACTAAGCTTCATAAGTAAAGGAGAAATAAAATCCTTTACAGACAAGCAAATGCTGAGAGATTTTGTCACCACCAGTCCTGCCCTAAAAGAGCTCCTGAAGGAAGTGCTAAACATGGAAAGGAACAACTGGTACCAGCCACTGCAAAATCATGCCAAAATGTAAAGACCATCGAGACTAGGAAGAAACTGCATCAACTAACGAGCAAAATAACCAGCTAACATCATAATGACGGGATCAAATTCACACATAACGATAATAACTTTAAATGTAAATGGACTAAATGCTCCAATTAAAAGACACAGACTGGCAAATTGGATAAAGAGTCAAGACCCATCAGTGTGCTGTATTCAGGAAACCCATCTCATGTGCAGAGACACACATAGGCTCAAAATAAAAGGATGGAGGAAGATCTACCAAGCAAATGGAAAACAAAAAAAGGCAGGGGTTGCAATCCTAGTCTCTGACAAAACAGACTTTAAACCAACAAAGATCAAAAGAGACAAAGAAGGCCATTTCATAATGGTAAAGGGATCAATTCAACAAGAAGAGCTAACTATCCTAAATATATATGCACCCAATACAGGAGAAGCCTGATTCATAAAGCAAGTCCTGAGTGACGTACAAAGAGACTTAGACTCCCACACATTAATAATGGGAGACTTTAACAACCCACTGTCAACATTAGACAGATCGAGACAGAAAGTCAACAAGGATACCCAGGAATTGAACTCAGCTCAGCACCAAGCTGACCTAATAGACATCTACAGAACTCTCCACCCCAAATCAACAGAATATACATTTTTTTCAGCACCACACCACACCTATTCCAAATTTGACCACATACTTGGAAGTAAAACTCTCCTCAGCAAATGTAAAAGAACAGAAATTATAACAAACTATCTCTCAGACCACAGTGCAATCAAACTAGAACTCAGAATTAAGAATCTCACTCAAAACCTCTCAACTACATGGAAACTGAACAACCTGCTCCTGAGTGACTACTGGGTACATAATGAAATGAACGCAGAAATAAAGATGTTCTTTGAAACCAACGAGAACAAAGACACAACATACCAGAATCTCTGGGACACATTCAAAGCAGTGTGCAGAGGGAGATTTATAGCACCAAATGCCCACAAGAGAAAGCAGGAAAGATCCAAAATTGACACCCTAACATCACAATTAAAAGAACTAAAAAAGCAAGAGCAAACACATTCAAAAGCTAGCAGAAGGCAAGAAATAACTAAAATCAGAGCAGAACTGAAGGAAATAGAGACACAAAAAACACTTCAAAAAATTAATGAATCCAGGAGCTGGTTTTCTGAAAGGATCAACAAAATTGATAGACTGCTAGAAAGACTAATAAAGAAAAAGAGAGAGAAGAATCAAATAGATGCAATAAAAATGATAAAGGGGATATCATCACCGATCCCACAGAAATACAAACTACCATCAGAGAATACTACAAACAACTCTACGCAAATAAACTAGAAAATCTAGAAGAAATGGATAAATTCCTCGACACATACACTCTCCCAAGACTAAACCAGGAAGAAGTTGAATCTCTGAATAGACCAATAACAGGATCTGAAATTGTGGCAATAATCAATAGCTTACCAACCAAAAAGAGTCCAGGACCAGATGGATTCACAGCTGAATTCTACCAGAGGTACAAGGAGGAACTGGTAGCATTCCTTCTGAAACTATTCCAATCAATAGAAAAAGAGGGAATCCTCCCTAACTCATTTTATGAGGCCAGCATCATCCTGATACCAAAGCCGGGCAGAGACACAACAAAAAAAGAGAATTTTAGACCAATATCCTTGATGAACATTGATGCAAAAATCCTCAATAAAAAATACTGGCAAACCGAATCCAGCAGCACATCAAAAAGCTTATCCACCATGATCAAGTGGGCTTCATCCCTGGGATGCAAGGCTGGTTCAATATACACAAATCAATAAATGTAATACAGCATATAAACAGAGCCAAAGACAAAAACCACATGATTATCTCAATAGATGCAGAAAAGGCCTTTGACAAAATTCAACAACCCTTCATGCTAAAAACTCTCAATAAATTAGGTATTGATGGGACGTATTTCAAAATCATAAGAGGTATCTATCACAAACCCACAGACAATATCATACTGAATGGGCAAAAACTGGAAGCATTCCCTTTGAAAACTGGCACAAGACAGGGATGCCCTCTCTCACCACTCCTATTCAACATAGTGTTGGAAGTTCTGGCCAGGGCAATTAGGCAGGAGAAGGATATAAAGGGTATTCAATTAGGAAAAGAGGAAGTCAAATTGTCCCTGTTTGCAGACAACATGATTGTATATCCAGAAAACCCCATTGTCTCAGCCCAAAATCTCCTTAAGCTGATAAGCAACTTCAGCAAAGTCTCAGGATACAAAATCAATGTGCAAAAATCACAAGCATTCTTATACACCAACCACAGACAAACAGAGAGCCAAATCATGAGTGAACTCCCATTCACAATTGCTTCAAAGAGAATAAAATACCTAGGAATCCAACTTACAAGGGATGTGAAGGACCTCTTCAAGGAGAACTACAAACCACTGCTCAATGAAATAAAAGAGGATACAAACAAATGGAAGAATATTCCATGCTCATGGGTACGAAGAATCAATATCATGAAAATGGCCATACTGCCCAAGGTAATTTATAGATTCAATGCCATCCCCATCAAGCTACCAATGACTTTCTTCACAGAATTGGAAAAAACTACTTTAAAGTTCATATGGAACCAAAAAAGAGCCCGCATCGCCAAGTCAATCCTAAGCCAAAAGAACAAAGCCAGAGGCATCACACTACCTGACTTCAAACTATACTACAAGGCTACAGTAACCAAAACAGCATGGTACTGGTACCAAAACAGAGATATAGATCAATGGAACAGAACAGAGCCCTCAGAAATAACGCTGCATATCTACAACTATCTGATCTTTGACAAACCTGACAAAAACAAGAAATGGGGAAAGGATTCCCTATTTAATAAATGGTGCTGGGAAAACTGGCTAGCCATATGTAGAAAGCTGAAACTGGATCCCTTCCTTCCACCTTATACAAAAATCAATTCAAGATGAATTAAAGACTTAAATGTTAGACCTAAAACCATAAAAACCCTAGAAGAAAACCTAGGCATTACCATTCAGGACATAGGCATGGGCAAAGACTTCATGTCTAAAACACCAAAAGCAATGGCAACAAAAGCCAAAATTGACAAATGGAATCTCATTAAACTAAAGAGCTTCTGCACAGCAAAAGAAACTACCATCAGAGTGAACAGGCAACCTACAAAATGGGAGAAAATTTTCACAACCTACTCATCTGACAAAGGGCTAATATCCAGAATCTACAATGAACTCAAGCAAATTTACAAGAAAAAAACAAACAACCCCATCAAAAAGTGGGCGAAGGACATGAACAGACACTTCTCAAAAGAAGACATTTATGCAGCCAAAAAACACATGAAAAAATGCTCACCATCACTGGCCGTCTGAGAAATGCAAATCAAAACCACTATGAGATACCATCTCACACCACTTAGAATGGCAATCATTCAAAAGTCAGGAAACAACAGGTGCTGGGGAGGATGTGGGGAAATAGGAACACTTTTACACTGTTGGTGGGACTGTAAACTAGTTCAACCATTGTGGAAGTCAGTGTGGCGATTCCTCAGGGATCTAGAACTAGAAATACCATTTGACCCAACCATCCCATTACTGGGTATATACCCAAAGGACTATAAATCATGCTGCTTTAAAGACACATGCACACATATGTTTATTGCGGCATTATTCACAATAGCAAAGACTTGGAACCAACCCAAATGTCCAACAATGATAGACTGGATTAAGAAAATGTGGCACGTATACACCATGGAATACAATGCAGCCATAAAAAATGATGAATTCATGTCCTTTGTAGGGACATGGATGAAATTGGAAATCATCATTCTCAGTAAACTATTGCAAGAACAAAAAACCAAACATTGCATATTCTCACTCATAGGTGGGAATTGAACAATGAGAATACATGGACCCAGGAAGGGGAACATGACACTCTGGGGACTGTTGTGGGGTGGGGGGAGGGGGGAGGGATAGCATTGGGAGATATACCTAATGCTAGATGACGAGTTAGTGGGTGCAGCACACCAGCATGGCACATGTATACATATGTAACTAACCTGCACATTGCGCACATGTACCCTAAAACTTAAAGTATAATAATAATAAATTAAAAAAAAAAGGCATTGAAAGACAATTCTCCATGGGTCTTACTTTTCTGCCTTTTCTGCCCAGCTTTGAGCAGGGGTTCTGAATTACTCTGTTTTCTTCTTTTCTTTTCAAGGCCCATGGTATAGCAAACAGCCTTGGAAGATAGAGATAGTGTCTTCTTCCAGAGCACTGGGAAAATGTGTTAACTACTCAGGATAGTAAAAACAATGTCTTCCTCTGGGGCAAAAGTCAGGCAGACTTACTACTGATTATGAAAGATTTCATTTTCAAAGTTTAGGGTTCCTTTCTTATAAAGTAAACCACTGCCAGTACAGATGTCTCCTGCTCCTTTCATTGTGTCCTGTGAGATTTGAGCCTCAGGTAACTGGAACAAATGCTGATATTCTGGCTCCCACTATTGCGTTGACTAATACAGCCCGTTGTTGCTCTGACCCAGGAATCTCATATCTGTTTCCATTCATGGAATTATGACATGTGAAATCATTAACTCACAAGTAGGATAAAATCTCAGACCCTTCATGGTCTTGACGGTAGGAACTAGGGTTCCTAAATGACGTAATGATGTAGAGCTTCCTACAACCTTGCACTACCTTCCCATGTTGGAATTTTTATAAAATGAAGAGATAAATTTGTAACTTGTTGAGGCACTGGAGAGCAGCTTAGCCTGTACCTTAATACTCCTCTGCTAATTCTTAATCATCCTTCAGTTTCCAAGTTAGAGGTCATTACCTACAAGAAGTTTCCTGTGATGTAGTCCAACCATCCCCCCACAACACACACACACTATCCATCCAAATTCTGTGATAGCCCCCACTGCAATGTTTCCGTTGCATTTTATGTATATCCCTATCAAAACAAGTAGATTTTCTGAATTGTTGTCTGTACTCTTTGTTCATCTGTAAGTTCTTGAGAGCAAGAATCTTTTCTTCCCCTATCTTCAAACCTATTACAGTGACTGCCATGTGACTAGACTCAAAAGCATTTGTTGATGCAGATGATCAAGCGCATTTCACTTCCTGTGCTTCTTTACTACTCATCCCGTGGTGTGCTTGGCAGTCAGATGAGTGAAGGCAACATCATTTATTCAGTCAGAACTCCACTTGTGGTATTCCCCCAAAGCCTTCCAAGCTCTAATCTACATGTCAAAAGGAGGCTCACTTTAAGGATGTACATGTGTAAATTTAGGGGTGCACAAATTCTAGACCACACATAGCACTTACTGCAGTGGAACAGGATATACATTTAAAGGATGTATATACCTCACTTCTAGAGTCAGGTCCAGCATTTAAAAAATTTTACCCGGTGAACTTTGTATTCATTTACCACAGGACAATACTTCCTCCTGTGTTAAAATTAGGGTACCAGAAAGTTCCAATAATTCAGGTGTTATAACTTTGAGAAGTATTTTCTAATATAGCCAAAGGACAAATGACCCATAATGGGACTACTTGTCTTGTTTGTGAGGGACAAACTGTTTACTCTTTGGCCAGGTTATCTGGCGTTTGTGCATACTTCAAATATTGCTCCACTCCACATTTTCACTACTCTTTACAATGGAGTTCGAACCGAACACCTACTTATAAACCCTCCTCTGTTTTTGGAAACAGCCCCACCGCACATGTTGAAGCTGTAATTTCCTCATGCATATGGTTTCTCTTCCTTTTCCCCATAACCATGCCTGGGTGTTTATCCTCTGAGGATTCACGTCAAGCTTGCATGAGATAAAGGCTTGATCAGTACTGAGAGCACTTAGGTAAAGCAGAGATTTTGTTATAAGGGCAGACTGTCCTAGTCTGGAAGTTTAGGCATGCTCTACAGTCTGTAAACTTTCTTGTGACCAACTGGGCCATCCCCTGTAGTTCAGATTAAGCATATCACTACCCATATGGAGCATTTCTGGTTCTGAATGTTCTCATGGTTCCCATCTTGGCTATCTTTCTTGGTATCTGTCTTCAACTGTGAGGTGGCATGAACCCCTTGATAGGTCCCAGAAAGGGTCAACAAGACCAGCCTGTTTCTGGCCTCAGGATGTCCTGAGGCTGCTGGTACATTTCCTTTGGATGTCAATTACTGGCTGTTTATTGGACATTCATTTGAAACAGAACAATTAATAGAGGGATACCAAAACCTTCTGAAACCCAAGATGAATATATATTGAATGTATGAATACTTTTTAGTTGGATCTTATCTGACTTGATCATTCATAAGGCAGAAAGAGTAAAGGTTATAGGAAAGTAGTATATCAGGGTCTGGGCAAATCCAGGGGTAGAAATGGACCTGATCACAAATAGACAATATCAAGCATAATAATATATAATTGTTGGCTGAAAGAAAGTGTTGTGATGTTGAAGAAGCATGTGGTGTTTTGGCTGGAGTTTATGAAAACCAAGAGTATCATCTTTGGACCCAAAAGGTAGAGATTAATGGGGACTAACAGATTATCTGAATCTGTAGCAAACAGAAATCAAACTTTCTTAACACATAGCATATAAAAAAATAATATAAGATAGTGAGGCAAGGTGCTTTGAAATTAAATGATCCCCTAAACAAGACAAATATGCTACACAAACTTACAACCTGTTTAAACTTGTTGGAAGAGTTCTCTGCACTGCTAAAGTTGACATACCCATGCTTGGTGGCACAAAATGCTTGTTCTTGTGGGCTAATTGACATTTACGAGCTTTACACTTTGGCCAAGTCAGTTGGCTCCCACAGCCTTTACTTCGCTGTTTCTTGGAAAATGGCTGAACTCCAAAAGTCTTCTGTGATTTAAGGACTATTGAGTTCATCTGATACTAGTCAATAAGAAATAAGGTGTGGAATGTGCTGGGGTCCGTGGACTAATCTGGCTCTTCTGTCCAAGGTTTCTTGGATATTTACCACATTACATTTCTTTCTTCAACTGGAATGGACAACATACTGTCACTGAAAGAATGTGGTAACACAAAATTAGAACCATCTCATTTCCAAGAAATGTATGTTTTGTTATGACATGGGTGGGGTCAGTGGAAATAGGAGATAGTCTGAAGTCCTTCTATCTTGTTCTGTGTCAAGAGGATTTTTACACAATTGCATTTGAATAATTTTTACACAATTGCACTTGAACAATTTGCTGTAATGCTACTTTTTTGTCTGAAGAGTTATCCCTTCCTGCTAACTTTTTTTGGCTTCATTTCTACTTTTGCAGGAGCAGGTTTAGCTGACAACCTCACTGATCTCCTCTTGGGCTCTTCCTTCACCACCCCTTGTGCTGAGCTGACCTTCCTTTTGGGCAGGGAAGCAAAGGGTAAACAGGCCAAAGTGGCTAGCCAAGAAACTAAAGAAGATTTACCTGCACAAAATGGAGAAACTAAAACTGAAGAATGTCCAGCCTCTGATGAAGCCAGAGAGAAAGAAGCCAGTTCTGATTAATATCATATACCCCACCTTATCAGTGGTCCCTGTCTCCCTTGTACAATCCAGAGTACTATTTCTATCAACTATTTTATAAATGCAAGTTTCTTTAGTAGCTCAGGAAACTTTTTTGAGAAAGAGGAAGTCCCACCTTATCTCATTTTTTTTTTTTAGTGTAAATTCTCTTTTAAGAGGTAAAAACATTAGCTGGTTGATTATTTTTGGTACAACCAGAAAATAGTGTGGGATATTGAATTATGGGAGGCTTTGACTGTATTGGGTGTCAGCTTAACATTCCATAAACAGGCAGTTAGTTCTTATATCCTCTAATACTAAACATACTAAATGGCAATATGGAGTCACACTCCTGCATTTAATGTCTTGAGCATTTTGAATCACTTCTATTTTCTTGTTGTTTTTTAGATTTGTTTCCTAAAGAAAACTGCTCCTTGATCATGGCTCTCCCTGTCAGAATTGTGTGCACTCTTGTTATATCTTTGGCTGTGGTAGTCCCATTTTCCTAACAACTTTGTTAATGTAGTGTTTAAGATTGAAAATTTGAGTATGTAGTATATATGCTATTAAATTATTAATTGGTGGGATGTATGAAACAGCTTATGAACATTTGAAGATACTGGTACTTGATAGCCTCTTAAGGAAAATTTACCTCCAAATTTTAAGCTAGAAAGCCCCTGGAATGACTGTGTAAAGAAATTACAATTCATGGCTTTTCAGATTTTTGGTATGTATGCTAAGAATTGTGTACAAATTGAAATGTCTATGTGCTGATCCTCAACACAACCAATAACATCTCAATTATAAAATAAAAAAAGAAACCCAAATGTCAGAGCTTCAAGGGAGAAGAGAATGTTGTAATTCACCATTAACTCAATCATCATAGTTATAGAAGGAAAAGAAAAGTCATCTCATTCTCAGGAAGCCTGGGACCAGGTTATGTTCATAGATCTTGATCATGGACAAATATATTTTTATACTCCTCTTCTGACATTGTGAGAAAATGGCAAGACTATTTACATAATTTTGACTTTTGAAACAATTTAAGAAAAGAAATACCACCCTCTAAGTAATAGAATCCATTGATAGCAAAGTATCTACTAATTCACTTAATATTATTTCAGAAAGAAAATAAAGGAGTTTTTTTGGGGGGGGAATGCCCTTTTGATAGGTATTTGTCTCTTAGAGCTTTGTACTTTTTATTAACTATCTTATAAAACGATTATTTTGGGCTTGGCAAAAATGCAGTCTCCCTTGATCAGAAACCCAAATTCCTTTTAAAACTATATGCTCTCACAGCATAAACATTTCTTAAACACCTACTGTATTCTGGGAATTGTTTTAGATATTTGGTTTGGGTGAGGGGTGGGCGTGAAATACAAAGAAAACGAAGACAAAGTTCTTTCCAAAATTATAGAAATATGCTATGATAAGGGTTAAGGTAGAGATATTTTAAAGTGCTATGGAAACAGGTAACAGAGTATTCATCTGCTGTTGTGGGGGGAGTTGGGGGATTTAGAAAATGTTCCCTAATGGGGTAACTTCTGAACTCATCCTCAAATAATGAGAAATAGTTAATGAGGGGTAACAAGCATGGGAGGACTGGAGTATACCTCTCTGGATGTAAAAATCTGTGATATCTTTTGAGAAAAGCAGGTAGTGTGCTATGGCTGGAATCAAGAGTAAGTAGTAGGAAATGGTAGACAGGATCAGAAGGAAGACCCAGGGTAAGAACTTTGGGCCTCAAAGGCCAAGGATTGCAAATTCAAATGTTACAGGGCAAAGTTTAGCAAACTACATCCTGTGAGCCAAACTAGCCCTCAACCTGTTTTTGTAAATAAAGTTTTATTGGAACATAGCCAAGCTCATTTGTTTATGTATTATTAAGGATGCTGGGGAGAATGGAACCAAGTTGGAAAACACTCTGCAGGATATTATCCAGGAGAACTTCCCCAATCTAGCAAGGCAGGCCAACATTCAGATTCAGGAAATACAGAGAATGCCACAAAGATACCCCTCGAGAAGACCAACTCCAAGACACGTATGAGGAAGCACTCAACATGGAAAGGAACAACCAGTACCAGCCACGGCAAAAACATGCCAAATTGTAAAGACCATCAAGGCTAGGAAGAAACTGCATCAACTAATGAGCAAAATAACCAGCTAACATCATAATGACAGGACCAAATTCACACATAACAATATTAACCTTAAATGTAAATGGGCTAAATGCTCCAATTAAAAGACACAGACTGGCAAATTGGATAAACAGTCAAGACCCATCAGTGTGCTGTATTCAGGAAACCCATCTCACGTGCAGAGACACACATAGGCTCAAAATGAAAGGATGGAGGAAGATCTACCAAGCAAATGGAAAACAAAAAAAGGCAGGGGTTGCAATCCTAGTGCCTCATAAAACAGACTTTAAACCAACAAAGATCAAAACAGATAAAGAATGTCATTACATAGTGGTAAAGGGATCAATTTAACAAGAAGAGCTAATTATCGTAAATATATATGCACCCAATACAGGAGCACCCAGATTCGTAAAGCAAGTCCTTAGAGACCTACGAAGAGACTTAGACTCCCACACAGTAAAAGTGGGAGACTTTAACACCCCACTGTCAACATTAGACAGATCAACGAGACAGAAAGTTAACAAGGATATCCAGGAATTGAACTCAGCTCTGCACCAAGCAGACCTAATAGACATCTACAGAACTCTCCACTCCAAATCAACAGAATATACATTCTTCGCAGCACCACACCACACTTGTTCCAAAATTGACCACATACTTGGAAGTAAAGCACTCCTCAGCAAATGTAAAAGAACAGAAATTATAACAAACTATCTCTCAGGCCACAGTACAATCAAACCAGAACTCAGGATTAAGAAACTCACTCAAAACCGCTCACTCTACATGGAAACTGAACAACCTGCTCCTGAATGACTCCTGGGTACATAGCGAAATGAAGGCAGAAATAAAGATGTTCTTTGAAACCAACAAGAACAAAGACACAACATACCAGAATCTCTGGGACCCATTCAAAGCAGTGTGTAGAGGGAAATTTATAGCACTAAATGCCCACAAGAGAAAGCAGGAAAGATCTAAAATTGACACCCTGACATCACAATTAAAAGAACTAGAGAAGCAAGAGCAAACACATTCAAAAGCTAGCAGAAGGCAGGAAATAACTAAGATCAGAGCAGAACTGAAGGAAATAGAGACACAAAAAACACTTCAAAAAATCAATGAATCCAGAAGCTGGTTTTTTTGAAAAGATCAACAAAATTGATGGACCTCTAGCAAGACTAATAAAGAAGAAAAGAGAGAAGAATCAAATAGACACAATAAAAAATGATAAAAGGGATATCACCACCGATCCCACAGAAATACAAACTACCGTCAGAGAATACTATAAACACCTCTACGCAAATAAACTAGAAAATCTAGAAGAAATGGATAAAGTCCTCAACACATACACCCTCCTAAGACTAAACCAGGAAGAAGCTGAATCTCTGAATAGACCAATAACAGGCTCTGAAATTGAGGCAATAATTAATAGCTTACCAACCAAAAAAGTCCAGGACAAGACGGATTCACAGCCAAATTCTACCAGAGGTACGAGGAGCTGGTACCATTCCTTCTGAAACTATTCCAATCAATAGAAAAAGAGGGAATCCTCCCTAACTCATTTTATGAGGCCAGCATCATCCTGATACCAAAGCCTGGCAGAGACACAACAAAAAAAGAGAATTTTAGGCCAATATCCCTGATGAACATTGATGCAAAAATCCTCAATAAAATACTGGCAAACTGAATCCAGCAGCACATCAAAAAGCTTATCCACCATGATCAAGTGGGCTTCATCCCTAGGATGCAAGGCTGGTTCAACATATGCAAATCAATAAACGTAATCCAGCATGTAAACAGAACCAACGACAAAAACCATGTGATTATCTCAATAGATGCAGAAAAGGCCTTTGACAAAATTCAACAACCCTTCATGCTAAAAACTCTCAATAAACTAGGTATTGATAGGACGTATCTCAAAATAATAAGAGCTATATATGACAAACCCACAGACAATATCATACTGAATGGGCAAAAACTGGAAGCATTCCCTTTGAAAACTGGCACAAGACAGGGATACTCTCTCTCACCACTCCTATTCAACATAGTGTTGGAAGTTCTGGCCAGGGTAATCAGGCAGGAGAAGGAAATAAAGGGTGTTCAATTAGGAAAAGAGGAAGTCAAATTGTCCCTGTTTGCAGATGACATGATTGTATATCTAGAAAACCCCATTGTCTCACCCCAAAATCTCCTTAAACTGATAGGCAACTTCAGCAAAGTCTCAGGATACAAAATCAATGTGCAAAAATCACAAGCATTCTTATACACCAATAAGAGACAAACAGAGAGCCAAATCATGAGTGAACTCCCATTCACAATTGCTTCAAAGAGAATAAAATACCTAGGAATCCAACTTACAAGGGATGTGAAGGACCTCTTCAAGGAGAACTACAAACCACTGCTCAATGAAATAAAACAGAATACAAACAAATGGAAGAACATTCCACGCTCATGGGTAGGAAGAATCAATATCATGAAAATGGCCATACTGCCCAAGGTAATTTATAGATTCAATGCCATCCCCATCAAGCTACCAATGACTTTCTTCACAGAATTGGAAAAAACTACTTTAAAGTTCATATGGAACCAAAAGAGAGCCCACAATTCCAAGTCAATCCTAAGCCAAAAGAACAAAGCTGGAGGCATCACACTACCTGACTTCAAACTATACTACAAGGCTACAGTAACCAAAACAGTATGGTACTGGTACCAAAACAGAGATATAGATCAATGGAACAGAACAGAGCCCTCAGAAATAATGCTGCTTATCTACAACTATCTGATCTTTGACAAACCTGACAAAAACAAGAAATGGGGAAAGGATTCCCTATTTAATAAACGGTGCTGGGAAAACTGGCTAGCCATATGTAGAAAGCTGAAACTGGATCCCTTCCTTACATCTTATGCAAAAATTAATTCAAGATGGATTAAAGACTTAAATGTTCGACCTAAAACCATAAAAACCCTAGAAGAAAACCTAGGCAATACCATTCAGGACATAGGCATGGGCAAGGACTTCATTTCCAAAACACCAAAAGCAATGGCAACAAAAGCCAAAATTGACAAATGGAATCTCATTAAACTAAAGAGCTTCTGCACAGCAAAAGAAACTACCATCAGAGTGAACAGGCAACCTACAGAATGGGAGAACATTTTTGCAATCTACTAATCTGGCAAAGGGCTAATATCCAGAATCTACAATGAACTCAAGCAAATTTACAAGAAAAAAACAAACAACCCCATCAAAAAGTGGGAGAAGGATATGAACAGACACTTCTCAAAAGAAGACATTTATGCAGCCAAAAGACACATGAAAAAATGCCCATCATCACTGACCATCAGAGAAATGCAAATCAAAACCACAATGAGATACCATCTCACACCAGTTAGAATGGCAATCAATAAAAGTCAGGAAACAACAGGTGCTGGAGAGGATGTGGAGAAATAGGAACACTTTTACACTGTTGGTGGAACTGTAAACTAGTTCAACCATTGTGGAATTCAGTGTGGTGATTCCTCAGGGATCTAGAACTAGAAATACCATTTGACCCAGCCATCCCATTACTGGGTATATACCCAAAGGATTATAAACCATGCTGCTATAAAGACACATGCACACGTATGTTTATTGTGGCACTATTCACAATAGCAAAGACTTGGAACCACCCCAAATGTCCAAAAATGATAGACTGGATTAAGAAAATGTGGCACACATACACCATGGAATACTATGCAGCCATAAAAAATGATGAGTTCATGTCCTTTGTAGGGACATGGATGAAGCTGGAAACCATCATTCTTAGCAAACCATTGCAAGGACGAAAAACCAAACACCTCATGTTCTCACTCCTAGGTAGGAACTGAACAATGAGAACACATGGACACAGGAAGGGGAACATCACACACCGGGGCCTGTTGTGGGGTGGGGGGAGGGGGGATGGATAGCATTAGGAGATATACCTCATGTAAATGACGAGTTAATGGGTGCAGCACACCAACATGGCACATGCATACATATGTAACAAACCTGCACGTTGTGCACATGTACCCTAAAACTTAAATTATATATATAAAAAAAAGAACAAAGGTATTAAAAAAAAGAAGAAGAAATGATAAGAAAATGTGAGGCTGAGTCCAGGAGCTATAAAAAAGAAAAAAAAAGATGCTCTCTTAAGTCACTGTCTGTTGCTACGGCTGAGTATCACAGACTGGGTAATTTATAAAGAATAGAGGTTATTTGAACATAGTACTGGAGGCTGGTAAATCCACAGTCAAGGGGCCACTTCTGATGAGAGCCTTCTTGCTATGTCATAACGTGGTGAGAGGGCAAGAGCGTGCCCTCTTCTTATAAAGCCACCAGTCCCAACATGCAGGCTCCACCCTGTGACTTTATTTAATCATAACTACCCTAATCTGCCACATCTACCATAATCATCACAAAGGCCCTACCTCCTAATACTATCAGCATGAATTTGGTGATTGTTTCCAACACATGAAATTTGCGGTATGCATTCACATTGTAGCAGATGCTTTAGCACTATAGCAGCTGTGTGGAGGATTTGTGACAGAGACTGTATGGCACAAAAAAACTAAAGGGTTTATTCACCGATTGTTCACAGGAAAACAACAACAACAACAAAATGTTTACCAACAGTTAGGACACGTCACTTGGATGAATGAATCAAGCTGAGTGGAAAGTGGATGTCCTTTGTATGGTCTATATGGTCAGGGAAATTTAGATCCATCCAGAGAAATTTGATCTAGAGTCTTTCAGAACACTATCCCATTGTCTCTCTCTCTTTGATTCCTTTCTCTCCATTGCATGCATGCAGTCCTGATGCTTTTCTGCTCTGATGTCTCACATGTCTGTCTTTTCCTCTCTGTCCCTGCCTCTAATATCTTCTGGACTCACTTGCCTTTGCCCGTATTGTTGAGACTGTGGTTCCTGGCTGGTCTCTCACTCCATGCAATTGGGTCCTTCCTGGGCACAGATGCCAGTTTTATCTTCCTATGATGCTCTATGCAGCAGCAATATTATCTGATGCTTTTTTTTTGTTTCTTATGCAATCCATTCTAAATATTTTTGTAGGGTTTTCAAGGCTTCTCAAATCTGTAAAGCCTTGATCAACCCCAATTTTATTCCTCACTATACTGTGGGAAATAAAACCAAATAAAACTGAATCTGGACTGTTGTCTTATGCATCACTAAGTACGTTATTTCTACATATCTGAATGAATTCAGATAATTTATTTTGCCTATAAAGTCCTAATTATCCACCCACAATTCAATTTCTACCCATCCTACAAAGCCTAGAACAAATCAATTTCTATTAGGAAGCATTAAAATTCTTATAGACACCATTGCTCTCTTTTTAGGTTCTACTTCCACAAAACTTGTTGTCTGCCATCCACAGTTTAGGCCTTCATGACACACCACCTTGCCTTAGTAGATGTTCCTTTGTATGAATTATTTTATCATCTTATGTCAGGTCTAAATTTCTTGAGATCAGAGCTCTGCTTCTGCCTTTGTAAAGCAGTTAGCTTAACACAATTATATTGTGTTAGGACTGAATACATACTTGTTGACTGGTGAGTTTAAACACTTTAGAAGTAAAAAAAAAAAATACTGAGAACCATGATATAATGGGAATGAATGATGTAAAAATGAACAAGTGTGGTGGCTGAAGTCTCCTGAAGGATTTTAATGCTTCTACCATGGGAAGTTCCCAGAATGGCAGACCTGTAGTAGGAGTTCCAAAGGCAAGAGCTCCCTGGCCGTTCCCTTCACTGAATTCTAAAATCCCATATAAAGTCATATGCAAAGGCCTTAAATTCCCTGTCCAGAAAGAAAATTCAACTTCGTGTTGCTTGAGAAGTCACCTCAAAGGACAGGCCCCAGGCTTTAACAGATGTCTTCAATGACCCAAGCACAGGATAGGACATTCGCAGGAGTTCTTGGATCCCAGCAGAAGGCCATGTAAGGTGAGTCACATGGGGCCTGAGAAAAAACAGATGCTTGGGAAAGAATGAACAGGACACACTGAAAACACTGTACGGTCTAGACTAAATGCTTCAGTGGTCTCAAGATAAACAAAGTAGGCCAAGGGTGAAATGTGTGCGCTCAGTCAGCTTTCCCCCTAAGAGTTCCAGCTCCTATCTTCAGGAAACAGCTAAGACGCATTTATGCTACCACAGGCAAACTTGGCATGCACTTTACTCACTTTCTTGCAGCCTGATTGGTATACTTAATTTTATAGGATGACACATTCACATCACAAGGATTTTCTCAGATTCCAGGGTTTGATCTTAGGACATATGGAAAGGAACACTCCACAGACATTTCCTTCCTGCAGAAAGTGCTAACTGAGGTGCCTTCCACTGCTGAGGAAGGATGGGTGTTATGTTGCTCTGCCCTAGCTATTTGCTTTCCTCAGATGTTACCTGGGGTGGATCAGTGTTGATTTGCAGCATGTTTACCAGGAATAGATTTGCAAATGCTAAGGAAGAACTAGCTGGCTCTAGGAGAAGCATGAGCTCAGAGCTTCGGATGCGATATGCAGATGGTGTCAGAGAATGTAATCATTCATGCAGACTTGACAAATCATCAGTACAAATATCTCATTTGACAGACTATGAAAACAATGCTCCAAAACTAGTGCTTGCGAAATCACCTGTCAATACTGCTCCCTGCCCACCAAATTGTATGAATCCACCAAGACTCGGGTACTGTCAGAACAAGGGCTTTGTTCAGCTGGGCTCATCAATATTGTTCCCTTCCTATCAAATCATATGGATTCACCCAGCCTCTAGTACTGTTCAGAAAAGGGCCTTGTTCAGCTGGGTTCATCAACCTATGCATAAGATGTTGCCAGAACATTGTCTTAGACTTCCCAGGGAGCTTCCTGACTTGGCTTTGTTTCCAATCATCCTGTTTCTGACCCTCACTTTGATGCTTTGGATCCTGTTCCACTCAGTCCCACTAGCTAATCAACTTCTTGATTTATTATTTTTTAGAGCCTACTTAACTGGACTTTTAATTAACATTCTTCCTTCTGACTGTCCCAAGCAAGCCTCTGTTGGCATCCTTCCAGGATGCCTACCCCCCGACCACACACACACCACATACACATCTTCAGACTCTTCTCCAGGGCAGCTCTGATTGGAGACGAATTAACTTCACAGTCTCATCCTTATTATGACTTTGCCAGGGAAAGCTCTAATAAGCAGTTCTTTAGAAACAGGTGTGTAATCAAGTTGTATCAGACAGGCAGAGTCTTATTATTTAAAAGGTCCAAACTCTACATCAATAACTAGACTACTGCAATGTTTAATCTAATTATTTACTGGTCAAATTAATATTGAAACCACCAAAACCTTGAAGATCACAGGAAGCTGGTGTCAGAGAAGGCACCTACAATTGACTTCAGTAGGCAAATAAACTTTTGACTCTTTGAGAGAAATCCATCCTTGAGATCCAAAGCTTACAAGTGAAGTTCAAAATTCAGCTTGTCATCTATTAACAGTGACAGCATACAGAAGTAATAAACATAAATGAAGAAATATAATTAACCTTATGTGTACAAAGTCTTTTGAGGGAAATTAGGAGAAAGTGTGGCCACATGAAGACAATGTAGGTAAATGTTGTGAGCACTAAAGCATGCCTTTTAGACTGTCAGGTTTTCAGGCAGCCTTATTCAAATACCTGAGTTTGTACTCCCCAAATAAGTTAAACTTTTCATGCCTCTGAGCCCTAATAGGGGAAGTTAAGGACTGTAAATAAGCAGTAATGTTTTTTCTTTGTTTTGCTTTGTGTTAATGTTTGTTTTGCCCAATATTGCCTCTGTGATGGTTCAGTCTGTTCAGTAGAAAAGAAAGCATCTTATAGTTTCCTCCCATTGAACTCATGGTTCTACTGCACCTTCTGCCCAGAAAAAACTTCCCCTCTAACCTGTTTTGTTTTGTTTTTGTTTTTTCAAATCTAATGACCCTGTGAAGGACAGATCAAGTTCTACCTCTTCTTGAAGCCATCTATAACCATACCAGACAACCATGTTTTGTTTTGTCTTTGAATTCTTACATTGCTCATTGTCCATCCCACTCTTCTGGCATTGCTTGATTATATAAAGCAAATGCCTAGGCTCATGAAAATTTACCTGACGATACAGATTAGCAGAAAACTTCATCTAGTATTGTTCTCTATCAGAATGTAATTCCTTAGTCATTTACATTTAATATTTTAATAATATATTAGTTCTAGAATTAAAAATTACTTCATTTTAAGAGGTTACTGGGATGATGCAGAGGGGGAAGCACAAGGATTCTATCTTCCCTTGTAGACAACAATTGAACTGGCAGACTCTGTCTGATGTAACTGTTTTGGAACTCTGGAGTCTATCGAAGACTTGAAATTTCCAGGGGAGGGCATGGATGAAAAACTGTAGTCAATTGCAGCTTTTAGCACATTGGCAGCTGTCCATCCCCCACCTCTTAGCCTCATGGCAAGAAGTTGTTTTGTGTTCCTGGAGCAGCATGTAAAGAGTTAGCAGGAACCAGGGTGGGCATAAAAGGACCCTGTCCTACAAATATCAAGGATATTTCATCACTTATTGCTGCTTCTGATCAAAGAGTGGTGAACAAAGAAGTGGAATTTAAAGGGCTGATGCCCTTCCCCCTCTTTATTTTTCTCTTTTTTTCCTTTTGGGAGCCAGACGTTAAAGAATAGGGCATCCCAAAATAACTGCATATATGGGAAAAATTAGAAAGTGACTTCACATGCCCAGAGAAAGGCTCAGAAAAGACATGAGAAGACCTTAAATTTACATCTCAGGCTGATCCTCAGCCCAGAGACAACCTACAATTTTTAAAAAGCAGTAACAATAACTCAAACCTGGGAAAGAGAAAAACTGATTCTCAGAATTACCAGAATATTAGATTCAAATGTCCAGCTTTTAACAACAAAAAAAATTATAAAACACACAAAGAAACAGGAAACTATTGACCATTCAAAGAGCAACAAATAAGCAACAGAAGCTGCTCCTGAAAGAGAACTACTAGATAAAGACTTTAAAACAATTGTCTTGAAGATGAGCAAGGAACCAAAGGGAGATGTGGAGAAAGTCAAGAAATGAAGTATAAACAAAAGGGAAATATTAATAAACATATACAAAACCTAGAAAGAAACCAAAAAGAAAATTTGAAGCTGAGAAGTACACTAACTAAAATGCAAAATTTGGCAGAGGGATTCAAAGGCAGGTTTGATCAGACAGAAGAAAGAAGCAGTAAACTTGAAGAGGACAATGGAAATTATCAAGCCTGAGGAACAGAAAGAAAAAAGATTGAAGAAAAGTGAAGAATCCTCAGGGATCTGTGGGACGCCATCAAACAGACCAACATACACATTGTGTGAGTTCCAGAGGGAGGAAAGAGAGAGAGAAGGGGGCAGAAAGAATATTTGAGGAAGCAATGGCTAATAACTTCCTGAATATGTTGATGTTAATATAAACATCCAAGAAGCTCAATGATGAACTCAAAGAAACTCACACCAAGACACACTATAAACAAACTTACAAAAGACAATGAGAGAGTTTTGAAAGTGACAGAGAAAGGTGGCTAGTCACAAAAAGGGGATCATGAATAAGATTTTCAGAAAATTTCTCATCAGAAACTCTGGAGGCTAGAAGATAGTGGGTCATATAGTCAAAGTGCTAAAAGAAAAAAAAAAAAAACCTCTCTGCTAAGAATCCTATTTCTGGCAAAACTGTTGTCCAAAAGTGAGGGAAAAATTAAGACATTCCTAGATAAACTAAAGCTGAGAGAATTTATTACCACTAGACCTTCTCTGTAAAAAAAGAAAATGATCAAGGGAGTCCTGCAGGATAAAATAAAAGAACAATGGATGGTAATTCAAAGTCATGTGAAGAAATAAATATCTCAATGAAAGTAAATATGTGAGCAATTAGAAAAGCTAGTATTGTAACAACAGTTTGTAGTTCCACTTTTTTTTACACCATGATTAAAGAGACAAATCCATTAAAATCAGTTTAAAAATGAGTATTATGGTAACTTCAGTTTCTAATTCCACATTTTGTTTTCTACACAATTTCAGAGACTAATACATTTTAAAAAAACTATTAGTTTATGTTTTGGGGCACACAGTGTATAAAGATGTAATTCTGTGACATCAGCAACTTAAAGAGGTGAGGACAGAGTTGTAAACAAGCAGAGTTTTTGTACGTAACTGAAGTTAAAATGGTATAAATTCAAATTAAAGCGTATTCACTTTAAGATGTTAAATGTAATCTCCATGGTATGGGAATTTAGACATGAGAAAAATTTAAACACTTCACTATAATATAATAATAAATAGTGAAATATAGAATAATAAAAATAAAATATAAAATAAAAAATAGTGAAATAATAGAAGTCTCTTCTTATCAGTAATCACTCTAAATGTAAATGTACTAAACTTTCCAATAAAAAGACAGCAGTATGGATGAAAACATGTGATCCAACTATGTGCTGTCTATAAGAAACTCACTTTAGATCTAAAGATACAAATAAAGTGAAAGGATGGAAAATGATATTCTATGGAAATAGTAACAAAAAGAGAGCAGAAGTGGCTATACTAATATCAGACAAAATACACTTTCAATCAAAAAAGATTACAAAACACTGAGAAGGAAATTATATATTCACAAAAATATTAATGCAGTGAGAAGATATAATAATAAAAATTATTTATGCACCTAATAACTACCAAAGTATAGGAAGCAAAAACTGACATAATTGAAGGCAGAAACAGACTGTTCTACAATAATAACTGGAGACTTTATTACGCCACTCTAAATAATGACTAGAACAACCAGATAGAAGACGAGTAAGGAAACAGCAGACTTAACATAATAATAGATATATACAGAATATTTTACCCAACAAAAACAGCACACATGTTTCTCCAATGCACATGGGACATTTTAGAGGATACACTGTATGTTTTACCACAGATTAAGTTTCATTAGGCTTAAAAAGGCAAGTATCATACAAAGCATCTTCTCCAACCACAATAGGTTAAAGTTAGAAATCAATAACACCAGTACAATTTTTTTAAGTTACAAATTTGTGGAAATTAAATGATGCAGTGTTGAAAAGCTAATGATCAAAGAAGAAAACAAATGGGAAATTGTGAAATTCTTAGAGAAAACTAAAAATAAAAACAGAACATACCAAAACTTACAGAATATAGTGCACAGTGAAGGTCATGCTAAAGGGGAAATTTATAGCTATAAATGTTTACATTAAAAGAACAAGAAAGATTGTAAATCAATAACCTAACCTTACAATAAGTAATAAACTAAAGAAGAATAAACTAAACCCAAAGCCAGCAGAAGGAAGAAAATAATTAAAAATTAAATCAGAGATAAAATAGAGAATAGAAAAGCAACGGAAAAAATCAATGAAACCAAAAGTTGATTATTTGAAAAGATCAATGAAATTGACAAACTTTAAGCTAGATCGACCAAGAGAGAAAGAGATGACTCAGTTTACTAAAAGCAGAAATAACATTGGGGACATTATTCCTGATTCTACAAAAGTAAAAAAGCTTAAAAGAAAGTACTATGAACAACTTTACACCGACAAATTAGATAACCTAGATGAAATGAACAAATTTCTAGAAACATAAAACCTACCAAGACCAAGTCATGAAGAAACAGAAAATCTAAATAGACCTATAGCTATTAAGGAGATTGAGTCAGTAACCAAAAATCTCCTGACAAACAAAATCACCAGATATTATGACTTCATGGGTGAATTCTACCAAACATTTAAATAACAGATACCACTACTTCTCTAATTTTTCCAAAAAATTGAAGAAGAGAGAACACTTCCTAGTTTGTTCTATGAATTCAGCATTACCCTGATAATGAAGACAAAGACACTAAGAGAAAAGAAAACTGAAGGTCAATATTTCTTATGAACAAAAGGGATAAAGTTCTCCAATGCAAAAATTCTCAACATAATACTAGCAAACCACAATTAGCAGTATATTTAAAGAATTATACACCATGACCAAGCGGGATTTATTTCTAAAATGCAGGGATAGTTCAACATAGAAAAAAATGATCAACATAATACATCATATTAACAGAATAAAATAAAAAATGAATGATCATTTCAATTGGTGCAGAAAAAAGCAGTCGAGGAAATTCAACATATTTTCATGGTAGAAATATGCAACAAACTGAAAATAGAATAAGACTACCTCAACATAATAAAATTCAGTAAAGAAAAACCCACAGCAAACATCATACTCAATGGTGAAAGACTGAAAGCTTTTCCTCTAAGATCAGGAACAAAATAAGGATGTTCAGTTTCACCATTTCTGTTTGATATAGCACTGGAAAACCCAACAAAAGCAATTAGGCCAGAAAAAAAATAAAAATTATCCAAATGGGAAGGGAAGAAGTAAAATTTATCTCTGTTCACAGTGGATATCATGTTACTATATGTAGATAATGCTAAGGGTTCCACAAACAATTGTTAGAGCTAATATATGAGTTCAGCAAAGGAGCAGGATACAAATCAACACACAAAAATTGATTGGATTTTTTATACACTAACAATGAACTGAAAAAGAAACCATGAAAACAATCTCATTTACAACAAGACTAAAAAGAGTAAAATACTTACAAATTAACCAAAGAGCTGAAAGACTTAAACAATAAAATTACAAAATATTGCTATAAGAAATTAAAGAAGACATAAATAAATGTAAACACATTCCATGTCCACTGATTGGAAGACTTAATATTGTTGAGATTTTTATACCACACAAAGTGATCTTCAATGCAATCCCTATTAAATCCCAATAATACTTTTTGCAGAAATAGAATAATCTATCTTAAAATTCATATGGAGTATCAAGGGACCTTGAATAGCTATAACAGTCTCTAAAAAGAAGAACAAAGCTGGATGACTCACCCTTCCTAATTTTAAAACTTACTGCAAAGATAGAGTAATAAAAACAGTGCAGAACTGGCATAAAGAAAAACATATAGACCAATAAAATAGAATAGAAGGTCCAGAAAAACCCTCACATATACGGTCAAATGATTTTTGACAGGGTGCCAAGGCCATTCAATGCAGAAAGGACAGTCTTTCGACAAAGGGAGCTGGGAAATTGGATATCCACATGCAAGAGAAAAGCTGGACCCTTACCTGACACTAGCTACAAATTTAACTCAAAGTAGAAAGGTGGTTACCAGAGGCTGAAAGGGAGGGGAGGAAATAGAAAAAGGGGAGATGTTGATCAAAGGGTACAAAGTTTCAGTTAGACTGGAGGAATAAGTTTTAATGATTCATAATTGTACTGCCTGTTAATAATAATGTGTTATATATTCCAAAGTTGCCAAAATAATATAATTTTAATGTCCTTACCCCAAAGATAAGTTCATAAGGTGATAAATATGTCAGTTAGCTCCACTGAATCTTTCTACAATGTATACGTAAATCAAAACATCACATTGTACCTAATTAATATACACAATAATTTGTCACTTAAAAATAAATTAATTTTTTAAAAAAGTTAAAAAGAATCCTCAAAATAGGTCAAAGACCTAAATATAAGACCTAAACTATAACACACTTAGAAGAAAACATAGGGGGATAATGGTATGGCATTGGATTTGGCAATGATTTCTTAGATATTTTAGGTTGGTGCAAAAGTAATTGCGGTTTTTGCCATTAAAAGTAACGACAAAAACCTCAATTACTTTTTCACCAACCTAATAATACCAAACACAAACACAAAAGAGAAAATTAGACTTCATAAAAATTCTTTAAAAATGTGCATCAAAAGGTATCAGTAGAGTAAAAAGGTAACACACAGAATGGAGAAAAAAATCTGCAAATCATACATCCAGTATGGGATTAACAAATATATTGAGAACTCCTACAGCTCCAACAATATAAACAACCCCATTCAAAAATGGGCAAAGGATTTGAATAGACATTTCTCCAAAGAGGATATACAAACAACTAATGGGTACATGAAAAGATGCTCGACATCACCAATCATTAAGGAAATGCAATTCAAAATTACCATGAGATACCACCACATACCCTTTAGGGTGGCGACTACCAAAAACAAACTAACTTCAGAAAATAAGAAGTGTTGGCAAAGATGTACAGAAATCGGAAGCTTTGTGCCCTGTTGATGGGAATGTAAAATATGCCAGCCATGATAGAAAACAGTGTAGTGGCTCGAAAATTAAAAATAGAATTACCATCTGATCCAGCAGTTCTACTTCTGGGTATATACTCAAAAGAACTGAAAGCAGCTGCAGCAATTAAAAAGAATAAGTTCATGTCCTTTGCAGGGACATGGATGAAGCTGGAAACCATCATTCTCAGCAAACTAACACAGGAACAGAAAACCAAACACCGCATGTTCTCACTCATAAGGGGAAGTTGAACAATGAGAACACATGGACACAGAGAGGGGAACATCACACACTGAGGCCTGTTGGGGGGTGTAGGGCAAGGAGAGAGAGAGCATTAGGACAAATACCTAATGTATGCAGGGCTTACAACCTAGTTGACGGGTTGATAGGTGCAGCAAACCACCAT
Source organism: Pan troglodytes (assembly GCF_028858775.2). Lineage (NCBI taxonomy): Eukaryota > Metazoa > Chordata > Mammalia > Primates > Hominidae > Pan > Pan troglodytes. The sequence goes on along the minus strand of NC_072402.2, from coordinate 109,283,087 downwards.
GGCACATGTAAACCTATGTAACGAACCTAGACGTCCTGCACATGTATCCCATAACTTTAAAAAAAAAAAAAAAAAAGAAAAGAAAAGAAAAAAAGAGGAAGAATTGAAAGCAGTATCTTGAAGAGACATTTTTTTACCTATGTTCCTAGCAATCTTATTCACAATAGTTAAAATGTGGAAGCAATCCAAGTGTCCATCAATGGTATGAATGGATAACCAAACAGTGGTATATACATACAATGAAATATTATTCAGCCTTAAAAAGCAAAGAAATTCTTACACATGCTACAACACAGATGAAACTTGAGGACACTATGCTAAGTGAAATAAGCCAGTCGCAAAAGACAAATACTGTATGATTCCACTTATATGAGCAACTTAGAATGGTCAAAATCATAGAGACAAAGTAGAAAAGTGGTTGTTAGGGAATGGGAATGTATCAATCCATTCTAACACTGCTATAAAGAACTACTTGAGACTGGTTAATTTACAAAGAAAAGAGGTTTAATTAACTCGCAGTTCTGCAGGCTGTACAGAAGGCATGGCTGGGAAGGCCTCAGGAAACTTACGATCATGGTAGAAGGTGAAGGGCAAGCAAGGCATGTCTTCACATGACCAGCAGGAGAAAGAGCAAAGGCGGAAGTGCTACACACTTTTAACAACCAGATCTCGTAAGAACTCACTCACTATCACAAGAACAGCAAGAAGGAAATCCACCTTCATGATCCGATCGCCTCCCACCAGGTCCCTCCCCCAGTACTGGGGATTACAATTCAACATGAGATTTGAGTGGGTACACACAGCCAAACCATATCAGGGAGAGAGGAGTATGGAGAGTTATTGCTAAATAAACACAGAGTTTCAGTTTTACATGATCAAAAGACTTATGGAGATAGATCATGGTGGTGGTTGCTCAACACAATGAATGCATTTAACACCATTGAACTGTACAGTGAGATTTCAAACTTTCTTCAGCTATGAGAAGATCTGGCAGCACTGGGCCCTCCTGATAGCAAATGAAAAAACACTCCCTTTAGATGGGGTCAGCACTCTCTGGATTGATGTAATGCTTACGTCATTTGTGTTTCCACAGCAGTGGAAAATCAGTGCCCATTGTCTTCCATCCTCTTTCATTCAGCTCACTTCATTCATTTTCCTTCTCTGTCTTATCCCCATAACCACTTGAATTTGCAAGGTTCCTCTGCACTAAATTGTTTTTAACCACTGTTTAATCTTGTTTTGCTTTATTCAAATTTAATCACATCTTAAAACTTCCTCTTGTCTTCATTTTATTTATTTTTTATTTTTCTCTTATCTTAACTTTAGGTGTCAAAATCCATCTACTTAGCTCACTGGTTGCTGAGCATCTTCAGGACTTTAAATGGCAACTTCATTTCAAAAGCTCTTAACTGTTTCATTAAAATAATCTATCATGTTAACACTCTTAATTATTCAAATACTTCTAATTCACTGTTCTCTCTCTAACCTTTTTTTTTGAAGAGAATCTGACTTCTGATTAATATTGCCTCCTTTATTCAGTTTAGCTTAAGTTAGAAAAAGCAAGATGGTAACAGCACCCCTGCCCAGGTTCCTAAACATTGGAGAGCTGCTGATCTTTCAATTAAAACTAAGAGAAGTCTTCGGCAAGTTTGAGGGTCATGTTGGTGTTCCATATTATACAGTAAGTCGGCTCAAGGAAACAAGAACTGATACCTCCATGTACCAGCAAATTGTCATGAACTTCCCCTTAAATGGGACTCAGGGAACTAACCTGGCACTCATGGAAAGCTAAACCTGGGAGACTAACCATGCAGCTCAGCAAATTCTCTCCCTGATCCACACTGTAAATATGCAATCAAATCTCTTGATACTGTAAGCTAATGGAGTTCAGCTAGTAGAAGGTCTTTGGAGGGCAATCAGGTGGTATTAAAAATATGCTAATGGCAGCTTGTGATCTAGCAGCAGGACCCCAGGATTTGGGGTTGGCATGGTAACTGCCAGCAGATAGTTCACACAGAACAGGAACAACGGAAAGAATTAGAATGAACTGCTTAAATGCAACTGTTAATGAAAAATGTGGAGCGCAATCAGAAAGAATGTTTGGTGCCCTCAGTGGCAAAAACAAACAAACCAACAAAAACACATACATACAAAACACAAGACCAAAAAGTGAAGTGAATGCTTTCCATTTTGCTATGGCAATCAAAGGTCATAGGAGCCAGCCATTGGGAAGAATTTAGAATTTAACCTGATGGTTTTATAGAGGACCTGTGACTTTGTTGAAATACAAGTGTTTCATATGTGAATGACAGAAGTGTCATATGTGTATGTGTCTCCTCACCAAGGCTGAAAGAAAAGGTCTGACAGGGAACAGCTTTTAACAATCTACTCTATCAAAGGCAGTACAGATGGTTGTTTTTGCTTTTAGCTTAACTGAATGTCAAATGAAAAAAAAAAAAAAAAGGCTTCTTCTCATACATATATCCAACACATAGTAAGAGGTTGAATTGGGGCTTGCACCCAAGTGCACATGCATTACTGGGCAAACGTAATGCATGCTTAAGGGTGCGTGCACCCGTGTGCATTCCTGTATTTTAGGTGCGCCCTCTACTTTTTCCCTTCTCTGCCTGAAGCTGGAAATTTCATAGCAACTCAGCCTCTGCCAGTATGGGCTTGAGACCACAAAGAACGAGATTCTTTCCTGTTTTCCCATTGCAAAGCCTAAATGCCATTGTAAACGATTTTTCCTGGCGGGATGTATTAATAGAAAAAGACAGGCTAAGTTCACTGTACCCATTAGCCTTGCTAACCCTTGTGGCTGAGGGCAATGATACAGAGTAAAATAATGTGGAGGGAGCTGCTGGAAACAGGCAGCAGTGGGATGACTCCAGGAAAACAAAGGTAATATATCTGCATCCAGCACAGAGGCTCTCACGTGCCAGAGATGGAAATGAAGCTGTGAAAACAGAAAGTAGGCATGCACATCTCTGGAGGCTAAGGAAAAAAGGAGACAGAGAGGCAGACAGACCACGAATTAAGTGAACTTGGGAATGCAGAGAAGACAATGGGAAAACTAGTGAAAGCTCAAAGAACAATTTGTATGCAGAGGAATAGGAGCACGACAAAGAAGAAATTCAACTCCTTAAGGATCTGTGTTTCGATCCACACTGTCCTTAGCCTAGCCTGAAACCCCTGCTTGGGAAAAAGTTTTGTCGTTTGAAAAATGCCCTTTTAAAATGACTTAGGCATAATTTCCTTCTCTTAGTCACTTCCTTCCTTCGCTTTGATACAATAGTCGCTTAAAGAAAAACCAGGGGAGAAAAGGTGGTGGAAATGCGTACAATTGGAAACAATTGCTATTGTCCTAGACATGTTCAATCTAGCAGAGACTGACAGGTGCTCTGCTGCTCAGAGGATGCAGTTAGATATGCTGTCATAAAATTAACACCTGGGGAACTAAGGTTTTGTGGGAGCAGCATGAAACATATATAATTTGGGACTCTATTTAAGAAAAACAATACAGAATTACAATACGAAATTGTGAGAACATTCTTAGAGAGTTGGAAAGAGCCTAGGGAAGTAAGGGCCTTATCAGTTAATATCCATTATTTATCACATGTTACCATGACAACACCTGCAGGGAGCGGGGAGCACCTTTCCAATAAGGGGCCTTTAGTCAAAGAAAAATACAGGTCCATTTGTTTTTTCAAGACACAGCCTGCTCTTAAAACACCCACATTGTTGTCTGCTCATTAGACTAAATTCTGCATCCTGTACTGCTAATAGCACTTCCTGAGGAAATGGGTGGGAATTCCAAGATAGTATCACTAAGAAACTAAGTGACTTTAATTTCTAAGGGACTTTAGTTTCTAGGCATATTTCTAAGGGATGCCTAAATGACTGTATTATTTCACCTAAAATAATATACAATCTCTTGGTCTTGCAGCAGATCTGATGTTGATGTGTATGGTGTGAAATGAAAGAAGACAAAAGGTTCACCTTGAATCTTTCTAGAGGCCAAAGACAGCAGCTCATTGCTTACTTGTTAAGTAAGAACTTAATGAGTACTGTGACAAATAGTGGGAGGCTCCCACAGAATATGACTTAGGAGAAAATAGAGCACTGCTTTTATAAGAGGAGTCTTTTGTTTGTGAAATCACAAGAACACCTGTGATTCAGCTCCCCAGGAACTTCAGCGGGCCAGTGTCCATTACTTTCATCATCAGGGATGTTTTCGTGTTGGGGCCTCTCTCTGAAGGTCCTGGTTTACCCCGAGGGAGCTTAGTGAGTCAGGCGCACAGGATGTGAATGGATGAGCCAGGACTTTCTTCTACCAGGGCGCCCTCTTGTGGGGATCTTATTAATTATCTTGCAAGGAAAGGGACCTTATACCCGGTTGCCTTCACAAGGCACAATTGTGAAGATTCACTTGTCCTATAAAGCCTCAGTCATCAGGCTTCAAATAGATATGCTCTCTCCTCTCTTCTCACTGTGGTTGAACTGGTCTACTTCTCTGTTTTCTTGTGACCAAGGTATGGGCAGCAACATGCCGCATGAAGAGTGCCCTCCTTCTGGTAAGAAGGCACATCACCAGTGACTTGCCCTTGTCCTTCTGTAGCTGTGTGCTTCTAAGCACAGGTAACCTAAAGTTCTCTGTCAGGCAAAATGAGTGTCCTGAGCATACTGCTTGCACCCTACTTGGGCATTCTTCCAAATCTTCCTAAATGTGCAAGACCCAGGCTACCATGCAGTAGCACGATCATAGGTCACCGCAACCTTCAACTCCTGGGCTCAAGCAGTCCTCCTGCCCTAGCCTCCTGAGTAGCCAGAACTGCAGGCACACACCACCATATCCAGCTAATTTTTTTGTAGAGACAAAGTCTTACTATGTAGCACAGGCTGGTCTCAAACTCTGGGCCTCAAGGAATCCTCCTGCCTCAGCCTCCCAAGGCGCTGAGATTACAAGTGTGAGCCACCATACCTGGCTTATGCTTCTTAATTTTCTCCAAATCTTAATCACCCTTTAAGTCTCAACCTGAAAGTCTGGGTACGGTTGCTCTCATCCTCCAAGCAAGAAGTTGATAGATCTCTTTGATGTTTCTTCAGTCTTCTTTTTTGTTTTTTTTTTTGAGATGAAGTCTTGCTCTTGTCCCCCAGGCTGGAGTGCGATGGTGCTATCTCGGCTTACTGCAACCTCTGCCTCCCAGGTTCAAGCGATTCTTCTGCCTCAGCCCCCCGAGTAGCTGGGATTATAGGCGCCTGCCACCATGCCTGGCTAGGTTTTGTATTTTCAGTAGAGATGGGGTTTTATCATGTTGGCCAGGCTGGTCTCGAACTCCTGACCTCAGGTGATCCACCCACCTCGGCCTCCCAAAGTACTGGGATTACAGGCGTGAGCCACCGCGCCCGGCCTGTCAGTCTTCTTTTTACTTATCAAAATCTCCCAACAGACCAGGCTTACCAAGGAGAGAAATTGTGTTTGTTTCTGACTATGTTGCTCCGGGTTATGATCCGAGTGCCGGCCTGTTATCTGTCACATAACAGGTGCTAAATAGGCATTGGATGACAAATGACCAGACTCCATTCACTCACATTGCACACACTCTTCTTAACTGCTAATGCATACACATTTGGTGCAATTCCTTGGCAGTGCTGCACTGCTAACAACTTATTTACAGAGTAAACAACTACCCACACCTCCTGTGTGTCAAACACAGAACTCCCTGGAGTGGAAAAGCAATCGACAAAGAAGATAAAGAGAAGTAGGGTCATAACCAGGAAAAAATGGTGTCTACAATGGCAAAGGAGGAGAGAAATGATCAGATAAAGGTGGCAGATTGCCACCTGCTGAGAGGGCAAAATTCTTAAGGGATTTGCCACTTATGTGGCCATTGTTAGAAACACTATCATGAGCAATTTCAGTTAAGTGCTGAAAATGACTGGCTCTGTGGTCAGAGACATAAACAGTACTATTTTTAATCACTCTTCAAGGTTTCCATGAAGAGTAAGGAAGGAGTATTAGAGGCTAGTACTTTGTGTCCACTACAAGAATGGTCTCTAAGCAGGTGTTAGATTTTATTAAATTGCAATCTTCATGTGGCTCCAGTGACAGGCTCTGATTTGGATGGCCTTCCAGTTGTGACCAATGGAGCTTCACATCCCCCCAAATCACTGGGCCTCCTTTAAACACATCTCATTTAGCCTCTTTGGCTTCTTATCAGGCTCAAGAAACAATCTAAGATTGCAAGCGAGTGCACTCTGGAGAAGGATAATTGCTGTGAATGACTAAAGAAGGCCTCTCAGCATTAGTGTTATCATGAGCTTGAAAACCTGCAAATCATATGATAATTATTCCTGAAGTTCCTTGGCAGTCCTTAAGTATAATTATCATGTAATCTGCAAGGCACAGAATGTTTTCAAAACAAGCGTGCATGGAAAAGAAATGGAATGAGCCCCTCCTTTTTTATTAGCATATCCCTGCTCCCAGGTCAAGTGACCAAGGTATGGGCAGCAACATGCCGCATGAAGAGTGTCCTCCTTTTGGTAGGGAAGCACATCACCAGTGACTTGCCCTTGTCCTCCGATCATGACAGCCTTGTTTGCCTGCTGGCATTGAACAGTGATCTGTTCCATGGTGATCTGTGCCTTTGTGCTTTGTTTCCTTTCTGACACTGCAGGTGGGTACTGTATTTCCTAGGTGAGCCATTCAAGTGAGTCCTAAGGATTTTAAGATTAACCCACAGAAAATTAATTTTGTCAGGTGTGGTGGATGGGAGGCTTTTTGGTTAGCTTAGATTGCCAAGTAGAAAGGAGAAAACTCAATGAGTCCATAAAGCCTGTTGATTCTGCTCCTTATCCAAGGTGAGGATGTCCCCTATCCTCCTGGAGAACACTGGTGATTACCTGCCTCCTCTGGAGCCAGCACTGCACTGGTGTGAAATGCAACTTGATTTAAGAAAAAAGCAGGCTGGGTAGGGTGGCTCACGCCTGTAATCCCCGCACTTTGGGAGGCTGAGGCGGGTGAATCACCTGAGGTCAGGAGTTCGAGACCAGCCTGACCAATATGGTGAAACCCCGCCTCTACTAAAACTACAAAAATTAACCGGGCATGGTGGTATGTGCTTGTAGTCCAAGCTACTCTGGAGGCTGAGACAGGAGAATCACTTGAACCCAGGAGGTGGAGGCTGCAGTGAGCTGAGATCGCACCACTGCGCTCCAGCCTGGACGACAGAGTAAGACTCCATCTCGAAAAAGAAAAAAAGCACAACAGTTTTACAGCTTAGGGTAGAAGACCAAGAAAATAAAATCATGTAGCTATTTGGGAAACATTAAATAAAAGGTGATTTTCAAATCTTAGCCGATCTCTAGCAGAGAAGTGCTTATTTAGCTGCAGTAGTGATGAGCAGCCTTTCCCATGTTGGATGATGGATGGAATCATTGGATTGTGAAGGCCTACAGGATAAAAGCTGTACATTAGTCCTCTTGGTATCACAGGACCCAGGTTCTGACACACAGAGGGCCCTACACGTGACTAAATGAATATGATCCCTTCTCTGTACAAAAGTCTAGTGTTTTTTGAGAATTCCTAACTTGTAGCAATTTGAGGTGGTAGACAAGACAGTGAAATGGGAATAGGGTCTGTATGGAGGCTATAGCCACTGTCCCCATGAATTATCAAATGTGCTCCTGCTCCCACCCTTATCCCTCACCACGTCTGCAACTCTACAGCAACTAACTCTACCCCAGTTAGGGGAGGAAGACCTTTTTCTTCAAATATCTATTCCTCTGGCCAATTGACCAACCTGTCAGGACAGAGCAGGAAGACTCAGTATAAAACAGTGCTTATTCTCACACCTGACACAAAATAGCGAGTAAATTTTTTTTTTTTTTTTGAGACGGAGTCTGACTGTGTTGCCCAGGCTGGAGTGCAGTGGCACCATCTCAGCTCACTGCAAACTCCGCCTTCTGGATTCACACCATTCTCCTGCCTCAGCCTCCTGTGTAGCTGGGACCACAGGCACCCACCACTACGCCTGGCTAATTTTTTTTTTGTATTGTTAGTAGAGATGGGGTTTCACCGTGTTAGCCAGGATGGTCTCGATCTTCTGACCTCGTGAACCGCCCGCCTCGGCCTCCCAAAGTGCTGGGATTACAGGCGTGAGCCACTGTGCCCGGCCACGAGTGAATTTTTTAAAAATAAAATTGTGTGTTTTGGTTTATTTCACAAATATATTTAAAGAAAATTAAGGAAATATAGAAAAGTAGAAAACATTGAAAAAGCTACCCAGCATCATCACTCTAGCCTACCTTTGTTAACATATTTATCGTATTTCCTTCTCATCTCTTTTCTAAGCAGTATTTGTTTTTGTTTTCCTGTTATTATGGGCATATAGTACATATAATTGCATCTTACTTTAACTTAAGTCATGATTGTTTCCCTGTAACATTACTGTACACTCTTAATAAATATTTTCCATAGCCAAAGGATGATAGAGTCATAATTTACGTACCCATTGCTCTATGGTGGCAACTCAAGATTATTTCAGTTTTCACCATTCACTAATAGTATTGCAAGAAATGTCCTTATGCATACAGCATTTTCTTTCTTTAAAATTATTTTCTTAGAGAAAAATATTATAACATAAGGTTAGGTGAAGAGTTCTTAGGACTGACACCAAGGTGGATCTGTAAAGACAAAAAATTGACAAATTGGACCTCATTACATCAAAAATCTTTTCTCTGCTTAATATGCTGCCAAGAGAATGAAGAAATAAGCTACAGACTTGAAGAATATATTTGCAAATCATCTATCTGACAAAGGCTACGTGCCCAAAATATATGAAGAACTATCAAGACTCATTGATAAGAAAACATACAATCCAATTTAAAAAGGGGCAAAGGACTTGAACAGGCATTTTACCAAAGAGGTTTTAAGGATGGCAAATAAATACATGAAAAGATGTTCAACATCATTGGCCATTAGATAAATTCAAATACAATTAAACATTACTACACACCTTTTGAAATTGCTAAAATTAAAAATGCCAACAATACCAATGCTGGTAAGGAATTAGAACTCTCACACATTGCTGGTAGAAATGAAAACTGGTAAAGCCACTGGAAAACAGTTTCATAGTTTTCTATAAAGCTAAACACACCCTTGCCACTGATAGCAACCCCACTCCGGGGCATTTATCCTACAATGGGGAGAACTAATATTACACACACACGTGTAAGCCTGTACACATGTGTTCATAGTAGCATTATCTGTGGCCGCCAAAAACCTGAAATTACTCAGTGTCCTTCAATGAGCAAATGGATAAACGAACTATGGTTCGTTCACACAATGGAATACTACTAAGTAGTAAAAAGGAACACACTATACTAAACAACTTAGATAACTTTTAAAAGCATTCTGCTGAGTCAGAAAAGCCAGTCTCAAAGGGTTACATATGTTTCATTTATTTGACATTTTCAAAAGACAAGACTACAAGAATAGAAACCAGATCCGTGGTTGCCAGGGGCTATAAGTAGGGGATGTTACTCTGAAGGGATAGCTTGAGGGAGTTTCTTGGAAGACGGAAAAGTTCGGTATCCCAATGGTGGTGGTGGTTACATGAATCTATATGTATGTTAAATCTCATAGAATTCTACTTCAAAAGAAAAAAAGTGACTTTACTGTATGATCATTAAAACAAATTAAGTTCAATTTTAAAAATAAAGATCTTTTTTTAAGTTGCATAAATGAAGCAAACAGCAGTGAAAGGATGAGAGTCCTACGGAGCTTCATTAGCTACTTAGCTCAACCTATGTGGAAACCAAGATGTGATGGGACTTGCCCAGGGTCATGGGCAAGCCTGAGATGAATGAGTAGGAAGAGTTACACCTTCCTGCTTCAGTGTTGTTTCCAGAAAATGCTTGAGTCTCTTCAGCTGAAAGATGTGGTGTGGAAAGTTACAGAATTATTTGCTTCTCATGAATCCAGTCTAGAGAGGATATGGTGGGGACAGGGAAGCAGAGGGGAATTTACATCATGGCACTTGGAAAATTAGCCCCATTCTGCAGAAAATCTTGTTTTAATCAGCCTGAAACTATGCATTCTCTTGACTAATGAGCAAACACAGTTAACTCTGCAGGGTTTCTGATCCCAGTGCTGTGTCAAAAGAAAAAGAAAAAGAAGTTCAGAAAGCCGCTCCTTGGTTGGCCCGTGAAAGCTTCCATAGGTAGAGAAAAGACTAACAAATGATAACAAAGGTGTAAGACCTGAAAACCCCATAGAATTGTATAATCATTCCCCAAAATGAGGACAAAAGAAGCAATTCGATCTTTTACATCATTGAATTATCTATTAGTTATATGAAATATGTCTTTAAATATAGATATTCTTAAGGCAAATTCATTTTTTATCCATTGATAACACTATTTCATGGTTGTTAAATGTTCTATTCAAGGCTGAAGAGAAGGTTTGATATATTTTTCTGTTTAGGATGACAACCAATCATAAAAGATATGCTGGAAAGTTTTAATTCAACTATCATGTATTTCTTAAATGTTGGTTGTATTATTCATTATTCCATTTATTTAATCTAGTTTTTTTTTGTTTTTTTTTTTTTTTTTTTGGAGACGGAGTCTCGCTCTATTCCCCAGGCTGGAGTGCAGTGGAGCAATCTCGGCTCACTGAAAGCTCTGCCTCCCAGGTTCATGCCATTCTCCTGCCTCAGCCTCCCGAGTAGCTGGGACTACAGGCGCCTGCCACCACGCCCAGCTAATTTTTTGTATTTTTACTAGTGATGGGGTTTCACCGTGTTAGCCAGGATGGTCTCGATCTCCTGACCTCGTGATCCGTCTGCCTCGGCCTCCCAGAGTGCTGGGATTACAGATGTGAGCCACCGCGCCTGGCCTTTTTTCTCTAGTTTTTTTTTTTATAGTCTCATAGTCATTGAAAACCTCAGGGTAATAAAGCAGCATAGATATGTTAATAAATAAGACAATTACAATTCTAAATAAATCAACCCAGAAATAAATTTGTAAATACATTACCAGCTTCTTGGATATTGCAATAATGGATCACATATATTGTCAAAATTGTAATTTTAATAAGAAAAATATATATCTAGCTTGGATTTGTGTCAAAAATTCTAAGACACTAACAATCTAAGCATTTCTTAATAATCTTTGATATACCTTGAAATATTGAAAATACATTATATGTTTTTCAAATTTAGGGAGGGAGGAAGGAAGGAGGGAACGAGGGAGGGAACTTATTGGACATAAAATTCCTACAGCTAGTTTCAAGAATTTGGGTTGAGGTTTCAAGATGTCAAATTAGGGGAAAGGGAGAATAAAATAAAGCAGAAGGAAATAATTCTCACTATTTATACTATGTGGTTGTTGAGGAAAGGGGTGGGAAAGCTGTTTTAAATTCTGAACTAAAATTCTAGGAGTATTTCCTTAGAACTAATGTTAGTTATGGTGAGCTTAGGTTAGTTCAGGTTTGTCTAACTTCAGGTTCATTGTTGGCTTATGAGGCCTGGAGGGGATGGCCTACAAACCCCAATACCATATGAGTGGTCTATAGTGAAATGTCTCTTGTGCCCAACTTCTTAGTTACAAACAATCCAGCTGTTCTTAAGCTGATGACTTGTCTGCGTTCAAAGGGCAGAACTTCTTTGTATGGAATACGTAGAAACACAGTGAATAACTTCATTTAATGGCCCTATCTATGTATGTCCTCTGTGTTCCTGCTCATCAGGCTATCTCTTCACAATCTTTTCCTATTTCTAAAAGTTAGAGTTTAGTTGGGATGTGGAAAAGTGGTGGCTTATGAGTTTATGTTGAAAACCGAGAAAGGAACCATCCAAGTGAGTAGTTATTCAGAAGGAAGATGTTCCATTTTATAGGCCCTTCCTGGCCATTTTGTGACACCAGAACAATCCTGGAATTTTCATTATGTCCTTTTGGAGTAAAAAGTTCTGTTTGGTAAAGTCTTCCACGGTCAAAAATAAAGGAGTTCATATGGCATACCTCTCAAGGATATTTGCATTTTAAGAGAAAGCAATCCAAAATCCAAAAGAAAAAAAAAATCACTGAATGAGAAATTCTGTGTGACTTGTATAGATGTGATGTGTATATCATTCTATATAATATGTATACATATGTATTTTTACATTTACATGAGAAACATTTCAGAGTGGAACGGCCTTCCTGGAGCCCATTAAATGGTACCACCGAGATCTTTCATAGGGCTGTCTTAAGGCTCAATAATGGCCAGAATTTCCTCTTGGGTTTTGGGTCCTGCTCCATTAATGTATTTCCTGGAGGATTTGGGATGTCTCCTGGCTATCTAGCTCCTCTCATTCAATAACACCAATAATGTTAATGTCTTTCATGGGTGAGACCATGTTTTATTAATCTCTGTGTTCCTGGCATCTGATACATGACATGGTACTGAGAAGATGCATCACACAAGATGGCAGAGTGAATAAATGAATGAAAGCTCACCAAGACTGCACTGTAAGACCCATAGCAATGAGGATCTATATGTTTTGGTAGGCAGGAGTCTTACATTTACCACTACTCCTCTTTAATAAGTGTTTAAGATTACTTACAGTGGGTAAAAACCACATGCATATGTACAGTCCACTAAAGAAATAGGAAAAAATGGGAGAAGTCATTCAAGGAAAGCTTAATAAGGATGGCACTGCATTCATTCATTCAATCATGCTTTGATTTATATGCTTTGCAAAATTATCAATGCATAACAGCAGCTCTTCTTATACTCTGCTATGGAGAACATTGAGGTAGGATCCAAAGCAGAGTGGATGGGCATTTTTCTGGAGTTCACAAATCTAGTTGATATATGTAATGGCTGCCAAGTCAAGAGCCTGAGATGACATAATCAACAGGTACTGTATGTAGCAACATAAAAAAGCCTAACAGTGTTCTGTGTCTATCAATGACTTCAAAGTTTGTTATTAGGACTTCAAGGAGTATTTTCCCTCTGCCCTTCTAATGTGATTTAGCTTTTTATTTCCTTTAAGTTTTAGAAAGGTCTGAAAATGATTTCAATTCCAGAGCAATGGCATGATATTAAGAACCTTAAACAGGAAAACAAGAGAAAGAGACAGACAGGCAGAGAGAGTTTTTTTGGCTGGTACACGATATGCTTTTGCAGAACTGTGCCAAACCCATTACTCATTGCCTTCACTAATCTGCTTAAAAGAGAAGTAGAATCCTAACAGTTTTGTCCATTTTGCTCTTTACCACATATAAATGGAGCCAGAGAAAATCTCTAAGAGGAGGGATAGGAATTATTTTGTTTGCTTGCTACCTTGTGGTTATGCCTACATTACCTCAATATTTGATTTGCAGAAGTAACAGGAAAATGTGATAATTTCTCAATTGCAAAATCAACTCAGAGAAGTATTTCAGGAGAAGTAGTTAGCTTTGTTGTAGGAAAAGATGTTTTCCTACAAAGTTGGGGTTTGGTGTTGGAGGAAAACAATTGCAATTGAGTTGTACGTATCTCAAACCTGACTGTAGTCTGACTTGTGTGTAGAGTCTACTTGAGTGAATGTCAAGTGGTAACTAGCAATAACTGTTCAATGAATGATTGCATGGTGTTTTTGACCCATAAAAACATGGACCATGCCTACAAATACTTAAGCATTTAATTAAGGATGAAGTTGATACTTCAGTTCAATAAAAAGAAGAATTTTCTCAAATTAATTTCATTCAAAAATGGAAGAGGAAAATTATTTTTTAAAAGAATGAATGATCTTGTAGAATATTTACTCTCCAATTGTGTGTGCAAGCAGAGTCAGAAAAATTATTGATAAGGAATCTAGTAGAGGGCATAAATATACAACATTTAAGATTACTTACAACTCATTCAACTTACAGCATAATTCGATTGTTCTGTGGTAAATATGTTGCTTCATATTAAAGATTGTTCAAAGCATTAATCTCCTTTTTTCCTTTTTTAAACATCTTTTATTTTAGGTTCAGGGGTACAAGTGCAGGTTTCATATACAGGTCAACTCGTGTAACAGGGTTTTTTGGTACAGATTATCTCATCACCCAGGTACCAAGCCTGGTACCCAATAGTTATTTTTTTCTGCTCTTCTCTCTCCTCCCACTCTACACCCTCAGGTAGGTCCTAGTATCTGCTATTCTCCTCTTTGTGCCCATGTGTTCTCATCATTTAGCTTCTACTTAAAAGTGAGAACATGTGGTATTTGGTTTTCTGTTTCTGTGTTCGTTTGCTACGGATAATGATCTCTAGCTCCATCCATGTCCCTGCAAAGGACGTGACCTCGTTCTTTTTATGGCTGCATACCGCTCCATGGTGTATACGTGCCTCATTTTTTAAATCCAGTCTACCATTGATGGGCATTTAGATTGATTCCATGTCTTTGGTGTTGTGAATAGTGCTTCAATGAAGATACATGTGCATGTGTCTTTATGATAGAGTGATTTACATTCCTTTGGACATATACCCAGTAATGGGATTGCTGGATCAAATGGAAGTTCTGTTTTTGGCTCTTTGAGGAATCACCACACTGCTTTCCACAATGGTTGAACTAATTTACACTCCCAACAACAGTGTGTAAGCGTTCCCTTTTCTCTACAACCTCACCAGCTTCTGTTTTTGTTTATTTTTTGCCTTTTTAATAATAGCCATTCTGACTGGTATGAGATGATATCTCATTGTGGTTTCAAATTGCATTTTTCTTACCATCAGTGATGTTGCATTTTTATTCATATGCAAAGCATTAATCTCTTATCCACGTCGTTCTTTCTTCAATTTCTTCCTTTCTTCAATGAAAAGCATTGATAAAAATATTGGTGACCACTGATGTAATTGTGCTATACGAATATATCTTCTATCACTTCAAGCTAGGATATATATTTATACATATACTACATATATCCATGTATTCCTATATATAAAATGATTTTAAAAGATTCCCAGATCTCAGTTTCTATAACTGATTTATTTACATATCAATTAATTTTATTTATCTATTATGAATGTTAAGTGCCAAGCAGTAACATCTGGTCAGTAAGATCAGCAAAACACCCTAATCGACTTCTTCTATTCTATTTACTACTGAAAGGGATTTTTTATTTGATGACTTTGTCTACAACTTGGCAAAGGACCTATATGCCATTGAAACTAATGACAATAGGCTGCTATAAGCCTCAAGTAGGAGTTCATATTTGTAATTTTTTTCCAAATTAACCTTTCTCTTAATGAAATAATAATATGATAAATGTATGTATAGAAATTTATAATTTCTAAAGCAACTCCACATACTTATTTGATATGGTACTTTTCTTGCCTTTTTATAGCCCCACAACAATCCTGCTATTATTACCATTTTATAGATAAGCACATTTAGGCTCAGAATAGTCAAGTGACTTTTCCAAAGTTATCCAAATAGTAAGTGATTGAGTTGAGACTGAAAACCCAGTTTTCTGATTCTGGATGCCACATTCTTTTGCCAGTTTATTAATAATTGATAAATGTTCTTAGCAATTTCTTCAAAATGGTAATTGAGTTAATGAGGTTCTTTAATTGCTATTTGCATACTCTTCATTGTAAAATGTAGGAATATGATGAATGTAAATACTGTAGAAATAGGCCCTGTAGAAACAGATGGTTGGCATTAAAGAATTTGCTCAAAGTCCCTTTAGAAGTTACAATAATGACATACAACTTTTTAATAAACACAATTAGAGAGCATTTACATTTTTACAAGGTCTGCTACTATGGAATGAGATTACAAATTAAACTGTGCTATAATTTCATATAGTAATATATCATGAATGTATCTACATGACTGACTAAAACAATTGTTCTGTTTTTAATATTGCTAATTAATTAACCTTTCCTATCTTTGTTTACATTTTTCACATAGCAGAATATCTTTTTCTCAAATAAATTCTTTTGCTAATTATCTTTTTAAAAATATCTGATTTCAGCGTCTGCTTTTAGACTATAAGCTTTTTGAGTACTGAAACTATATCTAGATTATATTTCTTCCTTGTGTCTCTAACACACATTTAGAAAGAAGAGTGCTTCAATAAATGTGTATCAAATTGAATCAAACGTTAAAACAGATGAGTTTCTACAAGATCCCACTTTATGATCTTTGATAATTTCCCTCAGGTATTTAAGTTTCTCAACAAAATGAGAACCGTTATTTTCAACATGGATGACCACCCCTTCTTTCCTGAAACCATCTCATCTCTTGCCTGGAAAACACTGCTCTCCTGGTTTCCAGCTCCCCATCTTGATTTGCCACTGTCTTGCCCCTTAGTGTTGGTGCCTCCCAGGATCCACTGTTCTACCTGTTTCTATTTCCTTCCCAGATTACCCCTGGGTATCTTTTACGCCATTCCCATCCACCACAACTTTTATAGAGACTCCTATCCTTTCACTTAAATGAACTGACCTGCCAATCCATTCTCCATGTTACAGCCTGAGTCCTCATTATAAAGTGAAAAGTGTGACCAGGTCCCTCTTGACTTAAATTATACTTCATTGGCTCACCCTTGACCTTGGGATAAAATCCAACTTCTCAGCAGAGCCTCGATGCATTCATGATCTGACCCTTCTCCCTCCTCTAGCTTCTTCCTTTGCCCCTGTTCTCTAGTGCGAGCCATATTAGCCTACTTTTATTTTTCCGTACACACTATCTTTCCTTATGCATTTAGACCATTGCAGGTATCTCATACTTTCAGGGCAGAAATGAAAGAAGGAGGTGGAGAAGACATACCCCATTCTAGCAGATTGGAAGAAACAGGACATTCAGAGACAGTATGTTAGTGGCAGTTTCCAAGAGGAGAGGAAAGTAGGCTGGGTCCTAGAAACCTGTTGTTAATAAGAAAATAAGAATGTAATTTGGAGGGTGGAACACCCCTGTGGGTTTCTTGAAAAGGAAAGACAAAGAAAATGTGTGGAGAAGAAAGAAGAAATGTTGTTACCCACAGTCAACTCGAGAGCTAAGAGAACCATGAAACTTTCTTGATCTGATTCTCATATTTCTCCAGTAGATATTTCACCTATTTTCTCTGACCTTTCCTCCCCTGATTATTCACAAAATGAATAATGGCTAGTATTTACTGAGAATGTAATATGCACCAACTGTTTTACTTAAGTGCTTTATAGAATGTCTTATTTAATTGTCACATCAGCCTTAAGAGACAGGTGGTTTTATTCCCTTCTTATAGATGAGGACACTGATGAACATGAAAGTCAACTGACCTGAAATAACTTTCCAAGCTAGCACAGCTAAGAAGAGGAGTAATTTGCTCATGTATCTGTCTAGAATCAGGCTTAAAGAAAATTGACATCTCTTAGACAGCCTAACTCTCTCATCTGTGGGTAAGGGCTTTGTTTTCAGGGAAGACTTTTTATTATAAAACAGTTCTTTTATGACTGATACTAAATATATTACATTTTGTCTCTTTTATTTAATGATTTCCATGTGCATGCATACCATGAAATTTCTCCTTGAGAAAAACTGGAGCAAGATGATTATCTTTGTTAGACTATTCTTTTTTTGTTTTCCTTTACAGCAGATATACAGATTGAGAAGTGGTTAACTGTAGCAGTTTGAGCTATCTTAACAGAATGTAATTTATTTAAAGCAAATTCAATCATGTTTCCATGGCCTTGAAGAGACATGACCTTTCTCATGAGGGAACTAGAAATACAATTCTTCGATGACATCATTCCAAACCTCTATGGATATAAACAAAAATCTTAAACTTGAAGGACATCCAAAGATATAAAACACCATGAACTAGCCTTAGTAAAGTATACTAATGGCAATGTTTCCCCAGCATCAGATCCTAATGTCACACCTAACTAATAAGATGTCAGCTACAAAAGAGCAGGGTTTTTTAAAGCATCTAAATGTGTACTCTTATTTCTTTTTCTTATACAGAAGATATTTAGGAGGAAACATTTTAAAAACTAATATAAATAACAAACCTCTCACAAACAAGACTCCAATCACAGACTCAGACTTAAAAGTGCTAAAGAAACATCTTATATATTCTTCCCTTGAGAGTCCATCTTATGTATTTTTATCATACAACTTATTTTCAACCTAGCAGACATATCAATCCCCATGTGAATAAATCAGATAACCATATTAAAAATACTCTGTAATTGAGAAAAACAAGGCAATGAAAAAATAAAGGGACTTGGGGGAGAGGTATTTGCAAAACAGTGGGTCATAAGAAAAATGCTTTATCTTGAAAAACCTACCCTCTTTGTACTTAGAAATTGTTCTTATGTTCTAGCGAGAACAAAATGAATTTAAATGCACTTTATCATTAGACATGTATATGATGCTATTTTCTTGTCATCTGGTGGTCTGGACATAACTGACTTTCTGAGAATTGGCCAATAAGAGTTTGAAGACACATATTAACTCTTTTATGTGAAGAGATTCATATAATAAACCATTGGTGCTGTGTACAAAACACTAGTCTAGTGACCAACAAGGATAACTGTCGGTCCACAATTGCTAAAATTAATCTCAGGAATAGAATAAAGCACTTGGCAGATATAAAATATCAACTACACTATACTCCATGTTTTGTGTGTGCTTGTGAGCCAACTGAAATTCAAGGTAATAGGCTGTGTCTAGTCAACAATACAATAGGAAAAGGATGTTGGCATGGTATTTTCAGCCATCTGGATGGCTAAATAAGATTACTGCTAAGAGCTAACTAAAATTGTCTGGTAGATGTAATCAAAACAGATACAATCCAGAATAACTCAGACCAAAAGAATATTTCCTCCTGTTAGAGTCATTTTAAGAGGAATTTGAAATCAATGCAAACCATGTCTTCAAGGTTTTCCTTCACCATGTGAAAACAAAGGCTCTGCCTGTATAGAAATAATGGTAGAACTATATAAAGGGCAGTTGGTTTTTCAGCTGATGAGCAATTGGGAGCTACTTTATTACTCAAACTACTTTTCCAGGAGCTACCATCAAAGCACTCATGAAGGTTCTTCTTTGTTCTTACCATCCATGGGTGTTACTAAAAGAGAAAGTGGAAAACTTACTGTCACAATGGTGAGAATTTGGCCAAAAATCACCCAGTCTTTGAACGGAGCTTAAACTAAGTAGTAGTACATAACATTAGAATTCTGGTCACTTAAATTAAGGACGTTTGTAAACTATTCAAATTAACAAAACAAAGCAAACAAACAGGAAAACAAGTTATATATGATAGATGGATGGGGGAAAAGTGATAAAATTGGCCAGTTTCACGGAAAGGTCGAATAGTGAGAGTAGTCAAAATAGACTGTATAAGTTACTAAGATTTAGTTTATTTTAACAAATATTTATTCTGCATTTTCAACCATGCAATCATCATTGAACTAAGTGATGAAAAAAGACATTGTCTCTTCCTTAAATGTCTTAAATATATAAATTGATACTTGCAGTTTAGTTCCATACATTGGAGTTGAATGTATGAACAAGAATCAGAGTTTCTGTAGATGTTGGAATACAATATTGGGTATAGGAGAAGGAAAGAGAATCAGAAAGTGGGCCACATTTTCTATGACTAAAGATGGAATTTACAAGATGGCTTTAATATTCCCTTCAGCTTGACTAAACTTTAGACATGTTTCTTTCTGATTCTAGGCCCTTGACCTCTCCTTCTTAGAACATTGACTTTAGAATATTTGTAAGTTATTTATCTGCCCCCTTTGAGATATAAATCTTTTAAAAAGCCCCTTGCCAATTGTACAACTCAGAACTGTCCTTCTCAAGGACCTTGGAGCCATTCCACTGAAATGTAATCATCAAGGAAACTGTGCCCTATCTTCCAGTCTCTGTGGGAGAATAAAAGCCTAACTTCCATGGAGACAATTAGTAAGCTCAGGTGAACTAATCACCAAGAAAACCATTTGCAAACTTAAATAACTCAATTTGCTAGACATATCCCATTGATAAATCTCCTTCAAACATCCTCCAGTATTTTTCTACTAGCTCACCTCAGCTCTTAAAATACCTCCTGAGTTCAGACTTCGTTCTGGTCTCACTCCCTATTGCAGTAGCCTTGAAGAAAGTCTTCCTTGCCTGTTTCACTTTGTGTGGTACAATTTTGCTTTGGCAATAGAAAGTCAACAAATAGACAAACAGAGGGGACCTTTCCAAGCAGAAAGCACAGCATTGGTGAAGACCTGGAAACGTCATATTTTACTATGTATTTGTGGAGATCTAGATCTAGACATATTTGCTACATCTGTGAGGCTACCATCCTGCCTGCCTACACCAGCCTTGTGTGCATTTGTATCTGAAGATTTTTCACCTCTACTTCATTGGCAGTACCAGGATTCAGATCCTGCTTCTGAGAATCCCATCCATTGCCTTCTACTCTCTCCCTCCCAGTCTGGAAGAATCTTATTTAAGATCTACATTCTCACTCTTGTTGTACTGCATTTCCCTCTGTTCCCTCCATACAGTCTGTGAGGCAAGTAGCTCTGAGTACAAATCACCCTGCTACAGTCCTTCCCTGGGGTTAGAAAGTAGAGCTGGTTAACTGTCTTAATAGGGAATAAGAATAACGAAAAATTTAGGCAGAAAACATAAATTTTGTGGAAGATATTAACTTATCAGACCAAGTCCAGCCTGTCTCCAAAGCAGTTCTTAATGCCTGAGATTTATTTAGAGGTCTCATATCTGTGATCCCAAAGCCCCACTCCACTCAGCATAATGGGATCTCTGTTCTGGGGTACTCCTGACACTGAGTCTAAAGGTGCAGAATTTTCTTCAGTTTGTTTCTTCTTTAGATCTGTGATGAGAACTCTTCAATGTCCACTCACTCCTTCCCATCTTCTTGAAGAAAAAAATCCTAAGGGGTCTTGTAGTAGTATAGCTCTGCCATTCTATAGAGGGAAATTAGGCCCACAGAACTGTAGGAAAAAACCTAAATGCACGAAGTTTGTCAATTATACAGTCTGGATTAGATGGATTAGAATCCATAACTTTTTTCTTGAGACAAGATCTTGCTCTGTCACCCAGGTTAGAGTACAGTGGCACGATCATAGCTCCCTGTAGCTTCCAGGTCCTGTGCTCAAAAGATCCTCCCACCTCAGGCATGTGCCACCATGCCTGGCTAAGAACCCATAACTCCTTATTTGTTTAGTGCTTGACCTCTCTAAACTATACCCTGAGTATCCATGGGCAACTTGCATGATCATTTGAGGTTTCAGATTTTTTACCTGTAAAATGTGATAATGGTAGCCACTTCACAGGACTGTTGTGAAGAGAAACAAAGTGGGTGAGTACTTGGTGCAGTCTGACAGTTTGTGTTCTACAAAAGCTAGATCTCTTGCCAGTTTTCTTTTTGCCTTTCTCTATCATAGCATTCACCACACTGCACTGACATCATTTATTTATGTGTCTTTCTCAATTCATTGCAAGCTCCTTTGCGAAAAGAATTGGTATTTATTGGATAATCTATTCCTAATATTTCATTCAGTAGAGTTGCCTAGTAAATATTCTTTAAATAAATGAAATGTTAAAGTGCTTAAAAAGAGGTGTGAACATAGCCACCGACTTTATGGGCACCAAAACAGCTTAAAAATAACCCTCCCTCAGGAAAGGAGGAATGGGGAACTATTGTTTAATAACTAGCACACAGAGTTTCTATTTGGGATGATGAAAAAGTCCTGAAAATGGATAGTGGTGATGGTTGCACAACTTTGTACTAAATACCACTAAGTTGTACACTTAAAAATAGTTAAAACGGTGAATTTTATGTTTTATATAGTTTATCACATTTTTTAAAAAGCCTCTGAGAAGTTTCATTTATAGAGAACACTTTGTAGTATTATAGGAAGAAGAATAGAGTTCACGTTTAGACCAGTTGGAGACTGGGTCTCTATCTGGAAGTTACTTTCTCTTCTCTCCTCTAACAAAAGGGAGATGGAATGTGATTCTCTCTCCATCTATACAGCTGTGCCAGGCAGAGGCAGCAGCAAGAGCTACAGAGACATTCTTCCTGCACATGCAAACAGAGTTATTCCTGAGCACGAAATGACTGGTGACAGCCATCTCCAGGAGAATATATCAGAAAACTTTAAATACAGTCACCAACCCTATAATTCAAACCCAAACGTTTAGGACCTGCAGATACAGAGACTAAAAATATTTTGTATTCGTAAATTAGAGCACTGACCCCATAGGCACTTAGGCCTTCTCTTAAACTTGCACAGGCTGCTGGATGAGTCTCTGACAACCTCCCCAGCAACCAGCCTTTCTTCTGCCTTCATCTTCCTGCTTCAGCCTGTGTCCCAATCGTGTTAGTCTATAGCATTCACTGTCCACCACCAACAGAACAGTTAGCCAGAGGGAGGCTGGAGTTATCTATTGTTAGGTAGCATTGGGGTGGAAAGACCAATATTCGCCATATCCAGAATGCACGTTAGGTAAGCAGTACCTCTTACACAACACTACCTTTGCCAGGTTTCTTGTTGTCTGGGTGTGCAGGCAGGCTATGGAGGTCCTCAGAAACACTGCCTACCTCTTCTGACAAGCCCCTTGGGCTCTAAGAGGAAGAGTTGTGACTCCTAGTTCGCTTTCTCTCCTGTCTTTCTATTTGCTGAAGGAGAAAATATGACTTAAGCAATACTGAACGTTTGTTTAAAATACAAAAATTTCTTGGTGATTAAAAAATTATAGCTAGTGTTGGCCGGGCGCAATGGCTTACGCCTGTAATCCCAACACTTTAGATGGCCGAGGTGGGCAGATCACCTGAGGTCAGGAGTTCAAGACCAGCCTGGCCAATATGGTGAAACCCTGTTTCTACTAAAAATACAAAAATTAGCCAGGTGTGGTGGCATATGCCTGTAATCCCAGCTACTCGGAAGGCTGAGACAGGAGAACTGCTTGGACCCGGGAGGCGGAGGTTGCAGTGAGCCTCGCACCGTTGCACTCCAGCCTGGGCAACAGAGTAAGACTCCATTTCCATTAAAAAAAAATATATATATATATAGAGAGAGAGAGAGAGAGAGAGAGAGAGAGAGAGAGGAGAGAGAGAGAGAGAGCGAGCGAGCGAGCTAGTGTTTTATAGCCACCTAGTGGCCGAAATTGGGCTTTGCAATTGGAAATTCAATTTTCACTCAAAACATTAGCTCTAAATTAATTTTGCTATTTAAATACTTTATTTGCCATCTAAATACTTCTTTAAGAGAGATAACGTATGGAAGCTTAGATTAACTAAGGAGATGAAACATGAGGAAGCCAAATTTCAGAATGCTTCCTAAAGAGCCTCTAAACTTCTGGGTTCTCCAAATGTACACATGACTGAGTCTTGGTTCTTAAGGTATGATGATAATGATAACAATAGGTATATTAGCATAGCTAACATCATTTGAGTGCCTAGTATGTACCAGGTAATATTCTGAATGCTTTTTGGTAGTATTTAATCTCTGCAACAACTCTATGATATAAATTCTCTTATGCTCAATTCTTAAAAGAGAAATCTAAGACAGAAGTGAAACACTTTGTCCCAAGACCAACAGCTATTAACTAGTAAGGTCAAGGTATTCTTTTTCGGCCGGGCATGGTGGCTCACGCCTGTAATCCCGGTACTTTAGGAGGCCGAGGCAGGCGGATCACGAGGTCAGGAGATCGAGCCCACGGTGAAACCCCGTCTCTACTAAAAATATAAAAAATTAGCCGGGCGTGGTGGCGGGCGCCTGTAGTCCCAGCTACTCGGGAGGCTGAGGCAGGAGAATGGCGTGAACCCGGGAGGCGGAGCTTTCAGTGAGCCAAGATCGCGCCACTGCACTCCAGCCTGGGCGACAGAGCAAGACTCCGTTTCAAAAAAAGAAAAGAAAAAGATTTTTTTTTCCTGTTTGATTAACTTTTATTTTAGGTTCGGGGGTACATGTGCAAGTCTGTTACATAGGTAAACTCGGGTCACAGGGGTTTGTTGTACAGATTATTTCATCAGCCAGGTACTATGCCTGGTATCCAATAGTTATTTTTTCTGTTCCTCTCCCTCCTCCCAACCTTCACCCTCAAGTAGGCCCCAGTGTCTGTTGTTCCTTTCTTTTTGTATCCATGGGTTTGTATCATTTAGCTTATAAGTAAGAACGTGTGGTATTTGGTTTTCTGTTCCTGCATTAGTTTGCTAAAGATAATGGTCTCCAGCTCCACCCATGTTCCCGCAAAGACATGATCTTGTTCTTTTCTATAAAGCCAAGATTTAAGATCCAACAATCCAGTTCTAGAATCTTAAGCCTGTTTAGCATAGGGTAAATATGTACATCAAGTACAATTACGGCAGTGGAATCAAATAGGCTCTCCTGCAATCTCAAACTTGCTTATACTTTAACTCATATATGGTTAGGTTTCAAACACGTGGGAGAGACAGAAGAACCCTAAGAATTTAGAGATGGAACTTGATAAAGGCATTTCTCAGAAAAATTTCAGACAGCAGGAACTTGACTTCAAAGGTTGGTGTGACGTGGGCAGACACAGAGGGGGAAGCACAGCCCAAGTACGAGCGGACGGCAGGATGGGTGGAGGCAGCAATGCAATGGAGTGAGGAGAGGAAGTGTGGGTGAGTCAGCAGAAGGATGTGATGAGGCGGAGAATGGGGGCACTCGCGTGGGGACAGAGGAAAGGCAGGAAGGTCAGATTGGGCCATGTTGTTCATGTACGATCTTCATGTCAGATGAAGAAGTTAGATCTTTAGCTCAACGGTTATATGGAACTATTGAGTTTAAAAATGATATTTATAGCCTTTATAATTTTTCAAAGCAAGTGTGCCCACTGTGAAATATTTGGAAACCAAGGAAGACACAAAGCTAAAAGACTATCTGTAACTCTCTCTTTGTTAATATTTGGAATATATCTTTCAGTCTTCATACCACACACATAAATTTTCCCCCAAAACAATATTTACTGTATTTTATATAATAATTATAGAGTATTTTAATGTTTCGGTTTTGACATTTATTATAGTACATGTCTATTATAAATAACAAAATAGAAGCAAAAACACTAAAAGCAAAACTAAAATTATAAACAATTCTAGGCTCTTACTATTATTTTTATTGTATATGTGTATGTGTATATATGCATCCTTTTGAAAAAATATAGATCCCGTTAAAAAATAGAATAATAATTTACCTACTGTTTAAGACCCTATACTCTTCTCTTAATATATCAGGAAAATCTCGATATGTTGACACGTGCATTTTTATAGCAAAATTTAATACCTGCATCCTATACAAAATAATTTATACGATCTCATATTTTTAAATTGCCTTTATGTCTTTGTTGAAAATCAGTTAATTATATAAGTATAGGTCTATTGCTGGGCTATTTCATTGACCTATTTGTCTATCTTGATTGAATATCATAATTTTGATCAACGTAACTTTATACCAAGATGTGAAGACAGGAAGTAAAAGTTAGATAACTTTGTTCTTCTTTTTAAAAGTTGTTTTGGCTATTCTATGCCCTTTGCATTTCCACATGAATTTTAGAGTTAGCTGTCAACATCTACAGATGAGCCTGCTGAGATTTTAATTGGGATTTCATTATATCTGTAGATCAAATAGGGAGAATTGATATTTTAGTCATGTTTATCCAAACACATGCCATTTATCTCTATTTACTTAGACTTTAATTTCTCTCATTATGTTTGCTAGTTTGCAATATACAGGCCATGTTCATTTTTTTCATATTTATCCCTAATATGCATATTTAATGGCATGTTTTTATGCCATTATAAATGGTATTATGTTAATTTTAATTATGTATGTATGTATGTACCTAGTATATAGAAACAGACTTGATTTTTTATATTGATCTTGCATCTCTCAACTTTGTTAAACTCACTTATTAGATGTAATACATATATATAAATTCCATAGGGTTTTCTAGGTAGATGATCATTTCATCTGTGGATAAAGAAAATTTTATTTTCTTATGTCCAATCTGGATATCTCTTATTTCTTTTTCTTGACTGGCTGGACTGGCTAAAGCCTCCAGGACAATGTTGAATAGAAGGGAGAGAGTAGACATCCTTGCCTGTTTCCTCATATTAGGGGAAAACGTTTCATCTTTCATCATTAATAAGACCCTAACAGTACAGTTTCGTAGATGCCCTTGATCAGGTTGGGGTTGTTCCTTTTATTCCTATTTTGCTGACTGTTTTTATTGGGATTAGATTTTGGGCATTTGTCAAATGCTTTTTCTTCATCTCTTTTTTTTTTCCCCCAGTCTGTCAACATGGTGAATTACATTGATTGTTTTTCAAATGTTAAATTAACTTTGCATCCCTGAGATAAACCCGACGTGGTCATGATGTATTATCCTTTTAATAAATTGTTTATTATTTCATTTGTTATAATTTGGTAAGAACTGTTGTCTCTCCATTCGTGAGGAATAACGTTCTGTATTTTTCTTATAATATCTTTTTCTGGCTTTAATGTAATAATGCTGGCCTCGTGGAATGAGTTGGGAAGACTTCAATTTTCTGGAAGAGTTTGGGTTGCAAGGCTATTATTTCGTCCTTAAATGTTTCATAGAATTCACCAGTGAAGACATCTGAAAATGGAATTTTCGTGGAAAGTTTTAAAGCTCTAAATTTAATTTCATTCATTGATATAGTGCTCTTCAGGTTATCTATTTCTTCATGAATGAGCTTAGTAGAATAGTTTGTATCTTTTAAGGAACTTGAAATTCTTTTTTCTTAAGGTGGAAGCTGATGTCATTGACTTGAGACTTCTTCTTTTTTAATTTAGATATTTAGAGCAAAAATTTCCTTATGATTACTGCCTTAGTCGTAAACAATAGATTTTCATATGTCTTTTTTATTTTCATTCAGTTTTTAAAAATCTTAATTTTTTGTTTATTTCTTTTTTGACTCATGGGTTATTTAGCAGTGTGTAATTTTCTTTCTAAATATTTGAGTTTTGTCCAGATTACTTTACTGATTTCTAATTTAATTCTATTGTGGTCAGATAATATACTTTGAATGTCTTTTGTCAGGCTTCTTGATTGGAAATGGAAATTTAATCATGTATTTTTGGACTTGCAGTTTCTAATTTTTATGCTACTAAAAATTCTTAGATGAAGATGAACTTGTGTTCTTTTTACCCTTTCTTTATTATTTTCTTAAAAGTCTCAGAAACAAAAGTTTTGAATCAAAGAGTATATAGTTCCTTCTCTAGAATTTATATATACTGTTACATGCCTTGTTTCATGTTTATATTCAATAATTTGCAAATATTTTCTTCAGATCAATATTTTTTCTATAACATATTCTTAATGACTGTATATAATTTTACTTTATTGATACCCCAAATTATATTAACAATACTCTATTGTTGGACATCTAAGCTCTAACTTGAGGCAAGTTTCCATAATGCTTTCAATACACTACATTGTAGATCATTAGTCTGTGGAAGAGGATTGGCCTCACGAAAACAATGATTTAGGAAAATTAGTCAGGAACTACTATAGAAGACGGATTTGGGCTGAGAAGGACTGGAAGTAGCAAAATCTGTTCCATACCATTAGGATTGTAATATAATGCTTAAAAATGAGGCTGTGGTAGCAGCAGGTGAATGGAGATGTCAGAATGGATGGAAGAAATAGTAAAATGGAAGAATCTATCACACTTAGCCACTGATTTTGGGAGAATTAAAATCAATTTCTATCTTTAAAGTAGTAGCATTTCTAGATAAAATTGAATCTTCACATTTATCTTTAAAATACCTATTTTCTCAGCATTTGTGCTTATTTGTCAAGCAGTAATGTTTTCTAATTACTCAAAAGAGGTTTCATCACAGATGATAAAAGGAAGCCAAGGAAAATATTTTCTAAAGCAATTATATATAAGGAAGAGCAAGATTTATATAATTCACATTACTTTTCAAGGAATTCTCTTAGTCTCAAAATGTTTTGTCCTTTTGAGTTATTAGGTTGGTGCAAACATCATTGTGGTTTTTGCATTGTTGGAATTTGCTGTTCGATATTGCAATGCATTCTTAAATAAATGTGATTATGTTATATATCATTTTAATGGACATTTCTCGCTTTATGTTTTTTGCTAGTGACTTATTACTTGCTGTTTATTTTATGTTTATTTTAGACTATGGAAATGATGTTAGACAAAAAGCAAATTCAAGCGATTTTCTTATTTGAGTTCGAAATGGGTCATAAAGACAACTCACAACATCGACAACGCATTTGGTCTGAGAACTGCTAACGAATGTACAGTGCAATGGTGGTTCAAGGAGTTTTGCCAAGGAGATGAGAGCCTTGAAGATGAGGAGCGTAGTGGCTGGCCATTGGAAAGTGACGACGACCATTTGAGAGTAGTCATTGAAGCTGATCCTCTTACAAGTACAAGAGAAGTTGCCCAAGAACTCAATGTCAATCATTCTATAGTGTTCAGCATTTGAAGCAAATTGGAAAGGTGAAAAAGATCAATAAGTGGGTGCCTCATGAGCTGACTGAAAATACAAAAATCGTCTTTTTGAAGTGTCATCTTCCATTGTTCTATGCAACAACAACAAACTATTTCTCGATCAGATTGTGATATGCAACGAAAAGTGGATTTTATATGACAACTGGCAATGACCAGCTCAGTGGCTGGCCTGAGAAGAAGCTCCAAAGCACTTCCCAAAGCCAAGCTTGCACCAAAAAAAGGTCATGGCCACTGTTTGGTGGTCTGTTGCTGGTCTGATCCACTACAGCTTTCTGAATCTCACTGCAACTATTACATCTGAGAAGTATGCTCAATGAGATGCACTGAAGCAAATCAATGAGATGCACTGAAAACTGCAATGCCTGCAGCTAGCATTGGTCAACAAAAAGGGCCCAATTCTTTTCCACAACGCCTGACTGCACATCACACAACCAATGCATCAGAAGTTGAATGAATTGGGCTATGAAGTTTTGCCTCAACCGCCACATTCATCTGACCTCTGCCAACCAACTACTACTTCCTCAAGCATCTCAACAACTTTTTGCAGGGAAAACGCTTCCACAACCAGCAGGATGCAGAAAATGCTTTTCAAGAATTCATTGAATCCTGAAGCACGGATTTCTATACTACAGTAATGAAAAAATGTATCTCTCATTGGCAAAAATGTGTTGATTGTAATGGTTCCTATTCTGATTAATAAAGATGTGTTTAAGCCTCGTTATAATGATTTAAAATTCAATTACTTTTGCACCAAACTAAGACAGGAACTTTGAGATCTCTAATCTTATTACACTTTTCCGTATTATTCTCTTACAATGTTTAAAATCAAAACATATTTGGTCATTTGACCTAGAGAAAGAGAATTCATCATGTCTTCTTGCGAATAACTCCCTGAGAGGACACAGCCCATACCTTGTCTCCTGCAGCGCCGCATAGTGCCTGAAGCATGTTAGGAGCTTGTTGGGTGTGTTCAATGAGTGGAGCAGACCTACATCCAGGCCTTCCAGGTCCTATCTTTCATTACCCATTTATTTCTCTTTGGAGTTCTCTTACCTACAACTCTCACCTTACAATTTTTCAATGTCAAGACCTATGAAATGTTCATTATTATAGGCATTTGCATAATTTATCTCTTATTTTAGCATCTTATTCAGTTCTTTGTTCATATTTCTAAAAGTAAAATCTGCCGTCTCATTTTAAAGTCTCTTCTGAGCACCTACCTGAAAGTGTTTGCCTCGGCCAGGTCATCATAGTCACAGTGAGAGAAAGAATAGATGCCTGACTTCATTGTTCTTGGGAGCCTCCATCGAATGGCCATGTCCAACTCACTAGACTTAGCACCAAATTTCCTCACAAACCCAAAGAAAAATAGGAGGCACACTGTCAGTTTCTTGACTGCTCATACAATGTCAAAAACCCAATACTATCACTAATCTAAATAAGAGGATTATTTATAAATAAATAAGAAGTTTATTTGGATTAGTGATAATAGGTCCAGTTTCCATTTTCCTTGGGGTCTTCAGGATTTTTTCTAGGAGTCCGGCTACATAACTACCTCAGGCACAAACTCAGTTCCATAGAAGCTGTCTAAGACAGTTTGCGCTGCTATGAAAGAATATCTGAGACTGAGTAATATATAAAAAACAGAAACTTATTTTCTCACAGTTCTGGAGGACAGAAAGTCCAAGATCAAGGAGCTGCAGGTTCAGCTGTCTTTTAAGAGCTTCTCACTGCTTGCAAGTTGGCACTTTGATGCTGCATCCTCTGGGGGGGTTGAATGCTGTGCCCTCACATGGTAGAAGGGACACAAGAGCAGAAAAAAAATAAAAGTCCTTTGTCAAATCCTTTTTGTATGGGCACCCAATACCACACATGAGGGGAAGAGCCCTTATGACCTAATTACATCTCTAAGCCCTCACCTTTTAATAGCATCAATTGGTAACACCTGTATTTTGGAAAAACTCAAACCATAGCAGAAGTCAAGAAGCATTGATTTTAAATTTATTAATTGATGGATTCTTTCTCACTCCTAAAGTCCCATCTGCAACTTTTATCATCTTAAGCTGTTTAAATCCCTTTTATGCCATGTGTGTGTAATAATATTGGCAACAACTACCCCTCCAAATCCTACCTAAAGCTTTTAAGATACTAAAAACTTCTCCACTTCTGCCTTGGTACTCATTAGCTAATTCCCTGAAGTGAAGACATTGAAGGCATTTATACTATATGTTGCAAATTTCTGCTTAGCCTTATGTTTTCAGAAAAAAAAAAAAAAAACCTCTCTTGATAAAGTATAGCTTTTTTCTTTCTGACAGAATAAATAGCGTTCTATTTTCGATCTTTTTATTAAACATTTACTGGTTTAGTGACCATGGGAAAGTTATTTAAACTCTCTAAACAGTACTGCATTGAAGCTGAAGCCAGCTTGTGAGAACCAATTGCTAAGTATTCAAGAGACTTGCCTAAAAGTTGTATGACCTTTGAGGGTTTGAAAGTGGTGTTGGTGGGAGTATGCACCAGAGTTGGGGGTAAGTGCTACAAATAAGGGCACTTTTTTTCCCAGAGAGCTGCTTTACCAGCTTACTACCATCTCTAATCCTTATTCCCTTCTCCACAAAATGAGAATAATAATTTCAACCTGTATTAGATATGTCACATTGCAGAAAACAGTCTTTCTGCTAGTTTAAGTAGAAAGGCAATTTTCTAGAGGGTCTTAAATGTCCTACAGAATTTCAGGGAAGACTGATGAAATAGGCTATAGATACAGCTCTCTAAAATAAATGTGACAGTCACACCATAAAACTGGGCCACCATGGACATACTGCCTGTTATATGTTCAGGAAGCCGCCTGCCTATTTTGGAAGCTGCTGCTATGGTTGCCAGTTCTAGACCTACTTTGCCTCTACCACGATCAGGAAAGCCTACTTGATCAAGAAGCCACCACAAAACAGGGATGTCCACACTGCCTCAGTCTATGTCTCACCTTCAAATATTTCAAAAGAGCATCTGATTGGTAGAAACTAAGTCACAACAAGAACTGTAGCTGCATGGGAGGCTCAGAAATACAGTCTTTATTTGGAGTGGCCTTGTGTCCAGATAAAATTCAGGAATTCTATGGGTACAGATTAGACAAAAGGGCGAGAACAGTTATTAAAAGATATCTAGCAGTCTCTGCCATAGATAGCCCTTTCCTATCTCCAATACCGTTGAGTGCCTTTTTTCTCCAGAGAAAAATTCATACCCCGTCCAAGAGACACAACCCCAAAGTCCCATTCAAAGACTGAATTGAGCTCAAAAGAAAGAATCTCTGAGTGACAAAAAGTCCTCACCATGAGGTCCAGGCCTCAAGCAATCCTCTCACCTCAGCCTCCCAAAGCACCGGGATTACTGATGAGGGCCACCATGCCTGGCTGAGACAGGGTCTTTACAGAGGAAATAAAGTTAAAATGAAGTCATTCAGGTGAGCCCTAATCCATATGACTGGCAGTGTCCTTATAAAAAAGGGAAACTTGGGGCATGCTGCAGTGGCTCACGCCTGTAATCCCAACACTTTGGGAGGCCAAGGTGGGAAGATCATGAGGTCAGGAGATTGGGACCATCCTAGCCAACACGGTGAAACCCTGTCTCTACTAAAAATACAAAATTAGTTGGGCAGGGTGGCGGGTGCCTGTAATCCCAGCTACTTGGGAGGCTGAGGCAGGAGAATCACTTGAACCCGGGAGGTGGAGGTTGCACTGAGCCGAGATTGCACCACTGCACTCCAGTCTGGCGACAGAGCGAGATTCCGTCACACACACACACACACGGAAACTTGGATACAGGAATGGCACACAGGGAGAATGTCATGTGAAGATGAAAGCAGATGTTGGGGTAATGTGACCGACAGGTTAAGGAATGCCAAAGTTTGCCAGCAAACCACCAGAAGCTTGGGAGAGGTATGAAACAGACTCTCTTATAGCCATCAGAAGGAGCTAGCCTTGCAGACACCTTGATCTTAGACTTCTAACCTCTATAACTTTGAGATAATAAATTTCTCCTGTTTAAAGCACCCAGTTTTTCGTATTTTGCTATGGCAACCCTAGCAAGCTAATATAGGCTTGTATTCATAATGCCCTAAAATCAGGAACTTCAATGGTAGGGCAACATGCTTTATTTGACCTATATTCATTGTTTACCCAAAATGCTTTGGAGACGTGCTTATAAATTGTTGGAGTCAGAGTGCTCCTTCAGAGCACCCTCATTATTGCTTCAGTGTGGAAGTGCAGACAATTGACCTTTTCAACACTGTGTAGAGGCACCAAATTATCAGACTCACAAATCTTTTAGATTCTTGACCACAGGTTGAAATTCCCTGCCTCAGGTTTAAATTCTCTGTCCTTTCCTCAGCAGAGATCTATATTCCCTTTATTCTCCTTGAAGCCTGGCTATATCTAGATATAGTTCAACTCTCTCTTGCAAAACATTGCTGAAAGTAGCAGAAGCAACCAATTGACATCAATTGAATTTTTCCAGTGATCTAGCCTATAGCTACAGACTTGATAAGCATGTAATCGCCTTTCCAAGTTAGCTTAGGCAGCAATTTGTTCAATACTTTGCCACTGAATAACTAGGGTCTCTAGTTTTCCAGACTGCTATGTTTGTTCTTACCATCTACTGCCTGGACTGCTAAGACAATGAAATGTGCATTAATATATTTTAGGGCAGCGCCCTACTTCTAAATTCTCAGTTTTGTGTTGTTCAGTGTTCATTTGTAGAGAACAGAATCCAGTCTAGCTAGTTTAATCAGAAAAGGATTTAGTACAGGTTTTGTTATGGCTTAGAGAGTTGGCTGGAGGGCTAAAGAAACACTCCAAGAATGCTTTGAGAACAATACAACAGAGTTGGGCCACCAATGCAGGTGTTCTTATAGATACTGGAAAACTGCCATGATCACAACTCAATTTTGAGTCAGGACAGGGGATGGGGACAGAGAGACCCAGAGTAGAACTGCGGAAGAAATAGAAGCATGACTTCTACCTTGCACATCCCTCATGTGCGCATCTGATTAGCAGAATCTAAGTCAATCCAGAGCTGTAGCTGTAAGAGTATCTGGACAATATCTGTCATTCTGGACAATAATGTCCAGAATCAAGGGTTCTATTTCCATGAGACAAAGGGGAAAGGAGATATTGAAGAACAAGTGGTCAGATTGTGAATGTAAATATTTGAAGTTTGTTTTGGCACAGAGTGAGCCCTTAACAATTGACAGACTTATGGAAGTATAAGACAAGTGTCCTCCTTAGGAGAAAAAAATCAGAAATATAAGATCAGGTATGTAAAAGAAATCTATGTCACAATCGGAAATACAAGATCAGATACAAAGAACTCAATCACTTTGAGCTTTTGCTCATTTTGGTGGAATACAATGTCCTCTGAGCTAGAATATTTGCAAATGTAACCTTACGTTTAACAAAGTTCATTCTCTGGAGCAACTGACTTTATAAAATAAAAATGCTGGCCCAATTGAATTCTCTTATACCTTGTTCTTTCTCAAGTGGTTTCACCATCCCGTGCTTTCTAATACCCTTGATCCAAACAGATAAGAGCTCTCAGATGTATACCAAGCCTGGTTTTATCTGTTTAAATTTAAATCCTAAATCTAGATTTGTAAAATATATTTTAGAGCAGAGGTAAGCAACGTTTTTCTAGAAAGGGTCAGGTAGCAGTATTTTCAGCTTTGCAGGTCATACAGTGTCTGTTGCAGTTTCTCAGCCATGACATTGTAGCACAAAAGCTGTCATAGAGAGTGCGTGTGTGGATAAGTGTACTTACATCCCCAAAACACTCTTTACAACAAAGGTTGGGGGTGCTAATTTGGCACATAGACTGTGGTGTGCTTGCATGAAATAAATTTTAAAAAACCTCATCAGAGGTACCTTGCTGATCTCTTAAAAAGTGGACTCCAGTTGGGTCTTTTTCTTCCCTGCTATGGAGTCCATTCTTTCAAACACTGTACTTAGTTTAGCTCTGGTATTTGAAACAACTTTCTTCTGCTCGGTTTCACTTTAAAATCACATATCAATGTTCTTTGGACCATTTGGGAACTGAAACACAAAAATTTTGGTAACTTAGATAACCCCATCTTCATAATGGAGACATCAAGTTGCTACTAACTGTCTCAGATACACATGAAGCAGCCTAGTGTTTTTCTGTCAGCCTCAACTGTGGGCTGGATTCATCCATTGGCTTCTGACATTCTTTTCAATACCATGAGAACCTGTGAACTCACATGGCCTCTCACATCCAATTGGAAGTCCCAGGTAGCCCTAGTCTAGTTTATCCTATTGCTGCCCTGTCCTGACAGATTCTGTACTGAGAGGGAGAATAGAATAGTGAATAAGAGTACAGGAATCACACCTGACTTCTGCCACTCATTTGCTGTATGAACTTAAAGTAAGTACTTAAGCTTTCTAAGCTTTAATTTCCTAAGATGCAAGATAGGGATCATGATAGTGCCTACTTAGAGCAATGCCTGGACTATATATCAAGCACATGATACATGTTATCTGTAATGGAGGATTTGGCGTCAGTTGTTTATATAATTTATGAGGATTATAATATTGTTAATTGGCTTTCATTGAAATACTTTGATATATACGAAAAAGTAAATTTTGAATTGTTTGCTTATTTTTGTTTCGGTTTATTTGTTTTAATTATGATCTCATAACATGAATATTTTCTATACATCGGTATAGTGTGTTTTACTATTTAGTTGCCCTAAGTTTTCTTAAAAGTATGCTTCTTTTTTTAAACAATTGAGCATATGTGTTAAACAACAGAACAGATAGCACAAAAGAGTACACAAAAATGTGAGTGAAAACATAAGTTCCATGGATATTTTAGTATTTGATCCACTGATTTTTCTTTTTTTTTTTTTTTTGAGACTGAGTCTTGCTCTGTCACCCAGGCTGGAGTACAGTGGCGTCTTCGTGGCTCACTGCAACCTCCACCTCCCTGGTTCAGGCAATTCCCCTGCTTCAGCCTCCCAAGTAGCTGGGATTACAGGTGCATGCCACCATGCCCAGCTAATTTTTTTATATTTTTAGTAGAGACAGGGTTTAACTATGTTGGCCAGACTGGTCTTGAACTACTGACCTCAGGCAACCTGCCCGCCTTGGCCTCCCAAAGTGCTGGGATTACAAGCATGAGCCATCACACCTGGCTGATCCACTGATTCTTAATGGTTGCCTAGCCTATGTATAAATGGCTATACCCAAAAAGTTGCTCCAGGCAGGTGCAGGAGCTGCCGAGGAATGTGGAAACCTTGTCTTCTCATACCCACAGATGAAAAATTTCAGGTTCTCCTTCCTGTATTAACTGCTGCTAGGATGTCTCCTCCCCAAACCCCACCTCCTCCCTCTTTTCAGCTGATCCAAGGACATTCCTAGATAAAACTAAGGAAGAAAATGTTGAACAGGGCAGGCTGACAGTTCCCTGCCAGAAACAGTCCAGGGAGCGAAACTCACTGAACCAACTGGGTCATCTGGTCATTGGTGAATTTATTCCCTTGCTAGAGCAGCTGTGATGTACTCATTTGCCAAACCTGGGTCTTGAGCTTAGCCCTGGAGTAGGAGAGCCGTCAGTGTATCTAAATCACTGAGAATTGTAGTTGGAAAAGTAGTGGTTCCTGAAAGCAAACTGAAGTACAACTAACAGAATAAAGGGGATAGGATCTTGGACTTCTGAAAACAACTGTCCTTTACAGATTCCTGCACTTCCTCCCCAGCACACCAGCAGCATCCTCACTCTCTGGCCTGCCTGCTGGAAATGTAATAAAGCTGCTGAAGAACAAGAGGGCCGGGCGCGGTGGCTCACACCTGTAATCCCAGCACTTTGGGAGGCTGAGGCAAGCAGATCACCTGAGGTCAGGAGTTCAAGACCAGCCTGGTCGATGTGGTGAAACCATGCCTCTATTAAAAACACAAAAAATTAGCCAGGCGTGGTTCCAGGTGCCTGTAGTCCCAGCTACTCAAGAGCCTGAGGCAGGAGAATTGCTTGAACCCAGGAGGCGGAGGCTGCAGTGAGCCGAGGTCAGGCCACTGCCCTCCAGCCTGAGTGGCAGAGTAA
This sequence comes from Pan troglodytes, assembly GCF_028858775.2. NCBI lineage: Eukaryota > Metazoa > Chordata > Mammalia > Primates > Hominidae > Pan > Pan troglodytes. Next base: position 109,246,487 of record NC_072402.2, on the reverse strand, counting down.
AACTCCATCTCAAAAACAAAAAACAAAAAACAAACAGAAACAAAAAACAACAGCAGCAAAAACAAAACAAAACAAAAAACAAGAGAAGGGACCACAATGGCTGTAGTGGAATTGGATCAAGGAGAAAAACTGGGCACTTTTACAGAACCTAAGGGCAAATATAAATTGGGATGACATCTTTTCAAGTTCTCAGGCCCAAATCCCTTTCTCAGTTTGCTAGGGGAAATCCCAACCAGGTAAATTTCATGTTGGCCCTAACGTTATGCTATTTGGGAAAATCCGTTTTTCTCTGCTCTCACACCACAGCAATTAACACAGAAGACTTCTATGACCACATGTGGGGATTTTTCCCACACACCAAGCAGTAGACACCAGCTGGTGTCCTTTAATTCAATTTGGACACTATCTACCTGGAAATAACTTCAGATCCCACAGGGTGAGGGCTCAGTCACCAAAACTGTCCTCTGCTTCCCCCTGTTTCCCCCTGGACACCAGTTTCAAGTCCCAGCCTCAGGAACTTCTGACCTACTGGCTTCAAGTTGGGTTTCCTACAACCCCGTCTTTAGGGTTGATTAATTTACTAGAGTAGCTCACAGAATTCAGATAAACACTTACGTTTACCTGTTTAGTATGAAGAATATTAGAAAGGATACAGGTGAAGAGATGCATAGGGAGAGGTATGAAGGAAGGGGTGCAAAGGTCCCATGCCATCCCTGGGTGCACCACCCTCCAGGAACCTCCATGTGTTTAGCTATTTTGGAAGCTCTCTAAACCCTGTCTTTTTGGGTTTTTATGGAGGCTTTATTACATAGGCATGATTGACAACCATGTAGAAATGTGACTGGACAAAAAGGGTATGATGTCACACTGAGTGGGGAAAACTAGCAAGACCCGTCTCTTCAGATTCTTCTTGAACCTGAAGAAGGACCCTCTCTAGAATGAGGGTCTTTGTACCCACAATCAGTTTGTAGTCTCACCTTGAACAGGTAAAAGGAGGCCAGGAGATCAGAGAGAGAGAGAGAGAGATTGTTTCCTGGGGCCTGTTCCTGAGGCCTAAAGCACCCCAACATTATAACAAAAGACTGTAACAAAGGCTAAGGGAATTACGAGGCAGGAACTGTGGATGAAAATCAATATATATATATTAAGTCATAATATCACATACGGCTAATAAGAATTTTTAGTCCCTTCTATAATTTTCTTCAAGATACTATTTTTGAGTCTGGACAGTAAATTGCCCCTCTTTGCTTGTTGATGGGTGGGATATCACCTGTGGGTCTCTGGTTTCCGGAAGCCTTTGGTACCCAAGGAGAAGAAGGCAGGATATGGATTCTGGCTGAATCCAAATTCCCTTTCCAGTACCAAAATCCAGTCACTGAAATGTATTAGCTTTGCTTAGGTGTGTCTTTTGTCCTCAAGCAAAACTCTTACTGATGTATCATGTATCTCTGTTCTATTTGGCTTCTCAAAAGCATATTCACTAGTCTGACATTAAAGTTAAGTACTATTTCAAAAAACAAAGATTCTTCACTTTTCATTCTAACCCTGTGTCCAGCTATAAATCATCTATTTAGTCTTCGGCCTCTGAAGTCTGGAGACATATTTCCTCTACAGCTGATGCCATCCTTCTTTTTATTAGGGACAGTGACAGACTCATTTTTTTTTTCCTTTTGATCATTTTGCAAAGCTTCAGTGGTTAACATACTTCAAGCCCTTCCTGGTTCAGATATATAGGTGTTCACTTCAATTGTTTCCCTTTTCCAAGGATCAAAACCTTGTGTTGCCAGTTTCTCAATGTCTGAAACCATTTTTTTCATAAATTTAGTTGAGGAGGTAGGAGAACAAGTCTGACACCAGTTACCACCTCACAGCAAGATACATTACTAAGATTTTCAAGTGTCTTATTTGGATATCAGAGTAATGCAAAATACTCAATTTATGAAAAAAATAGATTTTTAAAACTTATGGTCTAAAAGCAGTTTTAATAGAAACAGAACGACTAGTTTCTTTGGGAGTTGAAAATTATCATGTGAAATCCTCTGGTCCTTTTCTTAGTCATAGTTTTTCCCTAATATTCTCATAGTTTTTATTTTTACAAGTTTATTAGACTTCTTAACTCAAAATTCTTCTTGTATCAATTTTGGTGATTTGTGTTTCCTTAGAAGTAGTATCCATTTCACCTGGATTTAATTTGTTAGTTCACAAAGACTTACTATTTTAATTTACTCTTTAATTATGATTTCTTCCCCTTTCTTAGTCATAATTACTTGGCTTTTTTTTCCTCTGCCATTTCCTCTTCTCTATTAGGCTGTTTATTTACCTATTTTATTATAGTCAAACCAATCCCCAACAGGGGAAAAAGTCATGTGATGTATTTTTTTAAATTTAGAGTTCCAGGATACATGTGCAGGATGTTCAGGTTTGTTGCATAGGTAAACATGCGCCATGGTGCTTTGCTGCACCTATCAGCCCACATGTGATGTAGTTTTAAAATTAATTCTACTGTTTCTTTGCTTTCCATTTTTCCCAATTTTTTGTTTGTATATTTCTTAATTCATTCTTTCTGATGTTTTTCTCTAACTTCTTGGTTGATTCTTTTTCTTTTTAATTGAGGTACAATTTACAATGAAGTGCACACAATTTAAATGTACAGTTCAATGAATTTGTAGAGTCTTAGTTCTTGGTGGCTAAGTTCTGGCTTCAATCATTTTGAGGCTTAGCTGTAAGTCAAGGCTTTGTGCTCTATAATAGTGCTTCTCAAGTTTTTTTTTTTTTTTTTTTTTTTTGAGACAGGGTCTCTCTCTGTCACCCAAGTAGCTGGGACTGCAGGCATACACCAACCACGCCTGGCTAAGTTTTGTATTTTTATTAGAGAGGGGGTTTCACCATGTTGCCCAGACTGGTCTGGGTACTTCAAGTGATCTACCTGCCTTGGCCTCCCAAAATTCTGGGATTACAGGCATGAGTCACCACACCTGGCCTCAATATTTAATGTGCATAAAACCATCCAGATGTCACTTAAAAATGTAGATTCTGATTCAGTAGGTTGGGGCCTGAGATTCTGCAATTCTGTTAAGCGCCCAGGTGATACCAATGCTGCTGGTCTGTGGCCCCGACTTTCAGTATCAAATTTTTATAAGACATTTCTATATCCTTTTAACACATTTTTTTTTTTTGCTTAAATCAGGTTGAGTTTCTTCTATTAGCAAATAAATAGCTCTCTGTTAAGATACACTATACCCACAGTCCTTGGTACAGGTAGCAAACAACTAATAAATATTTGTTGAATTAAATTAAGGCTATGAATTTTCCTGAATTGAAATTTGTTCTGTTCTCTGGCTTTGATATATAGTGTTTTGATTTTTATTGTTATTAATATTAATATTTTAAAATATTTTTATTAATATTCTTCAGCATGTAATGTTTGATTTTTCTCTTAAACCAATGTGTTTGGGGACAGATTTTTAGAAATTTTCAAGTAGTTGGGGATATTTGTGAGCGTGTTTTTGCTTTGCTTACTTCTAGATTTATTGCCCAGGTTAGAAATTGTGGATATATTATTTCTGTGTTTTGGAATTTTTAATGTTTTTCTTCTTGAAAATTCTTTCTTTAGATGTGTTACTATATTCAGTCAGATTATAGTCAGGACTTGGCAGGGCAGTTGTTTTGTCTCTTTAGGGTAAGTTTCCATTTAGCTGATCAAATTCATTATATGCCTCTTTTATATTTGAATTCTAGATGGAGACCTTATTTTCCCATTTTCAAACTATTTGTAGGGGAGATCTATCTGTTGTGTTACATACTACAGTTCTCTCATGTGCATAATGAAAATAGTAATAGTACATGCCTATTTTCAGGCATTGCTGTAAAATGTAAAATGCTTAGCACTGTGTTTGGACCATACTAAACCCTCAAAAATAGCTCCAGATGATGTATTTGTATATGTATTTCTGAATCTGAAGCTTTGCTGTTAGTAGCATTCCACTTTGATAGAGTGGCTTCCAATAACCCAAACTTCATTCTAACCAAGAAAAATGGCAACAGATGAAGAACAAAAGCAAAAGAAACAAAAACCTCCCAGAAACTGGCTGGAAGATAAGAAATCCCATGGGGGCATAAGTGTGATGTAATGACTCCCGCCGTTCAAAAAAAAAAAGCCAAGTTAATTTTGTTTTAAACATGTTTTACACCATCCTGCAAGAGAATATATAGACTGTTGAGCAAAGTATCCAGAACTGAATCCTAATAATGACAGACACAACTTTTTTACTTTTTTGAAATAGATACGTGGATTTATTCCTCTCCACCATTAAACCTGTGTAAACCCTCACAGTAGGAATTAGGCCTTTCATTTATGGTCCCAGTGGTCTTCACAGGTGCCTTGACAAAGAGCTACCAAGCACCATCTGAATTTTATGGAGACTAAGAGCCCAGTTTCAGAGTCCAGCAGACCTCAGCCAAATTCCAGTTTCTCCACTCAGTAATTAAGCAACCTGCCTTAAGATTTATGTCTGGGGCTCCTCGCCTGTAAAACACACCTACCTTAGGGGGCTGTTAAGAGGATTCAATGAGATATTAAGTAGGTACAACTTAATTACAAAGCACTTTTCCCCAACCATTTCAAATTATTTATCTACGTATTCATCCATCCATCCAAAGCACCTCAATAATTGGCCAATAATTCCTAAGTGAAAGGAGCTTTACAACACACGAAGAACTCTTCTATTATGTCACACGAAATTATAAAACAAATTATTTTACATATAAACGATGGAGGTAAAAAAAAAATCGGCCAATAATAACTAGCAAGTAGTATTTGGTAATTCTTTTGGTGAGGCCGACTTAAAAATTTATGGAATATTATTTATTTTCATTGCAAGTCTATCAGAAATCACTAATGGTGTAGCACTGCATTCTTCCCTGCTTTTGGTTCTCAAACTACGTATCTTAGTAAACGCAATTTGCAGACAAACCAAGCCTCGCTAATCAGTGCATCATGGCTACTCTGGCAAAGGAAGAAATTCACTGTTTGCCAAGCATCCCATCAGATGGGTGACTTCACAGCCACTGGAAGAAATCTTTCTCATGTTCGAGTAGATGGCAACTCCAACACTGTGCAGTTGCTAAATCCACTTGTCACACATCCTCCTTTTCTCTGCTTCTAAGGTTGCCCTCTAAACTCTTTATCTGAGGATGGAAACACACACACGCACACACACACACACACACAAACGTATTTGGCTAAAGGTCAATTCACATAGTGGCAGGGACTTTCGTTTATATGCATTTTCCTTCCCAGCTTTCTCAGTTCTGAGTCAGGCTAAGCAGGAGGCAGAGAGCTCGTCCTCCTCTGCATGGGCGCTTTTTCTTATTTGACTTTTAGTCCTGGGAGGAGTAGCGTAGTTGCGAGATACTAGGATATCCACAAGCGGGATGAATTTGGACCTTATCCCTCACTGTGATCCTTCACTTCGCCTTCTGTTTCAATTTCTCCCAGTCGGTTTACTGCTTGACAAAATTCTTTCACAATTAAGTGATCACAGGACAACCCAACCCAACCAATCCAAACCTGCAGGCAACCCCAGACATCCAGGGAACCCTGGCGCGGCTCGGGCCAGCCCACACCCACGCGGAATCATTCCATTTATCGGCGACCAATCAGCCCTCCACACGCTCCCGCGCCAGCCAATCCGAACAAGCGCACGTTGTTCCGGCCACCTCCTCTCAGCCCCCCTTCCCCGGAGCCCCCGGGATCGGGCCAGGGGGCGGGGCTGGGGGGTCGGCCCCCCTTGCCCTGAGGCGCTGGGTGCCTTCCAGTTGGCTGCGACCAGCGGTGACTTACAAGTTGGCTGCTGTCGCCTGCGCATCGGCGGGCCGGGAGGCTGAGCAGTACTGTTGAGAGCGGTGTGAGGTGCTTGGTAGCGCGCCGTGGCTGCTTCCACGTCCTTGCTTCACCTCAGGTAAAGGTAAGGAGAGCCACGGAGCCGCGGCAGGATTGGGGTGGCCCGTGGGGACGGCGACTGTGGCGCCCGGGGCGTCCTGCCAGGTGCGTCTTCTGGACCTGCTCCAGACCATGGATCTAGGGAGCTCGCGGTGGACGTTGGGGATGGCGGGCCCCGGCGTCTGGGCGGGAGTGGACCTCACAGATGAAAGAGAAACCTGAGCCCCTGGGAGGGGAAGCGGCGAGCTGGAAGGATCCCAGGGCTTGCAACTCGCCCCTGCACGCCGCTCACCTATTTAAGTACTTGGAACCCATTAGACCTCAGTGTCCTCAGCTGTTAAATGGGAGAGGGGCGGTGGTAATCCCGCTTGATTTGGGACAGTCCTGTTCTTTGGAGGTCACCGCGCTTCCTGGTTCTTAGAAGGTGCACAGACAGCGCAGGGGCAGCCGCGTCCCACCAGGCTTCGCGGAGGTGATGCCAAAGACAAGAGACAAAGTTTTCCCAGGGCTTACTGCCTTCCAAGGTCCCTGCTAAATGTATTAACTCAAATAATTTCTCACCAAATCAGTGTCATTGTTTTCCCGAATTTACACTTGAGAAAGATTACCTTAGATTTTTAGGTTCAGCAGCCAGGACAAAACTTGACAAATATTTGGTGGGCCCAGGTTTTTTATATGAAGTCTTTTCCAGCCTGTGATCAGCTTCCACAGTTTTACAAGAGAGAGCTTTAGGCTCTGAAGTCAGACGCCCTGGGTTGGAATTCTGGCTCCATCACTTATGAACTGTGTGATCTTGGACAAGTGACTCAACCTTCCTGTTGCTATTTTCCCTTTCTGTAAAACAGGGAGAATGTATAGACATTAAGCTACTATTCTCACTTATGGAAGACCTCAAGATATCTAAAGTATGCCCATTTACACCAATCCTAGAGCTTCTGAATAACTAAAATTCCTTTACCATAATGAAACACAGTTTCTCAAGGAGGACTATTACTGTTGTGAGGATTAAATAAAATAAACGCAATGTAAAGCAGCCAGAAGGACTGACCATGTAGTAAGTGATCAATAAATGTTAGTTATTGTTATTTTTTAAAATCAAGTACAGAGCATTAGGTTTTTTTTTTAATCAAGTATTAGAGCATTGGGGTTTGAACAGTAAGTTGGCTCACTATTCATATTGTAGAAATATACTTCCATGTTGCATTTCTTTAAATAGTGAGCTCCTGCCAGAGCCAGTCTCAAAAAATGAGAAGCTGCTGTACTTGTCTGAGTTAGAAAACTTAACAGTTCAACATTGATTGGAAATCAAGCATATGCTGAAATTTTTATGTTAGTTAGAAAATATAATTTAATTTACAAAGCTTTGGTTTGTACGACATTGGGGAAAGTCCATGGCATGTTAAACTGAAGCTGTTGACGAAAGTGAAAACCATATTAATCAAGTAATGCAAGGTTAGACCGTTCTGATACCTGCATTTCTTTAACAAGTGAATTCTGACCTAGTCGTACTACAAAAGTCCAAACAGATTTTTATGGCATTCACTTTACATTACAGGTTAAATGTTTTATTATGTTCCATATTTAAAATAGAACCTATGCCATCTCACTGTGACAGATATTTGAGAATAATTGGAGTTGGATTGGTCAAGACTATGGTGCTGATAGATGGCCTCAAGAAAAGTAACTTGAGACAGCTGCCCTCCCTATGATGGCAGCCACTATCACCACTAGTGATAGCTTCAAAAGCATGGGCATAGAAAACATGAACAAAAAGATTAAAGGAAAAACATGGAGGTGGACATTACTCAGCATTTGGCCATGGGACTGACAAGAGTATAAAATCTTTTATATGAACCTATTATATTCTGATAAGGTTAAGTGGTGCCTGTTCTCTCTGACATGTAAATGTTAGAGTTGGATAATTTCCTGATATAAGGTCAAGATAAGGGAATAAAAGACTGAATTAGTAAAAGGAAGTTCAGAATGGGTTCAGAATGGCATTTAAAACATTTACCTGACATTCTCCACAGTTGGAGATTGCAGGAGGGCAAATTAGGTGTTTTCCTCTCAATTAATGTCAGTACCCTGTTATATTAGGAGAGAGAGCCAAGACCTTGATAACCCATCTCCCCCAACCCTCTTGGTTCTAGAATATATTAATATTTTGAGAAATGCTCAATTATGCCTGTTTACACAGAGGTAGCAGTTTTGATGGCAATGATTATTTCATTATGGACTTAATCTTGATGAAAATAATCCATGCAAGACTTAATTGTTTGGTTAAATACATTGCTGGACATATTTAATCAGAGAGAGCTTTCTGATTTTGTACTTCTTTCTCTTCCTTTCCTACCTCCCACTGCACCACTCTTAAAAAGGCTATTAATAGAATTTTTTAATGTTTTAGTTTTTGTTGTTGTTATTTCTGTTAAAGCTTAAGGGTGGAATAAGTCAATTTGAGAGTAAAATCTGAATTCCATCTGTTTCTGTAGTTCTAGGACCTGGTATATAATAGATGCTTGATAAATATTTAATAGTAGTCCTTCTTGAGAAATGGTGTTTCATTATGGTAAAGGAAGTTTTAGTTATTCAGAAGCTCTAGGATTGGCGTAAATGGGCATACTTTAGATATCTTGAGGTCTTCCATAAGTGAGAATGGTAGCTTATTGTCTATACATTTTTCCATTTTTTATTCACTGTGTTCCTACTGAGTGCTAGACGTAAGGAGAATTAATATTGAACAAGCCAGATTTCCTACCCCCCAAAGATTTTACAGTTAAATGGGAGAAGATAACAAGTGAATAATTACAGTACAGAGTTGCTGTCAGAAAATATTGGAGGGGGAACTAACCCAGGTTCAGGGGAATCCAGGAAAGATAAGTGGAAATTAGGTAATGAAAATATGCCACATTATAAAAGGGCCTGTAAGCTATAGTAAGGAGCTTGAACTTTATACTGATCAGTATGAATTACTAAGTCAAGTACCTTAAAGTTGCAGATTCTCATCTCTTCTAGGTAGCTAGCTTTCTAGGTAACTTTCCGTGCACTGGATTTGCCCAGTGATAATGTTTGCTTATGAGAATAATAACTTTCTGTTTCACCTTTGATTTCTATCAAAAAGTTTTGCATAAATACTCTTATCTGCCAACCACAGGAACCTAGCAGGTGACCTTTGGGTTTAAAGAATATGTTTAATCATAGTGATCCCTGTAATAGATAAATTAAATCTCTTTTACAAGCCTTCTGCAAGAACTTCTGCATGTTTGTGGCATACTCTTGAATAAAGTTATTGTACTGGCTATCAAGTTGACAGCCTCTTGAATGGAAATTAGGTATATTCTTGACTGAGAGACTTTTTGAATGAGCTCATCAACTTTTCATCCATGGATTGGATCTATACTTATTATATATTTTGCATCACTTACATAGATCCTAAAAGTTATATTGAATTTTCTTTGTATACTTTCCCATGTTTCTACATAATTTTAGTATTTATAAATTTTAATGGCTTATATGCTCTAATTAGTGGTATTTAAATATTGGCTACAACCTTAATTTATTTCTGTCACTTTAATTTTTAGATCAGTTAGTTCTGATCTCTGGCTAGACAACAGAATAATTAGTGAGACTATTTTAAAGGACCTACATTTCTGAGGCCCATTCCAGAACAAAGCCACTGAATTAGACTATTTGGCACTGGGCCCTAAAATCTAACACCTAAAAGCAGCGACAACTAGTACAAAGCATAAAAAGGTGATTCTGATGTGTGCATCCATAGTTGACAACTGCAGCCTTATTCCCATAGAGGGTGATTTCATTTAGATTAGGAGATTTCATTTAGATGTTTTCTTGACCTCCTTTCCAGCAATTTGATGGTTCTGTAATGGGCCACTTTACCCCTAAAACTCTTTTCTTCTTTAGCCTTTTACTGAAGATGGAAGGAATAGAGATAGAATAGTGAAAAGTAGGAATTATGCTAAGAAATTGGTGCCCTGGCACCAAAAGAAGACAAAGACCAAGTAATTCTTGTTTTGAGACAATAACATATCAACAAAATAAGGGCCTACTATGTGCCAGGCTGTGTTCTAGGTGGTGGAGTTATAGTGGTGAATAAGAAAAGAACCTCTATGCTATTAGTTAGGAATGAGGTGGTCAAAGAGTAGAATCATACACCTATAAATAAGTTATTATATTGTCAGATAATGATAAGCACTATGAAGAAAATAACGATGTAATAGTAACTTAAGAAGGCTTTATGAAGGATAGGAGGTTTAAACTGAAATTGGCATTACATTGTTATTAGTGATGCTAAGATTTGGATCTAGCTGTATCAAAGACCACAAGTCAGCGATAAGCTAGCCTGTTTGAGGGACAGAAAGAAAACCAGTGTAGAATACTGTAGACAATGAGGTATGATGGTGTTAAAAGGAACCTATTCTTATTAAGGGCAATTCCAAGCCTTTTGACTTGAGAACTTGGGCTCAATTGCCATTTTAATAGTAAATTGTTAAAATGAGGAATACTGTGACAAATTGAGGGAAGCCAGGGGAGGCAAGAGATTCCCTTTAGGCTTGAAGCTTTAAGTAGGCTTCTGGATCTGGGATTTTTGAGCTCATTGAAACAAAGAGGACTGGAGGTAAATGTTTGAGAGTTAACAGCGTGTATATATATATATATATATATACACACACACACACATATATGAGATACAATCGCTTCCCCCTCCTCCTGTCTTCTCTTCTACTTTTTGTATGAGTGATTTTAATTGTAAAAAATATGTAATTCTCACCTCTGGCTATGGGTTATTCATCTTGGGAGCAATTAGAAAAAAACTATGCCCGGGTCCTACTCTCAGAGATTATGATTAGTTGATTTGGGGTGAGGGTAGCTATCTTTTATAGCTGTGGTAGGTTATTATATTGTGAAATCAGATTCGAGACCCACTGGCCTATTGCCTCAAACTGTGGTATTTGCTGATGCTAATCTTGGTCTCCATAACAGAGAGAAGTAATGGAAGGCCTGTCTGATGTTGCTTCTTTTGCAACTAAACTTAAAAACACTCTCATCCAGTACCATAGCATTGAAGAAGATAAGTGGCGAGTTGCTAAGAAAACGGTAAATTAGTTCAATTACTTATATTTGGGGTATATCTTCTATCTAATGAATTGGTTGATGACTTTTAAAATTAAATGGAACAATATGGACAAAGACCATACTTTGGATGGATATGCAAGAAAAATAATTGAGCTAATAAAGTTGATAGTCTAATGTCACACAGAGGAAGAAATGCATCAGTGGTAATCCTATACTGCTTTCATTAGCTCTTTGGATATTAGACAAGAGAATAGGCTCATGGCAACTAGAACCTAAAGAATGGCCTCTTAAGTCAGCAAATAAAATGCATCATTATTAATTTAAGAAAGTGTAGTACTTGAGAGTTTGGAATAGTTTCAGGTATATCAAAAAGCCTATGAAGGTAGCTAGTTAGTATTCCTTTTTACTAATGTGACTTGCCCAAACTATTACATAGGTGACTTGAGTGTTGCTAGAACTAATTCTAGAACCCAGGACACTTCTAATTAAGTGCTCTAGCTATTCTGATATTCAGAATTACTTGGGAAATGATGAGGAAAAAATGTAGGGACAAATTCATGTTAACACTGTCGTAATAAATGTGAATTGTTTAATTTTTTAAAAGTTATGAACAATGTCAGAATGAAATAGTGTTCCTAGTGTTAGAGTCTGAATGCATCAGTAATGGTAAATAGATAAGATTGGACTAAGATAGTGCCATCATTGAATCTTACAGTGTTTGGATATCATTAAATACTACTGAAAATATTCTTTGGAGGTCTGTAATTTAAGTACAATGTGAAGAACTTTAGGATACAGAAGAAATTCAAATACAAATCCTTTTATGGTATAGATGACTTTTATGTATTCTGAAAATGTACTGGTTTTATTTTAATGCAAAGACAAATTCTATAGACTTATAAAATTATCAGTTTTGTGTCTAGGGTTCCACCTATGAAATTATTACCATATAATGTTTTTATTTTTCTAGAAAGATGTAACTGTTTGGAGAAAACCCTCAGAAGAATTTAATGGATATCTGTAAGTAACTTTTTATAGACTTACATAGCTCTTAAGACATTTCAAAACTTATATCCATTGTCACTAAGTAGTCATTGCTAGTAAGATTTAGCTTTTTAAGAGTTCAACTTTTTTTTTTTTTTTGAGACAGAGTCTCACTCTGTCACCCAGGCTGGAGTGCGGTGGCACAATCTCAGCTCGCTGCAACGTCTGCCTCCCGGGTTCAAGCGATTCTTCTGCCTCAGCCTCCCGAGTAGCTTGGATTACAGGCACCTGCCACTGTGCCTGGCTAACTTTTTTTGTAGTTTTTAGTAGAGATGGGGTTTCACCATCTTGGCTAGGCTGGTCTTGAGGTCCTGACATCCCGCCTTGGTTTCCCAAATTGCTGGGATTGCAGGCATGAGCCACCACACCTGGCGATTTTTTTTTAACTTTCCGGAAAGCAAATTGGGCTTATGAATTCAGAGCCTTAAAAATGTCCGTGTCCTTTGTGGACTGAGTTGGTGGTGAGGAGGTCATAAATAATGATATAAAATGACTGCTAAAATCTGAATTTCTTAGCATTGTATACATGACCCTTCTAATATTCTACATTTACTCAGTGCTGTAGAACATTTTATCTTAGGAACTTATCTTGAAGAATTTATCAGAAAGATAACAGTGATTTAAGTACTTGCTCTTCTATCACAGCATTATTTATAATATTAAAAATTATAAACCTGAATAATCAATAGGAGGAGACAATTCAATAGGAAACATTTGTGATAGAATATGCTATAGCCTTTAAAAACCACATTTTTGAATATTATTTAATAACATAAGAAAATAATATATTGTTTTTTAAAGCTTGTAGAGACAACTGCCTTGCATACTTGGAGTAGAATGTTCACATCCTTAAGACTCAGCCATTTTTCAGAATAAAACTGCTGGACCCTGTTAGTATATACAGAATGTTCTGAAGTGTAATGCCAAAGATAACATTTCCAGAAAGATGAATTTTACAATATTTATGATGAGGACAGGGAAACTGGAGTTGGATTAAGCATTGTAAGCAAGTATGGAAGTTAATTCTTTAAATTAGTAATTCCCAGTGAGGGTTGAAAATATCAAGAGTGCCAAGGGAGCTTTATGCTTGGAGATCTGAAAAGACTTCATAGAGAACTAGTGTTTGAGCTAACACTTAAGGGAAGAATAAGTATTTCTTAAGGAATGAAAGAGTTCATGTTCTAGGCAGAAGGAATTGCATGTCTACTGCATAAACACATATGAGAAACACTGGTGTTTTTTTTTTCAGAGTCTTAAAGGGATATGTGATCAAAAGAGGTAGGACCTGATGTGTTGAGTTGGACACAAAGTGCTGTAACTGAGGCCGCAGCACAGAAGTCAAAAAGGGCAAATGCATGTGAAAGATTTAATGATAGCGATGGTGGTGGCAATGATAACCAACATTTATTGAGAGCCAAATATTGTTCTAAGTACTTTACATTTAGGAAATCGTCCTGGTAAAACCGTAGTGACTGATAAGTTCTGACTATGGAAATGGGGTTAAGAGAAGAAGAAGAGCCATAGTTGAATCTAAGATTTTCTAATTTGACTAGATTAATTTGTTTTACCTCCTTCTACCCCAAGTTAAAGAATACAAGATGAGAGAGCAGATTTATGGTGGGGGAGATAATATAAGTTTGGCTTGAGTTATAAAATGATTAAATAGCTTCACATGCTTATAAAAAAAAAAGGTACTGATAGAGCTGAAGCTAGTTTCTTATTTCATCTCCTTTCTTTCATCTCCAGAAGTAACTGCTGTCCTGAAGTTATGTGTGTTGTTCCTGTTTCATACTTTGACCATATATTTATATATCCATAAACAATGAAAAGCATTATTTGGTGTGCTTTTTATATTCATGTATATGTGTTTGTATGTACATATTTTATTTAGTAATTTGCCTTTTATTATTAAATATTATGTTCTCAGGATTTAGCCATGTTGTCATATGTAAATCCATTATTTTCCCTCTATGTGAATATACCACAATGTTTTTATCTATGTTTGTAGATTCACCTATTGATAGATTTTTAGGCTGTTGTCAATTTTTCTCTATAAAGTACAATGCGATAGTAAACCTCTTGGTATATATCTCTTTGTGTAAACGTGTAATTTTCTTTGGGTCTTAGGGATGTATATCTTCCAACCTTACTAGACATTATCAACTTGCTCTCTAAAGTAGCAGTTTAAGGATTCTCATCCCCCTCCATTCACTACTTACGAGTTTTTAATCTCTGTCAGTCTGAGAGGTATTAATCAGATTGTTCTTGTTAGTATTTACTTGATTACTAGTGAAGTTGAAATCTTTTGTATATTTCTTGACATTTCAGGTCAGTCTTACCATGTCCTTTGCCCATCTTTTCTTTGGATTTTCTTTTTCTCGTTGGTTTATAGGAGTTATTCGTATATCCTGTATAATAATTCTGTTTATATGTGTTACACTACCTTCTCCCATTGTGTGGCTAGTTTTAAAAAATGACTTATTTTTTCTTGTGTGGTATGCATGTTTTTAATTTTAATTGATCTTTTGTATTATTTGTGTTTTTCTGTGTTTTACATATTCAAGAAATCCCCCTGTACTCTGAGGTCACAAAAATGGTATCTTGTATATTTTTCTCAAAATTTTAAAGTTTTTCATTGTATGTGTTTTTTTGTTTGTTTGTTTGAGACGGAGTTTCGCTGTGTCGCCAGGCTGGAGTGCAGTGACGCAATCTCAGCTCACTGCAGCCTCCGACTACGTGGTTCAAGCTATTCTCCTGCCTCAGCCTCCGAAGCAGCTGGGACTATAGGCACGCGCCAGCACACCCAGCTAATTTTTGTATTTTTAGTAGAGACGGGGTTTCACCATGTTGGCCAGGATGGTCTCAATCTCCTGACCTCGTGGTCCGCCCACCTCGGCCTCCCAAAGTGCTGGGATTACAGGCATGAGCCACCGCGCCTGGCCCATTTTACATGTTTTACACAGATATTTAATTTATCTGGAATTAATTATTATGAGTGGTAGAAATAGGAATCTAAGTTTTATTTTCTCCATAAGGATAACTATTGAATCTAGGCACACCATTTATGGAATTGTACATTTTTCCCCACTGATAAGTGATGCTGCCTTTGAAATATGTCAAGTTATGACATATTTATGAGTCAGTTCCTTGGTGTTCTGTTCTATTGGCCTATTTCTCTGTTCCTAATAAAAAGTTTTTAAAAGTCAGGGTAAAAATATTCATGTACTAGTATGTCAGGATAACTGAGGAAAGAATATAAAAATAAATGGAAACCTTATGGCATTCTATAAACTGTTTTTGGCTATGTTATTACATGAAGGGACTTTATTATCTTCATTACGACACATAGTATAGCCCTCAGTTCTCTTATTAGATTTGAGGACGAAGGGTACATGCTGATAACAGTAACTGGTAGAATGTAATTTATCAGAAAAGTTATTGGGATTTATTCCCTTTAGAAAAAAAAAAACCCTTCATTATTATTATTTTTTTTTGAGATGGAATTTCACTCTTGTTGCCCAGGCTGGAGTGCAATGGCGTGATCTCGGCTCACCTCAACCTCCGCCTCCCAGGTTCAAGCAATTCTCCTGCCTCAGCCTCCCAAGTAGCTGGGATTACTGGCAGGAGCCACCATGCCTGGATAATTTTGTATTTTTAGTACAGACTGGGTTTCTGCATGTTGGTCAGGCTGGTCTGAAACTCCCTACCTCAGGTGATCTGCCCGCCTTGGCCTCCCAAAGTGCTGGGATTACAGGCATGAGCCACCATGCCTGGCCCACCCTTCATTAATTTTTATTCTTTTATTTATTTATTTTTTTTGAGATGGAATCTCACTCCGTCGCCTAGGCTGGAGTGCAGTGGCATGATCTTGGCTCACTGCAACCTCCACCTCCGGGGTTCAAGTGATTCTCCTGCCTCAGCCTCCCAACTAGCTGGGACTACAGGCGCATGCCACCATGCCTGGCTAATTTTTGTAATTTTAGTAGAGACAGGTTTTTGCCGCGTTGGCCAGGCTGGTCTTGAACTCCTGACGTCAAGTGATCCACTCGCCTCAGCCTCCCAGAATGCTGGGATTACAGACATGAGCCATCCTACCCGGCCTAATTTTTATCCTTACTTTCAAAGTTAGCTATGCACTATAAGGGTATGCTGAAATTTTTTATTGTAACAGCAGTTGACTTAAACTTTTTTTCTCCAGCTACAAAGCCCAAGGTGTTATAGATGACCTTGTCAATAGTATAATAGACCATATACGCCCAGGGCCTTGTCGTTTGGATTGGGACAGCTTGATGACTTCTTTGGATATTCTGGAGAACTTTGAAGAGGTATCTATTTAGAAACATTACTTTAGACTGTGTGTATGTGCATGAGGGAGGGCATGAGTGAGCCAGAGCATGTGAGCATGAGCATTTGTACACACTTATATTCATTGCTTTGAGAATGGCAGTCACGACAAAGATATCACAGGGGAGTCCCATGCTGCCTCTTAAAAAGTTTGTGTTTCCTCATACTAATTAATGAGTGTTAGACTGAGTTTGTTTTCCACAGTAGCTATACCCTTGCTGCTTAAAACTATATTCAGCATCCTTCATTGTAAAACTTTAGTTAAGATTCTGAAATCTAAAATTCTGAAAACACCACCATCATATTTAGGTTTCTAGGTGAATGTGTGCAGCTTTTCCATTAATACTAAGCCAACATCAATGACCAAAGATAAAAATGCCACCTTAGATATTCTAAAATTATATAGCCAAAATGACCTGCCCTGTTTCTATTTTTATTAATTCATTGCTTAATGTTTGAATTTTTTAATTAAAATGTTTGATGTTGTAGTCAAAGTATTTGTGGATTTGATCTTAAACACTGAAACAGTCTACATCCCTAATTCCATTTGGAATGTTACGTAGAATAAGACAACTGCATTTAATTAGATATTTGGATACTGGATAACTTGTACCTCTGTATTTTGATTATATATCTTCTTCATGGCCATCCAATAGCAGTGAGATTTAGAATAGAGATCTAGACCTGTCAGAATCAGTGTAAGAATTATTATAATTATGAAACGTTTTAAATAAATATTAGTTTCTTTCCAGAGATAAGTTTATGATATATGAAGCTATGTATGTTTCCTATAGTAGTAACACTTGTCTTACCTCTTCTTTTTCAGAATTGCTGTGTGATGCGTTACACTACTGCTGGTCAGCTTTGGAATATAATTTCCCCAAGAGAATTTGTTGATTTCTCCTATACTGTGGGCTATAAAGAAGGGCTTTTATCTTGTGGTAATAATCTCAACATGTTATGCTTTTTTTCAGTATGGTTTAAATATTTGTGTTTTCTTGGCTGGATGTTTCTTTCCTTGTGAGATATATTTTCAACTCTGACTCTGTAATCACTAACATTTTTTGCAAATGCTAAACTCTAGGGAGTAAAATAGCAATATCAGAAGAGTTTTGAAACCCTTCTGATAAGTTTTTGTTCCCAGTTACACAGTATCCTCTAGGTCAGAGGTAGCAAATGTGGATCACATGACTGCCTCTAAGAAAGGGTTCTAGTAAATGGATTTTCTTCTAAGCCACTCTCAGAAAACAGTTTCTTGGTCATACACATAGAAGTACTAGATTTGGTGTGTCTTAGAATATTCTTCCTTCCTTGAGCTGTGTTGTATTTTTCTTTTCAAGATTAAAAATACTGCCATTGGAAGGCTCCTGTTTTCTAAAACGTACCTATAGGTAAATTAATATTATTTTGTATATAGTATATACTTAAGTTAGCAGTTGTAAGTAAACATCTACTTGTTTATTCTTAACTAGCCAGTACCAAACTATAATATGGTAGTCGCTGTGGGGAATAGTTACAGTACCATGGATTTGATTATTGGCACCTCAAGGCCTGGGTACTACAACCAAGATTTGTAGCTTCCAAGGAGTACTAAGATGATATGATGTCATGTATTCTGAAAGGATTAAAAGTTTCCCCATTACCTATCTGCCAACCTCTTGTCAGAATTCTCCTTGGTAAGTCTCTTTTTCACTCTGCCATGGTCACTTTGGGATTTAATTTTCATCTATAGGGATAAGAATAAATATTTAAATAAGAATTCTGGTAATATTTTAAAATGAGAGTTTTATGTCAGTTATTGCTATTAATAGTGCTATTTTAAAAATTGCCTTATAGGAATAAGTCTTGACTGGGATGAAAAGAGACCAGAATTTGTTCGAGGATATAACCATCCCTGTGGTTGGTTTTGTGTTCCACTTAAGGACAACCCAAACCAGAGTCTTTTGACAGGATATATTCAGACAGATCTGCGTGGGATGATTCCTCAGTCTGCGGTAGATACAGCCATGGCAAGCACTTTAACCAACTTCTATGGTGATTTACGAAAAGCTTTATGAGAGGCAAAATACATTCAAACTTGTAGTACTACAGATCAACTCTCTCAGCTACATGGCCTGTAAAAATCATTGATTCCACTTTTCTGCATAGCCGGTAGAAAAATTTGAAATGTTTTTGGTTCACTAGTACAATGTTTGGTTTTATTCCTAAAGTAAATAGCTATCTAAGAGAGGGCATTTTCACTTTTTTTTTTTTTTTTAATTTTGAGACAGGCTCTCACTCTGTTGCCCATGCTAGAGGGCAGTGGTGTGATCACAGCTCACTGCAGCTTTGATCTGACCGCTCAAGGGGTTATTCTACCTCAGCCTCCTGAATAGCTGGGAATACAGGTGCACGCCACTATGCATGGCTAATTTTTGTTTAATTTTTTGTAGAGATGTGGTCACACTGTGTTGCCCAGGCTGGTCTTGAACTCCTGGCCTCAAGTCATTCCCCACCTTAGCCTCCCAAAGTGTTGGGATTATAAGCGTGAGCCACCATGCCTGGCCCCAATTTAAAATGTGGAATTCAGTTGGTGTCCAAGACTTATCTTGAGACTCTTAAAAGCATCAGTCTGTAACTAGAACAAATACAGTCTTAGATTTACCCAAGTGCCTAGATATCATTTTATAATGATTAGAATTGAGTATTGTGGGTCCCCTAATTCTGTGGGTGCCTTAAGTGAGAATTTCTAAATGATTTTCACATTCTAAATGACTTTGGGTTTTGAACTCTCCATCTAGTTTACTTCTAAAATGGGAACTTGAGGCAATTCAGGTGTCCAGGCAAATCTTTGTATATATTTTTTTGTGTACATGCACACATCTCGAAATCCATTTCCGTGTTTAATGTTAGTTGTTTATGTGTTAGTATTCCTGTGTCTACTGTTTTGTTGTTGTTAATATGGGTAAAGTGAGCCCTGAAATACATGCTAAACAAGACATGAAATGCAGAAAGGTATATAGTGTTTCAAGTGCATTGTAGTTTGATCTGTGTTTTACTTTATTGTGTTTTCTTGAGTGTAAAGAAAGAATAAATCAAAGTTCTTCATACCCATTTTGACAAAGTGGAACAGTGAAGCTGTTTTTTGCTTTTGTTTTTATTTATTTTTTGCCACTGGTGATGATAGATTTCAAAAAACAAAAGGTGGCAGCAGCACAATGTTCATGGTGAATTATCTCATAGTATCTAGATTGATCAAGATCTGACAGAAGGAATGCACAAAGGATTCTATATTCTTAATGATTTATTAATTACCAGGATCCTTTTCTAAATTGAATGTACTTTTGAATTACTAGGTTTCTTCTTTTTTTTTGTTCTGCAATAGTGAAAGAAAACTCAGTAGTTTAGTTTCAGTTTCTCATGGAAATTGGTAAATGTTAGTTTTGACTTCATCTATTTTTTATTTGTTTTTATTAGCGTAGAGTAGGAAGTCTCATATTCTACTGTTCTATCTAGGATGGTGAAATTCCAAAGGTGCCTAACTTGAGTAAGGGATTTGTGACAAGATAGTACACATTACTATAAGGGCTATTATTTCCTGAACTGGATGTCCCTAAAAGCAAATAAACTGCCCACTATCTCTACTCTAGTGCTCTCTTTGTCCTTATTAACATATACCTCCAATAAGTAATTACATAATTCACTGTTAAACATGGACCCACTCTAGGTAAAATTACCCTCATGGAAACATTTTCATTGTGAGAATGATAAATTTAAAAATTATGTTTGAATCACCTAAAATGTATGTGCAGCTTCTAGATGGCCCCTTAGATCTGCTGGGCTCTAGCTGTGTACTTTAAAAAAACAAAAACAGCTTTATTGATATATAATTTACATATTATGTAATTTACCCACTTTTAAGTATCTAATTCAGTGATTTTTTTTTAATACATATGTAGAACTATGCAGCCATCAGCACAATCTGGATTTAGAACGTTTCCATCATTCCAAAAGATTCCTTTTGTCTTTTTTGCAGACCCATACCTAACACAAATCTAAAGTTTATCACTGTTGCCAGGATAATTACAGCAGGTTATGTTTGGTTTCATTTTTAAGAGTGGAGGTGTTCATGATTCTAAGCTCAGGAATCTTGTGATCATGTATTAAATATGTTATCTCATACTATAATGATAAAAAAGCTTAATGATGTGGGTTGGGATGGATATTAACATAAATAATTGAGTCCGCTGCTTCTATAGCAATGCTGTAGGATAGAACAATAATGTAAGTGATATATGTAATTAAAAAATTCTAGAAGCCACATTAAAAAATAAAAATAAACAGCTGAAGTTAATTTTAATATTTTATTTAACTCAATACATCCAAAATGTTATCATTTTAACATGTAATTGATGTAAAGATTTATTCTGATAGTTTGTACTATTTCTTGTACTAATTTTTTGAAATCTGGGATGCATTTTACAAATTTGGGCAAGCCACATTTTAAGTGCTCATTAGCCACATGAGGCCAGTGGATACTGTATTGAATAGCACAGTCCTATAGCATATTTATTAATTTGTCTTGTAGTAAGATGAAATAGACAATAATATGGAATAATATCTTAAATGGAAATCTTTGTTAGTCTCTAGAGCCTTCATTGCTTGATAAATAGGACATCTAAACTTTAGATATAAATCAGTTGTCAATGAGATAAAATTATTGCCAGCAAATATTTTCCTTCAAAGATAAGTAACTTTTGATATGGCAGTTGGTGAAATGAAAGAATATAATCTGCCTTCTTGTTAAATGGTTGACTATTCTGTAGCTTGTAGGTAGTATGTATTAGAAACTTGTGTATATGGGAAATATTTGGCATAATACTGTTTTCAGTATATAGTAGCTATTTTTAAGGAAATTAGTTTCATACAAGAAAAAGATTATTATAAAAGTGATACTTTTGCATGAAATATTAGTTTGTGTTGATAACTCTTAGTTAACCCTTAAAGTTTAAAACAGTACTCAAAAAAAAAATAATGAGAATCTAGTATTCTGTAGTTAACTAATCTATAAGATAAATTGCTAAAGTACTAGGGAGCTTGTAAATCTTAAAAATCTTTTTATTTCAGTGTTCATTCAGGTTGGATATATTTGAAATTGTAGATTTCTATCTGTACAATATCTCCTGGTTAATAGAATTTTTTTCCTTCCCCTCCCTTCTCTCTCCTCCTCCTTTTCTAACCAAAGGGCATTTTATCAACAATCATGCTGAATTCAATTAATATCTCAAGCTAAAAAACTATGTAATTGAGGTTGTATCTGGAGAAGATGGGAAAACACTGTATAATTTAAGCCCTTAATTGTCTGTTGAGCTTTTAGGGCTGAGTAATTGCCTTTCATACAAATAAAAGCTTTACCTCTTTTCTCAAGAGTGTACCACCGTCCTTAGAATCAGGTGTTTTAAATCCAGTTTCTTTTAATTAAATGGGACTGTAGTGATCCCTACCCTGTAGAGAAATCAACAGAACTAGAGAAGCTAAGGGCTTGATCAGGTTTCCCCTAGAAACTGTGTTGCCTGCCTGCTGTATCTTCCATGTCTTTCTCATTCAACTTCTAGAAGTAGAGAAGGTTGGGACTTGAGTGTAGAAGAAACATCAGAATAATTTCAAAAAACAGGAAGTTGGAACTATAATTTTTAAATTATTGTATTGTTTTTTACAGATTTTACATGTATAGTTAAATATTAAAATTCATCTCTTGCAGTTCAATAAAAGCTATAGTATAGATTTTATTTTTAAGAAGTTTCTTTTGTGAACCAATATGTAAAACTAGAATATTTATTAAACTAATAATATGTATTAGTATCAATAAAATATGTATTTATTTTTAAATTGGTATGAAACAAAATAAAAATTTGTAGACACTCTTAAAATTGGTCATTGATATTATCTTTGTAATTTAACATTAAGTACTATTTAGTTTCATATGCCTGAATTTAAAGTATGTAATTTAACTTCCTGAATTCTTACAAAAGGAAAATATAAACCTGGAAAGTCAAATTAACAACACACATGCTGATCTCTCCTGCCAGTGTCTCATATAATATTAGCTATTATACAATACTGCTGAATCTTCATTTGCTATTATATATTCAGAACAAATAATATATTCTGCCTTTGTAAATTATGGACAGGATTTATTGTACACATGTTGAAATAATTGTGTTACCTTGATTAGGAATTATGATATTTTGTTTGGAATTGAAAAAAACTAAAAGTGATTACAAGGACACCCACGATCTATGTTATAAGAAGGCAGTTAGGGATGCTGTCTGTGGTAAGTATGTAATAGAAAATATGACTGTGAAGCAGGGAGTTACTTTCCTCATTTAATAAAACATCTGGTACTATGGTTTGAATATTTGTGTTCCCCTAAAACGCAGATGTTAAAATCCTAACCTCTAAGATAATGGTTTTAAAAGCTTTGAGAGTTGATTAGGTAACCCTAATGAATGTGATTAGTACCTTTATAGAAGAGGCCCAAGTGAGATGCTTCGGTCCTTCTGCCATATGAGGACACAGCAAGAAGGCATCCTCTGTGAGGAAGCAGGCACTCATAGATACCAAACCTGCAGGACTGTTCTTGGACTTGTGCCAGAAATGTCAGAAATAAATTGTGATAAGCCACCCAGTTTATGGTATTTTATTATAGCAGCCTGAATGGTAGTGAGAGCACTGGACTAGGAGCTGGGCAACCCTGGTCTATTCCTTCTTCAGCCACTGTGACCTTAGGTAAGCCATTACCTCTCTTGGGCATAATAGCTCTCTTTAATAAAGTGAGCTTATTGGATTAAATGATGACTAATATCCTCTTTTAACTCTAGTGATTTTATAATTTTACTCAACAGAAAATATGTGAGCACTCAGTGTTAAAAAAAGGCTATGAAACTCAAAGTATAATTTTATCTGAGAGAATGGGAAAACACTCAAGGAGTGATTCAACTGCACATTTCAGGTGTAAGAAAAATGTCCATGGTGTCTCTCTTGAATTGTGGTAACATTTGAAATCACAGAATGCAAAGTTTTGGTGGGTTCTTAAATGATTTATTATCATATTCTACATGCAAACTGCTTTACATTTCCCAGCAGCAAGATATAGGCTTCTTTGGGCATGTTCTGACATGTCTGTCTGAGTGAACTTACACCAAGTAACATTGGCCCTCAGGTCAAATTTCTACAATTAGTCTTCCAACACCCATTTTTTATAATGTCACGTACTCTTCAAGTTCCTAGAAAACACCCCCCAACCCCCCCCCAAAATTTACATATTTAATTACTGAATTGGGTTATCCAACCTGAATCCAAGAAGAAGCCACAGCTCTCATGTGGTCTGCCTCAGGCTTTGGGCAGCTGAGACAGCCCATGACTGTTGTGTCCCATCTGTAGGAAGTAGAAACTCACTGGTCAGTCACCACCATTGAAGAATACTGTAGCTCTACAACAGCAAATGGGCATGATTTTGATGAATTCTCTACAAACATTTTCTGTATGTACATTTATGCCCAGGCCAGACTTAATACATTTACCTAAAAATATTGTAATATATCTTTGTATTAAGTAGTCAATAGCACCATATTGTCAGGTTTTTAAAATGAAGTGTTCACAGCTCCGTTTTCAGTGCTCTTCAAATTAGAAGTTGGGAAGGTAGCCTATAATCTTGGTTGTGTAAACTTAAAATATTTATACTTTGTCCTCCAAATCTTACATGCTCTTGTGTTTGGCTACTGACTTGCAGCCTAAACTATTGGAGATTTAGGTTTCCTGTATGCAGTGCTGTTTCATTAATCTAATCCTCTATGCTGCTATTGAGCTGCTTATATCCTTTTAGTCCAGAAAGCTTTCAGCAACCCAGGAATAAAAATTTCTCCTTTAGGAAAGACTAGAAAACACATCCAGATAATGTCACATAAGCCTGAAAAGCCCAAGTAGGAAGTTTTCCTTTCTCAATGTCTGCTAACTTACGATTTTTGTAACCTCACAGTAATTCTACTTCTCTTCCATCATTCAAATGACAGTCGATCTTGGTCCCTATCTTCCTTCATTTGTCTTCAGGAATAATGCCGCCATTCACTAATCACAGGCATTATCTGAAATAAAGAGGCAAGACAACTAAAAGTACACATACTAAATGTCTAAATGTCTCCCAAGTTTCTTGAAGATGGATGTAAAAATACTGCCTGCAATAAATGATATCAAAAGGAACTTACAAAACAGTATGTAAAGGGACAAAAGGGAGAGATGAAAAAGGACTTGACAGGAGCAGGTTGATGTTTGGAGAAACAAGTTCTGATGGTTTTAAATTTTGTTGCCTGAGACTTAGCTTCCTACAGGTTGTCTTTTAAAATCTAAACTTTCAGGTAGAATTCAATCAGAAATCCTGGGGGATTGCCTATTCAGGTCAAATAACTGAAAAGGTTGAAAAAATGAGGTCAGCAATAACCTTGATTCGGTCCTCCACTGGCAACATTTTAGGAAGTACGTGATTTTTTGGAGTCATGAGACATTTTTCAGAAATTGGGGTCTTGCAAAACTTGAAATTATCTGTCATACTATCATTTACTCTGTTTTGTCAGTGGAGACCTGGACAATTCAGTTTTTGCTTTCAGTGACTGAGGCTTTGCTTTAACCTGGTGACTCCCAAAAATATCTTCGATGTGTTTGATGATTTTTATTTGGCTTAGAAGCACAGCAGATGAGCCAAGTATGTCAGGCTAGATGCTCTGAGGAAAGGCTGCACATGGACCTACCCAGAGTAAGGAAGGAGTAAGGAAGTCTAATTCAATTTTGCACGAGATGAGATTCTGTTGCACACTGGAAACACTTCCCTGTGTATTTCAGCCTTTCACATTTAGTATTCTTCCTTCACCTCTGCCTTTCATTTTTCCACTCTATGATCAGGCCGGTTCTCAGCCAGACATGCCCCCTACTTCTTCCCTACCTGCAAAGATTCACCCATCTTTCACATACAGCCTGTGTTTCCATAAAGCTTTCCTTCATCATTCCTGGCAAAAGGGAGCTTTTCCCTCTTTCCATTCCTAGGGCTTATCATCTGCCTAAATGCAGCATAGGTTATATATGTACAGGTTGTATCTGTAAGGTTGGCTTTTCTCTCCAACTACAAAGCTCACTCCTGGAGGATAGCATTGGATTTAATTCATCTTTGACTCCTCCATGGCATATAATAGTTTCTCAGTGAAAGTTCACAGGGAAAATTGTTCCTGGACGGGGCTGCTCCTGGGAAGCTTCAAAATTAGAAAATCACTTCCTTACAATGTGATTAGAATGTAGGCCTAATATCCCCTAAACTATGTTGTTTAGTTTCTGGGAGAAACATTAGCTATTGACTTCATTCATTTCTAAAGTATTTGTCCATCAATGATCGTCTTCAAACTGAGCAATCAAGAAGATGGGCAGGGGAGAATGTGGAATCCTAATCTACATTTTGTTATCTTTCCCCTCAGTCATTCCAGTAAAGTCTCTGCTACACATAACGATGCGGACTGGCAGAAGATTGATATCTTTTGTTCTGAGTTCTACAGCGAGTGTATCCTAGTGGCTATATTATATTATTGATTGCTGTAATAATAGAGCAATAATATTGCTGTATATTATTTAGAGTTATAATTTTAGGTACTCCTAATAAATTGATATTGCACTTTCTACTAAATATTTCATTTGTGACCTTTTGGTTACAGATGTTGAAAGTCAAACGGAAACACAAAGGTCATGAATGCCTATGTTTTTCTCCATATCTCGGTCACTAGCTTCCCTTAAGGTGGATATTTTGGAATGAACAATTTCTCTGTGACAGAAATAGACTAAGACAAGGGCCCTTCTTGGATTTCTAAATATGTAAGGAAAGCAAACGAAAGCATTTACTCAAGGCCCTCTCTTTTCAAAGAAATGAAATACATAACACTCAGGAAAGCGTGGGGATTAGAAAATGGCTTTCTTACATAAAAGAGCTGGCTGTTTGCGTATTCCCTGAGCTATTGTTGAGAAAGTCATTGTCATATAATGCCACAAAATAAAACATAATATTTCCTAAAATGATTAATGAAAATTCAATTGATATAAATTACTTCAGAATATTATAAGAGATTCAGAACCATAGGGATCTTATTTCTTAGCTTAGTAAGTAACAGCTGTAGATTGACTTAAATGTGAGCAAATGCCAGTGAAAGATGTCATTTACATAATTTTAAATGTAAGGATCAAATTTCTAAAACATGCTCAAAGTGCTAGAAATCTTTTTAATTCTACTCTCAACCAACTCAATTCATACTCCAAATTTCTTTTCTTCAGGAGTGATGCAATTTTGCGTTTTTAGTTCTGTAGGAAAATTTCACTAAGTTGTATCTATCTCCAGCACAATTATTGTTGTGAGAGCATCTGCAACATAAAACAAAATTTTCCTAACTTCCTCAGAAGCAAATGGGAATACGAACCTTAAGCTAAGGAGAAAAAAAAAAAAAAAAAACTGGAATATAGGAATCTGTATTCCTGCAAGTCACCAAAAAGGCATTGGGGTGCCATGAAAACCCAGGGTCATTGTTTTACTGTAAGGGGCCAGATAAACATTTTAGGCTTTGCAGTCCATATGGTCTCTGTTGAAAGTACTCAACTCTGCCTTGACAACATAAAAGCAGCCACAAACAATATGTACATAAATGAGCATGCCTGTGTTCCAGTAAAAATGGGGCTTTGGTAGATTTGCTCTGTGAATCATAGGTTGCTTGAGTTCTGAAAAATTTTTGGAGATTTGAGTTCAGTTCTTGGGGAATTATGTGGAAATTACTCTTTAAAAAAATACGCACATAAGTTTTAATGTGTGTATCTCAAAGACGAGAGATAAAATGAATGACTGACATTCAAGTAAGAGCATAAATAACTAATTTGTTTACTAATAATCTTTTACTGATACCTTTAGTTCATCGGGCATAAGAAATCACCTAAACCCCAACTCAGCTGTACCCACTCACTAAACTCACAAGACATTGAAAAATGTTGAAGGAAACACAGCAACATCTGTTGGACATGGAATGGACTACTATTACTATGTTTAGGCCTAACTCCTTAATAAATGGATATGTTACAATGTTCTTTTGGCTTATAGAGGACTTTTAAAAT
Organism: Pan troglodytes; assembly: GCF_028858775.2. Classification (NCBI taxonomy): domain Eukaryota; kingdom Metazoa; phylum Chordata; class Mammalia; order Primates; family Hominidae; genus Pan; species Pan troglodytes. Next base: position 109,218,898 of record NC_072402.2, on the reverse strand, counting down.
ATTACTGAGACTTAAGGGTGCCGTAAAAAGAAAAACAAAATTACAAATTATGAATATGCTATTTGTTCTCTACGCTGCTGCATATTAACTGTATTGTAGGTATATAAAATAGGTCAGGTTAAAAGGAGGCAGTATGAGATGATAGTTTTCAATTTATGGTCATATATATATATATTTTTTTTGACGGAGTTTCGCTCTTGTTGTCCAGGCTGGAGTGCAGTGGCATGATCTTGGCTCACTGCAACCTCTGCCTCCCGGGTTCAAGAGATTCTCCTGCCTCAGCCTCCTGAGTAGCTGAGATTACAGGAGCGTGCCACCATGACCAGCTAATTTTTGTATTAGGGGTTTCACCACGTTGGCCAGGCTGGTCTCAAACTCCTGACCTCAGGTGATCTGCCAACCTCGGCCTCCCAAAGTGTTGGGATTACAGGCGTGAACCATCACGCCCAGCCTATAGTTATACTTAACTGTACCTTTACAAAACAGATGAACTGCTCTACATCTATCAAGGAAAGGACAAACCTAGTAACTTTTTATCATTCACAAACTGTCAAAGTTGAGAGAGAGCGCAGGGAAAACAACCGCTTTCAAAAATTAGAATGCAAGGTCTTGTATTTAAGTAGCCTGAAATAATCTTTTAAATGGAAAATAAAGATTAATCAGAGTGAAAATTAAATGTTATTTTGACACAATGAATCACAAGCAACGATTAAATGTATATATTCTGTATCTATATGTTTTCCAGGTCAATCTTCAAAATGAGCTGAAAACAACTGTTTAGAATAGTGTGATTTTGTAGTCTTTGCATTGCTGTTTAGAGTATCAAACAAAATTCTGGGCCACAGATACGCTGCATTTCTCCAGTCTGGGATGCTCCTGTCAGGGCTTTAGAGTTGGCCATAGGGATGGAACAAAACACTGATCTGGGATAAGGCATAGCAAACCAAGACAAGAAAAGAGTAACCCATTGGTGGAATCTCATTTTTCCATTACTGACCAATGACAATATACCAATATTCAAATTGTATCACTTTCAATCAGAGGATGAGAAGAGGTTTTCTCCCACTTGCCTCATTTGAGCTCAACCAAGTAGATGCCTGGAGTCTTCTCTAGAGCAACATCTGATTCCTTTGAAGGAGTAAGACAGTTCACTTTCTCGGCAAGGCTTCTATTTTGCCCTGGTGGACCTCTGAACCAGACAACAGGGAACAGACTGAGTTCTTGCAGGAAGTTAGTATCACACAACCCAATCGTCTTGAGTACATCACAGAGCATTTATGAAAGTTGGAATTTTAAATAACCAAACAAATTAATCAAGTTTGTTATTGCTCTCCAAGATAAGTATAGAAATGGCCAAGCTTTATGAGCTGAGATTATATTATCTGATCTCAGGTAATAGCCACAAGGAGTAATAATGACAAAACTTGCTCTTAATATATTGGTCAAAATATAGAAAGAGGAAATACTGAACTTGGTTACTGTGGGTGGTTTGCTGATATCTCTCCAGTGGTCTCTCTCCTTTTTTTTCTTATTTGCCAAGGAGATAAAAATTCACCCTGAGTGTGTCAGGGGAATAAAAGGACTTTGAAAAATTTTATAGGAAATTATTGGGTACATTTCTGTTTATCATGTGGTTATGAATATTGTAATACCAATAGTGAAATAACATGTACATAATTTTTTTAAATGCAGACACACATAACATCTAACCATTAAACAATGTTCAACCAGTAAATGCTCAACTACTAGCAATGACCCTGATCAGGAACATATCAGTGATGAACATAAGGAAATCAGAATATGGACTAATAGGCAGGAATTACAAGGAAATTACAAATCCTTTTACATAGGTTACTATCTGGAAATTTTGCACCATCTAAAGTAAATCTAGACAACATGACTGAATACTTTGCAATGACAAATAAGTGACATAATGGCACTATGATTAATTGACTCTGCTATGTATATTTGTTAATTATACATTGAGTCAACCATCAAGAAAATGCTAGTGCTGATTCACTTTGTTGACCTTTTTTAAAAAAAATTTGCTTTGCAAAAACAATTCTAAAACAAAATAAATGGCTTACTAAGTTTATCCTTTGCCTTTTCTGGCATTTACTTTTCTTTTTCCAACTTGAAATACAACCAGCTGCTTCTGTGCAATAAAAACTGATTTATGAAACAAAATGGCTCTCTCCAAATCTTCAGCCTGTAGGCAACCCACCATCAGTTACCATGCATGTGAAACAGGACATAGGGATTGCTAAACATTCTGAATTACAAAATATGTTTAAAATACTATGAAATTGAAGTCACAGTAAAAATTGTTCCTTTCTTTTTAAGTCTTCCACTAAAAATGACTATAGAACCTTGAGGAATTATTCTAAAATCAGTATGTAAAAAATTTTCAAAAGTCTTTTGTTAAATCCATGTGTAATGGCAGTGTTGATTAAACCCTTCTAAGGAAATCTTAAAAAATGCCAGCTAATGGTCATATTCCCACTTTGAGGATAACTGGCATGATATCACCATCATTACACAATCTTCATCATGCAGATTTGGTATGGTTCATTAGATTTCCAGAAAGACATATTGCCTGTGATACAAGGATGGCATGAAGCTTAATCCAGGCCTCAAAATCAGATTCTATGTGCAGTTCTTCCTGAATGAAGACACATAGTTGGCTGAGAGTAGATTTTGGTAAGCAAGAATGCTATTGGCATCATGGCAGTACTCAGGAGACTCTAGGCTGTAGTCAAGACTCCAGGGCCCATCAGGAATCAGAGGGATTGGTCAGTAGATAATTTAGTAATGCCCGTTCTTTGAAGTCATGTTAGGAATCATTTCTCCTCTGAAGTAAATGAATGGGCAGGAGTGGTCAATAAGCTTTTACTCAGTGTGTAACATTTCTGAAACACTTTCTTTGTGGCCTCCCACCAGCTCCTCAATGTGAAAACTGAGGCCACTTAAATCTAAGCATAGAACTTCAAGTGTCACTTTGCTTAAAATAAAAAGTACTCTAGACTAGTGCTGTCTAATATGGTAGCCACTAGCCACATGTGACTATTGAGCACTTGATGTCCCAAAGGCCTAACATACACTCTTGATTTTGAAAACAGTATAAAAATAAAGAATTCAAAATATCTCATTAAATTTTAATATTGACTATATATCGATAGAATAATTTGGATGAATTGGATTAAAAATACTATACTTTCATCTATTTTTCTTAAAATGTGACTAATAGAAAATCTTAAATGACATGTGCTTGCATTATATTTATATAATGCACTTGTTCTGGACAATTAACTTCTACAACGATATTATTCTAATTTTTACCTATTTATGTGTCCTGGGACAAGTGAAATTACAGTTTGAGAAAAAATACTGGATTCCAATTAGACTTTGTTAATGGGGGAAATAATTCAAGACTGTCCTTCATGGTTATAAAAAAAAACCTAGTTTATGCTACGTAGCTGAACTTATCTCAAAATAAAAACCCATAATGTAATGTGATAAGTGTTAGCTCTAAAATGTAAAATGTAATTTATTGTTTGCTGAAATTTGAATTCTTTTGCTTTGTGACTATATTGCCAATTAGGAGTGATGTTATGAAGTATTTTGTGAAATTAAATCTCTATTTGTCTACTATTATTTAGCTAAGTAATCTTTGAGATAGACAATACATTCCATTTTAACAAGCAATATAAACATTGGCTGTTCTTTCAAAAATGTTAACATAATTATCCTAACTTAGGATGTATGTATATGAAATCTTTGAATAATTTGACTGAAATGACCAACATTTTTGAAAGTTTGATTTGTTTCCTACTGAAACAATGAAATTAGTCACTATATAGTCATTATCAGAATCTAATCTTTAACATGAGTCAAAATTTAAAACTCCCATTGATTTTTTTAAAATGTAGTTTATAGGTTTAAAAAGATAGAGGGAATTATCAACTCGAGTACTCACATGGAGGAATGGTAATATGCACTCATTTAAATGAGTAAATTCTAAAATACACATTGGGCATGGTATTTGCAACGTTGTTTCTATAGTTCTCAGGGCCAAACAATGCAGTCCGCCCTACTCTAGTGTTGAAATAATGTAACAACTGCCCTTGGAACAATATGGGGATGGGCAGGGAGGAATGATGTGTTCTGATCTTTCAGCTAAGCGCGAAGTGCCACTTTCTAAAAAGACCCCCTTCCCTCTCTTTGCTCTTCCAACACGTGTGTGTGTGTGTGTGTGTGTGTGTGTTTCAGTCTCATGGTAAAAAGTACAACAGGAAATTGATCCTCTTAAATGGAAATCTTAATGCTTAACAAAGAAGACATTCTTAAAGGTTAAAAATAGCGAGCCCCTTATAATGGACAACATGGGAATTCTGAGAGGGAATAATTAAATGAGGAAGGAAGGAAAGAGGGAATAAGAAAAGTGCTCTCTACTAGATAGTACAAATAAAACAAAACAAAAAATAATCTTCTGAGCCCAGATGATGTGCTTCTTCAGGGGCTCCATATCAGTGACCTGTCAGATTCTTAAACTATGAAAGATAAGAAGTCCTACCTTGTTTTCTTCCCATGAGAATAGTAGTAGAGAGAGATTTGTGATTGAAAAGAAGAATGTCTACTGAGGTCCAACAGCCTCTACAAACTGGAGCTTTAGTTTCGTTTTCTAATTTAACAGTTTTGAGGGAGAGCCAACATAATTTAAGATCTCTTTTTTAACAAGGATTTTTATGTGATAGTCATTTTTATTGTCTTTATTTGGTCTCTGAAAATAATTATTTTTTAAAATGAATTCTTTTTTAAAATTGAGAAAACCCACCAAAAATGTGACACACAATTAATCTGATAAAACATTCATTTCAACTCAAACTAGAAATAAATTGGAGATACTTAGTGCAATTTCTATAAGGGGAAAGTGTTTCTATGAAAGTCAAAGAGAAATTAAACTTATTCTGGGAAAAATCATAATAAAATATCAGGTCTAATGTTCCAGCTTTTTAAGAGTCTGATTTGAAATCAGTATTTTTATTTTTGTTTTTGTTTGTTTTTTAAGGTAAATAAATTGCATTGTGCTAAATTTATTGGCAGCCACATTCTCAACACTACATTGTAAAATGTGGGTACTTTCATTCCAAATACGAGAAAAAGACATACTAGCTTTTCATAAATAACTTTAGTTTATAAGTGATATGTGTAGATAACCATCAATTGGATAAAAAAAGAGCTTTGATAAACAATAATGTTTTCTTACTCTATTAAAGTCAATAATGAATAATCTTATAATGGAATATTATTCCTACTCTATGAAGACATTTTGGCACTAACCTGTGAAATAGATTTTTCTAAATATTTGCAACTTGGTAATTATAGAGTTTATCCATTAAAATGTTCTTATCTGTAAAGTTGTATAAATTCATGAGTAAATACAATTTTATCTGGAAAATGAAAAGGAATCAATCTTATCTTCATCAGTTTAAGTACAGTCTTACCTTCTTTTCTTCCCTGTTTATTACACCCTAAGCTTTGTCTATCAGAAAGTCATCTTATTGGAGAGCAGGTGAAGGAAAGAATGGAACTCAGCATGAGTTTGTAAATTACTTCCTCCAGGGTTGTAAAATGGCAGAATCTTAGAACATTTTGGTTATTATTAATTATAAATAAGAATAAAATAAAGCATTCTCCACACAGGCTTTAGGGACATATGGCTTCATGGACTTTAAGGATACTTCAATTTCTTACCATTGCAAGTGGATTTTTTTTTGCACATATGTACAACTATCATCTACAAGCATCTCCTTGTAAACAGTTTGAACACATCAATGATAAAAAGTAAAATGTGTAAAAGTTATGGGAACATGTCTTTTAGCACTACCTAGTATTAGCTAAGCAGTAGTTCAAAGGAATTACTGCCTTGTGAAGAAATCCAAAGGATGTAGGATGGCTAGATTTTCAAAGCAAAAACAATTTGCTACTATTCACTTCAAATATGTGCCACTGGTTGCTGAAAATGTATGCTTTTAAGTGTTACGTTGTGTTAACTTGCAAGATTTAACTCATCAGTATTAGGTATCCATTACATGCCATAGAAGACACTATTATTTTCATAAAGCAGTCACATGCATTGAAATTAGAATTACCAACTGGTATATATGTATGTTTTTTGCACCTCAAAAACAGAATCACTATAGTACATATCATGCTTCCACACCTTTCTTGCTGAAGGACAAAGTACATAAAATGCCGGTGTTTGGCTTCCAGATCTGAAGGAAGCTGTTTAGTACTCTGGCAGGATCACATCTTGCTGTGGAACTTCAAAGCCCACAGCAGAGCTTCCTTGCCCTTCTCTGGGAGCTGCTGCCTCCTCCACAGTCTTCAGCTTCTCCTCTGCTAGGCCCTCCTCTAGTTCCAGGTCAGCCACCTTTATCCCATCCTCCACTGCCTTGGGCACCATTTTGGGGGCCTCTTCAGCATTTATATCTGCACCTTTAACTTTCTCTAAGGCTTGCACCTTCATCAGCTCAGCCTGTGCCCCCTTAACTGCGGCTTGGGCCCCATTGCCTTGAATTTTCTCTCCTTCTGGAATAGCTTTCATGTCCTCGTTGCCGTCTTGGATTGGAGAAGGGTCTCGGCTAGCCTTGTGGCTCTCCTGGATGCTGCCATGGCTGCTGCTGGCACTTCCCAGGCGGGAAGAGGCCACCACAGCCTTCACCGCTGCCTGATTGGAAACAGAAGAGTGTCAAGTGTTACCTCTGCTTTAACACCCCACATCAGAGCTCAACCCCAGCTTTGCTTTTAGGGATTCCGTTTTATAGGTTAGTGTTAAAGTTTTCAAAGTACCTTATTCCTAGATTGTTTGCCAAAAGAAAATTTGGAGAATGAACAGTAAAACCTCTTTCATCTCAAATTAAATACAAATTAGTGTATTTAATCATCTGGACAACTGAAAGCCTGAATACATGTGTTTACCTGTGGCTAACCAATTTTTGAAAATTTTAATCTGTGTTTCCCGGTGTATTTGTTTTACAGAACACTAGTTCTGTGGATGTTAGTAGTTTTTACCACATGGATGTCATCATGGGGATATAAGAGTTCCGTGATCAAACTAGCTGGAGAAATCCTAGGTGAAGTCAATACTATTTAATTTGGGGTATTTATAATTAATTTGACCATGGAACCTTTCAGATTTATTTAGTCTGTATCAGACCGTAAGCAATGGCTGCATAGGACCCTAATTCTGACCCCCAGCTGCTCTCTGAGATCCTCTACTTACATAGCTAGTCCTAAACACAGTTATGTAATAGAAAAACTCCTAATCTCTATTCGATAGGTACTATATAAAATGATATATTTAGTTAAGTAATTTATTATATCACTTAAATTTTTAAATTTTTGTCAAGTAATTATTTATCTATATTAGTAAATATAGTTTCAAAAATTGTTTCCCAAGTTTTACATATTCTGAAAGAAAACAACTTTCTGAATAAATATCAGTTTTCCCTGAACAATGCTGTTTAAGCAGTACACTTTAATTAGATGAGAAGCAGCAATAATATATTTGATATGTAAATATCAACTTATATAACAAATTTCCCTTTATTAATCATGTATTCCTTATGAGAGTATAAGAAAACTTAAGTAGCTTTGTGTCAGCCTTATTGGAGTTTCAAAGCAGGATTTTCCCTGGTGCCTTAAGAAATAGATAATAGTATTAGATGAAGAACGGTAGAACGATTATTGATAGATCAAGATGAGATAAATTTTTTGAAAACAAAACAAAACAAAATATATGCTATCTTACCTTAAGCTTACGCCGGGCATTGAATTCTTGGAGCTTCTTTTGAGCGGTATCCATGTGTACAAAATTGGCTGCTTTACCTGTGACCCACGGATGCTGGAGAGCTTGAAAGGTAGTCAGCCGTTTCTTTGGATCCAAAACAATTAATTTTCTGACCTGAAATAATAAAGAACCATAAACTTAGCGAGGTTTTTAGGATGACCTGGGCTTGCCCTCAGCTTACAAACTTCCAGATCTTATTCCATTTCCCAGCAGTACCACTAAATATATGTCAGAAAAAAATTGTTTAAGTCCTCAGGGGCCACTGTAGGTAGGCACAGCTTCAGGTAGCAGTAGCTGAGGGAGTATGAGAAGACAGGGCCATGTACCACCTGAGATCCCCAAAGTGGCAGACGGCTTTCCAACAGAAGTCAAGAAACAGCTCCTCACTTGCCTGTGGACTGGAAGTTCTTTGAAGGCAGAACCAGCAAAATAATTCTGGGCTGCGCTTCACAATCCCCTAGAATTCAGAACTTAAAGTACATCTCTATGGTAACAGAATGGAATCATTCATGCATCATCATTCTTTCTGTGGGGATTAAATGGCAAACAAAAGGGAGAGTATCCCAGCACTTACGGAATACTACCTTATGTTTCTATCTTGGGGTTTATAGTTCTTTCTAACCCCTTGAGGGTACTTGAAGGACTAAGCCCAGAGTTTAAAAATCATTTTATAATCCAAGAAGTCAGTGGCTTGAGGGCATGATTTGCCTAAAGAATGGAATCCAATCAATGGCAGCCCATTCTTGGAGGTTTACCCCTGCTTGTGAGGATGGGCAGTCAATAAATTCCCAGGAAGGTCAGCAAATAAAATAATCCACAGTCCTGGGCTTAGTAGGGGTGACCTGATATGAGGCAGAGACTATTGGGAGTCAGGAAGTGTGTTCAAGCCCTGGTTATGCCACTCGCTACTTTTGTGACCCTAGATATAGACAAATATATAAATTGCCTGTGGACACCCCCTCAGGCTCTTTCCTTACAGAATCTTATTTCCACTTTAATTCCTTTGTAATTGCTTCTTAGATGCATATATAACTTTTTAAAAACTCACGTAATCTTTTAGCGGCCTTATCATTTGGAACTACTAGTGCCAATTCATAAATGAGGGAAGCAGGGTAGCTCAGAAAGATTTAGTGACTTGCCTCAGGTCAGACAATTTGGAATTGATGGAGCCTGTATTTAAACTCAGGTCTGTGTATGTCAGAGCGCATCTTGTGGCCACTACAGAATGATGTCTCCAAGGTGGTCAATCTCCCTCTACCTTGGCCTGCTCATGTGCAAAACAAGGAGCTTTGAATGATTGTAGGTCTCAGGTCTTTTCTAACTCTAATTACCTAAGGAGACGTGAACATAGGCTAAGGAAATCAGGCGGCAAGTCAAATGAGGAATAAATACTATCTGGTTCTCTCTTCACTTCCTTTCTGCAAAAGAATGTGTGTTTGGGCTAGATTTGTAGTGGGCAGAGACATGAGGCTCTTTAGGCTTAAAATCTGAGAGGACATGGAGGAAGGTAGGATGGTTAAGAGAAAGAAGGCATGGTAGTAAATAAAAATCTGATAGTAGTCATGGCTATTATCCGTTGAACAGGACTACTAATAATTTTATGTAAATGAGCCCTAATCCTTACAACATTTTTGACAATTAGGTATTTTCTTTTTCTTTTCCAATCATTTTTCTCCTCTCCCTCCTCATTACTATCTTCCTCACAAAAATACAAAGAATTTATTGAAAGTCAATGTGCACCAAAAATTTATATACACCATTGTTAATCTTTACATTTGAAGATATTGATAACAATCCTAACTGAATTATTAGGAAACTTTCTGAAGGTCATAATCACACTCAAAGCCTTGCCATTACCCTGCAGTACCCCTTACATCCAATTCCCCAACTCCTTAGCACTTAGTCTCTGCCGATGACACAACAGATGTGGGTTTTGCTAGTAAGTATACATTTATGGAGCTCAAGGATTCTTCCAGTTCTGAAGTTTTAAGCAGTGATAAACTAAGAAGGGATCTAGCTGAATGAAGGAACATCAAAGCTAACCCTCTTATTCACTTAATATTTATTAAGGGTGAAAAGAAATGGAAGGAGGGCTAAATAAGAGTACTATTATTAAGTTAGTTGATATTAGTTACTTAACATACATTATGTTCCTTAATTCTCACAACAACCTAGAGATAGGTACAATTATCATCCTAGATGAGAAAACTAAAGCATAGCAAGGTTAGATCATGAGCCTGAGGTTACACTTCCAGGACATGACAAAGGGGGCACTTAAATCCAGGTGTGTCAGACTCTGAAACTTCATGGTGTACTTCCAGATCCATTGTTTCATCCAATAAACATTTACTGAGTCAGTCCTATATGCCTATGTGGTTCTAAGGTCTGGGTACACACGCTTTGTCCTGCCCCAGAGCTTAAAATCTAATTAAGGAGGACCATTAAATATATAAGTGATGACTGTTATGAACTGGGGAGTGCAGGGGGTAAAGGAAGATTTTGGCAGAAGGAACCAACTATAGGTGGGAGGGACTGAAGGGGAAGGCCGACCATGCCTCCCAAGGGATATCTAGTGGCAGCTGGGGCTTGAGAATAAGAGTTACCCAGGGGTGTGTGTGTGTGTGTGTGTGTGTGTGTGTGTACATGCCTATGTGTAATGGAGAAGAAGGTGGGGAGGAAGAAAGAACATTACAGAGCAGAAGAAAGAGCCATGGCAATATCCTGAGCTATGCTGATGAGAAACTAGAAGTGTGGTGCACTAGAGTGAAAAGTGATCAAAGGGGAGAGATGTGAAGTGAGTGATGGCACAGGAGAGAGTGGCAGGCCCCAGACCAGGCAGCATCATGTAGATCTTGTTATGGGTTTTGGATTTTATCCTAAGATTCTTAGAGCAGGACAAGGACATGATGCGATTTATTTATAAGACCATCCCTCTGGATCCTGTGCAGACCGTATTTGAGAAAGGCATGAGAAGAGGCAGGGAGGTCAGATAGGAGGTTGGGGCAGTGGTCCGGGGGAGAGAACTGGATGGATTCAAGAGGTGTTTAGGAGCATGGGGTATGACTTGAGGAAGGAGTTACAATGACATATTTATACATCACACATCACACACACTGACTTTCTCTTCCCACTCATGCTGGAAAAGCCATGAGCCTTAGGGAATCTGTTCCATGAAGGAACACAGAGGGTAAGGAAGAAATGCTTGAAGAAAAAAGAGCACAGGAAAGGGAGTCTGGACAACTGGATCAGCCCTAATAATGTCTTTCTGCTGGGAAGCTGTGTGACCTTAGCAGTCATTTCACCTCTCTGGTCTTTAGCATTCTCATCTTTAAAATGAGAGGAGGACTAGATGCCTCCTAAGACCTCTTCTATATCTAACCTTCTATGATTCAAAAGTCAGCTTTTGATCATGTCTGTGTGGTTGTTCTCTAGTGGATTGATGAGAAATGTTTCAATCTCATGTTAGCATCCTCTTTATTTTATAAGAGGTGAGTGACCTCCCCAGAAGGTATGGATTTCCTGAATGCAAACAAATGTCAATATTAATTTAAGTGAGAAGCAATGTAAAAACAAACAAACAAAATGAACTATTAACACAGTGGAACATTTTTATAATGCTAATGATGCATAATGGGACTTACGTTACTATCAGGATATTTTAATAAATTTGATGAAATTTCAGGAAGCAATATTGTTTTACTTGAAGTATATCTAGGCTGGGTGCAGTGGCTCACATCTGTAATCCCAGCACTTTGGGAGGCCATAGTGGGAGGATCGCCTGAGGGCAGGAGTTTGAGACCAGCCTGGGCAACATAGCAAGACCCCATATTTCCAAAAAACTTTTAAAAATTAGCTGGGTGTGGTGGCATGCACCTGTGTCCCAGCTACTCAGGAGATTGAGGTGGGAGGATTGCTTAAGCCCAGGAGTTGGAGGCTACAGTGAGCCATGATCATGCCATTACACTGCAGCCTGGGTGACAGTGAGACCTTGTCTCAAAAACAAAGAAACAAAAAAGAAATGAAGTACATCTAAATTCTAGGCAATTGCAAGCCATGTTAAAACAGAATTCTGTGTAAATTGTGTTTGAATTCACCCAGCACAGCTTTCTTCATAAGCAAGGTTTTTATACTTATCAGGTAGTAAAAGCTCATTAATACTGTAGTAATTGTAGTTTATGATAATTCAACTAGTGATGAGTCAAAAACATATCTAGTTTTTATTCTCTAAGGAAAATGTATTAATGAACTAATTTTATTAAAATCTTTAAAACTGAAAGAAAATATGGCATTAATAAGGGTAAAATTTTAAAAAATTGTACTGCCCATTAATTAGTTAAAAATAAATTTATTTCATTTTGTTTCATTTTGTTTTGATTACACTTACCAAGTCCTTGGCATTTAGAGATACTTCATCCCACCAGGGGGAGATAAAGTAATATTCACAATTCAGAATTCTCCTGAACATGAACTGATCGCCTCTTTCATCATAGAATGGTTCAAATCCACAAAGTCTAGAGGAATAAAATATAGAGAATAAAATATCTTTAAAAGCTCAAGTATATTTCATCCAATTTCTGTAGGAATTCAGGACTGTTCTTTTTCACTGCTTCCTGCCATGGAAGCAAGTCTACTCAGCTTAAGTATGCAACTGCCTTATTACAATTCACTATTTATAGTGTAAACACACAATCAAGTCCTCAGGAAGTAGGAATTAATATAAAACCAACTTAGGATTTCTACAAAAAGCTATAATAATAATAATTATTATAATTCTTATTACACAGAAGAACAATAATAATAATAGCTAACATTATAGACATTATGCTAAAGCCTTTCCACGGATTTTTTGACAGGTATTGAGAAGACAGACAGACAGGCAGACAGAGATTGAATAGACTTCCAATTTAGTATGAAAGGGAAGAGCTGGGATTTTGAGAGTAAAGAAATTAACAAGTGGAAATTAGAAATTTTCACTTACTTTTATTCTGCCCTATTCTATGAAATCCTCCATAGAAATGAGTAAAGCTTTATGACATTTCCATTCCATTCCAGTTTGGATTTCAGAGTGAACAAAGACAGAAGCTGAAACTATTGTCAGGCAATGACCTTAAAAAATGTATAAGATTAATATAGTGACCAGATGCAGCCAAAGAGATGAGCACCCTCAATTTACCTCATTCTTTGTATCATTTTCTACTATGGAGTCAACTTAAAAATGAATGGGAAAAGTGGGATAAAAGGGATGGAGAACTATCTTGGGCATCTTAACAAGAGAGAAAGGAAAAGCGAGTTGTTTGTGACCACCAAGCATCCACTGTTTACAGACGGGTGGAAGTTCTAAAATCAGTAGGGACCAAGAGGGAACTGCTTTAAAAAGCCCATGCCAGGGCATGTGTTGCATGTGTTCCATTTGAAAAAAAATGAGGGTGGGAGGGAGGATGAATAAAAGACATTTTCCCAAAGGCTTCACTCAAGCTGGCCAGGTTGGTACATAGCATGAAAAATTAAAGTGCATCCTAATACAGTGAGTTTTTAGAAAGAAGCAGTTTCGTATGTCCTTTTACTCACAGAATGTCCCACTGGGAGAATGTTTGTCTCTTCCAGATATTCTGGAGCCAGTGAGAAAAATGCAAGGCCTGACAGTGCAGACGCCTGGGCCAATGTGTTCTCCCTTTCCCTACTGAGCAGTCTGCACAGAGAATTCCGCTCCTGACCCACCTGTGGAAGAGCAGCCTAAGGTGAGACAGGGCACATGTCCTCACCCTGACAACGAGAGAGTCTGGCCTTGCCTGCCCTGCCCTGCTCTCCACAACACTAGAAACCTATGGCCTGTTGCAGTTAGTCATGGAGAAATGAGCCAGCTTCCTAGACTTAGTTTAGGAGTTTCCTTATATTTCCCCTTCTGAAAATCTAGAGACAAAAATGACCACTGAAGAGTTATAGTGCTCAAATGCCTTTTCTCTCATTTCAATCCTATCAGTGACTTTTTGCTTTGGTGACAGAGGTAAAAGGTGTCAACTTCAAGCCTTAGGGCAGAACTGTAGTGTTGAAAGCTGAAGGAGAGAGTTTGAATCTCTGATGTTATCTGATTTCTGATCAGATCATAAGGCCCAGTCCTGCAGCTTTTGTCTGTAGGGGCAGAGGGTTTAGGTATAAAAGGTAAAGATATGAGAATTCCTGGGAGAAAAAATAGAATGGCCTTCATTTTCAGCCTAATGGCATTCTTAGAAATAGCAAGGCCCCATCAATAGCCTGGTGGTGACAAGCTAGAACTCTTAAGAAGGAAAGAGTGGGCCAGGCATGGTGGGTCACACCTGTAATCCCAGCACTTTGGGAGGCTGAGGCAGGTGGAACACGAGGTCAGGAGTTTGAGACCAGGCTGGCCAGCATGGTGAAACCCCATCTCTACTAAAAATACAAAAAATTAGCTGGGCATGGTGGCACGTGCTTGTAATCCCAGGTACTTGGGGGGCTGGAGCAGAACAATTGCTTGAACCCAAGGCGGAGGTTGCAGTGAGCCGAGATCACGCCACTGCACTCTAGCCTGGGAGACAGAGCAAGACTTCATCTCAAAACACACACACACACACACACACACACACACACACACACACACACAAAGAAGCAAAGAGTGAAGTTAAAATGCAGCAGTAGCCACAAGAAGAGGGACAAAAGAGGTAACAGAATTCTTTACACTGATAGGAAGAATCCAATGTCTATTCATGGCTTTATTAAAAAAAAACAGCCCCAGAGTTTATGTACATACAGACAAGTATCAGTAAAGCAAATGCCTCAACATTTGGAAGACAGAAGAAAGAATCTGACTGAAGCTTATAACGTAGCTTCATTGTAAGATTTACTTTCCCAGGAAGCATTAACAAAATGGATCTTTAGTTCTAATTCTTCATTTGGTTACTTCTGTACTCTACTCTGTCTGTCTCCAAGCCACTCTGGTGAAATGAGTGAGATGTTAGAGGTCATAGTCTCAGGCGCCCAGCAGGCCACTAAATGTACATTAAACCAATCTAATAAAGAAGATACAGAGATCAAGTAGCACAACCCACCAGAGAAAATGTGCCAGTCGACCGTGCCAGTGGACTTCACCAATTATTAAAGAACTACAGAGTAAATAAAACGTCCTCAGGCTTAGGGCCTGACAGAAGTTAGCTAAAAACTAAAGAATATTAGTTGTAAGCAGCACTGTTATTTTCATTTTGGAGGCTACCACTCTTACTTTCAACTAAACCTATTAATTAATTACCTAAAGTGTATAAAGATAAAAGAAATATATAAAATAGTTTGCATAATTTGGTAATGGACTAGGGGATAGGACAGATTTTTAGAACTATCTTCAGGGTTACAATAAAATATTTCTCAAGTAATTATATTTTTCCCTTCATTTTCCCATGTCAGTGATATCATTAAGTTTTATGCATTCCACATTCCAATTTTTCTGGGTAAATGTAACTTAATTTCCTACTTCGATCTCTCCAAGTTCTTTCATATCATTAATACTTAATGCCTCCCAGTACATTTCAACAATGTACCTACCAATTGTTGGTACACTGGTACATAAATTGGGTATATTTATACTTTAGGGGCAAACCTACATTTTGGGGACAAAAACAGGATCTTTATCTCTCCAAATTCCTCTCAAGCTTTTCTTTTTCTTTTGTTTTGTTTTGTTTTGTTTTTGTTTTTGAGTCGGAGTTCTATCACCCAGGCTGGAGTGCAGTGGCAAGATCTCAGCTCACTGCAATCTCCGCCTCCTGGGTTCACGCCATTCTCCTGCCTCAGCTTCCTGAGAAGCTGAGACTACAGGCGCCCACTACCACACCCTGCTAATTTTTTATATTTTTAGTAGAGACGGGGTTTCACCATGTTAGCCAGGATGGTCTCGATCTCCTGACCTCATGGATCCACCCGTCTCAGCCTTCCGAAGTGCTGGGATTACAGGTGTGAGCCACTGTGCCCGGCCCCTCTCAAGCTTTTCTAAAGACACAAGGAATTGAGCACACAAAATATCTTTTTGTATTACATATTAGTGGATGGCTATTTTATCAGTTGCTTGTTAAACCTTTCTGTCTTGGCGATCAACCACTGTATATCAGGTAAACTTAGAGTTTGCTAACGTGCTTGTGGGCCCTACCACAGTTAGCCCATTCCTAGTCCATATCACCTGGACATTGAATTTTTTAAGATCACTATTAAGTTAAAAACAACTTTAATTAAAAGCATTCTGCTATGGACTGAATTGTATTCCCCCCTCCAACCCCAAAATCCATATGTTGATGCCCCAGCTCCCAATGAGATAGTATTTGGAGATGGAGCCCTTGGGAGGCAATCAGGTTTAGATGAGGTCATGAGAGTGGGGTCTTCCTCATGGGATTAGTCCCCTCATAGGAAAAGAGTCCACAGAGCTTGCTCTCTCCTTCTCCCCATCATGTGAGGACACCGTGAGAGGGCGGCCATCTGCAAGCCAGGAGAGGGCCCTCAGCAGAAGCTGACTGTGCTGACACTCTGGTCTTGGACTTCCAGCCCCCGAAAACTGTGAGAAAATAACTTTCTGTTATTTAAGCCACCCAGTCTATATATTTTGTTATGTAAGCCCAGGTAGACTAGTATACCTACTTTCAAACCCTTCAAAATTTCTCTAAATTGGAATATTATGCATTCCAACAACTAACTTTGTAGTACTCTCTAAATGGCAACTAAGTCTCCTTGTTTTGAACTAAACTCTTGAAAGCATCGATATCTTATTTTCTAGTTGTTCTACAGTATTCTTCCTTCTCAGACGCTCTTCTATTTGGTTGATTTTTTTCATCACCACCTGCAGTTCTACCATGTCTTTGGCAAATTTCATGAAACTCCTTATTTCTTATTAGACAGGAGCTCAGGAATGGATGTGGGGATACCAGGGATTAAAATATTTCACTCATTTTTTTCCCCAAGAAATTTGTGTAGGGTGTTAAATTTAAGACCCTTGAAAACCTAACAGAAATAAGAAACAAAATTGATAGCTAAAAATGCATTTAAAATATTCCTGATAAGAAATATACCAGTTTGGAATTGCTTAAGAAATTAAATAGTCATTTGCCCATTTAAAAGGACTAAATCTAATAATTTCATATAAGATGCAAATAAGTAAAACAAGAGCAAGTTTACACAGCTGGTCTTGGGCTCATATTCTTTACTAGTGTCAAGTAATAAACTGTTCCCTAAATCTGCTGTATATTACATAGTGGATATAGACATAGGAAAGCCCTGGACAAGAATTCCAGTCTCAAGAAAATTACAAAATAAAAAGCAATGTTCATTTTCAGGAAATTCTATCACTAACTGCATTTAGTATGTAACAGAAAATCACAAAAAGGCAAAAAGTAATCTTTATGGTTTTTATGAGCATTAGAGGTATCTAGAAAATGTCACAGAAAGGTAAATAGTTTACATAAATATTGCTTTTCTTCACTTACAAGATGTAGGTGATTATTCCTACAGACCACATGTCCACCTCAGGTCCATAGGCACAACCTCTAAGAATTTCAGGTGCTGCAGAAAAAGTGAAAATTGTGTTAAATTAGAGCTTAGTCAATATTTATATTTTAATATCAAGCAATGGGAAACAAATAAATTCATCAAAACAATTTCTGAACAGTTTTATAACCAATCTTCTCTCCCCAAACCACAGTATGAAGCTATAAATACTTACGTCTATTTTAGTAGGAGAGATTATAGTCTATCTGTGTTTGGGATGCATAAAATAACACTATTAACTTTAATATTCTATGTCAGAATATCATGATACTGCTCAAATCAAGTAGATAGAGCTGTATGTATGCTACAAAAGATGCAATACTTCAAAGGGAGTTTTGTACATAGAAAACAAAGAAATGAAAGTTAAGCATAACAAGGGAGAAAAAAGTCACAAGCATGCTGCCTTGAGATCTAGACCTGCTGGGAGCAGGGTGTGTCAGCGAGTGTGTGGGTCTGACAGTGTGCAGGGTGGGAACCAGTGTAGGTGGTGAGGAGGGTTGACAAGTATCTAGTCTGGACGGTTGCAGCAGGAGCTAGGAGGTGTCCTGGCACATGTCCTGGCATTGAGAGATGCATGTAGGTCTCCAGAGAGCAGCTGATCCCAATCAGCTTGAGGTCATGAACTGAGAAAGGGGAACTTATCTGTGCACAGTGAGGCAGCTTGTATTAGTTCTGCCCGCTGTTGTGAAAAAGGAAGGCTTTCTCAGCCATAAAATAGCCCTGGTGTGGAGAATAGCAGTATCTTTTATATTTTTATTACCTTAGATTTGTGAAAATGGGTAATTAACTGGATCCAGGCACTTTCCCTGAGTACTAAGGGTGTTATTTGTTTGCCTAATTAACAACAGAAGAAAAGGGAAAGTAAGAGCCCCACCATCTATGGAGAAATAGAGCTCAGGCCTATTGTCCAGAGTGGCCTTTCTTGATTTTGAACACAAGTGCGGCAGGTGCCAGCAGCGTTCTTGAAGAAGGAGCTTCTTGATTAATGCTGATGGCTGCTTGAGGAAGGCCTTGGGGATGAGGACACCATACCATTCTCTGGGATAGGGGTTGGAATGCAAGTAAACAGGATTCTCTGTCATGCTGGCTGGAAATGTCACATTCAGTGTTGTCTATCAAGATGAGCTCTGGGGCTGGGCGCAGTGGCTCACACCTGTAATCCTAGCACTTTGGGAGATCGAGGCAGGTGGATCACCTGAGGTCAGGAGTTTGAGTCCAGCCTGGCCAACATGGTGAAACCCTGTCTCTACTAAAAATACAAAAAAATTAGCCAGGCATGGTGGTAGGTGCCTGTAATCCCAGCTACTCGGGAGGCTGAGGCAGGAGAATAGCTTGAACCCAGGAGGTGGAGGTTGCAGAGATGGCGCCGCTGCACTCCAACCTGGGCAACAGAACAAGACTCTGTCTCAAAAAATAAATAAATAAATAAATAAATAAATAAATAAATAAGTGAGCTCTGGAGGGAGGCTATCCTCATGGGACTGTGGATTTACCATACAGGAAGGAATACTGTGGGCATTCCACTGACCTCTTCCCTAACTATCCCTTAACTCTCATCATGTTCCAATTTCCCTGTAGAAGCTGGGTTACATAAAATATGAGGAGTCTTCAAAAGGTCATGGTAAATGCATATTATAAAAAAATTATGCATGAATTTCACAATTTTTTGTACCAAATAAACTTGTACTAACTTGTCATAACATGTCCAAACAGGATCTAGTCTGAGACACTAAAAAGGCTAAGACTTCAGTTTGAAAAGAGCCTCTATCTGAGCAACATGAATTCTGCTAAAATTGAAGCAAGAACAAACATCAAATATATGGTAAAGCTTGGGTGGAAGAATGGCGAAATCACTGAGGCTTTATAAAAAGTTTGTGGGGACAATGTTCTAAAGAAATTAACAGTATACAAGTGGATAACTCATTTTAAGAAGGGATAAGACAATGTTGAAGACAAAGCCCACAGTGGCAGATCATCCACATCAATTTTTGAGAAAAAAATAAATCTTGCTCATGGCCTAATTGAAGAGGACTGGCAAGAGCAGAAACAATAGTCAACATCACAGACATCTGTGAGTTCTGCTGACACAATTCTGACTGAAAAATTAAAAGTTGAGCAAAGTTTTCACTCGATGGGTGACAACACTGTTGCATCCAGATCGATGCAGACAAAAATAGAGCTTTCAATGGAAATTTTAAACAAGTGGGATTGAAATCCTGAGCCTGATTCTTCAAAGAATTGTAACAGGAGATAAAACATGGCTTCAACAGTATAATTCTGAAGACAAGGCACAATCAAAGCAATGGCTACCAAGAGGTGGAAGTGGTCCAGGCTAAGCAAAAGCAGATTGGTAAAGAGCAAGTGTCATGGCAATGGTTTTTTTGGATGCTCAAGGCATTTTGCCTGTTGACTTTCTGGAGGGCCAAAGAAAAATAACGTGTTTCATATGAGACTGTTTTGAGAGAGTTAGCCAAAGCTGTAGCAGAAAAATTCCCAGGAAACCTTCACCAGACAATCCTTCTCCACCACAAAAATGCTCATGCTCATTCCTCTTATCAAACAAGGACAATTTGATGAGACTTTCAATAGGAAATCGTTAGGCATCTACCTTACAGTAGTAACTTGGTTCCTTCTGACTTCTTTTTGTTTCTTTATCTTAAAATTTCTATAAGGAACACTTATTGTTTTTTCAGTTAATAATGTAAAAAAGACTGCATTGACATGGTTATCCCTCAGTTCTCTAGGGATAGACTAAATGGCTGCTGTTATCACTTACAAAAGTCTCTTGACCTTGATGCAGTTTATGTTGAGATATAAAGTTTATATTTTTCATCATTTTCACCATTTTTTCACAAACTTTTTGAAGTGCTCCCTATATGAGATAAAGAACCTGTATGGTGAAAGGAGGGTGTGCATTCTAGCACTCTACACAGCAATTCAGCAAGATGCACCTTTTAAGGAACTGTATCTGTAGCCAAAAAGCTTTTTTTAATCTACAGATGAATTATTCCTAGAGACCTTTTCTTTTAAGGTTTAATTAACAAAATTAAGAAACATGCATGGCTGATACGAACTACCATCATTCACTCTGTCAGGTTAGCTTTCATTCTCCGGGGCAATCTGTACCCCACAGAAAGTGTCTTTGAGCACAACAGCCCTGACAGTGAACTTTCCCTTGTAAAGGGGAACTCAGATTATGCTGCCATTGCAGGAAGGCTGCTATTGCCTATTTTTGTCTCTAGGAGATGTTCCAGTCAAGGAGCCGAATGCACACATATTGAGCATGCATATTCCACATGCATTAGTCCTTCTCCATGCAGGTCTTCACATCAGTGAATCTTATTCAGTCTGAAATGCTATCAAGCCCCATACTGACATTTAAACATAAATATAGAAATATGTTGAGAGAGTCTTTTACATTTTCTGGATCTTGGTTTTTTACCTCTAAACTGTAAATGAATCCAAATAGCTGATTTCCAAGTTAACTTTGAGTTTTAACCTGCTACCCATTATATTATTAGTAAAGGATGTGTTACTGATCATTCAACAAGAAGAGAGGACAAGAACAAGCATTCTAACCTGCAGACCTGTTGCATTTCTCATTTCTTCTGCTACAACAGCTACTGTGTATGCTGCCCTGTGGGGACTCATCCTGTTGGCTCTAGTGAAATCAACCCTCCCACCCCGTGCAGGCCAGAGACACATACTGGCAAGGGTCAGATGTTTTCTCTAGGCACTGCTAATAGCTCCCAGCCAAAGAACTCTAAGGAAAATGAATAGTGTGTCACAACCTGCTTTTTGGATCCACTATACAGGGAGTCTGAGTTTCATACCTGACATGGCAAGTTCTGATCTGTCGCAGCACTGGGTGCAACCTTACTCTCCAAAGGCAATTTATTTCTTTGTGAAGCACTGTACTGCAATGTGAGTAAACTTGCCATGTAAAAAGTTAAACGTCCCACAGTGAAGTTAACAGACAAAAGGAATAAAAAATGTTTATGCCATCCATAATAAATTCATCTTAAAAATAATTGTTTTTAAAATAACTTATTTTGAAAATCATAAAAAATTGGGGTGAAACAAAGTCAAAACACCTAGACACAATTAGATATCATTTTCAATAACTTTCAAATATATATGTATATATATATATATATATATTTTTTTTTTTTTTTTTTGAGATGGAGTTTCACTCTTGTTGCCCAGACTAGAGCCCAATGGCACGATCTCTGCTCACTGCAACCTCCGCCTCCTGGGTTCAAGCGCTTCTCGTGCCTCAGCCTCCTGAGTAGCTGGGATTACAGGTGCTTTTGCTAATTTTTGTTGTTGTTGTTGGGACAGAATCTCGCTCTGTCACCCAGGCTGGAGTACAGCGGCACGATCTCAGCTCACTGCAACCTCTGCCTCCTGGGTTCAAGCGATTCTCTTGCCTCCGCCTCCTGAGTAGCTGTGATTACAGGCAGGTGCCACCACACCCAGCTAATTTTTGTATTTTTAATAGAGATGGGGTTTCACCATGTTGGTCAGGCTGGGCTCGAACTCCTGACCTTGTGATCCACCCGCCTCGGCCTCCCAAAGTGCTGGAATTACAGGCATGAGCCACAGTACCCAGCTTAATATTTTAAATTACTAGTTAATATGGCATTGACTTTGTTCAGAACCAGTAGAACACACTCTAGCAATCTAGATAGGCCTTTTCCAAGAGCCAGAAGAATTTTTATAATAAAGTTCAGGCTCTAGCACCCCAGCTTCAAGTCTCCTAAGTATCAAATGTCCTTGCAGGTAATTCTAATAATTTGTGATCTTCTTAGGGCAAGAAAGTTGGCTACTTTCAATTTAGTTCAAGAAAAAACATCAATTAATGTATCTTTTAATGGTATAAGCACTCTGGCTGTCCTTCATATCTTTTCTCACCTTATTATCAAAACAAACAAAATAGAAGAAGAAAATCACTTTAAGGTATAAAACAGTTTTCTTGATATTTTTATTTTTATTCCAGTAGTTTTAGGAGAATAGGAGGTGTTTGGTCACATTGAAAATTTCTTTAGTGGGGATTTCTGAGATTTTGGTGTACCCATCACCTGAGCATTGTACACTGTACCCAATGTGTAGTTTTTTATCCCTCGCCCCACTCCCACCCTTTCCCCTGAGTCTCCAAAGTCCATTTGTATCATTTGTATGCCTTTGCATTCAAATGCTTATCTCCCACTTATGAGGGAGAACATATGATGTTTGGTTTTCCATTCCTGAGTTACTTCACTTACAATAATGGTCTCTAACTCCATCCAGGTTGCTGCAAATGTCATTATTTCACTCCTTTTTATGGCTGAGTAGTATTCCATGGTGTGTGTGTGTGTGTGTGTGTGTGTGTGTGTGTGACAATTTCTTTACGAACTCATTGATTGATAGCCATTTGGGCAAGTTTCTTTTTCACATGACTTCTTTTCCTCTGAGTAGATATCCAGTAGTGGGATTGCTGGATCAAATGGTAGTTCTACTTTTAGTTATTTAAGGAATCTCCACACTGTTTTCCATAGTGGTTGTACTAGTTTACATTCCCATCAACAGCGTAAAAGTGTTCCCCTTTTACCACATCCACACCAACATGTATTATTTTTTGATTTTTTGATTATAGCCATTCTTGCAGGAGTAAGGTGGCATTGCATTGCGGTGTTGATTTGCAATTCCCTGATCATTAGTGATGTTAGGCATTTTTTTCATATGTTTGTTAACCATTTGTATATCTTCTTTTGAGAATTGTCCATTCATGTCCTTAGTCCACTTTTTGATGGGATTGTTTGTTTTCCTCTTGCTGATCTGTATGAGTTCCTTGTAGATTCTGGATATTAGTATTTTGTC
Organism: Pan troglodytes; assembly: GCF_028858775.2. Lineage (NCBI taxonomy): Eukaryota > Metazoa > Chordata > Mammalia > Primates > Hominidae > Pan > Pan troglodytes. The sequence goes on along the minus strand of NC_072402.2, from coordinate 109,195,653 downwards.
AGATGTATAGATTGTGAAGATTTTCTCCCACTCTGTGGGTTGTCTGTTTACTCTGCCTTTTTTTTTTTTTTTTTTGCTATGCAGAAGCTTTTTAGTTTAATTAAGTCCATCTATTTATCTTTGTAAAAACAAAGTTGCATTTGCTTTTGGGTTCTTGGTCATGAAGTCTTTGCCTAAGCTAATTTACAGGATGGTTTTTCTGATTTATCTTCTATAATTTTTATGGTGTTAGGTCTTAGATTTAAGTCCTTCTTCCATCTTGAGTTGATTTTTGTATAAGGTGCGGGATGAGGATCCAGTTTCATTCATATACATGTGGCTTGCCAATTATCCCATCACCATTTGTCGAATAGGGTATCCTTTCCCCGCTTTGTTTTTGTTTGCTTTGTCAAAGATCAGTGACTGCAAGTATTTCACTTTATTTCTGGGTTCTCTATTCTGTTCCATCGAGCTATGTGCCTATTTTTATACCAGTACCATGTTGTTTTGGTGACTAAGGCTTTACAGTATAAAGTCAGATAATGTGATGCCTCCAGATTTGTTCTTTTTGCTTAGTCTTGCTTTGGCTATGCAGGCTCTTTTGTGGTTCCATATGAATTTTAGAATAGTTTTTTTCTAACTCTGTGATAAATGATGGTGGTATTTTGATGGGAATTGTATTGAATTTGTAGATTGCTTTGACAGTGTGGTCATTTTCACAATATTGATTCTACTCATCCATGAGCATGGGACATATCCCATTTGTGTCATCTATAATTTCCTTCAGCAGTGTTTTATAGAATTCCTTGTAGAGAGGTCTTTCATGTCCTTGGCTAGGTTTGTTCCTAAGTATTTTAATTTTTTGCTGCTATTGTAAAAGGGGTTGGGTTCTTTATTTGATTCTCATCTTGTTTGCTGTTGGTGTATCGCAGAGCTACTGATTTGTGTACATTAATTTTGTATCCTGAAATTTTGCTGAATTCATTTATCAGATCTAGGAGCTTTTTGCAGGAGTCTTTAGGGTTTTGTAGGTATGCAATGATATCACCAGCAAACTGACAGTTTGACTTCCTCATTACCGATTTGGATACCTTTTATTTCTTTCTCTTGTCTGATTGCTCTGGCTAGGACTTCCAGTACTATGATGAATAGAAGTTGTGACAGTGGGCATCTTTGTCCTGCTCCAGTTCTCAGGGGGAATGCTTTCAACTTTTCCCCATTCGGTATTATGTTAGCTTTAGGTTTGTCATAGATGAGTCTTATTATGTAAAGGTACGACCCTTCTATGCTGATTTTGCTGATGGTTTTAATCATAAAGCATTGCTGGATTTTGTCAGATGCTTTTCCTGGGTCTATTGAGATGATCATGTGATTTTTGTTTTTAATTCTGTTTATGTGGTGTATCACTTGCATATGTTAAACCATCCCTGCATCCCTGGTATGAAACCCACTTGATCATGGTGGATTATCTTTTTGATATGCTGTTGAATTGGGTTAGCTGGTATTTTGTTAAGGATGTTTTCTTCTATATTCATCAGGAATATTGATCTATAGTTTTCTTTTTGGTTATGTCCTTTCCTGGTTTTGATATTAGGGTGATACTGGCTTCATAGAATGATTTAGGGAGGATTCCCTCTTTATCTTTTGGAATAGTGTCAATAGGATTGGTCCCAATTCTTCTTTGAATGTTTGATAGAATTCAGCTGTGAATCCAGCTGGTCTTGGACTTTTTTGTTGGCAATTTCTAAAATTACCATTTCAATCTTGCTGCTTCTTATTGGTCTGTTCAGAGTTTCTATTTCTTCCTGGTTTAATCTAAGAGGGTGGTATATTTCCAGGAATTTATCCATCTCCTCTAGGTTTTCTAGTTCATGCACATAAAGGTGTTCATAGTAGCCCTGAATGATCTTTTGCATTTCTGTGGTATTGGTTGTAGTATCTCCTGTTTTGTTTCCAATTGAGCTTATTTGGATCTTCTCTCTTCTTTCTTGGTCTATCTTGCTAATGGTTATCTTTTTTAATTATTATTTTAAAGAACCAGCTTTTAGTTTCATTTATTTTTTGTAATTTTTTTGGTTTGTTTCCATTTCATTTAGCTCTGCTCTTATCTTAGTTATTTCTTTTCTTCTGCTTGGGTTAAGTTGGGTTTGTTCTTGTTTCTCTAGTTCCTTGGGGTTTGACCTTAGATTGTCTATTTGTGCTCTTTCAGACTTTTTGATGTAGGGATTTAAGGCTATGAATTTGCCTCCTAGCACTGCCTTAAGTGCAACCCGGAGTGATCCTTAGGCAACACCATCATTAGTAGGCCAGAGAGAAGAAAAGGAAGATTTATTATTTACAGAAATTCAAAGAGTAGAGGAAACTCCACAGGGCAGAATTAGGAATTGTGAATGGATGTTGCAAGGCACAGATGTCTGGCTCAGTATACAGGACAATATTCTAACAACTAAAGCTGTCAGCAATAGTAGGGGCTATCTCCTTGGTTTGGGAGTGTTCACAAAGCCGATTGACTCATCACTCAGGATCCAAGGCTATCAGCAAAGAAAGAGAAGGAAGACTCCTGTTAAGTTTTTTATATCACCCATTAGATACATAGTGTGTGGTATTAAATAATATCACCAGAAAACTGTCTATGTATTCTATACATGTAAACTAAGTTGAGGATTATGGCAACCACTTACTTAAATCAAAGTTAACCAAATATATTTTGGCTTGAGATGGCTGATAAAATCAAATCTCAAGAGATTGTCCCCACTGTCCTCTCTTGACTTCTCATGTTCTCTTTGAGTTTAGATACAGTCTTTTAATGTAATGGTAATCCTTAACTTCTGGGTCCCTAGACTATAAATCATTTTCCATGCCCACTTCCATAGAATACATGGCTCTTAAGATTATTTCCTCCGTCTTGACTTTAGATAACCTTATGACTCTGTGCCTGGGTGTTGATCTTTATGCAATAAATTTCCCAGGTATTCTTTGAGCTTCCTATACTTGTATGTCTAGATCTCTAGCAAGGCCAGGGAAGTTTTCCTCAACTATTCCCACAAATATGTTTTCCACACTTTTAGATTTTTCTTCTTCCTTAGAAACATCCATTATTTTTAGGTTTGTTCATTTAACATAACCCCAAACCTCTTGGAGGCTTTTTTCATTTTTTTAAATTCTTTTTTTCGTCTTTACTGAATTGGGTTAATCCAAAAACTTTGTCTTCGAGCTCTGAAGTTCTTTCTTCTGCTTGTTCAGGTCTATCGCTGAGACTTTCCAGTGCATTTTGCATTTCTCTAAATGTGTCCGTCATTTCCAGAAGTTGTGATTGTTTTTTTATTTATGCTATTTCCCTGAAGATTTTTCCCTTCATATCTCATTTTTTTAAAATTTCATTTAATTGGACTTCACCTTTCTCTGGTGTCTCCTTGATTAGCTTAATGATCGACCTGCTGAATTTTTTTTCTGCCAATTCAGGGATTTCTTTTTGGTTTGGATCCATTGCCGGTAAGCTAGGGGGATCTTTTGAGAGTGTGAAAGAACCTTTTTTTGTCATATTACCAGAATTGTTTTTCTGGTTCCTTCTCATTTGGGTGGACTATGTCAGAGGGAAGATGTGGGGCTAAAAGGCTGCTATTCTGATTCTTTTGTCCCACACTATACTCCCTTGATGCTGTGCTCTCCCCCTTCCTCTAGGGATGTGGCTTCCCGAAAGGCAAACTGCAGTGCTTGTTATTAATCTTTTGGATCTAGCCACCCAGTGGAGCTGCTGGGGTCTGGGCTGGTAGTGGGGGGTGTCTACACAGAGTCTTGTGGTGTAAACCATCTTCAGGTCTCTCAGCCATGTATAGCAGCACCTGCTCCAGTGGAGGTGGCAGGAAAGTGAAATGGACTCTGTGAGGGTCCTTAGTTGTAGATTTGTTTATTGCAGTGTTTTGTGTTGGTTGGCCTCCTGCCAGGAGGTGGCACTTTCAAGAGAGCATCAGCTGTGGTAGTACAGGGAGGATCAGGTGGTAGGTAGAGCCTAGAGCTCCCAAGAGGTTATGTCCTTTGTCTTCAGAGTTTTTCGGCTGTCTCCTGGGGCCTGCAGGAACAATCTGCTTCCTATACACAGGGTCTGTGGATTCTCTCCCATTTGTATATCTTCTTTTGAGCATTGTCTATTCATGCCCTTTGCGCCTTTTTCTTGCTGATTTGTAAAACAGTTTTTAGAAATGCATTTTAAAAGACTTAGAATCATCATCTTTTCTGAATTAGTAAATAATCATTTATTGATTTTTCTGGCTGTGTTCCAAGTGAATCCAATCTGTCTACCACTTCCTAAAATTATCTTACCATTCATGTTATTGCTCATAAAACACTAAATGATACCAAGCTCCCACAAAACCTCATACTCCAATCTTCAATGCAGAATAAGTTTGGTAAACGGTCTTAGAATTCCCAAGATGCCAGACTTCCTTTTTAAAACAGAAAGTTTAACTAAATATAAAAATTATACAAAAATTCAAACCTTATATTATATATTCATTAACATACCATCTAGGTCTAAGTGTGACTCTTTTTAAAAATAAGACGATGGCACCATTGAAACATTTAGAGACTGAGTATCCCTCTAGAGATTGGGATGAATTTCACTTTATCAAATAAAATCATTGTAACTAGTTTTGGAAATGATCCTAAAATAAAAAGCATCAGATATGGCCTAGGGCTCACTTATAGGGACCACTGGTGCTAAATTTGCCTTCTTTTCTTAAATTCCTAGAAGAAAAATTAAAAGGGACGATTTTGGTTATTGACTGTACTTTCATTTTGTCAATGCCCTAGTTGAGTTTTATGATTCTTTCTTACTTACTGAGTTAAAGCTACAGAGCGGCATTCTTCATCAGAAGAGCTTTCACACCATTAGTAACTCTTTTGGAAAAAATTTGAGGGAGACTAAGGTGAATGAAATCAACAGGTTCATTCACTCACTCATTAAAGAAATCATCAAATATTTATTAAGCACCTGCTGTGTGATGGGCCAACTATACTTGGAGGTGCTAGGGGAATAATGAGCAGGTTAAAGAGAACAAGTCTTTGTCATCTAGGAGCTTACAGTTGGGTGGGGGATGTAGACATAAATCAAAAACATCAAAGGAAGAAATGCAAAGTGATAACTGGAAATGCTTGGAGGAAGAATATTTTTAGTACGGGGTTGGCCTGGTCACAGAGGTCAGCGAATGTGACTGGTGCAAAGAAAGTTTGAACTGAGATGTAGAGGATCTAGAGAAGTTAATTAGGCAAATGGGGAAGAGGTTGAAGGAAAAGAGAATAGAGTTGCAAGTGGAAAAAGTTATGCAAAGACCCTGTGGCAGGAAGAAGCAAGGGGCACTGGAGGAACTGAAAGAAGCCAACATGGCTGGAGCATGGCTCAAGTATCCAGCCATGCCTAGGTGGGATGAGCAGTGCCTGTGAGGCAGGTAGAGGCCAGACTGCAGATCCAGTAGGTCAGGGGTCTTGTTTGTTTCAAAATTCTTTCCACTCTTTCTGTTTTAGCAATTCAAAACATATGGGAAAAGATCTATTTGCATCTAAAAGCCTGAACCTGACTTTCCAGAATTATTGTCCCTATTAGAGCTAGGGGCAAATGCTGGGATTTTTTTTTTTTTTTTTTTTTTTTGTTTACTATAGAGGCTTGTTTTGAATTCAGTGTTTTCTGGGAGCCACAAAAATCCACGGTATCTTGAGCCCAGCATCTAGAGTCTCTCTAAACTGTGCCTCTGGGAAGGAGGAGGGAGGAGGGAGAAGAGTGAAGGGGGGAGGGGATTTATCTAAGGAGGCTGAAAAGCAGTATTAGGAAATTCTCTGCCTCTATCCTTTTCCTAGCTTGGCCTAGGAACCCAGAGGAGAAGAATGCACTTGAGGCAGCTGCCTATGGGCGGCAGCAGTGCCCACAGTTGGGCAGACTCCACACTGGGTGATTTTCTCAGCATCTGTACTTTGTGCGGTCCTTTGTTTAGCTGTCATCTACATTTGCTAAGAAAGGAGCACAACCTGTTTAAAACTTGGTGCAATTTTTGATTTGATAAAAAGATAATGCCCCAGTTCAGGAGACTAAGAGCAGTGACAAAGGTGCAGATGAGACTGAATCACACCTGAGACTTCCAGAGGGGGTTGCCTCTGGCTAGAAGCTGCCTTGTCAGCTTACTACAGTGAATCTCAGAATATTCTCAATTCTATGCGTGCCATGCTCTGAAAGGTTGAGAAGGACTGAGAAGGTATTTGGGGCTTTTGTCATTTTAGTTTTCTGTGACTTGAGAGTGGAGTGAGAAAAGAAAAAGTTAGGTGTTTTGAAACACAAATGATATACTTTATGTTCTAACTCACTCTTTCCTTCCTCCAGGGCTCTTGATTTTTTGCACTGCAATTATCAGTCAATCCAACTCCCACTTCATGTTTTTCATTTAAGCTGTTAAAAAAGTCTTCCTTACCGCAAGAATTATATGATTTTCTCTTTGTATAAATCTTATAAATGAGTGAAAATAGTCTGTTTATTTCCCTCATCTAATTTTTTATTTTTAAATAATATCCTGAAGAGAAAATCAAATATTTGAGAATACCTAGTGCTTTCAAAAAAGGAAAAAAAAATACAACTTATTTTTATTGCCCTGTGAAATTTGCTTTTCTGTGAAATTCCATTGAGCCTTCCTATCTTGAAGTCATTGCCATTTTCTCCAACTCTGAATCAGACCGAGTCTCCAGGTCACTTCAGAGTTGTGATGGATGCCAGCAAAGTGGTATTAACTGTTGAAAAGCTACCTTTCAATTTTCGTGGGATGAAGTAGGATAAAATAAATAAACCTATCTCATCCTAATATTAAAATTACATAAAAATATCTTCAGTAGATGGAGGTGCAAAGATAAAGTAATGGACTTAGAATTTAAAGTGTCTCGTGTTAAGTGTGAAAAATATTACAAGGTGGGTGGATTGTCTGAGCTCAAGAGTTCGAGACCAGCCTGGGCAACACGGTGAAACCCCGTCTCTACTAAAATACAAAAAATTAGCCCGGTGTGGCAGTGTGCGCTTGTGGTCCCAGCTACTCAGGAGGCTGAGGCAGGAGAATTGCTTGAACCTGGGAGGTGGAGGTTGCAGTGAGCCAAGATTGATCGCACCACTGCACTCCAGCATGGGGGACTGAGTGAGACTCTGCCTCAAAAAAAAAAAAAAAAAAGAAAAGAAAAGAAAAGAAAAGAAAAGAAAAACATTATGTTTTTCTCTAACGGAGATATAAACCTTCTCACTGATGATAATCAATAATAATTCTTGCAAAACTTTTTATTTTTATTTTATGCATATCCTTTCTGTAATAACATTTTAAAGTGGAACATTTTGTGGGTGTTCTGGTCCAAAATAAGACGTTTTAAGCAAATCTTCTACCCACTTGCTATCAATCACCTCTTCCTTTTGACCTCTTTTCCTCCCATCATCCCACCCCCACATATATAATAATAGAGTTGAATCCTCACAGAACTGTGAATTCTCTGGCACAGTTGGTTCTGTTCTCGAAGTAGTGTCTTCTATAGAAGTGGGCATCAAAAATGATTTATGGTCTGGAGACCCAGAAGTTAAGGATTACCATTACATTAAAAGACTGTCTCGGGCACCTGTAGTCCCAGCTACTTGGGAGGCTGAGGAAGAAGAATGGCGTGAACCCGAGAGGCAGAGCTTGCAGTGATGCAGTGAGCGGAGATCAAGCCATTGCACTCCAGCCTGGGTGACACAGCAAGGCTCCGTCTCAAAAAAAAAAAAAAAAAAAGACTGTCTCTAAACTCAAAGAGAACATGAGAAGTCAGGAGAGGACACTGGGGACAATCTCTTGAGATTCGATTTTATCAACCATCTCAAGCCAAAATATATTTGGTTAACTTTGATTTAAGTAAGTGGTTGCCATAATCCTCAACTTAGTTTACATGTATAGAGTATATAGGCAGTTTTTGGTGATATTATTTATTACCACACACTATGTACCTAATGGGTGATATAAAACTTAACAGGAGTCTTCTTTCTCTTTCCTTGCTGATAGCCTTGGATCCTGAGTGATAAGTCAATCAGCTTTTGTGAACACTCCCAAACCAAGGAGATAGCCCTTACTATTGCTGACAGCTTTAGTTGTTAGAATGTTGTCTTGTATATTGAGCCAGAAATCTGTGCCTTGCAACATCCATCACAATTCCTACTTCTGCCCTGTGGAGCTTCCTCTACTATTTGAATTTCTGTAAATAATAAATGTTCCTTCTCTTCTCTCTGGCCTACTAATGGTGGTGTTGCTGAAGCATTAGTCTGGGTTGTCTCCTTTTCTGCCTTGGGGATGCCTGATAGTCTCATGACTTGAAATACCGTCTATATGCTGGTAACACCCACATTGATACCAGTAGCCAAGTTGACATGTGGACCATATATTCCCTTCTGCCCACATGTCACTTCCACTTGGATATCTAACAGACAGGTAGAAATTAACAAGTTCCAAGCCTGATGCTCCGATGTCTTCCCATCTCAGTAAATGTTAACTCCATTCCTTCAGTTGTTAGTTATCCCCTCTCCTATCTACTATTTTCTGCCCTTGTCACTGCATTCCAATCAACCAACTAACCTTCTTGGTGGACTTTAAAGACACCTGGTGTGTTCTTGCCTCAGGATTAGCGTGCCCCATCCCCTTCACCTAGAACATTCTTTCCCTAGGTATGTATGTGGTTTGCTCTCTCCTCTCTCTCTCAAATTTTTGCTTATATATTCCATTCTAACACAAAGCCTTCCTTAATTACCTTGTTTAAACTGTAACCCAGGCTCCTTTTCCAACTTTATATTATAATTTCTATGGGAAATTATCACCTCTTTCTGTATATTTTACATGTGGATTGTCGTCTTCTCCCACTAAAATGTATTGTAGTATACTTAAGGAAGAGTTCTTTTGGTCTGGTTTTTACTGCTATGCCTTTACAACATACAACAGTGCCTAGTGCATAGAAGCACAACAAATATTTAATAAATGACAAAAAACCTGATTGTTTTATACAACTAAAGTTCCAGAGAAACCGCTTTGTTCAGGGCAGTACGAAACCAATATAAAGACTCCAAAGACGCAGTTTTCTTCAGATTTCAAACTTCTAACACAGCTTAAACTAAGCTCATGCCCAACCTGCAGAGTCCCTTTCCTCTCCATGATCAAGAACAAGATGAGCTCTGGAAGACCCTTCCTCGCCACCCTGTATCTGTCCCTACTTTTCCTTTACCTGGCACTACTCAACTGACTCAGATGCTGCAAGCATGCCTGTGGCAGTTATATGACGGCTTGGGGACACAATCTCCTTAGGGAGAAAGTAGGGCTATGGTCAGGAGGGGAGATGGATATGGGGTACCCTCCACACCTGGTTAGCATTCTCTGCGTCACTTTCTCTCCCCTTCCCTGGTGGTCGTTTTCCCATTGTCCAAAAGCCACACAGGAACCCTAGTGTGCAGCACACGAGCCGGTCAAGTAGAAAGTTACAGTCAGTGCAACTGGAATTTTACCATGCATTTAATTAACTAGATTTTTTAAAAGTTCATTGTAAAAATGAAGTTACCACTTCGGGTATTTAATTCATTCTTGGGTGAGATCGTCCTTTACTTGATTGGATTGCAGTATAATTTAAGACTCTTATTATTTCACTTAAGCTATTTATTCTTCTGGAAATGAACACAAACACTATGCCTTTTGTGAAACTATACTAAAAGTTTCTATTTTAGATTATGAGATGTATTTCCTTTATTTAAATTTTCCTACATTTTTCATATGTGTTCATGTTAGAGAAAATGTAGCTTATTGGCTAACCCAACTTTCTGTTTTGTTAAGAGTTAAGCAGAGATCTCTTCTGTTCAACTATAAGCTGTTGAAAATTTGTCTTAAATTTTGGCATAGTGAATCTAATGGGTTATTTCTTTTCAAAGTAGCAATGTGGCAAGTGTGTGGAATCATCCTTGAAATCATGAATGGGCACTAATGGAAGACAAGACTTGCTTAATTGTGCTGTGTCATCTTAGAAACTGTTCTGTTAATAGCATTTTAAGAAATACTTTCAATGGTAATATTCATATGACATGTTCAAATGTAAGGTCTGCTTGATATGTTCCAATAAGCTCCCTAGAAATTATTCCTATTTAAAAGCTTTTTAGTTCCTGGATTCTTGAAAATGGCTCTGCATAATGCATGTGTGTGAGGAAGAGAAGATTATTGTTTATTTTTAATAAAGTACTCTTAAATTTATCCTTTTAACCTATTAAAATATTAAGTTAAAATATCCTTCATTTTTTCTGTGGTTGTAAAAATTTCAGAAACTCATAGTCCCATAGCTATCCAAAGAAACTTGAATTCCCCTGATAAAGGCTGTCAGAGCACAGGGTCATCTCTGAGCAGCTCATTGACCTCCATAAATAAATACAATGCAGTGAACTCCCAGCACAAAAGTGGCACTGACAGATCAGATGCTGGAACTGACTCAGTGAACTTCAGCATATCTCCTGTTTCATTCAGTGTCTGATCACTGAGGAGACTTTGTCTTCCTGTAGTCATCAAAACTAAGGAACAAATCCCATCTTTTGTCCAATCATTTCCAATTTTGGAATAATAATTTTAAGTAGGTATATATTAAGTTACACAGAAGGATACATTTTTCAGTGTAACTTCATACTTACCCAGTAGGAAGTGTCATATTTACCTAGTAAAAATACCAAAATTTCTAAAACTATTATTTGGAAAACCAGTAGTCTTTAAAAAGATTCCATTTTTTTTCTCTACCTTTTTTTTAATGGTTTACCCTATTAAAACCACTCTCCATTCTCAGGAACTATCACATTCATATTTAGTAAGTTTAAAAATCTAAAAAACTATTTAAAAATGGCCATAAACAATAAAGTTTAGAACCATCAATGTCATTTAAATCTTAGGGGGAAATTTTTATTTTTATTTTTATTTTTTGAGATGGAGTCTCACTCTGTCGCAGAGGCTGGAGTGCAGTGGCGCTATCTCAGCTCACTGCAAGCCCCGCCTCCTGGGTTCACGCCATTCTCCTGCCTCAGCCTCCCGAGTAGCTGGGACTACAGGCGCTCGCCACCATGCCCGGCTAATTTTTTGTATTTTTAGAAGAGACGGGGTTAGCCAGGAGGGTCTCGATCTCCTGACCTCATGATCCACCCGCCTCGGCCTCCCAAAGTGCTGGGATTACAGTCGTGAGCCACCGCGCCCGGCCGAGAAATTTTTTTTTAATGAGTGTTTTTATTTCTAAACTAAAGAACTGTGGCAGAGATGTAGTAATTTCAAAGACCTCAAACCAACTCCCCGAATATTAGGACTTACTCTTGTGAGGACAAAATGGAAAAATCATACTGCATAATAAAAGGAATTGATACATTTTTAACAGTAGTAAGAAAAGATGAGGATGATACTCATTATAATGACTTTAGTAATGCCTAACATTCATTACATGTTTTAGTTACCAGGTACTGTGCAAGAACTTCACATACATTATCTTATTTACTCTTTATAATAGCCCTGTGAAATAAGTGTTCTTATTATTCCCATTGTATAGTTGAGGAGACTGAGATTTAGAGGGTTGCACTAACATATTCAAGGTCAAGCCTGAAGTAGGAACAGCCATCTGACTTCCAAGCCGAGTAAAGCATGAAAACATGAACAACAACAATACCACAACAGCAACAACAACCAGCAATCTATGCCTGTGAGCATCAGGTAAACAGGGCCAAATATGGCCATCCCATCCCTGTAGTCACCCATATATCTGTGGAGACCTACGACGCCTTAGGGTAGATGAGCAATATATGTGTGGTTTTAATATTGAACATCAGGTTGGTGACACTGACTTTTGTTAGCCCATCACTATTTGCTGATCCTTTGGGAGGTATCATTCAAGGATAGTTTTAAGAGTTGGAAGGTGAGGGAATCTCTCTTTTACCTGTCATTCTACACTTTCATCATGCCTTCACATTCAATAGCTGAAGTGCCACATTTAATCATCTCTTTATTATACCACCTCCATTTATAATTATTGATAATTATGACAGAATTAATTGGTTACCAAGCAATGAGAGTTTTTAAGACTGAATCAGTCATGGTATATATGAAATATATGTATTCCTTCTTTATGGAAACTCAGAATATTATTGTAGAATATTATTATTCTACAATATTATTTGTAGAATTAGGCACCTGCAGACTCTAAGTACAGGGATTTCTGCATATCGTAGGAACTCATTCTTCAATTGTTAATAATTAGCCTTCATTTTGGCTTAAATAGAAGCACAATATATATTTGCCATTACTAAAGCCTGAAAATAGCAAAACACTGTTATGCTTAGAGGCTTAGCACGTGGGACATTTTTATGTATTAATACTTCCTCTGAGTTATGCCAGTAGGACTGTCTCAGAACTAATGAGACCTTGGCAAATGCCAAAAGAAAACAAACTCCTAACAGCCTGTAGACTCTGAAAATAGAATTTGAATAAAGACAAGTACAAATATGAAATATGAACATACTTAAGCTTATGAATAAATTCGATAATTCGTATTAGATATAATTTTTTTTTTTACCTAAGCCCTTAACATAGTGGTTTCTTTTCTACTCTAACAACTTGATTTTCTTTTCTAGGATTGGCGTGGGTGGGTATGAAACATCCACAAACTTCAAGCCTTAAATATCTAGACCAGTTAAAACATTTTGGCAGTTAATATTGTATAGTTACATTGTAGCACATTTATTAGGAGCTATGGCCTGATTGATTTTTTTCTTTTTTCTTTTTTGTCTGTGTGACCTACTTATTTTCTCATCCACAAGATGTTGAGAATCCCTTCAACACTGAACTCTTCATGGGTTATTTTTGAACACTAATCATTGATTTCACTTATCTGGACCATAAATTTTAATTTTCTGGCCTGAAGTTTGGTTTTGACTGGGCACATTTCCAAGGAAATAATGAGTATTTGCTTAAACATGAAGCATCTGTGATTTTTCTTTTGCGATTCACTTATAGGAGAGCCCTCTGTTTATTAATAGCCTGGGGCAAGGGTTCTATGAAAGAGACAGAATGGATGGCTTTTCCTTTTTTACTTCCTGAGAAATGACAGATGGTATAACATAAACACCCAGTCTCTCACAAGATGTAATTTGAAAAGCCTTCCATTAAAAGTAGAAACTAGACACAGTGCACTTAAGGATAATCGACCTTGGATATAATCATCCTAACAAGCAACGAAACAAGCTCGCATCTCATCTCTGTCAATTATATGGGTGTCAGACACTTTTTCAAGTTCAAAGTAAAGTCTCTGTATTGTAAATATTTTAAATTTTTCTTTATATATATTACGATGTTTTTGACATCTTAAAAAGCTTTTCTGGTTGCAGAGAGCCTGTCTCTCCTGTGGCTTGTTAATTCTGAAAGATAAGAAAGCGCCCAGCCTGGAGCATGCCTTTCACATACCGATTAACCAGTCCAGTGCCATACCTCATCCATCTGACCTACACACCCCAGGAGGGGATATTCCTCTGCCTTAATCACCCCAGGGCCAGGAGCCAGGAGCCAGGCAACCCACACAAATTATTCAAACTAGCCAATCCTAAACTGTTCACCCTGCCTTGCCTTGCCTTTCCCAAGAAAATACCCCAAAAGGCAGTAGTCTAAACCTTCCCTTTCTCCTGTCTTCTGCCTCCTGACCACCCTGGTGTCTTCTTTCCTGCGTGGCCCTGGGTGGCTTGCTGTGCCTCCTGTCTCTAGGATATGTAAGTTTAATACACTTTTCTTTTTTTTTCCTGAGGCTCTCCTCTGTCTCCTCTTGTGGCCATAAAAGAATATAAAACAGTCTCTGCGTAAATTCTTTGCTTTCTATAGAATCATAATGATTCTCACCAGTCTTGGGCTTGGCTCTCATTTCCAACTCTTTCTATAAATGGACAGTTTCCTCCCCACCAACTTATTCTCAGAAAGATACATGCCAGACTGATGAGAGTATCTATCTGTGGTGAGGGAAGAAGGGCTATAACTGATCTTCAGAGAGGGTTTTAGCTTTACCTGTTAACAATTTAATTTTTTATAAGATAGATGAAACAAATATTCATAACTAGATTAAAATTTGTATTTAATTCAAAACCCTAGATATTGCCTCTGCTCTAGGTTATCTATTCCTGGGCCCTAGTATTACTGTGACTTCTGTTTTTCCCAAGTGTTTTCCAATGTTTCCTATGTTACCACACACAGGTGTATCCTTAAAATCCTACCCCCTCTTTGGCTCCCATTGTGAGGTAATATTTTAGTGTATTTCCTTTGGGTCAAGAGTATGTATGAACACATATGTATTTACTTACATAGAAATGGAACCTTTGTCTGCTAAAGAAATATGTTAAACTTACTTGTTTTTGACTTCCAAGACTGCCCCCGCCTATATAATAGTAATTACATTTCTATGTTTAGCACTTTAGAGCCAAAAAAACACTTTTATTTTCCATCTCAATCCCCAAAATAGTTCACTAAGGTAAGTAGAGTCTACCTTCCAACCCCCATGCCAAGCTTCCTTGCTGCTTTCACTTCCTTTTCTTATAATATGGCAAACTACTTTTTCCTGATAAGCCTGGTCACTTTCAACCTCTTATTTCTGTTTCCTCATTATTTACCATCTAGGCTGAAACGGATATTTGCAAGAGAAAATAATAATAGAAAATAAGCCTCCATTATAAGATGGCATTATTTGTATGAAGGGCCTGTTTATGGAAAGGACAATATATTAAAATAGTATTTTTACAATTTTTAAATATTTTAAAAAAGTAAATATTTACTTTTAAGAGTAGATTGAACATGTCATCTGCTGAGAAGCTAAGGAAGGACATGAGCATGTGTGTAGATTTCTGACATGAGAGCAGTAGAAAAGAGCATTTACAATAGCTAATTTGTCTGTTTTCTTTCTATCCCTTTCCTCCTTAAATTCATGTCATAATATGTCATAATGTTATCATCAAGATATTTACAAAATACAGACCTGATTTAAAAATATTGCCTTGATTAAAAACCTTTGCTGGATCACCATTACCTACCAAGTCAAATCTGAATCCCTTAGCCTGATGTATAGATTCTTTAAACACATGGTCCATCCGACCTTTCTAAGTCCATTTGTGCCCTCTGTACCAAAAACTCTATGTTCTAGTCATACAAAGTTGACAAAGTGACAAAAAGCACCTAAACTCACCAGATGCTGCCAATCCTCCATGACTTTGCTCTCCCTGTACCCACTGACAAAGAATGCCCTGTGGCCACTTCTTCACTTGTTGAACTCTTACTCATCCTTCATGTCTACCTAAAATGTTCCTTCTAAGAACTCTCCATCCAGAATTAATACTAACTCATTAAAACAATATTATAAAATGCTTAGATGGACAAGGAGACATAGAAGAGTACAAGAGAATGCACAGGAGGCTGTTAATATTGAGTATAGTTATTTGGATTTTTATTTCTTCCAATGACCAAGGAATACTTTTTCTTTTCCCTGGGACCAGGTTTCCTTTTATTGCCCAGGCTGGAATGCAGTAGTAAAATCATAGCTCACTGCAGCCTCTAACTCCTGGGCTCAAACAATCCTCCTGCCTCAGCCTCCTGAGTAACTAGGACAACAGGTACATGCCAACATGCCCAGCTAATTATTTTGTTGTTGTTTTTTTTTTCACCATGTTGGCCAGGCTGGTCTCGAATTCTGACCCTCAAGCAATCCTCTCATTACAGCCTCCCGAAGTGCTGAGATTATAGGCATGAGCCACTGCACCTGGTCAAGTAATACTTTTGAGGTATAAAAAATTAAAATGAGCTGGACATGGTGGCTCATGCCTGTAATCCCAGCACTTTGGGAGGCCGAGGCTGGAGGATCACTTCAGGCCTGGAGTTCGAGACCAGCCTGGCCAACATAGCGAAACCCCATCTGTACTAAAAATACAACAAATTAGCTGGGTGTGGTGGAATCCCAGCTACTTGGGAGGCTGAGGAATGAGAATCAATTGAACCCGGGAGGCAAAGGTTACTATAAGCCGAGATCTGTCTCAAAAAATATATATATATTAAAATGAAGATTTTAAAATAAAAGCAATAATTGATAAATACTTCAATGAATAAAACTATATTGATTTATCTATATTAATTTTGTACAGGGAAATTCTATGATTTTTAGGCCCTTGGATACCTGGATTCTTATTCCTGAGCCACTAACAACTAGATGTGGAATCTTGGTGAAGTCAAAGTCTCTGAACTTAATAAGATTAGAATGTTAATAAATGAACTTTAAAGTTCCTTCCAGCACTAAAATTCTACGGATTTAATCACATATATGCTTCAATGAATATATTATCGCACTTCGCCAATCTGATTTTTATGATTTCAAAAGTTGTTAAAAGGAGTTAGTTTTGTAGTACTTCTTTGTCTATTTCTGGGGCAGGGGTGACCTCAAATATAAGTGCTATAGAAAACAAGACAGATAATTCAAAATATCACCCTTCTTCTATGTTTCCATGGTGGCTTTCGATACATACAACACAATATTTCTTAAGACGCTATAATTTCTTGGTTTGCATTTCTGGATTTTTCCTTTTATTTTTGAGACGGAGTTTCACTCTTGTCACCCAGACTGGAGTGCAATGGTGCAACCTTGGTTCACTGTAACCTCTACCTCCCAGGTGCAAGGGATTCTACTGCCTCAGCCTCCTGAGTTGCTGGGATTATAGGCACCTGCCACCATGCCGGGTTATTTTTTGCATTTTTAGTAGACGGGGTTTCACCATGTTGGCCAGGCTGGTCCCAAACTCCTGACCTCAGGTGATCCACCCACCTCGGCCTCTGAAAGTGCTGGGATTACAGGCATGAGCCACCACATCTGGCCACATGTCTGTTTTCCTATAGACTGTGAGCCCCCAGCATGGCTGTAAGGGCAGGAAATGCATCTCCCTGGTGCCACACACTGGCTTGACTACACAGTAGGTGATTAACAGTTCAATGAAGAGATGAATTGAAATAAAGGACATTTGTGTAAAAATATTCTCTTTGTTTTTGTTTGTAGAGATGGAGTCTCTGTCGCCCAGACTGTAGTGCAGTGGTGTGATCTTGGCTCACTGCAACCTCCGCCCCTTGGATTCTAAGGATTCTCCTGTCTCAGCTTCCTGAGGAGCTAGCTGGGGATTACAGTGTGCACCATCACACCTGGCTAATTTCTATTTTATTTTATTTTTTTTAGTAGAGATAGGGTTTTACCATGTTAGCCAGGCTAGCCTTGAACTCCTGACCTCAAGTGACCCGTCTACCTTGGCCTTCCAAAGTGCTGGGATTATAGGCATGAGCCACCACACCTGGCCTGTGTAAAAATATTCTGATCTAAGAGAAAAGGATGACTAATCTTGTGATTGATAACTTGAAATCTTGTCTTTTTTCTTTATAATTTAGATTAGAATTTTAATTGATCTGTGACATATTCATTAATCACAACAATTTTAGGAATTCTTGATAATTTTTACAAACTTTATTGGCTTTCAGGTTGTTGCCAAATTAATTCGACCATCAAGAAAAAAAGAGCAGGTTTTATGCTAGTATGGGTCAAAAGCTTTTTTCTTTCTGATTGCAATGCCTTCAGCCCACTCTGGGCGATGAGGCGGGAAGATGTGAAGAGCTCAATGTAGTTGTGGTCCATCTGCAGGGACTGGAGAACTCTTCTAGGAAAATCTCACCTGAAGTCCTTGTCTTAGTGAGGCTAGGCCAGGCCATGGAAAGAACTAGGGACCACCCCATTCTCACCATTGTCCTATATGCCATCTGAATTAAACATACACTCTCCATCCAAGGAAAAGCAAAGAAAAGTGACAAAGGGCCCATGGATTTAATTCCAACTATAAACGATGGTGTTTCCTTGCCCTCTTCTGTGGTGATGGTCTTTCTGCTGCCCAGTGGGTCTAAGAGTAGCCACTGGCTCAAAGGCATTCTAACAGCAGTGCCCTAAAACCAACATCCTTGAACCTCTCATAGAAAACAAGAAGTGATCTGAGTATTATTTATGTATGCCTTACTCATAGAGATTTGCAACAAATTTTAAGCATTTATAAATAGAAATATTAGGAATTTTAAAAAATGAGATTGCTAAACAAAAATAGATTTCAAATAACAATAAAAGTAAAATATAATTATTAAAGAGCATACCGCAGTACCCTGGGGTTCCACATACTGTCTTCATGAGCACTTGATGTTCCACAATTTTAGAGAGTCCAAAATCAGCTAACAACACAAGAAAAAAATTTAATGAAGCACGTCTTCTCAGCTTTTATGACAAAATATTTGTTATTCAAAAATAAAACTAACTTATTTATCTATTTGCTTTCTTTTGTATTTGATGATGGGGTGAAGGTGGGTGGGAACAAGTCACCCAAGAGGAAGCTAAAGAAAACAATCCATGTGTTTCTTTAAATTGGAGAAAAATATGACTTCCAAATACATTTACAAATAAATCTATATTTAATCTTTGTTCTTCTGTACAATTCCCCGCTTTCAGCAAATAAGCAATTTTTTTCTTTCTTTCTTGTTTTTGTTTGTTTGTTTGTTTAGATGGAGTCTTGCTCTGTTGCCTAGGCTGGAGTGCAGTGGCGTGATCTCGGCTCACTGTAACCTCTGCCTCCCGGGTTCAAGCAATTCTCTGACTCAGCCTCCCAAGTAGCTGGGATTACAGGCACGTGCCACCACACCCGGCTAATTTTTTTGTATTTTTAGTAGAGACGGAGTTTCACCGTGTTAGCCAGGATGGTCTTGATCTCCTGACCTCGTGATCCACCCACCTCAGTCCCAAAGTGCTGGGATTACAGGCGTGAGCCCCCGCGCCCAGCCAAGCTATTTTTTCTTAAAGTAATAGTTGCAATAGTTATAGTTTGTCTAATGTTGTTACTTCTGAAATTTATGTAACAGTAACTCTAAGGGACAATACAGAATTAATGATATAATCCAGAATCTTTAATTTATTGACAGAGAGGAGAAAAAAATTAGACTTTCATCAGTGACACGAGAATTAACAGAAATATCAAAAGGTTTGTTCAGCTTGAAAATACATTCAGTCTCCAATGTATTTCACTTATAAGAATTTACTCTCATAAGAAGACTATAAGATTTTTTTGGTAAGAATCCTTTTGATTTATTTCTCAGAATATTACCTAGGTAAAAGATTATCGAAAGTTGCTACCATTATGAACTATTTGCTGAGCTATATCTCTTGCACTCAGGAAACATCAGGAAACCATTCAAGGGCATTCTTCAAGAGAGGCAGGTGCAGAATGAATTCCATTTTAGACTTCAAAGATAAACCCACATTTCCTGGCAGGTGCCTGATCCTTATCAGTGGAAGCAGCAGGAAGCCCTTCAGAAAGAAAACCTCTCCTGCCTAAATTAGTATCTATCCATCCATTTAAAGAAATTGCTTTAAGGATTAAATCTTTGAAAGTGATGTGAAAGGAAATGGAAAATGCCTGCTGTCCCCTGCCTTACAGGAGTGATTATGAGAACAAGCTGGCTGCCCAGCAGGACTTTCAGGACTTTTTCCTTAGGTTCTTGCATTCATAAAGCACATTATGTTATCTGAGCTCTTCCCTGATATGAACAACTTAATTGTTAAAGGTGTTAACATCTGTAAATGCAGTAAACTTGGCAGATTAGCACGATAAGGACGGCACCAGAAGAGCAATGCCCTTCAGAGGATTTAATGAAGATTCCACTAGTGAGAATTCATCGAAAATAAAGTTTATAATATTTTTTGAAATGAAGATTTGCTTTGGAAGATACATGGAAAGTAACATTTATTTTTTTCTAAAGTGCTAATTAAAGGTTTCTTTGGGTAGATCAGAATTTCCCAAAGTTCATCTTTATAGTTTTTCAAAATGCTTATTGGTAAAAATAAAAAAAAAGTCTCATAGAATATGATATAATATGTCAATTTACATGTTAACAGTTTAAAGGTTCTGGAAAGTCCTATAGAAATACAAATCTTGTTTAACTTTTTTAAAGTTGGCACTTCCTAACTTATTTGATCAGCCATAGCATTTCTGTGAATCGTTTCCATCCTCATCTACCCTGCTGAGAAACCAGTGTTCTATGGAGTGCATTTTGGGAAAGGCAGATCTTAATTTATCTCTGTTCATATAAACAAGCGACTCAAAGCCTAGACTCACTAATATGTGCTAAATATTTTATGTCAAAGTTCTTTATTACCTAAAATTAAGCTCCAAGCAATCTGTGGAATAAAAGTTAATATCTCCAAAAGATGTGTTACTTTTTCTATCATTTTGTTCACTATAAACTTATTTACAAAATACAAGGTCATCTCCTGTGGTCCTTGCCATTTCTAAGCTGTGATTCCTTTGTGTGCCCAGCAACAGAATACTAACTTCTAAGCCATATTTTCCAAATAAACATTCCAGGAAAGAGCACAAACTTCCAAAACAACATATTATTCCTTTACAGATGTCAATTATTCAGGAAAACTGAATGGATGTAAAACTGGATGGAGCAATATTTAAAAATTCCACACAGTAAAATTTTTTCTGCTCTGAAAAAAGGAGTCACAAAACAAGAAGAAATGTTCTCACCAATTTTGAGTGGTGCATCTGGGGCTGGAGTTGCATAAAGAAGATTCTCTGGTTTGAGATCACGATGGACAATCCCATTTTCATGTAGATACTAAAGAGGGAAAATAATGAAATAACATTTGTGTAATGCTACTTATGGTTCGAATGTCTATACTTAATCTTTTAAGAACTATAAGTTATGTGATTCAAGAACACACATATTATGACTTAACAATAAGTACCATAAAGGAAAATCTGTTTTAAACTGTATACATTAAATAATACTTTATAAATAGTTACCTAAATGTGATGCAATTTAAATTGTATAGAATCTATTCCCAGAATGAAATATTTACTCCTCAGCTAATATTAGTTACAATTCTCTTTATGCATATTACTATATCAACTGGAATTAGCTAATTACTATAATGATGTCAAGGTGCTGTGTACTGAAATTTGTCTGGCTTATTATCTAAAAAGCATAATTGGATGTGTGATCTTATAAACCTGTATAGCAAAGACTTCATAATTATTGTCTGAGCAGACATATAGATGTGAGTATTTTAGACATATAGATGTGAGTTATTATAGAGAACTATCCTTAACAAGACAAATACTGTTTGATAATGATGGATGCACTCATAGGCTCTTCTGAGAATTAGTAAATCTAACTGTCAATATAGATGTTGAAAGCTGTATTTGAGATGAATCTTAAAGATCACATCTAGCAACTCTGCTCATTTTATTGTACTTTAAATTATTTTGTAAAATCACGTATAAGCATACATGCAACATATTCTCACTGTAAATGCTGAAGTCCTACCTGATTTCCCTTCCCCCAGATCCAGTTCCAGTCCCCTCTTCAAAAGTAATCCCTCATCAGTTTGAAACGTTTTTTCCCAAAAATTTTGTTTGAACATTTTTTCTATGCATTTACAAACGAGTCTATATACACTGGGCTAGATTCACTAATGCATAGAAAAAGCATTCTAGGCATTAGTGAATCTAGGTTCTGAGGCACTTGTTTATATGAACAGATTTCTTTACATATATCAAATATTCAGGACATCTGTGTATTACACTGGCTCATGCCCGTAATACCAGCAATTCGGTGGGCTGAGGTGGAAGGATCGTTTGAGTCCAGGAGTTCGAGACCAGTCTGGGCAACATAACAAGAGCCCATCTCTATGAAAAATTTTAAAAAGCCAGGGATGGTGGTGCATGCCTTGTAGTTCTAGCTACTCTGGAGGCTGAGGTGGGAGGATCACTTGAGCCCAGGAGGTCAAGACTTCAGTGAGCCATGATCATGCCACTGCACTCCAGCCTGGGTGATAGAGCAAGACCCTGTCTCAAAAGAAAACAAAAACAAAAACAAAAAACCAAACCAAAAAAAAGACTATATATGTATATACACAAGGTAATATCCCTGGTTTCCTCCATTTTCCTACTTAAATATATCATTAATACAATTTTTAGGTGGCTTTTTTTCTGCTTAACAAAATATCTTTGAAGGCTTACCTTCGTATCAGTTCAGTGTATTCTATTGAATTCTTGCATCTTGTATTATAATTAATTTACTTATTCATTTTTAATGGACATTCAAGTTGTTTTCAATTTTTAAAAAGTTACAAGTAATACAATATAAACATTCCAGCACTTGAATATTTGAGTGTTTCTGCTGGTATTTTTCTAGGACAGATACCTGGGAGCAGGTGCAGTTGTGGAGTCAAGGCATACAGCATTTTTATTTTAATACACACTTCAAAATCACTTTCCTAAAAGCCTCCATCAATTTTCACTCACACAAACAATGTATGCATATATGTTAATATATTTGCTAAATCTGTAGTTTTAACTTTTGCTGAGCTGGAGTGCAAAGATTGTGTCTTAAGTTTGGTTTAATTTGCCTTTCTCTGTTCACTAGCACAGTTGAGCTTCTCGGTCAATCAGTTTTCCTCTTCCATGAACTTCCTGTTCATAACATCTGCCCATGTTTCTGTTGGTTTAAGAGAAAAAGTTTCCAGTGTGCTGTACTCTCTCTCCTTTCCTACCTCATGTGGGAAGGCAAGGAGTCTTTTATACTTAAGCCAAGTAAGGGGGGTTGGGGAGGTACTGTTTCAAGATCGCTTCGTGATTTGGGGAAACAGATAACTGGCTCATGCATGAAAATGGAAAGAAGAGTGGATAGTTGCAGCAAGAGAATGCAGAGAGGGCCTCAGGGAGATTCAGCTACTCTCAAATAGTAGCTGGATGTACATTTCTCATGGGCCCAGTGTGGATTCTGCAGGAAGGAATTAGACATGAGTCTCCATGAAGAAACTCTTCACGGGAGTGTTTCCTGCCAGGGGATACCACCTTAGCATCACAGAAAGCAGAGTGTGAGGGTTGTGACAGTGGCACCTGAGGCTCTTACATGTTTTAAACACTTACTGTATTTTAAGCTCTATTTTAAATACCTTATACCTGTTGACTCATTTAATCTTCACAACAGCTCTAACCAGTAAGTCGTCTAATATTTGTTTTCCAAATGAAGAAACTGAGGCACAAAGAGGCTACGAAATCTGTACAGTATCACAACTACACACTAGAGTTGGGATTCAGACTCAGGCATTTGGCTGTAGAGCACATACGTCTTGCCTATTACATAATTCCCAAGGAGATGCTCAATGAACATTTGTTACTTGATTGATTAAGGTGAGGGAACAAAAGAAAAATAACAACGAAGGAAAAGAGGGGAGGATACTGGAAAGGAAGGTAATGAAGGTAGGAAGAGAAATGAGAGAATGACAGAGGAGCATGCTCGACCATGAATGATACCCAGGGAAAACATGCGGTATCCCCAAGAAGGAAGATACTGTATCTTGATATAAGCTGAGTTTGAAGGGGAAGATAGATAGAATATCTCATATAGTACCTTTGGAACATATCTAAGAATTGCATAGTTTGGGACTAACGGAACATACTGATTTTTCCCCCTAATCTTACCCAATTTAGAAACTCCGTTGTGTTGAGAAGAAAATGACGCTAAACATAGGAACACAGTAACAATGACAAATGAAATGACCTGGTAAGTTTTGTTTAGCAAAGAACTAATTATATGAAGATCCTCACTAAATGTTGTTCTGGCTTTCTTGAAACAAAAAGGTGGTTGCGTTCTAAGTGCAAGTTAAACAACAGCAGCAAAAACAACAAAAAAGAAAACATCATTTGGCACTCCATAAAAGAGAACTACACCAGATAAAGGAAGGAAAGTTTAGAGAAAAATACTAGAACGAGGAGCTATACACTACCAAAGGAACAAGCTTTAAAACAAAACAAAGCAATTAAATGTTAAAGGTCATGATCTTGGCTTTTAAAAAGACATGCAGAGATAATTTGCTAAACATTAGTTGGTGTAGAAAGATTATCAAAAGTCATGATATATTCATATATATATAGTATATATAGTATATATATATAGTGTGTGTATATATAGTATATATATATAGGGTGTATATATATATGTGTGTGTGTGTGTGTATATATATATATATATATATACACATATATATATAGTAGGGGGAGGCATTTAAATATATCTGACTGATAAAATGTCAGGAGTCACTATTTCATTTTTGTTTACATCCCCTGATAAACTTTGACCAATAGAATTTCTAACCTTTACATTATCTCAAGTCAGAAAGACAGGTAGAAGGAAAATGTGAAGTATGATTTTTCTTTTCCCAAAAAGATACAAACATTAGAAAGATCAACACTCTTTTAGAGCACATGTTCTCAAACTTTTTGGTCTCAGTAACCCTTTATATTCAAAAAAAATGTTGGAAACCCCAAAGAGTTTTTGTTTATGTGAGTTACATCAAGCAAGACTTACTGTATTACTAGTTAAAATGAAAATTAAATTAATAAATTAAAATGCCTATTAATTTTGAAAAAGCAATAAGCTCATGACATTGCTTATTAAAATATTTAAAAATATAACTGAAAATATTAAATATATTAATATTATGTTAATAAGATATATAATATTTATATATTTTAAAATTTGTTAAAATATACTACATTCTAAAATAAAAATAACTGTATTTTCTAAAACAAAAAATTAGTAGAGTGCTAGTCTTTCAGTTTTGTAAATTTCATTAATTTCTGGCTTAACAGAAAACAGCTAGACTTTCATATTTGCTTCTGCATTGTCTGGTATAAAATCACATACCATGTAGCCTCTGGAAAATTCCACTGTGTGTGTGTGTGTGTGTGTGTGTGTGTGTGTGTGTATATATATATATATACACATATATATATATATATATGTTTTGTTTTGTTTTTGTTGTTGTTTTTGAGATGCAGTCTGTCGCCCAGGCTGGAGTGCAGTGGTGCGATCTTGGCTTACTGCAATCTCCACCTCCCTGGTTCAAGCGATTCTTCTGCCTCAGCCTTCCGAGTGCCTGGGACAACAGGCACGCGCCACCATGCCCAGCTAATTTTCTTTGTATTTTTAGTAGAGACAGGGTTTCACCATGTTGGCCAGCTTGGTCTCTAACCCCTGATCTCGGGTGATCCACCTGCCTCGGCCTCCCAAAGTGCTGGGATTATAGGCATGAGCCACAGCACCTGACTGAGATGCCTTCATATTATGATAAAATGATTTTGACATCACAGAACCCCCTAACAGGATATCAGGATCCTCCAGGGATGCCTAGCCTAGACTAGACTTTGAAAACTGCTATCTTGGAGCATCTGAAGACATAAAAAGATCAATTTAAAGAGCCGAATAATAGGCAGGCTTCCCTTTATTTTAAAACTGATTTTTAAATGAAATACACACTTCTAATATCATCAACACTAATCTCATTACTTCACAATCACTGTACATAGAGAAGAGGAAAAGAAAATAAAGAATAAAACATGCTGCTAAAGATTGTGTGGTCATGGGAAAATGTGCAAAGATATTTTATGATATCATATTAATGCTATCTATAGAGCTGATAAAGAAATACCTAATCATGGAGAAACATATCTTACCAAGATATTGTTGATTTTAGCTACAGATTATGTAAATCATGGGGATTAACATAAATAGATAAATGCACTAGAAAGAATAAAAACATGGTAACTGGGTATTCTAGAATAAACCATGTGTTCAATGTAATCATAATTAAAGTAAAGCAAAGACATGCAAGAAAACAGAAAAAAACAAACCATAAACTGGGGAGAAGAACAGGGGAGAAGATTTTTAAAATCTGCTATGTCAGTCTAACAATTTAATGGAGACAGAAACAACAAATCTGACAATTGTAGCACCCTACTTCTAAAGGTTATCTTGACAAATGCTAACCTTTAATAAAGAAATTACAAAAGCAAATAACCAGGGGTATACAAGTTAATGAAAACTTTAAGGAATAAAAATAAGGAAGAGGAGGAAAAGAAATAGTAGGAGTCAGGGATGCACAATTAATTTATTGGCTCATATTTTAAGTGTGTTATATTTTTAAAAAGCATAAGACAAAAATATAATTTTATCTGCAGAGTAGTTGAGAGAGACTAACATATTTTTAATATATATTATAAAATAAATGCAATATTTGCTGCCAAAGGCATATCTCTGCTAAGTTCTGTTTAAATATCTTGCCCTCAGTCTTGATCATGGGTTGACAGAAATACGTATATTGAGATTTTTTTTTGCATTGTTTCTGAAACAATTATTAAAGAAAGACTTCATGAGTGGTGCTTTGGGGTAATATGCCCAAAGTATATCATTTGTTAGCTATGTGACCTTAAGCAATTTATCTGTCCTTTAAGCCTCGGTTTTCTCATCTGCAATGCCCACTTTGCAGATTGTAGTGGGAATTAGAAATGAGGTGTGTAAGTACTTAGTATGTTATGAGCATGTAGTAGATATTCTATGTGTAAATGGTAGCTATTCGGACTAAATCCTTGCTATTTCACATCCTTTGTAAAATACATCACATTTAGCAATCCTTTGAGACTTGGAAAACTTGCTCTTTTCTAAAGTTTCAAAGGATACTTTGATCAGAAAATACTTGCTTTATAATTCATATTTTTTCCTTCTGTTTTGCTGCCAAAAATCTCAGTGAAAAGGAGGTTTCAATTACAGTAAATAGCCGAGTTTGGATGTGTTTACCTCTTCCTTCCTCTACCTGGCTTTTGATTCCTTTTTCTAATTTAATAGAAATTTTGTATGCATTTTTCATTTAATTTGCCATAAATCTTCTACCCAAGATGATGCAATATAACTTATAAATAGAATATGTCATATTTATGTCTTTCTTCCCTCTTGAAAAAGGTCTCAGTGAAATGTGTACTGAATTTTCTCTGTATGTGTTTATAGTTTACAATAAGAAAGTTTAGGTGTTAGAAAAGAAACAGTTTGTGGTGATTAGGATTTGAAACATTCTTACTATAGTTTTGTCAACTATGTAACAAAAAATTTCTAAAATAAATAATATTTGTCCTTGATAAACAGTTGCACTTCCAGTTCTGTTACTTTGTTTATGCTCAGTTCTCCTGGGATTTTCTGTAGTTCTTCCAGAGCCATCCCTTAGTGCTGCTTGGATCTCATCCCATGCCCTCCTGACTCCTGAGTCAAGGTCCATGTCTCCTGCCTTCTCTTTACCTCTTCCTCTCCATTTCCTCTTTGTTCCCTTGCATCACATTAGTATGCTCTAGACTAGGAGCTATGGTCCTCAAAAAGAAATAAGAAAAAGAAAGCAACCACTACCTCCATATTCTCTCAAACCCACATATTCCCAGCTTTCTCTGGCTATACTCAATTATTTCCTATTCTAGTCAGGCAATTTCCTGAAAATGTAGTCTCCCTTCATTTTTGTTTCTTTAACACACTATAATCTTATTTTTGTCCTATCAAACCCAATACCCATGTTCTGACTCATTTTTCTCAACCCAAAGACATCTGACTACATTGGCTAGTCTCTCCTTCAGACTCTCATAGGCCAGTGTTCCTGGCATCAGCAGCCTGGCTTTCCTGACTCCTCTGTTCTTTCAGCCTCCTTCCCTGGCTCCAGGTCTTCCACTTGCTTAGGACCCTCTGCTTTTTCTGTGTTTCCAGGGTGAGCTCATCCAAACCACAAATTGAGTTACCCCTTATTCCACTGTGTCCCAAATCTCTATTGCCTGCCTATACTTCCCTGTAGCTCCGGACTCCATTCAACTTTCTACTTTACATTCCATTGGAATGTTTCATTGGTGCTCCAGTCTCAACATTTCTAAAACTAAACTCATAGTTTACCCTAAGTCTGCTTCTTCTGTACCTATATTCCCAATCCCTACAAATGATACCATCCAACTGACCAAGCCAGAAACCTGAATTCATCCTATTCCTTCATCTCCTTTATTTGACACACCCAATCTGTGTTGATGTGTAGGCTCTCCCTCCTTAGTGGCTTGTGTATCCCCACCTCCTTTCCCTGCTTACTGCCCTTGCCTCCAGCCAGGCCACTAGCATGTTTTCCCTCTTAATTACTCTAATAACCAGCTTAGCTGTCAGCTTCCCAATTTCCAGCATTAACCTCCTCCAGTCCGTGCTTCGCACTGCCACAAGAGTAGACAGATCTAGATATGGCACTCCCCTGCTTATAACCTTCAGCATCTTTCCAAAGTTTCCAGCATGCAGGGCAGCAGCAATGTTGTGTTTGATTGTGTAGCTCTTGAGTAGGGATCACAAACTCTCGAGGGGCGAGGAAGATACCCTAAAAGAATGAAGGAGGTAGGCATGGAGTAAAATAAAAGGGAGACATTGGAAAGTTGTAGGGACTGTGCCTGTTTGTGGAGAGAGCATGACCCTTTAAGAGGCAAAGGCTACTCCGGTTCAGCCAACTGTGGTCAGGTGGGATGCAGACCCCAGGTTGTTAGCTCTTCTGATTTTTCAAGGCGAGGCAGAAATTAAGATTCTTTTGATGTGAAATATTCCAAATTTTAAATGTTGGCAACTAAGTTGAAAAATGTTAAATCCTGCACAGGCCAAACAAAATACTGCAGTCTGTAATTTTGCTTTAAAGTTTAAAAGGGAGCTGGGCACTCAGTAGATGCCCAATAAACATTTGTTAAGTGTATGAATAAATAAATGATTATTTTTCTGACTCCACTTCCTAAATTGAACATTTACAGTGTTTGTTCTCCTAGTCTTCTTTTTTGCTGTAAACTCTTTGAGCACATTTGTCTACTCTTTCCTTCTGCTACTTTTTATAGCATAAAGGAGTATACATGAATGTAAAAAATTATGATTAATCTTAAATTTTTTATATAAAATTTAACTATAACACTTATGGATTACTTGGATAATTTTTTACAATAAATTTTCTCTAAGTGGCAGGCATTTCATATATTTGTTAATCCTGAATACCACACGTTTGCTACAAATGATGTGATTTGAATATGATAGATACAGGGTACATTTAGCTGGCAACTATATCTATTCTCACATTAACTAAACATACTACGTAATTACATTGCTAGCAGTTTGAGAATTAAAGGTCATTCCATGACAGTATCTTAAAAGGATTTCCAATTCAATGTTGTTTCTTAAGCTCCAAGATCATTTATCCAACTGCCTTGTCTCATTTCCAGTTGGATATCTTGTGGGCACGTTAACTTTATCATGTCCATAGCAGCACTCTCGACCTCCCTGCCCTCTTCCAGTTTCTTCCACCTGAAAACGTAATCTCTCCATCAACTTAAGTGTTCAAGTCAAAATTTGACTTTCTCTCCCTCACCATCTACATCCAATTCACAATTAAGTTCTTTCAACTTTAATTCCAAAATGTCTCCAGAATGGCCCTGTCTCTTTCATGAGCATTACTCCAGCTGGATGGCCATAGCAGCCCCTTTAATACTTGCTTTGATTTTCAGCATGCCACTTTTCACACTACTCTTTACATAAAGCACAGGGAATCAGGCCATTTCTTCTCCTTGTGAAAGTCTTCAATGGTTTTCCACGACTTCATCCTGGCCTTCAAGGTCTTGGTGATCTGGTTCCTATGCTCCTCTCCAGCCTCATATTCTGTCACTCTCCCCTCTCTTGTTCTGTTCTCTGATACAGATTTTCTCTCAGTTTTTCAAAATCCTTCATCTCTTTCTCACCTCTGGCTGTTCCCTGCCTGAGCCCTTTCACACTTCTTCATCTGGCCAGCTCTCCTCATCCTCAGGACTTAGCTATAATGTCACTTCCTCAGGGAAACTGTACCTACCCTTCCAAAGTAACATATGTGTCAGCTCTTATATCCTCTCATTGATGCTGCCTATTTTTCTTTACAGCATGTATGTTTCTTTGCAGGCTTTCCATTCAGGATGTCTCCTCCACTGGACTGAGAACTCCATAAAGACAAAGAATCCCCAGATACTACATTTCCTTCACAGAGCCTAACACTAACTATGCATTCAGTAAACGCTTTTGAATGATTAATAAATAACTCAATTTTCCTATAGATGCACATATTGTTCTACTTTTTAAATCACAAACTTATAGTCAAAAGGTGATAGTAATCTAGACCTTTTATTCATTTGTTGTTATTCATTTGTAATAGAAGTTAAAATATTAAAATAGAAAATGTTGTGCTTACATCGTGGCAATCTATGTCCACAGCAATGCCACTTCATCATCTTTAGCAGAAGCACGGCTCTTAGCATCTTTGCACTTATTAAACATATACTATTCTTGGTAGATAATAATACTTAGTCACCTCAGTGGTGCTTATTGAGTATTAGTGAGATAAATGAGATTTACCTTGTCACTTTGAGAAAGGCCAAAAACCGGTAAGAATATTTTAACTGCGAGATCAGAAGAAAGAGTTTCATCTTCCAAATGACATTTTAAACCATTACCTAATTCGTTTTTGTTCTATAGTAGCATTATGTTGGTAGTTATAGCTGAATTAATTTCTTCACATGCTTTGAAGTTGATCTGAATATTCAATACAGCGTTGCCTCAGGGGAGTTTGGGGAAAGACTGTTGAAAATTCACCTGTTAGTTTTCTCTTCAGTACCCTTTGTGTCTGAAACTTTTCATAAATTGTACTCGTCAGTGTATTAAAGCGAAACTGATGTGCTGACTTAAAAATCAAGTGGCTAAAGAAGTAGTGATGCACCTAGCTATAATAATACACTAGGGAGAAGTGGGTAAGTTCAAAGGCATCTGTTAATAAATGAAGGCATCCTGTTAGACTCCAGTAGTGAGAATGAAGATGGCCAAGGTTGCTGCTGGCCCTGCAGTTGAGGTTTATGTGTGTGCTTTGTTGCTTTAGGATTTGGGTATGGCCCAGAAGTCTCAGAATGAAGCATCACTTTGCTGGAAAATACTTGCTGGGATGGCAATGTCATAGGGGAAAAGAACAGGATGCTGGTAGAAAGATAATGATGAAAGCCTCTGGGTAGGGAATCCAGGGGTGTCAGGTTAGAGTAGTAGACAAGAGAAGAGGTCACAAAGAACACACTGACAGTGGCATGAGTCTCCTCTACATACTAAGTCAGAGTGGAGAAACACGGATATTTTCATTGGATTAGAAATTTATTTTCCTGTCTATACATATGCATGCCATAGAACTATATTAAGTACGTATTTCTAAGATAAACTATATGACACTGGTGGAAAATGTCATTTTGCCTACATTACTTTTCTTAGATTCAATTCAAAACCTGAAATCCTTACTCAATTAAGATTTTAATGAAACACTTATCTTTGTTTTCAGTAGCAATCCTTATTAAGTGAATGGTTATTATTTTTAATTAGATATTATGCAAAAAAATGAATAGAAAAAGCTAGGTGTCTAGATATAAACAGACAAATTTCATGCTGACAGGATAAAAGTATATAAAGAAAACTGGAACAATTTATGTGCAATCTACAAATCAGCATATAATATTTATTTGTATATAAGGTTAGAACAAGTATATGTTGTGAGGCAACTGAGAAGATGTTGAGATTAAGAGGATAAACATGATTATGACATTCTCTAATTTCCACTGTATGTGCCCATGTTTCAGAAAAGGTGAGAATTTAGGAATGGAGGCTATGGAAAGGTTTGGCTAATGAAATAAAGGTGGTATTCAGGAAAAACTTCAAAGCTTGGGAAAAGGTTCAAAAATGATCTACAATTAAGGAGAAAGAAGCAGCAAGCAAATTTTTGTAATGGGAAAGAAGAGATTAGATTGGAGCACAAAAGTAAAAAGGGAAGCTCCTGAGTCTGCACACTCTGGCCAAGCAGAACCTGGGGATCTTGACCTTGGCCCTACAGACAGGCTGAACTGTTTGCATTGTCCAGAGAAGCTGATTGGGCAGGACTGAGGATGAATGAAGAAATTACTCCATCCTCAGGCAAAGAGATGAGCTCTTTCACTAGGATGAGGAAGCTGAAAATATCATTATGAAAGATGGCTGTGCTTTAGATGACAGTATATACTTTATATATTAAATAATATTAAAAAATAAAAGTAGATATTTGGAATGTACTAGAGAAAGAAAAGAGTTTTGGGATGCAAGTAAAAGGTATGTCAAACATGACAAAGAGTGAAAATTTGTAGTTTTTCCTTGGAAAAATGTACATTCACCAATGTATAAATGATTCCTAAAGCAAGTAGCATTAAAGTAGAATGAGGAATTAAAAAATATAAAAGCTCCAATCTTATCTTACCATTTAGTCTTTAAAAAAATGCAATAACCAAAATCTCAAATTCCCTTTTAAAAGAGACAAAGACTGCTGCTCTGAATTCAGGGGGTGTCTAGACATGTAATTAAACTCTCTCTACGGTCCTAACAAAAACTGTTTCATTGTGTAATGAAAGCTACTGCATAGTAATTTAGTTTAATTACAGCTATGCTGTGTTCAATGGGCTGTGTGTGGTTAATTGATAATGTCTCAGGAGTTGGTAGGAGGAAGTTTGAATCTCTTTAAAAATCTAACAGGACAAAGAAGAAACAGTCATTACAGAAAGAAAACAGTATTCTGACCACAGTTTTCTTGATGGAAAGAAAAATTAAACTACATGAATTTACTCTTTTCTACTCAAAAAAAATTAGAGTGAGTATACATAAATTTAAGTAGGAACTTCAAAGTGAATACCCTATTTTGGTGTCATGTCTGCTTTGGAGACCTAGTAGGTACTACCATCGTCTTTATCATTGACCTCTACTCTGTGATGCCTTAAGAATCATCAACAGAATATACGAGAAAAGCAGTAAGGAACTACTATCTCTCATGACCAGCTCAACAGGCCTGGTTAGGATTGTCTGGCCGTGAAATCTGTGCTAAGCCATGATCCATGGAGCATCCCAGGACCAGAAGAATCTATTTCAGGCAAAGTAGCCAAGCTTTGGGGCCCCTGAGACATTCTTACTTGTTTTGGAGTCATCCTTAATGCCTCCTTTTTCCTCACTGGCCTTGGCCAATCAGTCATAATCCTACCTCCAAAATATGTCTCATATCTATTTGTTCTTCCCATTTACATTGTCACTACTTAGTAAGGCCCTTCATATTCTCTAGTGGCTCTATTTTTTTTTTTTTTTTTTTGAGACAGAGTCTCGTTCTGTCGCCAGGCTACAGTGCAGTGGCGCGATCTTGGCTCACTGCAACCTCCGCCTCCCAGATTCAAGTGATTCTTCTGCCTCAGCCTTCCGAGTAGTTGGGACTACAAGAGCGCGCCACCACGCCCAGCTATTTTTGTATTTTTAGTAGAGACGGGGTTTCACCATGTTGGCCAGGATGGTCTAAATCTCTTGATCTCGTGATCCGCCTGCTCGGCCTCCCAAAGTGCTGGAATTACAGGCATGAGCCACCGCGCAAGGCCAGCACTATTACATTTGTCTTTTAAGCACCCCCATATATCCAAACACCAGGTCATCTTTCTAAATCACAAATTAACTCATGTCAATCATTGATTGAAAAACAAAACAAGTCACTTGAAATCACTAGCTATAAGCTTAAGTCTAATTTCTCCATTATAAGAATTAAAGGCCCTTCAAAATTTGTCCCCAATTTGTGGCTGTGCGTCATCCTGGGACAATTCTTGCCATGCCCTAGCCACACAGCCTTACTTACTATTCCTAAGCCATGCTGTACACATTTCTACTTGGTTTCCAGAGGGTAAATCTTTCATGTACTTAATAATGATTTTTTAAAAATGTATTTTTAGAGATTCTTGAAAGAGGATTACTCATCCCACATGCTCCTCCAGAATCTTACCACTTCCCCATCCAGAAGTGGAGTCTAATTTTCCTTCCCTTGGTTCTGGGTAGGATTGTAACTTGTTAGTAACGCACAGAATGCAGGGGAAATAATGATGTGTGATTTCCAAGGTTAGGTCTTGATAGTCAATACAGCTTCTATCTTGTTTGCTAGATATTCATTTCTGGGTCCCTGAGCTGTCCTGTAAAATGCATGACTATCCTAAGACTATCATGCTGTAAGAAAACTGGACAACATAGTTTCATCAAGTGTAGTGCTTGTGCTCCAATCAGCAGTCCCTGCTGAGATTCCATGTGACAGACATTATCAACTTCCAGATGTGTGAATGAATACAACTCTAGATTACTCCTGCCTCAGTCATCAAGCCCTTTTAAACCTTTGAGTCTTGTTGGCTTAGACTCTAGATGTTATGGAGCAGTCCTGACCCAAAGAATATATGAATATAAGACAGTGGTTGTTTTAACATGCGAAACAGGATAATCTGTGAACATATCAGCAGTGACTGGAACACTTTATAACCCAGATTAATACCATCTTCTCTGTGAAATCTTCCTCTAGTCTCATAAGCAAAATGAATCATTTTCTCTACCTCCCATGACATTCTTTTTATCCATAGTCAAATATTTTAATGCTGTCATCATATTTGTGTGCTTGCCTATCAAAGTAAAAATACACTCCTTGAAAGCAGGATTTGTCTTATTCATCTCTGTACTCTTAAGAATCTAGGCACAGGACATGGTATTTAGTAGGTTTTTGACAAATGTTTATAAAAATAATATATGAAAGGAGTGAATGAATGACTGGAATTATGAGCTAAATGAGTATTTCTGGTATATATCAACAAATAGACACAAAATACCAAGGAATGGCTAGAATTTGCTCTGAAGTCTAGCACATATTTGTGCTTAATAAATGTTTCTTAAATACATAAAATGATGGGAATACCTGAGCTGAGACAGCACAGCTCCTAATAAATTTGGATAAGAATAGATGTCCTAAGTCCATCCCAGTTCATAACCTTGTGTGGCTCTGTGTTCAAGTTAGCAAACTCAACTAATTCTGCTGTTTGTTTAGGGTACTATCAATATCTGCTCTGGGACAGCAGATGAGGAAGTCAAATATAACACAAATTGATCAGCTCCATTTTGTAGTACACAACTGAATTTACTCTAGCATTGCAGGTCTGTTAGTGATGAATTCTACAAGGTTATATATGTCTGATGAAGTCTTCATTTTGGCTCCATTTTTGAAAGCTATTTTCATTGACTTTAGAATATCAGGTTCCTGGGTTTTTCTTGTAATTTTAAAATTTGTTTTTAATTTTTTAAAATTTTTGTGGGTATATAGGAAGTGTGTGTGTGAGGTACATGAGATGTTTTGATACAGGCATGCAATGTGAAGTAGATACACCATGGAGAATGGGGGTATCTATCCCCTCAAGCATTTATCCTTTGAGTTACAAATAACTGAATTAGTTATTTTTAAATACACAATTATTATTGCCTATAATCACCATATTGTGCTATCAAATACTAGGCCTTATTCATTCTTTTTAATTTTTCTTGGTACCCATTAACCATCCCTACCTTCCCTGAACCCCCTACTACACTTCCCAGCCTCTGGTAACCATCCTTCTACTCTCTGTGTCCATGAGTTCAATTGATTTGATTTTTAGAATTTACAAATAAGTGAAAACATGCAACGTTTGTTTTTCTGTGCCTGACTTATTTCATTAACAAAATAATCTCCAGTTCTATCCATCTTGTTGCAAATAATAGGATCTCATTCTTTTTATGACTGAGTAGTACTCCATTGTGTATATGTACCACAGTTTCTTTATCCAGTCATCTGTTGATAGACACTTAGGTTGCTTCCAAATCTTAGCTATTGTAAACAGTGCTGAAACAAACACGGGAGTGCAGATATCTCTTCAATATACTCATTTCCTTTCTTTAGGGTACATACCCAACAATGGGATTGCTGGATCGTATGGTAGCTCAATTTTTAGTTTTTTGAGGAACCTGTTCTTTATGGTGATTGTACTAATTTACCTTCTCAACAATGTTGTACAAGGGTTCCCTTTTCTCTACATCCTCACCAGCATTTGTTATTTCCTGTCTTCTGGGTATAAGCCACTTTAACTGGGTGAGATGATATCTCATTGTAGTTTTGATTTGCATTTCTCTGATGATCAATGATGTTGAGTACTTTTTCATATGCCTGTTTGCCATTTGTATGTCTTCTTTTGAGAAATGTCTATTCAAATCTTTTGCCTATTTTTCATCAGATTATTAGATTTTTTTCCTATAGAGTTGTTTGAGTTCCTTTTATAATCTGCTTATTAATTCCTTGTCATAGGAATAGTTTGCAAATATTTTCTCCCATTCTGTGGGTTGTCTCTTCACTTTCTTGACTGTATCCTTTTCTGTGCAGAAGCTTTTTAACTTGATGTAATCCTGCATGTCCATGTTTGCTTTGGTTACCTGTGCTTGTGGGGTATTGTTCAAAAAGTCTTTGCCCAGACCAATATCCTGGAGATTTTCCCCATGTTTTCTTGTAGTAGTTTCATAGTTTGAGGTTGTAGGTTTAAGTCTTTAATCCTTTTTGATTTAATTTTTGTATACAGCAAGACATAGGGGTCTAGTTTCATTCTTTTGCATATGGATATCCAGTTTTCCCAGAACAATTTATTGAAGAGACTGTCTTTTTCCCAGTGTATGTTCTTGGCACCTTTGTCAGAGATGAGTTCACTGTAGGTGTATAGATTTGTTTCTGGGTTCTCTGCTCTGTTCCACTGGTCTATGTGTCTGTTTTGGTCACTATAGCTCTGTAGTATAATTTGGTTTGGTCACTATAGCTGGTTTGGTCATTATAGCTCTGTAGTATAATTTGAAGTCAGGTAATGTGATTCCTCCAGGTGTTTTTTTTGTTTTTTGTTTTTGTTTGTTTGCTTGCTTGCTTAGAATAGTGCTTTGGCCATTCTGTGGTTCCATATAAAATTTAGGAGTGTTTTTTTCTATTTTTGTACAGAATGTCATTTGTATTTTGATAGTGATTGCACTGAATCTGTAGATTGCCTTGGGTAGTAAGGGCATTTTAACAATACCGATTCTTCGAACCCATGAACTTGAAATACTTTTCCATTTCTTGGTGTCTTCTTCAATTTCCTTCATCAGTATTTTATGGTTGTAATTACAGAGATCTTTCACTTCCTTGGGTAAGTTTCCAGCTATGTCATTTTATTTGTGGCTATTTTAGGTGGGATTACTTTTTAAATTTCTTTTTCACATTGTTCACTGTTGGCATATAGAAATGCTACTGATTTTTGTATGTTGATTTTGTATCCTGTGACTTTACCAAATTTGTTTATCAGTTTGAATGGTTTTCTTGTGGAGTCTTAAGGTTTTCTCCAAATATAAGATCATATAATCAGCAAACAAGGGTAATTTAACTTGCACATTGGATACGCTTTATATCTTTCTCTTGTCTCATTGCTTTAGCTAGGGCTGCCAGTACTATGTTAAATAACAGTGGTGACAGCGGGCATCCTTGTTGAGTTACAGATCTTAGAGAAAAGGCTGTCAGTTTTTCCCCACTCAGTATAATACTAGCTGTGGGTCAGTCATATATGGTTATGTTGAGGTATGTTCCTTCTATATCCAGTGTTTTTGAGGTATTTTATCATGAAAGGAGGTTGAATTTTATCAAATGCCTTTTCAGCATCAATTGAAATGATCACATGGTTTTCTTCCCTCATTCTGTTGATATGACATGTCACACTGATTGATTTGCATATGTTGAACCATCCTTGTATCCCAGGGATAAATTCCATTTGGTCATGATGGATTACCTTCCTAATGTATTGTTGAAATTGGCTTGCTAATATTTTGTTGAAGATTTTTGCATCAATGTTCATCACAGATACTGGCCTGTAGTTTTCTTTTTTGATATATCATTGTCTGGTTTTGGTATCAGGGAAATAATGGCCTCATAGAATGAGTTTGGAGGTATTCCCTCCTCTTCTATTTTTTTTTTTTTTGGAATAGTTTGAGAAGGATTGATATTAATTCTTTAAATGTTTGGTAGAAATTGGCAGTGAAGCCATTAGGTCCTGGGCTTTTCTTTACTAGGAGGTTTTTTATTACGGCTTTTTTTTTTTTTTTTTTTTTTTTTGAGATGAGGTCTCACTCTGTCACCCAGCCTGGAGTGCAGTGCAGTGGTGCGATCTAGACTCACTGAATCAGCCTCCTGGTTTCAAGCAATCCTCCCACCTCAGCCTCCTGAGTAGCTGGGACTATAAGTGCGCACCACCATGCCTGGCTGATTTTTTTTGTATTTTTGGTAGAGATCGGGTTTCTCCATGTTGCCCATGCTGATCTGGAACTCCTGAACTCAAGCAAACAAATAGAGAGCACCTGGGCCTCTCAAAGTACTGGGATTACAAGTGTGAGCCACTCCACCTGGCCATGGCTTCGATTTCATTACTTTTTATTGGTCTGTTCAGGTTTTAGATTTCTTTCTGATTCAATCTTGGTAGGTTGCATGTATCTAGGAACTTGTCCATTTCTTCTAGATTCCAATTTATTGGCATGTAGTTGCTCGTAGTAGCACTAATTACCTTTGAATTTCTGTAGTATTTGCTGTAATGAATCCTTTTACACCTCTGATTTTATTTATTTGGATCTTCTCTCTTTTTTTCTTAGTCTGGCAAAAGATTTGTTAATTCTGTTTAATTTTTCAAAGAAACAAACGTTTTGTTTCACTGATCTTTTGCACTTTTTTTCACTTTAATTTCATTTGTTTCTGCTCTGATATTTATTACTTTTCTTCTACTAAGTTTAGGTTGGGTTTGCTCTTGCTTTTCTAATTCTTTAAGGTGCACTGTCAAATTGTTTATATGAAGTTATTCCTCTTTTCTGATGTAGGTACATATAGCTATAAACTTCCCTCTGAATACTGTTTTGCTGTATCGCATAGGTTTTGATATGTCATGTTTCCATTATCATTTGTTTCAAGACATTTCTTGACCTTTCGGAGTTTGAATATTAAATACCTTGAAGTAGTCTTCAAGAAGTTACATCTTCTTGGTATTCTATAACCTCCTTTTACTTGGATATTGATATCTTTCTCTAGGTTTGGGAAGTTCTCTGTTATTAAACTTTCTACCCATATCTCTTTCTCTACCTTCTCTTTAGATTTGCTCTTTTAAGACTATTTTCTAGATCCCATAGGTGTGCTTCATTGTTTTTTATTCTTTTGTCTCCTCTGTGTATTTTCAATCAGCCTGTCTTCAAGCTCACTAATTCTTTCTTCTGATTGATTCATTCTGCTATTAAAGGATTCTGATGCATTCTTCAACATGCCAATTGCATTTTTCTGCTCCAGAATTTCTGCCTGATTCTAATTATTTCAATTTCTTTGTTAAATTTATCTGATAGAATTCTGACTTCCTTCTCTGTGTTATCTTGAATTTCTTTAAGTTTCCTCAACACATCTATTTTGAATTCTCTGTCTGAAAGGTTACATATCTCTGTTTCTCCAGGATTGGTCCCTGGTGCCTTATTTAGTTCATTTGGTAAGATCATGTTTTCCTGGAGAGTGTTGATGCTAGCAGATGTTTTTTGGTATCTGGGCATTGAAGGATTGGGTATTTATTGTAGTTGTCACCGTGTGGACTTATTTGTAGCTGTTCTTCTTGAGGAATCTTTTCAGATATTTGAAAGGACGTGGTGTAGTGATCTAAGCTGTATCTACTTCAGGGGGCACCCCAAGCCCAGTAACACTGTGGTTTTTGCAGACTTGTAGAGGTACCTCCTTGATAGTCTTGGACAAAATACGGGAGAATTCTCTGGATTACCAGGCAGAGACTCTTGTTCCCTTCCCTTACTTTCTCCTAAACAGAGTCTCCGTTTGTTCTGAGCCACCTACATCTGGGGATGGAGTGACACAAGCACCCCTGTGGCCACCACTGGTATGACTGTGCTGGGCCAGACTTGAAGCCAGCACAGCGCTGGGTCTTGCCCAAACCCTGCTATAACCACACTCTGGCTACCGCCTACATTCACTCAAGGCCCTGGGGCTCTACAATCAGCATGTGGCAAAGCCATCCAGGCTTGTAACCTTCCCTTCAGGGCAATGAGGTCCCCAGGCCCCCGCTGGGTCCAGAAGTGCTGTCCAGGAGTCAGGAACTACAGTCAAAAACCTTAGAAGTCTACCTGGTATTCTGTTGTATTGCAGCTGAGCTGGCACTCAAACCACAAGACACAGTCCTTCCCACTCTTTCCATCCCTTTTGAAAAGCAGAGCAGCCCATAGCCACTACCACCTCAGGCCACGAGGAGTGCCAAACTACTGCCAATGTTCCCTTAAGGCCCAACTTATGTCAGCTTGTTGTGAATGTTACCTGTCCTGGTGCTCACCCTTCATGGCAGTGGGCTCCCCTCTGGGGTAGGGCGGGTCCAAAATTGCCACCCAAGATTCAAGTTCTGGAATCAGAGCTGCCAAGAACCCACTTGGTGCTCTACCCCCGCTGAGGTGGTGGTGGTATCTGAAGCCAGAAACTTTCACAGGCTAAGGTCCTTGACGTAGTACCCATGTAT
The DNA here is from genome assembly GCF_028858775.2 of Pan troglodytes. Classification (NCBI taxonomy): domain Eukaryota; kingdom Metazoa; phylum Chordata; class Mammalia; order Primates; family Hominidae; genus Pan; species Pan troglodytes. The sequence goes on along the minus strand of NC_072402.2, from coordinate 109,155,233 downwards.
TGCTGGTGGTTTTTCGGGGATCAAGGGCCCTTCCCTTCCGTTAGCAGGTGATGAATACTGCCAGGACTGGGTCCTTTCTTTCAAGGTATCAGGTTCCCTTCTGGCCCAGAGTGTGTTTAGAAATGTTGTCTGGGAGCTAGGGCCTGGAATGGGGACCTCACATCTCTGACTGGTGCCCTATCCTGCTGTGGCTGAGCTGGTATCCTAGATGCAAGATAAAGTCCTTCCAACTCTTTCCTCTCCTCTCCTTAAGCAAAAGGAAGGGGTGTCTTTTGGAGTTGTGAGCCTGGGGTTAGAGGAGGGGTGATGCCAGCACTCCTTTGGCTGCCTCAGCTGGTCTCTCAATATGTCACCTGCCCTCCCCAGTCCACTGTCTCTGGGCCTAATTCAGCACTAGGACTCTTGTAAGAGTTGCAGTCCTTGTGGCCTAGACTGCCTTGCAAGTTTACCTGGAGGCTCAGAGTGCTGTAGCCCAGGGTGATGAGGTTTGTGGAAACTCAAGTTCAGACCACTGGGATCCACAATTTCCCTCTGACTAGGACTGGTTTAAGTGTCCCCTCTGTGGGCAGGCATCAGCTGAATTTGGTTGGGGTTTCCTTTCTGCTCTAACAGGACAGCACTGAGTCCAGTGCCTCACAATTGCTGTGTTCTCCCTCCCACAGCACCCAGAGATGCTCTCCTTACCATGCTGGTACCATTGGGGGTGGGGGAGGGGTGGCGTCAGTGATTCAGGACTGATTTTTAATCTCTTCAGTGCCTCTTTCAGCGATATGGAGTTAAAACCAGGTACCATGAGTGCTCACCTGATTTGGGGTTCTTATGAAGGTGCTTTTTTCTGTGTAGATAGCTGTTGACTTGGTGTCTTTGCAGAAGAGGAGATGATCAGTGCACCATCTTTCTCTGCCCCAAATCTTATATTCTTTACTAAGTAATTTAAAATGATGTTCACAGTGTAATTTTTGGATAATGCAATGCATATATGAAGAATAACTGTATTGTTATCACCCATCTGTGAAGTCTACTTTCTCTAGTTGAGGTATATAAAAATTCACTTTAACATAACATCTCTTGCCTTATGAATATTTACACAATAAAATTTTAATTTTTCATTTGCCCACAAACATGTTGCAGAATTGTTTGTTATTAACATTGCTTATGTGAGATCTCAAAGTCAGTCCTTTTCAATACTGCATCATTTGATATGATCAATGAAATACAAAACCAGAGAAAATAACCTACTTAGATTTTTTTTTAATTTGGAGTACTTAAAAAAATTGTTATGGCTTTTCAGGTACTTTACACATGAATATAAGATATATTAATGATTTCAAGGATTCAAGGATTAAAAATACAAAAATGTTCTGTCATGAACTTGAACTCCATATAGTATCACACTATTCTTTAAATTGTCTGATATTGCCAATTCAGGTTAAATGACATAGTTTAAAAAAAGTATCTATTCCTTTAGAACTCGTGATACATTTCAAAGCTATTAATAAAATTCCTGAGGTGATATGGTATTAAGGTAGAAATGTAATATTAAAACCAAACTAAATGCATCTTAATACATTGTTCATCACATGAAAATTTCATGTGAATATACATGTGTTTTCTGGTGTTTATGGGGAATAAGATTTTGCAAAGCTAATAAGTTAATAAATTATTCAATGCCAAAATGATTATTTTAATACAATATTGGTTATACTTGTCATAACAAACCATGCTAATTCCTTTTAGCTTTTCTTTCTCATCATTCCTGGTACTTAAAAAAGTTGGGTAAATGAATGAAGAAAGTTATGAATCCTGCCAAACTATGTGCTCTTAGTCTTTCTATTTGTGGCTAGACTTAATTCAAAGGAAAAAGGATCTGTTCTACAAAATCTTGAAGGAGGAGGTGGCAGGTGCTTGCATTTTGAAAGTACAGGAAGCTGCTATGCCTGGAAGTCAGCCTTGTTATGCATAGGCTCTCGCACCACCTGTGCCAGGTGAGAGCAATCTGATTCATCAGCCCATGGGGGCTGCACTATATTTTATGACCTCACGAAACTGGCATAAATGTGCAACTACATGTGAAGAAATATAATAATTGAATGAAAGTTGCAATTGGCTACAAAGATTTAAATATATCTTCTACCCAATCTCTATTGACTCACGTCAGGGATGTTAAACTTTTTTTTTTTTTTTTTTTTTAAGACAGCGTCTTGCTCTGTCACCCAGGCTGGAGTGCAGTCGAGTGATCTCAGCTCACCGAAACCTCCACCTCCTGAGTTCAAGCCATCCTCCCACCTCAGTCTCCCAAGTAGCTGGGCTACAGGTGCATGCCACCATGCCCAGCTAATTTTTGTATTTTCAGTAGAGATAGGGTTTTGCCATGTTGGCCAGGCTGGTCTTGAACTCGTGACCTCAGGTGATCTGCCCACCTCTGCCTCCCAAAGTGCTGGGATTACAGGTGTGAGCCACCACACCCAGCTGGGATGTTCAACTTTTGATTCTTTCATCATTCCAGATATTGACCAATTTACACAGCTAATCACACCTGGAAGAGTTGCGCCTGTGGAACTATTACTATTCCCACCTACTCCTGAACTAAAAAGAATAGAAGATGTGGCTGGACGCGGTGGCTCACGCCTGTAATCCCAGCACTTTGGGAGGCCAAGGCGGGCGGATCGCAAGGTCAGGAGATCGAGACCATCCTGGCTAACATGGTGAAACCCCGTCTCTACTAAAAATATTTTAAAAAATTAGCCGGGCGTGGTGGTGGGCACCTGTAGTCCCAGCTATTCGCGAGGCTGAGGCAGGAGAATGGCGTGAACCCAGGAGGCGGAGCTTGCAGTGAGCCGAGATCACACCACTGCACTCCAGCCTGGGCGACAGAGCGAGACTCTGTCTCAAAAAAAAAAAAGAATAGAAGATGCATATATGCATATATTCTTAATTGGAGACATTTAATTTTACAAATTACAGCATGTAATGTGATTCTCTTTCACTACGGCAAATAAGTAGTTTTCAAGAACTGAGTTCAAGAGTAAAAACAAGTGGAGGAAATTGTAAACAGGCACACCTGGTGCAATGCACCTGTGTCTTTTAAAGGTGTATGACTTTTTTTCCTGCTATGTGACTTTTAAAATGGATGCATCTCACTTGTCTAATTTCAGTCTTACCTCCTGAATTCCTACCATGGTTAGGTCTCTGCCTGCTCATTTGTGTCTCTAGATTTTGGCCCAATATAGTCTATAGCAGGGCATAGTAGTGGGTGACAGATGGCAAAAGGATTAAGGATATAAACTCTGGAGTCACTTATTTAGGGTTCTAATCCTGCTTCTTCCATGGACCAGCTGTGTGATCTTGGAAAAGTTACTTAACCTCTCTGAGTCTTGGTCTCCTCGTATGTAAAATGAATCTGTATAATGAGACTGATAGCCTTATTGGTGTAAAGATTCAGTAAAATGATGTACTTAGGGCTTTTAGCTAAAGCTTGGTCCACAGTAGGTGCTTAATAAGTCATGGGAGTGTTGTCTGGGACTATTACCGAGATTGTTATTGTTAGGTCTTGAGTCACACATATTCCAATTATGTACTCCTCCTAAGAGTCCATCACCTTTCAAAAAAAAAAAAAACAACAACAACAAAGAAGAATAGAGCAAAAGCATTTAGCCCCTTTCCTAACTGGCCCATTTTATACAAAGAACTGAAGGTATAATAAATGTTGTGAATCAGTGTGTAACAAGGCTCTCCCTCAGTGATATTCAACTTAAAATAAGATGGTATTTCTGGAAATCTGCAGGATCGAGAGCCATTAAATCTTGAGTGTGGCTAATTTTCTGCAACAGCAATTTTATAGGCAAGAGGTAGAAGGTTCTGGAATGGTTCCAACATTCAAGGGAACATTTCAAAGGATAAATTGCACAGATGGTCAGAACCTATAGCACGTTCAACATGTTATTCATAGAAATGTATGTGTTTCAATGTTAAATTGTGAGAAGTAGAAACCAAGACTGGAATGCAAAGTGTATTTGTGAAAAATTATGTTTTCAACTTAGATTTTCCCCTGTATCTATCATGTCAAGTTCTATAAAATTAGATTTCTTTTTCAAAATATAGTGGAATGTGCCATGTATCTTTATTTAGATTTTAAAAGCCATTATTTTCCATGGAAAGTGCTCTCCTGCAGAGTTAGATTGGTACTATCATTTTTGAAAATAATGTGATTTAACAGTTTCTTGAATAATTAAACATTTGGAGCCTCGTTTTCCTTTAGAAACCATGGATATAAGGAGCCTCATTTTTCCTTTAGAAACCATGGATATAAGGCCAGTTCTAAAATATTCCCAGCACTCAAAATGCTAGGATCCTAAACAAGATTTTGTAAATAATTAGATTCAAGTCAATGAATATTTATTGTGCCTGTTCCGTGGTATGAACACAAAAGGGTATGTGGGGTGTATGGGGGTGGTGGTGGATGGTAGAGGAAAAGAATGACAGATAGAGATGAATAAATCATCATTCCTAGTCTGGAGATGACCCAACCTATCACAGGAGACAGGCCTGTGTATAATCATAATATAGCATGGTAAGTGCTACAAACTGAGCATAAAATGCCACAGGATTTCAGGAAAGTGAATTTGTTGAAATGATTAATTTCTAACTCCCAGGAAGAGAAAAAGATAAAAACAAATACAAATACATACATTCAGCTTTAGAATTTATTATAGGTGAAGGAAAGAGAGGGTAGGACCTTTGATTAAAGATAGCTGCTTTCAGACATTAAGAAATGGGCCAGGAAGTCATAGAAACAAAAATAGTCCAAATGTTCCATCTGCTTTGATTTAAACAGACAAATTAGGAAAATTATCAAAATCCCACAAGACTGCTTAAATTAGTGGACGTTTGTACAGAATGAGACTTAAAAGACTCAGAACTCCAAAGGCTAAGAAGACTTTTATAGATACCTACCTGTTGTGGTTAAGCTTAGAACAGGAGTTTTAACAGCCTGGGGTTTCACTGGTGAGCAACTATGCAAAGGCCCATCTCTGAGCTTCAGTTTGTTCATAATTGCATAAATAATGACATGGGGAAATACTATTTCTACTTTCCTCATAGGAAAAGAGCCATGAAAAACTGTCAAGCACCTGCTCGTTACTGAACTTCAAGTATAAAGAAGGCATTCTTAGACCTCTAGGTAGAAGAAAGCAGATCATCTATATGAAGGGAAGTAGCAAGTTTGTGTCATATTTCTGCAAGGCAACTTTCAGTGTTAGAAGAATATAGAGGAATGTGTATAGACTGCTAAGGTTAGAATCAAGTGTCTCACAGATATTTTAAGATGTCTGTATTAGTCCGTTCTCACACTCCTAATAAAGACATACCCAAGCATGGGTAATTTATAAGAAAAAGATGTTTAATGGACTCACAGTTCCACATGGCTGAGGAGGCCTCACAATCATGGAGGAAGGCGAAGGAAGAACAAAGGCACATCTTACATGGCAGCAGGCAAGAGAGTGTGTGCAAGCGAACTGTCCTTTATAAAACCATCAAATCTCGTGAGACTTATTCACTATCATGAGAACAGTATGGGAAAAACTTGACCCCATGATTCAGTTACCTCCAACAGGGTCCCTCCCATGACACGTGAGGATTATGAGAGCTAGAATTCAAGATGTGATTTGGGTGGAGACACAGCCAAACCACATCAATGTCTTTCAACATAATCATTAAAAATCATGAAAAAACTTGGGGAATATAATGCTGATATGTCCTTCTGGAAACAAACAAACAAACAAACAAAAAAACAAGACAAACCTAAGCAAAACAGAAATAACTACTTGACTAAATACAGCTAACTAAGAAATGGAGAGAAAAAAGATTAAGTTAAGGGGAATTTTCCACTTGGATGCATTTAGAATTGTGTGAAGGTGTTTTTCATTTTTGCAGTTAGAGTTTTTGGGCCTCCTACTGGCATTCACGGTGTTGGGGCCAGGGATGCTGAACATCTATAAAGAAATTGCCCTGCCCAAATGAAACTAGCACTCTTATTGCTCCCTTTGAAAAACTCTGCATCTTACTCAAAGTAAAAAAACAAAACTTTTGGGGGCATCCCTTATTCAGAAGCTACATACTTGGGATGGGATTGAAGACAGTAACTAAAACCAGAAAATCAGGTTAACCTGTTTCCATGACAGGCGCAGTGTACATAGGCTATGACCTAGGGTTTGTGCTGACGAACGCAGATATTGTTACGGGAAGTCAGGGACCCCAAATGGAGGGACCGGCTGAAGCCATGGCAGAAGAACGTGGATTGTGAAGTTTTCATGGACATTTATTAGTTCCCCAAATTAATACTTTTATAATTTCTTATGGCTGTCTTTACTGCAATCTCTAAAAATAAATTGTAAAGATTTCATGGACACTTATCACTTCCCTAATCAATACCTTTGTGATTTCCTATGCCTGTCTTTACTTTAATCTCTTAATTCCATCAGCTGAGGAGGATGTATGTTGCCTCAGGACCCTGTAATAATTGCATTAACTGCACAAACTGTACAGCATGTGTGTTTGAGCAATATGAAATCTGGGCACCTTGAAAAAAGAACAGGATAACAGCAATTGTTCAGGGAATAAGAGAGATAACCTTAAACTCTGACCGCCGGTGAGCTGGACGGAACAGAGCCATATTTCTCTTCTTTCAAAAGCAAATGGGAGAAATATCGCTGAATTCTTTTTCTCAGCAAGGAACATCCCTGGGAAAGAGAATACGCGCCTAGAGATATAGGCCTATAAATGGCCCCCTCAGGTGTGCCTGTCTTTTATGGTCAAGACTGCAGGGGTGAAATAGACCCCAGTCTCCCATAGCGCTCCCAGGCTTATTAGGAAGAGGAAATTCCCACCTAATAATTTTGGTCAGACCAGTTGCTCTCAAAACCCTGTCTCCCAGGGATGCCCTCTCTCACCACTCCTATTCAATATAGTGTTGGAAGTTCTGGCCAGGGCAATTAGGCAGGAGAAGGAAATAAACGGTATTCAATTAGGAAAAGAGGAAGTCAAATTGTCCCTGTTTGCAGATGACATGATTGTATATCTAGAAAAGCCCATTGTCTCAGCCCAAAATCTCCTTAAGCTGATAAGCAACTTCAGCAAAGTCTCAGGATACAAAATCAATGTACAAAAATCACCAGCATTCTTATACATCAATAACAGACAGAGAGCCAAATTATGAGTGAACTCCCATTCACAATTGCTTCAAAGAGAATAAAATACCTCGGAATCCAACTTACAAGGGATGTGAAGGACCTCTTCAAGGAGAACTACAAACCACTGCTCAAGGAAATAAAAGAGGATACAAACAAATGGAAGAACATTCCATGCTCATGGGTAGGAAGAATCAATATCGCGAAAATGGCCATACTGCCCAAGGTAATTTATAGATTCAATGCCACCCCATCAAGCTACCAATGACTTTCTTCACAGAATTGGAAAAAACTACTTTAAAGTTCATATGGAACCAAAAAAGAGCCCGCATCACCAAGTCAATCCTAAGCCAAAAGAACAAAGCCGTAGGCATCACGCTACCTGATTTCAAACTATACTACAAGGCTACAGTAACCAAAACAGCATGGTACTGGTACCAAAACAGAGATATAGATCAATGGAACAGAACAGAGCCCTCTGAAATAATGCCGCATATCTACAACCATCTGATCTTTGACAAACCTGACAAAAACAAGAAATGGGGAAAAGATTCCCTATTTAATAAATGGTGCTGGCAAAACTGGCTAGCCATATGGAGAAAGCTGAAACTGGATCCCTTCCTTACACCTTATACAAAAATTAATTCAAGATGGATTAAAGACTTACATGTTAGACCTAAAACCATAAAAACCCTAGAAGAAAACCTAGGCAATACCATTCAGGACATAGGCACGGGCAAGGACTTCATGTCTAAAACACCAAAAGCAATGGCAACAAAAGCCAAAATTGACAAATGGGATCTCATTAAACTAAAGAGTTTCTGCACAGCAAAAGAAACTACCATCAGAGTGAACAGGCAACCTACGAAATGGGAGAAAATTTTCACAACCTACTCATCTGACAAAGGGCTAATATCCAGAATCTACAATGAACTCAAACAAATTTACAAGAAAAAAACAAACAGCCCCATCAAAAAGTGGGCGAAGGATTTGAACAGACACTTCTCAAAAGAAGATATTTATGCAGCCAAAAGACACATGAAAAAATGCTCATCATCACTGGCCATCAGAGAAATGCAAATCAAAACCACAATGAGATACCATCTCACACCAGTTAGAATGGTGATCATTAAAAAGTCAGGAAACAACAGGTGCTGGAGAGGATGTGGAGAAATAGGAACATTTTTACACTGTTGGTGGGACTGTAAACTAGTTCAACCATTGTGGAAGTCAGTGTGGCGATTCCTCAGGGATCTAGAACTAGAAATACCATTTGACCCAGCCATCCCATTACTGGGTATATACCCAAAGGATTATAAATCATGCTGCTATAAAGACACATGCACACATATGTTTATTGCAGCACTATTCACAATAGCAAAGACTTGGAACCAACCAAAATGTCCAACAACAATAGACTGGATTAAGAAAATGTGGCACATATACTCCTTGGAATACTATGCAGCCATAAAAAATGAATACTTCATGTCCTTTGTAGGGACATGGAGGAAACTGGAAACCATCATTCTCAGTAAACTATCACAAGGACAAAAAACCAAACACCGCATGTTCTCACTTATAGGTGGGAATTGAACAATGAGAACACATGGACACAGGAAGGGGAACATCACACTCTGGGGACTGTTGTGGGGTGGGGGGAGGTGGGAGGGATAGCATTAGGAGATATACCTAATGCTAAATGACGAGTTAATGGGTGCAGCACACCAATATGGCACATGTATACATATGTAACAAATCTGCACATTGTGCACATGTACCCTAAAACTTAAAGTATATAAAAAAAAAAATCCCTGTCTCCTGATAAGAAGTTATCAATGACAATGGTGCCTGAAACTTCATTAGCAATTTTAATTTCACCCCATCCTGTGGTCCTGTGATCTTGTCCTGCCTCCACTTGCCTTGTGATATTCTATTACCTTGTAAAGTACTTGATGTCTGTGACCCACACCTATTTGCACACTCCCTCCCCTTTTGAAAATCCCTAATAAGAACTTGCTGGTTTTTGCAGCTTGTGGGGCATCACGGAACCTACTGACATGTGATGTCTCCCCTGGATGCCCAGCTTTAAAATTTCTCTCTTTTGTACTCTGTCCCTTTATTTCTCAAGCTGGCCGACGCTTAAGGAAAACAGAAAAGAACCTACGTGAATATGGGGGCAGATTCCCCAACAGATATATTTTTAGGACTTTCCCAAATGAAAATCCCCAGGACTCATATTCTCCTAAAAAAAAAAACCTCCAAAATATCAGTTATAAGTATCACAAAAATGCATGGATGGAAATTAACATTTAAAAATCACAATAAAATATTACAATAGTCTCCAATGACAAAACAGGTTAAAGTGCAAATACAAAAATATATCACCAGGGTAAAAGATATCAGAAGTCAGCAAATTAAGGTAATAAATGGACGTTTTGAATTATTAGATAATACAAGGCTTAGCAAGTGTACAACCACACATGCTTTTAAAAGCATTTGTCACGGAGATCTTATTGCAAAGTCAAATATCTGGAAATTTCCTATAATCATTTTGAGTTGAACAGGCATACTAACTTGTTAATTTCAAAGTTGATAAATTGGTCAGGCATGGGGGCTGACATCTGTAATCCCAGTATTTTGGGAATCCAAGGCAGGAGGATCACTTGAGCCCAGTTTGAGATCACCCTGGGCAACAGAATGAGACCCCTTCTTTACAATTTTTTTTTTTAATTAGCTGGGGCCAGACACAGTGGCTCACACCTGTAATCCCAGCACTTTGGGAGGCCAAGGCGGGTGGATCACTTGAGGTCAGGAGTTTGAGACCAGCCTGGACAACATGGTGAAACCCCATCTCTACTAAAAATACAAAAATTAGCTGGGCGTGGTGGTGGCGCCTGTAATCCTAGCTACTTGGGAGGCTGAGGCACTAGAATCCTTTGAACCCGGGGGGCGGAGGTACTGAGATCGGGCCACTGCACTCCAGCCTGGGTGACAGAGTGAGACTTTGTCTCAAAAAAAAAAAAAATTAGCTGGGTGTGATGGCACATGCCTATAGTCTCAGCCACTCAGGAGGCAGAAGTGAGAGACTGCTTGAACACAGAAGATTGAGGCTGCAGTAAGCTCTGACTGCACCACTGCACTCCAGCCTTGGTGACAGAGTGAGACTGTGCCTCTAAAATAAACAAATACATACAAATAAAAAAATTAAGTTGATAAATTGAATCCAATATTTATTTACCAAAATAGTTCCAATTACACACTTTAAAACATCATCACTAGTCTTTTGGAAGACTGGCTGAACACCTAAGCAGTTGTCCTTACTTTTGACTATGAATGTTCATAACATATGGAAGATGTCAAAATTCTACTCTAAATTTGAATAATATTAATTTATTAACAATTTATAATACAATTATAACATTAGTATTATGGTATTAATATGTTAATAGTAGTGTCTTCCTAATTTATCAGTCCTTCAAATTATAATGAAATTTTTAGCTAAGTTTTTTGCATATAGCAGTAGTTAATGGTTTTTGAATGCCTTCTATGTGTCTCACATTATTGGAAATAGTTCACATGCAAACTCAATGACTTTCACAGCATCCTTATTATTTCTACTTTATAAATGAGAGGTCCCAAGGTTCTTGCACCTGGTGAAACAAAGGTGGAACAAAATCTCGAATCCAGGGAGTCTGATGGTATATCCAACATCTTGAGGTTCTATGTATCTTGGAATATTCCTGTAACCTTAAAGCATACAACTCTTTCTTATTCATACGTTTTACTCATTTGTAATTAACATCCTTTCTCTGGATAATTTCATCTTTGTTGTTTAACAATATTTATTATTTATTAAAAGCAATATGTGTTCATTATAGAGATGTGGAAGATTCTAAAATGCAGAAAATATTAATATAATGTAATATTCCTCTGGCAAGAAATAACCACTGTTAATGGTTTTGCTTCCAGTCTTGTTTGTGTGTGTGTGTGTGTTTATATATGTGTATGTATATGGGAGTTTGTTCATATATATGCATATTTTATAGTTACTTTTCTATTTAATTTTTCTGGAAATTATTTTGGTATATCATAATAAGAATTTAACGTTTATTCCAGCAAATATTTAACTAACTCCCCCAACAGCAGTTACTGGAATATCCTTTTCTCTCTATTCATGTAGATGCCTTTATGCAGTCTTCTCTCAGTATCCCTGAGGGATTGGTTCCAAGGCCCACACAGACACCAACATTCAGTGATGCGTAGGTCCCTTATATAAAATGGTGTAGTGTTTGCATACAACTACATACATCTTCTTGTATACTTTAAATCATCTGTAGATTACTTATAATAACTAGTACAATGTAAATGCTATGTAAATAGTTGTTATACTGCATTGTTTTTTATTTATTTTGTTATTCTTTATTACTTTTTTCCAAATATTTTTGAGCCAAGGTTGACTGGATCCATGTATGTGAAACCTAGAGATTCATACAGGTACAGAGGACCCACTGTATCAAATCTGTATAAAACTAGAGTTTCTTGCTCAAGTGTCTACTGTATTCCATTGATCATTCTTTGCAACATACTAGTTCCCTTTATCTGTGGGGAATACATTCTAAGACCTCCAGTAGATGCCTGAAACCATGGATAATACTGAACCCTATATATGCTATGCACGAATTTCTTTTCCCATCTATAATTTTGTGGCTAGAACATATTTTTACTGTAGACCTTAGTAACCTTAGCATATAATTTCTTTCCTTATTAAGTCAATAATGATCACCTTTTCACTTAAAGGAAGCACTTCACAGCTCTCGCTGGCATTCTGAATTGGCAATATCATTACTCTTGTACTTTGGGGACATTATTAAGTAAAATAAGCGTTCCCTGAGCAAAAGCACTGCCATACTGCCACAGTTGATCTGATAATCAAGATGGCTGCTAAGTGATGAAAGAGCATGAGGGTATACAGCATGGATATGCTGGACAGAGGGAGTAGTCACATCCTGGGTGGGGCAGAGCCAGAGGCGCAAAATTTCATTGGGCTACTCAGGTCAGGACAGATCACAACTTAAACTTACGAATCGTTTATTTCCAGAACTTTTCATTTAGTAATTTTAGTCAGCAGCTGACCACAGATAAATGAAATATGGAAAGTGAAACCTATGATGACAGGGGCACTGTACAACATTTTTATATCTGGCAGAGAAATGTCCTCTTCCTTATTCTTTTTTTGTCTAAGACTATTCTTCCAGATGAATTTTACAATTACTTTATTGGATCCCAAAACAAAACCCTTGCTGAAATTCTAACAGCATTAATTTGGGAGGAAATGATATCTCTAAAATATTTGAACCTAGGGGATATGGTATATATGTCTTCTATTGTGTCTTTCTTTAAATGCTGTAATTTTATTTATACAGGTCTCATTCATTTTTGGATAATTTATCCCTAGTTATTAAATAATTTTAGTACTAATATAAACAGACTTTTTTCTATTCCATTTTCTAACTTATTTTTCCTGTTATATAGGCTAAATATTGGTTTTAAAATACTTTTTATTTGACCACAATACTTTTCACTGCTTCTACAATCCAATAGATTTTGTTTTTCCAAGAACACAATCATATATGCAAATAATTATTTCATTTTATCTTTTTCTATTTTATTCTATTTCTATGTCATGTCTTATTGCCCTGAATCAGGCTAGCAAAATTATGTTAACTAATAGTGGTAATGGAGTCATTTTTGCCGTATCTTTGATATTACTGAAGATGCTGATGTTTGGTGTTGATTTAAATCATTAACCTGGTAATGTATTGTGGATGGTGTTGTTGCTGCTGTTGCTGCTGCTGCTGCTGCTGCTGAGAGGTGGAGAAGTGGGGAAAGAAGAGGGGGATGCTGCAGTTTAGTCTAAGTGATACATTTCTAGGTTTAGATATATTTGCTTAAAGCTTTGGCAGCCAGAATCTATTTGTACAAAGAACTAAATTTTTTTCTCAGGATAGCATCAGGCAATAATCTGTGCTTTGGGAGTAACAAAGGGTTTTCAGGGGAGACAATTCTGAAGTTGGCAGCATCTCAGTCACTTATATATCCCTGGTCCTGAATACTTAGTCCAAAGTCTGACTCACAGCAAGTGAAGGGTTGTAAAAATTGGGAGCAGTTTTTATTCAAAGTTACAAATTTGCTTCAGAAACAGAATTCTAAAAGTTTTGATAGTGTTCTCGCTATCATAAGTTTTAAAGATAATTTTAGTTGACCATTATAATAGTTATCAATATATACATATAGATTTATATTTAAATTTCTAATTTATTATCAGTTTATGACACTTTTTATACATTTATTCTTTTTCCACTTTAAAAACATTTTATGAACTTTTTGGGTTATATTTTGCCCTTGCTTTCTCTAGTGCTTTACAAAATATATCTCTAGTTTTTAAGCATATTGGTAGTGATTTTACAAAATACTTGAACCTATATTTTCTGTTTATCCTACATCAAGAATGAAACCAAATCTACTGACTCTTGGCTTTTATAGCTATATTTATTTTAGGCTTAAGCATTTTTTTTTACATTACATGTTTTCTATTTCAAAATTCTTTGACAACTGCATTCAGTTTTATAACAATTCATAGCTTTAGCTCCATAATAATTTTTATTTTTTTTGAGATGGAGTGTTGCTCTGTCACCCAGGCTGCAGTGCAGTGGCACGATCTTGGCTCACTGCAACCTCCACCTCCTGGGTTCAAGTGATTCTTCTGCCTCAGCCTCTCTAGTAGCTGGAACTACAGGTGCACACCACCATCCCTGGCTATTTTTTGTATTTTTAGTAGAGACAGGGTTTCACCATATTGGCCAGGCTGGTCTCAAACTCCTGACCTCGAGATCTGCCTGCCTCAGCCTCCCAAAGTGCTGGGATTACAGGCGTGAGCCACTGCACCCGGGCAGCTCCATAATAATTTTAATAACTGCCTCCAAACCTTTTATATGACAATTTCCCCATTTAAAATCCTATTTTTATTTATTAGTTGGCTGAAATATATCATTAAAATATTTATTTCCCATTAGAAAATTAATGTTAGGCAGGTTTTCTGAATACTGATGATGTAGGACAGGCAAGCCCCCAAACTGAGGCTTAGCTTGGGAGGGTTCTTTTCTTTACCGAGGAAAGAATTCAAGGGCGAGCCCATGATGTTAGACAGCAACTTTTATTGAAGCAGCGGCGTACAGCAGTACAAGAATTACTGCTTCTTGAAGAGCAGAGCTACCCCATAGTCAATGTGTCCAGAGTAGCAGCTCAGAGGCAATTCTGCAGTCATACTTTTACCCACTTTTAATTACATATAAATTAAGGGTTGGATTATGTAGAAATTTCTAGGAAAAGGGTGGTAACTTCCGGGTCATGGGGTTATTATCATGGCAAGAGGTGGTAACTTCTGGGTGTAGCCATGGCAGTGATAAACTAAGATGACACACTGGTAGCTGTGTCTTATGGAAAGCAGCTTCCACCAAGCCTCTGTTCTAGCTAGTCCTCAATTTGGTCCAGTGTTGGAGCCCTGCCTCCAGAGTTGAGTCCCGCCTTCTACCTTACTTACATATTACAGATGTTTCAGAATTTTTGCTGCCTTTACATATGAATGACAATTTAGTGGTTATAGAATTCATGGATTACAATGCATTCTTCCCTGTAGACACTTGCTCTATTGTCCTCTAGTGTTAAATACTGGTTTGAGGACTGAGGCTGGTTTGATTTTGTCCTTCCAGTATATTGTTTATCTTCTTCTGGCATTCTGTTTAAAATGTTGCTATTATTTTTGAAATGTTCAAAAACAACAGGGTAAATCTGGATGTTTATCAGTTTACTCAGTTTTGACTAAAATGAGACATGGAGTCTTTTATTTTTGCATGAAAAAATGGTTTCTTATTATATCCTTGACTACTGTCTCTGTTTTATAGAGTGCTCATCTCCTCTTTGGGAAAACTGTTTTTTAAGACTGAATGTCTGTTGCCATATCTACTATCGACTTTCTTATTGGTGGCATCTTTTCTCTTTTCTTCCTGCATTTTTGTAAATCTTATTACATTTTGCATCTGAATAAATAACTCAATTACCTACAACTTCAATTCTGCACTTTACTATTTTTAGTTCAGATTTTAATTTTTTAATTTGGTTTCTGTAACCTTTTATTATTATATTATGCTTCCTTATCATTTATGCTCCTAAGCAGAGCTTTATTTTTATTTCAAGCTGGTGATTAATAACTTCTTAAACATCAAGCTTGTTTCAATGTCAAAACACATGAATCTTTTTGAATAAACAGAGCAGATGCTTTTAAAAGATATCTTCCATACCCTTTTAATGTCTTTTTCCAAAAGTATGCTGTTACTCTATATCTTGAAGACAAATTTCTTCCTGTTTTTGTATTTTAGGATATTTTGAAAAGTTCATATTTTTTATTCCTCTTTACCAAACTTAATTAAAAAGGGATTAGTGCAAGTCTAATGTTTGCCAATAGAAAACAGAAGTGGATTCTTCTTTGTGATCATCACCATTTATCTTAATTGTAAATCAACATTTACCTTAATTGTAAATGGTGACGATCACAAAGGAGAATCCACTTGTCTTATTTCTATGCTGAAGTTCCAGTGAAGCAGTTCTTGTCATGTTTCCAGCCTCCAGCAATTTCCTATCAGGTTGTGGTTTGGATGCACAGTGGAAGAGTCATCTGTTCCTCCACCTGACTATGCGGAATTTATTTCTGAATAATTTGGAGCAATCTGTTGCCTTCTCTTGCGTAAAGCATTACATAAGAATTGACAACTCTTAGAACTAATACTTCCATAGATCCTGCTGCCTTTAGCCCAACCTACAACTGCTGTCACATTCCAGGGGCTTTTACTGACTCTTTTGCAATTATGAGACTTAAAGTCCAAGCTTTGCTATGGTGGGAAGAAAAAGGATTTGAAACAGACTTGGCTCTCAGAGAAAGCCACTCACATAAAATAAGATGCTGGATGCTAACTCTGTCTGTGGCCCATGTCTTGGTAAAGGATCTCAGTAGGTGTGAGTGAGAACACCCAAGTCTCCTCCTGCTTGGTTCTTCTGTCTTGCCTTAGGATCCATCTTTACCTTTTCCAATGCTGATTCCTTTTAGAGTTTGGAAGATTGTTGACAAATACCTCTTGGTCCTAGAAGCATTAAAACTTTGAAACTTTTGTGTGTGTGTTTTCATTGAACACAATAAAAAAAATCTGAGAAAAGAAAATGAAGCACCAGGAGGTACCTTCTTTTTTAATCTGGAAATTTCAACACCATCATTTTACATGATTCTACCAACACCTAGGAAGTGTGTGGCTATTACTGTTTAATAATAATAAAATCAAAGTTCCACAGTCAAGCAGTGAAGTTAACAGAATATTATTATAGCATTGCCTTGAAGCTCCCCTTCTGACCCAGAAATAAAATATATCCTACCTGATTATCGCAGAGAACTGTTCATTTTATCAACACCACTCCTGAATTAGCCATTACCAAATAAAAAATTATTTTTTATGGGTCAAAGACATCATAAATAGTAAATTCACATCACACCCATATAATACAAAACAGAACTTTATTCCCTAAGGGAATACTTCAGCTTTTTGGCAAACAACTACTACCACAGAGTAAGGAAAAAAATTTTATGGTCCCAACCCATCCTCCAATAAACAATCAATGAAAGAATAACACATACATACAGTAGTGTTATTCACTCTTTACTATCTGATATGGCTTGGCTGTGTCTCTACCCAAATCTCACCTTAAATTGTAATAATCCCCTTGTGTCAGGGGTGGGACTAGGTGGAGATAATTGAATCTTGGGGGCAGTTCCCCATACTGTTCTCGTGGTAGTGAATAAGTCTCATGAGAACTGATGGTTTTATAAATGGGAGTTCCCCTGCACAAGCCCTCTTGACTGTCGCCATGTGAGATATGTCTTGCTTCCCCTTCTGCCATGATTGTGAGGCCTCCCTAATCATGTGGAACTGTGGGTCAATTAAACCTCTTTCCTTTATAAATTACCCAGTTTCAGGTATGTCATTATCAGCAGCATGAGAACAGACTAATACAGTAAATTGGTACCAGGTAGAAGGGCACTTCTGTAAAGATACCTATAAATGTGGAAGTGACTTTGGAACTGGGCAACAGTCAGAGGTTGAAAGAGTTTAGAGGGCTCAGAAGAAGACTGGAAAATGTGGGAAAGTTTGGAACTTCCTAGGGACTTGGAGGGCTCAGAAGAAGACAGGAAGATGTGGGAAAGTTTGGAGCTTCCTAGAAATTTGTTGAATTGCTTTGACTAAAATGTTGATAGTGATATGGACAATAAAGTCCAGGCTGAGGTGGACTCAAATGGAGATGAGGAACTTCTTGGGAACTGGAGTAAAGGTCACTCTTGTTATGCAAAGAGACTGGCAGCATTTTGCCCCTGCCCTAGAGATATGTGGAACCTTGAACTTGAGAGAGATGATTTAGGGTATCTGGCAGAAGAAATTTCTAAGCAGCAAAGTGTTCAAGAGAAAGCAGAGCATAAAATTTTGGAAAATTTGCAGCCTGCTGACATGATAGAAAAGAAAACCCCATTTTCTGGGGAGACATTCAAGCCTGCTGTAGAAATTTGCATAAGTAATGAGAAGCCAAATGTTAATCACCAAGACAATGTGGAAAATGTCTCCAGGGCAAGTCAGAGACCTTCACAGCAGCCCCTCCCATCACAGGCCTGGAGGCCTTGGAGGGAAAAATGGTTTCATAGACCTGACCCAGGGCTCCCCTGCTGTGTGCAGTCTGGGGTATATGATGCCTTGTGTCCCAGCTGCTTCAGCTCCAGCCATGGCTAAAATGAGGCAATGTACAACTCAGGCCATTGCTTCAGAAGGTGCAAGCCGCAAGCCTTGGTGGCTTCCACATGGTGTTGAGCCTGTGGGTGCACAGAAGTCAAGAACTGAGGTTGGGAACCTCCACCTAGATTTCAGAGGATGTATGGAAATGCCTGGATGCCCAGGCAGAATTATGCTGCAGGGAACGTCTGCTAGGGTAGTGCAGAGGGGAAATATAGGGTTGTAGCCCCCACACAAAGTCCTCACCGGGGCACTGCCTAGTGGAGCTGTGAGCAGGGGCCACCATCCTCCAGACCCAGAATGGTAGATCCACCAACAACCTGAACTGTGCACCTGGAAAAGCCACAGACACTCAACACCAGCCCATGAAAGCAGTTGGGAGGGAAGCTGTACCCTGAAAAGCCACAGAGGCAGAGCTTCCCATGCCCATGGGAGCCCACTGCTTGCATCAGCATGATCTGGAGGTGAGACAAGGAGTCAAAGGAGATCATTTCAGAGCTTTAAGATTTTTCTGCCCCATTGGATTTCAGACTTGCATGGGGCCTGTAGCACCTATGTTTTGGCCAATTTCTCCCATTTGGTATGGCTGTATTTACCCAATGCCTATACCCCCACTGTATCTAGGAAGTAACTAACTTGCTTTTGATTTTATAGCCTCATAGGCAGAAGGGACTTGCTTTGTCTCAGCTGAGACTTTGGACTGTGGACTTCTGAGTTAATGCTGAAATGAGTTAAGACTTTGGGGATTTTTGGGAAGGCATGATTGGTTTTGAAATGTGAGGACATGAGATTTAGGAGGGGTCAGGGGCAGAATGATATGGTTAGGCTTTGTGTCCCCACCCAAATCTCACCTTGAATTGAAACAATCCCCATGTGTCAAGGGTGGGGCCAGCTAGAGATAATTGAATTATGCAGAGGGGTTTTCCCATACTATTCTCATGGTAGTGAATAAGTCTCACAAGATCCGATGCAAAAGCCCTCTTGCCTGTCACCATGTAAGACATGCCTTTGCTTCTCCTTTGCCTTCTGCCATGATGGTGAGGCCTCCCCAGCCATGTGGAACTGTGAATCCATTAAACCTCTTTTCTTTATAAATTACTCACTCTGGGCTATATCTTTATTAGCAGCATGAGAACAGACTAATACACCATCCTTAGACGGAAACACTTATAAAAAGAAAGGATCACTGTTCACCTTTAAGTCATGAGACATTGATATTTCCCACAGAGTCTTTCTCTCTCTCTCTCTCTCTCTTTCTTTCTTTGATGGAGTCTCACTTTATTGCCCAGGCTGGAGTGCAGTGGCGTGATCTTGGCTCACTACAACCTCTGGCTCCCAGGTTCAAGCGATTCTCCTGCCTCAGCCTTCTGAGTAGCTGGGACCATGCCCGGCTAATTTTGTATTTTTAGCAGAGATGAGGGTTCACCATGTTGGCCAGGCTGGTTTCAAACTCCTGACCTCAAGTGATCTGCCCACCTCAGCCTCCCAAGGTGCTGAGATTACAGGCATAAACCACCATGCCCAGCCTAGTCATTCTTTCTTAAGCCCTTCTCTTCTGGCCTGCAGTAGGTAGAGGCTATTGCACATAAACTATATCTATATATCTAAAGAAAACACTGTCCTCTGAGGGAGGCCATTGTGGGTGGCAGAATTCCTTGTTCATGATTTCAGCTTTTCAGAGCATTGAATATCATAAGAACAGAATACATACAGGCCAAATTGTCGATTAGGGTAAAGTGTTGTTTTTGTTGTTGTTGTTTGTTTAAGATATTGTGATAATATCCTTCCTGTCATGGTCTACATATATTTGTTTGGAATGAGCATTTTTAATGTAATTAAAATGTGTAATCTTAAAAGCTTATTTCCTTACAGCTTGATTCCTCACTTTTTTCCTTCTCTTTATTCATGATAATCAGAAACAGTGCATGCCTTTCTGGACCTCAAAAGGACACTGTTAGTACTTCTCTATTAGTATACTTTGGGGTGTTGTTTTTGTGTTTTTCTTTTCTTTTTTTTTTTTTTTAAGGAGTCTCTCTCTGTCACCCAGGCTAGAGTGCAGTGGCGCGATCTCAGCTTACTGCAACCTCCGCCTCCCAGGTTCAAGCGATTCTCTTGCCTCAGCCTCTCGAGTAGGTGGGATTACAGGTGGCTGCCGTCATGCCCAGCTAATTTTGTATTTTTAGTAGATAATGGGTTTCACCATCTTGGCCAGGCTGGTTTCGAACTCCTGACCTCGTGATCCACCTGCTTCGACCTCCCAAAGTGCTGGGATTACAGGCATGAGCCATCGCACCCGGCCTTGTGTTTTTCTTTCATGCTGCCACTATTAACTAGACATATTTCTCATCCTGATTTGAGGCTGTCTAATTCTCCTACTTAAAAGCCTACGATTCTGAGAATTAAATCAACTGAAACCTAACAGAATAGCTGCTGAATTAACTTCTAAAGATCATAATCCAAGGATATCAAAGAAGAGGCAGGTCATATCTATTAAATAACCTCATATTCATGGCACTTTAATTGAGTTTTTGCAAAAGTGAAGACACTCATCTTAATCCTGAGGCATTTCCTTGAGGTATTCTCTTCCAAGGAAGATAAATAAGTTAGATGTTGCTTTATTATCCTCTTTTTTAAATCACCTTTCAGAAAGAGACTGTGTCTTGTGTTTACTTTCAGTAGCTCTCCTCGGGACCTAGAATTCATGTTGTGTGCAAAGTGAGCCCAGAGTCATCTGGTCTAGAAGCTTTAGTGGGTCTTTAAAAAGTTTGTTATTTTTATTGTTCTTTAATTCATCATTAGTTCTCAAATAAAGCAAAGGAAAAAGAAGAGCATAAAAAGAAAAAAATTGGCCAGGTATGGAGGCTCACACCTGTAATCCCAGCACTTTGGGAGGCCGAGGCAGGTGGATCATCAGAGGTCAGGAGTTCAAGACCAGCCTGGCCAACATGGTGAAACCTCGTCTCTACAAAAAATACAAAAATTAGCCAGGCGTGGTGGCGGGCACCTGTAGTCCCAGCTACTCAGGAGGCTGAGGCAGGAGAATTGCTTGAACCCAGGGAGGCGGAAGTTGCAGTGAGCCAAAATATCACGCCACTGCACTCCAGCCTGGGTGACAAGAGCAAGAATCTGTCTAAAAAACCAAAAATGAGTGAGAGAGAGAGAGAGAGAGAGAGAGAGAGAGAGAGAGAGAGAGAGAGAGAGAAAATAAATTAGGAGAAGGAAACAGGAGTGGAAGAGAAAGAGGTAATCAGAGGAACTACTAGACCAGATAGAAGAGAATGAGATAAAACCTTATAAAGGAAGTAGGAAGAGAAGTGACAAAAAAAAAAGAATGTAATGCTAAGTGTTAATAAAGGTGAGAAAGTTTGATGAAAAGTTCTCATTGATCCTCTAAGTCCTGCTATCTGCAGTTTCCTACTTTAAATTATTTTTCATTATACCCAACTCTTCATATATGTAACACTCATAGATCTTGACAGTGAAGATCTAAGGGAAATTTTGAGCTTAGTTGGCTAGCAAATTTCATTCACATACTCAAAAACTATTCTTTTTGAGGGGAAGGTAGTGCTTTTCATTTCTTGACCGGCCATTTTTAATATCCTCTCCACTGCTTTCGGACTTCATGCTGCCATCAGGGTGATGGTCTTATAGCAAAAGTCCCTCAGGACCTCTTCATCTGCAGAATCATGTGAACCATTTTAGTAAGTCACCTGAGCCCCTCCAGGCCAGTCTCCCTGTCTTTTTAAGCCTTGGTTCTCACCATATGTACCTTACTTTCAAGAAATAACTAAAGACCAGAGTTTGTGCCTTTGTACCTTTATTATGTTCCCTAAAAAGGGAAAAAAGGAGTATTATGGAAATTCCTTTTCTTTCATATTGGCTGTTAATTAAACAATAAACTTCGTCTTTTTTTTGTTTTGTTTTCTTTTGAGACGCAGTCTTGCTCTGTCGCCAGACTGGAGTGCGGTGGTGCAATCTCAGCTCACTGCAACCTCTGCCTACCGGGTTCAAATGATTTTCCTGCCTCAGCCTCCTGAGTAGCTGGGACTATAGGCGCACACCACCATGCCCAGCTAATTTTTGTATTTTTAGTAGAGATGGGGTTTCACCACGTTGGCCAGGATGGTCTCAATTTCTTGACCTTGTGATCCGCCCGCCTTGGCCTCCCAAAGTGCTGGGATTACAGGCATGAGCCACCACACCCAGCCAAATTTTCTTTTAAACTCCAATTCAGATACAACTTTCTCTGGCAAGATATTTTCTGACTCAGTTTCTCTCTAGATACATCAAATAGCATATTCCCTCTCTGATGACTTTGAATCACTAAGTGCACTTTTACCATCTTATAGCCATGTGTTTATGTGTCTATCCACCCAGTTTATTGGTGAATTTCTTGACCTCTGTATCTCAAAGTCTAGAACAAAGTCTAGAATAAACTAGGGAATCAGTAATTGTTGAATTGAATTGTTGATCTTATCCAACATTAACAAAACCCCCAAACAACAAAAGTCATCTAGACTATAATCATCAAAATAATATTTTATATATGGTGTAAGCTAAGAATAACATAGTAAGTCCCCAACCAACTAAACGAACCTCCTTTTGGCCAAGGAGACCCCAGAAAAACCTTAACAACGGAGTTCTTGGTTATGATGGGACGGGAGGTCAAACATGACTCATTATACTTCCTCCCTTTTGCAGTTTAGACACAACAACTGACCAGCATTCGTGTTAAAATAGAGATCTTAAGACTGACAAAAACAGACTCTTTGTGGCAATGAAATACCAACTTATAAACAGGACCTAAGGCCATGACAGACAAGAGTTAAGTCATGTATCCCCACACTTAAATAATGAACTATGTTCTATCTGCCACAAGGTTTTTCTTTTTCTCTAGCAGCTAAACAAGCACTGACCTTGAGATAAGCAATGTTCAAACAACTGCAGCTCCCCTAGGCACTGATTAACTGACCCTCAGCCCCTGTTTCACCAGCTATAATTACAAGAGACTGATTTCAGTAACTTTCTCCAGATAAGAACTGACCATGGACTGGTTCTAGACAGTTTACAGAGGCTGCACACTTGAGTGTCCTTGTGTCCCAAGTGCCTATTGGCATTTAGGGCCCAATTATAATACATTTAGTTGTTAAGCCTCCATCCCAAAGTGAACATGGGTCACATGTAACATGCATGTTTGTTCAATATGCATATGTTAAGACTGTCTTCATAAATATTCATAACTCCTACTGTACCATGTTAAATATGTATGCTTAGCCAACCCATTCAACATAAAATTCCTACCCCGACCCCTCCTCCTTCAAAATGCCTGCTAATAGGCTCTGCTGCAGGCTGCACTGGCTGCACTTCCCAACCTGTCAAAGGGTCACCTTACAGCCTGTAACCTTTTATAAGAAATATAGGCTCCTTTCCAAATTTATAGATTGAGTGATTTTTAAGTTAACAAAGATGATCAGAAAATTCCTAGACACATGCTCCAGAATCTATTGTGGCTCACTTGAGAATCAAAAGAGGGAAGTCCATGTAGGCAGAATTCGGTAAAATTTTGATATCATTATCATTAGTGATAATGGTGTGCAGAAACATTTAATGAGAAGGAAATCCCCTCCCTTGCCCAGGAATTGTTTTTAGATCCTCTGTGTCCCAATATTGCACTGTAATTTCAGAATGTTGATTATTATTCTGTTCCAAAATTTCTGATAAAATGTCTATGCTCTGATTGGGCCCCTAGTCTACTTTATTCTATGTCTATAAATCAAAATATTATAACATTAAGAGAACAGCTTGTTATTTCTTCTCTGGGAACTGTGATCTCTCAATTCTTAATATGAATTAAACCACTTTTACTTTTTACAGGTAAAATTATCATTTTAGTGCTTCAACTCTTAAAACTTTGTATTAATTAAAATCTATCCTCCAAAGATCAGTGCTCAAACCTGAGCAGCAAGAAACAAAAGTCTCCAGAGAAAGAAATGAAAATACCATAGGAACTGATAGGTTTCAAACAAACAACAAAAAAACTTGCATTTTCTGTTTTAACCTTTCATTACGTACTTGAACTCTCTGAACCTACTAATTGACAAGAAGTGGATTCAAGCAGGAATGACATTCATAGAAACAAAAAACAAGTGTCAAAAGCAATTTTATTTTCAAAACTCTTAAACTTCATTGTCCCTTCAAATCATACTTAATCCTGATTTAGCAATATGTGGGTGTATGTTTGATATTCAGTGAAAATCAGTTTTTAGAAATTTGTGGGACCAGAATCTTTTTATTTAGAAGTATGCTCTTTCTGTTATGTTTAAATGGATGGAAAATTATACAGCTTGCTCTGACCACAGAAAAGTTGTTAGCATATACTCAAAAAGTTTATTGAAAAAACGGTTCAGTATCTTATTGCTTCAAGTAAAAGGGCATATAATTTAAAACCGAAATATTGAGAAACTGTATTTATCCTCCCTGAGATATCAAGAAGTTGGAGAATTCCAATGGTGTCATCTTTCTTCCCTGCCTTCCTCAGGATGACTTATGTTTCTCTTCATAATTACAAGATAGCAAAAGCGGTTCCCAGCATCATATGCAGACCCAACCAGGCCAGTGAAAAGGAGAAATGGCTTTTCTTCCCTTGAGTCTCCTTTACTAAGGGAAAATTTTTCCCAAAACTCATGAGCAAACTGTCCCAAGGAACTCACTGGGCACAGTCAGGTAATATGACCTTGCCCTAGCTGCAAGGGAGGCTAGGAGGATAAGTTCTGGTACTTTCCATCTTCCTACAAGGGAGATCGGCTTTCTGCCAATGAGGAATAAGAGGTCAAAGTGGAAGATGGTTTTAATGTGTCAGATAATGTAAGGTTGAATAACATAATGCCTGTTAAATGGATAAACATCATTAAGCATAATACTCAGTACTAAATACAGACAGTAATTTATTTTTGTGTTACTTCTCTTATTTCGATTTCACTGAACCATTTCATGCACTTTAGTAGACTATGAACATTTTGGAAGACTCTGAATAAAAGCAGAAACTGATAATTTATTTTTGTTTTTGAATAACATCCTGTACAATTTATTAAGCTATTGTCTCCAAACCTAAAACCCATTCTTCCACTTTATGATGCTGAGATTGAAATTTCAAGCCACATTTTTCCTTCTCCAGTTGGCTCTCCATTTGGATCTGCCACGAGAGGGCATGAGGGAGAGAGAGTGGCAGGCTAGAAGAGAAAGAAGGGATTGCTCCTTCCTGTTTGCTTTCTGAGTCTGATTTTCTGCTTGTTATTCCTATGTCTCTCTGGAAGCACTCTTTCATCCTGCAGTGGCAGGTCGTTCCAGGAACAACAGTTGAATCCAGTTTGCAGCTTTTGCAACTCAAACAGAAACAGTCTCAGTGCCTCTCATCAGCAACACCAGCACTGGCTGGCTGGAGCATCATCCTCAGAGACCTGAGGTCCAGCTTCATGGGAAATTCCTCTGAGGTCCGAGCCACCTACACCAGCCAAACAGGGAGCCCTCTTCACAAGTCCATAGAGAACCTCCTTCAATCCTCTATGTTTTAATAATTTTAACCTCTTCATTTTGTTCCCCCAGTCCTAGGGGTAGCTGTTTCCTGAAGTTATCACATGTCCTCCACACACAATAACTTAGTTTAGTGTTCCTCTTTTGCCTTTTCCATTTTTGAGTATCTAGTCACCAATTCATTATCAATTGATTTTCTATGTAAAAAGCTAAATCTGTTTCTGTTTTAGAGAGTGAGTTACAGGTTAATTTTTTTTAATCAAAAGGAGCTTTTGCAATTTCATCTTTTTTGCCTCTCTATAATAATGCCCATTTTCTATTTTTTTTTGATGCTCAGATACCATATTGACTTTTAAAGGGTTAGATTCTTCTGGTTGTAACTCTTCACCACCATCATCATAGTCTTTAACACAATCCTAACCAAAAAGCTATGTTATACAACAGCAAATAGATTTAATAGTTACTCACCCATTTCCTTGTAGTTCCTGAAGAAATGCAGTACTGACAGCCTGGCCTACATAGTGAAATCCTGTCTCTACTAAAAATACAAAAATTAGCCAGGCATGGTGTCGTATGCCTGTAATCCCAGCTACTTGGGAGGCTGAGGCAGGAGAACTGCTTGAACCCAGGAGGCAGAGCTTGCAGTGGGCCAAGATCACACCACTGCACTCCAGCCTGGGCGACAGAGCGAGACTCTATCTCAAAAAAAGGAAGAGAAGAGAAGAGAGAAGAGCAGAGCAGTACTATGTTCTATATGTACAAATTTCTCTAGGCTCCAAAGTCACACTTTGAAATTAAGACATACAAAAGAGAACTGTAGCTAGAAAAAGGGAAGAAAGGCTGTATCAGTGGGGGATAATGTAGGGGATGATGATGTTTTGGAAATAGAGAAACACTCAGCTGTCAGTGGTGACAAAGAAAGAACTGAAGGTGGTGGCAGCAGAATTAGGTATCAGAGGAGAGGGAATATTCCCTAATTATCCCTACAAGTCCATGGAAAAGGGGTTTGGTATTGTGCTACTACAGGATGACCCTTCCAGAATGTCCAGACTGACCTAGACCATTTAACTTTGGACCACTGGAATTCATTTCAAGAAGAGAGAATACTCAAGAGGACTTAAGGGTCTGCTCTCGAGGACTAACTGAATGAATTCAAATCCAAAGAGGGAAACATCTTTCAAACATACTTTAAAAGCTTTCACAAAAGCTATTTAAAGCCAGAAAAGCAGAAGGAGCAAGGTTAAAGTCAGAGAAATACTGTAAAATATGTGGGGCAAGAATTAGCATGGAATGGGGAGGGAGGGAGGGATTGCAAGATATGTTACGTAAGGAGTATAATTATACCTTCATTATATTTCCCAAGAACTTTTCAATCTTTAAGTTTTCTGCTTCTATGCTTTCAACAACCAGCCTAGATATAAGTTATCTAGAGGAAATGTGAGATGTACCACTGATTACTCTGAGTTCCCACCTGTCCCAATTTTTATAGCTATGTATAGCTGTGTAATTGACAATAAACTATTTTATAAATGCCAGCCATTTCTGGCAAGTTTTAAATTGCTTTGCTTTCTACCTGTGGAATTCTTAGGGAAATTAATTTTTTTTCTTTAAGTTAACCCTTAATTGCAATAATCAGAGAAAATCTGATTTTTATAAAGCTTCTTTTAAGGAACATTTAATTTGAATGTGTTAGCTCCTAAACTGGAACTTAGTGACAAAAAAAAACAAACCCTCAACAATTTCTTTTTAAATGTAGGATTAGCTATACGTTAATTAATTTATCTTTGCAGACTTGAGTCAGAGTTCTAGGAACTCTTATCCTTCTGTGTTATGTGGGGCACCCCTATCTGGAACATCCCTTCTTGGACTCTTTTATTTCTTAACTGGTATAACTCCAACAGGTGGAAAATTCTGATGCTGAGAACATCCATTTTTCACCAATTGAATAAGAGAGTTTCCCAGTCAGCTACATGAGGTATTACTATATTGAGGCATACCCACTGTAATAAGCCTCCTAAAGAATCAAGAGCTGATCTGAACGGATGGAGGCAAAGAAAGAACATACCGAAGAAGGTGAGTTTTGAATGACAGGAAAGAATGAAACAGTAGTAAGGAAATAAAAAGAATCTCATTCACAAAAGTAAGTTATAAAGCTTTGTCTCCTATGAAATTAGTAGAAAAATAACAGTAAAGATGTTTAGTACATGGCTCGTTATCCAGAAAGAAAAAATACAGAATGATGGCTCTTTCTTCATGTTTTCATCAATTTCCATTTACTTATTCAGTAAGTGTTTATTGAGCTCCTACTTTGTCATGTACTGTTTTGGACTCTGGGAATATAAAGGTGAACAGCACAAAGTTCCTACTTTTATGGAGAGATAATAAACACAAAACAGACAAAATACTGTTCAATTTTAAATAATTATAAGTGCAAAAAGACATACCACATGGTAATAGAAACTAAGATGGCTTGGAGAGGTAGTGGTGGTTATTATTATAGGTAGAGTGGTCAGGGAAGGTCCCCCTGGAGAAGTCACACTTCAGCAGAGACCTGAAAGAAGTAGAGAAATGAGCCATAGAAAGATATGAAGAGCTCCCCAGGCAGGGAAATGACAACTACTCTGAGATGGGAATTAACTGAGACCTTTCTGAGGGTCGGAAAACAAGGCCAGTGTAGCTCAAGTGTAGTGTAGTCAGTGATGTTGGGGTGATGAGAAGGAACCTGAATATGCAGGACATCCTAGGATATGTTAAGGCATTTTGATTTTTTTTTTACTTTCAATGGGATGCCACTGCTGCTATAAGCATGGAAATGATATAATTGATGTATGATTTAAATAATAACTGGCTAATGTGAGGGGAATGGAGTGGAAGTAGGTTTCATAGCAGTCTGAGTGAGAGATTATGCAGACTGAAACTAGGGCAATGGGTTAGTGCAGATGAAGAAAAATTGTCAAATTTGGGTTATAATTTGGAGATAGACTGACTGGACCTGTTGATTATTATTTGGGATTATTTGGACGTGAGGTGAATTCTGGGTTTTAGCAAACAATTGCTGAATGGTAGTGCCATTTACCAAGATGAAGAAGATGGAGGGAACCTTATAAGAGTTTTTTGCTGGTATCAGTGAATGAGAGAATCAGGAATATACACCTACTGAAAACAGCTTGAATTACAAAGACGGAAATGTGGGAATGTGAGGAGTGACTAAATTTGGTAATAGAAAAGTTAATTCCTACATGATAAACAAGTAGGGCTTCCGCCGAAATGAAATCATATTCCAAGTGAAATCATGGTTTTCTGACAAACAACAGACTGTCATTCAAAACCGCACCTAGGATGCAATGATACTTTAGGAATTGAGAGAAACATGAAGAAACACTAAAAGCAAAAAAACCACCAGAACAGATAGTAGAAAAAGGTATGCCTTTTGGTGTGGCAGCCTAGTTCGAAAGAAACTATTGTCTTTCCCTTAGAACAACCCCCCTTATCCCCAGTCCTGGCCAGCCACATTTATACTGCACAATTCACACCCCATCCACAGCTGACTGGACTAGGGAAGGAAGCCTGAGTCAAGTTGAGCCACATGTGGCTTCTGTTCTGAATTTTGAAATTAAGATCAAACGATATTTGTGTTCATTTTGAGTCAGATTTAGGTTTTTACTTTAATATGCTAATGCAAGATGGTTAAGTTGACCGTATGTCACTTTGTGGATCTAAGAAGTAGAGACTATTGGTTGGAAGAGAGCAGAGGGAAGCAGGTGATGAGAAAAAAGCAGCAGTGGGGGAAGAGTTCTGCCCAGTGTCCAGGCTGCTGGCTGTCTTTACACACCTCTGTAGCCTTACAGTACACTCTTCCTGATATATGCATTCTGTTACTCGCATATAGATAAGCAAATAAAGATTACTCAGAACAATTATTTTGAAGATTACTTCATTTTGATATAATGTTTTGTCAGTAGAACAACATAAAAAGAGGAGGGCGGTAGACTGAGGGGCACATGTCCCTCTCCCCTCATTGTCACATTCTCTACCCACTGTCTCATGTGATATCAGAGAATAATGTGCTACTGTCCCAGAAAGGAAAAAAGAAATCTGTTAGACAACAGTATGTGATAGAACTAGAAACATGAAAAAGTACATGAATCCAGTTGGGTAAACTGCAAACACACACACACACACACACACACACACACACACACACACACACACACACACATAGCATGCTGACTTGAGGATATTACCTGTTATAACCATACAAACATACTAAAATTTCAGCACAATTCCTTTTTAAACTTTCTATTGGTGTAATATATGAATAGAAAAGTACATGTAAGTGTACTGAATTTTTACAAACTGAACTTTTCTGTGCAATCAGCACCTAGATAATATTACACAATTGTTTTTGTTTTTTGTACTTAGCTGGGGAGTAAGTGTGTCTGCATACATCTACAACATCTAATAAATCTTTAAATGAATGTACTGAGTATGAAGTTGATTATCCTCTTTTCCCTATTTTATGAACATTGCTATGATTTCCGCAAGTTACCTCATTTAATCTTTTCCACAATCCTGTTAGGTTAATTGCTATGCCTATTTTACAAGACTAAATTGAGGCTCAAAGATATTTAGTGACATGTCCAAGTTCACACATCTAAAAACCAAACCTAGCTCTGTCTCACTGCCAAAGTATTCTTAACTGCTGTATCAGCTGCCTGACTGATTCAGGTAAAGTGATAGTGGGCTATGGCCAGCAAGTTTACTTGATTAATTTATTATGTATAATAACAAGAAATGAGGTTTTAAAATGGGTATTTAAGAAAAGTATAAAATTGCCATTATTAAATGGGGAAGTAACAAAATAAAAATAGTGATTGCAAGAGATGATTCTAGACTTATATATTTAGGAATAGGAATTGTGGCTGGGTGCGGTGGCTCACGCCTGTAATTCCAGCACTTTGGGAAGCCAAGGTGGGCGGATTTCCTGAGGTCAGGAGTTCGAGGTCAGCCTGGCTAATGTGGTAAAACCCCATCTCTACTAAAAATACAAAAATTAGCCAGGCGTGGTAGCACACACCTATAGTCCCAGCTACTTGGGAGGCTGAGGCAGGAGAATCACTTCAACCCGGGAGGCAGAGGTTGCAGTGAGCCAAGATCAAGTCATTGCACTCCAGCCTGGGTGACAGAGCGAGACTCCATCTCAAAAAAAAAAAAAAAAAAAAAGAATATGAGTTAATGGCAATTAAAGTGCTTCTTCTTTCTTTTTTAAAGCATGCCAGCAACAGTCACAGAATGATGGAGAACAGGATTAAGTTCATGCACATTTGAAGAAAGATTCAACTGAAGTTGGAAAGGTCTATGTAAGATAAGAAAATGGAAGAGTTGAAACCCATTACCTAGTGTGCAAACCTAGGAAACCAGAATTGGTAAATATGTTACGTGTGATGAATATCTGAAATGGGGTGGCTATTTGGGTACAGTGAGAAGATGAATTTGATATTCAGTATTTATATAATCAGAAGCTGTGTTGGCATCCTCTCCAGGTTTTATTCACTCCCATTTCAAACTTTTCATCCCTCACCATAGCAAAAAGATCAAAACACTTTTATGGGGAATAAATAATTTGGAAGGACTGGGCTATAAAGCCAATTAAAATTGGTGTTAATAGCTCAATAACAAATTTGGTTCAATTGGCTATTTCTAGAAGCCTTATGCAAAGGTTATTTTTTTCCTTTTCATCATTGGTACAAAGGCTAGTTAGATATCAGAGTCCTCCCTCCTCTCTCCCTCCCTTCCTCTTTTCTTCCCTCCTTCCTGTTTTTGATGTGGGTAAAACTCATAGGACCTGTGCTTCTGTCACTGTGGCTGACTTCTCAAGGTATTGGATAATGATTTTAGTTAAATAACTAACTCCGAATAATAGAGTATATCTTAATTCTGGATATATTTTATAGATTTGTCTCTTTAACTGATCCTGATAAATACCCCTCCTTGGGCCCTGTCTTGAATGTTCAAATAATAATTTGTTCTGGTTTCATATTCAATAAATGAATCACCAAAGTGTTCCAGCACATATTAGACAACATCAAATACATGGGAAGCTTTTAGTCAGTTGAGTCTGATTTATACAGGCAAATATTACCTGCTTAATGCAATCCAAAAAAGCTTCTCAACAGTATATATTTTTGTAAATGTGTATGTATTTATTTCCACCATTAACTTACAAAACTTGTGTTCCAATTTAAAATATTAACTTATGTTTCTTCCTTTAAAAAACTGATACATTCTTTCTTTTCAATTAACTCATTTCTTTTCTGGAAAGAAAAGTCAATAATCTCTATGCTCCAAGGTTTACATCACATTCAACCCTCTTCCACATCTCTACCAAATTAAAAAAAAAACGCAATGAACAAACAAACTCAAGAAATGGGAAAGAAAGAGTTAAAGAACAACTAAAGGCACCAAAATCTCATTTGGTCTCACAATAATAGAATGGAAATTAATTTAACACACTTATGGCATTATATAGAGGATTGCATCTTTCAGACTTTGAGTCATCAATAGAAAATACAAATTTATTCCATACATTTTCTTTCTTTTCTTTTTTCTTTTTCTTTTTTTTTTTTTTTTTTTTTTTTTTTTTTTTTGAGACAGGGTCTCTCTCTCTCTCGTCCAGGCTTGAGTACAGTGGCGTGACCTTGGCTCACTGCAACTCCCCACCTCCCGAGTTCAAGCAATTCTTGTGCTTCAGCCCCTGCAGTAGTTGGAATTACAGGTGTGCGTCACCATACCCAGCTAATTTTTTTTATTTTTATTAGATATGGCGTTTCACCATGTTGGCAAGGCTGGTCTGGAACTCCTGACCTTAAGTGACCTGCCTGCCTCAGCCTCCCAAAGTGCTGAGATTACAGGCTTGAGCCACCATGCCCACCTTATTCCACACATTTTCTAATAAATATTTCACAACTTTATGCTGTAAAATGTATGGCTTATCACAGATACGCATTTCTTAAATGGTGATTCTGTAAAAGGAAGAGATGACTGAGAGTTACACCATTGCTGTTACTTCATACTTACAGCAACTGCCTCCAGGATTTGTTTAACGGCATCTGCAGCATCTCGCTCACTGTAATATCCCTTTTCCACAATCCTGGAACAAAAAGAAAGGAAATGCTTCTCAGGCACATTCATTCAGAAGAATGGATATTAAAAGAAGTTAAGTAAATTAATGTTAAAGATGGTGCACATAAACAATTGAAACAAGCTACCATACTACCATGGGAAAGATTTCCACAAACTGACACTCTAAAAATCTTTGAGTTTACTTAGGAAAATGAAATACTTTTATTTTTCCTTGGCTTGAACTATCCATTGCATTTGAGGAAAAAACACTTTGTCTGTTTTAAGCTTTGTTTTGTGAATCATTTTAAACATATGCCAGTAGATATTATACAATGAAACACCCCCATGTAATTGTCACATAGCTTTATCTGTAAATTCATGAAGTTTTGTTTTATCTGCTTAATTACTTCCACTCCTTCCTTATTATTTTGAAGCACGCATCAGACATTATATAATTTCATTTATAAATATTTGAGGAGGTTATCTCTAAAAGATAAAGGACCCTCTAAAAATCAGTCATAATTCCAATATCATACCTATAATTAATTTCTTAATATTATCAACTATGCAGTGTTTCAAATTTCTAATTGTCTGAAACATGTTAAATTACTTGTTTGAATAAGTATCCAAATAAGGTCCATGAAACTTGAATGGTTAGCGTATCTCTTATTGTTTTTTAACGAGTATTTTCTCCCTCTCTCTCTCTCTTCCCCCCGCCAACCCTCTTTCTCTTTTTCCATCCTTCCCTTTCATCCCTTCTCCATCTCTGTTTCACTTTTGCTGCGTTTCTTTTTGGAAAGCTGGTCACTTGATCTTTAGAGTTTCCCTGCTTGGTAATGTGGTTCTTTAAAAAAAAAAAAAAAAAACTTTTAAGTTCAGAGGTACATGGGCAAGTTTGTTACACAAACTTCTGTGATGGGGCTTTGTTGTACAGGTTATTTCATCACCCAGGTATTAAGCCTAGTACCCATAAGTTATTTTTCCTGATCTTCTCTCTCCTTCCTCCCAACCTCCACCCTCTTATAGGCCCCAGTGTGTGTTGTTCCTCTCTGTGTCCATGTATTCTCATCACTTAGTGAGAACATGTGGTATTTGGTTTTCTGTTCCTGCGTTAGTTTGCTAAGGAAAATGGCCTACAGCTCCATCCATGTCCCTTCATAGGACACGATCTCATTTCTTTTTATGGCTACATAGTATTGCATGGTGTATATGTACATTTTCTGTATTTAATCTGAACCTAATCAAGACCCCAGCATTATCTATTAATTAAAAAAAGGGGCAGAGAAATATCTCCAAAGGCATCAAGGGGATAGAATCACATTTGATTCTAGAGGATTACATTTCATTCTATACCTTGATGTCTTTGGAGCTATTTCTCTGCCCTCTCTACTTTTTATTAATGGATAGCATTAGGGTCTGGATTAGACTCAGGTTGAATTTTTAGCAAATACATTTTATAGGGAGTATTGTGTATTTTCACAAGAAGTTGCATGTTCAATTATGCTCCATTTCATGTTGACAATAACAGTAATTGATTATCAATGCCTAGATCCATCAAGTCATTAGCAGTTTCAAGTTGGTAAAAGCTATCATTGCTGCTTGTTAGCTAAAAATTTTCTAGTAATACAATTCTCATAGGAAAGAGGGGATAAATTATTAGTTTTTTAACTTACCAGTTTTCAAAATAATGAGTTCATTCACCAACATTTTCAGTGACCAGTTAGTGTCTTTGTTCATTTTTTGGTATCATTTTGGAAGTATGGATTTAACCATATTTGATACGTTTCAATCTGCTCTAGCTCTTCCTGGGTCAGTAATAGGCTATGCAAGTTGGCTTTTGAAGTCTTTGGTGGTTATTTTACTACCCAGTATAATATAATACCTGAGACTTATTTTGTACATTTGCTGCCTCAGACCTAGAATAAGTCATTGTCTCCTAGAAGTACACTTTTAGTGGCAGGTAGTATTTTTCTAATTTTACATGTTATTCTTGAATTAAAAAATAAATATATGTGTACATATGTTCATATTCCATTTCCTAGACAAACAATATTACCATGTTAATATGTACAAAATGTTTTATATATGTTTTTACTATGTGGTCCATTTTATGTGCTTCTCCTCTTTAATTTTAATTTTTTTTCCATTTAGGAGTGTTTGTATTTATGTTTTCATGTTTTTAACATTAGTTTCTTCTTTTTTGGTTTGTTCTGTACTCTCAGCAATACTGACATTAACCAGCTGATATGGTTTGGATTTTTTGGATTTGTGTTCCCACCCAAATCTCATGTCAAATTGGAGGAGGGGCCCAGTGGGAGGTGATTGGATCATGGGGGAGGATTTCTCCCTTGCCATTATCATGACTGTGAGTGAGTTGTCATGAGATCTTATGGTTGAAGTGTGTGGCACTTCCCCCTTTGTGCTCTCTCTCTCTCCCGCTCTGCCATGGGAAGATGTGCTTTGCTTCCCCTTCACCTTCCGTCATGATAGTTAAGTTTCTTGAGACCTCTGCAGCCATGCAGAACTGGGGGTCAATTAAACCTCTTTTCTTTATAAATCACCCAGTCTCAGGTAGTTCTTTATAGTGTGTGAGAACAGACTAATACACTAGCAATCCAGCTAGTATGAACTTACAATACAGATACAATATATAGCTGTCAAAAATTGCGAAGAAATAAGAACAGCTTGAAAAAGATAAACTTCTTGATTGCTGTATAATTAGCAACAAGTAAAAGAATATTATTTCAAAGTAGCAGGAGGAAAGAGAGCCTCATTATCTTAAGTAGGTGACAATTTTCTTCTGACACATGATGTGATTTTCAAAAAATCTGATGACAACCTGATTTTCTCCAAATAACTGACTTGCTCTTTTTGCATGAATGTGGCCAAAGAATTTTTCTTTTAATTTAAAGTCTTTTAAGACATGTTTTATGAAAAACACAGTAGTTGTTCTGGGTTTAGTTATTCAGATTTGTGGCATAATCTTTCAATTTAGAGTGCTTTCATTATTCTTTTTAAATCTCAGGAATATTTTCTTGAAGTAGAATGTTTTGTGTTTGTTTTCTTCCATTGCCTTGGTTTTCTTCTTTGGGGTGTGCAATTATAGATATGTAAGAATTTTTCTACCTTTGATTTATATTGTTGTCCTACAGTTTTCTTAATTTTAGCTTATTTTGTAACACTGTCTTATTTTCATGTTTTTTTTTTTTATGGGTGTTCTTCCTGACATGCTTTCACTGCCTAAAGGAACTTTATTCTGCTCCTTATTATCTGTCCTCTATTGACCTCCAGCTCCATCCACGTCCCATAATCATTTTCTATTGGAACTAACTCAGATACTTTTCTGTTGCCATCCATTTTTAAGCCAAATTGGTTTGCTTAACCTTTTGACAGAGTGATAGTTCAGGATATCTTTTCTAGTTTCATGGCTCTTAAGTTTCTGGTTATGTTCATGAAGCGTTCAAAAATATGCCCTCATTCTTTCTGAGATCTCTTCCCCTCCCCTGGAACTTCATTCCCTTGCCTTTACCGTCTCTACACTGATTAATTTGGATTCTCTTCCTAGCAGTTTTTCCTAAGTGTAGAACCTTTTCCCCAAGGGACTTTAGATTTTTGTTTCAGGAGTTCACAAGGCCTTGACAATGAATTAGCTTTTTAGACCTTACTGCAGGTGCACCCCTTGTACTTTTCAGAAATTTGGATGGTAAAAATCACTCCCAATTTCAGCTTCTCTTTTTGTATTGACCTATCCTTCTTCCAAATAACTTGAAGATTTGAGAGACTTGAGTGTTTGCCTGCTTTGGGGTCTCTCATTTGTCTTCTTGCTTCCCTTGCTTCTTCGTGTACAGGTGATCATTCCACATGGCTCTTCCTGTTGTCATTAGTTGGTCCTCACTCACTTGTATGTTAGGCTTCATGGGGATACCCTGCCACCTGGTTTTGCTGTAGATATTGTCATTGAGTTTTTGATTTTTCAGAACAAGTTGCTGTCTAGTCTTATGAAGAGCTTTTGGAGGACTGAAAAACTACTTTGTTGCTATGTCTAACCTTCCAGAATTTCAGGAGAAAACACATTTCTAATAGCACTGCATAAGATGACTTCAGCTGGCACAAAGTTTGAAAATGGTCAATTCAAAACATAAAGGACAGTTTCAACAATGTTTGTCATTTTAAATAGAAACTTTTCTTAGATGATACCTCAAATAGCATATTTTTCAGAAAGTACTTTTCTTTGATTTCTGTTTTCTTTAGATATTGTGACAAGAAGTTTTAATTTCTCAAAGTAGCTGGTATTAAAAGTTGAATTTAAAATCTGTAAAATGTTTCCAAAATAGGGGATGGGGCGGGGGTGAGAAGCAGCAGAACAAAACAGATATGTCAAAAGTATAAAATATATTAAAAGACCTCAATGATTATAGTTTTTAAAATTCAGAAACAATATATTGAGGCAAAAATTTCAATTACCTCATTTTCCTTATTTAGTTATTTAGAACACTGGCAAGCAATTCAAATTCATCATCTTTTTATTTTTGGGATACTTTACCAGCACTAGGGTCAAATGAAAGGAGAAAATAGATTACAATATTTAGGGAATGATTATTCATTTGTTCTTGAATATCATTTTCTTATGATATTTACTTACAAACCTATGAAATTTTCCAATTCATGATTAGGTTAAATGGCCTACTTATAAAAATTTAATTGACATGCTTCATGGGACTATACTTTCTGAACATTTTAAGTATGAGGGAAGGGGAAAAGAAGTACTACTGTGACAGAGAAAGTTCAGGACTTTGGCTACCATGACATCATTCTCTGCATTTTACTCTAAACGTGGATTTTGTGGTATCTCTATCATCCAGCACAAATGTAATTAGTGTCTCCTCTGTGCCCTGTACCTATAGCCTCAGGAGCTTGGCTTTCTCCAGTTTTGTTAAAAGAGGGGAGTTGTTACAAAGATGATGGAGAAGAATAGCTGTTAAATTTCTTTGCAACCTTATATTATCTCCAGAAGGGAATAAAATCAATTACCTTCTGGCCTACAACAAACAGTGTGGATTTTCCCCATAGTCACTCACCCAGGCTAGAGCTTTACCACAGCTGCTTTGTAGTACTTTTCCAGAGGGCACTACTCATGCAAATGGCACTCCTTGTGGTTGAAGAGAGCCAACTTCCACAACCATGAGCTGTCTCCCTTAGGTGTCTATTAAAGACACAGTTCTTAGAGGCATCATCACTCTTCATAAAGTAGGTACTTCACCCACTACAATCTCCTCTCTATATTTTGGTTTATTATGTAGTCTCAAGCTTCAGCCTAAATAGCTTCTGTATTTTCATTTGGCTCTAAGTTAGGGTTAAGTGCCTACTGTGAGCTAAATGTTTATGTCTCTCCCAAATTCATATGTTGAAACCTAATCACCAATGTGATGTTATTAGGAGGTGGGGCCTTTGGGAGGTGATTCTATCATGAAGGATGAACCTTCATGAATGGGATTCATGCCTTTATAAAAGACACCCTAGAAAGCTTCTTTGTCCCTTCCACCATGTGCAGACACAGCTAGAAAGTGCCATCCATGAATCAAAAAGCAGCCCCTCAGCAGACACTGAATCTGCTGACACATTTATCTTGGACTTTCCAGCCTCCAGAACCATGAGAAATAAATTTCTGTTTATAAGCCACTCAGTATAAGAAATTTTGTTACATCAGACTGAAAGGACTAAGATAGTGCCTGTGTTTCAGAATATGTTCTTGTGGGAATGTCTAGGGCCTGGCTTGACGGAAGAGTGAATTTTCTTGGGAGCTGTGTTCATGTGGGAGGGAGAGAGGAGTAGTAGGTATATGAAGAATAGTTAATGGAAACTTTACTGATTTTCCCCAATATATGTTAAGTTAGTGAAATAATTCATTCTCTTAACCAGAGGATGCATTCCAACAGATGTATCTGCTAATTTATTTATTCAATAAATATTACGGAGTGACTATTATGTGCTGGCCACTCAGTAGTGAACTGGACATGGCCTCTGCACTCATGGGCTTTCTCTTGGTATAAGTAGACAGACAACATTCAACACAGTGTGCTAAATGATGTGATAGAGTTATTAAATAACGGCCTGAGAGCTCTGAGAAAATGCAGGTAATCTATTCTGGAGGCCATGAAGGGTGAGGAAGGGATTCCAGAAATAGCTATATCTCAGCTCACACCTGAAAGGTGTATAGAAATTTTTCAGATGCAAGGAGGGTGGCAGTTGGGGGTCGGGATAGGTATGGAAGAAGAAAGTGGTGATATTCATCCACATTCATAACTTCTAATGTGAGCCAGGTACTTGCTGGATATAAACAGAATAAGATTTGGGCTCTGCCTGAGATGAGACCACAGATGGTGGAGTAAAGAAAGTTACAAACAAAAAACATTATCATAGATGTAATGTATGTTATGTAAGGTTTGTACAACCAAGGGATTTATTAATTCTGTAGTGAGAACAGCATCCATAGAGTAGATATGTGGGGCAAGGGCACAAAACTCAAGTGCCTCCCCACCTCATTTCAGTGTGAACTCCGCACACTGCATCTTGGCCAACCATCACCCTTCGACCACTTCTATTCCAGGCAGTTTCTGCTAAAAGGAGTTTTGTTCCCAGATGATTCTTTAAACAGATTGTCACAGGGTTAGTTTTCTGAAACTCGACATCCCATTTTAAATATTTTATAAGTTGAGCTGCCATTCAGGCTATCCATGGCTGACTGAAAAGTTCAATAGCAATGAACTCAAGTCATAAATGCAGGTTTACAACTTAGAACTATGACTGCAAGTGAAGATGCTAGTGACCAAGCAAAGGAAAATGAAATCTTGCAATTTATTTCTCTTAATTTCAGTTGTATGACATCGGTAGATGTGTTTGTCCAGAACCTTCTGCAGGGCACTGTGGTAAAATTATTAGCCTTCTCACTAGATTGTTGCTTGGATCACCCACAGAGCCTAGCTGCAAAACTTGCCCATAGTAAGTAAATATTTATGGAATCAATACCAATTGCCAAGTGAATGGATGTCAGAAAAATTTCAGATTGTGGACATTTGGACAATACTTTTGCCTATGTTCACTATCATGGGGAACAAAAGCACTGGATTCAGAAGTGATTCCCATCACAAGTACATTGGCCATGACTCCAGAGGAAGAACAGCTGTGTGGATGCTTCCCAGAGGACAATGCAATAAGTGAAAAGATTACTGCTGGCTTTAGGAAGAAACTCAGAGTTACATAGTTTTAGATATTGCTGGAATAACATGAATCTTTTTAGAAACTTATTTTAGACAAAATCAAAGTAATTTAAATTCCTTAAAATGGGGTATTTGTTTCATGAGGTGACACGTAATTTCTTTATACAATTTAGCTGGCATCTCAAAAAATTTGCCAATGAAATTGAACCATGGGTAGAGACTCAAGGTTTTATAGCTTTATACGAAATATACTCATGACTCTGAGTTTTAGAAGCAATGAAATATTTAATAATTGTAGGGGTTTTAAAGCTGTAAAAATAGAGGGATAATTTTGGCTGGTATTTTTGTTTTTTCATATTTAAACATAGTTATTGCTGTATTTCTCTTGAGATTTAGTAAACTAATTTCTGTTTCGTGATTTGAAAAATAATAAGGAAGCAGTTAAGATGCTACCAGCATTTTAAGATAATTGTCACAGGCCCAGGGCCCTGTGGTTTGCCTCTGTGCCACACAGCTTCCCAGCCTTCCATTGTGGGCTAGGCCAGAGGGCTCAGAGCTCAAAACAAAATGTCTTCTAGGATTTTAATCACAACACTGACCCAAAAGGCTGCCCTGAGACTCCAGTTCCTACAGGTCCCTCAGCTGCCAGGGGGCCTAGCAGACATCTGGAGATCTGGGAAGGAAGCACGAAGGTGGTACATTTCCCCAAGCTCCTCCACTGAAAGCGTCTGGCTTCAACAGGCTCTCTTACACCACAACTGTGCCTTTTACTTCCACTGCTCGCTGTGCTGGTGCCCGTGCTCTTCTCCTCAGTCGGTGTGTTTTTCTTCCCATCATTTAAAATTTATAGGATGAAAAAATACAGGCAATGCCTATTTCTCTCTATGGAGCTGCTGTAACATGACTCTGGTGCATTTGCTTCTGTAACACTAATTGCCACAAATTGAATTGAGCGCATCTCCATCCAGGCAGTTAACACGCGCACAGCAGCTGAAGAGCTCTAATCTGATCATATCCTGAGGCCCCAGACTTCCTGGCACATAGATTGGGAGCCCTGCTGCTCTGCCCACCACTCGCAGCTTTTTCTCAAATGGCTGCATAATAACTGTAGATGACTAGGTTTATGTGAGAAAGATAATGGTCTGATGAGAATGTGTACTGAAGGATCAAATGACAGAGAGTAAAAGCCCCAAATAATATAAAGTTTCAGGAACCAAGTCTTAAGGGCTGCCGCCAGTACACCATTATGCTGTTACATACAAAATTATATTAAAATGAAATCTGCTGTACTCTGTGTAAATCTACCACTTCTTTGTAAGTTTCAATCACAGCTTCTCATTTTATTGATGACATCATTGTCTGTTTTGGTGCTTTCTGTAAAAACTTTCCTGCCAAAGAATGTCAAGTTCATATACTTTTCAAAAAAGTAGTTTCAAAGATACTACTAGCACCTGTTACATTCAAATACTAAGAAGAAAGTCAGGGAATTGTGGATCAATGTGGGTGCTGGCCAGGGAGCTGACAAGAGAAAGAGGAGGTCAAATCAAATTGCAAATCTGGGAATGGGCCTAAAAGATTCCCAGTCTACTTCTCTCATACTATAGATAAAAGGCCTGACTCAAAAGATATATATATTGCAGCCGGGCGTGGTAGCTTACGCCTGTAATCCCAGCACTTTGGGAGGGCAAGGTAGGTGGATCACGAGGTCAGGAGATCGAGAATATCCTGGCTAACACAGTGAAACCCCGTGTCTACTAAGAAAATATAAAAAATTAGCTGGACCTGGTGGCGTGTGCCTGTAGTCCCAGTTACTGGGAAGGCTAAGGCAGGAAAATGGAGTGAACCCGGGTGGTGGAGTTTGCAGTGAGCCGAGATCACGCCACTGCACTCCAGCCTGGGCGACAGAGGGAGACTCTGTCTCAAAAACAAACACAAACAAAACACACACACATATATATATATTGCTCAGGAACACACTATTCAATCATTCACTTAACAAATATCTAGACCCTGCTTGCTTTCTACCTAGCCCAGCTTTTAAAATTGAGACTAAGATGCTCATATTTTACCCAACAGTGTACAATTGTGCTTTTGAACATCATTTTGCCACAATAGGCCCTTCCTTCTGGCCTCTGCCTGCTAATTTCCAATTTCTCACATAAGAGTCAGCTCAAAAGATTTTACTCCTTCCTGAAGCAATTTCTGACTTACAAAACCCCCTTGTTTTGTACTCTACACACTGTTTATGCCCTAATTATAGCACTTATCATCCCCACATGAATACTTAGAGTTGAATATGGGGCCAATCTCTAACAAACACAAAACATCTGATGATCTCTCTTTTATGTCCTGATTATTATTTTTATTTCTTTTTATTTCCTAGCCCTCATTTAAAAAATTTGTGATGTTGTAGTCATTATAATCCCTAATATGCTTTACTTGGAAGGTGATGCTTAAAAAATATTAGCGTCTATGTCACATTTTTACTTTCCCTCTTTAGACTATGAGCTCCTTGAGGATGGAGACAATATACAGTGGTTAATACATTGGTGGGAAGAGAACAAAGTGGGTGGTAAAGCCAGCATGGTAAGGTGAGGCCAGATTGTAAGTGGGCTTTTTTTGTCATGTTTAAAAGTATTGACTTTAAGTGAAAGTAGTGAGTAGCTTTCTGGGCTGACCTGATCAAATCTATGCTTAAATACAGATGGATGGAAAGGAGTGAAAGTAATACTCTCCAGGAGTCTACTGCAATGGGAAACAATGCAAAGGTGCAACAGGGCAGAAGCACTGGGAAAGGGAAAAGGGAACAGATTTCAAAGCTGCTCAGAGGAAGAATTATAGGGAATAGGGAAGGAGAATCTAAAGGAAAAGGGAGAAATTCATGTTGATTAGTTTAGTTGGTGAATCAGTTCACAGGGAAGGGGAGTGAGATTGAGAGAGGGATGCTGAGTTCATTTGATTTAGAGGTGCTAATGGGACTTGGTGAGAAGCCTAGTAGACTGCTGAAAATACAGTTTTCATCTTAGCTGAGACTGTAGCCACCAGTGTGGCTCAAGCCACAGGTGAGTGTCAAATTCATCTAACAAGAATGTAGAAGAAGTTTAAAGGGAACTTAAGAGGTGGGGAGGGGAAGAGGAACTCAGGAAAGAGATCAAGAGGGAGACAGCTGAAAAGTTGGACGAAAGCCAAGAGAAAAAGAGACGCTGTCCAAAACTCCATGAATGATATGAAGGAGTAAGCCAGTAATATATAATGCTACAGAGACCAGAGTCTCCAAATATGCATAGCCTTCAGCATTAGCAGACCTTCAGTGCTCCTCAAAAGCCCTTTTTCTTGCCCTCATCTGTTCACACAATCTCACTTAAAATCTTCACCAGTTCCTTCTTTAAGTGCCCTATTCCATTCTTTACCAGTTAGTATTAGGAGATCAATTTCCCTTCTTTAACAATACTGGAAAATTAGAGGCTATCAAGACCGAACTACCTAAACGTCTTCTAACCCACCACACTTCAATTTCCAGACATAGGAAACCACTGTTTTGCTTCTGTCTATATATTTTCCCCGTCTTGAAATTCCTTATAAAGTCATAGAGTCATAGCATATATAGTCTTCCATGTCTGGCTTCATTCCCTTAGCATAAACTTTTTAAAGTTCATCCATGTTGTAGTGTGTATCAAAGGAACATTCCTTTTCATTGCTGAATGGTTGTTCATTCTCCAGTTGATGACATTTAAATTATCTCCCCTTGGCTGGGCGGGGTGACTCATGCTTGTAATCCCAGCACTTTGGGAGGCCGAGGTGGGTGGATCACGAGGTCAAGAGATCCAGACCATCCTGGCGAACATGGTGAAACCCTGTCTCTACTAAAAATACAAAAAAAAAAAAAAAATTATCTCCCCTCTTGTAACACATCTAATTCCAGGTGTAGGCATCTATCTGGCCCCACTGTACTGCCTCCATGGAACTCAAAGGGCAAGGGGAACTGACAGACTTGCTAATGCCCATAACATTTGCTGTGCCATGAGTAA
The DNA here is from genome assembly GCF_028858775.2 of Pan troglodytes. Lineage (NCBI taxonomy): Eukaryota > Metazoa > Chordata > Mammalia > Primates > Hominidae > Pan > Pan troglodytes. Next base: position 109,111,272 of record NC_072402.2, on the reverse strand, counting down.
TAAGGCCCTTTGTCTCTGATTCAGTAATCGTGTGCTTTCCAGCATCCACAAAAGAATAATAGGCTCTTTTATTAGTTTATAAGCAAGGTACAATTACATCTCAGTCCCAACAGTGTCTTCCAACTTATTCCAAAAGTCTTTCTTTTTCAAAATTGCTTTGATTAATCTAGCTCCTTTGACCCTTTGTCTCTTTCTTTCTGCTTCAGAGGAAGAAGAGTTTTTTCTAAAAACCAAATCCGTTTATCTGACTCTAGATCTCATTCCCTTCATGCCTTTTCTAGAACGTTGTTCCAAATTTAGGTTCCTCTCATACAAATCTCTCCTGCTTCTCTTTCTTATGAGCTCCTTCCCATCAGCAAATCAATGTGTTCCTAGACCTACAGCTTAAAATAATAAACTTCCATTTATCCAGTGTGTTCTACTACCTCACCTCTATCTTTCATTTGATGGCCAAGCTTCTAGAAAAAGTAAACTATAAGTCTAGTCCAAATCAAAGTATAAGTTTTCTTTACATATAGCCAGATAAAGCCACATAAAGAGATGTATTTAAAATATCCATGGTTGAAAAGCAACTATATACAAATTAAAGGTCAGGTTAAGCCAACACTCAAGTAGGACAAACATTAGATTACTAATCTCAAGTTTTATTTTTAAGCATAAGAGTTCTGGCATTTGCAGCAGCATGACATGGTAGCAAAATTATATACTTTGGAATGTGACATACTTGAGTCCAATCTTATTTAATTATTATTAGATCATATATAAGCTGAATGACCTAACGGAAGTTAACAGACCTCTCTGATCCTCAGTTATCTTGTCTATAAAATGTATATATCAAAGCCTACTTTATATATGTGTTGCTATAATGATTAAATAGTATCATGTTAATAAATTGCCCTGCACACTCTGCCAGCAACCCAATAGGATCTCAAAAATGCTCCTCATTATATTCACTAATTTCCTTTCTGAACAATCACATTTTACAGAATCACTCATTAGATAATTACATTGATGACTAATTTCTGATACAATGGTCTTCACAAATGCAGACTTTTTCTAAGTTTGTTAAATCCTAATACCAACCATACTACAACTCCAGAAAGACTGGGACAAGAAACAGCCTCAGTTCCATTTCTCAAACCTTTTTCTAATAGCAATGCCCTGAAAATTCAATTTGTTTCCACCAAGAATGAGAGATCTAGAAATGCTGAAGTACAGATTACTATTAGGACTCATATAGTAGGACTGGAGGTGAGGTCTTATGACCTATTAATAACTTTTTAAGTGTATGCTATGGAAAAATATGGATAATAATACCTCAAAAAAGGTGAAGAGAGAGTTATTGAGTGGGCTATATAGATACATAGGTTTGCATAGGACCAATCAATACATCATGGATTTTCCATGTATAAATAGATATTTATTTTCTTGGAAATGATGTGCAAGAGACAAACTGGACTTAATAAGAAAGAAAGTGAGGCCCTAAAAGAAGGAAAGGATTGGATCAGAAGACAGTCTGCTTGCCTGGACTGGGAAGATCATTAACCTTTACTAATTCTGTTTTCATATTTGCATAGTGAGTATACTGCTTTTCACTCTGCTTGCTCAAATAGGCTGACTTTTTAAATCAGGAAAATACATTAGTGTCTGTGAAAAAAATTTAAAACCGTATGTGAATTTTTGCTCTCAGCAATGGTGGGTCAGACAAGCCTCCAGGTAAGAAAAATTAAAACAAACTCAATAAAATAAAAAAAATCTATTTGAACAAATCAGAGAGTTATCAGGTGTGATGGTAATATTGAGTGTCAACTTGATTGGATTGAAGGATGTAAAGTATTGTTCCTGGGTGTGTCTGTGAGGGTGTTGCCAAAGGAGATTAACGATGAACTGGGAGATGCAGACCCACCCTCAATCAGCTGCCAGCATGGCTAGGATAAAAGCAGGCAGAAGAACGTGGAAAGACTAGACTGGCTAAGTCTTCTGGTCTCCATCTTTCTCCTGTGCTGCCTTTGAACATCAGACTCCAAGTTCTTCAGCTTTTGGACTCTTGGACTTACACTAGTGATTTGCCAGGGGCTCTTGGGTCTTTGGCCACAGACTGAAGGCTGCATTATCGGCTTCCCTACTTTTGAGGTTTGAGAACTCAGACTGGCTTCCTGGCTCCTCAGCTTGCAGGTGGCCTTTTGTGGAACTTCACCTTGTGATTGCGTGAGTCAATTCTCCTAATAAACTCCCCTACATATATACATCTATCCTGTTAGTTCTGTCCCTTTACAGATCCTTAACTAATACACTAAGGAAGGGAAGGATTTAGGAATCAAGATCCAGAAGAGAAGAAAAACCCAGCAAAGCAAACCTGCCTTCTGATGCCTCTGATTTCCTTCTGAAGGCATTTACTTATTCCAACACAGCAGCTGACAGGCGGAGAAGGTGAATAAAGTTTCTGGCAATTACACAGAGCTAAGGGTACAGAAGTTGGCATTGAGGGTCTGCCAAGTAAGAATAGCCCTGGTATAATGCCCTGGCTTAAAGCTGAGACCTTCAAAGAGCAAAGCCTTGTGAATAAGACTTGACAAGAAGTATACCAGCCATTAGGAAGCCCAGCTTTGAATTAGCCTAATATCTGATTGTATTAAAATGATCTGTTTGTTAACCTTAAATGCCCGCCACAACAAAAGAAAATCTCCTTTTTTGGAAGGTAACAGCATTCCAGGCCTCAAATTCTAAAACCTTTTACACATAATGTTTGGCATTGGAACAAGCCTAAACAGGCAAGCAAAAACACAGAAAGAAATGGATCATATCCTTTGCAGGGACATGGAAGGAAATGGAGGCCATTATCCTTAGCAAACTAACACAAGAACAGAAAACCAAATACCGCATGTTCTCAATTATAAGTGGGAGCTTAATGATGAGAACACATGGACACATAGTGGGGAAAAACACACATTGGGGCCTTTTGAAGGGTGGAAATTGGGAGAATGGAGGGGATCAGGAAAAATAACTAATGGATTAGTGGATATTAGATTTAATACTTGGGTGATGAAACAATCTGTACAACAAATCGCCATGACACACATTTACCTATGTAACAAACCTGCAAATGTACCCCTGAACTTAAAAGTTAAATAAAAATAAAATTCTTTAGGAAAAAGTGATAAACAAAAAAAGAAAAAGAAAACAGAAAAAAAACCCATGACAATTTTTTAAAAATTCAAAACTATACTTAGATACTGGAGTTATCTGACAAAAATCAAGAAAAAATACTTTTGATTTAATTAGAAGACAGTAAGGATATTGCTAAATTTGCTGTCTTAAAATACAGTCATTTTTGAGGGAAAAAAACTTCGAAACTTGCTCTTAAAGCAAAACTCACACCTTGTCCATTTCAATAATTCAATGAAAATGATGTTGAGGTTTTAAGAGTTGAGACCAAACTGAGAACGGTTAAACAGAAACTTCATGGGAGCTTTCTTCTTCTCATGATGTCATAATTGTGCAAATTTATTTATGTTTTAGATTTTTCCTGGGCACAACAAATCATGGATTTTATTCCAAAATTTCTAATAAACTGTCCTATGTAATTTACTATTTAAATTCTACATAAAATAGCAGATTCTACTTGGATTTTGACTATGTTTAATTTTTATAAGCATTATAGAATAGATTTTTTGCTAATTAAATACAATCTTTTTGAGTATAATTGACTCATATGATTATCTCTTCAGCAATTACTCCCCTAGTTCATTCATTATGTACTATTAGAGTCATCATTAGACCAGGAATGAATTCTTATCATCACAATTAAGTAAATTTGTTTTGACCTAAGTACAAAAAAAGAGATCATGTTACCTTTTAACTCTCAAGAAAGAAATCAATACATTGGATAATAATGCAGAATGTATTTTCAGCTTGATAAAATTTAAAGATAACTGCAGAATTAAGTAACTTAATGGAGAGACCAAGTTCATATCAGCTAGGTCAATGTTGTGGACCACAACATGCAAAGGAAAAGAGTCTATCTTTTAAAACCACTAAGAGTTGAGTGCTTTACTGGCTGTCTGCCATTCTTCAGAGGTTTTCTGTTAAATATGAATATTTCATCCACTTATCTCTCCAAATGAAATTTATCAATAGCATTTACTTTTTCCATTTTTAGCTATAGCTGAATTAAATTTCATCCTAAATTCTTTCATGGAAGAAAGGTTGGGAAGAAGAGAAGGAGAAACCCATGATTCCCAATTAACTCAAACCAATAGAGGTAGGTAAGTAAACAGCAAACACTATTAGTAGATGATTGCTTCAGTGTGGCATTCCTGTCCTGCAATTATTTATAATTTAAAAACATGAGAGTTCTCTCTGATAGACCATAATTAGCAGAGAAATATGCAAGGTCTCCTTAGAGAAAGCTCATAGCTCCAAAACCAGCAGCATCTGACTATAAACTGCTCTATTAATGTACCTAAAGAAGGAATACATCCATAAAAAAGAGTCAGCTAAAGAGGTGTTGAAAAAGGAGCCATTATAGGTACATTGTGGCAATACCCAAATTAGCTAGGCCAGGAGACTCTTGCTTGAGGACATGGGAACATGTGAACAAGAGTATCTTCATAGTGGATTAGAGCCATCTAAGCTTTATTAGCAACATAAAGCCACTTCAAATTTGTTCTAAGGTTCAGAGAAGTTAAGTAAATTATTCTAGGTTAGTTAGTTATCTTTCAGTTGTAGGGTCAGGATTCACAACTGTGAGTCTTTCAAAAAAACAACTGCTGCCAGAACTGTATGGCTTTAAGCTACTGATGCTTACTTCCTTCAGCTGACTTATTATTCTTAAAATGTGAAAACAGTCAAAATATTATAATGTTTAAAGTCTAATAATATGTTGAACCTGCTCTAAGGAAGTGTCAACATATATATGAACAAAATTCAGATGTGTATCTGTTACACATACATATGTAGTTGCAATGAAGCTAGACCTTTTGCTCCTTCTCACCTAAAGATCCAAATTTTCACTGGGTAATGTTAAAAAGAGACAGAACCTTTGAAAAACAATATGAATACTTTTGAAAGCTCTTGAAGAGGCAGCAAATTTAACTGGGTAGAGTATGGGTGTGAAGGAAGGTGTCTTAGTCCATTTGAGCTGCTATTTAAAAATAGCATAACCTGTGTGTCTTATACATATCAAACATTTATTTCTCACAGGTCTGGAGGCTGGAAAGTCCAAGATCAAGGCACCAGAAGATTTTGTGTCTGCTGAGGGCCCGCTTTCTCATAGAAGGCACCTTCTTGCTGCGTCCTTACATAGTAAAAGGGGAAAGGCAGCTCTCTAGGGCCCCTTTTATAACGGCACTAATCTCATTCTGGAGGGCTCCACCTTTATGACCTAATGACCTCCCAAAGATCCCATCTCCTAATACCATTATCTTAGGGATCAAGATTTTGGCAAATGAATTTTGGGGGCACACAAACATTCAGACCCTGGCAAAAGTGAAGGAGTGTTCCTCTCCCAACGCATTCAAAACTAATCCCCTTTAGATATTTCTCCTCAGAGTCCATTCATTGTAGCAGTTGTTCATTCATTCATTCAGCAAATATTTATGGAGCATTTGCTGTGATCCAGGCACTCAGGGTACATCAATGGTTCCCTCAGTCTCTTCTGTCTTCCCCATAAACTGCAGTCTACCTGTCTCTTGCCCCATTTTTTAACCAAAACTTTTCCATTCACGCATGGCTTCTTACCATTTCTAATATATGCCTACTTAGTCTCTTTGTCTTCTTTAAATTCCATTCTTTTTTGATTACCTGATGAACACAGCAAAAGGCTCTCAAGAGCCCATCAGGACAAATACAGAATTCTCCTAAGAGGGTGGGGAAGATGGAACAACTATGGAAACATAAAGTTTGTGTGTCTTGTACAAATAGTTTGCATATATTATGCTCTGCCAGATTTCCAGGCTCCAACCCCCCACCCCCACCCCCCTCCATTTCACTCCTCTGCTTGGAAAGATGAACATATGAACAGGAAACCAAAGTTGGCAATAATTGGCTATAACAGAACATGTTTACTTTGCAACATGGAACTCTTTACACAGACTTCTAAAGAAAATAAGCTTAAAAATAATCATTTGAAGATTATTGAGTTTTATGAGCTTTTGGATCATAACAGAGGACAGAGTACATGTTCAATTTTTTATAATTTTCAAATATTTTCAAATATTTCAAATATTTTCTTAAGATATTCTCATAAATCTTACTATTTAGTTTAGATTTAATTTGATTTTAGACATTCTATCTTTTTATTGAGGTGACAAATATTTGCAAAGATAAATAGATATTATAGTGTTCCTCTTTTTACTCACTAAATATCTCAAGTTTTCATGTACCTACATCTTACCACTACCCACCTTCCTTCAACATTCTTCTTAAGACTTTTTTTAGTAGTATTTATCAACAAGTATAATCTGTCATTATAAAAAGTTTCAGGAGAAATGTCTTTTAGATTATTTTTTGGTGGCCAAAAGCAAACCTTTCTTTGGTTATATTTCCAGAACCAACTCACCTATCAAACAGTTCTCCTCCTGTGACGAGTTCTAGGACCAGACTGATTTCTGTAGGGGTTTCAAATATCTCTTTAAGTTTTATCTAGGGAAAGATATAAAAAAAAGAATATCACAAATTTCTTATTCCATCTTTCTTGGAAATAGCTAACACTATGGCTAAAACAACATTCTGCAGTAGTAATATGCTGGATCACTGTTAATAAAGTTTCCTCATTCTTTTATCAGCTAGCTATTTCTCACTCTCTTTCTGGGTTGTTGATTTTATCAGTTACCTCATTTTTTTCAAAGTTCCTATAAAATGTTTACATTTTTCCTTTTGACAGTTGAAAGATGTCTGCCTTGGAAACACTTTCTAACTTTTCTAAAACATCCCAACTTCTGAATTGTTCAAAAATCAAAAACAAAAACAACACAACTTCCTAAACCATTTGAGGCATCAAGGTGGCTAGAGGTACAAAATGCCTATTTCTTCTGGGAATTACAAAACTTAAAATTAGGGGTCTGTGGCACGGTAGGACCAGCTTAAAGTCGGCCTATATGTAAAGGGTATATCAATCAATAGCTAAAAAGCTGTCAGTGGGTGAAGGAATCCTCAGAAAAGCAGTGGTGACAGTGACTTGATTGAGCATACCATGGTCTTCATCACATTCAGCTAATCCAAGCAGTTTTAGATATTTTTCTCCATATATACGAGAATCTAGTAGCCAAGACTAGTCTACACTTGAGGAAAATTCTACATTGACTTATCTTTGGAGAGAAGAGATGGATAATGTAAAAGTGGTGATGGAGTGTGGGAGATTTTATTAACTGCTTACCCAAAGCCCTTTTCGCCCTACTTTAATATAAACAGAACTCTGATTTGTTCAGAGATGGTATCTAGCCCCAAACTGTGGATCATGAATGGTCTTAGCCACTAATTTCACAGCCTCCATGCAGTTAAGGGTAATCTTGTGACTAGCTCCAGCCAATAAAATTTGAAGAGACTTCCACTGCCATAGTTTCTGAGAAAGCTTTTACTCTTCTTATGAGAACTGGCAGCTGAGATCCTTCCATCTTCTTCCTATTTTGAATATAGACGTGATGACTTGCAAAAATTGTGGAGCAGCCATGTTAGGCCCAAGAGGGAAAAGCATGAGGATGAAAGTCAATGCACTGAGGATGGCAGAACCAAGGATGGTATTTGGGTTCTGTAACGGCAGCACCGGCGAGCTGAGCCAGAAAACTGCCTGATTTTTGTTGCTTGCAACATATGGAAAATATTTGTTTAAATCATCCTATTCAAGTTTTCTGCTATTTACAGCTGAATGCTTCCCTAACTCATATGTTAAGTTTTGAGCACTTTGCCTGGAGTCTAAGCGTTGCAGGCCATCTCCCTGGACATCACAACTTCCTCAGAGAAATGGGCAAAAATGCTTTCTTGAAGTAGATGGCTTAATTCATAAAAATAACTTGCAACCTGGAAAATAATTTTATTCTTTTTCACTTCATCAGTTCAAGAACGCTTTTTACTAGATCTTTGCCTCAGAGGCTGTCTGGACAAAGCCTGAAGCAGAGCTTCTGAGGACATTTTATTTTCTGCATTCAAGTACATCATTTATTTGCATCTGCACATTGTTCATGAAGCAGATCCTCTCTCAAAGCAGACTGAAATTACTTTGGAAAGCAATGTATTTTCTTCACAGGCTTTTTCAGTAATGGAAAATTAATAAGATAGGCACACAAAAGAAGGGAAAAGCCAGTGTTTTGTTAGAGCAAAACAAAACTCTTCGATTTTTATCCTTTTATGAATGAAAATAAAGATGGCGTATATTGCTAATTTGTCTATTTTGGAAATTTTTCAGAGGTATTACTTGTAAGACTTATTCAGCCAAAGGATTGAAAAGGTGATGAGATGAGGACAAGAGCTAGCACATAGTAGCTATCAGTGGTGGGAGAATCCCCTTCTCATTATCAGCACTGACAGTGAAGGACAAAGGTCCCTTTCTCTAGCTCTGGCAATCATTTGAAATAGTAGGTTAAAAACCACTTACAATGTTTGGATGTGAGAGGCGAAGAAGAACTCCTATCTCAGTTCTTACGATTTTTTTGTCCACCTAAAAGGCAAAATAAAAGAGATAAACTGAAAGAAACTCCCTCCTTCATTGTAGCAGAGAAACAGAAACAGCAATAACTACCTGGGTGAATCAGGCAATTCGCAGAGCCTAATTCCTTAGCTTTTGTGTGTCTCCTTCCTCTCTTTCTTTTTCGGCTGCACATCCTTTCTCTCTGCTTCTGACATAAGATACAGCCAGAAACTAGTATGCATCACAACTTGTCAGACTCCTAACATGGCATCTTCCCCACTTTCCTATCAAAAGTCATCACTGTCACAACTAATGCCCAAGCTCATTTCAACCTATCCTTCTTCTTTGTCTTCCTTTCTTATATGGAAGTCTGTCTAAACCCCAGTGGAGCCGTCAATCACTTCACTTGTCCTTCTCACACGGATATAGCACAAAACCCAACCTACCCAACAAGAGTATCCTGTTCCCTGGCCATTGTGATAGGGTTAGGAATATTCACCAGACCCAAGTCATCCCAGTCAGGAGCCTCTCCAAAAATTTTGCTCAAACAATCAAGAAATAGGTATTCCATCTTTCTCTGAAATTATGAGAGCAAAAGAGGATACAGTCTGCTTCTAATAGTGAACAGTTTTGATACCATATGGAGACCACTTTATTAAAATGAGGCCAACACAGGAAAAAATATTGCTGAGTTATGAAGAGGACTGTTAATACAATTTAAGCCCCTAGATTCAGTTATGCTTGTTTGCCTTTTGAACTTCTAATTATATGAGCCACTACATTTCCTTTTTCTGTTTAAGTTATCCAGAGTTAGTTTCTGTTGCTTGCCATGAAAGAATCCTAGTTAGTTCACCACTTGGTCTCTTTGTTTGGGACAATGGCGATTTAGTTCAGGATATTCCAAAATTAGGGATATTCTCTCTAGCCCAATGATTGACCCCTTTAATCACAATGAGCTGGCATTTCAGAGATCTAAAAGTTATATAGTAGACATAAACGTTTTAATGTCTTCCTCTCCAACAAAATTTATCATAACATATGATACCTGCACTCTTACTATGGTTTCTGCCATTTGAGCTGTCCCAAACCTTTGAACTAGCAAGAGTTTACATGGTTTTAGAAGTGAAGAAGTTTATGTGCAATTCACAGCCAAACTCTATAGGCATATCCAAGAGACTGCTTCAAATGGGAAGTGGGTTCTCCCCTTTCAGTTACTTCTCCTGAGGAAGAAAAGGTTGACCTCAGGAGAAATCCAAGCGCATATCAATGGTGATAACCAATCACAACTTTCAAGATGACAGAGAACAACATCCAGTCATTTAATTTTCATTCTTTAATGAAAACAGTAACCAAAAAGGATGCAATCTTTAAAAAGGAATGAATACTCAAAAGAATTTTTCCAACTTTATATGTTATTTTTCTTGGTTGCAACATATAAATATATTTTACATTTATTTTATCTGGAAAATATAATTTTGCCAGACCCTAGAGTACCTCATTTAAAGAAAGCACTCACCATTTCTAAATGCCTTTAGTTTTTATGAGATGGAAAAATGTTTACAAGGAGATCTTAAGGAGTTCCCAGCCCAATGAGAGATTTCTCAAGAGTTTATTTCACCCGTATACGCAATAAAACATTAAATTGCCATAAAGTCATGGTAAACTGCAATAAAAGTTTTGGTTATTCATACAGGCAATCAAGAGGCTTGGGGTGTTTTAATATATTCTTGCTAAAGAAAGTCAAGCTATTAAAATCAATATGCTATATTACAAAACAAAAATGTATTTTACTTTTGTTGTTTGGATGCCAGTCTGTGCAACCCAGCATACTTCTTAAAATATTTATAAACATCCCACATAAAAATGCAACATCAGCTATAAATTCTTAGAGGAGAGGATGAATATATGATCTGTACATTTTAATACCTGACAGTTAATATGAGGCCATTATATAACAGGGAAGACTCACTGTGAGCAGAGAAAAGCAACCTAACTCTAGTGACTGTACATCAAATTGATAGGCTCTGGAGCTTTTGCAGCAAAGGAGTAAAGGAAGACGCACATCTTGACACATCCAGTGCTCTCTAACCCAAGAACTTTGGAGGCTGTTTCAGCAGTCTTCCACGGACACTAAACCATAGCTACTCTGCATGATTCAGACCATGTATTGACCAAAGCTCTTTCAGTTTCAAGTAACAAACACACAGCTCAAACTCACGTAATAAGTCCCAAATGGTAATTTATTGGCACATGTAACTGGGAAGTCAGAGTAGATCTATCTGCAGACATAACCAAATTGAGAGGTTGAGACTCAGATAATCTCTCTCTCCCCTGTGCACGTTTGTGTCTTTGTCTATGTCTCTCCTTTCCAAATGGCATGAAGCATGGCCACAGAAGCTCCAAGTCTGTATTTCTAAGATAAGAGAGATGCTCTCTCTCAACATCTATCTAATCTCAAATAGTATTATCATTAGCCTTGCTTGATTTATGTGCCTATTCCTGGATGTAGGAGAAATATAACCATGACAAGGCCAAGAATGGGTCATAAGCACTCTCCTTTGACCATGGTTGAGGGAGATGGGAGGCTTGGTTCCCTCAAATAATGAATGTTGTCAGACACTGAGGACTCCGTTATTGTTTGCTTTTAGTATTTGTTCCCTTCATTTCACATTTTCCTAAGATCCTGAAGTATTACTCTCTCAGTTTCTTCCATGTCCCAGACTAATCGATCAGTAACTAATAATTATTCATTCATAAGAACTCTTGCCATCAGTTTATTTCATATTCAAAGTTTTGACCATTTACCAGTAACCCAAATGGGCCCTACCAAATAGCAATTTAGAATTTTGCCTAGAAACTCTTTTGAATCCATACTGAAAGCTGATGTAGGAGCAATCACTTAGCTGGTGAACGAACCTAGCAGGCTACCTAGTTTTGTACCTCAATTCTGCTGTTTTCTCTACTTCTGGGCAGCAACCTTGTCAATTGTTTTGATGTCATTGGTGATATAATTTGAAGGAAAGTAAAGAAGCCTAAGAAAATGATGGCTGTAGCCAATATGAATGGTTGGAATAGAAACTGGGATAAATAATTTACTGACATCTATGTGCTTTGTGAGGCAGAAGAGAATCATAACCTCCATCATATTGTCAAAACTTCTAAATCAGAGAATATTAAATAGATAAAATTTAAAAACCAAAAAATGTGTTTTATTGAATTGGAAATTTTAGAATGTCTGAGTAATTTCTTTAGTTTCTATGTAATGAATGCACAGTACACAGTAAGGATAGGTCTAAAATAGGTTTTATGCGCTCAGCCCCATGTTAAATAATTGGGTCACAGGAAAAAACAAACGAAATATGGTCCTTCCTAAAGTAAGATTACAATCTAATTTGGGAGATGCAACTCATCTACATAATGTTATCAGAAGATAGTGAAAGATGGAAGAATGCAAGTTACAAATGAATTTTGTTTTAAAACTTCTTTTGTTCAGTGGAAGATAGCTTTTCTGAGTCAACTGCTGCTAATATTAAAACAGCGGGCTTATTCTAAAAGACTTTTGATATTACCAGTTCTTTAAGAAATCACACTGTTGCTAATACAAAATGGAGAATGTTTTGCTAGAGTGTGCCCCAGGTACATGGAAGTAGTGTAAGATATGGGTTGCTGGTAGCCAGTCAGTGGTGTCAGGCAGCCCAATCATGGGGTATAGACAGCATGGTCCAGGAGGGAATAGAATGGCAGCAAAAGACTCTAAAAGTTATTTCGTTTAGTGAAAAAAACATACATTTTGTAAAAATTATCAAGCAAGAGACAAACACTTATACCAAATGACAAATGAGAGATCTTTGAAAAAGAGAGGCGTTACTAGAACAGTCAAATGGCATTGTCATCTTCTATTTCAGTTTCTGCAGATGCTATTAAAACATAAGGATACAGGTTGTTTCTGTTTTTGTTTTTGTTTTTTGAGATGGAGTCTCGCTTTGTCACCAGGCTGGAGTGCAATGGTGCAGTCTCGGCTCACTGCAACCTCTGCCTCCCAAGTTCAAGTGATTCTCCTGCCTCAGCCTCCTGAGTAGTTGGGACTACAGGTGTGCGCCACCACATCCAGCAAATTTTTGTATTTTTGGTAGAGATGGGGTTTCATCATGTTGGCCAGGATGGTCTCTATCTCTTGACCTCATGATCCACCCATGTCGGCCTCCCAAAGTGCTGGGATCACCATCTTCTCTTCAGGTCAACAAGGATTTCCTTGCTAATTCCAAATAAATGTATTTGTCACTACTGCACAATGCTTTAAAGAAAATTTTAAGGACATAGGTGTTCCTAAATTAAGATTGTTATACTAGAATTTATTTTTCTCACTACATATTTGGGTTTTTGTAATACAGGTTTCTCCCACTCCCACACCCGCCATTTTTCAGATATTTCTGATCAATGTAAAGTGTGATAGTAGAATCCTTTAATTTTTTCACATTATATATTTATATTAAACAAATATTTTCTAACACAAATATGCATTCTGAACAAATTTACCTATTACCATGTTGTATAGGGCATATTACATATTAAAATGCTATTTCTTTTTAGCTCTTTGAGAGTTAAATGATCTAAAGTTCAATGATCTAAACTCAAAAAATACTCAGAACAGGCCAGACTGCAAAAAGTCTGGGCTAGCAAACTTCTGGTAAAATCATTTGCTTTTAATTCAGAATTAATTTTTCTATAAAAACATTTCTTAAAAAGGTAATTATTTTTCCACGATACTCCACATCATCATTTCTCAATTTAAAATATGGTCTCAGGGTGACTGCAGGTTCTTGAGGCCCTTTCAGGGTATACGTAGGGTTCTCCCTTTTCCAGCTGCATATCTGAGTAAAGTGAGACTTTTTCCACATACAGTCAGCCCTCCATATCTGTGGGTTCGGCATCTTCTATTCAACTAACCATGGATGGAAAATATTTGGGAAATAAATCCCAACAACAATAAAAAATAACACAACAATTAAAATATTCATATAAAAATACAGTATAACAACTGTTTACATAGCATTTACATATTAGGTGTTAGAAATAACCTAGAGATTATTTAAAGAATATTAGAGCACGTTCATAAATGATGTGCAAATACTATGCCATTTTATAGTATAAGGGACTTAAACAGCTGTGAATTTTGGTATCTGCAGGGGTCTTGGAACCAATCTCCCATGGATACTGAGGAATGACCATACTTCAAACAAAACAACAAATGGCAACAATTGAATGCAAAACTTTGTGAGAATCAAGCTGTGTTCGATTAGATCAGATAGTAAAGAGATTTGCAAAACAATGATACTCTTCTCATTAAATATTTTTTATTTTGAAAAATATAGACATTTTAATTTAATTGTTATTTATGTTAAAATATAATGGGTTTATGGTAATTTTAAAAATTAGTAAATTTAAAAATATATCAATTTTAATCTCTCATACAGCAAATATGTGTAGCTATTTTGAATTCTCAATAATTTTGTATCAGCTGGGCGTAGTGGCTCACGCCTGTAATCCCAACACTTTGGGAGGCCAAGGTGGGTGGATCACTTGGAGCCAGGAGTTTGAGACCAGCCTGGCCAACATGGTGAAACCCTGTCTCTATTAAAAATACAAAATTAGCGGGGCATGGCAACACATGCCTGTAATCCCAGCCACTCAGGAGGCTGAGGCAGAAAGATCACTTGAACCCAGGAGGTGGAGGTTGCAGTGAGCTGAGATTGTGCCACTGCACTCCAGCCTGGGCAACAGAATGAGACCCTGTCTCAATAATAATAATAATAATTATTATTATTATATTATTATTATTTTGTGAGTAGAAAGGGCTCCTAAAGCCCAAAACTTTGAGAGTCAGTACTCCAAAAAATTTAACATTATACATTTGAAAATAGAATAAAAAGAAGAAAAAAATTCTAGTAAAAATAATTTAAATGAAAGAAAAATGTCAATATAGTCTCATTTCTGCTTCTCTGAATGCTGGGGCCCAGGATAAATAATGTGCAGGGCATAGTTTGGTGGAGGCTGAGAAGGGTGAAGCAAATAAGAATCTCCGAAGAAGGAACATGGAGAAAAGTAAGGCTAAAACACTGTCAATCCAAAGAGAGTAAACTAAGCAACAAAACCTGATTTACGAGTCAAAGTAATGATGACCAAGGAAACCAGCAGAGGGTAATTTTGAACAAAATGGAAATGGACAGCTATATAGCTAAGAAGCCAAGGATAAGACCATACTGAAGCCAGGAAATCCTTCCCAGAAGGATAAGCTGAGGGTCACCTGTTGCTTTTTGGAAAGAAGTCTGAGAGCTTCTTAAATAGCCATACTCTCAGGGGCAGTTCTCTTTAAAGGTATCATGTCTTGGAGATCACACAAGTGTGGGTCTTGATAGCCATCTCCTTTCAACCTTTCCAATATTCTTCTCATTACAGAAGTTGGTGTTTTCCTCGCACTTCTAAATTCCCTTTCCAAATTCCTGGGGAGCTCTCACATTACCACTCAGAATGAATAATATTTTCCTAGAAAATAACTGTCAAGCAAACCACAAAAGTCAATGGGCAGCTATCTGAGCAGTCATTATTGCCACTTGAAATTAGCTTCCAAGTGTGACCATAATTAACATCTTGAGAAGCATCAACAGATGGCTTTAAGAAACCAACATGACAACAACACTGAAACCCATAAGACATACCTTTAGTATCTACAAAATACCTTGAAGAATAGCAGTTTTTCCTTACTAACAATTTACAATAAATATATATTTTACTAAAATCTTAACTTGGGCTAATTAGCCCAAGTTCCCTAGAAAAAACACATGAGGCATGGATCAACATTCTGTGCTTTACTTGGGAAACCCAACACAGTGAGAGTGAGGAAAAAGGGAAATGCGGAAAGGTCGGAGACACAATGCATTCAGCACCAAACATCCTAATGAGCTATAAAGACATACAGCAGGTCATATGGGCAGCTGCATCCAATGGGCACATGGTACTTCTCCAGAGACGTTGTACCAGGCTACTACTCCTTGAAGAAGTCCATAGGAAGAAGGAAGAAGGGGGAATTCACCTACCCAGTAATTTCCTTTGTTTCCCATTGCTGAAATTTGGCCCATGGGTTAACTTTTCCATTTTTCTGGGAGGTATATGGGGTCTCATTGGCAGTCATTTGTGATGGTATATTCCTCCACAGGAGATGTCCTATCTCATTCAAACCCAAAAGTAGCTATAACAGCCAGAAACTTCAGGCATATGCTTGCTTGGCCTAACCTGCATGAAATAGCTAAAGGGCATTCACTTCCCTTGGCTTAGGTAGCAAGTAGGCAGAAAAAAATATAAGGCGGCCCATCAGAGTTTTGTCCAATCACAGTGCATTCTAGAGTTTTTATCTGTTACTAGGTGCTATGATTTGAATGTATCCTCCAAAAGTTCATGTGTTGGAAACTTAATTGCCATTGTATCAGTATTAAGAGGTAGGGCCTTTAGGAGATGATTAAGTCATGAGGTATGTGCTCTCATGAGTGATTTATTGCCATCATCCTGGGAGTGAGATAGTTATGATGGGAGTGGCTCTTGATGAAAGGATACGTTCAGTTCTGTTTCTCTCTGTGACACAAGCACTTGCTTCAGGATCCTGCCCATCTGCCATGGGATGACCCCCTTCCAGAACTATGAGTCAAATACATTTCTGTTTATTATCTAGAATGCGGTATTCTGTTTATAGCAACAGAAAATGGACTAAGACACCAGGTAAACTAAATTGACAGCAGTGGACTCATAGTCTTGCTTCTCTAATTTATGGTGTATTATTGCTCATCAGACAGAACCTTGTCTCCATTTATTTGTCATTGCTCTTGTTACTAATATGAAGTGGATAGCCATCAAATGGATTGGGCACCTGGGGTTTTTCTGTAATGCCTTGTCCTAGCTCCTCTACTTAAACGGCCCTAAGTATTCTAATGGTCTTTGATATACTTTTTGAAGCTTATACACAGAAAAAAATTTTAAATTTAATAAAAGAAATTATACAGGTTTTTATAGTTTCAAGACTCCATGACACTCAAGATTTCTTAAAACTGAAAGAAATCCCAATTTTCCTGTCTGTCCCCATGGTAGGGGAGAAAGAAGTAGATAAGAGGTATAATTCTAGAGTAACACCAGAGAAAAAGGCTCCATCACTGGAACGGGATTGATGAAACACAGATCCTTCACTAAGATATGCAGCAAATAAACACTCTTGTGCTGGGACCAAGACTGTTGATGAGGAAAAGAGAAATAATTAAAAACATATGAAGAAAAAAGCAATGATGGCTTAAAGGAAAACCAGTTTCTGCTTTGTGGTAATTACAAATGGAGAAAGGGGGTGAATAAACTGGAGAATAGAGAGGACAATAACCAGACTTCTGTTAGATTTGAACAACCTGGCTATCTTAGATGTAGCCTATATCCAGACTCTGGAAGTTCAAACACTCTTGGAAAACTGGGGTGACCTGTGCAACTAAAGACTGCTGCTCTTTTTGTTTTAATCATTCAGGCAAGTAAAGCAGCATTTCCACAGAAAATGCTCAGCCTTATCTTATTTTCCTTGCAGAGATTAAGACTATAAATCTTGTTTTGTCTCTGTATTCTGTCTTTGGCTTCTTTGACTTATTTTTGGTATGAATGATGTCCAGAGATATTATGCTAAGTACATAATTGTGCTCTTCAAATCCTTTATGGAAACAAGCACATTATAAATCATTAATGCATAAATAAATAAGCAACCAAACATCTTTATGCTTTCCCAATGATTCCCTATGCATAACTTATGCTTAATTTAGCATCCTATTTTTTGACATTCAACAAGTATATGTTGGCACTAACATGCTTGGTGAAAAATCTTGACCACTGGAGTTTTGTTAAATTCAAGAATGACAGTTTTAGTCTACAAGAATTTGAAAGCTAAGAACTTCTGTTTGAACACCCCAAAATCAAATGCAGGACATATACAAATATCGAGGTTTTCCTACATGAGGCTGGTACCTCCAATAAATACACAATTTTAATCAAGTCTGATTATTTATCTTTATCCTCTTGTTCTACCAGAAACCTGGGCATCTTATGACTGTCTCACATTTTTCAGCGTTCTCAAGGAGTGACTTGTTTTTGGTCCATGAAGAAATGTACCCCAAGACCTGGAAGCAGGATAGACATCCTTCTTGCTCCTCATTGCTATGCCCAAATCATTTCTCCTCCCTTCTTCCTCCAAAATCCCAGCTCCTTTGAAATGTCTTCCATCAGCAAATACATCCTGCAACTCTACCTCATTGTAGTCATTTTCCCACCTCCCTTTCACTAACACATTCCTATACTGAACATTTTAGCATGTATGTCTCCATCTCAACCATTGTTCCCCATAATCATTCTTAACAACTTCAACTTTCACATGGATGGTTCATTCAACATTCTTGCCTCTCAGTTCTTTTACCACTTCCTTGATTCTTCCTTAGCAACTCATTTCCATGACAACATCTCAGGCCTTCTTGTTACCATCAACTGAACCACATCACAAATCTTGATTTCAAACATTACACTCTCTGATTTCTACTACCTATCTTTAAAGCTCCTACTTGGCTTAGATTCTATGGTCCACTAGTATATGCTAATAATGCCTTGGCCCTGTCCATTGTGCTGAACTCTCCTAGTATTCTTCCTCTTCTTTTACACCGGCTCACTGGTCATCTTCCAGGAAGCCAGGATAGTCTCCACTGTTGGGTCCTTTCACTTGGCACTTGATAGTACTCTGTCTCAGATGCTCTTTTCCCAGATTTTTCAGTGTGAGTTTAGGCTCAACGAAGAAGAGAATGGAAAGGATCACTGCACAGGGTGGGTGACGGTTTAGAGGTGAGGGCAGCAGCAAGCATTGGACATGGTGTGCTGGAACAAGAAGGAGACTGATATTGTAAGGAAAACCAATACTCCATATTACATTTAACACTGACTAACATGAAGCCAACCTTGTTCTGATCAGTATGGGAAGACAGGCTGTAATCATCAGATAAGCTTGTCTTTGAGCATTGTAAAACCCAATATTTTATAGCTCTGTTACTAGTCACTTCCTATTCCCTGCAGACTCTAAGACATTGGGAAGAACAAAAGGAAAAAAGAAGGGATTTCCAATAGAGGAGGAAGCCCAGGATTGAAATAAGAGTCTAGGCAAAACAAGAGTGCCTCTGGGAAGCTTAACCCAGAAAGACACTTCTATTTCAGAACTTGAAGCCTTTGTAAGACACGTAGATTCAGAACAGAGCAGCATCTCCAAAGGGAGTTACCTCTCTCCCTTCATTCTTAGATTCTAAATACAAACCTATGTGCTTGCAGATACCAGAAATTGTTTTCACAGGAAACAGTCTTTTTATTTTGCAATGAATGAAATAGGCTTAAAATATTCCTGGGAGATATAACAAGCTAAACAAAGTTAATACAAAGAATTTGGCTGATGCCCGACTCTCACCAGAAAGAGGTTGGGCTTAGCAGAGGCAGGGAGAAGAGGAAAAGAACCTGATAGACAGAGCAGAAGAAGAATCTTCATGTCTTTACCCAGCACTTTTTTCTCTTGCTTCTTTTATCTGTATCTCCCTGGGATCTAGAACACACGAGCATGATCCTGATTTAATAACTCTCATCTTTAAAAAGGTCTCTCAGTCCCTTACCATCCCCTCCCACTTCCAAAGCATATCTCTGCTTCCCTTCACAGAAAACCTCTCTAGTGTTGCCTCTGCACTCTTTCTTCACTTCTTCACCTGGGAGTAGAGGAAATAAAATGGATTATTTCATGTCACCATTCTGGTCTGATTTCTCTCCTACTTTAAAGGCAACAGCAATATTATAATATTTCCTAACTTGCCTCACTGCTTTGATCCTTACCCTTTATATTCAATCCTTCTACACACAACATCCAGAATGATATCTTTAAAATGTAAATCAGATCATGTTACTCTCAGCTTAAATGCCTTTGTTGGAGTCCCACTGTGCTTAGAGTAAGTATAAACTCTTTGCCATAGACCTTAAAACAGGATGGCTTGGCCTCACCCTATTGGTCTGATGTCACTGTCCTTCATATGCAGGCCATTCAACTTCTAGACCAAGCTTCAAGGCCTTTGCATTTGCTGTTCCCTCTTCCATCAGGCCTCTTTTTTCACTTGGTTCATTGAGAGTCACCTAGAGGCCTTTCCTGGCCACTCCATCAAAAGTAGTTACACACTAACACACATACAACATACACACATACACACACTGTGAGTCATACCATTCAATTTTTTATAACAGTTACAAAAAGCTATGTTATCATTTAGTTACTAATTCATCATCTGTTTCTTCCATCGGAGCATGAGTTCTATGACAGAAAGGATCTTGTCTGTTTTCTACATATGCTATCTTTGGCGTTATTTACCAATACCTGGCATTTAATAATTTGTTAAATGAATGAATGAGGTATGGAGGCTGGTGATTGAATACGAAATGCTGGCAGCTCAAAGAAAAAAAATTCTGGTTTAACATTAAGCTTCAGTTAGATGAGATTAGAATTGGTTGGTCAGTTCTCATCCTGCCACTTAAGTCTACATGACATTTTTTCATGTTATTGACACCAATGGAGTGGAGAATGTCTGTTTCAAAGAGCCTCTAGATTCTCTTTCAAGGTAAGTGAAGAACACTTGGAAAAATATAAATTATTAATGCACAGGTGAAGTTACTGACCTTCTAAATCCACTGCAGCAAGTACTGATACTCCTGCTCACTCTTCTCCCCCATTTCAGGATATAGAGCTTTTATAGCTGTCAGACAGAAATCCCGTACTTTTCCTTCCAACAGCACACCTTGCCTTTAATTTGAGTGTTCCATCATTTGTATCAAACACAACCACAGAGTGATTAAAAGAGAATGAAATGATAGAGATTAGAAAATGATAATGGTGAGAATTGGAATGGACTATCCATTCTCAAAGAAGCAACTATGATATCCTTGGTAAGCAGAAAAGAATTCTATGGATGTAGGTGTGGATATTTTGACTTGCCTCTGTGCCCTCCATGGGCACAGAGCCTGGCTGGGTCTTTACTCCTCATATTTCCCAAGAAGGTGCCAGCATCAGCATGGTCTTATGAAAAAGAAACTGATTAACAAAGAGAGAATTAATGTTAAGCCTCCCAAATTATTTTTTAAGATTCATGTTGTCAGGGATAGAAGGAAATCAACACATATATTTTTATAGAAGTATCATAGTCACATTTAAAAATATAGAAAATATAAAAAGAGTGAGGAATATATCCACCATTGTAACACAACTAATCATTAGCATTTTGGTTTATTTGTTTTCAGATATGTATGTATACTTCTTTTTACATTTTCAAATATAAAAATACTTGAAATTTTGTTACCTTTTTCACAAAAACATAATAAAAATTTTATGAATATCTAATATCCATAAGCAGAATGTAAAACACCTTCCTAAGGGCCCAATGTCATCAATGCCTAGCCCTAATGTTAGACATGAATGATTCCTTAAGATTTATTACTAATATATTCTATAATCAGCATCCTTGTCTGTACATTTTTTAAAGAATTCAATTTGAATCCTGGCTTGATCATTTAGAGTCTTTAATCAAGTCCCTTAATCTATATGAGGACTGCTTCAATTTCATCATGTGTAAAATGGGAATAATTGTTATTCTGGAATATTATTGTTTTAAGGATTGAATAAGAATATGTGTGAAATTTCCTAGTCCCTGTGAAATGTTCAGTAAATGTCAGTGCCTTTCCTAGAATGACTTTTAAAATCAAAGTGAGCATTTCTAATCTTCTGTTTCCAATTTTCTAATTCTAAACAGAGAAGGCACTACAATTGCAGCATACTAAGTTTAGAAATATAGGGATTTATGAAAATGTTCCACCCCTAGTCAGAGAAAGTACCTACTAAACATGAAACACAATTTTATTTTTATTGTTATTCTAAAAAATTTTCTAAAAGTGAATGACAACTTCATCAGAATCCTAAACTGCATCCTGATATAATCTTCCTGCCTGAGGTTAATCAAAAAGAAAACTAATGCCTATTTTCACTTCAATAAATGCCTTCTCTCACCTTTTCTGAAGACTAAGAGCTGCACTGTCCTGTTTAAACTTTAGGGAGGTTTTAAGACAATTTCATATGTTTACTAATCACTGTCGACCACCAGGGTCACATCTAAGTTGACTATAAACCTGGGTATCAACCATGTCCTTTATATATTCAAGTCTGACAGAGGTGTAATATACTCTGTCCTTTCTTCTTAGTGCCTTTTAGTAATTTTTATATGGTAAAGACAGTAATTTTGGTAATTTTTATGACCATTTCATATGACCAAGATTTTTAAATTATCAAGAAGCCATGAAAATAACGAAATTTAGGTTTTCATTGTATATTATTTCAATCAAACAACAATGATTTATGTGCACAATTCCCAAACTTTAATTTGAGTGATTAAAGGGGCACAATATTATATACACTCAGAGACCCTGAGATATTCCTTTGATCTTTTCCTTGATCCTTAGAACTAAGTGATTTTCTATTAGTTACAAAGCCAAAAAAGCTTATGACTTTGTATACTGTTAAATAATAAAAATAAAAATAATACTCCTGAAAGTATTAACATTTTAAGCTTCATCAATTACATCTTAGGGTTCAATGGAAAAAATAAAAACCTGGATGCTCTTAGAAGAAAGCTTAGCTCACTGCCTATTCTTTCAAGGACAATTCAGACCTTTTTCAAAGAACCTGGCTAATGTTGTTCATGAATGCTAAAAACTTGGTGGAAAGAAAGGCTCTCACATGGTTCTTCTAGAGTTATTCATGACCAGAAAAGTACAGAAGAAATTAATGTTGAACCAAAAAATAATATAATCATACTCTTGGTCTGAATGAGAAAGACAGAGATTCTAGAGATCTTAATGATTTGAGGTTTGATTAAAAAATTTCATTGTCAGTGTTGCCCCATAGCAATATATTCTTTCTAGATGTAGAAGTCTAGATTTTCTGAGGTAGCATTTTAACATGAAGTGAACCCAGAGCTTCACTTTTCTCTGAAAGACCAGATAAACAAAAGTGTGTCAGCTCAGTCCTTCCCAGCATCTTTCTCCATACAATGGCGTGCACATCCTCAAAGCACTCTCTCATCAGCATGTCTGTTAAGTCTCTTCTTCTGAGTAAAACTGCTCACAGTTAAAAAGCTTGTAAGAGTTAATTGGGTAGTATGCACACATTCCATGTTTATGCCCTATTATTTCTCCATCTCTGATATTTTCCAAGACTGTCCGGTTTCAAAGGATATGGTGGCCAAGGGGCTTGTGACCCCTGGACTGGTTTGGTCTCTGAGTGTGTGTTCAGTATTTATTGGCCTCTCCCATAGAGCCAGTGAGCACATGATCTGTCCCTAGTCATCTGTAGCTGTAGATTTCCTCACCTATCCAGGTCTCTACTGCAGACAGCATCTGGCAGTGGCCCTGGTATGTGGCCTCTTCATGCTCACCACGCTTCCCTGGGTTATCTAAGCCAGAGGCCAGTGGGAAATAACAGGGTAAGGAAAACATTGCTCTGAGAGATGGATGAACTCAATCTTCACCCTAAAGAAATACTTTTAAACTAAAAGAGACTCTTAAACGGGAAGAAACTAAGATATCTTTGACTGGAAATTTTTAGTATGTTTTCCTCCCAGCTATCCAGTGATAGCAAGAGGAATTCAGGTTCAGAATAAATGCTGTTGTAGAAAATAGAGGATACTGATACATTTTTTTGCAGATGTAAGTGTGGTGGGTAAATTTTGATTTGACACTCACCCACATTCCCCTCCATAAAAATACATCAAAATTTAAAAGATGAGGATGATAATCTTGGATCTGCTTTATCAATAAAAGGTATCATATACAGTTTATAGTACTTTATTATATATGCCACTCCTTGAAACTGATCAGGACACTCCATATGTCCTGATGGTAAAAACAGTTCTAGATTGTTCTGATCCTAAAATCTCAAAGAAAAATGCTGGGAGTGAAGATTAAAACTGGACTCCTTCCTTACACCATATACAAAAATAAACTCAAGATGGATTAAAGCCTTAAATGTAAAACCCAAAACTATAAAAACTCTGGAAGACAACCTAGGCAATACCATTCTGGACATAGGAACTGGCAAGGAATTCATGATGAAGATGCCAAAAGCAACTGCAACAAAAGCAAAAAATTGACAAATGGATCTAATAAAACTAAAGAGCAGAAGCTCTTTGCTGTGCTTCTGCACAGCAAAAGAAACTCTCAACAGAGTAAACAGACAACCTACAGAATGGAAGAAAATTTTTGCAAAGTACGCATCTGGCAAAGGTCTAATATCCTGAACTTAAAAACGTAATCAAATTTATAAGAAAAAAACATAAAACCCCATTAAAAAGTGGGCAAAGGACATGAACGGACACTTTTCAAAAGAAGACATACCTGTGGCCAACAAGCATATGAATAAAAGCTTAACATCACTGATTATCAGAGAAACGAAAATCAAAACTACAATCAAATAGCATCTCACACCAGTCACAATGGTTACTATTAGTCAAAAAAATCACAGATGCTGGTATGGTTGTGGAGGAAAGCGAACACTCATACACTGTTGGTGGGAATGTAAATTGCTTCAACCATTGTAGAAAGGAACTCTTCAAAAAGCTGAAAACAGAACTACCATTCAACTCAGCAATCCCATTACGGGGTATATGTCCAAAGGAATATAAACCATTCTGTTATAAAGATACATGCACACATATGTTCACTGCAGCACTGTTCACACTAGCTAATACATAGAATTAACCTAAATGTCCATCAATGGTAAACTGAATAAAGAAAATGTGGTACATATATACATAGAATACTATGCAGCCATAAAAAAGAATGAGATAATGTCCTTTGCAGGAACATGGATGGAGCTGAAGGCTGTTATCCCTAGGCCATTATCCAAACTAACACAGTAACAGAAAACTAAATACCGCATGTTCTCACTTATAAGTGGGAGCTAAATGATGGGAACATATGGACACAAACAACACATATGGCCACTGGGGCCTACCTGGAGGTGAAGGGCGGGAGGAGAGAGAGGAGCAGAAAAAATAACTATTGAGTACTAGGCTTAGTACCTGGGTGACGAAATAATCTGTACAACAAATCCCCATGACACGAGTTTACCTACATAACAAACCTGCATATGTATCCCCTGAACCTAAAATAAAAGTTAAAAAAAAAAAAAAGAAAAATCCTGCCAGTGACAGATTGGTAGGTTGTGTCAGGGAAAAACATCCATCTAATGTGTTCTTTTAGATATAACTATCCATCTGATACTCTTCAACTTTGGGGTAGAGATAAGTATAGGTAACTTTAACTGAATTTATCCTGTGACAGAGTCTCACAGTAGGAAGGAAATTGGAATCTGACCCACATAGCCACACCTGTGTTCATACTGCATCCCACCTACCACTAAGACAAAGAGTTAAGAGTCACATCAAGCCATGTGTGTAGTCTGTATATCTCACAGTTCCCAGTTGTTTTTCCTTCATTTGCCAGTGGATATTGTATGTGAGACTCACTAAACTCAGGTTTTAACAGAATTTGGCAAAGATAACATGTTGCTTGCATTCTCTGCACACAGCAAATATTATTTGCCCATTCTTCACAGTGTAACTTACAAGCAGCACTCCGCTTCTCTGTGCCTGTGTCAATAAAGGCTTAATCATCCTTTATCAGGTAAATAAGGAGAAACATCTAGTTTTAGTCCCAAATCTGGACCAAAATCATTCCTGATTGAATTCTTTTTTGCCTTTGTCTCTATCAGGGCCTTCATGGCATCTATAAAAAATGCCCAGATTTGGAATTCAAAAGCCCTGAGTTCTAGAATACATGCTATTGTGTATTTTGAACATGACACTTCTCTAAGACTCTCATAAGAAAAATACTTCCTTGGGGAGCTTTGTGTTAACATGTGAAAGCGGCACTACATTACATAGTGTTTAACAATTCAGTGTGGGTTCCATTCTTATTAGCATTATGCTCCTTTACTGTTAAAGTGAGTGACATGACATATGGTGAGTTGTGAGTACTTAATTTTAAAAAACGTTGAAAACTAATTCAATACTGAAAACTATATGGATCTCTTTTAATTAGTATCCTCTGTACATAGTTCATTTCCCCTCTTCTAGAAAATAAATGGTTTTGGAGTTCCATGACTTGATCTTTTTAGCTTTCTTTTCGTCCTCTGTTTACAGTGACTGGATATATGCAACTCTGGCCACCATTCAACTTTTTGTACCATAAAAAAATACAAATTAAAATTTATTAACACATTTTTCCCTGTTAACACTAAGATGATAGCTTTCCCCTTCTCACTAAGGTATGAATCCTAAGTCTGCTTTGAGGCTGATAGCCTGTGTCCTTCTGGCTCTCTCAGCTCTCCTGGTTGTGGTCCATTGGACAGCACTCTCCAGCTTTGATCTCCTGACCCTGAGCTTCTCTCAACTTTCCTAGTGCCCCCGCACCTCCCCTTTGGTAACAAGGCATTTACCACTGAGCTCTCTGAGAAGTTCTTAAACTCCTGCTTCTACTAGAGTGAAGTAACATAAGCTCTCCTTCTGAGGTTTCCTCTGTTTTTAGTTGGTTATATATCTCCTTTTTCTGCTCCATAGATTCCATTTAAAGAGTGAAAATCACTTTAGTTCCAATTGCCCAATGCTTATAAAAGTACTAAGGGGTTAAATGTCATAATTTGAGTGGATGGCATACCAGCAAAGTAAATTCATCTTTTGGGCAACAGCACTCAGGCCTGTTGGTGCTCTAGCTCATGGTCTGTCTGTCTGTCTGTCTCTCTCTCTCTGTCTTTCTGTCTCTCTCATCAGCCTGCTTTTGAATTATAGTGTTTGTTTTCTAAAAGGCAACAAAATATCTAAACGAGATTGATATAATGAGAAGATGAACAAGAATGCCTCAGAAATAACGCCACATATCTACAACTATCTGATCTTTGACAAACCTGACAAAAACAAGCAATGGGGAAAGGATTCCCTATTTAATAAATGGTGCTGGCAAAACTGGCTAGCCATATGGAGAAAGCTGAAACTGGATCCCTTCCTTACACCTTATACAAAAATTAATTCAAGATGGATTAAAGACTTAAATGTTAGACCTAAAACCATAAAAACCCTAGAAGAAAACCTAGGCAGTACCATTCAGGACACAGGCATGGGCAAGGACTTCATGTCTAAAACACCAAAAGCAATGGTAACAAAAGCCAAAATTGACAAATGGGATCTAATTCAACTAAAGAGCTTCTGCACAGCAAAAGAAACTACCATCAGAGTGAACAGGCAACCTACAAAATGGGAGAAAATTTTCGCAACCTACTCATCTGACAAAGGGCTAATATCCAGAATCTACAATGAACTCAAACAAATTTACAAGAAAAAAACAAACAACCCCATCAAAAAGTGGGCGAAGGATATGAACAGACACTTCTCAAAAGAAGACATTTATGCAGCCAAAAGACACATGAAAAAATGCTCATCATCACTGGCCATCAGAGAAATGCAAATCAAAACCACAATGGGATACCATCTCACACCAGTTAGAATGGCAATCATTAAAAAGTCAGGAAACAACAGGTACTGGAGAGGATGTGGAGAAATAGGAACACTTTTACACTGTTGGTGGGACTGTAAACTAGTTCAACCACTGTGGAAGTCAGTGTGGTGATTCCTCAGGGATCTAGAACTAGAAATACCATTTGACCCAGCCATCCCATTACTGGGTATATACCCAAAGGCCTATAAATCATGCTGCTATAAAGACACATGCACACATATGTTTATTGCAGCACTACTCACAATAGCAAAGACTTGGAACCAACCCAAATGTCCAACAATGATAGACTGGATTAAGAAAATGTGGCACATATACACCATGGAATACTATGCAGCCATAAAAAATGATGAGTTCATGTCCTTTGTAGGGACATGGATGAAATTGGAAATCATCATTCTCAGTAAACTATCGCAAGGACAAAAAACCAAACACCACATGTTCTCACTCATAGATGGGAATTGAACAATGAGAGCACATGGACACACGAAGGGGAACATCACACTCTGGGGACTGTTGCGGGGTGTGGGGAGGGGGGAGGGATAGCATTAGGAGATATACCTAATGCTAAATGACGAGTTAATGGGTGCAGCACACCAGCATGGCTCATGTATACATATGTAACTAACCTGCACATTGTGCACATGTACCCTAAAACTTAAAGTATAATAATAAAATAAATAAATAAATAAATAGAATGCAGAATTGTAATAAATTCCAGCAATGTTTATGTCAATAAAGAAAATGCATCAAATCATAACAATGCTCTGGAAGAATGTTCTGACTTTCAAGTATATTCTTGAATGGTAAAGCATACAAATCAGGCCAAGATTTAACATTCTGCCCTGCCACCTTTGCTCTCTTATACACATATTCTTGTCACAAACTGGATAGAAATATTCCTGTTCCTATTCCAGGAGACCTGGTTTGATAGTCCCTATGAAAATCAATAGGTTCCAACCGACAGAATCCTTGAAGAAGTTTCACTTCACTTGACACGGCTCGTTATCTGAAAGCTACTTTCCTTAATGTGTTCTGAGATCTCAATTGGCCCCAAAAAGTCTATTTGAGCTGGTGATTTATTATTCTCTTATCCATCACTGACCAAGGTGACCCTGCCTGTACTTCCAGAGCACATCAGTAAGAAGTTAAAAGTGACCAATAGCAGCATATAATAGATGCATATCTTTCATTCAGATTGAACCATCCATCCCTCTTATGTACATCATAGCAATTAGAAAATGCATGGCTCATTGTCAGTTTTCCACGTTTCCAAAGTTTAGGCAGAAAAAGACAGAGCAGGGAATCTCCATTGTGCATCCTGAGTCTGCCTGGTTGAGGGCACAGTGGCAAAGTGTAGAGGATCTCCCTGGAGAGGTTGGTGGTTCCTACTCACTAAGGTGTGAGAGGCTACATAAGCTTCCTCCTCTTGGCCCAAAGGAGTCTTATTTATTTTGTAATTTTTATTTACTTATTTATTTTTGAGACAGAGTCTCGCTTTGTTGCCCAGGCTGGAGTTCTCAGCTCACTGCAACCTCCATCTACCGGGTTCAAGTGATTCTCCTGCCTCAGCCTCCCAAGTAGCTATTTTTCAGCTTTATAGTGGTAAAACTGAGAAATAAAAATTACACACATTTAGTGTACAATGTGATGTTCTGATGTACGCATTGCAAAATGATTGCCACAATCAAGCTAATTAACAAATCCACCACCTCACGTAGTTTTTTTTTTTTTGTGGTGAGAATATTTAACATTTACTCCTAGAAAATTTCAAGTATACCAACACAGTGTTATTAATTATACTTCCCATACTATACATTTGATCTTTGGAAATTATTCATTTTACACAACTGAAAGTTTGTACCCTTTGACCTACATACCTCCATTTCCTCCTGCACTCAATCCCTGATAATCATCCTTCTACTCTCTCTGAGTTCAACTTTTTAAATTACACATGTAAGTGAGATCATGCAGTATTTGACTTTGTGTCCAGCATATTTCACTTAGCATAGTGTCCTCCAAGATCATTCATGTTGTCGCAATTGGCAGGATTATATTTTCCTTCTTAAGGTTACCCATACCACATTTTCTCATTCATCTTTTGACAGACAGAAGCTGTTTCCTCATCTTAGCTGTTGTGAATAATGCTGTAATGAAATAGCAGTACAACTACCTCTTTAATATATTGACCTTATTTCCTTTGGATTCACTAGAATTTTGATAGGGATTGCACAGAATCTGTAGATCACTTTGGGTAGTACTGACATTTTGGCAATATTAATTCTTTCACTCCATGAACTAACCTTTCCATTTATTTGTGTGCTTTCAGTTACTTTCATTAATGTTTTACAGTTTTCAGAGTACAGATCTTTCACCTCCTTAAATTTGTTCCTAAGCATTTTAAGTTTTTGATGCTGTCATAAAAGAGATTGTTTTCTTAATTTCTTTTTCAGATAGTTTGTTGTTGGTATATAGAAATGTAACTTATTTTTGTACCTAATTTATATATTCTGAAACTTTACTGAAATGATTTATCAGTTCTTATGTAGTTCTTTTGTGGAGTCTTTAGAGTTTTCTATATTTAAAATCATATAATCTACAAACAGAGACAATTTTACTTCTACCAAGAATTCTCATTTAAATGCTGCTCAAACTATTTACAGGTATTTTTTCCTACTGTTATTTTTCCTCCTTTATTCGTTGACACATCTAGCTACTTTCCTTGGAGGATGATAATAACATCCATATAGCAAGGACCTCAAGCAGTCACATATTAATATATGTAGTTTTCACTTAGTGAGACAGAAAAAAAAAAGTGAAATCAGACAAATCCATTTCCAGAACCTTGCTCTGTATTTACTATCTCGGTGGTTGTGGGCAGCTAGCCTCTCTGAGCCTCAGAAACCAAGACTGACCTTACAAAGACCATGTGAGGAAACATGAGATTATTTATTTTTGCATGCAACACATTTTTATTGCAATAGTGTATGTAAAGTTCCTGGCACACAGTAATTGCTCAATATATTGTAGTTATTACCATTTCAGATTCTGTATTTAGGTACCTGGCTTTCTATAAACCATATACTCTGTGCATTACCTCCAACCGCACCTACCCTTATCACTGAGAAACTGTTTCCTATAGCAGGTGATGCAAAATGAGGAATGGGGAACAATTTCATAAAGTCTGTGTCAATTTTGCACTCCCATCCATAGAATGTGAGGGAATCCTTTTCCCAAATCCTGGGCAAAGCTAGATATTTTTATTCTTTGTTTAGTTAGTAGTGGTATGGTTTGTCTGTGTTCCCCAAAGTTCATGTATTGGAAATTTGATCCTCAATGCTGTGGTGTTGAAAGGTGGGGCCTAAAGGGAGGTGTTTGGATGATGGTGCACCATTCCCATGAATGGATTAATGCTCTTATTGCAAGAGTAGTTCCCTTATAAAAGCATGAGTTTGGTACCCTCTTTCTTTCTCTCTCTTTCCCCCTCTCTCCTTCCCTCCCTCCCTCTCCCTCTCTCTCTCTCTCTCTCTGCTATTCTGCCATGAGTTGACACAGGAAGAAGGCCCTCACCACATGCTGGCCCCTTGATTTTGGACTTCTCAGCCTCCTCCAGAACTGAGCCAGTAAATGTGTGTTCATTATAAATTATTCAGTCTGTGATGTTATGTTATAGCAGCACAAAACAAACTAACATAGTAGTAAAAAGTATTGTCTTATTAATTTAAGGTTATTTTTATTGTTAATGGCTATAAAATATTATCATTTTAATGTTTTCTAAGAAGTATCTTTCCAAATATTTTGCCATTTGTGAACAGCATGAGTTTGAACAAGATATTGACCATTAGTTTTCTCACCTTGAAACTGAGAATCCACCAGTCTCTAGCACATTATAAACATTCAATAAATAATAGCTATTTTAATTTTTTATTTGGGCTTTGGTGCTTTTCTTAATTGATTTCTACATGCTTTTATATCATTAAGGCTATCACCACTTGGCAAGTTGGTGATTGCTATGGACTAAGTATTTGTGTCCCCCGAAAATTCACATTGAAGCCTAAATCCCCAATGATAGCATTTGGAGATGGGCCTTGGGGAGGTAATTAGATAATGAGGGTAGAGCCCTCATGATAGGATTAGCACGCTTATATGAAGAGACAAAAGAGAGTTTGCTTCCTCTCTACTCTTTTGAATTTGAACTCACAGTGAGAAGATAGTCTTCTGTAAGCCAAAAAGAGTGCCCTCATCAAACACCAAATCTGCTGTCACCTTGACCTTGGACTTCTCAGCCTCCAGAACTGTGAAAAATAAATTTCTATCGTATAAGCCACCAAGTTCGTGTTATTCAATCTCTTGGAGATGTATCTATAAAATAATGATAGCACCTACCTCACAAAGTATGACATATTATTTTTATGAGTACCATTTTAAAATCATAAAGTGACTTAAAATTCCAAGTTGTGGCCAGGAGTGGTGGCTCACGCCTATAATCCCAGCACTTTGGGAGGCCGAGGCAGGCAGATCACCTGAGGTCAGGAGTTCGAGACCAGCCTGGCCAATACAGTGAAACCCCGTCTCTACTAAAAAAAAAAAAAAATAACAAAAATTAGCCGGGTGTGGTGGCATGCACCTGTAATCTCAGCTACTAAGGAGGCTGAGGCAGGAGAATCACTTGAACCCGGGAGGCAGAGGTTGCAGTGAGCCAAGATGGCGCCATCACACTCCAGCATGTACAACAAAAGCAAAACTCTGTCTCAAAAAAAAGAAAAAGAAAATTCCAAGTTGCCAGTTTCCTTGTAAAGAGATATGCACACATGTGTACCTGTGTGTAAAAAGACTGGTGGATGTGGGAGCTAATGTCTGTCAATTGGCCAGTGCTCATCACTTGGCCAGTTAATACAGTACACCCAGATTCAAACATAGTTCTCTATACAAATGTAGTATATTCTTCCTAAAGAAATCTTCTGGGGAAGTTGACATGAGATGTAAAAGTTACAAAGAAAAAGAAGGCTAGAAGAGAGAACAGAGCCCACATTTGAAGAATGCCTAATACATGCCAGGCAATATACGTGCACATATATAAAAATATATAAACCTTCAAGTAATCCTCAGTTTACCCAGTGGTATAAATGGTGTTATCCCCATTTTAAAACTGAGAAATCTGAAAATCTCTAATGGAGACATCCTGGAGATTCATCTACCAAGAAATTGGAACAAAGCCTATGTAGTCTGTAACTTAATCTTCAGATTGCCCTGCAACATCATAGTTATATACTCAAATGCTAACTCATAAGAATGTAAGGACAAATAAATGGAAGTTAAAAACCAACTCACAGAATGATTAACAAATCACAATGTGTGCTTCTTTGATTAACTGAGAAGAGAATAAAAAAATCAAACCAACATTTATGGAAAATTTTGTAGAATTTTGAGACATTTGCTAGGTGAATGTTCATTAAATTACTCAAGCAAAACCTTTCCAGAACTTTATTGGTATTATAATAACTAAAATATACAAAAATTAGACCTGGAACTGTTTTTCTATTGTAGATCTAGGCACACTGCTCCAAAGTAAGAATCACACAGAAAAGAGCTTAGGGTTGAAAGTGTTCTAAATCTAGGTATTATAGGCATCCGAGATGTACCTAAGTAGAAGGTCACAGGATGGGAAATCCTTATTGTGTGCCACATTACATTTTATTGATAGCAGTAAGAGAATATGTATCCATTTTTAGCAGTAATTTCAAAAGTACTCCAAAACCAATGTAGTTAATTTTGTTCATAGAGAAGTACGTAAAAATCATCTGTGCTACTCACTGTTTGACTTTAAATCAAGCTAATGAGAACATTAAAATTATATAGAATGAACTGGTACTCTTATGAAATATCTGTGTGAACACATTGCAATTAATTAGAATAATGTTCATCATGTATATTACATGCTTCCTATGTGGTGGGAAATATTTATTTTAATCTTTAGTAGAACACTCTGACCTAGATACTCTTAAACCCATTTTAAAGATGAAGAAACAGATTGAGAGATATTCTATAACTTCTAAAGTCACACAATCAGTACGTAGCAGAAGTAAGCCTAAACTCAGTCTGTCTGGCACCACAGACCACAACATCACCCCACTACTACATAGCAATTTTTAAGGAGAGTCAGAATACCTAGAAATTATGATTTTACACACGGAGATTAGATCTCAGACTCAATACTAGGTATTTCATGAGAGGCATGTATTTTATAGTTAGATTAATACAAGCTTTTCCAAGAGTTGAGCTACATAGTTAGAAATTTCATCTGAATTCTGAAGTTCAAATATCTTTTTCCAAAATTCTAGAGATACTATAAATTATTGGTGGAGCATAATTTTCTTAAATCTCAATCAGTTCTCCTTGAAAATAAGTCACATTTATAGTCTGACATGTCATTTAGATACACTCTGAGGTATATACTCCTAAGGAAGAAAGATAAACTATAATTCATGTGAATTACTCCTGAAATACAGACTCCATCATCATAATGATGTCATTCTTCAAAAGCTGGCATTCTATTTAACTCAGCAAAGTTCAGTCCAGTTTGAAGTTTCCAACTGCTTAATTTGTTCAAATTTTGACACTTTCTCGAATTTATTTTTTTCCTTTCATATAGTTTTAAGTTCATAATTTAACATCAGTAAAAAGGTTACATCTTATAAAACACTGGTTGTCCCCACTAGCCATGTCTGTCAAAATCCCTTAAAGACCCGAAGTAACTTAATAAAATCTTTCTACTCTACTTCAAATATCACATACAGTGGATATACTGAAGGGCTGATGCATGAAAGAAAAAAGTTAGCCTTGTTTCCTTCACCCTTGATTCATGCTTTACAAACTTCAAAGTTAAATTTCCACTGATAATCACAAGCAAATTAGACAATATATACGAGATAATGTAGCATGTATGGGGAACAAAAATGGCACTTAGGCCATCCCCACACAAGAGGAGAGGATGAATGTCATGTCTAGGGAATTCATGACTTCTTCAGTACAAGAATCACTAATACTAAGTGGAAAAAAAGGAAACAAACAACCCAAAAGGCACTTCAATCCATTTTCCTCTCTTGTTTACAGTTAACACCATGAAAGCTTTATCCTCATTAATGGCACAATGAGACAAATGGATATTGTTACAGGAAATATCCAGGGTCTTTTCAATACAATAAAAAGTGGTTCAATTATCATTTTCTATTTTCTGGCACTTCAATACATTTATAACAGTGAGTCACTGATGTTTGTCATAACATTTAGAGAGTGCAAGATCTTGAAATGCTTTCTGAATAGCCAGAAGAAATGCTCAATTATGCGAACAGGATCTCAATGTTGAATTATGTTTTTCCACAGACTTCTCATTATGAGAAAGCTCACGTATCTGAAATGTTGAAATACCAGAATGAATAATAATATACTACAATAATTGTTTAGTTTTGCCATATTTGATTTTCCTCTCTCCCCCAACCTGTGCATACACAAACAATTTTTTTTGTTGTTGTTCAACCATTTGAAAGTAAATTGCAGACTTTATGATGCTGGCTGATATGTAATTTAATGCATTCCAATTCTTTGAAATATAGGTCTCTATATATTAAATACATGATGTTATACCCATTTATAAAATATATATTGACTTAAAACATGTCTCATATTATAATTACCTGTTAATTTATCACACGGATATTTTTCTATCCATAATATCCAGTTATCTAAACATGACAATTCACTGTATGTTAATTATCAGTGTTGACTCTGTCCTGCACCTGACCACCATAAGATTTCTCCACAAGAGCTGGTGCTTTAACCTGTATTCCTATGGATAAGTCAGCGCATTCATCTACTAAAACCCAGATATTTGAGTACTTAATGGAATCTCATTGATGCTCAGGGTTTTTTATGGAAAAATATGTCTCATTGCTAGTGTAAACTAAATTCTTCCTAATTATTTTATTAAGCTATGAGAGAAGACCTTCATATTGCCACAAAATGGAATTTGGGTAAACTCCCATGGAAAAGTGTTTAAACAGATCCTGAGAAAGAAGATTCATGCTATCAAAAATTTAACTGTAAAAGAGACTTTTAAAAGTCTCTCACTTTAAGTCTGAGACAGTCTGAGGAAATCTTTCTCGGACTTAAAAATATTTAGACATTAAATTATTTATAAATTAGATGGGTTTCCTTATTAACTTTCTTAAATGTGATATGTTTCACTCATCTTCAAATAAAATATTGAATGGAATATTTTGAAATTCATCTTAGAGGTCCTCCCTTACAGATAGAGTAGAATTAAATCTCCCTCAAAACAGACATTATCCTAACTCCCAGTACCTTAGAATGTGACCTTATTTGGAAATTGTGTTGTTGCAGATACAATTAGTTTAATTAAGATTAGGTCATACTGGAGTAGGGTGGGTCCCTAATCCAAGAGGACTGGTGTTTTTATAAGAAGAGAGAAATCTGGACAGGGATGTGCACAGAGGTAAGATGATATAAAGACACACAGGGAGAAGATGGCCATGTGACATTGTGAGAGGGAGCAGAGACCCCACTTAGGGGACTGCCAGTCTCCCCTGGCCCCCTAGCATGGAGATAAAAGAAAAATTTTGAGTTCCTTCTAGGGAGATTTCAGGCATCTAGCTAGCCCTGCCACAAGCAATTTGAAAAGTAAATATAAATAATCCACTAATTAAAAAGGTAATAATAGCTTAAACGATTATCACTCAAGTAAGTTAGAGTCACAAGATGTTTGGTTCCTTATAGAAATTAAAGATAGCATCTCATATCCTTGAGCTGTTATTCAGAAACCTTGACCCTCACCAGATGAAAAATGCCAACCACTGTCATGTAGACCTCAGATAAGGAGGAACTAAGAAGTGAATGCTGACTACTGTCCTTATTCTAAATTTCTTCCTTGAAAGCCTGTAGAGAGTCATGCCCAAAGGCTAGATCTTAACATTCCTTTCTTCTGACCCCAAGTTTTTAGACAAAACATTGCTTCCTTAACCAACTGTAAATCAAAGAATCTTAGAACCCACCTGTTTGTAAGCCTCTACTTTAAGATACTCCCACCTTTTGGGGCCAAACCAATGCATAACCTCCATATACTGATTTATGATTTTGCCTGTTACTTCTGCTTTCCTGAAATGTACCCTTACCTTTCATAGTGTACCCGTGCTCATAAGCCATCGGGGAGTTTGGGTCTTAAGTGTGAATTGCCTGATTCTCCTTGTTTGTCACCCTGCAATAAATGCCTCACTTTCTCTCACTACAAGTCCTGGTGTTAGTGTTTTTGTTTGTTTGTTTGTTTTGCACACTGGGTGAGCTGACTCAAGTTTGGTTTAGTAACAATTGGAGGCAGATATTAGAATGATGACCTACAAGTCAAGGAATGCCACAGATTTCTGGCTGTCACCAGAAGCTAGGAGAGAGGCATGGAACAAATCTTCTCTCAGAGCCCTAAGATGGAACCAACCCTGCCAGCTCTGTGATTTTGGACTTCTTGCCTCCACAATTGTAAGAGAATAAATTTATGTTCTTTTAAGTCATCTAGTTTGTGGTAGTTTGTTGGACCAGCTCTAGAAAAACAAGATGGATGGAAATAGATAGATGGATGGAGAGAGATAGATAGATAGATAGATAGATAGATAGATAGATAGATAGATAAAGTTTCAAGCCTCTTGGGCTTAGGGCTAGTCATAAAATGAGGACTGAAGAAACCATCCATTGAAGTAATATAGTAGTCCCAAAGTTGTTAGTTGGACCACATAAAATTGCCATTTTTGAAGGCCAAGAAATAAGTAAAAAATTGCATTAATAAAGGCAATTTTATGTGGTTGAGCTTAATAGATTACATAAATAATTCAAGTTTTCTGAACCCTTTTGTTTTTTTTCCTCAGGAGCAGACCCCTTGGCTGAATTCTCTAAGAAAACATTTTCCCCACATCACTTTTCCTCTATAAATAGATTCTTAGGCTTCATTCATTTCCTTTAGACAAGGAAGTTTCAGTCTCCATGACCTATATGGAATGAAACGCTAGAGGCAACTGGTCTTTGAGGTTTTGTCTGCTATTTCTCTTGTTTACACATCTCTGTGCATGATTTATCCTAGGAGATAATACTGGGGATTCTATCTAATTCACATTCAAAGCTGAGGTTTTTCCAGGGCATTTTCTCTCATTCCATTTGGCACAGCAGTAACTGTGTTTGACAACATCTGCCTTACAGCACCATTCTGCAGCTCCATCTGACACTTCATTCTCATTCACACGCTCTTCCTGCCTGTCTTCTGAGGGAGATGTTTTCACAACAGCGAGAAGACAGTAAGGACGAACCAGAGCGGCACTTGCCCAACGAATATACGTCATGAACCCACCAAATGGCTTCACTGACCTCCTTCTCCAATTTATCCAAAGACTTTTGACATAAGCCAGCCTTTAAACCAGCCTGTTGCCCTTGGGGATTCTTGAGCATTCACATGTAATTTCTAAGTATTTATTTCCTAGACTTTCATATGTCTCTTCCCTCTCAAAGTTTCCTCAACTATGAAAAACAAATAGCCCTTCACAAATTTTACTGACAATTTTTTAACCAATAAGAAATTGTACAAACAAGTCCTAAAACATCTTGTGTGTGACTACTGCTAAAATATGCCGTTTTATTTTCATACAAAGTAAATATTTAACAGGAAATTCTATTTCATAAAAGTTTTAATAATCCTTACTTCAGATAAATTTTATGACTGTAAGAAACTAAATTAAGGGAAAATTCCAAATCTTATCAATCAACAGATTCCTCTACATTCTGGAATAAGTTAAATCATTGCCTACACCAAACAGAAAATTCAGAATATAGAATTCATTAGTAGCAAGTGCCACTGAAATTATTACCGACTTTCATTAAACTGTTTTTGTTATTTTGCTATGACTGTAAATTCTAACAGATTGTTTAAAAATATCATTCTATTTCTATTTAGCTGAAAACCTTGTAGTATTATGCTCTTCATTATATGAGATTCTAAAATTTCCCTGTGCCAGACAATACATAAACAGCTGGTAATTTTAAGCTGCCTTGAGGAAAAAAATTTCCTTGGCCTAAAAATGTATTTGACTTCAAAATTTATGATACTTCTCAGCATACTTTACAACTGAGTTTTCATATATATATATACACATTTCACATATTTGTTCACATGAAATTTGAAAATGAATGTGTTATAAAAGAATATCTTGTCTTTTTGTGGTTTTATGAGTAGAAACTGCATAAGAACACAAAATCCAAGTAGGGCATTAAAATGGCAAAATACTCTCTGGGGGTATAGAAAGTATTACACAGGTATTGGCATTTATATTTTGAACTCCCATCTACTGTGTTTCTTACTCATTAGAGATAAGCCTAAGTCACTTTTGCCTCCTCAGCTTACCTATGAGTGTAGGGCAAAAGAAGCAACCCCCAAAACAAAAACCTTCCTTTTTTTCCAAGTACAAACTTCTAGATGAGCAGGTTCAGTCCCAGAAAAATTAACTCAATAAAATTCAATTATACTCTACTGAAGCAAGTGCAACATTTGAAAATTAAGGCAAATTAGAATCTGATGACTCCTTTCACAAATACATTTGTGCTTTATTTCAAATTCTTTTCAATAGCAAGCTTTTCTAATACTAAAATGTGGTTTTAATATTTAAATATTGAAATTATTATATAGTGTGTGTGTGTACGTGTGTGTGTGTGTGTGTGTATATATATATATATATATATATATATATATATATATATATATAAAATCTCCAAGAACATGCCTGATATGCACAATAAGGTCTACCTGCCAATTCTAAATGTTTTTCCTTGCCAATCTTCTCCCCAGAACCACATCCAATCTGAGATCCAGCTGCTTTCAAAGACTCATGCAATTTCCACCAGACAACAACCTATTTGGGTTGCACTCCCGTAATCAAGAGTCAAATGGGTCATTTGCACACAGCAGCTCTCTGGCCCCTTTGTTCTTCAAATCAGGTTCCTGCCTTCTCCAGGTCACAGGCCCCTTAGAGATGCCATTATATAAGAAATAAACTTACTGTTTTCTTTAACACTTTGAGAGCATAAGGCTTCTGGGTCCCCTTCTGTTTGCATCTGTACACAATGGATGTAGCACCCCTTGAGGGGGAAAAAGACAAAAAGAAAATGTTATGCTTTGGACATGAATTAAAGGGGAAAGCTTGAAAATAAGTGTATCTTGCAATAACCCTCATAACTGACAAGTGCTTATTATAAGTTCTATTATAGGACCAGCCCTAGCTGTCAAGAGTATTTTTTTTAAATCACAATTGAACACAGTTTGCTCAGAAAATTCTAGGTTTTCCAGCTTGCTCTTTTCCTTCTGCCTTATCCCTATACAAGTAACATAACTAGGGCTACTGCATTGAGAAGGCTCTGGAATAAATCAGGTCCTCAGGTGAATGTTGTTTTTGAAGGAAACCCACCCAATTTCAGAATCCCAGAGCTTTCCTAAAGGTACATGTCTGGAATAAAACAAACCATATGACTTCAGGGAGAAGGTTTAGGTGCAGCACTCTACAGTGTGGCAAGAGAGCTGGGACACTCCTCCTACTTTTTAACGTGTAGAGGAGATGGTAATCTGTGAAGCAGATGGTAAGAAGGCATTCAATAACTATTTTCATATATGTACAGGGTTATTAATAAGAAAGCATTAAAAAGCAGGACAACGTGGTCCAAATGCTCCAAACACCACATGAGAAGCAAAAGAGTAAAAGAGAGATAAAAGAGAAATATAGACCAAACAGGCTTACACTTCAACTTCAGAAAGAGAACTTCTAGAAACAGCTTAAAATCAGTAAACTTGTCAGACTTTGAAGATTAGGCCAAAGGACCTCTTATAATATACTTGGTCCCATGGTCCTGAAATTCCAAGTGAGCACAAAGAATTATAAAAATAAAACACATTCCCAGCTATCTAAAGGCAACACATTTTTAACAGAGCCAAGAGATGTCAAAGACTGGTGTGTTGTAAATGCAAATAGTTAAAAATATTAACATGTATTTTTAAAACCTTGGTAAGGTATGACATATACACAAAGTAATAAAGGGTGCAAGAAATAGAATAAATGAAGGTAACATAAAATTCATTTCCTTATTTTAAATTGCTTTAAAAGATAACTAAGGCAAAAATATTAAAATTTTTAAAAATTAAAAATGCATTGTGTTTCTAGCATGTGTAAAAATAAAATGTACGACAACAACAGCACAAATGATGGAAGGAAGAAATTGGGAAATACTGTTGTTAAATCCTTATACTACGTGTCTGGTAGTCTAATATTATTTAAATATAGACTGATTAAAGATGCATATTATGTAATCTATGGCAATGACTAATTCTTTAATGGAAAAATCAACAATAATTCAATAATGGAGCTAAAATGAAATATTCAAGAATGGATTGCAAAGGAGCAAAAAAAAATAATAGATTTAAAAATGAAACAGCTAACAATGTGGTGGTTTTTATTCTAATCATATAATTACATTAAATGTAAACATTATAAACTGTTAATTAAAACTTAAAGAGCAGATTGGATTAAAAAAAATCAACACCAAACTATATGCTGTGTACAAGAAACTCATTTTAAATATATAGGCATAAATAGGTTAAAAAATAAAATGATACATTAGGTTGGTGCAAACCTGGTAAAAGAGATACTACACAAACCCTAACCATAAGAAAGCAGGAACAGCTTATTAATATCAGACTAAGTAAATTTTAGCAAAAGGATAAAGGGGGACATTAATTATGAAGGCGTCAACTATGCAAAACAACATAATAAACATAAATATGTGTGCACCTAACAACAGGGTTTCAAAATACCTGAAAGAAAATCTTATAGAACTAAAAGGAGAAATAAAAAATCCATAAATACACTTGGAAACTTCAATACACTGTCTCAGCACTTGATAGCAAAAGCAGACAAACTCTCAGGAAGGATTACAGAACAACAGAACAGCCCTACCAACTAAATTATACTAAGTGACATTTAGAAAAAAAAACTCTCCACCAAAACATCAGAATACATATTCTCTTCAAAGTTATAGGACTCACATACTTTATAGACTTACTATAAAACTACAGTAATCGAGAGAGTGGTGTTGAAGAAAGAATAGACATGAATACAAATGAAATGTTTTTTGCATGTGTTTCATATAGGTAGCTAAAGTTGCAAACGAAATAAAGAACAGTTGTCATATTTGAGATAAGGCATTGGATTGGGGTAGAGGTGAGCAAAATAATAAGGTGATTAAGAAGGCAGCTCCAACAATTACTAGCTACATGACCCCATGCAAGTTACATGACCTCTTTGTGCCCTCAGTGTTCCTATCTGTAAAATGGAAAAAATAACAGTACCTATCTCATGAATTGTAAAGAGTAAATGTGTTAATCTATTTAAAGCATTTAGAGTGATGCTTGGCACAGTAAGGTCTATGTAAGCATTTACTGTAATTGTTACATATTTCTATATTTTTATAATTTTTACAAGAAAATACTCATATTCTTCATGTAATTCTTGGTGTATTCCTAGTGTAATTTTATTTTTATATTTACTTTTTTTAAAAAAGGATCCAAAAATAGTCCTACACATATATGATGGATTATTTTCGGACAATGGTAAAAAGGCAATTTGGTGACAAAAAAAAAAGTTTTTCTAAAACCTAGTGCTTGAATGACTAGATATCCATATGTAAAAAGATAAAAACAAAATTTCTCCATACCTTACACCTTATATTAAAAAATTACTCAAAATGGATCACAGATAGAAATGCAAAACCAGGAACTGTAAAATTTCTCTTAAAAAGCATAGAAAAAAAGGATTGTGATCTTTAGTTAGGCAATGATTTCTTAGATACAAAATCAAAAATACAATAAATGAAAGAACAAGTAAATAAACTGAACTTCACTTAAGAATGTCTGCTCTTTGCAAGTGTTGGAGAAAATATTTATGAATCACATATCTTAAAAGGACTTGTATCTAGAATACATAAATAACTCTCAAAACTTGATAAGAAAATAACACATTAAAAATAGGCAAAATATCGGAACACATAAAACTGATAGTACAGAAATGTAAAGGGTCTTAAGAGACTAGAATGAACAAATATACATCAACAGATTGGATGACCTAGAAGAAATGAATAAATTCCTAGATATATACAACCTACCAAGACTGAATAATGAAGAAACAGAAAATCTGAACAGACCAATAATGAGTAAGAATATTGAAATTGTAATAGTTTCCCATCAAAAAACAAAAAGAAAAGAAAAAAGAAGCCTGGACCTAAAGGCTTCACTGCTGAATTTTACCAAACATTAAAAAAAACTAATTCCAATCCGTCTCAAACTCTTTCAAAAACTGAAGAGGAGGGAATACTTTCAAACGAATTTTATGAGGCCACCATTACCCTGATATCAAAGCCAGACAAGACCACTATAAGAAAAGAAAATATCCCTGATGAACACAGATACAAAAATCCTCAACAAAATACTAGCAAACTGAATTCAACAGCACATTGAAAGGCTCATTCACCATGGTCAAGTGTTATTTACCCTTGGGATGAAAAAGTAAACATATTCAAATCAGTAATTGTGACATACCACACTAACAAAATGAAAGACAAATCACATGATCATCTCAATAGATGCAGAAAAAGCATTTGACAAAATTTAACATCTATTCATGACAAAAACTCTCAACAAATTACGTATAGAAAGAATGTACCTCAACACAATAAAGGCCATATATGACAATTCCACAGCTAATGTACTCAATGGTAAAAAGTTGAAAGCTGTTCCTCTAAAATCAGGAACAAGACATAGATTCTCACTCTCACCACTTCTATTCAATACAGTAGTAGAAACCCTAGCCAGAACAATTAGGCAAGACAAAGAAATAAAAGGAATCTGAATCAAAAAGGAGTAAGTTAAACTGTCGTTATTTTCAGGTGATATGATTATATACACAAAAACCCTTGAAGACTTCACCAAAATACAGTTAGAAATAATAAATGAATTCAGTAAAGTTGCAGGATACAAAATCAACATTAAAAAATCAGTTGGGTTTCTCTATACTGATAACAAGCTGCCCAAA
Organism: Pan troglodytes; assembly: GCF_028858775.2. Lineage (NCBI taxonomy): Eukaryota > Metazoa > Chordata > Mammalia > Primates > Hominidae > Pan > Pan troglodytes. Next base: position 109,067,778 of record NC_072402.2, on the reverse strand, counting down.
AAAGAAATGAAGAAAATAATTCAATTTACAATAGATAGATATAAAATACTTAAAAATAAATTTAAACAAAGAAGTGAAAGATCTGTATACTGAAAACTATAAACATGCATAAAAGAAATTGAAGAAACCACAAATAAATGAAAAGATATACTGTGTTCATGGATTGAAAGAATTAATATTGTTAAAATGTCCATATTACCCAAAGCAATCTACAGATTCAATATAATCCCTATCAAAATTCCAATAACATTGTTCACACAAGTAAAAAAAAATTCCGAAATTCCTGTGGAATCACAAAAGACCCCAAATAGTCAAAGTAATCTTGAGCAAAAAGAACAAAGTTAGAAACATCACACTACCTGATTTCAAAATCTACTACAAAGCTATAGTAGTCAAAATGGCATGATACTGGCATAAAAATAAACACATAGAGCAATGGAACAAATAGAGATCCCTGAAATAAATCCACACATTTATGGCCAACTGGTTTTTGACAAAGATGCCAAGAACACATAATGGGGAAGGAATATTTTCATTAATAAATGGTGCTGGGAAAACTGGACATCTAAAAGCAAAAGAATGAAATAAGACCCTTATCTCACACCATTTACAAAGATCAACTCAAAATGAATTAAATACAAATGTAATACCTGAAGCTGTAAAACTACTAAGTGAAAACATAGGAAGAAAGCTCTATAACACCGGTCTGGGAAATAATTTTTTGGATATGACCTCAAAGGTACAGCTAACAAAAGCAAAAATAGATAACTGAAATTATATCAAACTAGAAAGCTTCTGCACAGCCAAGGAGACAATCAACAGAATAAAACAGACAACTACAGAATGGGAGAAAATATGTTTAAACCATACATCTGATAAGGGGTTAATATGCAAAATATATAAGGAACTCAAACACCTCAATAGTAAAAAACTAAGTAACTCAATTAAAACATGGGCAAAGCATATGGCTTAAAGCAATCTATAGAGTCAACACTATTCCTATCAAACTACTAACATCATTTTTCACAGAATTACAAAAAACTATTCTAAAATTCATATGCATTCAAAAAAGAGCCTGAATAGCCAAAGCAAAAAAGAATAAAGCCAGAGGCATCACATTACTGGACTTCAAAATACACTACAAGGATACAGTAACCAAAACAGCATAGTACTGGTATAAAAACGGACACAATATACCAATGGAACAGAATATAGAACCCAGAAATAAAGCCACACACCTACAGCCATCGGATCTTCAACAATTCGACAAAAGCAAGCAATGGGAAAAGTTCTCCCTATTCAATAAATGGTGCTAGGATAGCTGGCTAGCTATATGGAGAAGAAACTGGACCCTCCCTTTCACCATATACAAAAGTTAACTCAAAATGGATTAAAGATTTAGATGTAAGACCTCAAGCTTTAAGAATCCTAGAAGAAAATCAAGGAACCACCTTTCTGGACATTGGCCTTGGCAAAGAATTTTTGCCTACGTCCTCAAAAGAAGTTGCAACAAAAACAAAAATTGACAAATGGGACCTAATTAAACTAAAGAATTTCTGCACAGCAAAATAAAGTATCAACAGAGTTAACAGACAACCTACAACCACCAGAGGCTTGGAGTGGAGACACTAGGGAGATATGATGTTACTCAAAGGATACAAATGTTTAATTAGCCAGGAGGAACAAATTCAAGAGCTCTTAATAATATAGTTAATAATAATGTATTGTATACTTGAAAATTACTGAGTAGTTCTTAAGTTCTAAGTAAATTTTAATTTACACCATTAAAAATGAGGTAATTCATATGTTGTTTAGCTTGATTTAGTCATTCCACAGTGTATACATATTTTAGAACATCATATTTACACTATAAAAATATATAATTATTTCCAATGAAAAATGATTTGACCATATACTTCACCAGAGAAAATGTATGGCTGGCAAACAAGAACATGGAAAGATCCACAGCATCATTAGTCATTAGGGAAATGGAAACTAAAATCACATGAAGATGCAACTACACATTGTGAAAGTTGATTACACAGATTGGATTATCCTTTTCATACCCAACTAAAACAGTCTAGAGGCAGCAGGGCAAGACATTAGGGACACATAACATTGCTCCAAAAACATAATTCTTTACAAGTCTGGCTGCTGAAACTGCCTGTTGTAACTAGAGACCAGTTTTCTTTGTAACTGCTGCAACTTTAGTACTAATTTGGCCCACTGCTGTCACTCACCGATCAGAGCTTATCAGTTCCTCAGAACCTTACTAGTGCCGATGACCTTTCTCAAAAAGCAATATATAACATTTCTACTTTTTATACAACCTCCAACCTCTTTGTTCTTTTGACATACTGAAGACCACCTAGTCTGAAAGTACACCCCAAATTGCAATTATTTCTTCTCAAATAAAACATTAAATTTAGAGATTTGTCTTTATATTTTCATTGTGACTTCAACACCACTATTTGAACGACCTAAAAAAAAAAAAAAAAGGCTGGCAAGGATGCAAAGCAACTGAAACTCTCACACATCACTGGTAAGAATACAAAATGGTATAGCCACTTTTGAAAACAGCTTGACAATGTTTTATAAAGTTAAACATATCATATAACCTATGTATGTCACTTCTAGGTATTTACTCAAGTAAGATCAAAACAATGTTCACTCACAAACTTGAACCTGAATTGTCACAGCAGGTTTATGTGTAATCACCAAAAGCTAGAAGCAGTTTCAATATCCCTCAACTGTGAAGTGGATTAACAATTTGTGATACATCCATATGGTGAAATTCTACCTAGAAATAAAAAAGGAATTAATGAGGGTACACAAACAACTTGGTTGAATCTCATTTATAATATTCTCACAGGTTGGAGAGGGATTGACTACAAAGTAGTATAGGGGAATTTTTTTCACATGATAGAACTATTTTATATCTTGACTGTTATGGTGTTTACACAACTATATACAATTGTAAAAACAAGTAAAACTGCAATAAAATAGGTGAAATTTACTGTCCAGAAATTATAGTTCAATGAAAATACAGTAAAAAGAATTTTCCAAAAGAACTATATTGTTTAAAAATATTAAAAACCACATTACCAAAATGTAGCTTATAGCATTCAACCCATTCTATGTTCATTTAACAGTAATTGGTGAAATTCAAAAAAAAAGAAAAAATATAAGAGAAAGATTTTCAAACAGAAGAAAACTAAAAATCTAATTTTCATTCTTATGGAAAATAAAATTGAAAAATTAATGTTACTCAAAAATTCACATAAAAGAATATTAAATGGCACCCATTTCTTAATTTCCTCATCACATTCAATTAACCTATCAATAAATTCTATATATAAATCATTGTTTTAGCAAAGCTTTTTAAGAAACAATTAACAAATACATTTTTGGCTAATCAACTTCAGGACACAAGTATACTAGAAATAAATTTTTAAAGGCAAGAAAGAGTAAGCTAAAAGAAGAAAACAGCCTAAACTTATGTGGAAATAACAATTCAATAGTTTCTCAAAAAGATAACCTATATTATTAATTGAAATTAAATAGTTGACTTAAGTGTGTAAATATAATTTTAGAAAGCAATCACATTTTCAGCATGTTCATATAAAAACTATTTTGACATAAAGCATATTAACAGTTAATTTTTAATACAGAAAGAACATCTTGTACAGTGTTGCATCTTCATTTCAAAATGGAATAAAGAGAGAACTACCACAAAATTGCTTGAGATTCAAAAGAAGCAAGGAGATTATACATTAGAGGATATTATATTTATGGAGTCATTCAACTGAAAAAAATAAAGCTTTACTGCTCATGTCTATCCATTTATAACATATTCTTTAGCAAAAAGACCAAAGAATTATAGAAATTATTCCAGTTATAATATTTTCTGCCATGAATTTGATGAGAAATAAAACTAATACTTTGAGCCTGATTTCTACTACTTTCTTTTACATTAGTTTTAACAGGAATTCTAGAAAAATTATTTTTGAGCTCTAGTTTTGTCTAATATGGTTAGTTGTTCATTTAAAAATTTAAAGGCAAAAAGTTAAAAACATAGACCACCATATTTTTCATTACACAAAAAGAGAGAGTTGTCAAACCTGTAATGTGTTTGTGAAATCATATATAGTATTTGTACATTATAACTGAAATACTATGTATAAACTATAATATGTGTACATACATATATAAAATATATATTATATCCCCACACATTGTTCTGTAAAGCTATTAACACCTGATGTTGATACCTGGCACTGCATGCCAAACTTATGGATGGAGGGGAAAGCTCCAGATATAATATTTATTTTCCTGAATATGTTTCAAGTATAAAGCCCGTTGCTACCACATTTAGGACTACGTAGTGTAGAAAGGGGCTCTTCATCTGTCAGTTGGCCTTAACATGCTCCTCATGCCTAATTCATATGGAATAACTTTTCTTTCTTTTTCTCCCATAATCTCACCATTTTTTTCTTCCTGTCTTCTTTCTTGCTTTAAAAAAAGATAAATTGGTTTAATTTTATTTTTTCCTCCAAAAAACAATGCAGGAGTGTTGACATAACTATTCACCCACTAGCTGAGAGACAGATACCCAAATGGATTCAAAGGGTCAAATACAGATCAAATCTGATTCAAAATGGAATTAGGAAGTCTGGGTTCATATTAATATTTTGGGGAATGAAGATGAGATTGCACAATGTTCAGACAATTTAGCATCAAGGGCATTCTCCTATTAAGGTAGGTTATAAATCAGAAATTGTCTCTTCTAGGAGAGGACATAGTGGGATGTTTGTGATTATTTGAGGGAAGCATTAAAGTTTGACTTCCCTTGCCATCAAGTCTACAATGTACTCCTTGCAAATGCAAGGGAAATTCAGATATGGAATCTCTTATCACACAGAAGTCTGGAAGTACTGCTGACTACCAGGTTTTTCCGCTCCAGCTGGATCTCTGCAATGATATGCTTCATGGCCATGTAAAAGTGTCTTTGCTGAGGTTATTAGGTCACGTAAGCTATTAAAGAGTTTCACTTTTTTTTTTTTTAATGGGAGGTATCTTGAGGTGAAATCAAAAAATCTTGTTATCTTTTTCTAATGTTGAAGATGCTTGGTTACAAAGTATAGTTATGTCAAAATATTAATCATTTTTTAACATTTCAATCGGTTTGATTTTATTCTTTTGTTTTTGCATTTGATTGTTAAAGTTTTTGTTTTCAATCTATGTGCTTACTGGAAAGATCCTCTTAATGCTCATTAGGAAAAAGGTTTAAAAGCAAAGCTGTGATTTAAAAGAAGTGTCAATCATAGGTTGAAAATATAATGTGTGCAACTCTATATATCATCACATTACTCTTACATGATTGACTTGCTATTATTTAATAAGCTCTTCTTTTTATTGACTTTTAGGTTATATGAATTATTAAAGAAGACTGGTTATAACCTCAAAATTGATTCTTCTTAGGGGTGAAAGTGTGTCATATTAAAGAGCAGGAACCTAAAAAACGTCAAAATCTGTAAGCATTTAATATCAGTATACATCTTGGCCCATTCTTGGGACAGCTTTTCATTGTTTCAGTCTCTATCTCTGTCAGCCTGCAACTCATCAATGCTCTTCAACACTAGAATGCTTCAAGATGTTCTTTGGTCACCAAGAGGGAAAAAAGTCTGAACCTTAAAATCAACAAAGAACTGGAGGAAAGCTACTTAATTGATTTAATTAGTGATTTGACATTTTCAGTCTACAACGTGAAGAATGGCTAACCTTTAGAATTTAGAAGTTGCCGTTAGATCTGGAGGTTTCCCAAGTCAGTTAAATATTACACTCCTAAAATAAATCTCAAATATATCATGTCAAGGAATGATACTAATGATACTAAACTCCAGATGTTAAGAAAAGTCCAAGCCCAAGGTTTTGGCATCAGTCTGTCCACAACTGCACTCTTTCTTATCAGGTTCATTTACTTGCGGAATCCTGCAGAAAGCAAGCGCAAGCACCTCACTTCAGTCTTCTCATGTCCTCCTACTTGGTGCCTTACATCAACTTTTCTGTCTGTCTCCCAGATAGAGTCCTCATTTGTTGTTTCAGCCTCATGTCAGCTTATTCTACAGCCACTGTCTTACAGGTATCATTCCTGACCTACACACCCTTTTTCAAGACCTTACATTGGCAACTAACTATTAACTCTTCAATTCTGATCAACTCAAACTATGAATTATTATATTCTCTACTTTGTGGCTCCAGTTTCTCAAAACCTTGCTTGCCTGGTGAACAATTTCCTTACGTTGTTGCCTAACAGCATCCAGTTGTGACTTTGGACCTAGTGCTTGGATCTCCATAAGCATTGGCTTAAATATGGCTCCTCTTATTTCAGACATTTAATAAAACTTCTGCCCTAACATAAAGTAAAAGCTTAAGAAGCTCTGGAACACAAATGCTGAATTTTAGCTACCACAAGGTAAAGCAAAAACAGCCTCAAATTATCAGATAGCTTAAGTATTGGTTCACAATCACAAAATACATTAATAACAATAAAACTATGGAATAAAGGGTCTTAATAACTCTTATCAGTCCTCTTTGTTTGCTTCAAAATATTTTATGCATCATATTGTTAGCTATTAGTATCAACTAATCAAACATCTTGCAAAAAGTTTATTTTCCTTTTTTTCTGTGAGTGGGTGTGTGCACATGCATGCAGCACACAGAACTGAATTTTTGATCAACCATTTAATGTTATAATACATGAATGAAGACAGCTATTGTTCTTTTTAACCTTTATCCTCCATTCCCAGTCCTCTTTCCTTCTATTCCATACCATCTACTATATTTAATGTGTATCTACACAATTCCATCTCCATACCTTCAATTATGCTTAATATTAATAAGCAATATATACCATTGTTTTTATATACTATTTAGATTTTATAGAAGTGTTACTATACTATATACCTCAGTCCTCAATTTGCATTTTTTCACTGAACATGATGTTGAGATCTATTATTGTTGATTAACACAGTTCTTAATAAGTCCTGTTAATTGCTGCCACTCAACGAATATACCACATTTTACTTGTTCAGTATGACTTTGATGGACATTTCGGTTTTTAACTATTTCAAACCAAAATTTAATGAATATTCTTTCTTCTAAGTTTTTCCACAATTTAGTTGTAATTTTCTAATGGCCCTGCAATTTTTCCTGCTGTCTATGGGAAATCTTTTTAATTAAGAAGTAAAAGCACCAATGTTGTAATCCCTGAAGTCAGGCATAACATCCAAATGCACTAGACCAGCAGCTCACAGAAATCTCACCCTACATCTTTATGCTTGCATTCTCAAATAGAATCAAGAATAAAATGTAATTAATTTTGAAGTACTAGAAAAGTTATTTCATTGCAGCGAACACTCTCCTTAAGACTGAGGTTAAATCATGCTGCTATAAAGACACATGCATGCGTATGTTTATTGCAGCACTACTGACAATAGCAAAGACTTGGAACCAACCCAAATGTCCAACAATGATAGACTGGATTAAGAAAATGTGGCACATATACATCATGGAATACTATGCAGCCATAAAAAATGATGAGTTCATGTCCTTTGTAGGGACATGGATGAAATTGGAAATCATCATTCTCAGTAAACTATCGCAAGGACAAAAAACCAAACACCGCATGTTCTCACGCATAGATGGGAATTGAACAATGAGAACACATGGACACAGGAAGGGGAACATCACACTCTGGGGACTGTTGTGGGGTGGGGGGAGGGGGGAGGGATAGCATTAGGAGATATACCTAATGCTAAATAACGAGTTAATGGGTGCAGCACACCAGCATGGCACATGTATGCATACGTAACTAACCTGCACATTGTGCACATATACCCTAAAACTTAAAGTATAATAATAATAAAAAAGAAAAGGATGCTTAAATTGTGTGGGTGTGAGCAATATTTAGTTGTATATTTAAAAGCGGCAGAAATCACTGTTCATTTTTAAAACGGAGTTAGATTTCATCAAGTGAAAATTTATTAGGCACTGTGCTAGGCACTTTATGGGAATATAAGGATGGTTCTGGCCCCTAATGAACTTAAAACATAATATGAAAATAAGAAAAAATCTATAAATAAATATATAATTTTCAAAGTAGGCTAAATACTAAGATCAAAACTATGGAACTTTGGGTAGCACAAATTTATAATTTATTGTCAAGCCTGTATGTTTTTAAGTAGGATTAATCGATTATGTCAAAACCATATACATAAATCAGGACTATCCTTGGTAAACAGAGATATGTAATCCCTTACTACTGGTGACTAAAAAGGAGGGAGAAAACTGGGGAGCCATCTTGTAGGAGGGCAAATTTAAGTGGGTCTTCAAGATGGATAGGGACTAACAAAGGCAAAAGAATAGACTGGCAGGTGTTATACACAAATGATCTTACTCGAGCCTCAATGTTTAACTTCTGTAAAAACTGTCAAATAGTTTTTCAATGTGGTTGTACCATTTTCATTCCCACAAGCAGGGTATGAGAGTTCTAGTTGCTCCACATCTTCATCAACATTTGGAAATGTCAATTATTTTAGTTTTTGCTATTTTAGTGGGTATGAGGTGGTGTCATATTGTGATTTAATTTACATTTCCACGAATAACGATGTTGAGTACTTTTGCAGGGACTTATATGTAATTCATTCATCTTCTTTTGTGAAGCATTTTGGTCTTTTGCCCGTTTAAAAAATATGACTTTGTTTTTATTATTTTTATGTTTTTTTAAAATTCCAGACACAAGATTATTTGTTATATATGTGTATTCTCCCAGTCAATAGTTTGCTTTGTTATTGTTCTTAATGGTGTCTTTTGATAATCATAATCTTTTAATTTTGAGATCCAATTTATCAGTTCTTTTATAGTGAGTGCTTTTTTGTGTTCTAAGAAATCATTGCTCATCCTCAAGTCATAAAGATATTATCCTAGTTTCCTTCAAGTAGTTTTCTAGTTTTAACTTTTATGTTTATGTATATGACATATCTTGAATTTTTTTTGTTTGTGGTATAAGGCATGTATCAAGGTATATTTTTTCCATGTATTTATGTAGTTGTTCCAGCACCTTTAATTGAAAAGATTTTCTTTCCCCATTGCACTGCCTCAGTACTTTTGCCAAAAATCAACTAACTATTGATCTATGGATCTGTGCCAGGACTCTATTCTCTCTATTGTTATGCCAACGCCTCACTACTCTGATTTCTGTAGTTTTACAGTACAGTTATCTATGGGGGATTGGTGTTCCCAGATCCACTGTTGACACCAAACTCCATGGATGCTCAAGTCCCTTATATAAAATGGTATAGTATTTGCATATAATCTATGCACATTCCCCCTTATACTTTAAATCATCTCTAGATTACTTATAATTAATTATAATTTGGGGTATTCTGGTTATTCTACTTTTCCTTGTAACACTTAGAATCAATTCACTGATGTTTACCAAACAACAACAACAACAAAACCAAACAACAACAACAACAAAAAAAGAAAAACAAAGATCCTGCTAGGATTTTAATTAGGATTATATTGAATCTATAGATCAATTTGGAGAGAACTGACATCTTAATGTTGAGTCCTCCAATCCATTTACAGTGTGTATCATTCCATTTAGGTTTCCTTTTATTTCTCAGCAATATTTTGAAGTTTTCCTAGTAAAAGTCTTTCACGTCTTTTGTTAAAGTTACAGTTCATTGTTTTTATTTCTTGATGTAATTATAATAATATTGTAGAATTTTCTTTTATGGGTGTTTGCTTCTAATATATATAAATACAACTTATTTTTGTATGGTGACATTTATCTTACAACCTTGCCAAATTAACTTACTAGTCTTCTAGAGTTTTTTATTTGTTTGTTTTTTTGTAGGGGGGTGGCGGAGTAGAATTCTGAGGATTTCTACCAAAAAAAAATATGTTTTATCTGAATAAATAGTTTTACTTCAAACTTTACCTTTTTCTCTTCCAATTGCACTAGCTTGGACCTCAAATACAATATTCTATTGAAGTAGTGGGAGTAGATATCCTTGCCTTATTCCTGATCTTAAAGTGAAAGCATTCAGTTTTTCATCAATAAAAATGACATTAGCTGTAGTTTTTTCATAGATGTGGTTTGTCAAATTAAGAAAATTCCCTTTCTTTCTTACTTTGCTGAGAGGTTTATTTTTCTTTTTTAAATATGAATGGACAGTGAATGTTGTCAAATACTTAATCTACCTTTATTGAGATGACTGTATGATTTTTTTCTCATTAATATCTAAATGTGGCTACTTCCACTAATCAAGCAGCTAATGTTAAGCTCACCTTGCATTCTTGGGATAATCCCCATTTCCTGATGATGTATTATTTATACTTCTGGGTTCTATTTGCTAATAATTATAAAAGGACTTTTATACCTATGCAAAAATAAAACCATGAGGGACAAATCTATATTATTTTCTCTTAAATATTTATAAAATAATGTGGTATTAGTGTTATGCTGCCCTCATAAAAAGGTGGAAGATTTTGTCATCTGTAAACAGGGACAATTTGACTTCCTCTTTTCCTAATTGAATACTCTTTATTTCCTTCTCCAGCCTGATTGCCCTGGCCAGAACTTCCAACACCATGTTGAATAGGAGTGGTGAGAGAGGGCATCCCTGTCTTGTGCCCATTTTCAAAGGGAATGCTTACAGTTTTCGCCCATTCAGTATGATATTGGCTGTGGGTTTCTCATAGATAGCTCTTATTATTTTGAGATACATCCCATCAATACCTAATTTATTGAGAGGTTTTAGCATGAAGCGTTGTTGAATTTTGTCAAAGGCCTTTTCTGCATCTACTGAGATAATCATGTAGTTTTTGTCTTTGGTTCTGTTTATATGCTGGATTACATTTATTGATTTGCATATGTTGAACCAGCCTTGCAACCCAGGGATGAAGCCCACTTGATCATGGTGGATAAGCTTTTTGATGTGCTGCTGCATTCGGTTTGCAGTATTTTATTGAGGATTTTTGCATCGATGTTCATCAAGGATATTGATTGTACATCTACAAAACCCCATCGTCTCAGCCCAAAATCTCCTCAAGCTGATAAGCAACTTCAGCAAAGTCTCAGGATACAAAATCAATGTACAAAAATCACAAACATTCTTATACACCAATAACAGACAAACAGAGAGCCAAATCATGAGTGAACTCCCATTCACAATTGCTTCAAGGAGAATAAAATGCCTAGGAATCCAACTTACAAGGGATGTGAAGGACCTCTTCAAGGAGAACTACAAACCACTGCTCAAGGAAATAAAAGAGGATACAAACAAATGGAAGAACATTCCATGCTCATGGATAGGAAGAATCAATATCGTGAAAATGGCCATACTGCCCAAGGTATTTTATAGATTCAATGCCATCCCCATCAAGCTACCAATGACTTTCTTCACAGATTCGGAAAAAAGTACTTGAAAGTTCATATGGAACCAAAAAAGAGCCCACATCGCCAAGTCAATCCTATGCCAAAAGAACAAAGCTGGAGGCATCACGCTACCTGACTTCAAACTACACTACAAGGTTACAGTAACCAAAACAGCAAGGTACTGGTACCAAAACAGAGATATAGACCAATGGAACAGAACAGAGCCCTCAGAAATAATGCCACATATCTACAACTATCTGATCTTTGACAAACCTGACAAAAACAAGCAATGGGGAAAGGATTCCCTATTTAATAAACGGTGCTGGCAAAACTGGCTAGCCATATGGAGAAAGCTGAAACTGGATCCCTTCCTTACACCTTATACAAAAATTAATTCAAGATGGATTAAAGACTTAAATGTTAGACCTAAAACCATAAAAACCCTAGAAGAAAACCTAGGCAGTACCATTCAGGACACAGGCATGGGCAAGGACTTCATGTCTAAAACACCAAAAGCAATGGTAACAAAAGCCAAAATTGACAAATGGGATCTAATTCAACTAAAGAGCTTCTGCACAGCAAAAGAAACTACCATCAGAGTGAACAGGCAACCTACAAAATGGGAGAAAATTTCTGCAACCTACTCATCTGACAAAGAGCTAATATCCAGAATCTACAATGAACTCAAACAAATTTACAAGAAAAAAATAAACAACCCCATCAAAAAGTGGGCGAAGGATATGAACAGACACTTCTCAAAAGAAGACATTTATGCAGCCAAAAGACACATGAAAAAATGCTCATCATCACTGGCCATCAGAGAAATGCAAATCAAAACCACAATGAGATACCATCTCACACCAGTTAGAATGGTGATCATTAAAAAGTCAGGAAACAACAGGTGCTGGAGAGGATGTGGAGAAATAGGAACACTTTTACACTGTTGGTGGGACTGTAAACTAGTTCAACCATTGTGGAAGTCAGTGTGGCGATTCCTCAGGGATCTAGATCTAGAAATACCATTTGACCCAGTCATCCCATTACTGGGTATATACCCAAAGGATTATAAATCATGCTGCTATAAAGACACATGCACACATATGTTTATTGTAGCACTATTCACAATAGCAAAGACTTGGAACCAAACCAAATGTCCCACAACGACAGACTGGATTAAGAAAATGTGGCACATATACACCATGGAATACTATGCAGCCATAAAAAATGATGAGTTCATGTCCTTTGCAGGGACATGGATGAAACTGGAAACCATCATTCTCAGCAAACTATCGCAAGGACAAAAAACCAAACACATGTTCTCACTCATAGGTGGGAATTGAACAACAAGAACACATGGACACAGGAAGGGGAACATCACACACCAGGGACTGTTGTGGAGTTGGGGGAGGGGGGAGGGATAGCATTAGGAGATATACCTAATGCTAAATGACGAGTTAATGGGTGCAGCACACCAATATGGCACACGTATACATATGTAACAAACCTGCACGTTGTGCACATGTACCCTAAAACTTAAAGTATAATAATAATAAAATTAAAAAAAAAAGTTTCTTAGAAAGCACTCAGCTTTCTATTTTGGAATTTTATTTTAATTAAACATATAATAACAATGTGCAGAGAATTCGATTAGTCATCACCCTGTTTCATGACACACTGTTGCCATTGGTCCATGCACAACCTTATTTAACATTAATTACATAATAATTTATTAAGTAGATAATCCAGTCCAATGACTCAAAAAGTATCTATAAGAAATACCTACCAATGTACTCCTTCCCTGTATTGTGCACCTGCTTAGCCTCGTCCTTATCTGCAAATGGCAACATTCACAGAATGTTTCTTTGTACTCTTTTTTTTTATTTATAGCTTTACACACACACACAGAGACACGCAAAGCATATACTTTCTAGTTTGCCTGTTACCGAAGTTAATAAAAAATTCCTTCTATTTAAAAAAAAAGGGGGAAGATTTTTTTTTTAATTTTCTGCAAAAGATTGTGTAATACTGGCATTATTTACTTCTTAAGGCTTTTGTAGAATTCAACAGTGAAAATATCTGGGCTCTGGAGTCTTCTTTTGAGGAAGACTTTTAATAGAAAATGTATTTACTTAACAGATATAAGGTTATTTCTATTTTTATTTCTTATGTCACTTTTGGAAGGTTGAATTATTTTAGAAAATTTTCCATTTAATTTAGTTTGTTGAATGTATTAGCCCAAAATTGTTATTTGTTCATAATATCTTTTCAATATCTATAGGGTTTATAGAGATATTCCCTTTTATCCCTAATATTGGACTTCGTTTTTTTGCTTGTTTTCTTCAACAGTCTTGCTAGGGGTTTGTAAATTTCATTAATCATGTCAAAGGGCTAACTTTTAGCATTTTAAATTTTTCCCATTATTTGCTGTCAATTTTATTGACTTCTACATTATCTTTATTTCCTCTTTTCTACTTCCTTTGAAACTGAATTGCATCTCTCTTCTTTTATATTTATTTAGCTTCTTAATGTAGAAATGTAGGTCATTAATTGTAAACCTTTTTAAAAAACATTCAATGCTAAAATTTTCCTTTAAACACTACTTTAGCTGTATCCCACAAATTTTGATATGTTGTATTTGCATTATCATTTAGTTGAAAATATTTACCAGATCTCCTTTAATTATTTTCTTTATCCCATGGCTTTATCCCATGGTTCACTCATGAGAGTGAACAGGCAATCTACAGAATGGTAGAAAAGTTTTGCAATCTGTCCATCTGACAAAGGTCTAATATACAGAATATACAAGGAACTTAAACAAATTTACAAGAAAAAAAACAACGCCATCAAAAAGTGGGCAAAGGATATGAATAGACACTTCTCAAAAGAAGACATTTATGTGGCCAAGAAACATAGGGAAAAAAGCTCATCATCGCCAGTCATTACAGAAATGCAAATCAAAACCACAATGAGATACCATCGCATGCCAGTTAGAATGGTGATTATTAAAAAGTCAGAAAAATGGCAATTATAAAAAAGACAGATGCTAGCGAGGCTGTGGAGAAATAGGAATGCTTTTACATCGTTGGTGAGAGTGTAAATTAGTTCAACCATTGTGGAAGACAGTGTGGCAATTCCTCAAGGATCTAGAACCAGAAATACCATTTGACCCAGCAATCCTACTACGGGGTATTATATCTAAAGTATTATAAATCATTCTGCTATAAAAACACATGCACATCTATGTTTATTGCAGTACTATTTACAATAGCAAAGACTTGGAACCAACCCAAATGCCCATCAATGATAGACTGGATAAAGAAAATGTGGCATATATATAAATATATATATACCACAGAATACAATATAGTCATAAAAAAGGATGAGTTCATGTCCTTTGCAGGGACATGGATGAAGCTGGAAGCTATCATTTTCAGCAAACTAACATAGGAACAGAAAACCAAACACCGCATGTTCTCACTCATAAGTGGGAGCTGAACGATGAGAACACAAAGACACAGGGAGGGGAACATCACTCACCATGGCCTGTTGGGGGGTTGGGGGAAGGGGAGGGAGCGCATTAGGAAAATACCTAATGCACACGGGACTTAAAACATAGATGACGGGTTGATAGGTGCAGCAAACCACCATGGCACATGTATACCTATGTAACAAACCTGCATGTTCTGCACATGAATCCCAGAACTTAAAGTAAAATAAGAAAAAAAATACATACTATAAAGTTTGAAATTTTTAGAGATGTATATTATGTTTCAATATATGATCTATTTTGAAGAACTGCTTATGTGTTCTCATAAAGGAATATATTTTGCAGTTATTTAACCTGATGTTCTGTAAGTGTCAATTAAGTCAAGGTGATTGGTAATATTCAAATCATATATATTCTTTATTTTTTGTTCACTTGTTCTAACAATTTTTGAGAGGGGGGTGTTAAAATCTCTAGCTTTGTGAATCTATTTTTCTCTTCTCCTTCAATTTTTGCCTTATCTGTTAGTAGCTGCATATACATTTAGAATTATGACTTTCTGATGTATTAAACTAGTTAAATCATTATGAAATGCCCCTTCATTTCTGGCAATGCATTTTTAATTGAAGTTTGTTTTCCATCATACTAAAAATAGCATGAACTATTTTATTATCAGCTAAATATAAAAAACAACTTTCTTATATTTAGAATTTGAATATTTCTTTTTATATCCTTTTATTTTCATTCTATTTGTCTTTATATTTAAAGTGCATCTCCTATAGATAATCTTGAAACTTCTTTCAATGTATCAATCTCTGCCTTTGAATTGGAGTATTTAGTTCATTTATATTTATTATTATTTGTGATATAATTAGGTTAAGTCATCCTTATTTTAAAAAATTGTTTCATTTGTTCTACTTTCCTGCTATCATTTGGATTATTTTATTATTTTTTAATCTTCTACTTTATCAATTCTCTTGGTCTTTAAGGGATATTTTATTATTTTGTTAGTGGTTGTCCTCAGGATTATAGTATATATCTTATCTTATTTTTCTCAGTTTACACTGTAAAATATAAACATCTTAAAACAGTAATTCCATTTAACCACCTCCTCTTGCTTTCCTATCTTTTGGACTGTTATTATCCTATATTTTACTTCAGGGACTTGATTTTGCTTTAAACGATCAATTGACTTAAAAGATAGTAAGGGCAGAATAAAAATGTGGCTCTCATATTACCTATATTCTATTTCCCATGCTCTTCACTGATTTCTATAAATCTGAACTTCTATTTAGTGTTATTTTCCTTCAAATTAAAAAGTTTGTTTGGCATTACTTGTGGTTTATGTGTGCTGACAATAGATTCTTTCAGTTTTCATTTATTTTAAAATGTCTATTTTAGTCTCATTTTGAGACATATTTTAACAAGGTATACAATTCTGGGAAGACAGGTTTTTATTTTATTTTTTCTCTGGAACTTTGAAGGTGTTGTTCCATTGTCTTCTGGTCTCCATTTTTTTTTCAAATGGGACATTAGTCATCATTCATATTCACTGTTTTCCTGTATGCAAATGCTCCTTGACTTACAGGGTCCCAATAAACTCACTGTATATCGAAAATGTCATAAGTGGAAAATGCATTTAATGCTGGCAACACAGCCAACGGTCCTCAGTTTACAAGTGGTTTGACTTGTGATTTTTTGATTTTACAATAGTGCAAACATGATATGCATTTAGTAGAAATCATCAGTTTGCTATGGGATTTTGCCCTGATAAACCCATCATAAAGTAAAAAAATCATAAGTATAGGACTGTCTGTATATCATATCTTTGTTTCATGGTTCCTTTTAAGATTTTCTCTTTATCTTTGGTTTCTGGCTTTTGAGGATATGCCTACCTTTGGTTCTCTTTGCATTTACCATGTTTGCTGTTCAATAAGCCTCTTGAATCTGTAATGTTCTTTACCAGCTTTGGAAAATGCCTTCCTCTTATATCTGTAAATATTTTTTCGGCCCATTTATCACTCTCCACTCCCTCTGAGACATATATTCCATTTATGATAGCCTTCTTGATATTTTCCCACAAGTTGTTAAGACTGTTCCTTTTTACCAGTTGCTTTTCTCTCTATTCTTCAGATTGGACAATTTCTATTGATTTGTCTTCAAGTTCACTGACAATTTCTTTTGCAGCCTTTAATCCATTCTTAAGCTTATTCATTTTAAATGTCATATAATGTACTTTTCAATTCTAAAATTCCCACTAGGCTCTTTTACATAGTTTCCATTTCTGTGCTGAAACATTCTCTATGTTTATTATGCCCATATTTTGCTTCATGTTCTTGAATATATTAATAATTTGTTTTACAGTCTTTATCTTCTAATTCCAACATCTGTATTATCTCCAAGTCTATTTTATTGACTCTCCCTACACCCACCCCACCCTGATTCTAGGTCACAATTTCTTGCTTCTTTGAATATCTAGTAATTTCTTAAATTGTATGATAGATATTTTTAAATGATACACACTAGAGAGTCTGGATTATGTTATCTACTTTTAAACAGAGTTTACCTTTTTTTAGTAGCAGGCAGTTACATTGCTGATAAATCCTTTTGATCCTATCAAGTTTGGTTTTATTTGTTATTAGGATAAAACTATTTGAATTTTGATATTGATTCTGTGTCATGGTCCTTGCTCTAGGACGTGATCCTTCTTATTTAAGTGTGATCGTTTTGAGGTCTCAAATAAATATCTGAGGTGATCAGCAATGTTTCTCCACCCTGGCCTGGCCAGAGATCTAATGTCTTCCAGTTGTACATGCCTACCTACCCTCAAAGATCTCTGTTACCTCTCAGCTTCTCCACATTTGTTTCTACTTCGCCTCAAAAAATCTCATCATTCATTGTCCCAGTTAGAGAATCCAGGTGAATATGGTACTCACCTGTGTTTCCCTTCTCTCAATGATCACAGCCCTTTATTGCCCATTTCTCAATGCCTGAAAACAACTGTCTTATAACTATAGTCTAGGTTGTTTATAGAAGAAGGGCAAGTGTAGTACCTTTGATTCTCACAAGCAGAAGTCTTCCCTCATAGTCTTAATTTTTATCACCTTATTGAATTTGATTCAGTCATGATTGTTACAGAAGGGAAAATAATATGTTTATTCTTTAAGCATTTATTAAGAGTAAACTGAAAATGTTGACGAAACTTGTGATTGAAGGAGATTAACAAATGATAAATCTATTTAAGGGCAGAATTAAGAAATTTCCCTTTGGTGTTCCAGGCAGCTTTTTAAACATCAACAGCATCTGTCATTGTTTCTGGAGAAGAAAAGGATTTTGAGGCATGAGATATAATTATACTATGTCAAAACACTGCACTCAAGAATTTTTCCTGTTGAATAGATGATCAAACACACATATTTTAGGACAAAATAACTACCCATTTTAGATCACAGGCCTTGAGACTACACCCACTGCTGTTTCTAAAGGATTCATGTGGCTGAGAGCTATACCAGATGGCTGATACAAACATGGAAGAGAGTTCATATCTCCCAGCTGCGACTTAGGCTTGTCAGTGACACTCAGTAATATCTAGCATTTAATATTAAGAAACTGTATAAATTAAAAGTTCAGAAAATTACTCCTTCAACAAGAGGCTTAGCAGAGGCAAGGTTGGTGGCTTATTTAGCAAACAGATGTGTTTTGTTTGGTCTGAACAGGGTTTTTAAAAAATGCTGAATGTTTTGCCAACATATAAAAATTGGGAGATTTCACCAAAATTCAGATTTCCAGCTTTTCTTGAATACAGCAACACTAACTCCTTCTTGTGTCCAGCAGCATTGGTGAGACCTGAGCAGCAACTGTTTTTGACAGCCAGCAGCTACACACATTTATATCACCTCCCAGCTCCTGTTGACATATACATTTGCCTCCTCTAATCTCATGAACACCCAGGAAGTGGGAGTTCCTGGTAACCAAAGCAGAGAAACGTTGAAAGGCTCACTTCCAGGGATGTAGGTAGGATTATCAATTATTAGAGCTTATTTCATGTCACCTCTTTATAATTCAGTCTAGTGGTTAGGAGTCCATAATTATTCCATTTCACAAATCAGACAATGTTGATATTAGGAAATGTCATTATGCTATGATCACTATAAAAGAGAAAAGCTAAAACCAATTTAACTGTGACAGCCCATAGTTATGGCTGCAGGATGCATCTTGACTGCAGAGATGTTAAAATGTGAAAGACAATGCACTTGAATATCAATTAAAAATGGCAATATTAGCTGGGTACAGTGGCTCATGCCTGTAATCCCAGCACTTTGGGAGGCCGAGGCAGGTGGATCACCTGAGGTCAGGAGTTCGAGACCAGCCTGACCAACATGGTGAAACCCCGACTCTACTAAAAATACAAAATTAGTCGGGCATGGTGGTGCATGCCTGTAATCCCAGCTACTTGGGAAGCTGAGGCAGGAGAATCACTTGAACCAGGGAGGCGGAGGTTGTGGTGAGCAGAGATTGTGCCATTGCACTCCACCCTGGGCAACGAGCGAAACTCCGTCTCAAAAGCAAACAAACGAACAAACAAACAACAACAAAAAAGGGCAATATCATATATGAATAGTACTACATACACATTAACGCTTTCTAAGTTACAAATTAATTTCTGTTTCTATCATTTCTGTTTCTACTCCATAGCTTTCTTAAATAGGCTCCAGGTCTCTAGCCTTATGCCCCTTCAGTCCTCCTCCATTGTACTACTGGAACAATCTTTCTAGAATGGAAATCTGACCATGACCCTCCCCTATGCTCACTATCCCCATGATGATAAGAAAAATCCAGTTTCCTCAGCATGTCATGTGAGACCATGTGCCATCTTGCTCATCTTTCTTCTGGTCTTATCTACTTCTGTCTTCCCTTTTCTACCTAGCAGTATCAGATTCACTGAGTTGAGCATGCTTCTCTTTTTGTTTACATCACCTCCTCCAATTTTGTGATGAACAAGGTTTTAGGCATTAATGAATCCAATATAACCACCGTCTTGTATGGCACATAAATCACATTCTTTTTTATTCCATCCTGGACTCATTGGAAGTTAGCTTTTTCCACTCCTATACCTAATATCTCCTCTGTGGTTGATTCACATACATGCCTATCTAGACTAGAGTTTGCAAACAGCTATCTCATAAGTTGATTCCACCTTTCAGTTATATCTTGCATACAAAATGTTTAGACAGTTTTTTTTAATTGGATGTCAACATTAACAATAGGCACATTTTACATTTTAAGAAAACAAAGCCTAGAAATGTAGTACTAGCATTCCTGGATAACCACAATCAGTTAAAGGTAGCAGTAGCTGTCTCATCAAAACTGGATATGCTTTCTACATTGTATCAGGGATCCCAACAGTCCCCATGATTTTTAATATATCTTCTCACTCGTTTACAATACAGGCCTGCCCTTTATAAGCATCAGAATTAGCAATTTTCATTATACACTGGGAACTCATCGCATTCACAGAGCATCTTACTGATCTATGTCCCAGGTGCCTAGCACACAGCCTGGAATATATAACTGGAGCTCAAGAAATGTTTTACAGATTGGAGAAATCTGATATAATAATCACAACAACCCAGCAAAAAAGGCAAGGGATATTATGATATACAGCTGATAAAGAAAGCACAGTTTGGGAAGTTAATGTCTTGTTCAAAAAGACATAGTTAATAAAGGGAAAAGCTGATACTGAATCCAAGACTGCTGTGTCTCAGGCCTTCTCACTAAGACAGTCTCTTGTGGAAGTCTATCTAGAAAGGTCCCCAAAACTTAACACTTTCTCAATTGATAAATTAATCACTACTACTATTGGAACAAATCTTTCTAGAATAGAAATCTGACCCCACCATTACAGAGCATATTGCACACTGCCTTGAATTGTAGTTAATTGTGTGCATGTGTCTCTCCAGTGTGACTTGAGGGTGAAGGCCTGTGACAAGCTAGTGTCTTTCATATAGTAGACCTGCAATAGTGGCTTGGAGAATTAAAATAAATTGAATGAATAACTCCTTACCAGCTCTATCATAACAATGTCTTAAATCCTCTAAGAAGGGAAGGAAGGAAAGGGAGGAAGAGAGGAGAGAAGAATATTGTTATAAAAGAAAAATAAAAATACAACAAAGAATCCACTTACACCTACTTACTGTTTTCCATCTTTGTCAACAGTATTTGCATCATAAGACTGATAAAATTATACGGTTTCTAATCTATTTAGATTTTAAGGTGTTATCTTCATTATCCTCATACTTACTCTGTCAGCTCTGTCAAATATTTGTATTTGTTTCCAGGAGTCATAGCCAATTCTGTCTTTATTAACACAATTATCTGATTCTTTCATTAAGGCCAGAAGTGACATTAGCGACATTTCATTACAATTTAAGAGACATTCTTAGAATTAGAAGTGGCACTGCTTTTCTGGACAGTGTTGTCTAAGTTGAATTGCCTAGGACTGGTATCAGAGCTTGGTATTTCCACTCTGTTAGTTCCTCCACCTCCAACCCCACCTTCCACCCCAAAATAATATTTTCTTTCTCTCCCGCTTAGATAATAAAGTCATTAGGGAATAAAACAACTGTTCCACATGGCTATGCTATGGCAATCAGTCTTAAGAGAGTCTTATACTTTATAAACAGTATTGAATGAGCCTCACTTTACGCATCTCAGAAAACAGAAACCACATCTGGGATTTTATTACCTGACAAATTATGGGATAGGCACAGGGGTACTACACAGCCATGTGGATCATAAAGAATTGTGATCCACCTAGCCATACACTTTGCCAACTTTAAATCCAAATATGGAAATTTTGATCACCTTTTTCAGGCTATTACTTAGTAAGCCATTTTGTGTCATAGATAGATAACACACTTCCTCCTAATGCATTTACTAAATTATGTAATACACTTCCACAAACCAACCATTACTAGTCATAACTACCTTCTTGCCATAAATGAAAAGCTGAGGTATAAAGGGATTAAGCAACTTGTGTCAATTAAATCAAGTGTTTCTGTTCTCTTCGCATGTAGTACAAATCTGCTTTTCTTTTTTAGCAACCTAACTTTATACAGTCCGATAAAAAATAGCCTTTTAATCCTGTTTTCCTTTTTTTTTTTTTTTTTTTTTTTTTTACATATTACTCCACCGGCTTTAGGATTCTGAATTTATTTGAAAACAAAATGTAATATTTGCATTCAGACAATACAGGGCCCGTTGTTCAAAAATTATTAAAATTTCAACATGGCCATGGCAGAGCATTAAACCAAGTGCAGAGCCCTTTTGAGCAGAGGAATCTGTGGGGCTGTACAGGACACATGCCCATGAAGCTGGTCCTGACCACAGACAAATCATTTGGCCTACTTGACCATCAGATTACTCATCTACAAATGAGGGGCATAACCACATATGCTTTATCTACCTCATGGACTCATTATAAGGATCATGTAAGTTCAAACTCTTTGTAGGGTCTGAAACATGTTAAAAATAGAAGTTTGTGTTACAATTATTGGCTGAGGCACTTTATTTATTTATTTAATAAATGCTGTATTATAAAACACTTTCTACAGGCTAAGCTTGAACGAATGAGTATTGCTTATTGCCCTAAGAAAACTCAAATTCTTTCTTAAAACATAGGCTTTACCGTGATTTTATATCAGTTGTGTACTTAGGGAAGTTAACAATATACTCCTTGAAATAAGAGTTCACTATATAGATCTAACTAGGAACAAATGGTTGCCTTAAACTAACCTGAACTAATTTAAATCACTATGTAATGTAACTGTGAAATTTGACATTCATTTTTTAGCGCATTTCAGTCCCTACATTAGCCTGACCTATAATTTCTGGGAAGAAAGTCTCCTAGCACTTGTTTCTTATCAGATGCATTAATATTTAGTCCCTCTTACAGGTATCAGAAGCCCATGGTGTCTTCGGTTCCAAGCCCATGTCCTTTATTATTATTATTTTTAATGCCTCTTCAGTAGTTTTCGTGCATTCTGTTTTTGGGTCAAAAACAAAGGAGAGAAGCTTGAACCAGCTAGAAATTTCAAGACGAATTCCTATGTGCTCTTAATCCTCAAAATATATTAGGATACAATTACAAAAACAACTCAATTTTTAGTGTAGAGGTCAAATGTCTTCACTTCGTGTTCTGGTTTTGTTCTCAACCAGTCTTTCAGAGAACATTTAAATAGCTGTGAAACAGGTTAGAATGTTGCTATTCCTATTCTTGAAAATGCAATATTAATTGAAATTATAGATTCCTTGCTCCTGGTGATTTATCAATGCCAGGAAAGCACTGAGGTACTATGGGCTCCTATCCCTTTTTTCTTCTAATATAACCACAATGTCACCTAAGAAAACTCTTTTTTAAAACAAATGATTTAAACAAATAACGCAGTTGCAGGTCAAACATGACACTATCTCTACGCCTGTAGAGGAGCCTTCACTGTGCATCTTCACGTTCTTCAAACATCCAGTTAAAGCTAAGGGGCCAGTCCTCAGAGCTAGAGGAAGATCAATCACTCAACATCTATCAGAAGCTCAGAGTTAAAAGAAAAAGTCACCTCAGGTGTTCTCATCTTCGAAGAAGAAAAGAAGGAAAAGAAGGTTACAACTCAAAGTATGTTTGCAAATGTCAGTCTGAGCCTCCTGGGCAAATGTCTGTGGAGTGAGACTAAATGTTGAGAACAGTTAAGTGGGACAGTGGTGATCACAAAGTACCTCAAATTGAAACAGCAAAGGATGGTCATAGAAAAAGAACTGAGCTGATCCTTTATCCTCCCTAGGGGACTGGCGACATCTCCTGCCCTGTTACTGTGGAGCAGGAATGGCCAAGGGAGGCTGAAGAAAAAGGATTAGAGTATTAGGCCACATGTCAAAGCTTTGATGTGATTAGAAATTATTGGAAAGCCCTTGAGGGAATGTCAACTTCCTCTTTATTACTGGTAATGTTTGCTTAGGGTCATGAAATAATTTGAGTTCCCTGAATATGCAATCTTTAATGAATAAAATGTGGTGGTCTGTTTTGCTTCCTGCATTAATTAAAAATAGCATCAAATTATTGCCTAGAGAGCCAAACAAAATGATAAACTCTTTTGTGCCCTCTATAACTTCAATCCTAGATTTCCAACCTGCCTCTGAAGAAAACAAAGTATTGTGGCTATGGCATTGCAGCCCTTCGCAATATCTCAGGTGACAGTTATCTAGCAGAAGAAGCTGTCACTGGCTGCAGACTTTAAAAAACTGAGAATGAGCCTTTTCAAAAAAACATGGCAGAATTTGTCTAAATATTGCCAAACAGAAAATCGCTTTTTCCAAGCTAACATTTATTTAGCTCCTCCTACGCACATTGGGGTAAAAGAATTAGAAAGTTTAAGTCTTAAGAGGAAAAGAGATTAAGAATGAGGTTTAGAGTTCCTTTATATACAAAAAAATGAAGATCATAATCTTCCACAACTAAGATTGTCGTGATGATTAAATTAAATATTTTATGTGAAAGGTCCTAGCCCAGTGCCAGGCACATAAATGAAACTAAATGAATTTTAATTTTCTTCTTTCTTCTTTATCTGATTTCAGAATACCAGGTGAAAACTAACCTAATCAGGGAGACAAGAAATCATTAATAAATGAGCTTTTCTATGTTCTGTGCACCACCTACAATGTTAGTATTTCAAATTAATCTGTATGAATCAATATTCATTAAACTGCACCAGGCAAATGGTACAGAAAATTAAAATAGCTCACTATTCCTCTCCCTAATCAATTGAAAAGCTAATGCTACCAAAAGTTTCTAAGTATCTGTGCAGGCAATGACTTTTCCCGCTGATAAATTTTGAGGAGAAAATAAAACCTTTTCATTAATACTTTTCTTCTTTAAAAACTCTGCCAAAAGCACATCCAAATGCACACACACTTCAAATAAAGTATGGAAAATTTTTCCAGCTAATTCAGCAATAAGCAAGGTAACAATTTGTTTACCAGGAAACCAAGTGTCTTGAACAGAAATAGCCATGTAGAACCATAACATGGTATCTATTTAATCATGTCATTTTGCTATTGCAGTATCTTATCTTTGATAAGATACTTTTTTTGATATCAAATCCATTATCTCAGAAATTACATTTCATCATCTAAATTGATATGATCCACTCTTCAAAATGTCAACATTAAGAAAGCCTTTGTAGTTGTTTCTGGATTATTTTAAACAACAATAAAAACTCCCATATTGGTAAATGTCAGCTTTCTTCATTTGTAATTGATTGTCATTATAAAGACAGAAATGGTATTTTCAACGTATTAACAAGACACTTATTTGATGGCCTTAACGGTTTTCAATCATATTCAAGAACAGAAATGAAACACACAATTACATCAGGGTATATAATTATATTGGTGGGAACTAATTAATTGGTTCATTAGCTTCTGCACATTTTTAACTATCAGCTTTTTAAAGTTCTAAAAATACTAGAATATTATTCTGAAAAGATTCTAAAGTATTTTTGTTCCTTTTCTGAATTAAAGGCACTGTTAAATTTATTAGTTAATTAAGCAAACTTTTGAAATGTAAAATGTGGGTTATGGGGCAAATAAAGAACAATATATGCACTGTTATAAAGCTGTGTTGTAATATGTGCTTTACTAATAAACAGATTTGCAGATCCATGATTGCAAAAATGTTGGGACTGTATTAAAACATGACTTTCCATTATATGGATATGCTGTTGGTCAAGTCTTATCTGGATTTGAACAATGATGGAAAAAGTGAGTCTTCATAAGTAGTTTCAAGACCACCAAAAAGTATCATTAACTCTTCACCAAATTACACAGCCTAAGACTAACAAAATCCTACACTTAAACTCCACTCTAGGTACCAGCCATACCTTATATATTAAATAAATGCGTTCCCCAAAATTTCACAGCTGTTTAATAATGTATTAGTTTTTCCATTACTTCCTATTATACTTTTGGGGAGTGGCTTCTACAGAAAAACAAAATTGTCCTAACAGAGAAAAAGACACACACTTAAGAATACTAACATTCACTACAAAGAAGATTCTACTCCTATAATTCGATATACCCATACAAATTATTGCAAAAATTTACTGAAAGGACAATCAATACACATATCACACATCATTTAAAAGAGCATATATTAAAGTTAAGTCCAATTTCATTGGCTTCCTTTCTGACTCCACCACAGTAAGATATGTAAGCAGCAAGTAGCTATGTCTGCATTCTGGGTATTCTGTTGAAATCCTTCCAGATGAAATTCACTTAAAGAGAGGGGTTTTTCTTTGACAATTAAAATGAAAAAATACAAATAACCAACTTATATTGAGTTCTACACTCTAAGCACTGTATTGATCACTTTGCACACATTATTTCTTAATGGTAATCTATCATAACAGGAGATAAGAAGATTGAGGTTAAGAGACCTAAAGGAACATGACCAAGATCACAAAGCTTACATGTAGTAGGGAGGGAAGGTTGAATTCAGATCCAGTCTGACTTCATCACTTATGTTCTTAGTCACCCTGCTTTACTCATTGCCACCTAGACCCTG
The DNA here is from genome assembly GCF_028858775.2 of Pan troglodytes. Taxonomy (NCBI): domain Eukaryota; kingdom Metazoa; phylum Chordata; class Mammalia; order Primates; family Hominidae; genus Pan; species Pan troglodytes. Next base: position 109,041,237 of record NC_072402.2, on the reverse strand, counting down.
ATTTTCACTGTTGATATTTTTGAGGAAAGTTGTGTGGATATTCATATTTCTTAAGTATAAGGACATATTAAAAGGTAACAAAGAGTTTCTAACAGACCGTTCAATAGAGGGAAAAAACATCTCAAGTTTTAATTCTGTTACTGAAGAGACTCCCACACAAAGAACAGTAAGAACATTCAGCTTAGCTGCTCCACGGGGTAGAAGCATTTCTGTTATCATAACTGGGGGTGAGACAGAGCTGCTACTGACATCTCATAGGCAGAGGAGAGGGATATTTCAAAACATCCTGCCATGCACAGGATGACCCCCTCTCCTGCACAGCAAACAATTATTGTTCCAAAATGCGAGCAGTGCTGAGTTTGAGAAACCCTGGCTTAAGTTGAGACCTACCCAATTTAAAAATCATAAACTGTTGAGGAATACAGGGTACCCAGAATAGAAGGGGCATCCCTTTGGTGTAGTGAAAGGTCTCAAATCCTTCACACTTAGCTTAAGTTAAAGTTGTTTTAAGTTTAAAAGTTTTAAGTCTGCAAGGAAGTTAGTTTTAATATTTGCCCAAAGACAAAAAAGGAGGGCCGCATTAAAACGTGATGTCTGCAAAATGTATACTGGAGCCAATGCTCCAAAGATTGTCCCAGAGAAGATACCATATGAGCATAGGGCTCTCCGCTAACAAATCACATTAATCAATGGGGAGTTGGCCTCCAGCTCATTCCTACTCTGTATTTTAAACTCAGAGACATTTCTGAGTTTCTTGGATGGTTCCACAAGACTTAGAAGGCACAACCTAAAGAATCTTATTTAATTTGTGGTTGAAGTATCATTGATTTGTATCTTGAAATTTCTGGCTGCCACTAGAAACTTCAGAATATTCCATAAGAAAGAAGTCAAGGAAGCCTCTAGATATACTGACTGAGTCTGCTGCAATCCTAAAAAACATGAACAAATTCAGGTCTCTTGGAATACAATAATAACTGACACCTAGTACCCAGTTACTCACAGCCAGGCATTGTGTTATACTCCTCACAGGCATTATCTCATTTCACTCTCAGAACAACATTATAAGCTAGCTATTTTAATGTCTATTTTACAGATGAAAAGAGTGAAGCACAGTAAGGTTACTGACTTGCTCAAGGTCATACAATTAATAAGAGGTAAATTTGGAACTTGAAGCTGGTTCTCTCTAGTATTAAAGTCTACGCCAATAACCACCATGATATCTGGCTTGTTTGGTGATCCCTCAAACCCATATTCTCTGGGCATCTATTAGGAGTCCTCCACTTTGGTCTTAAGGTCTTGGCATCCAGCTGCAAGAAAGCATTTGGCCAGGTTGCAGGGTGCATCACCTCACAATGAAATAGAGTTATTTCTTAGAATGAATAAGTTCTTTGTATAAAAATTCATAACTAGAAAATCAAGAATTTGCCTTCCTTCAAAGAAAAAAGGACTAACATTTTCTAGGATGAAACTCTATCTCATATTTTTAGATCTTTGACTTTTCTAAAATATGATGTAACTTTTAATCTGGTTTTCTACACATACCAGGAGATCTGGCAGCTAAAAAATACCAAGGAAACAAAAACAAAAGCCAAATAGCAACAACACAACATCACCTCACTGCTACCGAAGATTAGGAAGACTGACAAATTACCCATATTGATTCTCTACTGGAATGAGACCAAAGATGACAGTAAACACAGCTGGTTTATATAATATTTATGATTGTCCTTGAGAAACAAGAAATTTGAGAACAATTTGATGTCTTTGAGGAAAAGATGTCTTTTAGAAATTTATGAAGGCTTTGCAAAAATTCCCAAGAAGAGCAAAGAATCCTTCAACTTTCCTTTGGATGACACTCTGCCAAATGAACAGAGGGTGTGAGGCCAGCTCTGGACAGCCTAGATGTCCCCTACATGGCTGTGGAGGTCACAAACTGTCCAGAACAACCTGGCCTCAATCTATTACATAGGCTTTGTACTCTCTTCTGCACCCACCTTCCTTCTAAAGAGAGAATGGGGCCCATCAACGTATCATCTATTTAGAGTTTTTCATACAAAGACCAATTATTCTTCAAACAGAAATCCCAGAGGTACAAGTATAAACACTATAGTATGCTAATACAAGAACTCTCTCTCAGCAAGTCTTCTCTAAGGACAGCAAGTGTGCAGGTGGTGACTGCCACATGGCAGCAGGCAGCCCCTCCATCTGCCAGTTTTAGAAAATCTAAGGAAGAGGAACTATAATTTTTTTTCTTTTTGCTTTGGACCTAATTACAACCTTATGCCAGATAAACTGATGTCACGTTCCCTTGCAATAAAAAAAGGGTGGTGGGAGAGGGTTTGGGTTTAAGATTTTACCTTCACCCAGGTAATGCTCTCACTATAAAAAGGTTGATGACAACCAGATTCTTTAATACCATTCTCTCTGAAAATAAGCTCCACTAGTTAAGAAGCTTATTTTATTTTGAATTTTTATCTAAATTCAACTGTATTATACTGGTGTTCTTAGAACGGATATGTGTGAGATCTGTTATGTGTCTGTGAAAATGATCCTCACCACTGCTGTCAGATGAACACAGCTAAAGCGACTCATCATCCCTACAGCCCAGAAAACTAGAGAAAGCATCCCAAATGAACATAAATAAATGTTTCATATACTCAAAAAGAAACATATTCACAATTCTTATTATAGTTCTGCTACTATTTTAAAAGGCCAATATACTTTTTATAATTCAGTAGAAGTTTCCTTAAGGGAATCGCTCAGAACATATCCTTAATCTTAAAGCTATACTGTGTTCACTAGGACAGGGATTACCAAAGCATGAAAAGTAATACTAGCTGTCTTTGTTGAGGAGTTCCTATGTACTAAGTGCCAGGCTTAGTATTTACATATATACCCCTCTGAGCCATCTTCCACACTGCTGTCAAAGTAAGCTTGAGTCCTAAAGCGACACCTTCTTTTTAAAACCTTTCAATTACCCCCCATTGCCAATGGGTAAAATTCAGATTTCTTAGCATGACTTACAAGGCCATCTATCAATTGGCTCATGCCTCTTTTGTCATTAGTGCCGGAACTTCTGTCAACCAACTCCCTGACGTCTTAGTCACGATGTAGCACAATATCATTTATCTTTATTAAAAGCATATGTACACAGATAACACTTTATTTTAGAAGGATACATTTATTTCCAAAGAAGCTACTAAACACATTGGATGTTTACTGGAGAATGGAGGTGAGGAGGTAGAAACAGTGATAAAGAGATAACAAAGCAATAAAACTAGAGAAACTTTGCACAGGTGGGGATACAGGTGGCCATGATGGAGGAGCACAGTTAAGTCAACTCTACCCACAAAACGAGGTTGAATATGCCTTGTTAGCCTAGGTGAATATATGCACCAGGTAAATGTATGCACTCATGAAACGGTGTCAGTAAACTCTCCTCAGGTTGTAGAAAAGAGGACATAGAAGACTGAACCCTGCTGTCTACTCATTTCCTTAATCTAACAGACTATTTATCTATGCTGAAGCATGTGTGAGATAGCACATTTATTTTCCTGCAAATTAAGGTATCAGCCTAGCCTATGTCCCTTACCAATATCTGCCCCCACCTCCACATGACACTGAGACCACCAGTGGTCCTAAAGATGGAATGAATTCCAAGTCTAAAGTCCCATATCCAACCCACATTTATTTCAACTCACTTTTTAAAAATAAGCAAAGTTTTAGAGAACAGACATTTTAGTGAGATAATAGAAGTTAAAGGGTGGTCATGGAGGGACACTTTACCATGATCCAGACCTGGAAAATTCCAGGTGAACAAGTCGGAATAGAAGAAATAACCTGTGCCACAGCTCACCCAGAGAAAAAGCCAGGAGGATGACTAAGCAGGCAGTAAAATGGATTGTTAATGGCTCAGAACCAGAGTCAGTTCTCACTCCTAGATTTGACTTTAGCTTAAGGAGGTTCAGCTTTAATGGGACCTTATGGGAATGGTTAAATGCAACAACAACAACAAAAAAAATGGGCACATATTTTGCCCAAGAGTGGCCAGGGCTCCTTGAGAGGGAGTGGGGTGTTGATCCCAGACACCTGAAAGGTTCCCACCACAAATGCACATCTTTGATCATGCTGCCTTTTCTGCCATTCACCCTGTCCTGCCCACCTAAGACCCAGGTCAAAGGGTTTCCTCTCCTACATCTTTCAGCCCAGGCAGAATTGATAAGTCCCTTCAGGAGGCATTTGGTTTGGTGTACATGCTTACTGACAATGAATAGTCTCAAGTTGCAAAGCACGACAATTGTTAAGCGATGTGCCCTCAGGGTGCCCTGGACCATCAGCTAGCAGAGCCTTGTGACACTGCATTGCTCTTTTGTGTGTGCTTTGTTTGTTTGAACTCAAAGACTCTAAGATACTCAGGTCCAAGAACCATGTCTTATTCACTCACATCTCGACCACGGATTGTAGTTCCTGGACACTAGAAAGAACTTACTACATGTTTATAGTACAAAGGAAATATCAGTCAATGAAGTTAAACAAATATAACCACAACACAGGTAATCCCCATATGGCAAATAGAAGGTTAATTATATCTCAATTATTTTTCATCTATAATTAAATACATGTAATTTTAAGATTACTGAATATTTAATTTTCCTTTTACTTCAAATAAATAATGGGTTTCATTTTAAGATTACAGAAGGCACTTTTAACGAATTCAGTATTTAGGGCTAAAGCTCTGGTAATAAGCTATTGTTTTCCATAACATAAATGATTCTAGGAGAATTTTACATAACTGACTTTTCCTGAAATCTGAGTCAAACTGAACCTCTCTAAATAACATTCTGTTTCCCACTGGACTAAATTTCAATTCCAGAGATGCTTAGCTGTCATTTTGGATTGATCTCCATTAAGGATTGCTCCCAAAATTAATTTTTAAGTTTCATCTCGAAATTTTGTAGCTTGTAGATAAATATCTTTGAATGAAAAGTAATAACTACAGTAAAGGGAATTAATGTTTTTAAAGGAAACACTGATCAATTATTTCATAAAACAAAAATATTCTTTAGTAATCCTTATTACCACCGCCTATTTTATATGTTTTATATATTTGGATTTCTGAGCCCCAGGCTTTTGAAAATTAAAGCTTGCTCATATTTTATTAGTTAATAAAGTGCATTTTAAAATAAGAACTAGTTTTGATACATTTATAAGGTAATTGGGACCCCGAGAATGTTAGGCAGTTTCCAAAAATGTTTAATTTACAGCTAACTAGTAGCTGGACACTGAGAGAATATGGCTTATTAATATAAAATGTTTTAAGATTTCTTTTCAGTCCAAAGCCAATGGTAGCTGAAAGGCTTAAAGAATCCAGGGCTTTATAATTTAAGAATATTTACCCTTCAGCAAGCATCCTCACCGAATTCTAACGCCAGTTAAATCATTACATCAAAAGCTCTTCAGAATAAATACTTCTTAACTGAGCAAAGAGATGTCTCTCTTTCTCATATGAAAACCAACTAAATTTAATCATCTTGCCAGTGAACTGTAGAGAGAATAAATGACCGAAGAGTGAGTATGCAAAAAAACTACAATGGCTTATACTTTAGTTGAATCCTAAAAATAAAACTTAATCTATAAATGGAAGCAAGTTTATGTATAGGAAAGTTGTGGAGTCCAGTTAAAAAACAGGATTCCCAAAATGATAGTGGGGGAGGGTATAAGGAAGTTATTTGGCTAGAACGGAAGAATTGTCTCTGAATTGGGAAAATACAATTCATTTTATTATTTTATGTTATCCAGACGCAGGTACCCCTATGAGAGTTATGTTTATTAAGAAAAATTCACCTTCCTATCTATATTTTCTCCCATTCCCCCTTCAAAGGAAAACAATGACTTCTGATGCAATGAAGAATTCATTAGAGACATTCTAATCCTACTAGACATAGTTTCCAGTAAGATCAGGACTTAGTTCCTTTAATCACTCCATTCTAAGTGTTTCATCACCATCCATGTGGGAGCAAGTCAGCAGTTATCACCAGAATTATTCTTTATTTGTCAATTCCTGTAATTTCAAGTTAATTAAACATACATATTTATATTCATTTTAACTGTTTAGTTTGCTGTATATAAATCATTCTATAGGATATGTTAAGTCTTTTTTGAAAAAGCCATTTGTTGCCATTCTCCAGTAAATAATCTTTTCAATTATGCTAGGAAGAGATGTTGCCTGAAATATATAGAAGCAAATCACATTTATAGTCAAGATGCCCAGGCCTAGTATGTTAAGGAGGGGGGTCATATGTCTTACAAAAGGCACCTGAACAGGGCTGATGAAAAAAAAAAACAACCAGTAAGCCATGAAGCTATTAAATCCTTCTCCAGCATGTGGACTTCACTTACGGGTCAGTTCAAATTGCAAATTTGTAAACTGCAAATTTTCTTAATAATAAGTAAAATCCCGTATGTAAAATAATGGTCACTGAGTTTATAAACACAACAGAGAGATGTTTTCAAACAATCTGATTTTCAAGTTTTTTCCCAAAATTAATTTTTCTGCATATCCATTTGACTAAATCTAATTTAAATATGCAGTTTCAATTCTTAGGAGAATTCTTATGTTAAAAATGATGTTAAAATAACTTTATTTGCTTTTAATTCCAACAATTACAATTCCATACTTTTTTATAACATCTCTCTCCAGCCAATTTAAAATAGGTTGCAAAAGTTTAAATGGGTCAATTCTTTAAAGTGGTGTGAAGTTTGGCAGTTTCAATGAAGGAAAAAACTCATTTATTCATTTAAAAAGTCAATTATATTATTTTCTTCAGCTACTTATCCATGATATCTATCACTGTAATGTCTGAATTAAACATTTTAACAAAAAAGGAGAAAATAAAACATTAATTAAAATTTTTTTCTTTGAGAAGAAAGCTTAGACACAAAAAAATCAATGCAAAGATTATACTTTTCATCAGTGACTTCATTTTTACTAAAACTACACACTTTCTTCAAAAAGATTCTACAATTTTAAAATAACTTGAACAACTAGAGGAAGAGGCAAGTCCTACTCCCCGACAAGGCAAAGTTTCAGATTTCAGAAAAGGAAAAATGTAAGCATCTTAACATGCAGCAATTCGAAATGTGGTCTATGTCTCTCATATTTTTCAGTTTCATTAATGGTAATAATTCTGTCTCGTTTCACAGCTCTTATGAGCAAAGAAGCCCCATGATTCTGACATGAGTATACAATTGTTTTATCATTTCTGTGATTTCAATTAACTTCATCACTCCATGCTCTGTTTCATTTTCCATTCTCTTGTCATTTTCTCTAGCCTCAACATGAAATCATGGATGAAAGTGACAAAGAAGGCAAGAGGTGCAAAGAGAAAAAGAGACTGAGTTAGAACCCAGATATAGCTGACTCTTGGTGAACAGAAGGGGCTGCTTGCTGGCTTGCTTAGGGAGGGGACCCCATGAAAAGCTCACCACAGGTGACATTTAAAAATATTGTGCAACTAATAAATTCGGCAACCACAAAGAAACACCGATACTATGTCATATATGGGCAAATGATTAGGAGTTATAGAAAGCTTTAAAAAAAACACAGAAATGGGAGGAAATCAACTTGCAGATGTTACTTGTCTCCAGATTTTCCTGTTTTATCAAATTTAGAACAGCACTTTTCAACAGAAGCAAAGCACTAGCTACGAATGCTGGTCACATAGGGAATTACAAACTCCTAGCAGTCACAGTTTAGAAAGTAAAAAGGAACAAGGGAAATTAATTTCTAAAACATACTTAATATAATCAATATATTCAAAATATATTCAATATAAGTTGAATATATCCAAAATATTTTCATTTAAACATTTAACCAATATAAAATTATTAATGAGATGCTTTGCCTTCTTTTCTGTCTTTGTACTAACTCTTTAAGATCTAGAATGTGTGTCACACCAAGTGCCAGGTTCCAGCCCAAGCTGAGGTCCAAGCGGGGGTGGTGAGTGACAGGTAGCTGGGAAAACACTCGAGGAATCACAGTTTCGACATGCCTTTATTCTCTCTCTGGACACAAGCCGTTATGTACAGCATTAGCTGGGTAATTATACCTTATATAGACAATAGCGGCTCCCAGCCAAGCACAAGCTCACATGAGTGGTTACCTAATGTACTTCATGTGACATGGTTACATAATGTGTGGAGTTCTGAGCCTGCACTCCAAACCTGCTAAGTCATGCTGTGCTGGAAGGTCGCCTTGGCCTACTCCTGACTAAAGCGCAGCCATTTCCCTTACACTCCACCTCCTAGGCCAAGGGCATCTTCCAGGTAGGGACATGTGCCTATAGGGCAGAGCCCTGAATTTATAACCCACGACAACAATACAAAGAGCAACAGCTCACTACTAGGATCCCAGCTAAGCTACTTATGACTGAGGGCCCAGCATAGGCCAGAGTCTAGAGATGCCCACCATCTCTGCAGGTGGTCGTCAATAAGGCTCTGGACTGCCTTAATCTCTCATGAGATTCCCTGCAGGGCTGTTATGTTCTGCCAATGGTCAGGGATAAAGGTACAACATTGTGTTCCTAACGGGGCACGGGTGCCTCCTTGGGCAGTAGTTACTATGTCTAAGGCCATTTGGTTTCACAGCCTTTCTCATCTGATCAACCTCATCTGTTAACAGGAGGAGCACCATGCAGGTGTAATTCAGAGCCCGAGTGGTGTGCTCTGCAAGAGCAGTAACTTGTGCTCTTCAGTTATGACACCTGCTCCAGGGATAGTCACTGCCAAGGGGTAGAACCACCAGGGGCTAGTCGCACCTGCACAAACCAAGAGCATAGTGGCTCCCAGTTATGCAGGTGTCTGGGCAACGTGGGGAGAACAGTGGCCTCAAAACTCCTATCTCCACTCTACGTCCACTGACAATGCTTTACCTTCTCAATCAGGACCTGTGAGTGGGAACAAGACAGAATGGAAGAAGAAAGAGAAGCAGTTGAATTCTCTCATTGGGTAGACTGTGATCATAGCTGAGTTCCCTAGCTATTCTTAGAGCTTTGCAAAAGACAGTATTCAAAATAATCTAAATTAAGTGTATTGTGCATTAATTATATTTCAATGAAAAGCATATTGCAAACTATTTTCCTTTACTATTCTTGGTTTTATATGGGCTCCAATTTTATAATGCATGTTTATAATTCATATTACTTAGAACTTATATACATAATTTTTAAGTGGCCAATAAGAAATTTTAAAAATAAAGGGCTACCGAAATAAATACCATTGCTCAATCATAAAATGTTCTCAGTGTACAGATGCTTAGAATAAAATTGAGCAATATTCCTACATTAGGTGCTATGGTGAGGACAGCACTTCATCAACTTAGAGATACCACCAGTTGAAAAACATACCAAAAAGAAAAAAGAGCTGCCAATTAGCAGATGCCATTTACTATAAAATATATCCCAATTTCAGAGAAATGTTAAAATACGCAAATCCTGTGTGTCTAATTATTGATGAAATACAGTATTTTTTAAATGAGCTAACACAACTACAGGTAAAAGGCACCAGAATCATGAAATTAACACTGTATTCATGGTATTGAGACCAACAGCTCCAAACCTAGAGGAATTAGTACCAGTAGAATGATGTGTAACAACTACAACATTCAGATATTTGTATTGGTACAACGGGAAAAATGAGATAAATCTCTCAGATCTCTTTATCAGAATCACCATAGACAAGGCCCAGCCAATGAGAGTGAGGCATTAGCCTCCAGTGGAAAATTTAAAGGGGCAACAAAATATTAATAATCAAGATTTGTAATATTTTGATGAAATATTTAAACAAATCATAGTCAATGCAAAAAAATCCAGAATGTCAGAATTTTAAATAAAAACAGAATCAGTATAGTTGAATTTCTCTTTTGCCTCAAGCTCTAATATGGCTCAGCAGGACACTGAGAGCCACTCATGTCAATTGGAGGTGAATTAAAATCTCTCTTAAATAGGTTTGACGAAGTGCAGTGAGCTAATTTTCCCCATCCTAGCCTAACTTTGTAATACCACACTGCCCCAGGAAAGACTTGAGAACTTATAAATGAGTTATTAAGTCATACTGAAAGTCAATTGCTTTGTGCTATTTTTGGAAAAAAAGAAGAGAATGCCTCATTGTTTTCCATTGGATTTCAAAGTATTTTTTATTATTTAATTTTTAAGTGCTGCTAGAAATAACTCATTTTTGCAATGTGATTCTAACCAAGAAAATTTTCAAAAAATTGGAATTCTAGTTCGCATTTTAGTTTTAAAAAGTGTCTGAAGCTTTTGCTCATTAAAGGAACTTAAGAGCAAGGTGGATCCTCCACCATTCAAAGCAACTGAATGTAAGGATTTGGGGCCAATTCTAAATAATTATAAGCAGGAAGGCCCATTAAAGTTTTCACCTTTAAAACCTCATAAAGGTTCTGATCAACATCAATTTCAGTGCATAAAACCATTTTCTTGATTCATGCCATATTTGTGTCTAAAATGTATTGATTTAGAACAGAATGACCCATAATCAATTGGGTATTATGCACAGATCCAGAACTGCTGCTACTGAATCAGAAGTGTCTGGCTCTGCAGGCATTTGGCTCATCACCCAGCGGAATTTCCCAAGAGTTTGTGATAGTATCTTCATGAAGCCGATAACCTGAGGGTTGTGTTCTGTTTTTGTTTAAACTCCACTTTCAGTTACTGATTCCTTTTTACCCTAAGCCCAATTTCTTTCAAGCCACGGGTTATTTGTCTATCTATACTCATTTATAGAGTTGTCCTATTTATATGAATATTTGGCAAATTATTGTTGGTAGAACATACTTATTTGATAAAACAATCATAGAATGCAAATGCAAATTTAAATAAATGTAAAAAATCAACTGACGGCAAAGATTAAAGTTTGCTATCTGCCCCTTTTAAAAAGATTTGCCAAACCAGGAGTTAATTTTATTTTTTGTAACCCAAACATTCATCCCTAATGAACCAAGCATTCTTGATTATGACTTCTATAATATAAATGCCAACTAAGAAAACTTTCCAGACTTTTCCTGAGTAATGGAATATAGGGGTGTTATTAACAGACTTGTTTTCCGTAGGCTTAAATATTTCCATATATTTCCTAAACGGAAGCTTAACTTCTTATAGGAAGCTTATGCTGAGTGTCCAGATGCTTCTTTCTCCAACACAGCCAATAAGCATACACTGATATTTGCCATACCCGCAGAGGTGGAGGTGGGATACTGAGAGGGTGATAAAAAAGCTGCCAATATTCTAGAAGAAAGTATGTGGGCTATTACTTGTTTTTGTTTTCAGCAGGCAAATTTCCTGAAAGAATACATAAGTTATTTCTTTCTAAATGAAAAAGCTAGGAGAATATATGGTCATCTATATTATACCATTAATACAGTAAAATTTCCACTTTGAAAGAAGTCACTATGTTCAACTACATAGCAAATGAAGACTGATAACAGAATCAAAACTCATTATCCCAAACTCCAATTTTTGTCATATGCTTCAACCTCACTTTTTGAAATCACGTGACCAAAACCGAAAAGCATATTGGTTCAAATTGTCCTTGTTCCCCTCTCATTTTCTGCTCTTTCCATTCTCCTAACCACTAGACAACAGTGGGGATAAGAAGGAAGAGCCCAGCATATGAAAGTTTTAGAATATTGCAGATTTCCTCTAGCAAGTAAATTCCAGAATATATTTTGGAATTAAAGAGTAAATGAAGACAACATCCTTTCTTATGTGTTCCATGAGCCATAATTCCATTATAGCTTTTCCCTAAAACACATTTGTCTTATTAGAGAGAACTTTTACAGACACAGATCTGGGTTGAGCTCATCTTGCTCACTACCACTAACTGTGGTCTTCACTGACACCAAACTGGAAGCTAAAGGATAAACTGATAATTCTTAGGAATCATTTTAGGGCTGGAGTTCTTGAACCTAACTTGAACCAAAATTCCCACGTTTCACTTTCAAGTTTGCAGCAGCAGAATATTGACTATGATTTTTAGACTTGGAAGTGAGCATGGTGCTGCATCTAAATGAGAAATTTGGAGGATATGGAGGGACATGGACAATAGTCATGCTTTTAAAGATATTTATTGTTGGACTCCCTACTGTAACCATCTCCTTCTTACACTGTTTATTCCTCTGCAGATATGCTGGCTTCTTTTTCTATTTTAAACTCTTAAATAGGAGATAAAGGGGAAACCAATTTGGGCGAATTATCATGAAGAGTTAAATTTGAAGCCAGAACAACTGCAAATAAACCCTTTCAAACCACAGCAGCTGGCAATATGTTTTTAATTTGAAATTTAAATCTGTAAGACTTTTAAAGTCACATATTTCTAAAATAAAATTTGCCTCTTGATGTTTTATGTAAAGAATTACTTCCCTGTATAGATATCAGAGCTTTAAGGCAATCAGCTTTTTATCACTTTGGATTAAAAAGTGAAAAACATAACAGTTTCATGCACTGCACATAGCTTAGTAGCATCTGCAGCAATTTAATAATTATTCATGATAATAATAGCTTGACTCCATAATTTAAGAAAAATGCAACCTGCTTTTCAAGAAAGGAGGAAACATTGCCTAATTTGAGGACATGAACTCAAGCACCAAGGGACTTCTGGTACAGTATCACTCAGATGCATGTGCTTCTGAGTTCCCACTGGATTTTCTCAAAAAAAAAAAAAAATAGAAATAAGCAACATTTGAAACAGAATACAGAACATGTGCATCAGTTGTGTCTTCATAGTTTAGACAGTGCTAGCATTTATAAGATACCACCATCTTGCTTTTGAACTGAGTAATATATATCTCAACCAGGACTCTGAAAACCCTAGGGTAAAAATTTAAGAGAATATTTGTGGCATCCTCAACCTCTTAAGCTGTTTCTTCTAATATCTCAAAATAATATTTAGTAAAAAAAGAAAATTACAAAAATATGCACATGCCTAATGCAGCTATTTTTCAAGTATGCACATGTGTATGTGCAAAGTAATTAGAGGGTACTATGCAAAATGAAATGTGATGTAATTGGGGGTGATTTTTCCTCAAATTTACCTAAATAGCATTTTTAGCACTGTGAATATGTGTAGTTTTATAAGCCCATGACTCAATCATCTGTGCAGTTCTTAACTTTCCTATTAATGTATGGGGCTATTATTTTTATTTCATTGATGGCATCAAAACAACTGTGAGCTTTCTATATGTATTCATTTGAATATATTAGCAAATGAATGGGTGAGTGAATAAATGGATATATACAAACCAATGACAAACTTTCACAATTTTCATGAAAGCAAGTCATTTTTAAAAAGTAGGGCCGGGCGCGGTGGCTCACACCTGTAATCCCAGCACTTTGGGAGGCCGAGGAAGGCGGGTCACGAGGTCAGGAGATCGAGACCATCCTGGCTAACACAGTGAAACCCTTTCTCTACTAAAAATACAAAAAAAATTAGCTGGGCATGGTGGCAGGCACCTGTAGTCCCAGCTACTCGGGAGGCTGAGGCAGGAGAATGGCATGAACCCGGGAGGTGGAGCTTGCAGTGAGCCGAGATCGTGCCAATGCACTCCAGCCTGGGTGACAGAGGGAGACTCCGTCTCAAAAAAAAAAAAAAAAAAAAAGTAGAGCAGCAGCCAGGCGTGATGGCTCACGCCTGTAATCACATAATCACAGCACTTTGGGAGGCTGAGGCGGGTGGATCACAAGGTCAGTAGTTCGAGACCAGCCTGGCCAACGTGGTAAAACCCCGTCTCAACTAAAAATACAAAAATTAGCTGGACGTGGTGGCGGGTGCTTGTAATCCCAGCTACTCCGGAGACTGAGGCAGGGGAATCATTTGAACCCTGGAGGTGGAGGTTGCAGTGAGCTGAGATCACGCCATTGCACTCCAGCCTGGGCAACAGGATGAGACTCCATCTCAAAAAAAAAAGTAGACCACCGCCATAAAAGCATCGAATATAAAGTTTCAATAAGCATAGTGTTTTCCTTCAAAAGTTTATATATAACCTTAAATTAATAGGTTTTAAAATATTGAAACTAATATTTTCCTAGAGAGTCCCATTCAACATTTAACTGAAGGTGTTCTGCCAAATAATAAGGATTGGTTTCTTAGTCCTCTGGGCACCCCAGAATCCAGAACAATGTATGACACGTGCCATTTCTCCATACGTGTTTGTAGCAGGGAATAATAAATGTGAGTGTCAATGATAGAGGTCTGCTTTACTTCCTTTTAAATAAAGAGAAACACTGGTTGTATTACTCTGAATACCAATTATATTCAGTTTAATAAAAATCAAGCCCTTTCTCTGTCAATGCTTCCGATATAAAATTATTTCAAATACAGGAAGCCTGCCCACTTTTAAAGGCAGGCACATTGCTTCATTCAAGCATTAAATTCTGCAAAAATTCATTTTAAAGAATACTTCAAATATATATATTTGAGACAATGTCTCTGTCACCCAGGCTGAAGTGCACTGGTGTGATCACAGCTCACTGCAGCCTTGACCTCCTGGGCTCAAATGATCCTCCTATCCCAGCCTCCCAAGTAGCTAGAACTACAGGTGTGCACCACCACACCCAGCTAATATTTTCTTTTTTGTTATTATTGTTACAGACAGGGTCTAACTATGTTGCCCAGGCTGGTCTCGAACTCCTGGGCTCAAGTGATCCTCCCACCCCAACCTCTCAGAGTGCTGGGATTACAGATGTGAGCCAGCATGCTTGACCCTCAAATATATTTTAAAAATCCAAATTCATGATAAAAAAAGGCTAAGGGAGGACTTAGATTTTTCTCACTATGCTATTAAACAGAGAAAAATATGTCTTTTTCTGAGGTTATAGTCTTGTTTTCACCATTAAAATAAGGTGGGCTTTTACTGTATGTGTCCTCATTTATATACACTCACACACACACTATATATACATATATATACACATAGATATGCACATACATATACACATACATATATACACACACAAACACATATGTACACATACATTCATACTTTATATAACATTATTTTATTTAACAATCTGTGGCTAATAAGTAGTTTGAAAAATAAGTTTTAAAGGCACTTAGATACATTTAAACATGATAACAATATAGAATGTTGCTGAAAGCCAATCTGTTTCAGATACACTATCACTATCCATGAGGGTGATATCATGGAGATAATTATGAGGAGACGTTGTCCCTGGTGCTATTGTCAGACTGACTGAATATGCCAACCCAGTGTTACCATCACCTAGGTTATGTATTTATGATTTGACAGAAAATTTGCTGCAAATGTGCATGTTTCTTTATTCCTCTGAGGACCACTGATTTTGGTGCAGGATGTTGGAATATAAATATATACCCATTGTGGCTTTTGCATTTTCTTAAGCACCTGCAAATTATTAAAACACATGTTTTATGGAATGTCTAGACACTGTCCTTATAAAATAGTATGTTGTCAAGAAAAACCTAAGATATCAAACAAGTGAAAAGTATAATTTCAAAGGTACATAAGGAAAAGAAACTAAGAAAGCAAATGCCCTACATACAGGCTTAAAAATGTAGGCCAGGTGTGCTGGCTCATGCCTCTAGTCACAGAACCTCAGGAGACCAAGGCAGGAGGATTGCTTGAGGCCAGGAGTTTGAGACCAGCTGTGCAACACAGCAAGACCCCATCTCTACAAAAAAATTAAAAATTAGCTGGGTATGGTGGTCCTTGCCTGTGGTCCCAGTAGGCTGAGGCAAGAGGATCACTTTGGCCCAGGAGGTCAAGGCTGCAGTAAGCACTGATAATGCTACTACACTCCAGCCTGAGTAACAGAGTAAGACCCTGTCTCTACAAATATCAAAAATAAAACTACAGATTAATTAAAGTCTTAATAGAGACTTAATATAAGTTACCAAGGAGGTATGACGACATAAGGATGAGTAAAAATTTCCACTTGCTTCGGTTAACTTTAAAGAAAAGCAATGAAGTGTGTCTATAGATATCAAGAGAGAAACCATGATTATAGGAAAGAAAATCAACAGCCATTTATCAACTTTTTTGTTATTTTTTCATTTCTAAAATAATATTTATTGTATTTTTTATCACAAATGTAATACACGTTTCGTATTGAATATTCAGAAAATACAGGATATCATAAAGGAGAAAATAATGTCACCACTGGATATGACCAGTGTTAACACTGAGATTTTTCAAACTGTTATTATTTTTCGAACACATAATAATCTCCTACATTCAATAATTAAATCCAATGCATAATTATTTTAGATAATTTGACATAAAAATGAGGGATTCATTAAAAGTTTTGGGCTTATTTCACTTATAATTTTGAATCTTATGTATACACAAACCACAAGAACATTGATTCTGAGATTCTTGCCTTAGAATTTCCCATGGTCACATAAAGAGCCAAGTGGCATTTTCTTAATTTAAATGGGATTTGGACTATATAAGCCCAAGTTTCTTGATGGAATCCAAATCTGCTTATGTGGTTCCATACGTTTTACATATTCACTTTTAAATAAACCTCCAAGAGACGTGTGATTTTCTACTCCCCAGGTATTAGTAGGGGACCCTTGGCACCTTACCTCATGCCTGCCCAGCACTTCTCCCACTTCTCACCATGTAGTCTCCCTGCTGATTCCATCACTCGACCCCATGGCACCCGCACATATGCAACTCACAAATGTGGAAACACCAGTGGAAACACTAGCGCCTTTTAGTGCTTGTCTGTGCCCAGCTCAAGAGTCACTGAACAAAACGTTCCCCTTGGCTCTGCCCCGCATCCTGGCCTCTGATGGATGGTTCTGAGCAGCAGTTTATAAGGCTTCTCAGGGGATAGTCCCATGGATTTAAGTAGTTATACTTTGGGCCCACACATCTGTATATTGGCATTCCTTCATTTCCTGGTTCATTTCTCTTATTCCTCACTCCTACTGCCTGGAATTTAATTCCCTAATGAAGTATAATTCCCTAATTATACTTCATAATAATTTTGCCTCAGGCTCTAATCTCTGGCTAGGGATTAATGTATGACAAGAAGATGCAAAAATGTTTGCATAGCCATGGGACCTATTGGTCTTGCTTCTAAGATTAGAAGCAGGTGGCCTAACAGCACAATGAAATGGCCAGTTATAACACCATCTTAGCTTCCAGCTCAAGGAAAATTTTTATGGGTAGGGGAGCAGGCGTCTATACTCCAAAACAGGGTTCATGTGTTGAACCAATGGCATATCTATGATACTTGACAGGCCTTGAATGCACAGGTCTGGAAACCTAGGGATAAAGGTGGGATGGGCTCTTCTCACCAATACTTACCATCATCCATGTGTGTAATTTGTATTTCCTGTCCCCTCAGCTTTACACCCTGCCATAGAATATTGGGTTCCCAGGGAGATACTACTTCCACCAGCAGACATAATCAAGTTCCAACTAAATTTTAGATTCCTCATACTTGTGGACCAACAGGTAAAGAAATGAGTTACTGTATTATGAGGAGTAATCAACCCTGAGAGCTAGCATTTCTGCTACACAACGGGGATGGGGAGAAGTATGAATGTGGGGTGATTCATTGGGCATTTTTTGGTGCACTGTGATAATGGTGAATGAGCAACTTTGGCAGTTATAGGCCAACAAAAAAGCAAGGCATCTAAAGGTTTAGATCTCTTGGGGATAAAGATGTGGAACTACCCAGCAGTTAACCCACAACCCACAAAGACTGGTGTCCAATTATGTCCAAGAGCAAGAAAAAATCTAGAATAAATGGTGTGGCAAATTTATAGTGAATATCAAATACAGCCTTGAGATTACTTGCAACAATTAAGACTATTAGCTGTTTCACTACCCTTCTTGCCTTAAGTCTTTTAGAGATTGTGACAGGCCACTACACTGAAGGGGTTACTTTGATAATTCAAAGTGGTGAGGAGGATATCTTATATTCACAAAAAATAAAGGTCCCTTATGTAAGCTGGATATTTGACTTCATTGTATTTCTTTTTTCTTTTTTTTCTTTTTTGAGACGGAGTCTCGCTCTTTCTTGCTCAGGCTGGAGTGCAATGGCGCAATCTCTGCTCACTGCAACCTCTGCCTCCCCGGTTCAAGCAATTCTGTTGTCTCAGCCTCCCGAGTAGCTGGGATTACAGGCGAGCGCCACCATGCCCAGCTAATTTTGTATTTTTAGTAGAGACGGGGTTTCACCATGTTGGCCAGGGTAATCTTGAACTCCTGACCTCAGATGATCCACCCATCTCAGCCTCCCAAAGTGTTGGGATTACAGGCATGAGCCACCACACCCAGCCCATGCCTGTATTTCAACATCTCCTCTCCCACCATGAGCTTCCTATTTAGGCTAAACCACCAGTACCCATACATATGTAACCCAGAAGTGTAAGAAAATTAGCACTCTGTGCATGGGACTTTAACCAAAAGGAGCTAGGAACTGGCTGATAAATATTTCCCCTTTCTCTCCTACAATGGAAGGTCTTGAGGTAGGTTACTGACCTTGTGGAAGAATCTTCTGAGACTGAGTAATCTATCGCAACTACTAGCAGCTTGATCAGTAATGCACCATTTTATCAGCTTTACCTCCTTTTGTTTTATTCCCCTTACTATTCAACCCTGCTCCTTGGGACTACACTCTCTAGTACAGGAATAGCATATATACTCTCTACCCCATGTTCTGCCATAAGAGGAAAGGAGGCTAAGAGAATATAAAAGTATTTTCAAAAATCAACACAGAAAAGATAAACAATGTAATAGAAAAATAGGCAAATGTCTGAATAGGGGCTTCATAAAAGAGGAAATACAAACAGGCCTTAAACATGAAACAGTGCCCAACTCTTAGTAATCAGAAAAATATAAATTAAAATGTCAGGCAATGTCTCAAAATAGTGTGATATGGCAAAGATGTAAGGTAATGGAGACTCTCATACACTATTGGTAGTACTGTAAATAGGTATAATTTCTTTGATAAAAAGATACATTTTATCTAATGAAGCAAAAATATGCATCCCTAGGAGCACCAATCCTCTTCCAATCACCAACCCCAGAGAAACTCTTGCACATGTGTGCTAGGTTACAAAACAAGATGTTTAGAGCATCATTATTTGTAACAGCTAAAATGTGGACCCAAGCCAACTGGCCTTGAGCAGAATAGAAAAATAAATTGTGATAATGTTTTTACAACAGAATACCATATAGCAATGAAATAAAAGAACTAGAACCATGCTCAAAACATGAATAAATCTTAAAAACTTAATTAGACCAAAAGAAACAGATCAAAATATTATACACTACATAATTTCATTTATATAAAATTCAAAACAGGAAAAACTCAACTATATTATTTAGAATGGCACACTTTGTGGTAAAAGTATAAAGCAAAGCAAGGAAGCTGATTACCATAAAAACGAAAGGGATATGATTAGGAGAAGGCCTGCCAGAGGCGTCTGGAGTGCTGGCAATTTCCCATTTCTTTTCCTGGGTGGCGGTTTTGCTTAACAATATTTCATTAGGGAGCATATCTATATTTTATACATTTTTCTATAGCTATGGGGTTTTTGCAATAAAAAGGTTAGGATGTAATTTTTAATTTGCTTTTCATGAGACAGAACCACCTTTTAAACACTTGATCATCTCTAACAGTCATATTAGTAGATGCAATAGATGTCTGAATGACAAACCTTTACATAAGCATCCAATCATTCCTTCCACCAACACTTTTTAAAGTATTAAATATGAAACAGGATGCAAAAACATTTTGACATTTTGACAAAAAAGTCAAAACAATATGACTATCGTATTAGTAAATACGTATGTTTGAAAAGTAAACTTTCCTTAAAATCAAATAATTCTTTAAATCACCATTGACAGTATTAAATTCAAGACAGAATAAATGAAATCTAAATTTTTCAAGATTTCATATAAACTATAATATGAGAGTTGCATTTTCTTTTGAAATATGAACCAAAGCTTTTTTTTATTGATCTCTTCTAAACTCTAACTATATTCACAACTACAATCACCTGATCCCATATTATTAACTTTCTCTGGAACTTTGTTCCTATCCTGTCTCATCTGGCTTGATTCACTCCCCTATCACCTTAGCATGAGCTGTACACTCTTAAGCAGTATTCCCTATTCAGGTTTCTCCTAGTAGCCTGTTTACACTTTTGGAAGGAGAGAAAGAAAGTGTAGTGGTTTTCTCTCTATGGGAAACTCTAACTACTTGACATAGGAAAAATTTAAAAAGTTAAAAAAAGTTTCAGTAAGGCCATTCTTATGAAAAGATACTAGTATTTCCACCAATCAGCATCTTTTAACAAAGAGGTGATGGAATTTGATTACCTGTGATTTCCAAAAACTCTCAAGAACCTACATAAGGATAAATGCTTTTGCTGAGGGAAGAAAGAGACAGAAGCAAACCTACAAAAACAATAACCATCAAGAAGAAATGAACTTGTCTAAAAACAGTGAAAACTCTACTTCAAAGAAATTCAACCATTAAGCAATCAAAAAGTTAGTTTCAGCAGCATTAGTAGCAGTTTTCTTTTTTTCTTTCTAACATGCATCAGTTAATAAGCTCCCAACCAGCTTAGACAAAAATTTTATGTTCTATATTTGGAACTTCACTATTGGAAATAATACTAAAAAATATATTTATAATATTAGTGATTTAATAAAGTCTTCATAGCAGCTAAATCTGCATAAGGTGAACTTTTTGATCACTGTTAGATACACAGCAAATAGCATGGAATTTGGGACCAGAAGAACTGGATTTGAGTCCTGCCCTTGAGACTTACACAGACATGTTATCTTGGACAAACATCTTGAACATTCTGAGCATCATTTGAAAGAGGGGCTGCAAAGGACTGTTAAGTGGAATAAATTATGTAAAAGCTGTTACATAACTTACAATCACACCACATCACTGTTCATCATATGCCAATTTAATTTCATATTTAGTGTTCTAATTATATGGACACATAAGCAAAAATTAGCCAACTATACATTTTCAAGTAAAAATCATCTATATGGTATTGTGAGATCCCAAATGGCACACCTATACAACACCGGACAAAGGTTTACTCTCTCTCTAGCTCTATTTCTCCATCTTTACGAAGATGCTAAGAATTACCTCAAAAGGGTGATTATGATGGTGAAATAAGATGATATGTGCAGGCTGCTCTGTACAAAACCTAGAAACCTTAACTCTTAAATGTTGCTCTCACTATTGGAATATGGGTTTCACTGAATTTTACATACCTCCATTTTTCTCTTACAGAAGTATCTCCCCTGCTCTATGACTTCCACTTTGCGTTTTGGTCACATACCAATTCAGCCTCTGATCGACTCTGGCTAATGTCCCATTTATCCTAAGCTTGGATGATGGCAGCATGGTAGCAATGCTACTAACAGCAAGTCTATTATGGTCCAATGATAAAATTAGTGTTTTTTATCAGCAGGTAAATCTCTGCTCTATCATTGGGTAGTTTCCCGTGTGATGACAGAGCATCAGGGAACATAAGCAACTCACCATTAAGAGGATGACCATAGAAACAAATAAATATACTACTTTATTCTAACAGCACAAAAGAGTTACAACTGCAGTCATAAACAAAAGAGAAAAGATATGAAGAATTATCCACATGAAAAAGCACGGATTTTGAATGAATTAAGAAATTACATCCATTGCAGCCATGCTTACAGCACAGTGGGTGACATCATTATGTAGAGGAACCTCAGTTTGGGCAGCACTTTTAAGTGTGTTTATAGAAAAACATTTAGAAAAGCTAATAGGTATCATCCTGCTGACATATTATGTTATTGAACAACTAAGTTAGTAAAGTACCACAGCATTCTGATTTTCATTAAAATCACATTGGCCACCTGTGCTTATGTGAATAAACACATTGGAATCTATAAAAACATAAATTTAGTAGGATTCATAATAATACACAAGGAGATACATGAATATCTCAGATGTGTGTGTATGTGTATAGTTCATTTCCCAAATCATACATAAGCTGTTCATTAGTATATTTCTTTCTGCATATTCTGCAGAGTACTGTTTTCCTTCTAGTGTACCACGATCACTTTAAGACAATTTTCATTTGTTTCGACTCCTTGGAGTAGGGCTTTATTTTTATGCTCCAGCCAAAAGAACAGTATGTGATATAGTTCTTATTTTAGTGACAGACATTCCATATGTGCCATGCATGAAATGTTAAAAAATTAGAAATCATCCAGTATTTCCAGGATGTGTAGCATATGACATAGCAATAGCTTCTGCTGATTTACAGTTAGGTTCCATGCGCAATTTTGTGAAAAAGTGAATTTGTCATAATTTTAGAAGCAGATATCTCTTTTTCATGATTTAGAAAAAGATAAATATATCAGGAACAAAAAAAAAATCAAGTTAGATGGGAAATAAAAATCTCACTACACACTTGCTTATTATCCATGGGGATCAGAAATACTGGAAAGGCACTAGTATGTTTAACTTCCAAATTAGCAAAAATAACATCAGGAAAAAGAAGCAATAACGCTCTCGGATAGCTCTCCCTTCCTTTGGACTCTTTTGCCTATTACGGGCCTTTAAACTTCAACAGTTCTGCTGTGCTCCAGGGAAGTTCTTGCAGCTCTAAACTAAGCATCCTCATCAGAGGGAGGTGGGGAGGTAGAGCAAGAGAGACTATCTGAGGCTGGTGATCCGCCCAGAGCCAGACAAGGCTTCTATCTGTGTCTGGGACCAAGTTTGTACAAGTCAGCCCTCAAAGGTTAGCAGAATCCAAATATGAAGTGATATGTAAGAAATAGGGAAAGATTCTGAGGAAAGCCATGATGCAGAGACCAGATAACTTTTTAGTTTCTCGTTAGTTCATCTTTATGTTTCTCATATTACCCAATACAATGCCTTGCAATATCAGACTACCAATAAAGGTCTTTTGATTGAATATATTAATGTTTATTTGACAAATCCACATGGATACATAACTTAAAAAAAAGTCAAAGCCAAATATAAAGTATTTGTTGCCTATGATCACCTTCTAGCAATCTAGATATTTAAAATTTTCTGGCCAATAGAGTTAATAAGGGAGATATAAAGGGTGTCATTTAAATAATTTGTGATAGCAGATTTAAAGAAGGGATACTCTAATTTTTACTTCACAGTTACCTTGTTATTAATTTAGTGATTTGTTTTAATTACGTAATAAAGTTTCACCATATTTAAAATGTCAGACCTATTTTATGAAAGCCTCACAAATTACCCATTTTAAAACTTTAGGACACAATTCACATAAAATGATTTTTCAAGTGAAATGGAATAGCAAAGAAAAAGGAGACAACCTAAATGCTCATGAGGATAGAAATAGATCATTAAAATATGTTACTATTTTAAACAGAATACTATTAATCAGTTACAATGAATGAACTACTTTAGCTCATCAATTCCATGGTATGTTTTAAATTGATAGCATCATATACTTGCTGTTGAATAGACAGTAGGAATGCCTCTGTTGCCACTGATTAAGAATGAAAAAAAAGGTTATTATTGATGGCACACTTGGACAACTACAACCCTGTAAGATTGCATGCAACAAACCATTTAAGAGTTATTTGAAAAATGAATATGAATTCTGATTGTTATTTGAAACTTTCCATTCACACCTCTAGACAGATCAAGAAAGTGTGAGCCTCAAGACTGCCACAATGGCTATCAGCAGCTTGGAAGACATTATTGGGGATAATAGTGGAGCATTCTTTAAAGAACTGCTCATTCATTGATACTTTTGATGGCACAGAGTATGGTACTGTTTGGAAAAACACAAGCATCCATAACTGAAGCAAGCAGTGATTAAAGAATTTAACTCTGACTGTGAAGAGGTTTTAGAATATCTTAATTAATTTTTCTTATGTTTTCCTTTCTATATGCACAGAGTATAACAGTCATAAATAAATGACTTAAGATATACATATAAGTCTAAAAGAGCTTCCAATAAGGGTGTCAGTTTAACTGGTAATGGTTTTTGTTTTCTATCTCAGTGATACAAAAATACTAAAGAGTCAAATATGATAGATCTTTATGCAAATCTAGACAGTCCCTGGTTTACAATGGTTCCTCGACTTACACAATTTTGACTTTATGATGTTGTGAAATCAATACACCTTAGGTAGAGACTGTATTTTGAATTTTGAATTTTTTATCTCAATCTTTTCCCAGGCTAGCGACAAGTGGTACAACCTGTGATGCTGGGCAGCAGCAGAGAACTACAGCTCCCAGTCAGCCACATGATCACAAGGATAAACAACTGATACTCTGCAGTGTGATGTGCTGCCAGGTGATTTTGCCCAATTGTGGGCTAATGTAAGTGTTCTGAGCACATATAAGGCAGGCTAGGCTTAGCTATGATGTCCCATAGCTTAGGCATATTAAATGTGCTTTTGACTTATTGTACTTTCAATTTGTGATGGGTTTATTGGGACAAAAGTCCATCATGAACTGAGGAGCACTGTACAAGGATAGATCTTACAAGCATATTGTTGAAAAAAAGTAGGTTGCAAAAATATGCATACAGTGTGATCTTATTTATATAGGAAGAACTTAAGTAAGAATGGTAACCTGTATTCTGGTGGCTACATATACTAGCAAGTCAAAATATAAAAAATAAACTGAAAGAAAACACACAAAGCTAATTACAGAAATTAATTTGATCCAGGAGGAGGTAAAAAATTCGGAATTAAGGGTCATAGAAAAATGTGACTTAACTGATTCACGCAAAAAGTTCTACTTTTAAAATGAGAAATATATTCTTACAGTACTGATATTTTTTCAAGCAATGTATACTAGAAAAATTGGCCAAGAGCAATATATACAAATATTACCCAGTAGTTAATTACCAGTAGTTAATGGGACTGTCAGTCCTTTTCTTAATTTTCTAGCTGAAACTTTTTCAATTTCCCCATCAGCCACATAATTTAAGAGTAAAATAACAGTAGGGAACTGCATATACACTTGTATTTTAAATGTTAGATAAAAGAATCAAGCATTAACTTGATTATGCATCTATCAGAGTGGCCCAGTAGTATTAGCCAAACAGCCCCATATTTGCTTTGTCTTTTGACTTTCTCTTTGAGGAAAAACAATGCAATGAAGAAAAAATGCAATAAATTAGGAAGTCATTGCCCTAATTCCAGAAAATTTCTTGTCAATTTTAGATAATTTTCCATGAGACGCAGCCCATTCTTTCATCTTCTATCTTGATATATGTAATTTATAAAAATGGCTTCAAACTCTCATGAACTTGACTTCTTAAATCAAATGTTTATCCTTATACCTCTTGATAATCTTCTCATTACATAACCCAGAGAGGCCAAAAAGATCTCTCTGGATTATGTAGTAAAGAGGCTTAACCCCTTTCTCCTGAAATGCTATTCTCTTCCTTCTAGAGAAAGAGGAATGATATGTGTGCTTTACAATTCAGCATGGAAACAAAGACTATGTATACCATAGATTAAGGGAGAGGGGATGGGAGGCAAGCAATATCTAGGCTAGAATATTTTATTCCATGTAATATATCACTTACAAGTGGGTTGCAAGAAAAACATTATTCTAGTTATATTAAGCTATAAAGCTAATACAGGAAAGCAGGAGTGCACAATCACCGGCAGAACTACAGTAGCAGGCTTTAGGATAAGCCCCCAGGAGCAAAGCCCAGAACAGCACCACAGAACTGTCCAGCATGTCACCATCAGAAATTTTTGGATTTCTAGATCCACGAGTCTGGAAGCCACCAACACCTCTGCTTTAATAGTCTCTTCACACCTAGCAAACTAGGGCCTTGCCTGTAGAATACTGTTATAGAAAACAAAGAAATAGAACTTTCCACAACTTGATTTGGCAATATCAACATCACAGCAGAAATATTGCCCTGACCTTCCTTTCTCCTCCAGATGTTATTTGAGTGTATCTAACTGGCAGGGCCAAATCACACCCAGAAACTCAGCAAAATCTAAAGAAGATTCCAAAAACTCCCCTGCTTTTCTCACTGTTGGTATCATAGCAACCATCCAACCAATGCTAATATTCCATTAATATTCTGAAGAAGTATATCCAAGCACTCTGAATTTTGTTCTGCGTTTTAATTAAAATTCTCAGAGGTCCACAGTGAGATTATGTTTTCTCTCTAGCCTGCTTCCTTTCTGGTCCTGGTCTCTGCCAATTTGCATGTAGAGCTCACTGTGTCACAGTTACCATCTGTTTAAATAACCCACATCTCAGAGATTTACACGGCTGCACGTGTCTCAGCAAACCTTTCAGTTTGGAGATCTAGGTCAGCTAGCCTAGATTTTTAACAGAACAGTTGGCTTTCCTATAGAAACAACTGTATTTAGAATTTTGGAGTGCTCATTTTTGTGCCAAGTTCTTTATCATCTGCATATATTTTAATTGTATTAAGGCAGCATGATAGAGAAGCAGCAACATAGATATTAAAGATAAGATCTCTGGTAGGTCACTTAAAACCTAATTAATCACTAGGTTATGTAACTGGAAGAGTTACTTTGAGTCCCAAAAAATAATGTAAAAGAATTTGAGCCATTGCATTTTTGTCTGCCTTCTACAGCACAATGTTTGTCCAGTGCCTTCGGAATGTTCTTTATATAAAAATCTGTAATTCGCTAAAGCTGATTTTTAAAAGTAAGATGTTATCACTATAGCCTGATATTTTTCTAATTAGAAGATTCATTTAAAAGCTTGTTCTGTTTCAAAATAAACCCTCTTACTGTGATGCCTGGGGAATATTCTTATTCCATTAGTAAATCACAATCAGATAAATAAAAACACATTTTAGAAGATATTCACGTTCTTTTCATGAAAACTGCCTTCCAATGTTTTTACTTACAAACTATAATACACACATGAAATTGACAGGTGTTTCAGACATCTTCTGACCTCAATACTGCTGTGAATACCGGCTGTATAATGCTTCCTTCTTCCAAATGACCATGTCCCTCAATTCGCCCAATGAAAGCTCGTCAGGAGTGATCCTACCACCCACTAAATTTAGCCATTCCTAAGTTTCAACATTGCAAACAGCATTTGTGGATTGCCTAACTAAGCATCAAACCCAGGGGCAGGCACAAAGGACACAAGGATAAATATTATTCAATTCCTGCCCTCAGAGCACTCAAAAACTATGAGTAAATATACACACACATACACAGCAGGCACATACACACATACACACACTGTGTAGTGCACTGCAAAATAAAAAGCAATATAATGAGTACCATACTTTTGGCATAAAAAATAAAATGATTCAAAAGTCTTAAAGATAAGAAATAAATTAGCAATAGGAGTTAGGATTTGCTGAATTAACTGTACCCTGACACAAAGTAGAATAATTGTGTTCTATAATCAGTAATTCTATCATATGAAGGAAAAAGATCACTCTCTGAGAAAACTTTACTCCCCACTCCCTCTGGCACATCTGCGCTTGGTTGGTACATCTTTGAGTATGTAGCATCTAGCTTTCTCATACATGGATTTGATGGCTCAGGGCTGGAGCTGACTGACAGAGACAGCTGAGATCTGCAGAAGGGTCCCAGTGTTGCTATGATGACAGAGCTCATCCTTCCAAATAGCTCAGTCAGGGTTTCTCAAATTGAACTACAGTCACAGGGCCGGAAACCCAGGTCCCTTTGAACTTTGGCCTGGCCTCACTCCTTTCCTCCAGTAATATTCATCATTCTATCCCGACTTCTCAGGTCAGTGTACACAATAAGTTCAAGCCTATGACCAAATTTGCTACAAATAAAAGAAATAATGGGTCCAAACTAGACTTATTTTAGTTAATTACACAAGGACACCTCGCTGAGCAGGCCCTGTGTTGCAAAACTCCAAGGGTTGCCACTCATACTAAGGCCGTGCTCCAGGGGGCGCCCTTGAGCCATACACCATCATAGTCTCTAACTGTTGCCCCAGAGGTTGTATTGCGGTACCCTACCATTGGGTTAGTGTGAACCAATCTTAAGGCATTTTACAATCCTTTCTAGAGCTCTCCAGGGTTAGTTTTCCCATTAAAAGAGATCCGCTATATATTTATATTTTAAAAAGTCTTGTTATCACTGAAACCATCCCTTTTTTCTCCCTCTCTCATTTCTTTGGAAAGCAAAGGATGGAGTGGTTTCTTTGCAGGAGGCAAAAACCCAGTTTAAGATGCCTGGTAAGCCTTGCTTAGAAAATAACAATTATATCAGATTCACTGTAACAGACTCAATTGCCAAATAAAAACTACTACATTAGATTTTGAACTTCTTTATATCAGGGATTTCTTCTCACCTGGTACTTTTGAACTGCACACACTACCTGGTGCATTGCATTTACTCCGTAAATGTTTTTATATTTAGCTACAAATTTTAAGTATTAGTTTATTCACACGAACCTAACAGGCTCTTTGTTTATAATATAATGTAGTATATATGTTGTCTTTTATTTCTTCCATTAAGATAAAGGTTTCTATAATTGTGAGTGACCTTTCCCAAATTATTTTGAACTATTTAAGCTGCACTGCAAAAAAAAACAAACAAGCCTGATTCTCCTAATTTCATAATGAAACTGACTATTGCATAAATCTGTGAAATGCAACATTTACCGGGATTTGAGTCAATGTCCATTTCCAACACAAAGGTAGGCACTCCCACGTGTCCAGGGCTATGCAGTGACTCTAACACTACCAAGCATTTCTTCACTGAGCATTGTGCAAAGCACTAGAATTATTCCTGTAGGAGGGCAGCAAAAGGAAAACCCTTGCCTTTATGGACATTATAATCTCAGTTAAGAGAACTAACGCATACAGAGGAATGCCCTAAAAACATTATTACAGCTTCTGAAACATAAAGTAACAGAATAAGTTGATTCTTCAAATTCTACAATGGCATAGTTTTACCAAATACTAACTTTTCTTCTTTCTCCAAGTTACACTGCATCCTGAAATTTTTAAATAATTATTACCCATGCCTGAGAAATGATCAAACATTACTTACGACAGTACTGAATTTATAAATTTTCCAGGATCACAGTTTTTATATTTATATACCAATAAATCCTTATAACACATTCTAGATTCTCACCATTAAGAAGCAGTTTATAAAATCATTTGGTCCCTTAAACATCAATAGAAGCAGTGATATTATAAAACATATGAAATGGTACACGCAGTCTAGAAGCCACTGAGATACACAAAAAATTGTGTATCATAAACTTAAAGGAAAAAAACATGACTGAGTTTCATGGCCAGCCTTTTAAAATTCATAATTTATTTTTTAACATCTAAAAACTATATTGGTTGCAAAGTAACATTGACTATCTCCATCCTTTCAGGGCTGCTGGAATTTATGATCTCCTACCAAAACTGAAGTAACCGTAACTCTTACTATGGGGAACTTTGAAAAAGAGGTAAAAAGGAAAATAAAAATAAGATAGCTTCTAGTCTGTTGAAATTGCAACAAGCAACTGGCCGAATGAAACATTGCTTTTAATCCCAGAAAATCAGTTTCAGGGAGTTTCTGTGATATATTATGCTTCTAATGCTTTATGACATAACATGCCCACATTCCTCTGTTTAATTCAATGGATATTTTTTAGCCAACTGCTACAAGATCAAGCCAAAGACTTATTCCAGCTCCTACTAGACTCCAGTGTAAGTGGTTGAAAGCCTGTGGCCTCCAAAACCACAGTTGACATCTCAAGGATTCAAATACCTCCAGTATTCATGGAGCTTCATGCGTTTTGTCTGTAAAATCTAATTTCTCAAAATTTATCATCCATGTGTTAACATCTTAATGAAAATTAGGTAAAAGATAACTTTTTCAATAGTACATTTTGGGCTATGTGGACACACCTCCTGAGAAATGGAAATTCAGTCAAGTGGGGAGATTTTCATTTAAAACGTCTAATTTCAGTCTAGCAAGATACTATCTGTGGCAAAGGAACAGCAATTTTAAGATCAAATTGCTTATTGCCTTTGAAGGTCAAAAGGGGCCAAACTTTTGTGATCAAAAAGGATCATAGTAAATGATAATGGAAAGATGGTCAAGATCATATTTTTAAAAATTTTTGGTAAGGATTCTTCAGTCTTAACATCTCTAATGTTTAATAATTATTATGTTAAATTTTTACTATTTTCTAACTCTTTAAGCAAGAGATGGGATCAAAATGACAGAGTAAGAATTCATAGAAGCACCCCTATCCCACCCCAAACCCATACAAACAACAGAAACATGTTTGAAATATAAAGAAGTTCACAAAGCTAGTGGAAAACAAGGCATGACCTAAGTGAACAAGAAAGTATAAAAAAAACTTTTTTAGATTTTGACTTAATATATAAATACATATTTTTACAGATGGGGTCTTGTTATGTTGCTCAGGCTGAACTTGAACTCCTGGGCTCAAATGATCCTGCTGGACTCAGCCTCCCCAGTAGCTGGGACTACAGACACATGTCACCATGCCCAGCAAAAATTATTTAAATGACAGAATGCCAAAAGGCTAAAAACAATTTTAAATAAAAACAGTGGCGAACGGCCCCAAGATAGCTGCAAGATTTTGGGGGAGTAGGGTACACTGCCAATTAGAGGAGTAGAGGTGGCCCACAGGCTATGGGTGGTTGAATACCAGTGTGCTCCAAAAAAGGGGAGAAAAGAGAGTTTAAAAGAAAAACAGACAGACCTAGAGGATAGGTAGAAATCCTTAAACACGTAAGTAATAATAGTAGTTCACAAAACAGAGAATAGATACAGCAGACTGGAGGAAATGCTTCAGTAAATTATAACTGAATATTTCTCAAACCTAAATAAAAGCATTAGCCCTCACAATCAAAGGAATGAGGGATTTTAGAGGAAAATAAGCAGACACAGATCAGTTAATATTAGAATTAAACTGAATTGTCAATAATATTTGATACAAGAAGATGGTGGGACTAGATATTTAAGGTCATAAAATATACCACTTTGAACTTAAAATTCTCTTTTCTTTTTTTAAAATTGATATATCAGAGTTGTACCTATTTTGGGGGTATATGTGACTCTTTTTATACATGTATATAATGTGTAATGATGAAGTCAGGGTAATTGGGATATCTATCACCTCAAACATTAATCTTTTATGTGTTGGAAAAAACACAGTTTTTCTCTTCTAGTTATTTTGAAATATGCAATAAACTATTAACTATAATTTCCCTACTGCACTATCGAATATTAAAACTGTTTCCTTCTATCTAACCATATTTTTGTACCCATTAACCAACTTCTTTTCATCCTCCAAAACCGAAAATGCTTTACTCCCAAGCTATAATTCATATTTTAAAAGCAAAATAAAGACATTTTCAAGTATGTGGGATTCTAAGTCTATTACTGTCAGACACTATCTGAAAGAATCACTACAGGAGGTATTAAAGTATAATAAAAAAATGAATACAAGAGGAAGACCAAGCGAAGATGTAATGGTGAGCAAAGAAACAGTAAGATGTATGATAAAGTACCAATAAGTATGCATTGTAATTTTTTAAATTCCAGTAACAATTTAGAATTTAAATCACAGGTGCTATCAACAGGAGAAGTGTCAAAAAAAAAGAAGAAGAAATTAAAGTGTTCTAAGATTCTGGTCTTGTTCTCGGGAGAATATAACTCATAGCATGCTGAGAATACAAAGTAAGAAACATTCTTGACTCAATAAATGGAAGCTGCAAGAACTGCACAGCATAGTGACCACAGTTAATAGTAATGTGTTGTATATTTCAAAATTGCTAAGAAGGTAGATTTTAAATGTTCTCACAAGAAAGAACTGATAAGTATGTGAGGTGATGGATATGTTAGTCTGATTTAATCATTCTACAATGTATACATGTATCATAACATTACATTGTGCCTCACAAATATATACAATTATTTGTCAAACAAAAATAAAATAACATTAAGAAAAAAGTCAAGAGCAACCATCATATTTCCTGGGGAAAATTAGTTAGATATAACAATATACTGGACTTTTTCATTACATAGGCTTATAATTTTTTTTAAAAAAAAGAGTGGTATAACACTTAAAATGAAATGGACACATTTTAAGGAAGAAACTGATAGTTGCCTACTCAATAGTACTTTCTCCTTTTTCTTTTATAACAAACTTCAGATTTTCCCACAGACTCACATTAAAAAAGTTATTTCACATGTAATGTTAGCAAGGATGTAAGGAAACGGGTACTCCCCTGTTGAAGGGAATAAATTGGTATAACCTCTTTGAAGGGCCATTTTTTTCTGTCCTATTAAAATTTTAAATGTGCATACACATTGATCCAAAAATTTTTCTTATCCAAATCCACCCTGGAGATATATATGTATGCATGTAGACATATAAGAAGATGTTCACTGTGGCACTGTCATAGTGTAACTTGGAAACAAATGTCCATCAGAAAGAAAATGGTTTAACAAACTAAAGTTTCATACTCGTCACTCATTCACAAATATTTATTGAACACCAATTATGTGCCATTCACTGTTCTAAGGCCTTGGGGATGTATTAGCGAACAAATTCCGAAAATAAACCTTTCATTCTAGGGGAGGAAGACAGACAATGAAGAAATAAATCTATTACATGTCAGGTAGTGATAAATATAAAGAAAAATAAAACAAGTTAAGGGGAAACAGAGAGGGAGAATGAATGGGAGGATATAGGAATTGGAGAGGAACATCAAGGAACTTCTGATGAGGCTGTATTTGAGTAGAGACTTGAATAAAGTAAGGAAATGAGGCAAGAAAATATTGAGGACTGGAGCTTCTCAGTCAAGGAGACAGGTGGGTTTGTGTTCCACGTGTTCCAGAAACATCAAGACACAGCCAGTGTGAGCAGAAAGGAGTGGGTAAGGAGGAGGATGCAATGAGAGATGAGGTGGCCATACTCCATAGATGCCATCAAGTAAGAATTTGGGATTTTATTCTAAGTCTACTGGATAACATATAGCTATTAAAATTAATAATGTAAGTATATATGCCCTGGTATAAAGAGCCTGCAGGACACACAGACTAACAAATTTGCAGAACAATACATACCTGTTAACACCTTTTATATTAAAAAGACACACACACAAGACAAACATAAAATGTTCTATGTGTATACATATATATGTATGTGTGTGTATATGTGTGTGTGTGTGTATGTATATGTGTGTGTGTGTGTGTATATATACATATATAAATGCATTTTTTAAAGCTGAAGGATAACATTTCAAAGAGGAAACATTAGTTCCTCTGGAAAAAACTCTGGGAGAGAGAAAAGCAGTCAAGAGGAATTTTGGTAAATCTACACACTTTTAAATTTCTTTATTATGAGAATGAATACATGTATTATTAAATTAAAAATTAGACTAAAAAATAAAGATCATCTTTAACCATCCAGCAAACTTTTGTATACCTAAAAGACTGGGTATTGTTACTATACTCTCTTCCAGATGAACACTTTGGAATCTTACAATCTGCATATAAATTGTTCATGAGTATAATTACCCAAAAAGATTGCCTTTTTCTAGACAACTGTATCTGTCTTTGTGAATGTGTGCGTATGTGCTTATATATATTTATGCATTTATATAAAAATACATAGCAAATTTATGCATTTATATCTAAATATATAAATACTGTATCATAAATGTTTGTGGCTGGGCCATTAGCATGAGATGGTAACAAATATAGAAAGTAATTAATGAGAAATCATAACTAAAATCATCAGTGACTATTGGTGCAGAGATAACAGTTGTATAATTTTTGACACAATAATGTGTCCAACAGGACAACAATTTCCAGACTTACAGAAAAGTGAATCAGTGAGGCATCCCTTTACAACAACTCCTGACTCAGGGAAGCACAGAAATAGATATGGCACTTGTGTACCTTCCTGGAAATGCAATATTTTAGAGGGATACTGATAATTAAGTTGAAGGCATAGTCCCCTAAATTATATCTGAGTGTATCAGAGTGGAAAATAATGTAAATAATCTGATGACTGGGTATCGATAGTCCTAGCAAATTCATTTTCTTATTGCTAAGTAGTTCATAAACACTCTGTATAGAGACAAGGATTATACAGAGAAGTGATGTACAAGACTGCAGAAATATTGGTGCTCACTCCTTTCTATCAAAGCGTCTATTCTCAGAGGAATTTTTTAGTTCCTCTAAAATGGCATTCAGACATTTTGCAACTTTGTTGAAATACTTGAATAATTTTATTTACAATGCTTCCAAGTAATTATCTTAATTACAAAAAGTCAAATATGTAACATTACCTAATTTCTAATTCACAGACACTGCCATAGTACATGATATGAATATGTTAAATCCCGTTTAAGTTTTATGTGAATGTATGTAAGCTGTAGTTTCTCAAGATTATAGCTCCAAAATATATTGCTCAGCTCTAGGCTCAAATCTAGGTTCCTGCCACTTAAGAGTATAATGTCCTTGGGAAATCTGCACTTTATATATATATTAAAATGCTTAACACCATTATTGGCATGTATATGGTGGTTCTCCTTTCTGTAGCACAACACAGATGGTAAAGAGAGACAATGGAAAAAAGAAAGCAACACTCATCCATAAAATACTTGTAAAAGACACAAAGAAAGATTTGGCTAGTGAACTCTTTGGCAGAATTAAACCCGAGAAATCATAAGTTGGAACAAAAATTTCCATAACACCTCTCTGACCTTCATGGCAAATTACTCATCTTTTAATTTTATTCAATAACCACACACACACACACACACACACACACACACACACACACAGAGGGCTGTCTGTGGGCCAGACACCATGATTCATACCAGTAACAAAGGGAAAAAAGATATATTCCATGCTCTCTAAGGGTTGGTGGGTTGGGAGATACTCAGATAATACTTCTCAGAATATTAAAAAAGACTATTCAAGAATCGCGGGAGAGAAAAGAGTTGGAGGGAGACACCAATGACATCTGGATAATAGTGTCCATTTTGTTCCCTACCTTTGCTGAAGCTTTGAATACACAGTATATATGAACTTTTATGGCACACTTAGAGGACCAGTGTCCTGGAAAGAAAACTTAGGAACTAAACAAGAGCAGGAAGAAAGGTGATTAAGACAAGGTAAAAAACCAAGCAAAGATGAAGTACAAGCCTATGAAAAATCTAAGATGTGGTCTTGCCAAATATTTGGTAATTCTATACTTTTCTATGAATTTACTTGCATAGTAATAATACTATGATCATTTTATTAACTTCTAAGAGATGCTCCCACCTAATGCTTGTTGCAGTCTCACATCCATCTGACTTCCAGCTCCTTGCTCCCATCTCCTCCCACTAGCCAATCCAATTGCAGCTATTTTTTTTGAGTAGTGACACAATATAGTAGAAGAATCATGGTGAAAATGTAGGTGTGCATTCAATTTTGCTTCAGCAACTACACATTAGCTAATATGCCTTGAAGCGCACCATGTTCCAGCCCTCCATCAAGTGATTTACTCTCACATGCCCTTGAATTCTTATGTAAGGTAGAGACTATTGTTATCCTTTATCTTAATGTTGAAGAAACAAGAACCCAGAGAGAGTTCATGAGCATGCCCAAGGTCTCACAGTTTAAAATGTCATAAATGGCTTATCCAAATTCTATGATCTTAAATATTACCAGATACGTGTTCCACTGACATACTCATTGATATGGTTTGGCTCTGTGTCCCCACCCAAATCTCATCTCGAATTGTAATCCCCATTATCCCCAAGTGTCAAGGGAGGGACCTGGTAGGAGGTGATTGGATCATGGAGGTAGTTTCCCCCATGCTGTTCTTGTGATAGTGAGTGAGTTCTCACGTGATCTGATGGTTTTATGAGTGTTTGACAGTTCCTCCTTCACACTCTCCCTTCCTGCCGCCTTGTGAAGAAGGTGCCTGTTTCCGCTTCTGCCATGATTGTAAGTTTCCGGAGGCTTCCCCAGCCATGTGAAACTGAGTCAATTAAACCTCCTTCCTTTATAAATTACTCCATCTTGGATATAACTTTATAGCAGTGTGAGAATGGACTAATACACTCATTCGGCAAATATTAGATAATTACTACATGCGAGGTTCTAGTGCCTGGCACTCAGAAATACATGGTAAAGATATTGAACTAGACTGATCCAAATTGAAGTTTTGTCAGGCTGGTGACATGAGGAATAGAATTGGGGAATACTTTCAATAGAGTATGGAAGGTGTGGTTCATGGAATTTAAGAGGAGTGAGAAAGGAAGGGAACAGGGGTAAGCTGATAGGTAAGAAAAAAATTGAGGAGCCAAAGGCTGAAGAAGAAAGGTTGTTTTGACAGTAATCATGTCAGAAAGCTGAAAGAAGAGGTTGTGATCCAAGGTTGGGATGTCAGTGTTAATAGTATCAGGTGTGTAGCTACTGTGTAATTAGGTGAAAGTCATCAGGGACAAGGGAGTTGAAGCTTCCAGAGGCCAGGGGCATGGCAGCAACTAGAGGGAGAAAGAAAATGTGACCTAGGTGCTTAGTTGTTCAATGTGTGAGAGGGAGTGATGGTGAATTAAGAAATGGACAGGAAAAGGAAGAGTAGCAGATAGGATGGTGAAAGCCTTAATGAGGAGGGGTTTTACGTAACCTTTTAGAACAGAACTTATATCAACTAACTTTTATTTTTGTAACAGAGTTAACATGTTTTAAATATTGCCTAGATGTGTTTTCACTTCTCCTCAGAAAATCATGATTTCCAGCAGATATTCTGACAGTATAACACCATGGAAGCAGAGAGAGAAAGCTCTTTGGGATGAAGAAGGACATGACACAGGAAGCCCTTGTAGAACTGGAGGAGGAAATGAAACGCTGCCATATCTGGTCCTGGTGATTGCAGGAGTAGAGGAGAGACACAGGCAAGATCAAAAGGTCAGATGCATAGGTCCCTTACTTTCCCACTGTTGGGAGGAGCATGACATTATGAAAACATCCAATTGGATGTGGGGAGCTCTAAAAAACACGGGACAGACTGGTTAGTGGCATGCTTCCCTGTGTGTTGGCTGAGGAAGTGCTTTACATGCCCATGGACAGCCTTGTATGCCAAACAGCAGACCCACAAGTACAAGAAGGTGGCTCAATGGGTGAGCTGAGTTAGACCTTCTGGCTCCCTATGCTCTCTTTAGGGACTGCAGGGAGTCCACAGGTTTCTATATGTCCCAGGGACGAGAGAAGGTGCTAACAGGGCTGGATGTGAGATAAAATAAGCTGAGTATGCAGGCAAACTGCTGGGACCAGGGATGTCAGCCATAAGTGCTTGCATGGTACCCAAACTGCAGGTCATGGCCTGCAGTTTAAAATCTATCTCAGCAGCCACTATTTCCAAAAATAGACCAGCCACTGCACAGCAAGGACCCAGGAAGGTCCAGATGATGTGGACTGGTTATGTGGCCACTATTTCTCCTGCTAAGAGTTCATGGAGGAAGGCCCTTTCCCCCACACAACCAGATGTCACTTGAAGAGGAACGGGAAAGGGAGACATATAAAAGACTGAATATTCATTTGGAAAAGACCAAGGTATCCAAAATAGGTTACTGAAGTTAGAAGATAATGTGATACCATAAATTGTCAAGTCAAAAAGGTTTGCCTTCTCAATTCTCTCCAATCAGACCCTTCACAAACCCCCACTACTCACTGCAGAAGATCAGCTCACGTACAGAACAGTAGGTACCTCCATTTTCTTGGCAAATATGCACACGATGGGCATGTTTACAGTTTCCATGCACAAAACTATAAAAGCATTTCTTCCAAGTTATCATTATTGGTATTAAAATACTTTTAAACCAAATTTTCTATGCCTTGATTTCTTTTTATTCCTTCTAGTCATATATCCCTACATCATCAAAAAGTCTTCCCTGCTTTCATATTTATTTTTTGCTGCTTTTCATTATTTGTAGGTCACATACTTTCTTAAATTGATATAATACAAGTTGTATGTATTTAGCTTCTATAATCTTTCCAATAGATCTTTATGTTCCCTTAATCCCATTTTTCCTACAATACATATCATTTTTTAATATTTAATCCTTACCAGGTATAGAAGGAGATAGAAAAGAATACTAAGTTAGATGTCTCTTTAAAATAGAGTGGAAACAAATTATCTTTGACATGTCACATACCACACATCAGCCTTCTCAGCTATTATATTACATCATAAATATTTATAATATGATCCCCACTATCATTTTTCTCTCCATCTACTTAGTTTCCAGAGTTAGACTTGAGTTTAGCTTCCTCAAAACTTGCTGCACAAAAGTTCAAAAGACTTCCTATTTACTTTTTCCCATTAACTCCCTGCAAATGTTTAGATTTCCTTGTACAAAGTAGCAGTTTACACATATAACTAAGTGGGGATCATTCCTTGGCTGGAAATTCAAGGGGCTTGCCAAAATAAAAGCTCCAGTGTTTCCATTATTCCCATGAAAATTTGTTTCAGCTTCACTTTTCCTCCAAAGAGATGAACACTTACATGTGCTATTCCAAAATGAATGCATTAACCCCCATTTCTATCCCAATTCTCTCACAAACACACCTCAATTCTTATTTGAATAAGAATTATGATCATCTCAAAGTGGCTTTCAAGGGATTCACCATAAATGTATATTTTAGCAGGAAACAGAAAATCAGTACCATATTCACTGGAAGTAAATATATAAAAGGAGAATCGCTCATCCCCAATGGATCTAATGTGTCCATGGATCTACAGTAGTAAAAATAATGAGTAGTAGAGGGCCTACCTCAAGCTTCCACCAGGCAGCTCTTCACAGTGAATTACACTGGGCCTAATGATGCCAATCTGCCTGTTGAGTGGAACTCCCAATAGGCTTCTCATGGAAAACACTGACAGCCTCAAGTATAGAGAAAGGCATAGTGAGAAAAAAATCACTTCAACTAATCAGTACCGTTTGCTACCCAGACAAATAAATAATACAGAGTTCTGTAACTTTTCAAATCAATTACACTACGCACACTATATGTTCATCAGCATTCTCACTAATATTTACTGAATCAAAAGCCGTGGTGATCATATTAGTGTTATTAATCTGAGCTATTGTGTTTGTAACGTGGGATGTTCTAATTCTATCATCCCCTGTGTCCTTCAGAATGAAGATTCTTAATGTAGAAGGAAAACACAGATGTAATACACAAGAAATGAAACAAAAACACATAGTTCTGAATTTAAATTACAAGTATTATTGTTAATATATGTATACATAATAGGAAAGCCTGGAAACAATGACAAATCCTGTCACAGTAAGCACCTCTAGGGCCCAAATTACGATCTTGAAATACCATTTCCAACTAAAAGAAATGAAGACTTTTTGGAGGAATGGCTTATTCCCTATTTAGGGCAGAAAATGTACAGACAACCTCAGAGTATCTTAAAATAGACAACAAGGAAGCTCTCAGAGACTACCAGAATCATATTAATAGGATTCAGGGACCAACCTGAAGAGGCTCCTACTGACCAAAGATGTGGAATGAAGGCAACAGCTGGAAAGTATGCAGAATTAGAAGAGAAGAGGACCTAGACTCTGGAAAATGTTGATATTTACTGGCCAAGTAGAGACTATACCAGTAGAGAAGAAATCGACTGAGAGGCAAGGGAAAAGAAAACAGAGAGGCTGTTATAGCATAGAAACCAATGGAGAACAGTATCTCAAGGAGGGTGTGGTCATTGACATCAAATATTACTAAGAATTCAAATAAGGTAAGGACTGAAACACAACCAATAGATTTAGCACTTTGGCACCCCTAGCTAGAGCTATGGCATAGGGCCAATCAAAATATTTGAGTGAGATCTATAAACCATATGCCACAGGGCTTAGACATTTTATTTGTATGGCAAAACATCTCCAAAACGAGTATGAGTCAATCTGGGGTATGCATGTCTATACATGTGTTGGTGGGAACAGGTAGGAGTGAAAGAGTTTACAGAGAAAAATGGCCAACTATGTCAATCTATTGAGAAAGACTAATAAATAGCAGGACAGTAATTCATAATAAGGAGACCACTCGTGTCTAAACTCAAGTCTCGCTATTTCAACTGTGCCAGAAATGTGGGCATTTTGAGAATTCATAGATATCTTAAAAATGCTTTTAAATACCTGAGAATAGTAAAATACACCAAAAAGCAAAAAATCTATTCCCCAAAGTGTAGCTTATATAAAGAAAGAATTCATGAATGTGAAAGTGAAAAGGCCTGGGTTGAAGAAGGAAGCAACTGCAGTTCAGAATAAATATAATAAGGGAAATGTTCTCATGGGCAAACGTCTCTCTCTCTCTTTCTTTCTGTGTGTGTGCGTGCGTGTGTGTGTGTGTGTGTGAATATATTTATTTAGGAAACCTTCTATTCTACTTTTCAAACCCTTATTCTGTCCTATCTAGGCTGTCATCTCAGAAAAGATTGCTAATTGATTGATCTTCCTGTCTCCAGTTTGCCCTTACACCAATTCATCTACCAAAAGATGTCTAAATTTCTCTCTCTGAAGAAATGCTGTGCTAATGTTGGTCGCAGTAAAACTCCAATGGCTCCCACCACCTACCAAGGAAATTTCAAAGCCCTCCATGACATAGATCCTTTCCAAAACTTTATGCTGATGCTGCAGCTCAACTGGAAAACTCATTTCCTTCCCTTTCCCTTTCTTCTGTATCTCCACATGTCAAGGTCTTGGTGATTATTAAAGCCCAAGAAAAAGTAAATCTTTTAATGAAGCATTTCCTATTCATCTCACTTCTGTGTGATAGCTTCCTTCTCTGGATCCCTCTATTACTCATTCTGCCTCTTTTATAGAATTTTCAAAATACAGCCTTATTTCATGTTTACCAGAATAGAGTTTATCTCATCTACTAAATTTTGCATTCCTTGAAGATTGGGTAAATATCTTACTCTCATGTGCATACCTTATAAGGAGCTATAAAAAGCCTTGAATCTGGTACCTGCTGGATAAAGCCTTAATAAAGTGAAAAATAATATATGTAAAATGAGAGAAGCTAAATTTTAGAGGTTCTTAGGGAGTATATATAGAGTACAGTTACAGAACCAAAGAATCTGACTACCCGTGAATATGCTAAAATATCAACTTATCTTGATACTTCAGACAAAAGTTAAATTTAAATCCTAAAAGATGGTTTAGTAGCCAGATGACCAGATAAAGATAATAGCCAGCCAGTAAGCTACATGAAGTATAAAACCACACCACATTCACGTTTGGTTCCCAAGACAATGTTGCATTTCACCTGGCAGATAGTAGGATATCAATAAATAATATTATTTAGTAAATTCATTAATTACTTCACTGAAATACTTATGAAGCATATCAGTGTTTCAGGGGGTGTTTTGGTGCTTGGGTTATAGCAGAGTATATAATAGGCAAGATCCTTGCCTTCATGGGGCTTACATTCTCATGACAATGGGCAAGCAAAACAAATGAACACGATACCTGTAGTTATAATTACCTGAAGTCATCAAAAAAACAAAACTGGAAGATGGTGATAGAGGGTGTCTCGGAGGAAGGGGACTAACCGTATATTGGATAGTGTGGGGATCCTCATGGATGAGGGGACATTTGTACTGAAAGGTCAACGGCAAGAAAGCCAGTCATGGAAACTTACAGAGGGATCTGACACCATGTCAATCAGCAGATTGCTAGTATCAGCATCAAGTAAACAACATCAGACCTCAGGGAAACAGGGGAATTGCCATGTCCAAAGGGCCAAGACTGCAAAACACCACCTATGCTGCTTGAGTACCTGCCAAAAGAGATCCTGGTTCCATCCTTGGAACCTTGCCATGAAAGAAGAGGGCTCAATCTCTGCAGCCATTTCAACAGAGAAAATGACTCTTAAAGTATCACCAGTGACAAGAGAGGAGAGCAAGCTGAAACGGATATCGGCAGTGAATTTTCCTCAGTACTGAATCACATCAATGACTTCAAACACCACATGGACAATAGATTTAGTGCAGTGAATAAGACTC
The DNA here is from genome assembly GCF_028858775.2 of Pan troglodytes. Taxonomy (NCBI): domain Eukaryota; kingdom Metazoa; phylum Chordata; class Mammalia; order Primates; family Hominidae; genus Pan; species Pan troglodytes. Next base: position 108,999,136 of record NC_072402.2, on the reverse strand, counting down.
TCAAAGCACTGACAAACGACACTGAATAAAGCCTTAGGGTATCTGATAGGAAATTGGAGAAACTTCAAACCAACATACCCTTCATGCATTCAAGAACCATGCAAGGAGTTCTTTACCTGCTGGGAAGTTTTATGCATCTATGCATCGTTGGGAAACTACTAGGTCCTCCACCAGTTGTTTATACATCGACCACCCAGGCAGCTGACATCACCATCGGCACACCAAACCCCTGGAGCGACTGGTAACCACTGCACATGGAACAGAGCCACTGCTGAACCAAGATAACTGCAAATCACACCAACAAAGCTGACAATCCCCAAGGCACCTATGCAACACCTGCCACCATCTTGCAGCAGGACCACAGACAACAACACAACTCCACCCACAACTCCCACCAAACCAAGTCAACATCACACCAAACTACATTTAAAAAAGAGAGCCAGTCATGCAAAAATTGGGTAGCAAAACTGTCCACGGAGAGAGAACAATAAGGGCAAATGCCCTAGGAAAGTAGTAAGCTTGGCAGTTTCAAAAGACAGAAAGGACAATGTTCCTGGGAACTCATAAACCAGGGGAAGAATGGGAAGAGGTGAGGTGGCTTTTTTTTTTTCTATGAGAATGCTTTATTAGGCAAAACCACATACTATGAAAGTGCTTTAAAATGCAACAGGAGGAGATGTGAAGACACAAAGAAAAAGTACATAGTGACATGTGGCTATCAGAATATACTAAGTACAGAATCCACACTGCTTCCACCCTTTACAGAGTCTAGAGCCTATTTTGGGGGTTTTGAGAGCCACAGTTAAGAGTTTGGAATTTATTCTGAGCACACTGGAAAGCTATGGGAGGGTTATACAGCTATCAATCAGAACAATTTGGACTGGTTTACATTTTTTAAAGTTTATATTAAAAATGGATCATAGCAGGATGCCCAATAAAGAGATTATTTCAATAGGCCATTTGAGATGTAGGGTGTTGAACTGGATTAGGGTAGAGATGAAATGGACATGGCAATGATGATAGGGTTTGGAAGAAGTAGACTGCTGTGGGAGTAATAACAGAAAAGAAATGGAGTTGTGAAGAAATCCGGAAATAAAAGTGAAAATAAAAGTAGAGAAGTAAATAACAGTATTTCCCAAAGAGCTCAAATTATTTATTGTCCCTTAACAGCCTTCACTGGCCACTCAGTCAGAGCCCTGACCCAATTCCTATCTTTCCTTCATTTTCCTCATTCCACACAACTTTACCATTAACAATAATTATCATGTATATAACATAAAAGTTCCAGTACTGCCTGAAGATCACCAGCTGTATTTATGAAATATATTTCACATAATAGGTATGGAAAACTGATAAAACACCTTTCCACAGAGTGAAAAAAGGAAAATCACCTGACATAGTCAAGATTTATCATTGAAAGTGTTCCCTTTAGAAAAATGGGGACATGAACTAAAATCTCTTTTCGCTGTCTTACTACTTCCTTTCTCTTCAGCTATCTGCCCTCTGGCTTAGTATGATTCACTTATATTAGAAACAACTCAGCCAGGGGGTTAAATTATCACTTTCTATGTTGCCAAAAGACTCACTCTAAGGGATACTTCTATGACAAAGAGAATGCAATGATACAAACCAATCAAACCAAAGTATCTGTCTGTGTGATAAATACATTCACCTTTAATAAATAGTAAGTCAGAAGAAAGAAAAGTAGTAATTGCAAAGCATTTATTTTGAAGTGTATTTCCGTTTTTGTTCAAAAGGACAGAACCTGGGAGACAAATTGTTCACAATTGTAGCATATTATTACAATCTATGTATAAATTCCCTTAATAATAGCAACTGCCCTATTGCATAACCGATTTCATTGTTATTGATGGAATATAAAAAGCCACATGAAAGCAAGTAAAGTGGGTCATTATTTACTTTTTAGTTTATATTTATGCATCTGGAAAAGATGGCCATAAAATCCCCCTCAGATTGATTCAACTTTAGACAGGCTTCTTCCTAAGGCCTCTGACCTCCTTTTTAAAATGTGTTTCCTTTAGAAAACTTTCCATTATAAATTCTTGCTCTGCTACTTTAAGACATAAATATTCTACAACCCAGGAATGTCTTTCTCAAGAACCTGGGAGCCATCCCTTTTGACATGTAATCAAGAAAGATAGTGCCCTCTCAGCCTCTGTAGGAAAGTGGGAGCCTAACTTCAATAAGCACCAATGGCCCAATCATGTTGATCAGCCCTCCACTAACATCCTCCCGTAATTTTCCACCAGCTCACCCCAGTGCTTAGAAACTCCTCCCCCTTCGGTTTAGTGGAGTTGAGTTCAATCCTCCTCTATTGCAATTTTCTTGAATGTCTTTTTTTTTTTTTTTTGCCCGTTTAGCTAGTCTAGTGCAATTTTTCTTTTACACATCAAGTGCCAGAATGAGGACCTTAAACTGTGTCTCTACTGCCTGTGAAGGTATGTCAGCAGAGTGAGGGGCTCAGAAACCCATGTAAGGTGCTAGTGAATGAACACAAGGATGACTCTGCAGACCTAAGACCTCAAAAGTATTAAACTCTCAAAGATAAGGACTTCTCCTTAATATCCCAGGCTGTGTACCCCAAAGAAAAGAGAAGGCTTGCTGCACAAGTTTTGCCTCTGGACAATGGCTAAGCATGTAAAGAGGAAAAAAAAATACTTTTAAGAAGATCATAGTCCCCAGATTGGCACATATCCCAGCCCCAGAGAGCCTAAACTGGTTCACAAGGGGAGAGGAGCAGTAAGGAACAGTGAGTCATAGGCAGGGCCCCATACCTGAAGGGGTAAGAGGCAAATTCTGCTTGTAATCAATGCATAAGTCATTAGAGAATACAACAGAAGTAGGGATGGAGGGCATTCTCTCCAACTTTTGCATGATAAACGTGATATTAAAATTTTAAAAAAGATGGCTCTTTTCCAACTTTGGAAGCAGAAAATGTCATTGTGGTGACCTGGAAAAAAAAAAAAAAAAACTATTAGGGTCAGAGAAGGAAACTATAAGGATATTGAGGTGAGGAAAATGAAGATAATTATTGCTATGGTTGTTTGTGATTACATGAGGCTATCCTCGAAACCTCAGAGATCCGGAAGGGAAATACCTAGAGGAAGGAGTACAGCCCAGCTGCTATAGGGTGACAGCTACATTCCTAGACTGGTGCAGCTGGGTAATGTGCGCTACGCTTAGCAAACAATAACTAGTGCATATTATGCACCAGACATTGTGCTAAGTGTTAGAGCTACAAAGATGGAAGACGACAGAGGCTCTCAACATCCTAATGGGGTCTAATATTGTGGAAATAATGTAATGTTATCAATGGTAATAGGAGTATGGAAAGTACTGTGGAAAAAAGGCAATAACTGAGTTTGGGAATAATCAGGGAAATCTTCACTGTGTATGACATCCAAATTGTGTCTTTAAGGATAAAGTGGTTCACCAGATGGACAAGATATGAGAAAGGGCATTCTAGGAAGAAAGACAATCTGTTTTAGGATGGGGGCCTCGAAAATTAAGGTGACTGTTGGAATGGCTGCCTATTTACATATTTTGAAAGGTAGGGTGAGAGCAGATTGTAAACTGTCTTAAGAACTATGACTGAGACAACCAGCTTTTAATTATAAAGGTAATTTTGAGGATAAAAGATAATCAATGAGTAGGATGAATGTTAAGGAGATGAAATTAGGGACCAGGACACATATTAGGTTATTCCAGAAATAATATAACTGAGAAAGGTTGACGGTTTCAATGAAGATAGTAGCAGTAGGGGTATAGATAAGGTGCAGGATCTGAGGAATCTTTAATGGTTAGGAAATAAGGGAGTAAATTGGAAGATAAGGAACGAACAAAACCTAAGAAAAGATTGAGGCTACCTCCTTGAGAGACTGGAAGTGTAAGAAAAGACAGGAAGAGAGGCAGTGTTTCTGGAGGAGGATAAAATATTCAGATTCAAAAATCAGGCCTACAGCTCAGAAGAAAGCTAGGGACTGCAGATGCATATTTAAGACAAGAACACTGGGTTATAACTGAAAATACAGGAAGATAAGAGACAAGAGGCTGAGGGGAGAGCCTTGGAGAAAGCCCACACTTAGCCAGTAGGTGAAGAAAGAGAAACCAGTGAAGAAGGCAGAGGAGGATCAATGAGGTATGCAGGAGATTTTACCAGCAGACATGGTGTAGGTGGGGCCAAAGGAACGAATTTCAGAAGGTTTGTATAATGAAGACTATGAAATGCCAGAAAGATATTGACTAATGTAAGGACTGAAAATGTTTCTGCTGAATTTGGCCAATATAAGGAGATCTTACTGTTAGCAGCTTTAGTGACCTGATGAGACAGAATCAAGATTGACCCAGACAGTGAAGACAATGAGAGATCAGGATGGGGGAACACAAGTGAACAGACATGACCTTCAGGAATGTGAATCATCAAGGGAACAAGAGATACATTTATTTTGTCTTTCAAAATTCTTTTCGGCTATTATTTATGACATTAAAAGAATTTATAGAACTTACCAAAGAATTTATTGTACAAGTGTATTTAATCGATATGTTCTTAAGAAATGCTTTATAAATTACTTTCTGCTTGATTCTTCTAAAGTGTTCAGAAACACTGGATGTCACTTTTGATTGATCTTCAACTGGCATTTTTCCTAACACATATGTTTTATATTTTTCTACTCCCAGAACCTGTCAGGTTGTTAATGATCTATAAAAATCCACTTTCACACCCTACAGGAATTCACTCTTAAATGAGTCACAGGAAATCATTTGTTAATGTGAAGGGTCCTTCTGTAATATTTTTAATTAGTTTTATACAGGGGAACTTTTTGTCAGTCACATTTTCTTAATTCAAACCAGAACACGTAGGAGATACCACATATAAGTTTGGCATTTTTTCAAAGGACACCAATGACTTGGAGCAATAAATGTGGGGTCACCGTTATTGCCTGGATAAAAGAATTCAGGGTGCTGCATATATACCTACAACCCATCCTCCAAAGACAGTAAATTCCTCATCATTTCCAATGAGCTGTTGGAAACTTGCCCAAATCCTTTGCTTTGGTATTTTTTCCGTGAATATCATGAGTTCAGTGCAAATATCTTTCAGGGAACTTGGGTTAAAATAATTTCTTCTTCTCTATACTTCAAATCAAATTACACTGAGAAAACTATTGCTTTTTATCATTGCTACAACTTTTCTCTGACTGCTCTCAGTTTTATTGAAAATTCATTTTCCATTTATTTAGAGACTCTTAAGTTGTCAGTAGTTAAATATTAAATTCTATGGCAAAAGCCAAGGTATGGGAGTGAGAGATACAGAGATTAACATTAAATATATTTACCCTCCAAGAAGCATATATTCTGTATGTTTAGGGAAGATAAAGAAAACAAACTCTGCCTCTTTTTATGGGTTCTTGCTCTATGACTATGTGTCCTTTTATTTCATTGGGAGAAGGGTGAGAGAAGAATTGGAAAAGGTACAAATAGCATAATCCCAAAATGAGTTACCACTTGACAAATTAGCATAAATCTCTTTCTTCCCTGGATTTGGGGCTGACAGTTTTACATAAATTTCATACCGTATGTTGAGATTTATTCCCTTAAGGGTTTTTCCTAGGTTCTCTTTGACATACATAGATTGAGTTGTTCACTTTTCTTAGCTAAATTAGAGACCTGTATCTTTTTGGATTTTTTTAAAGTGTTAAACAGAAAGTAAACAAGTTCATATAACACAAGACCAACAAGGCTAAGACTGCACACACACATACACACACACACGCTGATAACTCTGTAGAGGTAATGGTGATATGATTTGGCTGTGTCCCCACACAAATCTCAACTTGAATTGTATCTCCCAGAATTCCCATGTGTTATGGGAGGGACCTGGGCAGGGGGAAGGTAACTGAATCATGGGGGCTGGTCTTTCCTGTGCTATTCTCATGACAGTGAATCAGTCTCATGAGATCTGATGGGTTTATCAGGGATTTCTGCCTTTGCTTCTTCCTCATTTTTCTCTTGCCACTGCCATGTAAGAAGGGCCTTTCACCTCCCACCATGATTCTGAGGCCTCCCCAGCCATGTGGAACTGTAAGTCCAATTAAACTTCTTTTTTGTTCCCAGTTTTGGGTGTGTCTTTATCAGCAGTGTGAAAACAAACTAATACAAATAGGTATGTTAGCCTGAATGCGGTATTTTCTGAAGTATACATATATCAAAACATCAAGCTGTACATCTTAAATATATCTTATATAATTTTTACATCAATGATATATCATTAAATCTGTTAAAAAAAGACATTCAGACTAGGTACTATTGGAATGTCCAATAAAGCCATGTCTATTTTTAAGTTCCAGGATTTTAAGTTCCATACACTGCAGAGTGTGTGGGTTTGTTACATAGGTAAATATGTGCCATGGTGGTTTGCTGCACCTATCAGCTTACCACCTAGGTATTAAGCCCACATGCATTAACTATTTATCCTGATACTCTCCCTCCCCCAACACCCTCTCCCTGCTAGGCCCCAGTGTGTGTTGTTCCCCTGAGATGGTATCTCATTGTCCATGTGTTCTCAATGTTCAGCTCCCACATGAGTGAGAACGTGCAGTGTTTGGTTTTTCTGTTCCTGTGTTAGTTTGCTTAGGATAATGGCTTCCAGCTCCATCCATGTCCTGCAAAGGACATGATCTTGTTCCTTTTTATGGCTGCATAGTATTCCTTGGTATATATGTACCACATTTTCTTTAGCCAGTCTATCACTGATGGGCATCTGGGTTGATTCCATGTCTTTGCTACTGTGAATAGTGCTGCAATGAATATATGTGTGCATGTATCTTTCTAACAGAATGATTTATATTCCTTTGGGTATATATCCAGTAATGGGATTTCTGAGTCTAATGGTATTTCTGGTTGTAGGTCTTTGAGAAATTGCCACACTGTCTTCCACAATGGTTGAACCAATTTACATTCCCACCAACAGTGTAAAAGCGTTCCTATTTCTCCACAGCCTCACCAGCATCTGTTGTTTCTTGACTTTTTAATAATTGTCATTCTGACTGGTGTGAGATGATATCTTAATGTGGTCTTGAATTGCATTTATCTAATGATCAGTGATATTGAGCTTTTTAAAATATGTTTGTCACCACATAAATGTCTTCTTTTCAGAAGTGTCTGTTCATGTCCTTCGCCCACTTTTTAATGGGGTTGTTTTTTTCTTGTAAATTTGTTTAAGTTCCTTGTACATTGTGGATATTAGACCTTTGACAGGTGGATAGATGGTAAAAATTTTCTTCCATTCTGTAGGTTGTCTGTTCACTCTGATAACAGATTCTTTTGCTGTGCAGAAGCTCTTTAGTTTAATTAGATCCCATTTGTCAATCTTTGCTTTTGTTGCAACTGCTTTTGATGTTTTTGTCATGAAATCTTTGCCCATGCCTATGTCCTGAATGGTATCACCTAGATTTTCTTCTAGGGTTTTTATAGTTTTGGGTTTTACATTTAAGTCTTTAATCCATCTTGAGTTAATTTTTGTATAAGGTGTAAAGAAAAGATCCAGTTTCAATTTTCTGCCTAAAAGACATGTCTATTTTTTTAATGGATTTGTTTGAAGGACTGCTGGAATGTTGCTGGCATGACTCTTACTGTCCACAGTGGTAAACTTTCAAAATACAGAAGACCAAAGATACTGTTGTGAGCAATGAATATCACTTTACAAGTGTGCCCATGGTAGTTAATACATTTTCAAAAATAATAAGCTGCTGCCAAGATTAGAAGCTATAAACAGCTTTAAAAAAAGACTTGGGCTGCCACATTATTCTGGTACTTATGTGTGAATACTATATGTCTTTTCTAGCTCTGAGAGTCAATTACTGCATTTATTACCGATATTGATTGGTAAGAAAAGGCTCATTTTTATTAGGGCTCTCTAAAACTATTGGCCCATTTCAAATAAAATATTTTGAAATAATTCTAGATTCACAAGAAGTCTCAAAACTAGTATAAAGAAGTCCTACATGCCCTTCACTCAGTTCCCCCAAAGGTTATATTTTACATAATCATAGTAATATTAAAACCAGGAAACTGACATTCGTGCAATGTGTGTGTGTAACTCTATGCCATTTTCTCACATGTTGATTAATCTGACCACCAACACAACCAAGATACAAAACTATTACATCCCCACAATAGTATCACTCATGTTCCTCTTTGTGATCACACCCAATTCCACCCCACCATAGCACCACCATACCTAATCCCTGGCAACGACTAATTTGTTCTCTACCTCTATAATTTGGTCATTTTGAAAGTGTTATATAAGCAGAATCACACCTTTTGAGATTGGCTTTTTTCACTAACATATGGCCCTTGAGTCCATCCAAGTTATTTCATGTACCAATCGTTTTTTGCTTTTTATTGCTGAGTAGCAGCCATGGTATGGATGTAAGACAGGATCATTTTTGTGAGATATCCAGTTGAATTCTGTGATCGATTAGTCAATATCAAAATACATACAGCTATATATATGTGTGTGTGTATGCATTCTAAATATGAGGAAACTGACCTTGGGGAAATGTTTTTAATCTTTACATCATTAGCCTTAAAAACAGTTAATTTCCAATAACACTATTGATTCAACCCATTACTCACATATCCAAAAATACACTGGGAGAAGTTGGCATTTTAAGCGGTATAAAACAGTGGTGAGCAGGAAATGGGCATTTAATTACATCATCAGAGACTCCAAATAGCCATAAAATGATGATACAATGAATCCATAAATGCAAAGCTTCTGAGACTACAAAGACAAATAATGGAGGCTTTGCAAGAATGGTCTGGGGCTTCGGGTATGCAAACACACGATTCAGCTGTTGTTTCCATTCCCAAGACAGGCTCAGCTAAGGTTGTGACAAAATCATGACTCTAAAAGTCAGCAATAAAGATCTTAGGGAACTTTAGATCATGGCTTTTTTAAAGCTTCACTGAATTTACACAAACTCTGACCTAGCTGAAGTTGTCAGCAAAGATAAACAGTTCGGTAAACTCTACAAAGAAATGTACAGAAAAATCAGAAAATCAGCCTACTACACACAAAAATAAACTTGCTGGGCATGAATCCAAGAAAACCCACTCAGATTATCATAAAGATCACTGCAAACACTTTCTGTTTGTAAGGAGAAATATAATTGCTTGATACTTGGGAAGAGTTTTTCCATTCATAGCTCACCAAACTGAGCAGATCCAATGGAAGTGATGATGGCACAGGATGGGCAGACCAAAGTTATTTATAAGGCTCAGGAACCAGGGCTTCATAGCCATCAACAGTAGTTCAGACAACATCCAACTACAAAATTAGACCTTCAAACAATGTCCATCAGAAACGTATTTCAATTACACCAGGGAATTTTGATACACAGCCCAGTTTAAACACCACATAAAACCATTCTTTTTTTTTTAAGTACTAAGTAAAAGTTGGACAAAGTATAGCTTTAGGAGTACTGGGATTTTGTTGGGTTCTTTTTTCATCAATGAGCTCACTGTGATGCTACTGCCATGAGGTACTTCACATTTCCCCCCAGCATCTGATGTGGGCCTCATCACAGTATTTGCACAGACTACAGAAACAGCTCCTCCAAACCACAAAAGTCCCCAGGGAAATCCCGAGAACCTGACTGCAGTACCCTTTTTACCCAATGATCCACACATACTTGGCTAGTTTCATTTTTATCACCATCACTCACAGAAAGGCAGGTGCCTAGTGATATAAAGCGGTGTGCATGATGCATTGATGGGGGATTAGCAGAAACAACTCCTTTGCCTGGGGGAGCTGGCAATCAGGTGGAAATGTACATATTCAGGAGTAGATGGGATGTGCAGGAAGATTTCTGTGAATGCTGAGAGAAACTGACCCCTTGGTTCTTCAGTTTCCTTCTCAATATGTTAATTTCTTCACATTCTGCATGAACATCATCTCTGACACACTTTGAAACTTGTATTTTGATATTAATATTAGTTTCTGGCATTACAGAGTGTGAAGGCATTAAATGAGGTTAGCAGGTCTGTTCCCTGTGTTTTACAAGGGTGTCAACCCTCTCCACCTCCAGGAAGGGATTCTGTGCAGACATCTGGGATCATCTCACAGCGCACACTGCCATGGCCACGTGGCAGCAATCTCTGCCAGCCTCCCAGAGGGTCTTGTCCACAGTGACTTCCCTTTGGGTGTCAGTGCCCCCTACCCTAAATTCATTTCCTGTCAGTTTCTGTCTTTGTAACAAACTTACAGACATTAATGAAGCAGGAGCAGAGCTGGTTATACCCTAGAAGGCAGAACAAAGGCCCTTGCCCTCAAGTTCCAAAACAGACCTTTTAAGAGTAAAATCTGAGTCACTTCCACATCCATGTGTGGGAATAATCGAGACAATGATAATTTATTCCGAGCTTCTATTTTTCATAAACCAGATTCAATATTCAGATCTTAAACTATGGTAGTTTTACCAGAGTTTTATTTCTGCACACAAAAAGATTTCTGAAATGCTTTTTCCAGGTGAAAAGAAAATGCTTATATATAACATTACAGATAATTTATAATTTAAATAATTGAAATTTATTTGGGAATGGTTTAAATAGTGAATTGACTTGTCATTATGTAACCAAATGAAGCTGATAATGACAGTCTTATCTCAGATGAAGAAATATCCGTGTGCATATATGAATATCAAATTAGAAAATTAAAATGGAAATTTTTGTCTCACTTACTATTGAAAAATGAAAGAAAAGCCTGTATATAATATACTCAATAACCTCTCAGTAGCTAATCTTTTCTGTTTTTCACAAAATGGAATAAAGTCAACATCATAAAATTGTAGCTAAGCATTTTAGCAAATGCACCATGTACATTTGTTCATTTCTGTTCTCTTCAAAAAATTGTCTTTCATTTTTCTCAACACTGAAGCTGTCAGCTATTTTGATATGGCATGGTGCTTCTCTTTCTGCTTCTTTTTAAATGAAAAGTAAGAAACAGAACATAAAACAGTATTGGAGTTCCCCAGGTGACATGACTGAGAAAACCAAATGCTGACCATCTGTTGCAGCAGAACAGCCCAACCCTGTCCGGAACTGGAAATGTCTCTCCTCTCAGGTTCCGGGGCAAGCAGGGCAGCCGGCACCTGCTGCTGGCTTGAGAGGTCTGCCTAGAAAAGCACCATCAGCACACAGCTCTGAGTATTCTCCATGGGCAGCTGCCAGAACCCGAAGGTCCTTTTAGAGGAAGATGAAAGGCAAAAATGATGGGACAGGAAAGGTGCACTAAATTACCATCCATGCAGACATTTGTCAAATTAATCCACCTCCACATCAAAAACTAAGCCATTACCAATGAGAACATAAATGTGTGTATGTACATGTGTCTGTGTTGCTCCAGTTATTTAATCAGCGGAAGCCAAGTAACCTACAAGAAACAAGTTCTCTGTAGATAAGAAAGCAAGCTTGACAAAAATAAGAAAGCAAAGACAAATGCAAACATGATTGACAGCCTGAGCCCTCGATCTCTTTCTGCATTGTCCATGCACAGCTGTCATCAATAGAAGTAGCATCACTTGATATTGCTAAGTATTTGTCAGATTGGTGAAAATTTGTAGACTACTAGAATTATTTTTCTAGTCTATACAATGCTGTTTTCACCCCTACCAAAAACTGTCATTAATTACAGACACATTCCTTATCTAGCCCTTATTTTGAAAATCTGTAGGATCACGGATAAAATAATTTCTCCAGGAAAAATGTAGTGAGTCACAAATAATAGAGTCAAAGTTTTTCTTACAAGTTCTTTTGGTTAACATTACATTATGATTAACTTGTTTTGTAGTATTATTATTACTATGTTAGTTACCAGCTTACTGCTAAGAATATCATTGTAGAGTTCTTAAATTGAGTATTACGTGTAAGTCCTTTTGGGACCTATAAGACTCATAGGATATTTGTTACACTAACTCTACTAGCAACCACAAGTTCCCCAAAAGTATGTTTAAATTTAAAGGTGGTTAGGAGGAAGGATCTATAGAAAATATGTAAGAAAATGCTGGTCATATCATAAAAGCCCAAGGAAGAATGCAGTTTTCTTTGTGTTCCTCCACACTTCTCCATACTAAACAAAAATGTATAAGAAGGTACTCACCCCATGGTTTATGGTTATGCCATCCTATTTACAGCAAGAGCCCTGTATCTCTAGGCACGGATGATACTACAGCAGCCAACAATCAGAGTCCCCACTCAAGTCAGCTGAAGAAGCCAAGACAAGTGACTCTGACGAGCTTTAAAATACTTCTCCAACTAGATCCATTCTTGGAAAGTGTATGACGACAGACTTAGGGGTAATTCCCAGAGCTGCCATGAATACGACAGTGTCTTGGCACCCTGTAACTATGACTATGCCTTGGCATCCCGTAACTCTGCCCTAGCCCAGATGCTTTCTGTTATGCTAACACGACTCCAGAAGTAACACAAGCATAAAGAAAATGTACAGAGATGCACAAGTGTGGACTCATAATTATTTTCTGCCTTCTTCCACCAAATCTATCTGAGTTCATTAGTAGCAATAAGATATAAACACTGGTTTAAAAAAAAGTCAGTGAACCCCAAACACAATACCACAAAGTCACATACACATAACATTACGTGAGATGGAAAAACATGGATTTCCTCAATGTACCTTGTGTACCAGGAAACCTTCATTAGTGAATGCATATTGAACTTTCCCTGCCATCACAGCTCTGTATCACATTCTCATGTATTTCAATTTAATATTTAGAAGCCTTTAAAGGGAGGGAAAGACTAAGGAGAAAGAAAAAAATAAGAAGCAAAGGAAAAGCATAGACATAAGAAGACTCACAGAAAGGCCTTCTCAAATTAAATCCATATAGCTGTATTTGTTTTTTATTTGAGAAAGAACTCAATGAAGATAAGGCTGTAACTGGCCCAGCTCTGCCTTCCTTCCAGCTTTGTGATGCAGTGAACATGGTAAACACACTGGACATGTCTTGTTAGGAAGTTCACTTCTCTGACTGTCTTGGAGTTTTTTTAGGTTCTGACTACCAATACACTTGTATATTTCTAAGACCAACCTGGACACCCATATAGACAAGGCCTCTGCTAGCTTACATGATCCTCAGAGAAAGAATTCAAAAAGAAATCTCTTCCTCTGAAATGAAGTGTCTTAGTCAATGAAGAATGAAGTGGATATCATTCTTTTGGTCAAAAGCCCTTGTGTAGAGCACAACAGACTGTGGAGGAGTAAAATGTAACCAGACTACTTACAACCCAAGAGCCTTTCCACTAGTCACAGAACAATCACTTCATGAAAGTGCAATACCTTACAGGAGTGGATAACACAAAATACAGCTACGCAACTCTAACAGATACAGCAATGTCTCCCACTTTTGAAGCCAGTTTTATTTAAGCATAGCAAGCCATAGCAAAGAATGTCCAAGGATTTACAAAGCCAAGGCAGCTGTTGGGCTGGAAAGTCACATTCGTGGAGAGGCTAAGAAGTACTACATAAATAATGTCTGGGTGCAGTGGCTCGTCCCTGTAATCCCAATGCTTTGGGAGGCTGAGGTGGGAGGCTGAGATAAGAGGGTGGCTTGAGGCCAGGAGTTCAAGACCATCCTGGCAACACAGGGAGATTCCATCTCTACATAAACTTTTTTAAAATATGAGAAAACTGAAGGGTAGGGGCTCAGAATTGGATGTTGCCTCACAGGAAATGTAGAGGATAAATGGATGTCAGAAAAGATCATAGTGGTGATGGAGAATGGAAAACTGAGAGAGGAAGAAGAAAGATGGTAAAACAGGATCTAGGTAAGAATAGAAAAGACAAAGAATAAAGCAGATATGAGAAAGAAAAATGGATACTACAGGGATGAAGACATTCTATGAAGGAGAAACAGTATACTGGGAAGTGGAGTTGTACCTTTAGTATGTCAGCATTCTTCTAGAAATACAAAGTCCACATATAATGAGCCCATAGGCATTGAAAATGGGTAACAAAATACATGTTACCAGCTAGCCTCAAAGTCCCCAATTTGGGTCCTCTGATATTTTGAGCCCATTATCAGAAACAAAGCTGATTTTTAAGAAGAGTCAGTAGAGAATATCTTCCTTCTTTAAAGAAGTACACCATGCCTTCAATCAGGTAAGAGAAAGCAACATGATTCTCTCCCTAAGCTCTTTGTAGCTGCCTGATGGTGTATTCATGTACTCTGTCTGAAATGTAAAAGCACTATGCATTACCTCTGTCAAGTTCTGAACATCAAATTTGTGTGCATGGCCAATTTGCTCATAATTTAGTTTCATTTTATCTTAGATATTTTGTCTAGGACATAGTAAATTTGACAGAAAATTCACTTCAGAAGAGACCATAAGACAGAGTATAAGCTTTGGAGTCAGACAGATAATCAGGTAGTCCTGGGGTAGGGCACTTCCTGCCTGTATGAAATGGCCAGGTTACTGTTCTCCCCAGGCCTCTGTTTCCTAAGGTTAATAATACCTATCTAGCAGGTTATTGTGAGAATTGAGGGCAGTAAAAATAATATGCCCAGCTCATAGTACACACCTGTTAAATATCAGCTGCTCCTCCTGTATGCAATTTTGTGTACTCAGTGGAAAAATATGTTAAATATGTTTTTATGTTTTATATAAATTATATAAAAGTATATTGAAAAAGCAATCAACAATGAATATATTCTTAAACTAATAAAACATTAACCTGTAGCCCTAAAATAAAATGTATGGGAGATAATTAGGTGAAAGCAAATACACACACACACACACACACACACACACATATATATATACACACACACACACATATATATATATACACAAATATAAAAGAACCAAGAATAAAATGAATAGTAACCATTTCTGGGTAATGGGATTGAAAGTCATTTTCATAGTCAGCCTTTTGTTTATCTAACATTTTCAAAACTTCTATGCTCAAAAATAATTTATTATAATTATTTAGATTTACATGTATAAATGTATATTTATTTAAAATACATATAATTATATTCAAATAGTATATTATACATACAATATATAACATCTAGAACATTTAGATTATATTTTTTAACATTTTCAGTTTCAGTTATATTTTATAATCTTTTTCAGTTTTCAGGCCATTGTCTCAAGTAGAACAGATAATTTCCAGATCATCTATATTCTTGGAAGGAAGGAAACTTTCAAGTTTTACAGGGCTGGGTTTTACCCAATTATTTGATGAAGAGAAGGCTTTAAATCCTCTCTTTCTTGAACAATGAGGAAAGGAATAGGAAACTAATATGCCCACTTTTTCATGCTTGCACACACAAACTGGTTTTTAAATAATCTGGTTGAATTCAATCAAAATGGTTACTTTAAAACAATAATCGCTTCAGATTGAGCCAGTGCTTTTCTAATTAAACTGAGCTTCAAATTTTGATTTGTTTTTTCAAACACATTAAAAACATCCATGCAAACAGATTAAGGTGACCCCCCCACACACCGCCCCCGCAATAGGAAGTAGCTCAGAGGATTTAACAGAGATCCAGGATACAGTTCAGGGACCTATGGGTGACAATCAGATCTGTCTTTCATGCTCCACGCCTTTCCTGGCTAATGGATCCAACCACAACATGATTTGATTACTGGTCATAGTCTCTGGAGAGGACTCTAAATCACATCTAGACTCTAGACCATATGACATTACTGATATATTACAGGAGAGCAAACCTCATCTCTGTTTGATCTGATAATATATCATCACAATAAGAAGGGATTTAAGTGGTGTCCAGAGGAAATATTTAATCTCCTCTAAGAATCAGGCACAACATATACCAAGCACCACCGAGACTAAAGCAATGTGCTAGATACTGTAAGAAAACAGTAAAACAAAACAAATAAAACCAGATTCACTTTCAGGACCTTCACTTGTCCTGTTTTTTTTTTCATGACTTGTTTTCTCTGGATTTAAATAATTTCTTAAGTGACACAAAATTATAGCCTGTCATATTAAAAAGTAAGTGCTAAGATGAGGCTTATCATGCCCAGGACATAGAACCTGCTCGATCTTACTGGCTGGTTCCCCACATTAAGAAAATCTCCAAAGACCAGCAAACATTTAAAAGCTATTACAATTTAATTTCTGCCAAGAGAAAGTGATGGCTCTGAACAAATATTAAAATCATTAACCCAAGAGTTAATAACCATTTAGTTATTTAAAAATATCTCTCAGTCAACATTTATTAAATTTCCACTTTGTGAAGAAGACAGAAGATATGATTCCAAAGGAACTTACAGTTTAACAGAACAGAAACAGACATAAATACATTTAAGAACACAAACAACAGAAACATACAAACAAGTAAAATAGAACCAAATTATAGTAAAGCCCCTCCAAAGTGTATTCTGTAAAACACTAGTCCAGTGAGATAATCTGCAGGGGAACAAAAAGTCCTTGATCAAATAAGTTTGAGAAACAGTTAAAAACCACAATGCCCCTGAGCACATTAAAGACTGGAAAATTCTAGAGCAATCCTTAATCTACCATTTCTCAAATTTAACCTCGCAATACTTCTTTGGCCTTATAATTATTAACATCTGTGATAGTTTTATGTGTAAATTTTTCTAAACTATAGTAGCACATTATTCAATTAAAACACTAGTCTTGATATTGCTATGAAGATATTTTATAAATACAGTTAACGGCTACAATTAGACAACACTAAAGTAGATTATCCTCCATTATCTCGGGTGGCCTCATCCAACCAGCTGAAAGTCCTTAGGAGCAAAACTGAGGTTTACCTGAAGAAAGGGAAATTCTACCTCAAAGCTATAGTATTAGTTCCTGCTCCAGACTTTCGATTGTACTGGCCTATCCTGCAGATTTCTGACTTGCTAGCCTTCCCAATTCCTTGAAAAAAATAAATATATTCATTTATTTATAAATAAAATAGTATTTATAAGGTTATATTTATAATCAATTTACAAATTTAAAACCATTCTTAAATTTTATGAAATTTATAAATTTATAAATTTATGTATCTATAAGTATATACATAAATTTATATATAAATATAAAATAAGTTCTATTTATAAGTTTATTAAAAATATTATTTACAAATTTCTTTATAAATTTATATAGCTATAAATATAAAATATAAAAATAATTTATATTTAATATATATAGAAAATATTTATAAATAAAAATAAATGAATCAATGTGTGTGTATGTAATTTTCTAGGCTATATCCTACTATTTTTACATATGTACACATACACTACATACATACATACATACATATACTATACATATCAGTAGTAGCTGATATTTAACAGGTGTGTACTATGAGCTGGGCATAATATATAAATGTATTTTATTGGTTCTGTTTTTCTCTACTAAACTCTGATTGATAAAACATCCCGAGGAACTAATGTTTTCCATAACCTTCTTCAGGAAACACAATAAATTCCCATCTTCTACAGCAATAAAATCCTATCTTCCGCAGCACAGCATAACTATAATGAGATACCAGGAGCTGTATGCTGGAACCCCACTTAATTTAAGGGATATAGTAAACATTATTGGTTGCTGCTCAGCATGTTTTCTAACAGCATGCACACACACTCACAAAAGTTGGGGTTGCCAAAGTCCTAAAAGTAGACCCTGAGTGACATAAACCAACAATTGTAACCTCATCCCTGCTGTCTCTGGTTTGTTTAGGTGTGGTGGTAATCTGGGCCTAAGGCAATTAGTGTACAGACATCCCCCTGGCCAGGATGGTGGATTCTGCTTCATTAAACAATAGGAGGATGTAAAGATCCTTACTGTCCTGGATGATGATGGTTGGCTGCCAGTGGGAGGACTTAAATGCTGCATTTTGCTACCATGAGGGAAGCTGGTACGAAAACAAAACCAACACACCTGGGAGAGCAAAGCTAAAATAAATGCAGAGAAATAAATCTGTACCAAGTCGAACTGCATGTAAAACCTGAAAAAGTTCTGGACTTTAGTGACTTGAGCCAATAAATCTATTCCATTGGTTAAGATGATCTCAGCTAGGTTACTTTTGGTGCTTCAGTATTTACTTATTAAATTACATTTGTACATTAAAGCATCCTAACTGATAAAAGGGAACATAGAAGCAGTAAAAACTGGGAATATAAGAATACAGAAAGCCCTTCTTGGGGATAGACAGACTGGGCAGGGCAGTGGCGAAAGAAAAAAGTGTGTTAAATGAATAGGTGAGCACAAGCTTTGTGCTTTCCAGCTATTCTGAGAATACGTACAAATACATTTATGTGAACAAACCTCAAACATCAGTGCTCCTTAAACATCTCGAGAATTCGATGAAAGCTATGGTGACTTGCTTCAGAAAAACACATCCACACATAAAATATAGCTTTCAATTTCAGAAGCTTCATATTGTCCCAAAACCTAGTCACAGGAAGATCTATGGATTAAAGTTAGAAATCCCTGCTCTATATGGTGGCTGGCAGAAAAATAATGTTAACATCAATGCTTTCTATAAATGGATATAGAAGAATAAAAATAGAAACATGCTTTGGCTGAACACAAGTTATACCAACTGCAGTCATTTGTGAGAACCATTTACTCCTGTGGCTGATAGCTTTCTTCACATGATTATGACATACACACCCAATAGTTTTGTGTTAAGTTTTGTTTATATCAGAAACTTTGTCCATGAATGCGCAGCATTTTATGGCACACACAGCAGTCATCTTACCACTTTCAAAAAGTTAAGGCAATCTGTATTATCAACAAATTTACAGACAGTTAACAGGTTTAAAATATTAGATCAGGGAATCAGTTGGAGAAGTCAAGTGAAACTTATTTGCTGCTATTTAATGGAATTATGAGAATAAAAAACCAAATTGAAGGGGTCAAAGTAGAGCTGTTTGAGAGAAATATGAACATGGTAGTTGTAACTCATGTCAGAGAAAGTAGACCAAGAAAGGAAGAAAAGATATGGCAGAAAATGTATTAGTATCTACATTTTTCAGTGCAAGCTTAGATATAGGCATGTGAATAAAAGAAAGATGACACTTGCAATTTTCCCTTTTACCAATAATAAAAATTTCTGCTATTATTATCAACAATAAATTAAAATAATTTTTCTTATCAGTTAAAGAAACTTAAAGCTTTACTTGACAGCCTATCACCATAGTCAGTGAAATTACTGACTGGGGTAAAGAAGAAAAGAGAAGAACATGTATTTAATGCAAACTGGGTGCTGGCAGTATTAATTGAAATTAAGAATAAATATCAAAGATATTTCTCTTGTAAATAACTTATGGAATCAATATGTACCCAACTGTAAAAAAGTAAAAAGTAAGCTTAGTCCTGTAACATGTGCAAGCCCCATAAAAGTACTACCTCCATGTGAGTTTTGCTAAATATTCTAGTAATATATTCATCAATCCATCAATATATTCATCACATTCATTTCTGCTAAATATTCTAGCAATATATTCATCAATCCATCTGCTCAAACGTTCACTTTTCCTGGAGTTAGAAAGAGTTAGAAAGTTAGAAACAAAAAAGGATTTATTTTATGTTATGTTATATTATTTATTTATTTTTATTTTATTTTTAATTTTTTGAGACAGAATCTCGCTCTGTCACCCAGGCTGGAATGCAGTGGTGCGATCTCGGCTAACTGCAGCCTCCACTTCCCGGGTTCAAGCAATCCTCTTGCCTCAGCCTCCCAAGTAGCTAGGACTACAGGCACGCACCACCATGCCTGGCTAATTTTTGTATTTTTAATAGAGATGGGGTTTCGCCATGTTGGCCAAGATACTCTTGATCTCCTGACCTCGTCATCCGCCTGCCTCAGCCTCCCAAAGTGCTGAGATTACAGGCGTGTGCCACTGTGCCCAGACTATTTTATGTTATATTTTAATATAGGTCAGCTTTTAAAAGTGAGTGGGACACTAGCATATTTAACTAATATCTTCAAAGAGGTATGACAAAGAATATCTCAGCCCCAAATCACTCATAGACCAGAAGACAATGCAAACCAACATCAAGGCTAGAATTCTTAACTGTGATTCCAATACATTTGAGGACAAAGATTTTTTACAAGGTGAACACTCTCCAAAATGGGAACGAAGACAAGTATAAAATATTCTGCAATGTTTAATAATTTTTGATGCATTTCAATTTTTAAGACATATCCTCTGCAAAAAATAAATAGTAAGCAAAACATACAAGGTAGAAAATAGTGCATATTTTTAAATCTAAATCTGTAATAGTTTCTTGGAGATACAGAATTTTGTATTCTGAAATAATTCAGGAAAGCTGTAGGAGGAATAGCTGGGAATGGTTTAAGCCCAGCTTTCTGTAAATGGCACTTGTGAAGAAAGGAAGTACGTCAGAGACAAAGTGCAGAAGACCAAGGTTCTGGTTCCATTTCTACTACTAACTAGTTTTGAAGGGCTGGAAAAGACAGGTGACTTCTCTGTGCTTCAGTTTCTTCATCTGTATTAAAAAAACAAAAACAAACAAACAAAACACTGGACTGGTTGAATTTTAAAGTTCTATCCAGCTCTAAATTCCTGAAAAAATCTAAGTCAGAATCTTAAGAATGGTGAAGATGAATGCATGTTGCATTCGTGCAGCTATAGGCACAAGATACAGTCACAATATCTTCAGTATTTTTTACATTATGAGGCTTGACATTCCTCAGCAGTGCCCCTTTGTAAACACAGGAAAGAACCGCTGGCTAGGAGACTCCCAGAGATATTTGCCTGAATCCTTCCTCATCCTCTCAATAGGCTTCAGAAGGTGCAAAAACAAACAGACAAAAAACAAGAAGATATTGGCAGAGAGGGAAATTGGAGCCTTCCCCATGATAGGGCTAGTAAAATTTCCAGTTAGGTTAACTCAGTCATGATAGAACCTATAACTGGCAGGCAGTAAACATTTTTTTAGTCTACCCTGTGTGACAAAGATTCTTTGCTTGACAAAACTTTAGTCAGGCTCCTGAGCCTTCTGCTACGCCCATCTGTGTGCTTCCTTGTACAATACAGTTTTCATAAGAACCTTGCTAAGTCACTCTGGCAATAACCCACTACTCTCAATGTCTGATTACACTCACAGTCTGATCAGGTTCCTCATCCTTCACTCTTCCCCAGGTGATGCCTGATCACCCTGGCTATCTTCAGGAAGAACCACAGGTTCCCCATATCACCGATGTTTCCTCTTAGTAATTTTCCATCCACTGTCCTTGCCCCTTGGCTATAAAATCCCACTTGTCCTTGCTGTCTTTGGAGTTAAGCCCAATCTTTCTCTTCCCCACTGCAGGACCCCATTGCAGTGGTCCCTATTCAATGGTCCTGAGTAAAATCTGCCTTACTGTGCTTTACTACAAGTCATTGAATAATTTTTTAAACATCTGCCCGGAACTGTGGAGGTACATGGGAACTAAAAAGTCTTAGAGGAGCTCCCAATCCAGGTGTAGAGGCAGACAGGACCTTGCCGCAGTGCACTAAAAAGTAGAGGCAGAGAGAGCATCAGGCTGCCTGCATCTGAGCCAAGCAGGGCTTCCCGAGATGACACCTGCACTATCCTGAATCAGAAAAGGTGTTTACAAAATAAGGAAGGGGGGTGTACAAAGAGGGGGCGTGGAGTGAGGGGTTGCGGTTTGGGAAGGTGCACCATGGAGGTGCTGCACAAGCACACAGGACAGCATGACACATCCTGGGTGAGGAAAAATAGCTGTAGGGCTGGAGCCCAGGTGAGAACGCAGGAGTGGTGGGAGTAAGACGGGAAGCGCAAGAGCTGTTCTGAAAAGACCTGCTGTTCATGCAAAGGACTTTCACATCCTGGATGGGATGGAAGATGTTAAAGGATTTTAGGCAGGGGAGTGACATTATCAAACTTGGCCTTAGAAAGGTCATCTTACAAGCAGATGGGATGCAATAAGATTAGAGACAAGATTTAAATACCAGTGCAATAACCTAGGAAAGAGTTCCAAATGATGTAAATGAAAAAGATCAGTGGCCACACAGAGGAGGGAACAGATTTAAAGTATATTTAAGAGATATAAATCATACCTATTAACCTTTATTGAATGTGTGAAATATACTAGGTACTATGCCAAGGAACTTTATGATACACTGTTTCACTTAATCTTCATAATAACCTTATGAGATTATTATTATACCCCTTCAAAGACTCAGAAAGGATAAGTGACTTGCACAGGGTTATACATGTATTAAGTGGGAGAATATGTCTTATTAGGGGAAGGGGTGAAGGAGAAATCCAGAATACCACTGGATTTCTATGTAAGGAGCAAAGCAAATGGGGGTAACATGTACTGAGGTGGGCTACACAAGCAGGACACCAGGTTTTCTTGTGGCTGTTGTTTGGGGGTGAGTGGAAGATGGAGTTAGTTTCGAATAGCCTGCGTCAAAGTTGCCTGCGTGGTCTTCCAGTGGAAAGTTCCAACAGTCCATCTTAAATAAGGGCTGTTCCTGCCATGAATTATTCACCAACAAGACATACACAGAAATCAGTTATTGCCTAGAGCTGATCTACCTCTGTCAAGATGAAACAGACCTGACTTCAGGCCCTCCCTTTAAGCCCTCAGCTCCAATGTGCTCCACTCTCTAACAGCAAGATTCCAGGGACAGCTTCTCCTATTAGATTCAAAGCTTCTCACTGGTTAGTACATTCCCAATTGCATGATTTACTGGCAGTAGTATATTTTCACAAGATTTTTCAAAAATGACTTAAGACATTCAATCATTATTTTATATATATAAGAATTTATCAGTTATAAAATAATACCTCAGAAATATTCCTTACAGAATGATAAGCAATTTATGTAGATATTCTCCACTCTGGGCAGTGAAGTTTAACCCCCTTTTCCCCAAGGGTGAGCTAGACTTAGTCACCAAGTTCCAAAGACTAGATAGAGTAAGAAAAGAGGTAAATAGTAACTGTACAGTGGAGAAACCTGGAAAGTGACAGAGGTTGACATCCATAGAGATGTCATATGACATCGTGCAACATCTGATACGATGTCACAAGGAGGGCACTTCATTTTTGTGGTATTCTTCCCTAGTTAATCATGAGAAATGACAGACAAATCCAGACTGGGGGCATAGGGGCTGGGGGTGGGTATTCCACAGGATACTTGTCCAGTATTGCTCAAGACTTTCAAGGTAATGAAAAACAGGCAAAGACTAAGAAACTGAGCAAGGAAGACATGGTAACTAAATGCAATATATTTGCCTAGGCTGGACCCTAGAAGAGAAAGAGGACATCAGTAGAAAAGCTGGTGAAATTCAAATAAAATCTGCAGTTTAGTTAATAGTAAAAAAAAAAAAAAAGTCATAATTATTATTATTCAAATAAAAATTTGCAGTGTGTGCATAGCTTTTATACTTAACTACAGTCAAAGAATTTACCTTTTTTAATCTTTGCAATAATCCTGTGAAAAAAGGCCCTAGTATTTTCATTCTACAGAGGAGAAAATGGGGCTTGTTACAATTTAAAAGATTCATTAACAATAAACAGCTACTAGGTACCAGAGTTGGAATGTATCTTTGTACCACCATCGTTGCCACTGGGGGTTCTATTAATATCTACTAAAGTCATAGGGTTATTTAATGTGGGCTGCAGCCCTGCTTTTGACTCTTAGCATTGCCCTACAGCCAAAACACTTCTGAAATCTTAGAATCAGAGAACAACTTGAAAGGCTGTGATATCCAATCATTTGTAATCCCTCCTCCTTTACCGAAAGGCCTTCCAGAATGAATGACCCTTACCTAAATGACACTCAAGTAAGGTGTCTCCTAGGTCATCTAATTTCTATCCCCCCACTTTTTTCCTTAGTTATGAGTATCTCATTAACAGCTTTCTTCAAGGTTATTAATTTGTTTTCTTAAGTACTGCAATGAAGTTCCTTCGCCAGAAGAGAGGGTAGGACAATTAAAAGCAGCTATAAAAGAAATGTAAGATGAAACTGGAAATCAAACTTTCTTTTACAACTTAGGTATCACGTTAGAGAAATACATTTTTTAGGTATGGCTAATAGTAACATCATTTAAATATGTCTCTTCCATGTGATATATTGTTTTATCAGCATGCACAAACTAATAGACTGCTTTCAAATATTCCTTACTACTTACGGGGTTTTTTTTTAGATTGTTAAATGATTTCCAGAACTCTATTTCTAAATCACAGGTAAGTTGCAGTGATTCTGGGTTTGGTTATTTAACTTCCCAGTGAAGAATGCAACATTTAGAATGAAAAATTAATCTATGAAGAAGAGGTAAAGTTAGTGTAAATAAGACCTCAAAGCAACAAAAAGATTAATATTTTCTAACACCCTTTTAGAAGAAAAAAAACTAAAAACTATACAGAAAGAACCACATGCAGCAGTTATTTTAAACTACCCCAACTTTCCTTTTGTCTGCAGATGTGGAAAATCTTACGGTTATACTACACCTTCTTTTCAATACATGAAATATCAAAAAACAGTAGTCAAATATTTACAAATATTGCACAATGTACTACCCCTGGGTAAAGGGGAAGCTTAGATGCTCAGAAAGCTTACTCAGAAGCTGCAAGCAGTAGCAGAGAATTACTAAGGCCTCCTGCCAACGCATTTCCAGAATTTTAGAATCTTATGACATTTTTGAGAAAGTGTGCTATCCAATCACCTAGAATCCCTCCACCTTTACAGACAGCTATTCCAGAATTAATATCGATAATATCTAATGCTTACTGGACACTTACCATGTATAATGAATGCACTGACCTCATTTAATCATTATTATCTCTTCTTATGGGTGGAGAAGCTGAGGCTCAATGAAAATTTGTCTAAAATGACACACTTCATGAGTGGCCGAACTGGGACTCTACTGCAGGTCTTTCTAACCCCAAAACTTGTCCTTTTCATTTATCTTAATATTTAACAATCCCTGCAAATAAAAATCTCCCTTCTTGGATAACCTCATGTTCATGCAAAGTCATGCAGTAAAGGTCCCCATTTCAGTGTTGTGTGTTAGCTATTCATTAACCTGAGAAACATGAATCTTATTCTCGGGAATTTACAATTTAAGATAGAAAACTGACAATAACAGCCAGAGAAAGCAACCTAGTGCTAAAGAAACACTGACAAGGTTAAAAAAATCCAATAAAACCAAGCAAAACACAAGTAAAACAGCCCTCGAATTAATCGTAAGCATCATAGGTTTTTCAAGGTTTGAGAATGTATTCAGAATAAGGTAAAAATGCGGTCAAAGACCCAGAGGAATACTGGGTTCCTAGTCCTGAGAGAGGTCCCCAAAGTGATCGTGTGAGCTGTGCCAGAATACAGATCCAAGTCCTGATGAAAACATATGATACTCAAGATGCGCCAAGTTTTATTTTTTAATAGCTGAGCTTCTAGTTGGCAACAAAAAATCCCGTGCCAGCTGCTGAGGAAATAATGTACCAGGAGCTGGCAGGCATTGACACTTGGAAAGCCAACAGGTACGGATGCACAGTGGGATCCAAGGTGCTAGTGCCTGGAAGGCACGAGAGGAAGTGGGGATGTAGCCACAGAAGAATTGTCCCATTCTAGGGTCTGGCAAGGTGGAGGCATGCTAGGGAGCCCACCTCCTGTTAAAAAAAAAAAAAAAAAAAAAAAGAAGAGCCACTCAGAGTCAGCTTTAGCCAGCCTAGATAAAACAAGTAAGGAGCTTTACTCCTTGTGAAGTGGGGTTCTGGCCTCCTTTCCCCAGCATCTGGGAGGAAATGTCAGGCATCTGAGAAAGAAGAGCAGATCACTCCTCAAACTGCGACGTCAGACAGGTGCCAAATGGGGGAAAAGGGTACAGGGCTGTCTTTCTCTGCTCTGGCTGGTAACAAAGTGCCACAGACTGGGGTGGCTTAACTTAAAAAAAAAAACATTTTTTTCACAGTTCTGAGGGCTGGAAGTCTGCAATTGGGTGCCAGTGTGGTCGGTGAGAACTCTCTTCCAGGCTTGCAGACAGCTGCCTTCTTGCTGTGTCCTCCATGGTCAGGGATGAGAGACAGCGAGCGAGCAAGCTCTCACAACTCTTTTAATAAGAGCACTAATGCCTCATCACCTCACCTAAACCTAATTTTCTGCCGAAGGCCCATCTCCAAACCCCATCGTATTGGGAGTTAGGGTCTCAATACCTGCCTTTGGAGGAATAAACATTCATTCCATAAGATGGGCAGATACAAGGAAATGACAGGTACCTAGGCTCTGGAGAGATGAAGGAAACAGGGAGAAATCAGAAGGGGATGGAGAAGTGCTCTGGGCCTAGGGGTAACGACTCAGAAAACAAGAAGTAAAGCTGGTAGGGAGTGGCCTCCCTTCTGCCCCTCAGCCCTGTGTCTGCCTCTCTGCTTCCCACCCACAGTTTCCTTTCACTACGCTTCCCTGGCCTCTGGTTGTCAAAAGAAAGATGGGAAGGTACACATTTCCAGAATAATTACTTTGACAGTGCATAAACATCAGGAATGTAAAGTTAATAACCCTACTTGGAAGTTATGTCAAGCTGCATTTCTTTTTAATCGATGATTAAGCATTTCAGTAGATGGCTTTTAAATAATATCCCCAAATAAAGATAGACATGGAACAGACTATTTATGCTCTTATCTCCTTCAAGACCCTCTCCTTAGGTCTTCCCCTCCTATGGTCAAGTCAGGTGATATGTTACCCAACCATGTGACAGGACATTGCTAACTGGTTACATAGCCACAAATAGGTCATAAGTCAAGCTCTTTAAAAAGAATGATTCTTTTCTAAAAGCAAAACTAGAGGTGAGAGGAAGCCAGGAAACACACTTTCTTCTAAATCTTGTCCTAGATATCTACAACTAGTGCTAGCATTTGTATAGTCTATAGCAGGAAGTACAAATGAGTGAATGTAACAATAGGTACATTTTTTAAAGGTGATGCATTTAGAAAGCACAAAATGAGAATAAAATTTATGTGAGGATCCTCCAACACACTTAGAAAGCCTTTCAGGCTTAGAGCCCTACTTACTTCAAAAGCTGCTCTGTCTCCTGAACAACATAAAGAACTAAGGTGATCGCCCAGAGAATTCAATTGGAAGAAAACGCAGGTGCACACATGGTTGGGACTAGAAGGGATCTTAGAGGTAGATAATCTACTCACAGAAGGTGACAGTATTCCTGATCACTTAGAGATGGGGGCTCTTTAAGATAGAGATGACTGACAAAAGACCAGAGCTCCCTGGGTTCAAAAGGACTTTCAATTGTGGAAACCCCACGGATGCAACTGATTTATTACTCAGCAAATATGTAATAAGTGTTCACTATAAACTAGGCATTGTGCTAAGATTCTGGGGACACAGCAGGGAACAAAGGGACAGAAACCAGACCCTCAAGAGCTTACATTCTAATGAGAGGGAGACAGGTACTGAACAAGTAATTTCAGTGTGCTAGTTTAGAAGTGGGTTCGTATAGAAAAAAACATCCTGAAGAAAGACAGTTTTAAGTACTGCTGATTTTCTTGCAGCTATTTGCCTAATTCCTCTGACATTTGTTCATTCACACAATGTTCCAGAAACACTTAAGGGGAGGCAGGCATTAGGCTGAGGGATGGGCCTAGTAGTAGGAATAAAAGAGGGATAAGATATGGGGTTCCTCTGCCCAATAAGCAGATGTTCTGGTGGTGAAGACGACAAAGCATTCACCTGTAAGACCATAAACACTGGAGATGGGGAATTATGAAATGGTATGAGTGGGGAAAGGGCAGAAACTTTCTACCTGAGGTTGGATGACTGTCCTGGAGGGATTCATAGGAAAGGCACATTTCAGGCCAAGAGAGTTTCATGCTTAACACCACAGAGATATGAAGATCACTGAGGCATCTGTGCAGCCAAGGCAGGTAGAGCAAAAGAGCATGAGTGCTGAAGTCTGACAAACTAGGGCTTGAATCTCAGCTCTGCTCCTCTCCACCTGGCTGTGTGAGCTTAGACAAGGTGCTTCACCACTCTGAGCCTCAGGCTCATCCTTGTGAATTGGTGCTGGTGATAAACACCTGGTAGTATCCTCGAACTAACTAGCAACGTACTTAAAGACAGTATAATCACAGCAAGCTCCTAGTAAATATCCCATGATGGTAATTACAGAAGAGAAGTGGTGGGGAAGGAGACTGGCCTGGAAGTTGAGCTCAGATTGCTAACAAGGCTGTATAAACTGAACTAAGTAAGGTATTTATCCTATCAATACACAAGTGGGAGTCATTATCTCCTACTTCCCACCTTGTGGCCTGTGTGGGGAATAATATTAAGTTTATGTGCTGGGTATGGAGCTCAGTGTTTCACATTTGTGATCTCATTTGATTGTCACAGAAATGATGTGGAGAACACACTACCACAATCTTCACTTTACAAATGAAGCTGAGTGAGATGCGGGGCTTTATGCCCGAAGAGGCAGGGCCGTCAAGTAACAATTGTGTCCTGCCTGTTCCTGTCTTAGCCCCTGCCTTGCTCAGCAGACCTTCATCTTCACCAATCCAGCTGTCCAGAATGGCCTGCTTGGTGCTCCCCGCCTCAGAGCCACCCTGAGTAGCTGCCTCGCCCACCTCTCCCCTTAGAGATGGCTCCCCGAGGATCACTCCCCTCCACTACTTGGCTCAGGCTCAGACCAACGCTCTGCTGCCCTTGCCTGGCACAAGCCAGATCCTTAGGCCAAACACTTCCCCCAATCCCAACAGCCCTTAGCTCAGTCCTGACATTCCATTTCCTCAGTAGGTCAATATTTTAAAGAACTGCACTGGTTTTCTGGAGATCATCCAGAAAATTTTCTCAGGTTCCCACTTCATTGGTGTGTCACACATACATATGATAAGCTCTGTTTATTAGGTTCTTAGTTTGCCTCCAGTTACAGGTTGCACTCAGAGAGCTCACGAGTTTACCTCATTGAACATTGTTATTAGTGTACATGTTCACATTGAGGGGAAAAAGAGAGGAAGAGCCCAGGGTTCCTCAGGAGTCACTAAAATGTTTCCAGTCACAGAAGAACCCTTTAGAGGCCTATTAGAACCGAACACTCTAGGCCAGGCTGATTTATTGAATTACATATTTTGAATTTGGTCACATTTAATAGCATAGTCTTATTTTCTCAGTGGTTGCCCTGACAGAGAGCTTTGAATAAAAATGACTTATTTGAATGAATAAGTAGCAAATATGAAAATCCAGGTAAACACTAATCTTAGAGCAGTTTTCGCAACTAAAGAACAACTTTGTGTGTCTGTTAGAGTCCTAAGTGGAAGGCAGCTGCTTACTAAATTAAAGTAGTCATGAATTGTCCCTTCAAATCAGTAAAAGTAAGGCAGACCAAGCTAACAGTGCAACATTCTGAGCAATGAAAAGTAAAATGCAAGTGAAGGTCTCTATTAAACAGTCCATAAAGACCTAAAATAGGGAGACATCATTCAAATACTTCATTGTAGGTAACAAGACATGTGTGAGCACAATTATAGATCTGTTGTCTTCTCCATTTCTATGTTCCAGTTTATAATTTTAGTCAAGTTCTGTCTACAGGCATGACATATATCAAAGAAAGTGCACTTTTAACAAAGCATGCTACTACAAACTTGTAAAGAAAACAGGTAAGAACGTGTCCTATCCATTATCTTTTTTCAGAGACTATTCCAATCAGATGGTGGTCTCAAATCTAGCCTTCTTTATTTTTTTCCATGAAATATTTCGGTACCTGGTAAATTTTTGAGCCATACCACCCTGAAACATGACTTAACAAGTAAGTGGTAACAACACATTTGCTAACAGTGTTAAGCTCAGCATCCTGGCACTAATGCCCACAACTCTTCAAGTACTGTCCACAAAACACTTTAGGTCAGTGCCTTTAGCTGCCTAAGCCAGCAGTTGGCAAAATTTGCCACGAAGTGCATTAGTTATATTAAAATTGAGATTCTTGCAAACAAACCCTATTTCTCTACTCTTTTTCCCTCTCAACTCCATGACCACTGAAACTTTGTTGTTGAAGCCAAAGTTAAGTTCACCCTCTGCTTGATGTGCAATCTGTATTCCTTTACTCTCGTTCTGTTTTCTTCTATGTGACTGTTTTGGTTACAATGGCAGTAAGTTCTTATCAAAACCGTTCATCAAGTAGTCTTGAGATGCATAACAGTTGCACGTATGTACCCACTTCCCCTTTCTGCACAAAGACACACCTTGCAATATGATGTTTTGTTTGTATATTTATCTGTATATTTGCTTTAAACTCACTTTTCATAAAGTAGAATGTTATTTAAATATAAAGAAGTTTATTCAGTATCCACTTATGACTACCATTCTTTGACCCAGTCACCATCCAATAAAATGTTTTTTGAGCACATGCTTCCAAACTGTGTACACTAGCGTACCTACTAATGGTATATATGTGTTACTTAACCAACATTAATGTGCTTTTTAAAACATCCAAAAATAAAAATTAAAGACAAAAATTAAAAAAAGAAACCAAAACAGATTCTCTAATACTTTCTTCTAGCACCTCATTGTATTACACATACCCTGGCTACGGGCATCCCACCTTATAGACCTCTGCTGTAGTCGAAATATGAGTGGCTGATTTAATTTAACTCTATTCAATATATAAAAAAGGAGTAATTTTAAGTTTTCAAAAGATTGCTTAAACAGGTTCCTCATTTAAATGACCTTAATTATCCACCTGAGACATCTGCATAGCATATAGAAGGATTATTCAACACACAGCTAATACTAGCAAATGGAAAAATTAATTCAACTTTACTAGTTAGAGGAAAATCTTTCATCAGTAATTTATTTAGCATATTATTGTCACTCTAAATATAATAGAGGAATTATCCATTTGAAACCTATTTAGTTATTATGTACAAAACAAATTAACCGCCAATAAATAGTCTTTTGATATGAACATTGTTCATGGTATGGAAATTTAACTTTCACGCCCTTCGAATAAAGGCTCTTTATTTTCACAAACATTATGTGAAGTAAACATCAGTCATATAATCAATATCAGACAAAAAGAAATAGGAGGAAGAAAGAGAGAAATGGAACTAGCAAACATGTTACATAGGTAAGAACTGTAACTGCAGCAGTCTCAGTAGATTTTGATAAAAGATGAGTATGCATTTAAAGCTTGTGCCCACGTGGAAAACTAATAAAAAGTTGACATTTTCAAAGTGAAAGAGAGACTAAAGGTAGCTCCTTGAATAAATTAAGATTTGATATCATTTTAACCTGAAATTCTCATGCAACTGGGGAGGAGCAGAAGTTTAGCTTGACTGGTCTAGGTTAGCAAACCACAGACCAGACCTAGCAGCCGTTTGATTTTCTACAGTCTGCAATCTAAAAACAATTTTTGCATTTTTAAAAATCAAAAGAAGAATACTATTTTGTGATGTGAAAATTATATGAAAGTCAAATTTTACTGTCATAAATGACATGTCACTGGAACACAGTAACGTGCTATTGTCTGTATGTTGTCTATGCCTGCTTTCTCTCAACCATGGCAGAGGGTAGAGCTGCATCAGAGACTGAATGGCCTTCAAGCCTAAAATACTTACTGTCTCTTTTTACTCACTCTTTACCTGGTCTAGGTAACCAATCTAAGTCCAACATTTCTCCTTTCTTACCTAGTCATAGGCTATGGGATTGTTTTTTCCTTAAAAAAAAAAAAAATCAACGTCATCAGTTTTCTCTTATCTAGCCCCATGTTTGATCTACATTATAGGTAGTGGCAAATTCTGAGTCCCACAACCTCAGCCCAAGACCCAGCTGCTTCTATAGCTGACGTTTTTCTCTCACAATGGTTACTTTATCTACAAAGTGGTTTTCAAGTGACACAAGCCTACTCTTTTTGTTTTTTTTAAACAGGCTGTCTTTGGTCTGACATCATCTTACCCTGCTAACCCAATCTGCCATTGCAATGTTCATGCTTTATAAATTTTGCAAAACAAAAATGTATATCCTGAATTTTTCTGTCCTCTTTTTGCCTCTGCTTAGAATGTACCATCTGCCTGACATGCTGTTTGCCAGTGCTCTACCTATTAAAATCCTGCCAAATTTCAAAGTCTACCCCTCCCCCATAAAGACACCCCAGTCCTCTCTGTCACAACTCTGTCATGAAGATGGCTATTGTTCTTAGATTTCTAATAAGTTTTATTCATTTTACTTATTCATTAATTTATCTTTTATTAAATATATTGTTGGTGCCTTATTAGTAGTACCCTATGCACTTGTAGGCCAAATATTGATTTATCATGCTCATTCACACTCTAGGCCCTTACCCCACCACATGCACACTGCCAGCATACATTGTCTAGGTCAGAATTATTGAAAAGCTTAGACCTATAAACAAGAGGACTTTAGGTAGCACAAACGCATGGAATTAAATAACAAGGAATAAAAGAGAGAGCAAGAACATCCTTTTCTTTTCAATTACTTTTCAATCATTCTGATTACATCAAGAAGAAAACTTCAATTTGTGCTACTCTGGTTTTAACTCTGCTAATCTTTGATCATCTCTTTTTTAACGAAGAAATCAATCCTCAGAGTTACAGCCTTCTGCATGTGGACAAGTCTAGCTATAATTTACTAAAAATGCTATGTTTTCATTACAATTTATTTTTACAATTTGTTTCTATTTATGGCATATACAATTTGCTTTTATTTACAGTTTTCAATTTAGTGAAAATTGTATTCTTGGTAAATAAATTTAGGTTAACAAAATAAGGTAATTTAAATAAAAATATTAAGCAAATAGCAGAAGTGGAATACACATAAAACAGAAATCTTATGGTAATACATAGAAATGGGAGAAACATTTGGTTGTTGCAGATACTCAGTAAAGCCAAATTAACATAATCTATCAATCTCCTTGTTGTTGTTCACTATCTACATAACTGAAAGAAAATGTGTAAAACACTAGCTTCAAGACATGATTCTTAAGAGGAGAGAGGGGACACATTTGACAATGTTTAGAGACAGTTTTGGTTTAACAACTTATAAGGGTGTCACTACTGGCAGCTAGTAGGTAGAGGCCAGGGACACTGTTAAACATCCTACAGTGCACAGGACAGCCCCCACAACAAGGAATTTCCTGGGCCAGAAGTCTATAGTGCCTAGATTGAGAAACCCTAATCTAAGAGAAAAGAGGAAGGTCTACTTGCATTACCCTTTACCCATCACTATGAATCACTGTCTCTCCAGATACTGTTCTTTTCTTTATTTGATCTTTACCACTAACAAGATAATGACTGAGGAAAATCTCTGACAAACTGTATTGAAGGGTCCACATCCTTTATGTGCTAATACTATGCCATCGATATTTAGACCTAACTTCCTAATTAAACCATTGGAGTCATGAAATCTTCAGATAATCCTGTACTACAAATAGATCAAGAAAACTGAGGTAAAGATCAATATAATTTGAGTAAAACCTTGACTCTAGCTGCTATCAACTTCATGAAAAGTTCCTCTTTGTCCTGAATTACATGGTTCCTTGACTCAAACACCATATTTTGCAGTATGAATTTGACCTTGAAATTTTACAAAATCAATATTCTGTTTATTAGATACGTAGCTTTCCCAAAAGAGAGTTTTTTTAAAAACCCCTTTTTTTTAAAAAAAAAGAGGAAAAAAAGAAAAAAATTATTAACAAAAAATAACTAGTAGTTGAAACACTTCACTTGGCTAACACTACTTTGTTCTTAAATGTATTATTGCAAACACATAGCCCACACATATATGTCTGAGGGTAAAGTGTTTACAAGAAAGTTCTTTGAAGCTATTTTGTGGTTAGTGTTCTTTTTCTCTCTCTCTTTCAAGTTCTCCAGAACAGTTTAGAAGCAGATGGCACCTGTGTCTTTTTTTTTTTTTCCCCAAAATCTGGAGTTATTTTTAACCTTGTGACAGTATTTAAACACGGAAAAGTAGTGTGCTCTTAAAGCAATGATGTTATCATAGTCTTCACTTGATTTTAAGGCTTTTTACAGTGAGTATATTTCCAAATTTAGCATTTACTATGCATTAACTTTAGGGGATGGTATAGCTTGGAGGCATTTCATGCCTTTTAGTCCAACTTGATTTAACTCCTAATTCTGATACACCTGTGGTAAAGTGACAGTGAAGGTGAAACTGAATCCCTTTCATTTCAGAGCCACAAAACACTCTGCCAACAGAAAAGTGACATTATTTTTAACAACAGCAAGCTACAGAGGTGGCAGCTACCAATACTCACACTGAAGAAAGAAAACCAATGCTGATTGAGATTAGGGTTATTGTCAGGCAAGTTTTAGGGAGAAGAGAAAAGGGTTACAGTATTCTCCTTATCCTAGGGTCACTAGAATCAATATCACTATGACATCAGGACCAAGACCTCAAAGAAGAGGAAGCGGGTACACATGCTGCACCTGGCCCATTTCATTGATTCACCCTCTTTAAAATCATTTGTTGAGTACCTGTTAAGTACTAAGTGCTCTGCTAGACATCAGCACATAATAGTGAACCAGCCAAACCCACAGACTCTGCCTTCTGGAAGCTTACAGTCAGTGTTCCTGGGAAGACCCTATGAAGCCCCAGTTTTTATTCTCCCACTTGCAATCCCACCTTGCTCCTGAGTCAACTGCCTGAGAAAAGAATCAGATGCACAGAGAACAAGACAGGGTTGGCACAAGTATATTTTTAATTCCTAGTAAGATAAAAAACCTGCCATCCCCCAAGAGCTGGAGCTTCTAAGTGCAGTGTGTGTAGCAGGAGATCAGAAGCCAGCAGTATACCTACCCAGATAGGCCATGGGGCCCTAAAGCATGGTGTCAGAAAAAATCAAGGATCTAAGAAGCTCTGGTCACGAGAATGGTTTAGGAAATTGGTTGACCAAAAAAAAGGAGAATCTGTTTCTTCAGCAGCCATGCTGTGGACTGAATTGTGTCCCCTCAAAATTCACATGTTGAAGCCTTATTCCAACTCCAATATGATGGTATTTATAGGTGGGGCTTTTGGAAGGTAATTATGTTTAGCATGAGGTTATGCAGCTAAACCCCTCATTGTGGGATCAGTGCACTTGTAAGAAGAGGCACCAGAGAGCTTGGTTTCTTTCTCTCTTCCCCTCTCTTTCTCTCTTCCTCTCTGCCTTGTGACGACACAGCGAGAAGGCAGCCATCTGCAAAACAGAGAGTCCTAACTGAGGAAAGGCATTGGCTGGGACCCTGATCTTGGACTTCCTAGCCTCCAGAGCTGTGCATATTTATTGTTTAAGCCACCCAGTCTAAGACATCTTGTTATATCAACCAGAGCCAAGAGCACTAAGACAAGCCAAGAACATTGGCTGAAGCCCTTCTCTTAGAAAACGCACGCTTTCGTGTTTCCTTATAGAAAGCATTTGCTCACTGTGACCTGGAGCCAGAATACATGTTACCATGTAGAATATACCACTTCTCAGTCTCTGAGTTCCTTCCCAACACAGCCCCTGGCACTCTTAGCCAGTTCAGATTACTGTGTGCCCAGCAGACCTTAGGGAGACACCAGAGTTTTTCCAAAATGTTTAGAAGGGGAAAAATCAGTAATGACCTGGAGGCAAAGATAGGAGCCTTTTTCTCTACAGGGCTGTGCCAAAAGGATACCACCCAATGTTGCCAATTGGTCTGCAGGGAATTTCTTTAAAAGACTCTGCCTCATAGCTTAATCTATCACACACAGATTTATGGCCTACAACAGCACTTTTCAAACTGAATCACAACCCATTAGTGGGATGTGAAATCACATGGGTTCAGCCAAGTTTTTTTAACGAAATAGATGAAATCAAACAGCATATAATAGAAAATATTAAAGGGCATTGCTGGTAATAAGAATAAACATTGTTTTATGAAATTGTTTCTGTTTTATACACACACACACACACACACACACACACACACCCCTTACTATGGAAATCTATTTGGTTCCTAAACAATAATACATATAGCAAGGGATCCTATATAATTAGTTTAATTGAGTTGACAAATAAATGTATTTAAAATTATAAATGTATACACATAATTGTGTTTACATAAATGTGACACATAAATGTATTATTTAAAATTACATTGCAGTGGGGAGGAGTATGCAAAGTGCCTAGCCTAAAGAAACTACAGTAAGTGGAATGGGAACTAAATTTAAAAAAAATAAAGGTTCCAAAATAGTTTAACACATTCTTCTCTTGTTCTAATTATCTTTCATTTGGTTTGGTTTCCTTGGATTTGTATGTCTGGGAATACATCTGGTTTTCTTATCATCTTTTCTTTCAACATGGAACAACAGTGAGAAACTAAAGGTGAGACAACTGAAAACAGGACATGGGTTTGCATGCACAGACGAAATCTGCACCACCAAGCAGGCTGGGCCATTTCCTGTCATTCCATGTGCCAAACCACTGGGCGGGATCTGGACCAGAGGCAGCTCCCTTCTCCCTCAGAAAAGCCTTTAAAATGCCAGTTTCTCAAATCACTGGGCAAAAGACCAACTGCTCTCGAGGATCTGGAGCCCTGAATAGGATCATGGCCAATTCGTATTTTTAAGTAGAGTTGAATGTGTGTGTGTGTCATGATTTTTGTAAACTTTTTGAAAAACTCTATGAACAAAACAGTGTCTTCAAATGTGATTTTAGGAAAATTACTTTGCCTGATACTTTTAATTCACCCTTAACCCCTATACTCTATGCCCTCCCTGCCAAAAGAAAGTGAGCACATCTGTCTTGGTCTCAATGGCTCCATGTGGATCAGTGCTGCCAGCACCTGCCTTCGCCAGCACTATCCAGGGGCTTCAGGTGGATATAGCCTTGGGAGTGTAGCTCCCCTTGAGTTCCCAAACACATCCTCAGGGTGTATCGCCCCAATGGTCACCGTCCAATCTTCTTGCAATCAGGAGTCACTACTTTACAACAGACAATTGTAATGGAGGAGCCAACAAATCACTAATTCTGGTGGAGACTGTCTACTTTCTAGAGCTAACCACAACAGCAACACATAACATCAGAAGCACTGTTCTCTTAGTATATTAATGACAACTGCATTACTAATGAATTAGAGTCACACTAGCAGGTGGATTTGGTCCAAAGCTGAGAGTAAAGGCTTGAAACTGATGACCTGAGTTCAACTTGATCTCTAGTGTAGGAAGAAAGAAGATTTTAGTCACTCAGCCAATATCTACGATCATCATTCTGTTGCATTCTCTGGCTCTATCGATTCTTAATAATTATATCTAGAATAGTAGTTGATGTTTTAAGTTTATTTACTTAAAAATTTCTGATAATGAAAATGATACTTCTCAAAGTCTCAGCCAAACAGAGTAAGCATGCACCCCACGAATGCTGCCATGTACAGAAAACTTACCTAACAATACGCTTTACTGCTGACAAACAGAGCCTAAGTAAGACATTTTAGCTTTTATTGTTCCTCAACGTAGTTTAACTCTGTGATCTTTTACAGTAATCATAAGACTAGATAATAGAGCGAGAATCTTAGCAATGTATAGATAGAGGGTCTCCAACAGGATGGGCTTAACTTACGATTTTTCGACTTTTATGACGGTGGGAAAGTGATAGCATTCAGTAGAAATCGTACTTCAAATTTTGATCTTTTCCTGAACTATACGTGGTAGGATACTCTCTCTGATGCTGGGCAGCGGCCATTAGCCACAGCTCCCAGTTAACCACAGGAGGGTAAACAACCGGAACTCTAGAGTGTTCTCTGTTGTCAGTGTTTTTTGAACATTGTGTTTTGTGTTTCATATCTCACCATGTCTACAAAATCCCATCTGTACATGGTATTTAACAGTTATTATAAAATAGGCTTTATGTTAGATGATTTTGCCCAAATGTAGGCTAATATTAAGTGTTCTGAGCATGTT
The DNA here is from genome assembly GCF_028858775.2 of Pan troglodytes. Classification (NCBI taxonomy): domain Eukaryota; kingdom Metazoa; phylum Chordata; class Mammalia; order Primates; family Hominidae; genus Pan; species Pan troglodytes. Next base: position 108,961,190 of record NC_072402.2, on the reverse strand, counting down.
TCAGGTAGGCTAGGCTAAGCTACAATGTTTGTTAGCACAGGTGTAGTAAATGCATTTTCAACTTCTGATATTTTCAACTACAGTGGGCTTATTGGGACGTAACACCATCATAAGTTGAGAAGCTTCTGTATAACTGATTAATATTTGTCCTCCAAAATTTACTGCAACACGTAATTCTGAACTGAAAAATAAAAAACCCAAACTTCAAATTTCTTAGTTTTTTCCTATGCAGGCTACCATCTCATAGGGGTATACAATTGGCAGTTTATTTTTTTCCCATTTTTCAAATTAAAGTGAATTTCTTGAGTTTCATGACGGTGAAGCTTATTCATAAAGACAACGTGTATGGATAAGTCAGCCTATTTGAGGCATCTAGGGTTAATGTTACTCTGAAAACAGATGTGCTACTGGGACAGTCCCTGCAGCAGCATCAGGCACTTCCTCTACTACACAGTAGTTTATAAAACACCCAGTAAACAATTTTAAGTAGATCATCCCTTTACTCAGAGGTTTACATGGTTCCACTGTCACACATCATACAATTAATAACAGGCATGTTTTGGACCTTACAAAAATCGACATCATTGTCCTTTCATTTCCACCTACATATATAATAGATCTTCAGATGAATACTGAAAAACTTGATCAAAAATGGATGTTTATGTATACATTATTCAGTGCTCAAATACTTCAAAACATTTTTAACAGTGACAAATTACTGAATTTTCATTCAGAAGTTTGCCTATTTTACACATCTATATTCAATGAGCCTTCAATAGTAGTAGCAAATTGGGGGGAGAGTGGGCAGTGATCATTACATCTTCCCACTAAATACCAACATCCAGAATCCTGCTCTGGATCCTCCAATGACTTGAAAAAATAAAAAGGCTGTTAGCAATACTATTTCCAGCAAAAAGAGAATGAAAAATGAAATTGCAAAGGAGTAGTAAGTACAGAAGCTGCAACTTGTCAACCGTTGAAATTACATCTTCAGATTCCCTATACTAAAGAGCCTGGATCTAAAATAAGTGTTGAAAATAAATCTCCTTACCTATGGATAACAGAGAGAAAAGACAAAAAAAAAAGGAAGTAAGGGAAAGAAAACTATAATTTTCAATGGATACAAATACGAAAGCATATGGAATCATGCAAAAGGCCAAACTGCTACCTGTTTGGATCTTCAGAGGAGGGATAGGGGACATATCTGCAATCCTAGGGAGATGGTCTGTTGCATATATAATTTAAATAAATCACTCCAGCCCATGAAAGAAGGGAAGCAGCAGCATTCTCACTAATTACCACTGCCTGGATCCCATATGCTGCTTTCTCTTTAAAGCCACACTAGTTCATTATTCTGCCTTCAACTCTCTTAAATGATTCATTTCTCCCTTCACTCCTGAGCAGACTCTGCAGGGAAGCTAGTATTTAAGTTTAATTTCTCGTGTCACTTGCTTTGGAGAGCTTGACGAGGGGAAGGAGGAGGAATCTAACTTAATAATTCTGTCTTGATTTGGAGGAGCACCCTCCGGCCCCCACCCCAAAAAATAACTAGACAAACAGGACCCTCTGGCAAGCTATAATCGTGAGCAAAGATATCAATTGGGAAAGCAGGGCCCACGTGCGGTGGGAGCTGTCACCCAAGGGAAGTGGCAGCCTGCGAGAAGGAGGGAGGGTGTGAGGGAGTCGGGCTGATCCTACAGCTGCACCGGCCTAGGCGCTCTGGTGGGGTGGGAAGGACTCGAGCCGCACCTGAATGAAGGTTAGCTCTCTCTCAAGACACTAACTAGGTAGGGAGAAATCGAAGGGCACGAAGGCAGGCTCCCGCACCCTCCGAGCCGTCGCTGCGAGAGGGACAACCCCCAGTGCACGCCGCGGGCTTCCCCAGCCGGAGCCCGCGCCTTACCGTCCCAGCTCCGACTCCACCTCGAAGAAATCGCTCAGCGCATCCCTGTTGGAGCCGTCGATCCAGTAATCCGGGACGAGGCTCGCGGTCCCCGGGGCCGCACTGGCCGTGACCGAAGAGCAGGACGAGGCGGAGCAGGAGGGCACCGTGACTTTGAGCATCTTCGCAGCGGGACTCCGGAAGCCGCCGCCGCCGCCGCCGCCGCCGCTGCCCGAGCGAGAAGCCGGCCGCCCGCCGCCGCCTGCGAACGCAGGAGCGAGAGAGAGGCGGCGTCCTTCACGCGCGCACACGCCCACCGCCGCCGCCCGCGCTCGCAGGGACGGTGGGCGGGGAAGGGGGCGAGCCTCTGCGAGAGGGCGCGAGGGGGAACCCGGAGTCGCCGCCCGCTGGAGGGAGACTAGCTGCACCGCTGAGGAGAGAGGCTCCCTCCCCCTCGCTCCTTCCCTCCTCACCCGCCCTCCTCCCGCGCCGAGCCTTTCCCGCCGCCCTCCCTCTTTCCTTTCTCTCTCCCAGGCTGTGGCTGCCGCGGTGCCGGCTAGGGCGGCTCCGGATGCTGGAGCTTGGGGAAGGCACAAGGACCCGCGCATCATCCCACGCGCCCTCCCGCGGGGACCGGAGCTGGAGGGAGACCGTGCGCAGCGGGACGCTGCTCTGGGATGGCGGGCGCCAGGCGCACCCTGGGAGCACCTGGGTCCGGGCGGCCCCGCCGGATAGCGAGAGAGGGACCTAGGTGGTGGTGGCGCAACTCATCCCTCCTTGAGCGCGTCTCCGTGGCGAGTCCCTCCCACCTAGCACCAGCTAACCAGCCATCCTCTGTCAAAGCTTATATTGGTGGCCGGGGAGGGAGTACTGTGGTCGCCGATCCCTCAGGGCTCCTGTGCCTGGACCCAGTGAGAGCTGGAGGAAAAGGAAGCGCCCAGGTCCACATTGACCTGACTCACCTTTGAGTGAAGTCTTCAGTTGGAATAAATGCTGTCGTCGCTGCTGGTGGCACTGCCTCCTCTGGCACTGCTGGAGCTCCTAAAAGAGCAGATACTTGGCTGTGTCGAGTTCAATCTCAGCATCTGAAGTGGCTCAGAATTACAGTTCTAGAAGGGCCTTGTGGAAGCCAACTAGTAAACCCTCTGCCTTAAGGCAGGACCTGTCCTCATTCATGACAGGGAAGATTGCTACATGTAAAGCCCTTTTTCTCTTCCCAAGAGATGTATCCCATGATAAGCATTCTTATGTCCTGTCCATCAGCTGTCATGGCTCTTCTTCTCAGTATTAAACATACATCACTTAAACTACCCTTGAACTTTTTTCTTTTCAGATTTCAGCAAAGACGAACAACAATTAGTCATGTTCTGATACATATATATGACAGTTATTATACCACAACTCATTTCTGGCTAAATAGCTCCAGGCCCTTTCACCTTACTTCACAGGTGTTACTTTTGGCCTTTTTTTTTTTTTTTTTTCCTGAGTTTCCTCCAACATGCACTAAACTCTTCCTAGTAAGTCTCCATTCCTGATAGCACCAACCATTAATATGGTCCAATATTTTAATCTAATTTATGGATTTATTATTCTTAAAAGCCTGCCTGCTATACTGGTGAACAAACAACCAAAAATATCCAATCAAGTAGTTACAGGAATGTGATTCCTAGCTGATTGGAAATTGAAAATATATATAGTCATGCATCTCTTAACCACGGTGAGAAGTTGAAGAGATGCATCCTTAGGCGATGCAGTTGTAAGAACATCATAGGGTGTACGTGTACACAACCAGATAGTATAGCTTACTACACAGCTATGCTGGATGGAATAGTCAATTGCTCCTAGGCTGCAAACCTGTACAGCATTTTACTATACTGAATACTACAGGCCAGCGGTCCCCACCCTTTTCGGCACCAGGGACCAGTTTCTTGGAAGATAATTTTTTCCACAGACAGGGGGTGGGGAAGATGGTTCTGGGATGATTCAAGTGCATTACATTTATTGTGCACTTTAATTCTATTATTATTACATTGCAATACATAGTGAAATAATTATACAACTCACCGTAATATAGAATCAGTGGAAGACCTGAGCTTGTTTTCCTACAACTAGACGGTCCCATCTGGGGGTGATGGGAGACAGTGATAGATCATCAGGCAGTAGATTCTTATAAGGAGTGCACAACCTAGATCCCTTGCATGTGCAGTTCACAATAGGGTTCATGCTCTTATGGGAATCTAATGCTACCACTGATCTGACAGGAGGCAGAGTTCAGGCAGTAATGTGGGAGATGGAGAGCCCCTGTAAATATAGATGAAGCTTTGCTTGCTTGCCTGCAGCTCACCTCCTGCTGTGTGGCCCAGTTCCTAACAGGCCACAGACCAGCCCATGGCCTGGGGGTTGGGAACTCTGCTGTACGCAATTGTAACACAACAATAAGTATTTGTGTATTTAAACATATCTAAACATAGGAAAGGTACAATAAAAATGTGGTATAAAAGGTAAAAAATGGTACACCTGTATAGGGCACTTACCATGAATGCAGCTTGCAGGACTAAAAGTTGCTCCGTGTGAGTGAGTAAGTGGTGAGTGGATATGAAGGCCTAGGACATTACACTACTTAGACTTTATACATACTGTATGCTTAGGCTACACTAAATTTATTTAGAATAGTTTCTTTCTTCAATGGTAAATTAACCTTAGTTTACTGTAACTTTTACTTTATAAACTTTTTAATGTTTTAAAACTTTTTGACTCCTTTATAGTAATGCTTAGCTGAAACACAAATACAAGATATTTTATACAAAATATATTGTAAAGCTGCACAAAAATGTTTTCTATGTATCCTTATTCTATAAGCTTTCTTCTTTTAAAAACAACTTTTTTAACTTTTTGAACTTTGTTAAAAACTAAAACATACACACACACTAGCCTAGGCCTACACAGAGACAGGGTCATCGATATCATGTCTTCCGCCTCCACATCTTGTCCCACTGAAAGCTGGAAGGGCTTTAGGGGCAATGACATGCATGGAGCTGTCATCTTCTATGATGACAATGCCTTATTCTGGAATACCTCCTGAAGGACCTGCCTGAAGCTGTTTTACAGTTAACTTTTTTTATAGCTAGAGGAGAAAACTCTAAAATAACAATAAAATGTATAGTGTAGTAAATACTATACTAGTATTTACTGGTAACATAGTATAAACTAGTAACATAGTCATTTATTACCATTATAAAGTATAATGTACTATACATAATTGTATACACTATACTTTTATATGACTGGCAGCACAGTAGGTTTGTTTACAGTGGCATCACCATAAACACGAGTAATGTATTACACTGTAAGATTAGGCTATGATGTCACTAGGTGACAGAAATTTTTCAACTCTATTAGTCTTGTGGGACCACCATTACACATGCAGCCCATTGTTGACCAAAATGTTGTGTGACACATGACTGTACAAAAACTATTCCTCATGATAATTTTATAATGATGAGCATAAACTCAATGTACAAATGCTGTAACAAATAACAAGTATATGCAAATTCATACAAATTCACTTACATACTAGCTTGTTTGGTGAAAGACTGAAAATGCCCACGTGATGTTACTTTTCAGAGAATAGATTCACTAATCGTGTTGAAAAATCAAGTTCACAAGCAAAGCAAGATAATAAAGCTCTCTAAATTCTAGCTTTGACTCAGTAAGTTTCCCTTGGCTTGCACTGACCAGTGGACAAATGGGCATGAAATAGTTGCTAGGCCATTTTTATTCTCACTTCTTTGAGGCAAGTCCAGCAGCAGCAGCACTGCATGTAAATGCTTGTCTGTTGTTAGCAATTCTTTTACAACATAAGCCCAAAGCAAGCATGTTACATTAAAGGAGATGGTAAGCCTTTTTACTCCTGCTACTTTAGGTAACAATGGTGCAAGAAAGCCATTTCATGGTACAGAGGTGATTATAGAATTCATTTTATATTCAGCATAATTTTAGTCATTTGACATCTATGCTTTTCATAATTGACTTTTGTAAAAATGCTATTAATTGAAGTTTAAAAACAGGATATTTTGTATAATCCATGCAGCTTACTTTTATTTGAGACATAGATAAAAATTAGTAAATATTAAAATAGATGAAACAGGAATTAAATATACAAAATGTACCATTACTTCTTATCAAAACTCAACTGAAATGACCAGAAAAGGAACAGGGTTATTATCCCACAAAAAGAAAGACAGAAGTGATGTCAACTGAATCTTGAACACGTAAACAAACAGTAACAGAGGAGTTAATAAATCAGAAACCTAGATTTGCAATGGGAAAAGCCAATAAGAAGAAATCTAATCCCTACTATAAAATCAAGACATGTTCAGAAGTTAGAGTACCAGATAGTTCTCAAGGTGAGGCATAGAACAGAGAACAAAACATTGGTTAAAAAATTTTATAAAAAGTTATTAGGCCTCTTCATCCAAATTAGAAAGGAAGAAGTCAAATTGTCCTTGCTTGCAGATGATGTGATCTTATATTTAAAAAAGCCTAAAGACTCCACCAAAAAAAAAAAAAACTATTAGAATTGATCAGTCCAGTAAAGTTGCAGGATACAAAATCAACATATGAAAACAGTAGCACTTCTGAAATAGAAAATGAAAAAGTAATCCCATTTACAATAGCTACAAATAAAACAAAATATCTAGGGATAAACTTAACCAAAGAAGTGAAAGATGTCTACAATGAAAACCGTAAAACATTGATGAAAGAAATGGAAGAGGACACAAAAAAATGCAAAGATATTTTATGTTTATGGATTGGAAGAAACAATATTTTTAAAATGCCCACACTACCCAAAGCAATCTACACATTCAATGCAATGTCTATCAAAATGCCAATGACATTCTTCACAGAAATAGGAAAAATAATGCTAAAATTTATGTAAAACCACAAAAGAAGCCAAATAGACAAAGCAATCCTGAGGGGAGGCCAGGGCAGGGGGAACCTGGAGGTATCATATTACCTGGTTTCAAATTATAATACAAAGGTAAAGTAACCAAAAGAGCATGATACTGGCATCAAAACGAATATATAGGCCAGTAGGACAGAAGAAAGCACCGAGAAATAAATTCATGCATTTACAGTCAAATCATTTTTGAGAAAGGCACCCAGAACATACATTAGGGAAAGGACAGTCTCTTCAATAAATAGTGCTTGGAAAACTGGATGTCCATTTGCAGAAGACTGAATCTAGACCCTCTCTCTCACGATACAAAAATCAAGTCAAAGTGGATTAAATACTTCAATCTAATACCTGAAACTATGAAACTACTAGAAGAGAATATTGGGGAAACACTCCATTTCATAGGTCTGGGAAAGATTTCTTGAGTAAGGTCTCAAAAGAACAGGCAACCAAAGCAAAATGGACAAACTGAATCACATCGAGCTAAAGTTTCTGCACACAGCAAAGGAAACAATCAAAAAAAGTGAAGAGACAACCCACAGAATGGGAGAAAATATTTGCGAACTATCCATCTGACAAGGGTTTAATAACCAGAATATATAAGAAACTCAAACAACTCTATAGGAAAAAAAATCAGATTGAAAAATGGGCAAAAGATCTCAACAGACATTTCTCAAAAGAAACATACAAATAGCCAACAACTATATAAAGAAATTTCTATTCATCAGAGAAATGCAAATCAAAACAAGGAAATATCTCACCCCTGTCTTTCTGATAAATGACTTTTATCAGAAAATCACTTAGAGTGAAACCTACCATTAAACAGGCTCAGTGACCCAAAGCTTCTAATGAGATACAATCTTTCTAATAAATGACTTTTATCAGAAAGACAGGCAATAATGAATGTTGGTGAGAATGTGGAGAAAAGGGAACCCTCGTACACTGTTGGTGGGAATACAAATTAGTACAGTCACTGTGAAGAACAGAATGGAGGTTCCTCAAAACAATAAATAAATTAAAAATAGAACTAACATGTGGTCCACAATCCCACTGCTAGGTATATATCCAAAAGAAAGGAAATCAGTATATCAAAGAGACATCTGCACTCTCATATTTATAGCAGCCATGATAAGGAATCAACCTGAGTATCCATCAGTGGATGAATGGATAAAGAAAATGTAGTATGTATACACAAGGAAATATTATTCAGCCATAAAAAGAATGAAATCTTGTCATTTGCAACAACACAGATGAAACTGGAGGACATTAAGTGAAATAAGGCAGGCACAGAAAGACAAATATTGCATGTTCTCACTCATATGTGGAAGCTAAGAAAAATATTGAACTCTTAGAGATAGAGAGTAGAATGATGGCTATCAGAGGACGGGAAGGGTAATAGCAAGGAGGGGATGAATAGGGGATAGTTAATGAGTACAAAAATACAGTTAGATAGAGGGAATAAGATCTAATGTTCAGTAGCATAATAGGGCAACTATAGTTAACAGTAACTTATTACATATTTCAATATAACTAAGAGTGGAATTGGAATGTTTCTAACAACAAGGAAGTGATAAATGCTTGAAGGGATGGATATTCCAGTTACCCTGATTTGATCACTGCACACTGTATGCTTGTATAAAAATATCACATGTATCCCATAAATAAGTGCAAATATTATGTATTCATAACAAATTCTTTTTTTAAATTAAAGTTTTTAGGCTTCCTGGATTACCTCTTCTAACAATTCACAGCCAAAAAACACTCCTACCAAAGCCTAGAAGAAGATAATATATTTAATTTTGTAAATGTTGAACAAGGAACGAAATATGTTTTAGGTCAGAAGATACAGCTGAGGCCATATTGAAAACAGAGATTAAATGAAATTCTGCACGATAAGTAGCGAGACCCCTGAGGGCACACGCTCCCAGAATGTTGAGAAATAGGTTTATGTCTATTTTGCCCCTAGCCATAGAACTATTGGTGGATTTTTCACTGAACAAAATAAATAACCCAAGGAGGGTTAAGATTACTATGACTACTGACACTGGGGTACCCCCCACAAAATATCCTCATTTCTGTAAATCACCTTAGAGTGAAACCTACCATTAAACAGGCTCAGTGACCCAAAGCTTCTAATGAGATACTTAGTGTCTCATCCACATATGAAAGGGCAAGATTCCATTCTGTTAATGGCAGAGAAGCTGGTATTACTAAGCCTCCTGAATGTAAAAATTTCAATCTCTGGACTAAATATAAACACAGTTACTTAAATGTGCAGAATAACAGACAAAATCAGAAAACTAGGAATGATGTAACCCATGAAAGAAAGAAACTCTTCAGAATGAGATGTACATTTATTTGGCATTTCCTCCTAGGGCCTCTAAGAGCACTCTGCAGGCAGCACAGGACAGCTACAACTCAAACAGAAAATGTTGGTCTTATTAGCTTGAGGTATCAGAAAATGGAATTCAAGGCTGGCAGAGAGGTTGGAAATTGAGAAGGAAATTCCAGAAAGAAGGGACCATAGTGGAAGAATAAAAAAATCTGTATATAAACTGTCATCAAATACTAGGCTAACCTCTGAACTACAGATGTGTAGAGGAGACTCTAAGGAACCCAGCAGAAAGCAATCAGCAATAACTGGAATATAAAAAGAGCTGAGAAGAAATTTTAGCTGTTGCCCCTCATAGGGGGACAAGGTTTGGACTGTAAGTCCCACCAAGTTAAATGTGTGTTAGAAGAAAAGCCCAAAAAGACAGAGAAGAAGAGATTACACATTTTAGGGAAGTAATGATACAAACCACAGATGACTCTTCATCAAAAATAATGTAGGCCGGCCGGGCGCGGTGGCACACGCCTGTAATCCCAGCACTCTGGAAGTCCGAGGCGGGCGTATCAAGAGGTCAGGAGATTGAGACCGTCCTGGCTAACACAGTGAAACCCGGTCTCTACTAAAAATACAAAAACTTAGCCGGGCATGCTTGCAGGCGCCTGTAGCCCCAGCTACCTCGGGAGGCTGAGGCAGAAGAATGGCGTGAACCTGGGAGGCGGAGCTTGCAGTGAGCCGGAACTTGCAGTCAGCCGGAACTTGCAGTGAGCGGAAGCTTGCAGTGAGCCGAGATCGCGCCACTGCACTCCAGCCTGAGCAACAGAGGGAGACTCCCTCTCAAAAAAAAAAAAAAAAAAAGTAGGCCAAAAAATAACAAAATGATATATGTAAAGTTATTTAACTTTGAAGATATTTAACTACCGAAAGAAAAAAAAAACTATAGATACAGAATTCCATACCTAACAAAAATATCCTTCATAAATGAAAGTCAAGTAGAAGCATTTTCAGGAAAACTACGAAAGAATTCATAGGTGGGAAATCTGCACCGTAAGGCATTCTAAAGGAATTTTTGGGAGGGAGCTGAAAAGAAATAGAGCAAATGGAAACTCAGATATATGGAAAAGGATGCAGAGCAGCAGAAATGGGAAATATGTGTAAATATAAAAGAAATATTTCTTAGTCTTTTAAAAATTTATTTATAAGACAGCCAACAATTTAAAGCAAAAATTATACATGAAATTTTGTGGTTTAAAAATATTTGTAGAGGTATAATATAACACAAAATACTACAAATAATTCCCTCTATATGATATTCAAGGAAAGGCAAAACTGAAGTGACAGAATGCAGATCAGTAGTTCTCCAGGGCTAAAGTGGGAGGGAATCAAATGCAAAAGACTCTAAGGGATTTGGGGAGTGATGGAAAGGTTTTATATCATGGTTATGGTGGTGATTACAGGATTTTATTCATTTGTCAAAACTCTGAATTATACTTTTTAAATTGATAAATTTTATTGTACCTAAGTTACATCTTAATAAAAACAATTAAAATTAAAGGCACAGCCAGTGCTCTAACTTAGGTAAAATTAGAAGTTATTAATATTGGAAAGAAAGAAGTTAAATTGTTGTCATGTACCGATGACTTGACTATTATATAGAAAATTCTAAAAGTTGGTTTAGACTACTACAATTGATCAGTGAATTTGTCAAGGTCACAATATACAAGGTCAATATAAAACAATCACAATATAAAACAAATACTAATAGGAAATGATAGGAAAATTCACTAATACCATTTCATTTACAATAGAATAAAAAGCATAAAATACTTAGGAATCAATTCAACAGAAGATGTCCAAATCATCTACAGTTAAAATACCAGATATTGCTAAGTGAAATTTTTGCAAATCAAAACTACAAAGAGAAATAATCTTATACCAGTCAGAATGACAATTACTAAAAAGTCAAAAAATAACAGATGCTGGTGAAGCCGTAGAGAAAAGGGAACACTTATACATTGTTAGTGGAAATGCAAATTAGTTCAGCCACTGTAGAAAGCAGTTTGGAGATTTCTCAAAGAACTTAGAACTACCATTTGGCCCAGCAATCCCATTACTGGGTGTATACTCAAAGAAAAATAAATCGTTCTGCCAAAAAGACACTTATACTTGTACGTTAATTGCAGCACTATTCATGATAGCAAAGGCAGAATCAACCTAGGTACTCATCAGTGGTGAACTGGATAAAGAAAATGTGGTACATATACACCTTGGAATACTACACAGCCATAAAAAATAATAAAATCATGTCCTTTGCAGCAACATGGATATAGTTGGAGGCCATTATCCTAAGTGAATTAACACAGAAACAGAAAACCAAATATCACGTGTTCTCACTTATAAGTGGGAGCTAAACACTGAGTAAACATGGACATAAAGGTGGGAACAACAGACACTGGAAACTACTAGAAGAGGGAGGGAGGAAGAGGTGGATGGGATGAAAAACTATCTATTGGGTACTATGCTCACTACCTGCATGATGGTGTCATCCATGCCTCAAACCTCAGCATCACGCAGTATACCCATGTAACAAACCTGCACGTGTACCCTCTGAATGCAAAATAAAAGTTGAAAAAAATCTAAGTGGAGAGATATATCATGCTCATTGACTGGAAGACTCAGTACTATTAACACAACAATTCTCTCCCTAACTGGTATGCAGACTAATCTTAATAGGCTTTGTTTGTAGAAAATGAAAAATGTATGCTAACATGTGTAAAGAAATACAAAACATCTGGGATACCAAAACAGTCCTGAGAAGAACAAAGTTGGAGAACTCTATCTGACCTTAAAACTTACTATAAAGAGACAGAAATAAAGACATTGTGATATTAGTATAACAAGAAAAAAAGAGGTCAATGGTAAAGAATAGAGTACAGAAATAGAATCATATACATGTGGTCGATTAAATTTTGAAAAAAGTATCAAAGCAATTAAATAGGCAAAGGTAAGTTTTTACAGTAAGTGGTACTGAAATAATTAAATAAACACATAGTAACAAATGAACTACAATCTTTTTCTTATACCACAAAGATTAACTTAATTTAAAATAAACTTTTTATACAGAAGCTAAAACTATCATAGCATTTCTAAAACAGACATTAAAGAATATCTCCAGGAACTTACAGTATATAAATATATCTTAGACAAGACACAATGAGCTCTAAATATAAAAGAAAAAGATTTTAAAATTGCATTTGTCAAGTTTAGAAACTTCTGTACAGCAAGAGACACAATTAAAAAAGTAAAAACAGAAGCCACGAGCTGAGAGTAAGTTCTCTCAATACAAATATTTGACAAATAATATGCATCCAGAATATACAAACCCTTAGAAATCAATAAGAAGAAAACTAAAAATATGATTAAAAGATTTCTAGTGTCTCCTCAGGATATAGAGAATTGGAAAGAACAATATTTTCCACCCTTACAAAAACAACAAAAAATACAAGGTCAAGATTTTCTTGAAAACTTCAGAGAAGTGAGGTCACAGGAAAACCAACTAGTCTAAAATCTAAGGAGAAAAAGATGTCTGTGAGGAAAGATGGCACTTGCTAACCAGGAACAAACACAGCCAGACACCAGTTAGAATTTGGTTAGAAGAGTTAATAAATTGGGGGGGTGTATCAGTTTATTTTCATATTGCTATAAATAACTGCCTGAGACTGGGTAATTTATAAAGGAAAGAGGTTTAATTGACTCACAGTTGCTCGTGGCTGGGGAGGCCTCAGGAAACTTACAATCAGGGTGGAAGGCAAAGAGGAAGCAAGGCACCTTCTTCACAAGGCAGAAGGAAGGAGAAGTGCTGAGTGAAGGTGGCAGAGCCCCTTTAAAAATCATCAGATCTTGTGAGAACTCACTCACTATCACACGAACAGCATGGGAGAAATGCCCCTCATGAATCAATTACCTCCACCTTGTCTCTCCCTTGATATAAAGACTATAATTCAAGATGAGATTTGGGTGGGGACACAAAGACTAACCATATCAGGGAGTGTTGAGTGTGCGTTCACAGGAGAATGCAGAGCCCCTGGGAGCCACATACTCCCACACATAGGGGGAGTTCACATCTTCTTGCAGTCTTTTCTGGACGGACTCTACTGGGCATACAAAAAAATGATGGGTGAGAGTCCTGAGAAAGCATGCTTCATGGTGCAGACCTGGAGGAGAATGGTAGCTACTGTGAGAGGGTACAAAACCAGCCAAGAACTTCTCTCTTATCTCCCCTAATAAATAGAAGCCTTCATATACAAGTGGTTTTGGCAACAAGCATTGTCACCTTTAGGCACTGGGACAAAGGCAGTGCAGCTGGGGGAAGGGAACAGGGAAAAATCCCCTTTTCCTGGAGGGAGAGGCAGGCATATGTGCTGAGCACAGAACTACAGATGGTGAAAAGGCAAGAGTTCTGAGAAGGTCACATTCCCAAGACCCATGTATATAGGGCCCCCTAAGACTGAAGTTTAATCAAAACAACAGAGACTGTCCCCTCTGCTCCCTAGTACCAAGCTAACAAGCATCAAATAAAAAGTAACAGTGGGGTGCTGCTAGGAAGTTGTAAGAACGGGGAGACAGACCCTCTCAACAGCATAACGCAAATAAGAGAACTAAAGCTGAATGTGGACCAGATAGAGGAACCTGCTCAGGAAAACCAGGCCCCACCCAAAACTAAAGATATGGTTAGAGAAATCTGAAGCATGTGGTACACCAAGAACAAGCATAGCATGAATAAACTGCAAATCCAAACAATATCCTCAGTAGATTAACCCAAACCTCCACAAAAAATGCCTAGCATAAGGGAAGGCATGCTTACTTACAGGCATGAAAACTACTATTTCCACTTTCCAACACACGATGCACACATTAAACACAAAATTATAAGCAAACAAAATGGCAAGAAATAAACAACATACTGGTAAGAAACAAAGCGATCAACTGAACTGGACTCAGATGTGACAGAGATGTTAGAATTATCTGACAGCAATTTAAAAATAACTATGACTATGATGTTAACAACGGTAATGGAAAAAGTGAAGACATGAGATAAGTGGAAAATTTCAACAAGGAGATGAGAACTAAAAGAATCAAATGAAATTTCAAGGAACAAAACCCCCTACAGTAACATAAATGAAGAGTGCCTTCAACACACTCATCAGCAAATGTGGCACAGCCCGGGAAGGATTCAGTGAACTTAAAGATAGGTCAATTGAAAACACCCAGATTGAAACACAGAGCACCCAAGACCAATGGAACAATCTTAAAAATTCCATGCAGTCTCACATATGCCTACGTGGAATTCCAGAAAAAGAATAGGATGGAAATTTTCTCCCATTCGGTAGATTGTCTGTTCACTCTGTTGATAGTTTATTTTGCTGTGCAGCAGCTCTTTAATTAGATCCCATTTGTCAATTGCTGCTTTTGTTGCAATTGTGTTTGGTGTCTTCATCATGAAATCTTTGCACGTGCCTAGGTTGCCTTCCAAGGTTTTTATAGTTTTGAGTTTTACATTTAAGTCTTTAATTCATCTTGACTTAATTTTTGTATATGATGTAAGGAAGGAACTGGAGGCCATTATTCTTATCAAACACAGGAACAGAAAATCAAATACCATATATTCTCACTTATAAGTGGGAGCTAAATGATGAGAACTCATAGACACATGGAGAGAATCAACACACACTGGGGCCTACTTGAGCCTAGAGGTTGGGAGAAAGGTGACTATCAGGAAAAACCAGTAATGGGTACTAGGCTTAATACCTGGGTGATGAAATAATCTATACAACAAACCCCCATGACTCAAGTTTACCTATGTAACCAACCTACAGATGTACCACTGAACTTAAAATTTAAAAAACAAAGAAAGAAAGGATAGGACAAAAAAATTTGAATAATGGCTATGAATTTTTCAAAATCAGTAACATACACCAAACCACGGATTCAAGAAACTTAGAGAACTGCAAGGAGGATAAACATCAAATGTGTGTGTGTGTGTGTGTGTGAGATATGTGTGTCTACACACATATCATCTTGGCATATTATAATCAATCTACTGGAATCAAAAGACAAAGAGAAAATTTGAATGTAGTTGGAGAAAAAAACAATACCACACAAATATAAAAATGATAAATTTTAAAAAAGAGAAAACATATTCAATAGGGGGAAATAAACTAAAAACACAAGAAGGCAAATTAATGAAATAAAAAACAAATATACCATAGAAATACTCAGTCCAAAGTCTGTTCCTTAAAAGGACCAATAAATTGATGAACTCCCAAATAGATTAATAGAGAAAGAGATACAAGTAACCATGATCAGGATTAAAGCAGGGGAAATCACAACAAGTTTGATAAATTGTAAAAGTAATAAGAGAATATTATAAAATTTTGAATAAAATCTTTCTTAGAAAAACACCATTCACCAAAACTGATGCAAAAAAATTAAAAACCACAAACCTTGGATAGCTCTATACCTACTAAAGAAGTGGAATCTCTAATTGAAAACCTACACACACACACACAGAGAGAGAGAAAGAGAGAGAGAAGCTCCAGACCCAGATGGCTTCACCTGAAAATTCTACATTTTAAGAAAGAACACCAGTCTTATACAAACTTCCAGAAATTTAAAAAAGAGAACAATTCTTAACTTGTCCTTAGAAGTCAGAATAAGCTGGTTTACAACAAATAGGTTATGGCAGGGCGCCTGTAATCCTAACACTTTGGGACGCCAAGGAGGGCGGATCACCTGAAGTGAGGAGTTCAAGACCAGCCTGGCCAAAATGGCAAAACCCTGTCTCTACTAAAACACAAAAATTAGCTGGACATGGTGGTGTGCACCTGCAATGCCAGCTACTAGGGAGGCTGAGACAGTAGAATCACTTGAACCCGGGAGGCAGAGGTTGCAGTGAGCCGAGATCGCACCACTGTACTCCAGCCTGAGCGACAGAGCAAGACTCCATCTCAAAAAAAAAAAAAAAAAAAAAAATCAAGTAGGTTGTATACAAGGAAGAAAATTTTCAGGCAAATATTATTTATAAGCTAAAATTTTTTAATTAAGCAAAATATATAAATTATATTATATTATGACTCAATTGGGTTTATCCTAAGAATTCAAGATTAACTTAATGTTTCAAAATCAATCATGTATTTCACCTACATTAGCAAAAAGAGGAAGAACAAATTACATGATCTTCTCAATAGAGGCAGAAAAAAATGATAAATGTCAAGTCCATTAATGATTGGAAACACAAAAGCCACTTTAAAAACCAGAATAGAGTCTGCAACAAAATTCACATTTAATGGAGAGATGCTGAAAAACTTCCCTCTGAAATCAGAAATTATACAAACTTACTCTCTGTCACTACTTTCACTTTTACTCAATATTGTACAGGAAGCCTTATCCAATGTAATAAGGCAAGATACAAAACAAAAACAAAAACAAAAACCTAAAAGGAATAGTATTGAAAAGAAAACATCTGTCATTATTCACAGAAAATGTAATTGCTTATGTTGAAAATCCAAAAAGAATCTAAAATGAATTCCAAAAATTAATGAGTTTATAGTTACTAAATGCAAAGTCAGTATGAAAAATTCAATATAAAAATTGCATTTCTGTATATTAGTAATAGCTAGACAAGAAAAAAATTAAATCTGTAGTGTTCAGGGTAAACAAAATTAAACTATTAAAATAGAAAAAATAAAGTTTAAAAATTATTAGCACGTAACATAATAAAGCAGAAGTATCAGTCTAGAATTGTGAAAAGTGGTAGAGAAGAAAAGTCCGAAACAGAAAACAAATAAAAGTAGGCTACAAATCCTGTCCCTTGTAGCTAGAGATATTCTGATTAAACATGGACATTGACAGAAAGTTATAGGGTTAAGTATACATCTCAAAAATATAAGAATAAAAATGAGAAGAGTAGAAAGTGTATAGCTTTCCAACAACAAGGTGGAGGAAGAGGAAATAGGACAAAGTTTGATAGACAAAAGGTAGAGGGGAAAAAATAATCACGAAATAGTTAAAATGGCAGTATATGGGATGCTATAGTACACTGTCATGGATATTTCATTCAAAGTTAGCCTCCTTTCTGGGGGCAGCCTGCATTCAATAACTGATCCCAGACTCCTTGCTTCAATTCAGGACAACTCCTAAGGTCCTTCCCATCTCCAGAGCTCTCTGTGAGACTGGCTGGGACCTCTAGGATTGCAGTTCAACCTTTCCTTCTGCCCAGTCTTTCCTGTACGCCCTCACAGGTACTGTTTCTGATTATTCCTCAACACCTTTTCATATGCATATGCCTGTCTTCTCTATCTTAACTAATGTTTCTCAGGGGACCTGATTTCAGACAGTTGGTGCCAAGTGGAACAAGAAAGCGGAACTTTAAGTGTGGAATTTTGGAGCCAGATCACCCACCAGGTGGCTAACAGTTAAGATTTCATCATTGGTAGCAAATGAAGTGTGGAAGATCCTAGAATACTGTGGCAACATATTCTGATTACATTTTGTTGCTTAACAAATATATGCAAAGCTGAGTGACTTAAAATAACTATTTTATTGCCTCTCATGATTCTGTGGGTTAATTAGGCTTAGCAGGACAGTTCTCCAGCTTCAATGATGCTGGATGAGGTTGTAGTCATTTGGAAGCTTGATTGGGCTCATTCACTTGTTTGGAAGCTGAGGCTAGCTTCAGCTTTGAGATCACCTGTAACTGGTGACCAGTGTGCCTATAAGTGGACTCTTCACAATATGGTAGCTGGGTTCCAAGAGGAACATCCCAAGAACGCGCTTTCTGAGAGAGAGGAACTAGAAAACACAAGATCGTTTAAGGATTAGGCCAACATTTTGCATAGTACAGTATCACTTACACCATATTCTATTATCAATGCAATCACAAGCATAGACCAGATTCAAAGAGAGAGGAAGCAGGACATGGAACATGTATATGGAAGGTAGCGTAAAACTGAGGCCACCTTAACAGACCAGCTAGTGCACAGTATAATTGTTAAAATTTCACTAGTGGAGAACTCAGAGGGTATAATAGTGAAGGAAAGGCACTGATGGGTGCAATATCTCAAAAGTTTGAAAAATTTGGGAAAAGTAATAATTATAGACAATGGAATCAGACGCATTTTGCTGCATGCAACCAAGGCACTAGAGAAAGAAAACAAAAGGCTGAGGGTGATTATCATGAACTACAGGCAAAGTGAGAAAGCTGGTGGGCTTCCTTGGCAGCTTTTGAAGAAACTCTCAACTGCTGCAGCTGGATAGCAGAAAGAGTGGTGGATCAGGTACAGGACTTATTTGTAAAGCTGGCCAGTTGCAAAAACACTGAATTCTCAATCTTGGAAGTGCTTCTAAACCCAGGTCAGGTCCTCTTTTGGAAGGAGTCTTGAGATGGGAACTTCTTGGTTGACACACTAAAGAAATTTGAAACCCCCAGTTTCCCTGAACCACCTGCAGAAGTGGCCCATTCCTCCCTATTAAAGGCTATTGCACCTCCCTTGATTGAAGATGCTACAGAGACCTCTGGCTTATCAGAGAGTATGCATCTTCCTCAGGATCTGTCCCACCAATCAACAAAATCAAAGCTGTTTTTGGAAAGACCATTAAATTCAACATTTGGCAATTATAATGAAAAGAAAACTAGAAAAGATGTGGATAAACAACATTGTAAGTGCAAAGGAAATTTAAAATTATATTAGAGCAAGAATCATAGGAAAATATTTTTATTACCTTTATGCCAGACATTTAGAAAACTAGGTGAAATGTATCACTTCATAGAAACGTATATAATAACTAATTCAAGAAGTACAAAAGTAGGGCTAGAAGTATTATGAATAAAGAAATGAGCAGGCAACTAAAATATACTCTTTAAAAAGACCTTAGGTCCAAGTAATTTCATAGAAGAATTTTATAACACTTCAAGCAGCAGACACTTTTTATATTATATATAAAGTATTCCAGAGCAGAAAAAAATATGAAAAGCTTCGTAGTTATTCTATGAGAATAGCCAAACTCTGCCATCAACAAAGGACAAAAAATGTACAAAAAAGAGAAAGATAATTACATTTCTCCTCATGTGCATGAATATTAAAATCCTAAAGTAAATATTAACATACTAAACCCAGCAGAAAATTAAAGAACACTGTACTTCATATTCAAGTATAAGTTATCTCCGTCTCTTAGACATTTGCAAAAATCAGAGAACAATTGCTTCTCTGGGCATATATATGATAAATAAAGAGGCAGAAATTTCAGGATATGAAAAAATTTAGAAAATAGAGTGTTATTTCACTAACCACTTATTCTATACCCAATATTATATTACACAAAATTCAAAAATTGTCACCGTGGTTTCAGCCTTTGCTTATGAGATTCTGTTTCTTTTTCTTTTTTTCATTTGTCTGAACTAATATTGACTCCTTTCCTTCTCTCTTTATGGGAGATAAACAGATCTTTGTCTAACCTCTCCTGGTACAGCCTGTATTGGCAGTAATTCTAACCAGTTATTGTTCCATTTCCTTATTCACACTGGTTAAATGGTAAAGTTCCTCTCTGTTCTTTAGTAGGAAAGGGAGAGGAACATTTTGAAATGTATACTTACAAGGGAGAGTCTAACCAAGGGTTTTTCAGAACACCTAGTAAAACATTAGAAAATAAATGTATATATCATTATAGTAGACTAAAGGAGAAAATCCATTAGATTATGTTCAATACCCTTTAATGATTCAAAAAATTAGCAAGCAGAGACCAAAGGGATATTTCTAATAAAGGATGCTTTCATGAAATCTATAGAAAATACTATAGTTGATGGCAAAAATATGAGAAATATTCTCACTAAAAACAAGAAAAGAAAGGGGTACCTGTTGTGGCTATGGCGTACTCAGTGTAATGAAGACATACAAGAAAGAAAAAAGAGGCATTGCTATGGGAAACAAAGAGGCAAAGCTAACACTTCTTTTTGCAAACAATATCAGTGAGAAAATGGATCTCATCGAAAAATATAAGGACTTAGAATATAAAACTCAAGGGATTATGTAGATATACATACATATCTAATTATATATTTACCTAGCTATATAATCTCCTCTTTCATAAGAAAGAGAAGATACCACAAAAGAGCCAAAAAATCTGAAAAAGACTATCAATGAGAGAGGACTTTTATTTAGATATAATTACATGTTACTAGGCCTATACTAATTAAACTTGAAGAGTTTAGAAATTGGAAAATGAGTCAATAAAATTGAATAGAGTATATAAGAAGATTCGTGTATATGTAAGACTTTAATTTATGATTAATTTGTTTTTTAAGTAGTGGGAAAACATTGTGTCATCATTAAATAGTAGGAATAGTAGCTATCAATATGGAAAAAATAAAGTAATATAATATTTATGCCTCACATCTTTTGCTAAACTTCAGATGGTTTAAAACACAAAACATTAAGCAAAAATAGAAATGTGTTAGAGAAAAATACAGAATACTTTTTAAAGCTATGTGGTAGCAAAGGTCTTAAGTGAAACCTCGACCCAGAAACCTAAAGTATAAATAACAATTTTCACCTAAGAAACTTAAAAACTTCTGTATAATGGGGATGGGGGAGGGGGACAGAGAAAAGATAAAATACAAGTGGCAGAGATGAATTACTGCAACACATTTAGTAGACAAGTTATTAATAACCAGAATGTATAAAGACTTCTATAAATAATTTAGGAAAAGGCAAACAACTCAACGCTAAAATGAGTAAAGGATGCCAGATGGTAATTCTCAAAACGAGAAACAAAAGGGCCAATAAACATGTAAAAGATATTCATTCTCACTGGCAATCGTTTGTGTGTGTGTGTGTGTTTGTGTGTGTGTGTGTGTGTGTGTGTTTGTGTGTGTGTGTATTTGGTTGTTCAGTTATCAGATGGCATACAGTGTCAAATTTGGGACGGATATAGGGAAACCAACACGTTCATATACAGCAGATAAGAGTCTTTTTTGGTGAAGTAAGGAAATTAGGAAGAATATATTCTAAATCTTAAATTTCCTTGGCCCAACAATTCTGGCTCTAGCAATATATTCTCAAGCAATACATTCATGAGTGCCCAGTGATGTCCATTCAAGGCCATTCATAACTTCATTGTATTAGTACAAGACTGGAAACACTAAAATTTCCATCACTAGGGGAAAGTTGCGAAAGGAATATGATATATGGCATATATAACCAACCTATATTACATGAATAATTTTCCAATCATATTTTTGTAAGTTCAAGTAGTAGAATACGATCCCCTTTGTGTTAAAAAGTCAGTAAAGGTATATGTAAATACATGTAATTGCACGGGAAGCGACAAAAGTATGCACACCAGATGCTTAACAGTGGTACCATCTGGGAGGGGAAACCAGGAAAGGCATACTGCAGGGGTCATTTCAGGGTTTGCTCTCAATATTTCTGTATTTTAAAAATCTTCTACCGAGAGAATATGTTCATGCATTAGTAAGGTAAATCAAAAGATAAAACAGTTACAGCAGTGAGGTAGCAAAAAAAAATTCCTTTTTGGTCCCTAACAATATCTGTCTATGATGGACAAACTGGCCTCCAGTTTGGCCATTCCGTTGATTTTGGCCATTTAGTAATCATGCTTTGAGATACAGCCAAGTTTTTAATAGATGCAAAGGAAAAGAAGCAGCATATTTCTCAAAGCAAATTATTCATCACAACAATCATGTGAAAAGCCTTCTCTTTTGCTACATATTTACCTACCTTCCATATTTTTCTCCAACTGGAATTGAGAATTTTCCTTCCTGAAACCTCTAGTTGCTAAGCAACATTTTCTTCTCTATGGAGCATGGTTGCTGTACTATACCAGCTTCCATCCCTTCCTCAACTTCATCTTTCTCTTCTTTTTCTTCTAATCATCTTCTCTCATACACATAAACACACACATAGAATGTTCTAGAGCTTGTCTATGTACATGTTTATTCATTTATTTGTTCTGTAAGAAAGTGTCTAGTCTTTTTTATTGTTGTAAACTCATAACCAAAAGAATGAAGAGAGGCTTCCCTTTTCCAATTCTAAGATGATAACAACTTCAGAGATGGCTTTCCAAAAACTCAGAAGAGGATTGGTCTGAAGGTTAGAGTTTGGGAACAAAGTCCTAGGTCTTACACACTGCTTTAGGATGATGGTTCTCAGATGGCAAAGACCTGTTATAATTCATTCAGTAAATAGTTATTGAGCTACTACTATGTTACAATATTCTGGATTTTGAGAATGCAATAGTTGATGAAAACAGTTGCCACTCTCAAGAAGATTACTTTAAAGCTTTGTATAAAATGAAGGCCTATATCTGCTTCCAGCTTATTCAAACTCTGTCCTAGCTTCCAACTACATTTTTCCCTGGACAATGGCTGGACAAAGAGGCAGGGTATGTCATGGGTGTGTGCAAAGCCTCTGCCCTTCCTGGGTGTTGAAGGAGTGAAGGGGTGCAAGATGTTTTCCTTTTCTGACCAACAGAGCTTGAAGACTGGCGGTGAACAGGCCTCAGGCAAGGAGCTGAGCCCTGAAATTTTGGCCCCTGGAGAGCCTTGGTCGCTCTGGAGGAGCTGCTGGTTTCCTTGGCCCTGGAATGCCTATTGGGTATTCACACATGTGGCACGCCCTCATACTGTTTGAGAACCATTGTTATGAACAAAGCCTGCTCTGCTGGGATTTATATGTTCTGGCTCCATTACTTTGTCACAGTGGAAGCTTGGGCAAGTTTCTTAACTCCTCTTTTGTAAAATGAAGATAGTAGTATCTAGATCAAAGAGTTATTATAATTGAAAGTTTTGATTTTTATAAATTGTTTAGAACAGGACCTGGAGCATAATATGCCAAAAAGAAGACTGACTTCCTATTCCATCAGCCAGACTCTACCAGTTGAAACTGGGGAGGAGAGAGCCTTGTCTGGGAGAAAGCCATGCTTATCTATCACTGACTCGCAAGAGCACATCATGCCACCTTTTAAAAATTATGTTCATAGCACCCACGTAGGTCAACCTGAGTGCTAAAGATGGTAAAAGCCAGTTCCCTAAGGGATCAATCATTAGGGTCCCAGAACAAGCAACGCTTGTAGTTCCTAGGAAAAAGGTAGCTTCTAGTAATAGAGAACTGCTGATAGAGAGAGGCCACACATTTAACATCATCAACAACAACAAAATAATAACAGCACTTAAGGGCGTTTAATCACTGCACTAAAATATACTTCCTGGAAATAAAAAGCTGTTTTTTAAAATTTTTTCAAGTTCAGTGTAATAGAATGAGCACTGTGTTGAATTAAATTATTGTCATGGAAAATCAAAATGTAGAAATCTTTCAAAACATGGAGCAAAAAATAAAAAGCAATAGAAATCCTCAGGGAAGAGAAAAGTGATTTGGAAAAAGTATCTAGAAATCAAAATATGTAAATTATAGTAGATCCATAAGAGAGAGAGAAACAAGAGAAAAGAGGCAATAATTAAATACTAGAGAAAAATTCTCTAGCTTCAAGACAGATTTGATTCTGCAAATTGAAAGTTCTCACTAACTTTGAGCAGGAGTGACTGGTAAAACATGTCCAAGATAAAGAAAAAAATTAACAACATAAGTTTCAAAACAGAAAGAATCAGTTACAAAAGAAAAATGAAACAGACTGACATCAGATTTTTTATCGTGATCCTTGAAGCTGGATGACATTTAAATAACATCCACAGGCTAGTGAGAGAAAAGATCTGTGACCCAATAAGCAAGAAATCACAGATGGTATCCACACACATCTCTTCCAATGAGAATACTTAAAAAAACAAAAAACAAAAAAACCACTTTAGCCAAAGAAATGAATCAGAACAGAAATCATAATGTAAGGAAAGGTGAAGAAGAAAGAAAATGATGGCTAGAAGTGAACTTTGCAATATATATCTCTCTATATAATGAGATAATGACTTGAAATAATAAAGGGCTTTGAAATAAAATGGAACTCTAAAATAATACAGATTAATAGTTTATAATTAAAGCACAAAATATTTCCCTGTAACCTTTGCGTTGAGAATGAGGAAGAAGGAGGAGAAGTAAAAGAATTCTAATCATTGTTTGGAGAGAGTAGGGAATTTGGACATTCATCTCGTTCATCTTTTGAGGGGCTGCCAGGGATTAGAGGTGCTTTGGTCAGTGGGGAGTGTTTCCATTAGGGTTACCTTCAGCTACACAAAACAAGAAATCTGACTAAAAATGGGCTTGTGTTTCTCACGTAACAGGAGTCTGGAAGCAGGCCATCCAGTGCAGTTCCATGGTGCTAAGAGGGGCCTAATCTCCTGCATTCCCACTCAGTCCTCTTTCTTGTTGCTTTTGTCATCATCACCTGGCTGCACTCCCTTTAGGCATGATATCTGTATTTTAGGCAAAAAGGAGAGGAAGAGCAAAAAGCAAAAATACATTGCCAGCTGAGTCTAGAGTTGTTTTCCCTAGAGCCATACCCAATAAATTTCTGCTTCCATATCATTAGCCAGGGAGTGGTCCATGGGCCACTTCTAATCAAAAGAAAGCAAGGGCAATCAAGTTGGCAACACCTCCTGCCTCCTGAAATATCTGCATTCTGATTAATAGAGAAAAAAAGGAGAATCAGTTAGTTAACTAGTAGTGTCCACAACTGGAACAGTTAATAAGTTGCTTTTATATCACAAGTGAGAATTTGTACTTGAAATGAGATGGTAACTCCCAGTGTAATGGATAAAGTTCAATAAAGTTAAATTTCCAAATTAGCAAGTGTAAAAAAGAGAAGAAGAGTGGTTTGATCATACCAAGAGAAACAAGTAAAAGTAAGGAAGGAAACAATAAAATAAATAGTAAACTTTAGTAATATGGCAGAAAATATATAACTTCTTACTTTAAATATGAATGAACCAAATTGCTCAATTTTGTTTAAAAAACAAAACCCAACTATATGTTATTTGTAAGAAATATCGCTAATGTGCTAAACTAAAAAAGACATTAAAAAGGCAGAGACATTACCAGGAAAATGTAATAAGAAAGAATCAGAGGGAAATAAATACACTGAACAAGATAAAATTGTAAAATGCAATCACTGCTCAGACAAAATAAGCCATTGTATAAAAGAAAAGACACAATTTTTGAAGAAGGTATAATAAGCAGATACATGTATGCATCAGATAACATGATGGCCGAAAACACTGATAACTGTTTTAACTATAAAAATAACAAAAAATTTAGAGGAAAATTTTAATATGCCACTTTAATAATTAATTCATTCTAGTAGAAAAGAAGCTTATTTTCTAATAGAGTTGTTGGGAATGAGGGAATGAACAGGCAAGTAGACAGGCAATTATAATATGGGAAATAATTGCTATGATAGAAATTAATACAGGCTGTCCTGAACCCAGTTTCTTTTCTAGTAGATGGCACAGTCACAAAGTAGGTTAGACAACAATGGTTTCTACCTTGTAGGAGTTCATAATTATGGCAGATATTTCCATTATGGGAAACACTTTAAGGTGAAGTTTTCTGTCTATAAAGTTTTTCCTCATGTAAGAAAATACCTTCACCAATACCGAGTACCAAAGTAATCTGCAATAACATGTATGACTTTACTAAATAGGAAAACATTTTGAAAAAGATAGCATACTTTCTCTTTTAGAGCATTGATATCATTCATTAAAAATTTTTAATGAAGTTTAATGAAGTAAATGTCTGGGGAAACACTCAGCTAATTAATCATTTTTTTCTCATTATATGAGTGTATAAAACAGGTGTTCACAGGTTCTTTAAAACAATCACTGTTCCAAGATGTGGGTGCTGATGAAAGTTACCTTTGCTGCTGTAATGATCTGCTTGGCTGACAGGTTTCTAGGGGCTCCCAAGATCGACTTCATTACTCGAGTTACTCACTGTTCCCTTAATTTTTCAAGATTTGACAATTTCCCTACCATGCTCCCTTCCTCGTCCAAATTTGTTCACTTTAAGGTTTTATTTCCTGACCTTATTCTGATGTAGTTATTGTTGTAGTTCTCAACTGTGATTCAAATACGTGATAGTTACTAGAGCAGTTGTTCATATTGAGACCTTTAATTTTACAGAAAACAGAACTGAGAATTACACAATACAATGTTTCGTGAAAGATTGCCTTTGTAAAATGCCAACATAGAATGATGCTTATGAAATAGATACACAAAATTACTTTAAAATCATGTGAATACAGCAATTAGAGGCAAACTCTTTTTAAAATATGTGTTCGATTACATGAGAATATAATTGCTTCTCTGAATTACAAATTTTGTGGTTTTTTTCCTCCTGATTGCCTCACTTCTAGTAGCTTCAGTGAACGCTGAGCATTAAAAATCACTTAGCCATTTTTCAGATCATTGCTAAAAGTTCTCATTCTTTGAGTCTGATGCTAACAAGCTGATAATTAAGATAAACAGTGATTTTCAGTGAAGTTTTTACCATGTCCTAGGGAGAATTCTGTAGATCTGCAGGGCCGTTTTGGGTCATCACAGTGACTGGGGACTGCTAATTACACTTATTTATTTATTTTTAGCAGCTTTACAGAGGTATAATTAATATACTAAGAACTGCATATGTCTTATGTATACAATTTGATGAGTTTGGATATATGCAAACACCCATAATACCATCAAAACAATCAAGGTAGTAGATACATCTCATAGCTCTCAAAAGCTTTCCTTGTATTCCTTTGTTTTTATTTTTGGTTTATGTTTTGTGATAAGAACACTTAACATGAGATCTACCCTCTTAACAACTTTTGAAGTGCACAATACCACAGTGTGAACTGTAGGCACTATGTTGTACAGCAGATCTCTAGAATTTACTTAGCTAGTGTAACTGAAACTTTATACCCATTGAACAACTCTCCACTTCCTCAACCCCCAGATCTGGCAACCACTGTTGTATTCTCTGCTTCATGAGTTTAATGATTATGGATACCTCATATAAATGAATGAAATCATGCAGTATTTGAGATACCTATAGCTGTCAAACTCATAAAAGCAGAGAAAACAGTGGTTGCTACTTTCATTCAGTGCACAGAGTGAGAAATGTTAGGGGTCCTGCAATGCAAGGAACAGTTGTGCACATTGAAGAATTGTCTCACATAAACACAACTTTCCAACAGCTTGACAGATATTTATGCAATTGAAAGAATGGTTTATAATTAGCTGAGTTTAAAACACTTGACATATAAACACACAAAATCTTTAAAATATAACCACAAATTATTTCTCATGGTTTGAATACTTTTCAAAAACACAACTGAAATATTGACCATTATTTTAGGAAATCGCGTTATGGAGAGCAACACTGCTAGTGGATTTTGAGTTGCCAATACACTACACTACTATTGTTGGCCTGCCTTCTAATGCTTAGTTCACGTGCAAATATGTAACAGAAGACATTGAGACTCCTTCTGACAGACTTAGAACAAATATTTTTAAATTAGCAGGGGCAAATATCATTTAGAAATTTTACTGGATCTATTTTTAAAGTTTTATTTTAATTTTCATATTATTGACCTCCTATGTAATTATAAATTATAGCTCAGAATAAATCTAGGTTAGAAAATAATATCTTAAAATTATTTCTTTTGGAGTTACCTGTTACTCTTACTATTTTCCTGTGCCCAGAATCAACCACACAACCTCTCTATGGCCCTTGATGCTTCTGTTTGTTTCAGTCCATCCTCTATCCCCTGTTTCTCAGTGTCAGAGACAGAGGTAATCGTCTATAATTATCTGTTGTTATCCCCATATCATTTGAGGTAGGCTCACTTTTATTGAACACAAATAAGTCCTGTTATTATATATCCCAATGCTGGTTTTTATTTTTATGTCTTCTGTACCTCTGCTGTATGATTCTTCTGTGTTCTTGTACTGAAAGTGTCAGATTAATTTATCTTAATCCAAATTTGTTCATTTTGAACAAGTGCACATATCTAACTTGCTCAGTATATTTTCCGTTTTAATCTTATTTAATATTTACATATCTATATATAATTTTATGAACTATTTTCTATTTTTAATAAAGTTAGGGCATTATATTGATTTTAAAGGTATGTCATTTTCAGGTTTTAATATTCCTAAATTTAATCAAAGAACAGTGAATGGGGTGTCTAGTTTGATAGAGTTAAGAGCCACAGATCTGTTATTTCACAAAGATTCAGTGAATATGGGTATGATTGTGATTGTGGTTACGGTTGTGGTAAATAACTATGGCAATGGTTATGATTACCTCAGGGTTATATACCAAAGTTAAACCAGAATGTCAGCTAAGTACTAATCCACAACCCTTTGGCAAAAAAAAAAAAAAGTGAATTTACTTTTTTGTTTTTCCTTTTCTATTCTCTTTTTTCAACCATCCCTGCCAACATATTTTCTCCCTTTTTTCTTCTAAAATGTTCACACTTTCCAATTTTGTCTCATGCCTTTATTCAAGTGCTATTCACCCTTCCTGGAATGCCCTTCCCCCATAGTCTCTGTTTCAGGGTCAAGTCAAACACTGCAACAGTGAGTATTCCCTCATTGTCTTTATTAAAGGTAATTTTTTCAGAATCTGAATTTCCTTAGCACTATTTCAAAGCAAATATATTTATCTTCATACTAACTTTCTTATTTATATTATTTCTATTTATACACATGACTTACTTTGTCATAGGAATTCATAAGCTCCTTGAAGTCAGAATGTTTGCTTTTGTTTATTATCCCCCTACTATGTGCTTTGCCTGACCAAATGAATGAATAATCTATAATCCACCAGAAGCCTTTATTCCTGGAAATTTTGGACAGTAAATAATTGTTATTTTCAATATGACTATTTCAATATTTTCCATAACTATTGTTATTTTCAATAAGACTGTTACTTAGTCTTAAAAGCAATTGGGTTTATACAAAATCTGCAATGTAAAAGATTTTGGTGAAATTGCAAAGAGAAAAATATTAGTGTTTCACGTACAAATGTTCAGGTCCCTAATAACATTTCTACTGAAACTTAACGATGGTTCACATTTCTGAAGACTGTTTCCAGTGACAAAAGAGGAATGGCCCTATTAATATCACTGTGGAAGGATCACATGGTCTAACAGAGAGAATGGATATTTCACAAAGGAAGATGCTATTTGGATTAATGGGTAGGTGGAAACATTTAGTCTAGTTCTTTCTTTAGCAGTATGCTGTAACAAATTGTACTTGAATGCAGAGGCATCTATTAGAGCAAATTCTCTTTGCAGAATGTCAATGATTTTGTGTACTTCTAATTCCTCTCTGTCTTGAATTTCCTAGCCTCATAAAATAAAAATTACTTATTAGGAAAAAAAAAAGGCAATTGAAACCAGACCCTGAGGTTGTACCTCATAAGGTTATAGGGAACTAGCTTTGGGAGAGTATAACCTGAGATACAGCACGTGGGGATCTCCAGGGGCAGCCCTGCAGTGACAACCAGGGGTCTTGCAAAACCCACGCTGAAGAACAGAAACACAGGTTCTGTAAGGTGAAGCATAATCAGTGCTACAATTAAGAGGATTTTCCAAAAACTTTTAAAGGAGAACATGTATAGCTTGCCAAAAAGGACGAAAAACAAGCAGTAACACTCAGTAATCAGGCTTTTATGCCTTAGTAGATATTCACACTAAAAAATATTTTAGTCATTTCATGTTTTCACTTTTTATTACATCTATATTTTTTCAAATGTACATTTCTCTCCCAATCCCAGTGATTAGGATGCAATTCAATTTTTTTTCTATTTTGGATAGCTTACTGCTGTCACATGAATAAACTTGTAAAATGTGCGCACCTTTTCTTTGCCTTATAAAAAAAATTAATCTATCGGTTAGGGTCCAGTCATGAAAACAGAAACCGTAGTTATTTTAACAGAGTAAATTTCATTTAAGGATTTGGTTAAGGAATTATTGGAGAACGCAAAGGGAAACACTGAAGTAACAGATACAGAAATTCTAAGAGTCAGCTGCTATCTTTAGGGCTGGAATAACGAAGGGAAAGCTTGAGGTTATTGAAACTGACTAGCTGGTTCTGGTATCTCAGGAGTGTGGAAGAGGGACCCTGCATAGCTGAGACTCAAGTCTCAGGAAGGCCACTGAGGGAGCACTTGCAAGCTGGTGCTGCTATTTCTAAGGAGGCAAATGAGCCTGGCTCTGGGAGTGTAGGAAATAAACTGCTGCTGCCAAGGTGAAGAATTGCTGTGGTGACACTGCAGGAGCAGGACACAAAACTGGAAGGAGAGAATCTTTTCTGCCTCTGGTTTTGCATTCTGCCTCCGGAGCCCCAGTTTGGCAGGAAGCCAGGTGGTGAAGAAACACAGAGTCCAAAGTTCCAGTTCCAGGATCATAGAGAAGAGTGGGCTTGAAGCTAAGAAATAAAAACTAATAAACAGAAAGTATCAGGAACTACTCGTTTACGTCTTAATGGATATGCATACTACACAATTTTAACTAATATTTTAAGTCTTCATTATTTCTATATTATACCAAATGCAATTCTTTCAAAAGGGAAAAAATTGTTATAATAATTATAACAATTATATAATTATTAAAATAATTGTAACAATTATATAATTATTAAAATAATTATAACAAGTATGATATAATTACATATAATAATCCTAATTGTTATTATATTTGCAGTTGAACTTTTTTGTTAATATCACATTAATCAGTTTCTAAAAAGTGATTTTTTCCTGCCTTACAACAAATAATGGATTACTTATGTCATAATTTTATTCAAGTTGTCAATGATACACTAAACTATTTAATGCCTTTGCTTATGACACAGTGTAAGAATTCATTGATGAAATTACAGCCTTATAATCAGTCTTTGCTTATCAATTAATCTCCAAGGTTTTCTCCAAATGTGATTTTTTTCAAATATTAGTACTACTTATGAAAAGAATATTATAAAATTATAGTATGAAATAACATAATTTTGATCGAATTAGAAAACAGTCTTTATAAATGGAAATATAGAAGTGTTTGATTTCCAACTTTGGCTCTAAAATATATGCATATATGTTTTTCTGTCAAGCTACATACTTGGAATAAATAATGTCAGTATTTTTGTAATACCTGCCTTGTGCCAGATACTGTCATGCTCATTACAGAGAAAATCCTCATTACAAATTTTTGAGTCAGGTATTATTATAATGAATGGGACTGAGGATGTAAAAGCATGAGTAATTTCCACTTAAATCACATGGCTAATTAATCGGATACCAATAATTAAGCTTTGTTATACTGCCATTAACATCAACTACATTGTCATTGATATTACTTGCTTAAGCTTACCATTGGTAACATTCAAACTTGATTTCTTTCCCTAAAATATTATAATTTTTCAGAAAGAATGTAACCTACAATCTTCACAATTCTCTCTTCACACAGAATTATGTCCTTAGCAGTGGTTTATGATGCATACTACTAGGAGAGTATAAATTATGATCATAGTCTAATACAATGACGGAATAATAAAGTCTCAGAGTTGGAAAGGACCCCAGTAACTAACCTTCAATCTAATTAACAAATCTCTTCTTATAATACCCTAACACTTTTTGAGCTCTTGCTCTTCCTAGGCACAATGCTATGTGGTTTACAGGCACCATCTCATTTAATTCTCATCACAAGACAACCAGTAAATCAGTATAGGAAGGTTGCCAGATACAACACCAATGTACAAGATTTAATTCTATTTCTAAATATCGGCAACAAAAATGAAAAACAAAATAGCACCATTTACGATATTATCAAAATTCAGCAAACATCTAGGAATACATTTATTAGATAGTAGGAAGAATTTCTATGCTCAAAACTATAAAATATAATCCTAGCACTTTGGGAGGCTGAGGCAGGAGGATCACCTGAGTCCAGGATTACAAGACCAGCCTGGACAACATGGCAAGGCCTCATCTCTACAAAAATAATTTTAAAAAATTAGCTGGGCATGGTGGTATGCACCTGTGGTCCCAGCTACTTGGGAAGCTGAGGTAGAAGATTTCTTGGACCCAGGAGGTCAAGGCTGCAGTCAGCCATATTCACAACCTGGGCAACAGAGCAAGACCCTGTCTCAAAAAGAAAAAAGAAATGCATGACAAGAATAATAAACCATGCATATGGATTGGAAAACTCCATGGTGAAAAGATGTTGACGTCAATTCTTCTTAAATTAGGATATACATTTAGTTCCATCCCAGTCAAAATCTTAGGAAGTATTTTATTTATTTATTTGCAAAAAAAAAAAAAACCTGACAAGCTGGTTTCAAAATTCACATAGAGGTACAAAGAGCTAAATACAGTCACAGCAATTTTAAAGAATGAAACTAGAGATATTGCAAAACCAGATATTAATATCTATTAAAAGGTATATTACTTAAGACAAAAGTAGTATTGGCACACAGATTAGCAAATTGACCAGTGGAATATAATGGACATTGCAAAAAATCATACTTACTCTCTGGCAAAGATGACACTGAAGTGTTTTCCATAAAAATAATTTAGTTAATTGGATATTCATATTAAAAGTGATATATCTTGACCTGTACCTCACACCATACACAGGAATCACTTTCAGATGAATTGCAAATTTAAAAGTAAAAGGTAACAAAAGAAAGCCTTTAGACAAAAACATGGAAGAATATCTTCAAGTCTGTGAAGTAAGCAAATATTTATTAAACTGGGACAAAAAGTCAAAGGAAGAAATAGATACATTGGATTATATTAAAAATATATCACTTTTGTGCATACTACTAAAAAAACAGGTCATAGATTGGGGATGACTCGTATCTAGTAATATATACAATTCCTACCAACCAGTAAGAAAAATGCAGCCAGCCAAAGAGAAATATAGATAAAAGACAAACAGATACTTTCTGAAAGAGGATATTCAAATAATCAATAAACATATAAAATGGGCTCCACTTCATTAACAATCAGTGTAATGCAAATTTAAATTTAAACCATAATGCAACACCACTATACATCCACCAAATTGGCTAAAATGAAAAAGAGAGAAAATAGCAAATTTCAATGAGGATGTGAGAGCACATCCTCAGAAGATTGTAAAGAAATGATTAGACTTAAAATATTTTGTTTTGTATTGATAGGAGGTAGGTAGAATTATTGATTAATTTGAAACTTAAAAAACAAATATATATCTGAAATATTAAAATATTAAAAGAATAAAAATAGAATACACAACATTCACATCTCTAGAGGAGGAAAAAGTAAAATAATGAAAACTAAATTATGCTAATATGAGGCAATTAATAAAAAGAAAAGCCATGGTAAATAGAAAACATAAGCTAAACGATGTAAGTATCAATAAATCTGAACTTCCAATAAAATTGCTTAGTTAGTCTTTTTTCGTTTTCCCAGAAAAAATAAGGTAATATTTGGCATCTGCCTTTCAAAAATAGGAGATGATGTTAGGAAACTAATCTTGTAAGCCAGGCTGCTGCCTTAAGCAAAAATCTTCTTACTCCTTTCTCCTTTACTATTGTTAATGGATGAGACACAAGGTTCGAAAATCCCATGCCTTTTTACTTCCTGAGGAGAGAAAAAGAAGGAAAAGATAAAGGGAGGAAAGAGAGTGGTTTTAGCAGGTCTCTGTTCTATATAGTATTGGCTCTGGGAGGGGGAAGGAGCATGAAAGAAGTGGGGTCAGAGGAATGATCTCACCTACTTGGTGGGTTGATGGCTTCAGCAAAAAGCCAACTAGCAGATTCTGGCTGGATTGTCTTGGAGGTGCAGGAGGAAGGCAAGAGTATCTGTATACAAACTAAAGATATCACATGTTGGCTACACAGCCACGTTGGAGCATAAGTTGAATTTTATAATCTTGTTTCATGATTCATTAAGTAAAAGTTTAAAGTGAGATTTAAAGTATATATTTTCCAGATATCTATTTTAACATTTAAACTATTGCTTATAGTCTTAAATAATAATATTAATTTTAATTTTTTTCTTTTACATCCTGATTCCTTTGCTCAGCTCTATAGAAGTAAAAATGTAAGTTACTTATTTTAAAATATCTGTTCCCCAGTTTTTAAAATGTTTTACAATTTGCTTTTAAGTAAATTCAACAAAAATCTTTCATAGAGGATTACTACGTTGGTCTATATTCTAGCCTGCCCCCTTCTACACACTCTGCTCCAGATCATAGTATAAATAAAAGTTCATGCAATGAAATTAAATCCCAGGAAAAAAAAAGGGAAAGAGGATGCCATCAAACATTTTTATTATGTCTCTTAATTCTGGTACTTTTTTGTATTGGTAGGAGGTGGGTAGAATTATTGGAATGATAATTGACACCATCTCATAAGAACTGTGACATCACTCCCATAATTTATGTAAGTCAAATATATCAAAAGCCTATTCAAATGAACAAAAACTATAAAATAAATGAGAAAAGCACTTTAGAATGCTCTTCCTCTCTGTCAAATGAAAGAATAAATACTGTATTTAGATCTAATGAATTTATAGTTGAACATTATTCATTTTCATTAATACCTATTATTTGTTGTTATTAGGAAGGCTAAATTTTCCTATAATTAATAAATGACAGTAAGTTTTATTTTATATGGATTTTTTTATCTCTTCAATAAGGAGGCCATTTTATTTTGGTTTGACAAATATATATCTTTTTACCAATAACATCCTTCTCATGAAGTAGACTTGACAAATTTTTTTTGTCATCTCATTGTATTTTATTCATGATAAAATAACATTTCATAAAAATATAAGAAAACTAAAATCACCTATAATTCAACTATCTAAATATAATTATGCTTAGTTTGTTTAATGGTCTTTTACATATACATAAAATTTTTTAATGAAAGTGAGATTTTCTTGCACATTTGAAACCTCACTTTTTTAACCTCATACCTTTTGAATATCTCCTCATCAATAAATAAAAATATATCACCTTTTTGGCTCTCTGACCAGCACCATGGCAGTTGGCAAGAACAAGCGCCTTACGAAAGGCGGCAAAAAGGGAGCCAAGAAGAAAGTGGTTGATCCGTTTTCTAAGAAAGATTGGTATGATGTGAAAGCACCTGCTATGTTCAGTATAAGAAATATTGGAAAGACGCTGGTCACCAGGACCCAAGGAACCAAAATTACATCTGATGGTCTCAAGGGTCGTGTGTTTGAAGTGAGTCTTGCTGATTTGCAGAATGATGAAGTTGCATTTAGAAAATTCAAGCTGATTACTGAAGATGTTCAGGGCAAAAACTGCCTGACCAACTTTCATGGCATGGATCTTACCCGTGATAAAATGTGTTCCATGGTCAAAAAATGGCAGACAATGATTGAAGCTCATGTTGATGTCAGGACTACCGAAGGTTACTTGCTTCGTCTGTTCTGTGTTGGTTTTACTAAAAAACGCAACAATCAGATACGGAAGACCTCTTATGCTCAGCACCAACAGGTCCGCCAAATCCGGAAGAAGATGATGGAAATCATGACCCCAGAGGTGCAGACAAATGACTTGAAAGACCCAGAGGTGCAGACAAATTACAGTGGTCAATAAATTGATTCCAGACAGCATTGGAAAAGACATAGAAAAGGCTTGCCAACCTATTTATCCTCTCCATGATGTCTTCGTTAGAAAAGTAAAAATGCTGAAGAAGCCCAAGTTTGAATTGGGAAAGCTCATGGAGCTTCATGGTGAAGGCAGTAGTTCTGGAAAAGCCACTGGGGACGAGACAGGTGCTAAAGTTGAACGAGCTGATGGATATGAACCACCAGTCCAAGAATCTGTTTAAAGTTCAGACTTCAAATAGTGGCAAATAAAAAGTGCTATTTGAAAAAAAAAAAAAAAATATATATATATATGTATATACATATCTTGCTCTACAATTAGATATTCCATAATTTTTCTCTTAGGATAAATTGTTAACACTGTGTACTCAGCTAGGTGTTATTTTGGTATATTTTGATTTTCATATATTTTATAGTTTTTGTTCATTTGAATAGGCTTTTGATATGTTTGACATATAAATTATGAGAATGATATCACAGGTTCTTATGAGATGGCCTGAATTATCATTCTAAAAATTTACAGAGGTATTTTCAGCCAATGCATGCTGAAACCCTGGAGTATCACAAACAAAACTTGTCTACAGGGCCATGCAGGTAACATAAGTGTGTAAATGAAGCTTAAATAAGATAGAGATAGAGAAGATGTGATGAAGAGAAGAAAACAAGTACAGACTAAGGCATTCCTGTTCAATTTTTCAAGAGATATTTTCAGCCAAGTAAATCAAGGTTATGGGTGTTATTTATCTATTTATGGGCACCAGTTTGCAACCTCCACTCTCCTCTGTGGTCAGCATTGTGCAAGATGCTGGGGGGGGGATATTGGACAGCGTAAGATCACTGTCCTTAAGAATTTACCTTGGGTAGTAAGATGAACAGTCATGAATCACTGACAGCAATACAAAACAGTACATAATTATCTACTAGGGTATTCAGTATTGACCACAAATGTTGTAGGTGTTTTGAAAAAGGCATGAGAATAAATGCTGGGAAAATTGAGAACGTTTATGAGAGAGATGGCCCTTGAACTTAAGAGTATGAAGAGGGGGTAGAATTAGGCTATTCATAGCGATGTGGAGAATAATGGGAAGCCAGAAAGGGAACCCAGATTGAAGACATTAAAATGGGAATGAGCCTACTGTGTTTTGTATGGCACAGTAGAGACTGGCCTCACAGAGAAAAGTAAACATTTAGGAGAATGGTACAAATTAGGTTTGGATAGGCAGAACAGGTTCAGGTTAGTGAGGTCTTTGGAAAATACACTGTTAGATTCCAGACAGCAGGAAAAACATAAAAACTGTAAAAGCAAAAGAACATTGAGGGCAAAAAGTCTGACACAAAGGAAACAGCTTAATAAGAAAAGTACTCAGGAAGATTAATAAAAATACGCCAGTAAATACCTTCCTTAGATAACTATGCCATTTATTCATCCGTTCACTGACTTCTGCATTCAATAAACATTTGGTCAGCATGTATGTATGCCCTAAAGGCTAAACTAGGTTCTGGAGTTACAATCCTAAAACAAGCAAACAAACAAACAAAACAAAAATCCATGCAATTGGGTTATACAGAATGTAGTGAGAAGACCTTGAAATATCTACGAGTATTCTTCTTAAAGAGCTTTCAAAACAAGCTAAAATCATGCAGTGAGATTTCCTACTCAAAGAACATTTGATATAGTTTTGGATGTGCTAGCTGACCTAATTAGCCACCAGAGAGACAAGGTATAAACAATGGAAAGAAGAAAGCAAAAATATTATTTCTAGATAATAAAATTGTACTTCAAGAAACCATAATAAGAGAGTGTAATCCTCTAAGTGGATAGGAAACTAACACTGAAAAAGCAGTCGCCTTTTGGTTTTGGACTTACATATGTAAGCAACAGTCCGTTATAGAATATAATGGATGAAAAAATTGCAGTTACCACTAAAGAATGAACTTTAGAAGTGTATACAATCTATAGGAAGAAAACTATAAAGCTTCCTTAAAAATTAAGAGAAAACTTTTGTAAGTGGAAATACCTACTTGTTTTTGGTTAAGAAGACTAAAAATTATAAGGACTTCTATATTAGCTTGTAAATTTAGCATGTTCACAACTAAATTACTTCACCTCTCTGTGGCTCACCTATAATATAAGGGTAATAATAAAACCTACCTTACGGAGTTATTATGAAAATGAGTTAAGACTTAGTGTGTGGTAAGCACTATACAAGTGATAAATGGATAGCTAGATAGATAGATAGATAGATAGACAGATAGAATGCCAATGGATTTTTTTATGGTAGGGGTTGGGGGAGACAATATTCTTTGCTTACATGAAAAAATAAAGTTGTACTAAATAACTCAGAAAATTCTCAAAAATAAGCTAAAATATAAATTAAAAAATTGATGCTAGCATAGATTGAGTAAACAGAATGCAGAATCCAGAAACAGACTCAAATGTCTATGGGAATTTAGTATATGATAAATATGGCCCTTCAAATCAGCAGGGAAATATGAATTACTTAGCAGCTGAGATTAGAGCAAGAAAACGACTATCAGTAATGAATTAAGTTGTGACCAGCTGACTCAAGCTTATTGAGTATGTACAGCTAAGTTTGGATACATAACAGTAGCCACTGAAAACCCTTGAGGAGATGGACAAAGTCAGGTATTCCTTTGGTTAGAAAGCAAACAAATTTCCACATATAAACGCTGATTAAAAACAGCAAACAGCACAAAACAATCCATGACCTGCTCTGTAAACTTGATGAAGTCCAGTTGACTAAAGTTTGAGGTGCTCTAACCACTAACTTCCTTAAAAGATACACATGAGGTAGACCTGACAACATTCATGAGAAAAGATTTTGCTACTCATATAATCAACAGCATCATATAATCAGCATCAACCAATCTTTTAAACCAATGGCTGGATCCGGAACTGTTTCAAGATTCAAGGCTCTAGCTCCATCCCTAAAGGTGCAAAGTATGGCCTCAATGTATTCTTAAATCCTGTTCATGCATGAGTAGAGAGTGACTCTAAATTTTTTTGACCTATCTATATATCTTAAAGACCTTTAATTTCATCAATAAGATTGTATTTCTAATTTTCATCAAGCTAGTGAGCAGGTAAAAATTTTCAATAGAATTTTTATCAATAGAAAACAATTTCTGATGTCCAATATACTAATTGGAAAAGCATGGCTTGATGGAGATTGGGATAACAGAAGAGCCTGTGGTTGCTCCTCAGGAGTACTGGTTTTCTGATGTAACACTAGCTCATCTGCAATATAGCATAAGCTAAGTAACACACATGGTATCATACTATATGTGCAAAAAAACACTTCAAAGTAAATTATAGATATAGTGACAGTTGAACTCATACTTCGCTTTTTAGAGCCAAATACATCCCAGGTAAAGCATTTTTTGTGTAACGTGGATTTTAAAAGGTAGTTGAGGTTACTAAAGATTGCTAAAAGAAAATAAGAGAAACATTTTGAACTCTTATTCTCTCTCTTAACAATCAAACAGAAACCAGAAGCAATTAAAATAAGATATATTTGGCTTCCTAAAAACAAAAATTTTAACATAAATTGGTTCAAACAGTAACTAAAAATTAGGAAAAAATAGTTGCAGCACAAAAGATAATAAGAACAAATGTCATTAATATAATAAACTTGTACAAATCAACCGTGCAATAGAGAAATAGGTAAAGAATATAAAAAGTCAAATCGAAATGGCACTTATAATAATGAAAGAATGCTGGACCTTATTTAAAATAAAGAAATGCAAAATAAAACTAAAAGAGTCCAGATTTTTCAATCAGGACTGAAAAAATGAAAATTTGATAACATATGTGGTATGGAGAACCCAGACCATCCATACATTCAGTGGGATTATAAACTTGCAAATTAGAAATGTCTCTCAAAATAGTAAGTATACATACTTCATTCCCCAGCAATTACACATTTGGGAATTTATTCTGCAGATATTTATCCCTTATGTACGAAGAATATATACTAGAATATATATTACCACATTGTTTGTAGTAACATAAAAGTAAAAACCACCCAAATTTTCACCAGTAGGATATATGTTCAGTGCTGCTACATCTACACAATGGCAGTCACAGCTGTTAAACATAAATATTCCTAAATAGAAACTCTCCTATGTATATTATTATGTGATAATGAAGGTTCAAAAAGTATGTGTGATATGCAAACCTTTGAGAAAAATTAAAAATTTAACATCTGTGTATATGCACATATATAGCATAGACTATATCTAGAATGATTCACATTAAATTGGATGTTCCCCAGCAGGTGCCTATAGGGAGAGAGACAAGAGACTGGTGATGAGCCATCAACCTGTTTTTATCATATACCTTTGTACTTTAATTTTTTAACTGTCTATCAAGTACTACTCCTTCGAGGGATTGTGTGAGAGGGAGAAGGAACGAAGGAAAGACAGAGGGATGGAAGAAATGTTAATTTTAGAGTTTTATCAGCAGTCAGTATTAAGATTTTTATCTTTATGACAGCTGGAATATCCACTTTCCTAGCATTGCTAACTACTGTTTTTGGATTGAGTGGTAAAATGAAAATATGGTCAGTTATTTTATTCTTAACATCAAATGGATTCTCTTCTGTGAGTCAATAAATGTCAGTATAAATGTACATAAGAATGCTCCATTTATGATAAATTTGGTTCTCTCACTTTCTGTATTGAATGAAGGCCAACGCAAAGAACATTGCAACGAATGGATGTAAGGCTTCTGTACGGAAACTTTATCAATCCAATGATTTTGAGGAGAGGAAGAGGTAATTATTTCATGAACAACTTTTTGTGGGTAGAAAGCAGTTCTTGGAATAGAATGTTTATTTTTTTTTTGCTGGGAAAACAGGCAGTAACAGGGTTGAGAATTTATTATAGTGTACCACATATCATCATGAAATGAAATTTATTTTACTTGACATAAAATGACAGCAATTCACTCTGTTGCCATGTTCTGTTTTTTTCTGGGTAAGATTTAATCTTATTTCAAATCTAAGCAAGTTGCTTATATTGAGAATAAATGGATTAAAATGGATAATGAGAACTGAATAGAAAAACTTTCACCCCCCTGTCAGATCCAAACAATTTAATTAAAGCACAACACACTCTGGTGGAAGATTTCCTATCACTGCAGCCTTTAAAAAGTTCCTTCTCTCAGCTGTGCCTGTATTTTGCAGTATACAAGTTAATTAAAATAATAATAATCTAGTGAGAACCTATGGTGGTTTACCTTGGGCTAAATTTTATTACTATTTCATTGTCTAAATTTTATTATCACTATATTATTATTTTATTCTTCATATTTTATTATTGTTTTAATTATACAAAAATGAATAAGTCATAGGTATTCTCTCAGAGGATTCTTAATTAGTCTGAGACAGATAAAGTAATAATTACAGTACTATGGGAAGATTTCTAGTGGAAAAATGTATGTAAACACATGCATTTATCGTTGCTGTCATATAAAACTCCATAAATTGACAGTAAAACATAAAATAAAATTAAATAATTTTAAACATATTAACCTACATAAAAATGTAACAGAAGTAGACATAGAGATAAAATTTATAAAGATGAAACCCAGATGAATGAGTAGTACATAACAGCAAACCTGAAATATCATAAACTTAAGATTACTCCGAAGAGTCCCATATTGGTCAATCCCCATTGAACAGAGTTCCCTGTTCAATTGTCAAGACTACAGAGTAAGAAAAGCTGGACAAGACAAAAGATAACATTCTCTCCATTAGAGACACTATATATATATATACACACACACACACACACACACACACACATATACACATATATATGTACACATATATGTACATATGGGTATATATACACACATATATGTACACACATATATGTATATACGTGTATATATATACACACATATATGTGTGTATATATGTGTGTGTGTGTATATATATATATATTTTTTAGCTTGATCTTTTTCAGGTGAAAAGTACTGACTCTGCTAGTGTGATGGCTCACACCTGTAATCCCAGCACTTTGGGAGGCAGGTGGATCAACAGAGGTCAAGAGTTCGAGACCAGCCTGGACAACATGGTGAAACCCCATCTCTACTAAAAATACAAAAATTAGCTGGGTGTGGTGGCAGGCGCCTGTAATCCCAGCTACCCAGGAGGCTGAGGCAGGAGAATCACTTGAACCCGGGAGGCGGAGGTTGCAGTGAGCCGAGATCGTGCCACTGCATTCCAGCCTGGACAATAACACTGAAACGCCATCTCAAAAAAAAAAAAAGTATTTATTCCATTAAAATATTTTAGTGATTGTATATAGTACCGTTTCAGGATT
This sequence comes from Pan troglodytes, assembly GCF_028858775.2. Classification (NCBI taxonomy): domain Eukaryota; kingdom Metazoa; phylum Chordata; class Mammalia; order Primates; family Hominidae; genus Pan; species Pan troglodytes. Next base: position 108,919,056 of record NC_072402.2, on the reverse strand, counting down.
GATAGGTGCATAATTTTTGTGCAAAAACTGGCAAAATAATTGGCAGCAAGACATATTTACATGACTTCATTTCTAGGTTTGTAATAGTCTCACCTATGAACAGAAACAAGGCACGTATTTTATAAACTATATTTTCAGTGAATCTGTAAAGCCCTAAAGATTCGGCAATACCTAATTCTGCCCATACTACCCAGAATCAATGGGGAAAATAGAAGGTGAAAACAGAACTGTTAAAAATAAATTCACCAAAGTTTTTAAGGAACCAGACATACTATCCATGGCTCATGTGATTATGAAATTACCTCACTCATGAAATTTTCATGAATAGACCCATGAGACTTATGGTTGTACAACATGACGGGCTTGGTTGGAATGAGGACATAACATGAATAGATGAACAGAAAATGGAACAGAGGAGACAAACTTCCTACATTCCAAATTTGATTGTTCCTAGTCTATAGTACTGTGTAAATAAATAACCACAGCACTGATTTAAATCATCTCCAATCAATCAATCAATCAATCACACCTCTGGTTCAGTAAACCCACCCTGAAAGTCACTTGTTCTCTAAACTCCATGCTAAGTGTCAGCCAATCCTTAAAAATTTCTCAGTTTTGAAAATTAGCCAATTCTTAACCTTCATATTTCCCCAAACTCTATACGGTTAGCTTTTTGTTTTATTCAGAAAGACCGTCTCCTAACATATTTCTCTGTTCAATAACAAGTAATATATTTAGCATAGTTTCAGATATATTAGTAGTTATCTCATATTGCTTCCCACTTTCTCCTCTGTTGATAGAACAAAATAAAATGTTCAGAAATAGAGCTACATTCATGCTTAGATTTAATATGTCATAAAGGTTATATATCAAAAAGTCAAAAAAAGACTGTCTAATACATGGTGCTTGGGCAATTGGAAGCCATCTGGAAAAGATAAAGTAAGATCCATGCCTCTAACTAAGCACCAGAGTAAATTTCAGATAAATCAAATATGTAAGTGTAAAACAAAAATAAAAGTATGTGAGATGCCTGTGATGGTCCAAACCTGTAATCCCAGCCAGTCTGGAGGATGAAGAGGATGAAGGAGGATGAGCCCAGGAGTTCAAGACTGTAGTGTGTGATCATTGTGCCCATGAATAACCACAGCACTCTAGCATGGATAACATAGCAAGACTTCCTCTCAAAAAAAAAAATATATTATATATTTTATATATATATATGTGTGTGTATAGAGATATATATATATATGTACATATATAGTGTCCATGAATAACCACAGCATTCCAGCATGGATAACATAGCAAGACTCCCTCATATATATATAAATATATATATATATGTATACACACATACATATATGTATATGTGTATGTAAATGTATGTAAATATATGTATATAAAAAAATTTATATATACATATGTATATAAAAAATTTATATATACATATGTATATAAAAAATTTATATATACATATGTATATAAAAAATTTATATATACATATGTATATAAAAAATTTATATATACATATGTATATAAAAAATTTATATATACATATGTATATAAAAAATTTATATATACATATGTATATAAAAAATTTATATATACATATGTATATAAAAAATTTATATATACATATGTATATTAAAAATTTATATATACATATGTATATAAAAAAATTTATATATACATATGTATATATAAAAAAATTTATATATTTATATATACATATGTATATATAAAAAAATTTATATATACATATGTATCTATAAAAAATTTATATATACATATGTATCTATAAAAAATTTATATATACATATGTATCTATAAAAAATTTATATATACATATGTATATATAAAAAATTTATAGATACATATGTATATATAAAAAATTTATAGATACATATGTATCTATAAAAAATTTATAGATACATATGTATATATAAAAAATTTATATATACATATGTATATAAAAAAATTTATATACATATGTATATAAAAAAATTTATATATACATATGTATATATAAAAAATTTATATATACATATGTATATATAAAAAAATTTATATATACATATGTATATATAAAAAAATTTATATATACATATGTATATATAAAAAATTTATATATACATATGTATATATAAAAAAATTTATATATACATATGTATATATAAAAAATATATAAAATTTATATATACATATGTATATATAAAAAAATTTATATATACATATGTATATATAAAAAATATATAAAATTTATATATACATATGTATATATAAAAATGTACATATGTATATATAAAAATGTATATATGTATATATAAAAATACATATGTATATATACAAATATATGTGTATATATGTATATATATTTATACATACATAATATAATATAAATATCTATAAATATATATTATATAATATATATTTTATATAATATATAATTATATAAATATAATATAAATATGTATATTTATATTATATTTATATAACATATTTATATAATATATAAATATATAATATAAATATATAAAATATTATATATTAATATATATTAATAATGTATAATTATATAAATATAATATAAATAAGTATAAATATATATGTGTATATGCATATATAAATATATGTATATATAATATGTACGTATACATATGCATACATGTACATATACATACATATACATATGCATGCATATACATAATATATGTATATATATAAATGTATGTAAATATATATGTGTACAGATATATGTATAAAGTAGATGGAAGACTTCCTTTATAACCTTGTATTTGGAAAGGACTTCCTAGGACTTAACACTCAGAAACTATAGAAGAACAACTAAATTAAAAAGAAACAACCTCTTGCCTGGTAAATATATGCCATAAGTAAAACCCCAAATAAATGACTTTCTGAGAATAAATATTTGTGACTTATGTTAAAAGAGCCAATCTGTCTAATTATAAATATTTCTTAATATAAATAAGAAAAAGTCAATAAATTTATAGAAAAGCAGGTAAAAAAATGGCGTTCACACAAATAAACATAATTTATTATTATGCATATAAAATTATTTAAGCTGACTAATAAATTGGGCAATGTAGATTGGAACTACATTAAAATATGACTTATTTATTATGTTGTAAAAAATACAAATTTGACAACATTCTGATGACAAAGCTATGAGCAAAGCCAGTCTATTTGTAAGAGTAAGAAATTGTACAAACACTTTACAAAGAAATATGACTATTTGTCAAAGTTATAAATGCATTTGCCTTTTGACCTAGTAGACATACTTCTGGAAATTTATCCTACAGCTAAACTAGAACACATACCAAATAAAGTATGTGTAAGATTTTTTATTGCTGCATTGCTTATTATAGCAAAAGATAGGAAACAACTCAGGTGTACATCAGGAGTGGACTGGTTAACTAAAGTATGATATGTTCACATAAAAAGTAACACTGTTCAAAACTGGGTGCAGTGGTGTGCACCTGTAGTCCCAGCTATTGAGGAGGCTGAGGTGGGAGGATCACCTGAGACCGGGAGTTCAAGGCCAGACTGGGACAACATAGCAAGACTCTGTCTCTAAAAAATAAAAAAATACTACTCAATACTATATCAATATTCAGGTGAAAATATCTCAAGACTATATTATGAAGTCAAAAAGCAAAGTTCATAGTATGCTATATGTTATGCTAACATTTGTATTAAAAAGAAAAAATGCATACTTAAAATTGCTGTGTTTGCATTAAAAACAACTGAAAAGATAACACAAGAAATTAGTAAGACAGAGAAGGGGGAAGAGTGAAAGTGATTGGGGGATGAGGGGGGAGCAGTAATTTTCAATATATACCTTTTTGTGTTGTTTTCATTTTTGAATCATGAGGATCTGTTACGCATTGAAAAATTATTCAATGTTGAAAAAATATAGAAAACAATGGACTTGTACCTAGTGCTTTACTATACTCCTTTTTACTGGTGCTCCAGTCTCAAAAAAAAAAAAAAAAAAAAAAGTAACGATACACTCTTTGGGCTGTCAAAAAAAACTATGCAGAATGCTTACAGTTCCAAAGTTGGATCTAATGACATACATCTCAGAATAGTGATGGAAAAGCCTTTGTGGTACCAGCGCCTCTCAACTAAGGAAGTACTTGGAAGCGTTGGGTGGCTCTTGCTGTGTAAACCTTATACAATTGATCCTTTTCCTTCTCACATTAGTGAGACAAGATGGATGTATCCATCTTCTTTTAGCAACTGGCATATGCAGGTCAATGTTCTGTGTCAAAAATGACACTGTGTTACTGGAATAAGCACTTGTAGCTCTAACTTAACCTGTGCTAAATTGTGAACTTTGTAAATTCTAATGCCACTTTGATTTGGGGAAAAGTTAAAGTTTTAGAAAAGAAAAGATGACTTTTTTTTTTTTTTTTTTTTTTTTTTGTAGATGGAGTCTTGCTCTGTCGCCCAGGCTGGAGTGCAGTGGCGCCATCTCAGCTCACTGCAAGCTCTGCCTCCCGGGTTCAGACCATTCTCCTGCCTCAGCCTCCCGAGTAGCTGGGACTACAGACGCCCAACACCACACCTGGCTAATTTTTTTTATTTTTTTATTTTTTAGTACAGACGGGGTTTCACTGTGTTGTCCAGGCTGGTTTTGAACTCCTGAGCTCATGCAATCCGCCTGTCTTGGCCTCCCAAAGTACTAGGATTACAGGCATGAGCCACTGTGCCTGGCCGAAAAGATGACACTCTTAAAGGCACATATTTTATTTGCAGAACCCATGCTTACCCATGATTGCCATGAGATTGGTTGGGCTTATGCTGTATAAATTACCTTGCTCCTGCCAACTGTCATCTTCCCTAGATGAAATTTTTTAAACTGCAACTTTGTAAATTTTTGTAATGAAATAATTTTAATTGAAGCACATTAAATGTATGGGGGATGTAATTATCCCTACATTTGGAGTTGGGAGTTCTTTGAGACAAATAAGAACTTTAGCCTTTAAAACAGAACTGCTTTCCCAAACCTGCTCACAGTTGAGATGGTAGCAATTAGAACTAGTTCCTGAGAAGTTGCATGGGAATTTCCAGGAAGACTTTACATCTCAGTGGCAAAGAATGCTGTGCCTAATACCTGAAATATCAGAATTTAACCCTGATTTATTGAGCCATGTACAAAAGAAAATTAAATACTGTTAAATTATACCAGTCTGAGAGCTGGGACCTAGCACATGGGCTGATAGCCTTTCATGGAATTAAGGAATATAAAATTATATATTTTACTAATTGAGAAATACTGATTTATTTATTTAGGGTGATAATACATACACAATGTTGCATAAATTAAACTTTAAGGAAGGACGACAGAAGCCTTTTCACCTTAATTATAAGCAAGCAGTGCATCTCCTGTATTTAGAAATATGAAAAATGAATCCAAAAGACTAAGTAATCCACCTCATTCTAGAGAACATTTCCAATGTGCCATTCACAGAGGGGGAACACAGAGAGCCCTCACAATCATATTGAGTTGAGGATAAAGGGTTGGAATTTTAAAACCAAAGCAGTTAGAATGTGTTGGGGGAAACACAGGAAGAAAGGACTTTCACAGAAAGAGACCTCTAAGATCTCTAGAGGGGTCCACTTGAATCTTCGGCTGAGTATTGATCTATGCATGCATGTGAGGAAACTACCTAAGTCTGGGTAATAAATCACTGAAAAAAAGTAGGCAAAACAATTTTCATGTTAAAAATAAAAAAGGATAGAATTAGTGTTCATTTCCATCCACCAGAATGGAAAGATTTTCCAATGTATGGGTCATTGGTTGGTGTCATCAGAAGGTTATTGCTTTAGTAGTGAGGCTAAATCAGCCCTAGAATAATCCTGCTTTCAGCCTAGTCTGAGAGATCTTTAAAGCAAGCCTCAAAAGCAGCCAACTCCTTTCATGTAAATTAACTTATAATATATAGATCAGGGTGGAAATCAATGAAATAGAAAACAAAAAGAGAGAAAATTAATAAGCACAAAAGTTGAATTTTTTTCTTTGAACTGAACGATAATAGTGACACAACCTATCAAAATCTCTGGGATACAGCAAAAATGGTGCTAAGGGGAAAGTTCATAGCATTAAATGCCTACATCAAAAAGTCTGAAAGAGTGCAAATAGACAATCTAAGGTCATACCTCAAAAGAACTAGAGAAACAAAAACAAATCAAACTGAAATCCAGTAGAAGAAAATAAGAAAGATCGGAGCAGAACTAAATGAAATTGAAAGAAACAAACAAAAAACAATAGAAAAGATAAACAAAACAAAAAGCTGGTTCTTTGAAAAGATAAAATTGATAGATCATGAGTGAGCTTAACCAAGAAAAGAAGAGGGAAGAGCCACGTAAGCTCAATTAGAAACAAAACAGGAGATATTACAACTCATATCACAGAAATACAAAAGATTATTTCAGTCTACTATGGACACCTGTACACACACAAACTAGAAAACCTAGAGGAGATGGATACATTCCTGGAAATATGCAATGCACCTAGATTAAACCTGGAAGAAATAGAAACTCAACAGACCAATCCAAGTAGCAAGGTTGAATCAACAGTAAAAAAAAAAATTGTCAACAAAAATAATGTCAAGGACCAGACGGATTCAAAGCTGAATTCTATCAGACATTCAAATAATTGGTACCAATGCTATTGACAACTATTTCAAAAGATAATGAAAGAGGGAATCCTCCCTAAATCATTCTCTGCAGCCAGCATCATCCTAATACCAAAACCAGGAAAGAACATAACAAAAAAAGAAAACTACAAACCAGTATCCCCGAAAAGCACAGAAGCAAAAATCCTCAGCAAAATACTAGCTAACCAAATCCAACAGCATATCAAAAAGGTAATCCACCATGATCAAATGGGTTTCCTACCCGGGATGCAGGGATGGTTTAACATATGGAAGTCAATAAATGTGATACACCACATAAACAGAATTAAAAATAACAGTCACATAATCATCTCAATAGACACAGAAAAAGCATTTGACAAAATCCAGCATCCCTTTATGATTACCACCCTCAGCAAAATTGACATAGAAGCGACATACATTAAAGTAACAAAAACCATCTATGACAAATCCACAGCCAACATTATACTGAACATGGAAAAGTGGAAAGTATTTCCCCCAAGAACTGAAACAAGACTAGGATGCCCACTCTCACCAAGGAGGACCACTCTCACCACTTTTATTCAACATAGTACTGGAAGTCCTAGTCAGAGCAATCACACAAGAAAAGAAATAAAGGGCATCTGAATTGGTAAAGTGGAAGTCAAACTGTTGTCACTCTTCGCTGATGATATCATTGTATGTCTAGGAAACCCTAAAGACTCATCCAGAAAGCTCCTAGATCTAATAAATGAATTTGGTAAAGTTTCAGGATACAAAATCGATGTATGCAAATCAGTAGCACTGCTATACACTGACAGTGACAAAGCTGAGAATAAAATCAAGAACTCAACCTCTTTTACAATAGCTGCAAAAAATTAAAATACTAAGGAATATACTTAACCAAGGAGGTGAAAGACCACTACAAGGAAAACTACAAAACACTGCTGAAAGAAATCATAAATGACACAAACAAATGGAAACACATCCCATGCTTATGGATGGGTAGAATCAATATTATGGAAATGACCATACTGCCAAAAGCAATCTACAAATTCAATGCAATTGCATCAAAATACCACCATCATTCTTCACAGAATTAGAAAAACTGATCCTAAAATTCATATGGAAGCAAAACAAAGCCCGCATAGCCAAACAAGACTAAGCAAAAAGAATAAATCTGGAGGCATCACACTACCAAACTTCAAACTGTACCATAAGGCCACAGTCACCAAAACAACTTGTTACTGGTATAAAAATAGGCACATAGCTCAATTGAACAGAATAGAGAACCCAGAAATAAAGCTAAATAGTTACAACCAACTAAGCTTTGACACAGCAAAGAAAAATATAAAGTGGGGGAAGGACACACTATTCAATAAGTAGTGCTAGGATAATTGGCAACCCACACGTAGAAGAATAAAGCTGGATCCTCACCTCTCACCTTATATAAAAATCAACTCAAGATGGATCAAAGACTTAAATCTAAGAGCTGAAACCATAAAAATTCTAGAAGATAACATTGGAAAAACTTTTCTAGACGCTGGCTTAGGCAAAGACTTTGTGACCAAGAACCCAAAAGCAAATGCAACAAAAACAAAAATAGATGGGACTTAATTAAACTAAAAAGCTTCCGCACAGCGAAAGAAATAATCAGCAGAGTAAACAGACAACCCACAGAGTGGAAGAAAATCTTCACAATCTATACATCTGACAAAGGACTAATATCCAGAATCTACAAGGAACTCAAACAAATCAGCAAGAAAAAAACAAACAATCCCATCAAAAAGTGGGCTAAGGACAGGAATGGATAATTCTCAAAAGAAGATATACAAATGGTTAACAAACATATGAAAAAATGCTCAACATCACTAATGATCATGGAAATGCAAATCAAAATCACAATGCAACACCACCTCACTCTTGAAAGAATGGTCATAATAAGAAAATAATAGATGGGCATGGATGTGGTGAAAAGGGAACACTTTTATACTGCTGGTGAGAATGTAAACTAGTACAAGTACTATGGAAAACAGTACGGAGACTCCTTCATTTTATTTTATTTTTTTTTGACGGAGTCTCGCTCTGTGGCCAGACTGGAGTGCAGTGGCACTGTCTTGGCTCACTGCAACCTCCGACGCCCTGGTTCAAGTGATTCTCCTGCCTCAGCCTCCCAAGTAGCTAGGATTACAGGCACGTGCCACCACTCCCAGCTAAGTTTTGTATTTTTAGTAGAGACAGGGTTTCACCATGTTGGCCAGGATGGTCTTGATCTCCTGACCTCGTGATCTACCTACCTCGGCCTCCCAAAGTGCTGGGATTACAGGTGTGAGCCACCGCACCCGGCGGAGACTCCTTTAAAAACTAAAAGTAGATCTACCATTTGATTCAGCAATCCCACCACTAGGTATCTACCCAGAAGAAAAGAAGTCATTATATGCAAAAGGTACTTGCACACACATTTATAGCAGCACAACTCGCAACTGCAAAAATATGGAACCAGCCCAAATGCCCATCAATCAGTGAACGAATAAAGAAAATGTGATATATATATAACCATGGCATACTACTCAGCCATGAAAAAGAATGAAATAATGGCATTTGCAGCAACCTGGATAGAACTGGAGACCATTATTCTAAGTGAAGTAATTCAGGAAGAGAAAACCAAACATCACATGTTCTCATAAGTGGGAGCTAAGCTGTGAAGACCCAAAGGCATAAGAATGATACAATGTAGTTTGGGGACTTGGGAGAAAGGGTGGGAGGGGGTGAGGGATAAAAGACTACACATTGGGTAGTGTTTACACTACTTGGGTGACAAGTGAACCAAAATCTCAGAAATCACCACTAAAGAACTTATCCATGTACCAAACACCACCTGTTTTCCAAAAACCTTTTGAAATTTTTAAAAAGTTGAATTTTTTGAGAAGATAAAGCAAATTGGTAAATGTTTACTTTGAGTCATTGGGAGAAATGAGAGAACAAACGACCAGTTTTGATAAAGAAATAGATAGCATCACTTCACTTTCTACAGAAAATAAAAGGATAACAAGAAAATATTATAAACAATTTTGTTTAGGTAAATTCAACAACATAGATAAAATAAATAAATTCCCTGAAAGGCAGAGACTGTGCTCGCTAAAGAGAAAATAGCATGAGTAGTCATACAGATATTAAATAATTTGAGTTCACAGTTAAAAACTTTTGCCTAAAAAAAGATAGTTGTGTTTGTCGGGCACAATGACTGATGCCTGTAATCCCATCACTTTGAGAGGCTGAGATGGGAGGACTGCTTGAATCTAGGAGTTCGAGACTAGCCTGGGTAACATAGTGAGACCTTGACTCTACAAAAAATGCACAAAATTAGCCAGGTGTGTTGGCCCATGCCTATAGTCTCAGCTACTTGGGAGCGAGGTGGCAAGATTGCTTGAGCCGAGGAGGTCGAGGCTGCAGTGAGCTGAGATCACGCCATTGCACTCCAGCCTGGGTGAGACCCTTTCTTAAGTAAATATATAAATAAAATTGAAAATTAAAAAGAAAATATTTGGGTCTGGGATTTGGCTTGGCCCTACTTACAATCTACTAAGTCAACTGATTACTGGTTTCATAGATGCTTTATAGAAAACACAAGGTTTGCATGTCAGAAAGGATTTTATCGCTCACACCACAAGGAGCATGAGCATTAGCACAGTTGCTTTGATTTCTCTTGCTGTACTTGCCAGAATTGCACCTCAGAGGGATCCAGATGGATTCTATATACATAGTGAGACTGTATTTCACCTGAGGAAGACTAAACTTAGGGATTCTACTACTTTTATAGTGAGTAGTAACACGGCCTTCTCTCTCAGAGAAAATTTTAAATTAATAAATAAATATACAGTTTGTGAGAAGTTCTGTGAAAAAAGACAAACAGGAATTCAGTAGCTCAGCAAAGAGTTGGGGTAGAGTCTTCTCAGAGCAAATTATTCCTTAACTCATCAAAAGATAAATTGGAGTTAATCACAAGATTGAGGGACAAAGGTGCTAACTGGCATTCAGCTAAGTGACATTCAAAAATATGCTTCATTGGCGAGGACCCCAAGTAGTTCAGATGAGTGGGAATGGGGAATGTAGGAGAGGAAGCAACTGTTGAGGGAGGAGTTGGCTGAGTCAATGTTCAAATCATGGAGGAGGATCTTCTATGCTCAAAAGGGGATTGACAGAACAGATTTGTCTGAGGCAAGAATGATCTTTCAAATGGGAGATGTGTTGGAAAATGAGGAGACAAACAGGTCACTTAGGAGGCTGGTGAAGTAATCTAAAAAGAAATGATAGCAGTAGAGAGGGAGAGTAAACATACCCTACACATTCTAAAGAGATGAAATATATAGGTCCTGGGATAGATAGGGAAGGTGAAGTCACAGCTGAATTTCAGGTTTCTGTTTTGTCTTCTGGGAGAATTTACTGGGAAAAGAATTTAAAAGAGGTACACATTTTTATAGGAAATAATGAGTACTGTTTCACATTTGTGTTTGTAAGATGTGAGGTGTCTAGGTTCAGCTGCCCAATAGACAAAGGATTCAGGAAAAAGTGTGGACTGGAGACAGTTATTGGAGCCCAGAGACCAAGTGAATTCTAATGAGAGTACATAAAGTGATGAGTCCTCGGAAAGAACTCTAAAACATACCAACATTTAGGGGAACATTTATAGAAGAGAGACTAAAACTAATAGAGAAGGAATGATCAGAGGAAAACTTGACAAGAATAGTGTTTCAGAAATTGAGAGAATATTTTTAAAAAAGAAGACTGGCAAATGCTACAAAAAAATAACACAAAGACAAAGAAATTCTGTCTTGAATTTCACAATAATAAAATAAAGGATGATGCTGGCAAGGGCAGCAATTACCTTAGCTACCATGTGGCAGTGGGGTGGAAGCTCCATGTTATAGTGAAATGGAAGGAGAAAGTAGAGAGAGCAAGGGTAACCATTTTTTAAAATTTTATTTTATTTTAAGTTTCGGGATACATTTGCAGGACGTGTAGGTTTGTTACACAAGTAAATGTCTGCCATGGTGGTTTACTGCACCTATCAACCCATCACCTAGGTATTAAGTCCCACAAACATTAGCTATTTACCCAATGCTCTCCCTCCCACCCCACTACTCCCGACAGGCTCCAGTGTGTGTTGTTCCATCCCTGTGTCCATGTGTTCTCGTTGCTCACCTCCCACTTAGAATATGCGGTGTTTGGTTTTCTGTTCCTGTGTTAGTTTGCTGAGGATTATGGGTTCCATTCATGTCCCTGCAAAAGACACGATCTCTTTCTCTTTTACAGCTGCATAGTATTCCATGGTGTATATGTACCACATTTTCTTTATCCAGTCTATCTACCACATTTTCTTTATCCAGTCTATCATTGATGGTCATTTGGGTTGACTCCATGTCTTTGCTATTGTGAAGAGTGCTGCAATGAACATACAAGTGTATGCATCTTTATAATGGAATGATTTCTATTTCTTTGGGTATTTACCCAGTAATCTATTCCTTTGGGTATTTACTTAAAAGTAATCTTTTAAGTATGCAGGTCAGAGGAAAGTCAAGTTATTTGCATCCTTTCAACAACTGATTTTGAACTAGGATTAGCTATATTTAATCATTTAAAAATCTTAATGCTCAAGGACTAAGGTGAAATAGGATAAATAACCTGTCTAAGTTTATGTGACAATGTTAGGATTTAAATTAGGCCTTCTGTAACCTGTGCTCTTAACCCCCACATTTTCTAGGACACTGTATACTTACTGTGTTCATCTCCATATGACCTGTGTCTTCACAAATCAGATATGTAAGGAGTCTCAAGAAAGGTCTTAAATCATTCAGTTGTATAATGTTCAAGCTGAACAGAATGAATTCAACTTGATCATGTTATGGATGTTCAGTTGAACCAGGCATGTTAGGTAAATTTCCCTAACCTACACAGCTACTAAGCCTGAGGCTGAAAATAGGAGCGTTATTACCTGCCTCCTCATCAGTTCAACATATTTCCAAAAACTGCACTCAAAACAACAGTCTAATGTGTAGGAGATACAAGTTTTCTTGTCTGAATGAGCCAGATCATTACAATTAATCAGATACGTTACTCAACCCTGCTTTGGCACAGTCTACATCCAAAAGTTCAGAAATAAGATTACTTTGATTTGAAATAACTGTGTGGATCCTACATGTCTCTAAACCAGACTCTCCTATGAGTAATGACAAAGACCCAAACAAATTGTGCTGATTTTCTCCTTATTTGCTTAAGACCACAAAGGCAGGCTGAGGACAGAGTTGGGGATTATTTCATAAAAGAGGCCAATTCTTTCCATTCTAGAGATTATGCAAGGCAGCCTGGGCTAGTGAGAAGATAAATTAGCATCTGGAACTATACGAGAACACAGTTCTCATCTTTTTAACATTTTCCTTTCTTTCTCTTGCCCATCTCCTTCCTTCTGCTGCTGCTCCTTTTTGCTCTCTTCTTTTCTCCTAGTTTTACTTTCCTTCATTGTGCCTTTCTTCTTATCATTCTCACTCACTTTCCTTCATCTTTATATTTCTCCTTTTATTAAGAACATTATCTTGCATGATATTCCAACAATACTGAATTATTGTGACTCTTCAATGTCTTCAGCATTGACCCACTCAAGAACAAAAAACAGACCATCAGTCTTATCTCAAGATTCTAGCACCGAGGTAGGAAGAAGGCTTAAGTCCCTGTTGGTATTAACTTATTCCCCTAGTTTATCTACTTGTGGATGGCTCTTTAAAGAAACTCACATTATTATTAGGTGGTTTTTGTTTTTGTTTTTGTTTTGGTATGGTGTGTTGATAAGTTTTACAGAGTCTGTGCTCTGATTTTGCCAGCAAATTGAGATAAACTTAATAAGGTCTTTAACAGGGTGGAAACAAATTGCTGGGAGCCTATTTCTGTTTTTAAAAACCCTTTCCAAGTGTCTTCAGATAATAAAAATAAGCATTAGAAATAACTAGGAAATCAATGGAGTTTGGGGGATAGTTAAGAATCGAAACCATTTTTTCAGTAAATTCTCAAGATAACAGAAATGCCTAGGTAAAGAAAAAAACTGAGGTGTGGACTGGAGAGAATCAAAACAACATGGTTCTATGTATCAGCTCTGAAGTTTGCCACATGTTCTGACCTCATTCCAAGGCTTAGAGGACAAAATAAATGGGGGTGTGGCTTGGGGGTGGGGCTTCAAAAGCTGTGTGTGTGACAGGTTCAAACTCTCTCAGGGCTGTTGTTCTGTGGACTGAAGCCCCACCCCAACCTCATTGCTAGGAAAGGAGGCAGCCTAAATCAACAATAAATACCGATTCAGCACCCTGGGGCATCAGCCCAGTTCCACTCTTAAGCATTATAGCCGAAAAATAATATTCTGATTTCCATATAAGAGAAGTAGGGGTTGGCTAAATTCCAGCCCTGAAATTCACAGACACAGGGTAGCACTAGCTAAAAATTAAAGTTTTTAAAAATTTTTTAGTATTTTTTTTTGTTTAATGAGTACAGTTCTTCCTAGTTGTACCTCATCTTTTTGCTCAAAAACAAAGCTTAGTAAAATCCCCTGACCTCAAAGCTAAGACTGCCTTGATAAGCAAATTTTAATGTACACTCAAACCCACAAAATGTTTTTATTTCTTTAAGTAAAAAATGAAAAGATGGTTGGATAACCTAGGACCAGTGATGGGAATGTGGAATAGAGAAGTTGATGTTCACTTAGGAAGGTCTTGGTAAAAGGAGGCAGAAAAGAGGGTTAGGAGAAGGTAAGGAGGAAAGGGCATAAAGAATAAGTCACTTAAAATAACCCTAATGCAAAATAGTGCTGTCAGATTTCTGGTTTATATTAGAAATATAATATAACATGTGTAACTGATTCCAATGAGAATAGGTTAATTTACAAAAGAGTCACCTGACCTGGAAAACAAATTTAAAATCGTGTTTGAAATTTGCATTATTAAGAACTGATAGCTTAACATTTCTTCTGCACTTCCCATTACTTAATCACTGCTAAAAGTACATGTACAGTTTCTCTTGAGATCTAAACCGGTGTTCGTGCAATTTAACAAAACCACCAGCCTTGTATTACTGGAAACAAAACCTAGAACATTTTCTAAATCATAATGATTTCTAGGTTTGCCCGCCTGATTATGGTAGGGGTTTTTGTAACCAACCATAGATTATTACCACAACCTGTGTCCCAGCGCCTAAATTATGCACATCCATATTTTTCTCGAGAAATTTAAATCTTCTACGTTTTCTCAAAAGCAGATGCTTTTCTTCTTAGACAATATTTTGAAACGTATTCACAAGACCCTTAAATAGAAGGGAAAAACCAAAAGTGTGTGTTTTAAGAGATGTATTGCCATAGTTCTTAATTGCGGGAGAAAGATATTCTGGTTATTTAAGAAAAAAAGAATTTATTGTAATAATCTTGCATTGATCTAAGAATCTCAGAGGAAGATGGAGAAGGTGCTCACAAGCTATGCAGGCAGAAACAATACTTAAAATAATCCAGCAGAAGTCTGCTTGGAACACCAATATCATCATTACTGACATATGCACTAAATACTTCAGTTTGTACTGCCAATATCACTAGCACTGGATTCTGGACACAGCCATAGCATGACTGCCATGGCTGTCCTGAAAACTCCATCTCACTGCAACCACCGCTGCTGCCAGAGGGTTCTCGAGTTTCCCACGCTCTACATTACTAGCTTGCAACTTACAGATGCATTTGATTAGAGAGCTACATCACATGCTCACACTCTCAATACAAGGAAGGCTGGGAGAGAAATACGTAGCATCTTCAACCTCTATATTAGGAGATGGCTTCTCCTATCAAAATGTATGAGATGAGGAATTCTTCAAACATAGGAAAAAGGCTTAGATGCTGAGCAGGCAAAAAGAATGACAAATGTCTAAGCAAAAAAGATAAGGATATACTACTATATCTGTGTACAGTCCTTTGTGATCTCCTTCATGAGCTCCTCTTCTACGTGTTGCTGCTTCCTTCTTTGCTCTCTTCTCTGATCTGCACACACACTCTTGTGATCTCATCTACTCTCATAGTTCAATGGCTCTTAAATATACCTCTTTAGCCACCTTCATTTACTTAACTGTAGCAGAGACTGCTCACCGTCCACCAAAATCCATTATCTTCCTCCTTCATAGAAATGGAATTGCAAGTTGACATAGACGTTCCCAGACATACAAAATTTCCCAGTCTTTTTTGACATTAGTTGTGACCACATTCATTTCTCCTCAAAGGAATGTGAAAAAATGTGTGTGCCATTTCCAGCTCTGAGACTTAAGATGTCCATACCTGTTTCTTCCATGTTTCATTTTCTTTCCTCTTTGCAACATCTGGAATCTATGGAACCCAGCCTCAATGCAGACGATGACAAGGCTTTAAGGAATGAAAGAGCAACCTAGGAACCTGGGTTACTGAATAAGAAGCAGAGCTACCCACCAACCTGGAATGCTGACCTTGAACTAAGGTGTAAGAAGCTGTATTTAAAGGCCTATCTCAGGTAAGCTACTGGATTATTGTCAGTTATCTTTTTAAAGCTGTTTAGTCGTATGCTAACACACACACACACACACACACACACACACACACTCACAAATTTACCATTTCTCTTAATAATACAAACCTTGGGTTGTCCTAGACTCCTCCTTCTCTCTTGCTCTCCAAATTCAACAAATCACTGAATTATGTTATTTATACCCCATTGAACTATTTCTTTCTCTAAATCCAAAGGTACCACTTCAGTTTGGGCTCTTAGTTTATTGTTCCCAATGTGCCTTTGTTTAGTTGCCCTGTGTGTATTAAATGTCTTCTCTCTCTTTCTCTTTCTGTTTTTAGAGATGGAATCTCACTGTATTGCCCAGGCTGGACTCGGACTCCTGGGTTCAAGCAATTCTCCTGCCACGGCCTCCCAAAGTGCTGGGATTACAGGCATGAGCCACTGCTCCTGGTTTGCTCTCTTTCCTCTAGCTATTTTTAAAGTGTTAATTTAATTGAATTTTAAGTTCCGGGATACATGTGCAGGATGTGCAGATTTGATATATAGGTAAACGTGTGCCATGGTGATTTGCTGCACCTATCAACCCATCTCTAGCTATTTTTACTCATCTTTCAGAACTCAACTTAGTTACCATCTTCAACCAGGGTCCCCAGTGATGTACAAATGTTCTTCCTCTGTGATCCACTAGCACACAGTGGCTATCTCTAGCTTAGCAATTGCCCTAAAACATTGAAATTAACTATAAATATGAATAAGTAGGCTGTAAAAACCTTGAGGCAGAGATTGCATCTGTCGATAGAATGACTATACTCCACTATTCAGATGTATAAAGAAATAATGACAACTTCACTCCCTTGCAATATCAGCTTTGCTGCTTGCCTAACACTGAGCTCCCTATGGGAGATTGCAGGAAATGCAGACACCTTTTATTGTGCATGAGAGCAAAGACAGACTCAGAGAGCAGTACTTTTGTCTGTTTCTTTACCTAAATCTCTCCCTTAGCCGTTACTAATCAATTATCTACAAAACAGTTTGAAGTTTTCCAGTCTTCCAAAAAAGCAAGGAGTAAGCCACTTATCTCTGGGACTGTCCCATTTTTTTCTGGGGATACTAACCACATTCCAGGGTCTTGGTCCAGGAGGGAGTCACACTGTTTTCTGACTTTCTTTTCTGTGTGAATGGAACCCTCCTTGCATTCTGTCTACATTATCTCTTTAAATTAATTCTAAAATCTGGAATCACATCCAGCTAGTCTCTTCATATATAAAAATAAAATGTGCAAAGAAAATTTGAAATTTACAATTCCTCTCACACAACAAATACTGGATTTCAATATTATTATCCTGATATAGATTGAAAAACTCTAATTTGGATGTTCAAAAATGACTCCTTTGCATGCCTACCCTAGTGCTTATCTTCCTAGAGAATAAAGAGATGTCTCTGACAGAAGAGCAGTTCTCTCACTAGGGAAAAATACACAAAAACATTTTTCTTAGGTTAATTCCCAAGAGACAGAATCTGAGGTGGAGAATTGTGTGCAGGAAGCTTACGAGGGAGTGGTCTCAGCCACAGTCTCATAGAGGAAGCTGGGGAAGCAGAGGGAGACATGGAATTGCCGTGCAGTTGCAATTAAGCCTTCAGTCATTCCCATGAAGTGCTCTGCAGCAAGAAATCAGAGAAATAATGAGAATGGCTTTAGGTTCTCATAAGGCAAGTGTGGTAGATTATCTTTTCCAAGATGGCCCTAACAATATTTCTCATTCTACATGCGTTTTTGCAATGTTACTTCTCCCACTCTGCCATTAGGAAATGAGATCTGTTTCCCATACCCTTGAATCCGGCTGGATGACCTGAAGCAGAAGTGATGCGATATAACATCTAAGGCTGGGCCTTAAGAGATCCCTGCCTTCTGACTTCGCTACTGAGAATAGTTCTCCTTGGAAACCAGCTACCATATAAGAAATCATGCTACCATGAGACCACCATTTTGTGAGGAAGTCCAAGCTACACATATGAAGAGAAACAGGATACAAGAGAAGCACAAAAATACAACATATAAATACGTAAATAAAGCCTTCTTGGACCTCTAAGGAACTAACTTAATTCAGTTGACTGAGTGACCTGGCCAATGTCACCAGTAAGGCCTGCTTGAATTCTTGACACTTAGAATCATGAGCAAATAAAATGGTGGTTGTGTTAAGTCACTACATTTTGGTATAGTTTGTTACACTGCAATAGAAATGGATGAAGAACTCAGCATCATAATTTTTTTAGATCTCTAGATGTCCCAGCTGACATCTAGATTACATTGTCTTAACCAGACATCCATGCTGAAGACTTTCCAATAATGCCAACTTTCTACACATAGGAAGCGGTCAAGTTGGACTCTCTTTGTAACAGTTAAAAGATGGCATCTCCCACTTCATTCACCCTCAGGTTTATTCAATTCTACCCATCACTTCCTGTCCTAAACTTCTGAAGCTAAAGACCACTCGAGTTTCAGTGGAAACCATGAGTTTTAAATCAGAACAATTTCATTTCCTTGAGGAGAATTTTCTGAGTTCTGAAGCCAGCCCCCTGAGAAAACACTCATGGAAAACATAATTACAGCATCCTAAAGCATTAGGCTTCCTGTCCTGATTACAACAAAAGACTCATGGGCTTTCCATGAGACAGCCACTCCTGGAAATGGTCCTGTAATTGGCATAAAAGGCAAAAGGAAAATGAAATTCAGATCAATTCCCTGGGTTCTTCCTGTTTATCCTTATTTTAAATTTTCACATGAAGTAAGATTTCAGTGTGCTATTCTAGCATTCACTGCTTCCTTGCCTTCGGTATGCAAGTTTTAAAGCCTTGATGTATTGCATAGAAACAATAGAAAATTATCATACTGTGCTTCTGGTTGGGTGGAATCATCCTATGTCAATACTAAGTAATGCAGCTCCCAAGGAATCAACTGACTTGCCTGACCTTGCAATGTCATCACCATTAATCATGGCAAAATTTTTCATAGAGACCATGGTGGTTACCAAATTGTGTTATTCTGTTTGTGCTGCTATAGTAAAATATATGAGACCAGGTAGTTTATTATAACAACTTATTTCTTACTGTTCTGGACATAGGGAAGTCCAAGATCAAGGTGCCTGCAGATTCAGGGTATGGTGAGTGAGGCATTCATGTTGCATCTTCACATGGCAGAAGGGGCAAACGGACAAAAGACATGAATGCTGTGTCTTCACATTGCAGAAGTCAGAAGGGCAATAAAGGGCCTAGTTAGTTCCCTCCAGCTCTTTATAAGGTCAGTAATTCCATTTACAATCATAACTTAATCTCATCCTAAAGGCTCTATCTTTTTATATTATAATTCATATTATCACATTGGCAATTATGTATCAACATATGAATTTTGAAGGACACATTTAGATCATAGCACAAATTGTAATTATGGAAAATAATAGACAAAAACAAATCATGTTGTTATACTCATCCTACAGTCTCATTTTACTCAAACTGTTGAACTCTGACCTTTTGTAACCTGCAAAAACAGCAACTTCATAGACTTCAACCTAATATAAATAATAAAACTAAAGCCTGTAACAAATTGAGTGACTGCCCGAAGGTGACCCAAGTAGCTGGACAGTGGCAGGGCTGGTATTAGAATTCAGTCTTCACTTGACACTCTCTATGATGATTCCTTTTAGCCTCTGCTAACTCTTATCATTAATCAACATTTTAATGAGGTTAGGTGGAAAAAGATCAGGATTTGGAGACCTTGATAAATTCAGAATACAGTGTTCCAAGTCATTGAATTTCCATGAGCCATTTATTCTTTACCTATAGAATGGAAATAATAAATTCAAGGTCAAGGAGGCTGCATATAAAGCATCTATTATTCATTCAGAGCCTGTGTGTAGGTAGGTTGGGCTGCCACATATGTAGAGTGTTCTTTGACCTTCCAGGAGGAAATCCCTGAAAGACTCCATTAAGCACCCTTCAATCTGACATCCTTGTCTCCCTTGTTTGGTTATTTTTGGGAATGTAAAGCGTTGTATATTGAGAAGACCTCTTACTTGTTTAAATATCTTTACCTGGTAGGCAGTTTGCATATGTCTTTCTGGTGAGTTTAGTTAATGAAACTAGTTAGATCAGCCAGCTATCATTCTACTAAGAAAGTTGATTTAATTCTGTTGGAGTCTTGAAAGGAAAATGAGAGATCTATATTCAAATAATGACTCTTGGTTATTAATACCATCAGTCATAGTTTGAATAATAGAAAAATTAACAAGTAGACATATTAAGAAAGGTCTTGTGGGAGAAAAAAATATGTGAACAAACTTTTAAAAGATAGCATCTGGCCTTGCAAATATACAAATTACAACAAAACAAGGTAAAATGTAATGAGACTTCAAAGATTCACAGGGGAATACTTCTCAGATAAGAGTCTTCATTTGCAAGTAACAGGAAACAACTCGGGTTACTTAAGCAATATAGGGAATGTATTAAAGGGATAACAAGCACTTTATGGAATGGACCAGAGGCTGGAAACCCAAGTTTGGATGCCAGAGAGGAATCAGGACCAGATGCAAGAGCAGCTCTGGCTATACAGACACCCTTTTTTTTTTTCTATCCATGTGTCTTTTCTTAGGCCTAAGGGTAAAGGAATTAACGGGACAAGTTTGGATCAAGTTCACAGAGAATAAGGCTACCAATGTACAGCCCCACCAGAACTGTACAGCATAGATAAATCTACCAAAAGGAAATCAGGTTGTTTTCAGGAAGAAGAATAGATGTTGAACAGACATATGAACCAAATAGCGTCTACCCTACAGTGGAACACAAGACCAGTTGGTTTGAGTAGGAAGGAAAGGAAACAAATTTATTGAAGACTTTCTTCGTGCTAGGTACTGTGATATTCTATACTTTCTATCATTTAATTTTCACAACAATCCTGAAAAGCAATTATTTTCTCCTTTTCCAACTGAGAAAACTCAAGCCAGGTTAAGGAAATTGCTCAGGTTTATATGGCTAATAAGCATTTGGGCTGGGATTTGCATTTGTGTCTGCAGGCTCTGCATTTGTGCTCTTTTGGAATGAGAGATAAGGCAAAGTCAGTAGTGCTACTAGCCTATAGGAGGAGCAGGCTAGCTTAGATGTCACAGCAGGAGGACTGGCAGAGTTATGGGTCCTCCATAAGGGGAATAAAAGAGAGATAACAATGAAAAGATCAGCAAACAGGTACCAAGACAGAACTGGGGAATAACAGAGGAAGGGTAAAAGCTGTAAAAATCCCCCCATAGGCTAGTGATTAGTCTTATTTTATTTTTTTAGATAAGTAAATAATAAAAACAAACATGAGTACACTGACTTCCAGGTTGGCAGGACAGGAGAAGGGGCAGGGGCCAGAAATAAAGGTGGAAAAGGGGTATGAAGCAGGAAAGAAGCTGAGTGTCTGAGCTGGCCCAGTGTCTGAGTGTCAGTAATTTTTATAGATGGACAGACACTTATTTTTCCGATAATTTAGCACTAAAAATGTTTATTGAACACTTGCGATAGAGACTACAGTGCAAAGAAAGAGACTGGTGTAAACTGAGATTTATGAAACAGGCAGAGAATCAAGTAGGCCTGGCAGGCCATGGGAAGGATATCTGCAGTAATTAATTTTAAGGACAACTTGGAGCTTTTGAAAGATTTCAAAGAGAGGAGTGACATAATTCCATTTATACTTCATCAAAATTACTCTGGCTACTGGATAGCAAATAGACTGAATGGAAAAGAATGGCAGCAAGATATCCACTTATTTCTATGTAGTCACTTCCTCAGTGAAAGAGAAAGCCTTCCTTAATTGAATTTAGTCCCCATGACATCAGCCTTTGCAGGTGTTCAGGGCAGAATTGTGGAATGAGCTTTCTGGCCCTAGTGCCTCCTATAGTTTGGATATTTGTCCCCTCCAAACCTTATGTTGAAATTTGATATTCAAGGTTGGGCCTCCTAGGACGCGGTTGGGTCATGGGGGCAGATCCTTCATAAATGGATTAATGCCTTTTCTTAGGGAAGGGTGAATTCTCACTCTGTGAGTTTTTTGTTTGTTTGTTTTGAGACAGAGTCTCACTTCTTGCCCAGACTGGAGTGCAGTGGTGTAATCTTGGCTCACTGCAACCTCTGCCTCCTAGGTTCAAGCAATTCTCATGTCTCAGACTCCCAAGTAGCTGAGATTACAGGCATGCACCACCATACCCAGCTAATTTTTGTGTTTTCAGTAGAGACAGGGTTTCGTCATGTTGGTCAGGCCGGTCTCAAACTCCTGACCTCAAGTGATCCGCCCACCTCAGCTTCCCAAACTGCTGGGATTACAGGTGTGAGCCACTGTGCCCAGCCTCATTCTGTTTGTTTCCACAAGAGCTGGTTGTTAAAAATAGCCTGGTACCTCCCACCCCCTCACTTGCCTCTTCTCTTGCCATGTTATCTCTGCACACACTGGTTCCCTTGCACCTTTCACCATGAGTGGAAGCAGTTTGAGGCCCTCACTACGTGCCCAGTCTTGAACTTTCCAGGCATCAGAATTGTGTGTCAAATAATTAGCCTCAGGCATTTCTTTATAGCAACACAAAATGAACTAAAAGAAATCCCTTCCCTCTCTGTGTTAATACTCTTCTTAACTCTTCAGTTCACACTTACATCTGTAAATAAGAAGCCTCTGCTTTCTTTTTTTCTTTTGGGGAAGCATTTAGTCACCTGACTAGGAAGAGAGTGTTAAACCAATTCAATAACTGACAACATTCTAAAAAGTGATCTTTCCCCTCTAGGAGGGATGTTCACATTTTAAAAGGTGCAATCCATTGAACCAACAAGAGCATTAATGATAAATTTTCAGTCTTGAATTACTGAGTGGGGCTAACTAGGTATTTGGGGTGGGAGAATTTGAACACCACTCAAATCCATCACCAAGTATGAAATACGTAGGCCTGTATTTGGACTCCAATGAAAGGTTACTTTTGATGTCAAAAAGCATGTCTTCATATAATTGACATAACCAAAGATCCTAAAGCACAGCACATGGGCCAGTCCGTTAGGCACAGACTGCACAATAGACACAGAGAATCACCCATCCCACCATCACCCCACCTTATCAGAGCTCATATCAGGGCCTGAAACTGAATTTGGCCTCAATTTTAAACTCTTCATTGAGGCACCTAACATCTATGTTAGTCATAAACATTCCATTTATGACCTTGACCTTTATGATTCTTTTAGTGCTTATATTGTAGCTCTAGGGGCTTCCCACACCACAGCTCCTTTTTATCATTTCTCAGATGTGGATGTGGAAGAATCAATGCAAAATTAAGATAACAAATGCTTCAACAAATACTAAAATGAAGATAGCAAACACTTATATCACAGGATTTCAATACACAAACTTGTTTGAGGGCTCTAAAAATGAAAATATGCATATATTCAAAGCTCATGGCCTCCTAGCATCTCACATAGATCCTCCCAGTATCACTTAGATGCTTCTTTCCAGGTTCTGGAGTCAGATTGTCTAGATCCAGATGTGTTTTTAC
This sequence comes from Pan troglodytes, assembly GCF_028858775.2. NCBI lineage: Eukaryota > Metazoa > Chordata > Mammalia > Primates > Hominidae > Pan > Pan troglodytes. Next base: position 108,895,287 of record NC_072402.2, on the reverse strand, counting down.
CCTTTCCTAGCTGTAAGAACTTCAACAAGTTATTTTACCTTTCTGTGCTTTCGTTTTCTCATTTCCGTGTGGAAATATTGCGGACACCTACTTCATAAGGAATTTCTGAGGATTAATTTAAAACCATAAAGCATGGAGCACAATGTCTGGCACATAGTAAGTACTCAATAAACCTTAGTTATTATGAGTTACTCTGAATAGTTGTGATGGTTAATATTGAATGTCAACTTGATTAGATTTAAGAATGCGAAGTATTGTTCCTGGTGTGTCTGTGAGGGTGTTGCCAAAGGAGATTAACATTTGAGTCAGTGGACGGGAGAGGCAGACACACCCTCAATCTGTGTGGGCACCATCTAACTAGCTGCCAGTGTGGCCAGAATAAAAGCAGGCAGAAGAACATGGAGAGATTAAACTGGCTTAGCCTCTGAGCCTACATCTTTCCCTCATGCTGGATGCTTTCTGCCCTCAAACATCAGACTCCAAGTTCTTCAGCTTTGGGACTCAGACTGGCTTACTTGCTCCTTGGCTTGTAGATGGCCTATCGTGGGACCTCACTTGTGATCATGTGAGTTAATACTCCTTAATAAACGCACATATATATATATATATATATATCCTATTATATATATTCTATTGTATATATATATCCTATTATATATATCCTATTATATATATTCTATTATATATATCCTATTTTATATATATATCCTATTTTATATATATATATCTCCTATTAATTCTGTACCTCTAGAGAACGCTGATTAACACAGTAGTATATCAGATGTATTAGAAAATATGTTATTTTATACCACCATTCTGAAATTACAATGTATTCATTTGCCTGAGCTATTACTATAAGCTCCTTGTAGGTAGTGTATTAATCTCTTCTCACACTGCTGTAAAGAACTATCCAATACTGGGTAATTTATAAAGGAGAGAGGTTTAATTGACTCACAGTTCCACATGGCTGGGGAGGCCTCAGGAAACTTACAATCATGGCAGAAGGGGAAGCAAACTTGTCCTTATTCACATGGCGGCAGGAGGAAGAGTCAGGTAAAGCGGGGTAAAGTCCCTTTAAAACCATCAGATCTTGTGAGAACTCATTCACTATCATGAAAACAGAAGTATGGGGGTAACCACTTCCATGATTCAATTACTTTCCACTGGGTTCCTCCCCTGACACATGGGGACTATGGGAACTACAATTCAAGATGAGATTCGGGTGGGGACACAGCTGAACAATATCAGGTGGAATCTATGACTCTTTTAACTCTGTATCCTTACTGGAATAGCTAGTATATATCAGGTTTTTATTAAATGTTTGCCTAATAAGTGAATGAATAAAATTTTCAGACTTTTTGCTCATGCTTTTCTTTGTTTAAATAATCATATTATTTAAGTGGTTTAAAATTTTTGGAGGTTTTCTGGGTGTCTTAGTATGTGCAGGCTGCTATAACAAAATAAACTGGGTGGCTTATAAACAATGGAAATTAGTTTCTCATGGTTTTAGAAGCTGGGAAGTCTAAGATCAAGGTGTCAACAGGTTCAGTGTCTGGTAAGGGCTTTCTAATTCATAGACAGCACCTTCTAGCTATGTCCTCAAATGGCGAAAGGAACAAAGCAGCTCTCTGGGGCCTTTTATATTTACTTAATATAAATTACTTATTTGAATGGAACTATTTCTTTTTAAAAAAATAATTTTATTGTGCACATTTAAGTCATACAACATGATGTTGTAGGATACATATATAGTAAGATGGTTACTACAAGGAACAGATGAACGTATCAACATATTCATCATCTCAGTTACCCATTTTGCTTTTCTGGGGCCTCTTTTATAAAGGCACTAATTCCATTGATGAGGGTGCTCTGCACTAAGGACCTAGTCATCTCCCAAAGGCTCCATCTCCTAATACCATAACTTTGAGGATTAAGATATCAACATATGTATTCTAAGTGAAGTAACACAGGAATGGAAAACCAAACATCGCATGTTCTCACTGATATGCGGGAGTCAAGCTATGAGGATGCAAAGGCATAAGAATGATACAATGGACATTGGAAACTTGGGAGGAAGAGTGGGAGAGGGACGAAGGATACAAGACTACAAATAAAGTGCAGTGTGTACTGCTTGTGTGATGGGTGCACCAAAATCTCACAAATCACCACTAAAGAACTTACTCCTGTAACCAAATACCATCTGTACCCCAATGTCTTACGGAAAAATTTTTTTAAATATCTAAACATAGAAAAGGTCAAATAAAATAAAATAAAATAAAATAAAATAAAGTTTTCACATATGTATTTTGGGAAGACAAAATATTCAGATCATAGCAATGAGTCTAGAGAGGCAGCAATGTCTAAGTGTCAGAAAGATAATAACAGGACGCACGGCACTGGGATCTAAACAGTGTGACCTTCGTGCTGTGCTCTGAGCACTTTTAAATATGTTGTACCTTGTATTTCTCAGTACAACTCTAAGATGTAGGGGCATTAACATTTCCAAATAATAAATAAGGAAATATAGCTAACTGACTTGAAGGCATTCAGTTCATAAGGGCAGCAAACATGAATGAGAAGGGTGAAATGCATTGGTTGGAACCCCAAATGGTGCAGCTCTGCCACTTACCAGTTAAGCGATTGATATGGTTTGTCTGCGTCCCCAGCCAAATCTCATTTTATAGTTTCTGTAATCCCCACGTGCGATGTGAGGGACCAAGTGGAAGGTAATTGAATCATGGAGGCGGTTTCCCCCATGCCGTTCTTGTGATAGTAAGTTCCCATAAGATCTGATGGATTTATAAGGGTCTTCCCCCTTCACTCGGTTCTCATTCTTCTCTTTACAGCCACCATGTGAATAAGGACGTGTTTACTTTTTCCTTCTGCCCTGATGTAAACTTTCTGAGGCCTCTACAGCTCTTTGGAGCTGTGAGTCAATTAAACCTCTTTCGTTTATGATTTACCCAGTCTCAGGCAGTTCTTTATAGCAGCATAAAAATGGACTAGTACAGTGACCTTGGCCAAGTTATTGAAACACACTCTTGTTTTTTGGGTTGCCTTATATGTGATGTAGACATAATGCCAGTATTTCACATATACACCATGGAATACTGTATGTATTCCATGCGACCATAAAAAGAATGAGTTAACGTCATTTGCAGGAACATGGATGAAGCTGGGAGCCATCATTCTCAGCAAACTAACACAGGAACAGAAAACCCAACACCACATGTTCTCACTCATTGGGAGCTGAACAATGAGAACACATGGACACAGGGAGGAGAACATCACACACCAGGGCCTGTCGAGGAGTGGGGGGCAAGGGGAGAAAGAGCATTAAGACAAATATCTAATGCATGCGGGGCTTAAAACCTAGATGATGGGTTGATAGGTGCAGCAAATCACATGGTATATGTATACCTATGTAACAAACCTGCACATTCTGCACCTGTATCCCAGAACTTAAAGTAAAATTAAAAAAAAAAAAAAGAAAGAAAGAAGTAATGCTAGTATTCTCTTGTAGGGCTGTTTTGAGGATTAACTAAAGAAGTGATTATATTGTCTCCCTGTGTTCTGTAATGTATTCTGTCTGTTGAGCTCCCCAGTGGCCCCACAACTTGATCTTTGGGTCCTACTGAGCCTATCCTCTTTGAGCCATGCCCAAATCTTTAGCATTTGCTCACTTCTTCCTCGACATGGTCAAACTCCAAAACTCTCTTCCCTTATGTCCCTTTCACACAAAGAACATTCATTGAAACACAATTAAAACAAATTAATAGAAATGTTGAATAAAGCTCAGAGTGTGATTCTCCTGAATTTTTCTGTTAGTTTGTGATTGGTTTGTTTTACCATCTCTCTCTGCAACGAAGAAATGCATTCATGATGGTAGATGTGCAGACACCATGGCTTTTTTCCTAAGGAGGAGCAGGGGCCTTCCTAGTTTCACAGATTACACCTGGTAGATAATCACCAACTCTGCATTTGGGTGAGATCGGCCTCTTTAAGCAACTAATTGCAACATGGGGTGATGGGAGCCTTAAGCCAAGGGCAGGTGTTCTCAATATGGGCTGCAAAATAGAATCACCTGGGAAGCGTTTAAAAGGCTTGACTCTCAGACCATACTGTAGACCAATTAAATGAGCGTTTTTTGAGTTAAGAACCAGACAGGTATTTTTTTAACTGCCTACATTATTTCAATTTAATCTGGGCAGTTAGTACAAATATATTTCAATATTCAGCCAAGATTGAAAACCAGTGGCTGCCATAAGACTTTGTGGCCACAACAGTTAAACTCATCTAATCAGTTTTCCTCTGGCTCCTTCACAAAACAGTTTGTTCACCTGGAAACTTCTGCTTGCCTATAATAAATCATTTGCATTGCCTTGAAGATGATTTTCATTTTGCAGAAATTACCACTAATTGAAAGACAAATACACAACCAAATTCTGATATTTCATGTTACTATTTCAATATATGTTTCTCATTTCTAAAATCAACTGGTAGGAAGTCAAACTAACATACTTGATGACAGAAAATAATTTCTAATTCGATGCTTGAAATTTAAGGGATTTCGGGTAAGGAGTCCTCACATGTTAGATGGTGTCGTCATCTACTGGCACAATGTGGTATTGCAGCTCATTCCTGAGATGTTGAGGACTCCGAGAGAGTAACAGTGCTTCTGCCCAGAAGCGGTTTATCATTCACTTCAGCGAAACATAATTTTTCTGGGTCCAATACGTGGATTCCACTATCCTCCAAGGAATCTTGGTTCTTACATAAAGGCTAGTACTAGTGACCAAAATCTGATGCTGTCTCTGAATATCAGAGTTAGTGTTCAATCAAATTGTGTTCTGATGCAGAAAAAAATATTTGTGGAGAATAGAAATACAGAAAAAAAATGTTTTGGAGGAAACTTTAAAAGAATTCTGTGGATTAAACTAAAATTTCAAAGACTTATAAATCCAGAATATTAGGAGCCCTCCCCGCTCCTGATTTATTTTAATTGTACTGAATAATGCTTGTGTTATAATCAGCCTATCTGGAGGAGCCCTATAACAAACCCTGAGATTTATCTTCCCAATATCTATTAGCCTCTTCCCCTTTACTAACAGCATTCAAATTTTGTTCCAAGAAAAATTATCCCAAGCTACAAAACTCAATTAGCACCCCATGCCCTTCAGTTAGGGGCCTCTACATGAAACAGTTCTCATCAATGGAATGTCGATAACAACAGTCTGCTGGGAATTTCTGGGGAAAGATTTTGCTTCCGGATAAACATGCAATTCTTCTTCATACTTTCTGCCAGTAAGGTGGGCAAATGTAAAATAGGCATCCTGTGGCCATTAGAACAGAAGCCACATGCTAAAGACAGGAAGGTAGGGAGGCAGATGGAGCCTGGAACAGCAATGGCTTCATGGACCTACTACCCTAGCTCTGGAAAGAAAGCCATTACAGACTGAATTTTGTCCCCACAAAATTTATGTGGATTCTTAACCCCTCATGTGACTGAAGATAGGTCCTTTTGGAAGTATTTAAGGTTAAATGGGTCATAGGGGTGGGACCTAATCTGATCAGACTGGTGGTCTTAGAAGAAGAAAAAGAGATCTGAGGAACTGAAAAGAGCAGCGCCTTAATCTTAGCCTCCCTAGCCTCCAGAACGGTGGGAAATAAATTTCTGTTGTGTAAGTCACCCAGTCTAGAGTACTTAGTTACAGCAGCCTACACAGACTAAAAAAAACCTCATCTGGTTAAGCCACTGTAGTGGGTTTTCTACTGCTTGCCTGCGCCCTCTCCTCTGATGCAAAATGGGGTACCTGAAAGTGGGATGTTGCAAGTAAAAGGAACAAAAATGTGAAATCTCCAGGAATACAAGGTAGAGAAGTAGACAGGTCTCACCCATTACAAGCTGCGAAGTTGATGACCTTTTTAATGTGGTTATTAAATATTTATATTTTTGTGCTTATTGTAGCTGCAGCATCAAGGGAAGTAATAGAAAAATTTAAAATGTGTGTGCTTCTTATTGCTGAGTTTTGCAAAGTCCTACTTGAAAGAAATGAATTCATACTAAAGCTAGTCATTCTGACAGCTAAGAGAGCAGGTGCGGGCTTGTGGCCTGCAATCTAAGATGTCTGAGAAGCCTATATGATAAAAGTCTACCAGCTTTGTGACGAAAACACATTGCTTTCCTACCTTAAACTGAAGCCTTTCACGTCAGAGCTGAAGCAGCAGCCCTAGCAGGGGCTGGTATTGGGTTCCCAGCTCTCTCTTCCAGGTCTCTGCTGGACAAAGGAGGCACACCTGCTGGTAAATAGAGATTAAAGGGTGTTGCTTTTCCTCCAAATGTGTGATTTCACATTGCTGATGACAGAAGGTAAAAGGAAAGACTATGTGTGAAAAATGAAGACCTGTGACCAGGAAACAATATTTCTCAGACATTAATATTATGAGTCCATACTATCTTTGGCTATGGTTGCTCACATGTGGCATTGAATAGACTGAAAGGCTACAAAATTTCGGAAGGAACTGTATTTCTAAAGAAATATCAGGTCAGTAGAGGCAGAAGGAGGAGGTAGGGTTGCAGACACCAGGGTGGGCAGCAGTTCACTCCTCAGTGCCCATGGGCTTTGGTCCATGCCTCTCCCTGGAAAGGCAGGAAGGCTTTGACATGGAGAGGGAGCTACTGCCGCCATAGTTCTGAGCTTGAGGTTGCTAAGACTTCTCTCAGACTTGTGTACTGAGGAAACTCAGATGTTGGCCTCAGCTCCTAGGCTGCATTTAGCAGATCGACCTATGAGAACTTCTATACTGAGACAAAGGAAAGGATCCATCAGAAAGTGACATCTATTATCTTGAGCTTGGCAGCAAGGAAGAGGACAGGTATTGGAAACCCTGCTCTCTAAAAAGCTGACCGAAAAGTGACAAAAAAGCTGAAGATGGGGGGTAGAGACAGGTATAACATTCTAGCCCCTCAATCTAGAAATATTAGTAAGAACCAAAAGCAACTTAATAGAAGACCAAGGATCAGAATTCCCAGAAGATGGTTCATAAGAAAAAAGAAAGAGGATGTGGGTGGAATTAATTAGCAGCTGCATAACAGGTCATGCAAAATGGGGGGAAGAATAAAAATTTCCCAAATAATCAAAATTGGAGCTCTAGCTTATCAGGTCCCAGCTTACTTTTTTTTTTTTTTTTTTTGAGACAGGGTCTCACACTATCGCCCACGCTGGAGTGCACTGGTGCCAACTCGGCTCACTTCAACCTCCGCCTCTCAGGTTCAAGAGATTCTCCTGCCTCAGCCTCCTGAGTAGCTGGGACTACAAGTGCCTGCCACCATGCCTGGACACTTTTGGTATTTTTAATAGAGACATGGTTTCACCATGTTGGCCAGCCTGGTCTTGAACTCCTGATCTCAAGCGGTCCGCCTGCTTTGGCGTCTCAAAGTGCTGGGATTACAGGTATGAGCCACCGCGCCTGGGCCCCAGCTTACTTTTTAAATCTCAAGCGAATCACAACTATACTGGAGCCAAATTTATTGAGCTGCCATCACGAAGAGTTCTTCCCAAACTATCATTCCACTGGGTTCCTGTTTCCTTTATTCCTTCAGATAAGGAAATAATGATATTTCAAATTAAAACCTTACTTAAAGTACAGGTATAAAATAAGATAAAGTACTGATGTTTAAATTTAGTTGTGTTGCTGGGCGCGGTGGCTCACACCTATAATCCCAGCACTTTGGGAGGCCGAGGTGGGCAGATCACCTGAGGTCGGCAGTTTGAGACCAGCCTAACCAACACGGAGAAATCTCATCTCTATTGAAAGTACAAAATTAGCTGGGCATGGTGGTGCATACGTGTAATCCTAGCTACTCAGGAGGCTGAGGCAGAATTGCTTGAATCCGGGAGGTGGAGTTTGCGATGAGCAGAGATCATGCCATTGCACTCCAGCCTGGGCAACAGGAGTGAAACTCCATCAAAAAAAAAAAAAAAAAAATTAGTTGTGTTTACAGATAATTGTCAGTTGGTCTGAAACAAATTCACCAGGGAATTAATCTATTAGAGTAGAATTGCTAATTAATGTAAAATATATAATTAGACTTCACCTCATTTGTTTTATGTGCATTGTGATGTAATGTAGCATCAGTGCAACTTAAAGTAATTAAATTAATAATTGTACTTGATATTAAGTGTTCTCAACTGAGTAACTTTTAAGTGAAACCATTCAAGTTTAGATGTGGGGAGTGGTAAAGGAATCAACTTTTTCTTTTGCTTCTTCGGGGAAAATGGTGATTTAAGTTTATCATTCATGGATCAGTAGATTTTGAAAGTTAGTGAATCAGATTATAAACATTTATCTAAAACATACAAGGACTGAGGACTAGGTAAACAACTGAAAGTTTAGTCTCTAGAAACACCCAAACTAGGAATAAGCCAACAACCAGATGCACTCCTAAAGGAAAATGTGAATGTTTTTAATAGTTGCATTTTAGTAAATTGTACAGTGGTGAAGGTGGAAAGGGCACTCGGGACTCGTTAGAATGAGGCATAGTATACTCCAATGGCCCTGTTTCTTAAATATAGTCAGTAAGGGTCTGCCAACAATATACCAAAACCATCTTTTATATAAACAGTATTTAATGGTCACTCAATAGCTTTCAAAATATATTTTTGTATTACAACACTGCACAACCTATTCTGAAAGTGATCTGGAGTCATCATTCCTGCAAAACACGCTTTGGAGAGAGGAAGCTTGCTTGGGGCAGTTGCATAATATGAAAGTCGTAAGTACCTAGGGAAGAAAGAGCCATGTAAATACGTGTAATAAACTGATGCATGTGTAAAATTTTCTTGGCCTTTATCCTACAGAAATTAAATATTTAATATGAATTTTCTGAATGCAAGATTATGGACTGTTTTTTATACTATGGCCTAATTTTAAAGGCCCAAAATAATATTTTTTTAAGTTTGCCCTTGTGCTGAACTACCAGTGTATGTATGTTATACTTGATTTGGTTGTAAACTATATTTCAAAGTAAACCTTAGTGTAATAAGCTTTATAACCAAAAAGGTTTAGGCTGCTGAACCACTGTTTTTAAGAGATATAAAATGCAGCAGGGGACTATTCTTTTTCCTTCTCTAAGCCCAGAGAAAAACTACTAAGTGGTACCTCCAACCTCAAATATTTGTTTTGGCTTTTATCAAGAATTGCAACCTATGATACAAAGATAGTTTATGTACGGTGCCAGTGGTGTTTGTTTTTTATTTGGTCAAGAGTAAGGGTAACCCAGGGGGCCACTTATGCAAAAGATGTAAACTCTTGCATAATACATTGATAACATGTTTTACCAATCTCAAGGGTAAATGCTAAATATAAGTTAACCAAATAGCAAGTTTAAAGAAAAAAGGTATGAGGGTCAATTTAATATTTCCAATTGTTAATGTTCTGTTTTCCAATTTTTCATCTTTCGTGATGTTTATAGGCAGACGGCTAAGTTGTATTTCTCCGAATACATTCAGATAAAATAATATTGCCCAAGTAAAATATTAATATCCTAAAGACAAGTTTATATGATACTTAATGTACATAACATGAATTTGAAGCATAAAATTAAAATAATAAAAATGTTTTACACCCCAAAAAAGAAATATCCAACATCAAATGATCAATCAATTAATAAAGAAATAACGGAGCCCCCACATTTCACCCACAGAAATGAGTTGTGGAAGCTGTGCAGTACTGAAAGGTTGTCCTCTCCGCGTCTCTTTTCGAGTGGCCATAGAGAGTAATCAACAACAGGACCCTAGCAAATGTGGCTAGCCAAGAAATTTATTTCACTGCTAGAGTAGGGAGTCCTTATTGTTCCTGCCTGGCAATAATTGGTTGATATGTGCTATGTGGGCCAGTGACTGCTGTGTTTCTTGTTCTTCCTTTTTTCAAACAAAGACTTATAACCTCCCTTTAACCTTATTGCTCGACAGATAATGAGGAGCCACTTCGAGACCTGATGAAAAGCAGAAAGCACATTACAAAAGATCCTATCTTTGAAGTGAATGAAATAACTGGATGAGACAATGGTGTGGTATTTCTCAGGGAGAAGCTGGAGAAGGTAGTCTATTTATGAGAGGAAGAGTGTGTATGAATATTACAAAGCCAAAGGGGTAGAATGTGGTAGAAGCCACTAGTTTTCTACCCAATAAACTTTCTCCTTTTATTTCTTATTAATGGAATCCCAATTTTGTTAAAATCAGCAATGTGCTCAAGAGCTGGGGATATGGTGACTGATCAGTTTTCCCTTTTTATGTTAACTGCAAGATGGCTTAGAACTAAGTTTGAAGTTCGTCTTTAGCAAGGAAGTCTCTGTGATGTGCAATATTGTAACAGCCCCATTCCTAGTTACAGCTTATCTTTCCACTCATGATTTCCATTTTTCTTTTTCACCTATTTTCATAAATACTATTTTGCTATACTTACTTATCCCATCAAACCACCTTAAAACATTTAAAAATCAACCGTGTAGAAAGAGCAGCAAGGAGAGCCAACAGAAATAAAGAGAAGGAGGAGAGAAAGAGAAAGAGAAGGAAGGAAGGAAGGAAAGAAGGAAGGAAGGAAGGAAAAGAAAAGAAAAGAAAAAGACAGGAAAAAAGAAAGAATGAAAATAAAGAGAGAAAGAGAGGAAGAAAATAGAGAAGAGAGGAAGAAATGAAAAAGAAAGAAAACGAAAGAGAAAGAAGGAAAGAAAGGAGGAAGGAAGGAAGGAAGGGAAAGAGAGAGAAAGAAAAAGGGAGACATAAAAAGGGAAGAAGGAAAGAAAGGGAAAGCAAAGGACATAAAACCTACAGTTTGAAACTTGCAGGTCTAAACCTACAAAAGGAAGATGAATGTCATTACTACTGATGACTTAAGAATTACACAACATGATTTGTAGAGAAAGGCTAATAAAAGATGTAAGGCATTACAAAGGAATACAAAGATAAAATTAATTGTCTGAAGTATATGCTTGTAGTTCCAAGCTTTTGAAATATTCTTTCTCTCAGTTTCTGGTGGCATGTAGGAAATACTTTGATGCATGATAGCCTGTAAGCACACCATCAGGCAAGCTATTCCAGGGACAATTCCCCCCAACCACAGTGTCACTTGCCAGGTAACCTGATGAGCAGCTCTGGTTCATGCCATTCTCCTGCTTCAGCCTCCCAAGTAGCTGGGACTACAGGTGCCCGCCACCATGCCCGGCTAATTTTTTGTATTTTTAGTAGAGACAGGGTTTCACCGTGTTAGCCAGGATGGTCTCGATCTCCTGACCTTGTGATGCGCCCGCCTCGGCCTCCCAAAGTGCTGGTATTACAGGCGTGAGCCACCGCGCCCGGCCCTAAGGTATTTCTTTATAGCAATATGAGAACAAACTAATACAACTACTAATACACACAACAACATAGATGAACCTGAAAACATTATGTTGAATGAAAAAAGCTAGACACAAAAAAACTACACACCATATAATGTTATGTACATGAAGTCCAAGAACAGCCAACACTAATCTGCAGTTAAAAAAATCCACACAGTTGTTGTTTCTGAGGTGAGTATGTGGAGGGTAGGGGAACTGACCAGAAAGGGGCAAAAGAGAACGTACTGGGGTGATGGAAATGCTTTGATAGTTTCATGAATATTTACCATTGTCAAATTTTATTGACCTGAACACTTAATATTACATTGTGATATATGTAAATTAAACTTCAAGAAGAAAAGTTAGAAAGGAAAATAAAGGGCTATCACAGATGTGGCTGACAGACTTGCCAACACTTTCCCTAAGTTAAGGATCCTGAAGTTTCAATTACCTTCTTGAAAACTGAGCAGACTGTAGCCAAACAATCCATTTCTGGCTGGCTGCAATTTTTTTCCATTGGAAGTAATGTGAAGAATAGGTCTCAGGAAGTCATTTTCCAAAGAATTCAATACTCCTGAATATAGTAAGGAGTGTTGGGCACTAAAGGAGATCAAAGCCAGTAATTAATGAGTCTTGCTCTCCATTAGCCAGGCTCTTTGATACACTTCCAAAACAAACAGGTCTAGAAGGCAATTGGATGTGAATTTTTCACAGTCTTTTCTATGAAGGTAACATGTCAGCAAAAGGGTTCTCCAGTTAATGAGAAAATTAATAGGACATTTTATTTATCTGTGCAAGTACAGACCTTACCCCAGTGTGAAGAAGAAGAGCCTGCCAGTACTAAATAACGCCAGATGGGATACTCCAGTGTTTATATGATGTTCAAAAATAGCCTTGTTTATTATTAATGATACTCTACCAGTTTCCTTAAGTGGAATGGGCTTTGGAGTCAGAAAGTCTGTCTACCAATAACTAGATAGACATCTTGGCCAAACCACCTTCAAACTACTTCACTTCTCTGAAGTAATTGGAGAATTCAATGAGATAATTTTTTTGGAATGGCCAAACGAGATCAAATAAATGTAAATTGTGAGATAAGATTAAGTCGTGAGTTAAATTAGGTAAAAATGCATCTTACTGAGTTTAAACTAAATAGTATTTTTAGAAATAAGCAGTTAATCTGAGGATAAAGTCTTACACAAAACAAATAAACAGAGAAAAACCCCCAAAAGTCAAGGACAGATAACATAGATCAACTGATGTTGACAACAGCTGATGTCTACAAGAGCAAAATGGAAAGACAATCTCTGGTTTTCTGTGTGTCACAGATGTGAAATATAGTTGGCCTGCAGTGGGAAGAATACCAAGAATAGGTAAGGATATCACCAAGGAAGGAGAGTACAGTTATCAACAAAGACTTGAGATACCAGACCATCCTACACAGTACAATGAATGGCATATGAAGAAGTGGATGTACAGAGCTAACTGGGACATCGCATGGTACTGATCACTACCAGGAAGACATTGGATAAGAACCTGGGTGAAATCAGAAGGAACAAAAAGAGAGGGAATTATAATTGTGAGAAATACAATCAGTCTTGAATGTCTGACGACTCTGTGTGCATTGCAAACCTAATTTTCTATTGGTTCTTTCTGGAAAAAGACAAAGGCTCACTCAGAGGGACCTCTGTGACTTGGCCAGGCATCGGTTTCATATACTAACCTATTTCTCAGATTGCTGCCCTGCCCAGGAGGGTTGGACCTCTCAGAGTTGAGAAAAGAAGAGGTCACCACTCATAAAAACCCTGTGGGGCAGGATTAATTTCATCTCCTCTTTACTGAGGAGAAAACTGAGACTCAGATAAGCAAAAGCTGCCTAGCTGGCAGGTGACAGAGCTTTGCTTAGAAGCCAAGTGTCTCTGACTCCAAGGTCGTCTGATGTCATACCTTTCCAACTGTAAGTTCAAAGTGTAGGCAGTTTAGAATTTAGGCTACAATATAAATCCCTTATTAATATCTCTCTCTGTCTCTCTTTTTACTATAATTGGGAAACTCTAACTGTAAGCTTCTTTGGGAGCAAAAATTTTGTGATCTTGTGATACTGTCTCAGTATTTTTTTTCACCTAAACATCTCTACTCTATAACTCTCAAGTTTAGTATTTACTTAGAAGCAGGAGATGTGAAGATTTTGAGTGCCCTAAGTATGTCTGGAAATACCTCAATTTGATTTTCACAGTCCAGTGCTACTCAACAAACTATAACTGAGCACTTACTCTATGCTAGAAACAGCATTTCTGTTTTCCAAGGACCTCTAAGGTAAGAGATAAATAAACAAATAGTTTTATAACAACATGACTTAATAAAAAATATAAAATTACTATGAGACTTATGTGTAGGATGTTTTGAGTACACCGAATAGGAACACTTAACCCATCCTGGGGTAAGGTTAGTGGTCAGAAGAGGTTCCCCATAAGAGAAAGAATTCAAGTCTTGATGTCTAGTGCAGAAGTAGGAAAAGTGCAATCTGGGGAGTGGGAACATCTATTTAGAAACCACCAAGTCACTTCAAACTCAACTACCCTCACTTCATCCTCAATTACCTCCTTGCATTTGCATGTGCACACCTCTCTCTTTCTCTCTTACACACACACACACACACAATTTCTTATCGTGGTGAATAACAATCACACAATCATCCATCCAGTACTACAAATAGAAACCCAGGAGTTGACTTTATTATCCACCTCTCAACTATCACCAAGTCTATTTCTACCTCCTAAATATCTTCTTAGTTGCATCCCATACATAATGATATATCATATTTCTATTACTATTTAGTTCAAACTATTTTCTATATTGTGTCTACTGTTAAATCCATCCAATGAATGTTTTAATTTTTAAATTTATAATTGACACATAATAACTGTACATTTATGTAGTACAACCTGATATTTTAATGCATATATGCATAGTATAAAGATTAAATTGGGGTAATTATCATATTAACCACCTCAAATATTTATCATTTCTTTGTGGTGGCAAAGTTCAAAAATCTTCTAGCGATCTTGTAATATGCACTATATTGTTATTTGGTATAGTCACTAATGCTGGCGAAGATGCAGAGAAAAGGGAATTTTTATACACCATTGGTGAGAATATAAATTGGTACAGTTATTATGGAAAACAGTATAAAGATTTCACAAAAAATTAAAAATAGAAGTACCATCTCCAGCAATCCCATTACTGGATACATATCCAAAGGAAATGAAATCAGTATGTTGAAGAGACATTTGCACCGCCTGTTTATTGCAGCATTACTCACAATAGCCAAGATTAGGAAATCAACTTAAATGCTCATCTGCAGATTAATGGATAAAAAAAATGTGGCATATATACATACAGTGGAATACTATTCAGCTATAAAACAGAACGAAATCCTGTCGTTTGTGGCAACATAGATAAACCGAGAGGGCATAAATTCAGACAAGCCAGGGAGAGAAAGAGAAACCGCATGAACTGACTCATATGTGGAATCTAAAGTTGATTTCACAGAAGTAGAAAGTAGAATAGTGGCCACCAGAGGCTGGGAGGAAAGGGGAAAGGGAGGACTGGAAGAGGTTGGTCAATGAATTTACTAACTTAGATATTTAATAAAATATCTATATTTTATTTTTCAGTTCTAGAATATTATTTTAGTCATTGTCAGGAAATTATAATAGCTCTGTTAAAATTCTCCATCTTTTCATCCAGTTTGTTCATATTTTCTTCAACTTCTAATAGTTTCAATTTATCTCTGGTTTCAAATGTCCTCAGTGCAAGATCAGTCCTGTATGTATTACAAGTCCCTCCCTTTGGCAAGCCTTTGGGATCTCAGCACAATGAGTTGCCAAGAACTCCCTCTATGACTTACTATCCAGCCTTCAGATTACTGGGCTACCACATCCTCTCACACAAGTCTCCCGAGGGAGAATCGGTGGGCGGGAGAACTTGGCCTTGAAACTCCTCCAGATTCTAGTTGGTCTCACTAACCCACACACAGACATTTAAAACTCCACTGACTGCACCTTATGCAGGAAGAGTCTCCCTGCTTGAATCAGGCCCAATCCTCACCAACCCACGCCTGACTCAGTAGTTGCCCCTAGGGAAGGTAATGCCTACTGATTTTCATTCTCTAGGAAGCACTTGTCTCCCTGGAATAGGGTTCCTTTGGACTACTTCCTATCCACAACATTTTGATGGCTTAAAAAACATGTATGTTATTGTATTATACTTTATTTTTTAATTGTTATAACTAAAACTGCAAGCCCCTTGTTATATGATCAGTAGTATGTTGTGAAATGCTACAGTCGAATCCATAAATAGCCCTTGAATACATCCAGTTTTCTCTCTCTCTGTTCTACCGCCTGATCCAAGACACCATCATCTTCCCCAAATTCCTCATTGGTCTCCCTGCTTTTATTCTCATTTCACTAGACTTTAATCTGTTCTTCATTCTGCAATCATTGAACTCTTTAAAATGCGGACCTAATGATAGCACCCTCTTGATGAACACTCTTCAATATCTTTACTCGGAGGATAAAGATAAAAATCCTTAAAGTGTGATTTTTGGATGATAATGATGTGTCAGTGTAGGTTCATCAGCTATAACAAATTTACCACCTTGGTGGGGGTATTGATAATGGGGGAGGTTGTGCTTGTTTGGGGGGGGGTATGAGAAATCTCTGTACCTTCCTCTCAATTTTGCTGTGAATCTAAAACTGCTCTAAAAATAAAGTCCATTAGAAATATATACATATATACAATTTGTCCATAAATAACAATTTTTACAGGCTATTCATCCCGACAGATGAGGTGATGAAAAGACTGACTCATCAATACTTTCCTCAGACATCCTAGACTAGGCCTGAGATTGGCCTTAATTCTTCTTGCTGAATGAGTATGGGATCAATAGAGGGCCCTCCAACCTCAAGGTCGCCATAGCATCAAAACATCCCAGAATCTAACTTATCTTTCCATTGTTTTAACAATTATTTTATTAGGGACTTTACTCATAAGTGACAATCAGTAGAGTTGAGACCAGGGGTCGAGAGCAGTTGAGACCACCCGGTGCCAGCCCTTAAGTCGGGAGAGGCCTGGAATTCGGGCTGCTCTTTAGTAAGCTTATAGAAAAGAGTAGGGTCACTCTCACAACTGTCACCTTCTTTTCTTTCCTTTTCTTTTTTAGACAGAGTCTCGCTCTGTCCCCAGGCTGGAGTGCAGTGGCGCGATCTTGGCTCACTGCAACCTCCGCCTCCTGGGTTCAAGCGATTCTTGTGCCTCAGCCTTCCGAGTAACTGGGATTACAGGCATGTGCCACCACACCTAGCTAATTTTTGTATTTTTAGTAGAGACGGGGTTTCACCATGTTGGCCAGGATGATCTTGATCTCCTGACCTCGTAATCCGCCCACCTCAGCCTTCCAAAGTGCTGGGATTGCAGGCATGAGCCATCGTGCCTGGACTCTTCTTTTTTTCAAATTTCATTTTTAAAATTTCAATTGTTATTTGAGTACAGGTCATTTTTGGTTAAGTTCTTTAGTGGTGATTTAGTGCACCTTTAGTGAGATTTTAGTGCACTTGTCACCCGAGCTGTGTATACTGTATCCAAAATATAGTATTTTATCCCTCTCTCCCCTACCAATCTTTTTTTAGGCCTTTGCATCCTCATACAATATTTAATTTTGTATTCCTGAGTTACTGCTTCACTTAGAATAATGGCCTCCAGCTCTATTCAAGTTGCTGCAAAAGACGTTTTTTATGGCTGAGTAGTATTTCATTATATATATATATATATATATATATATATATATATGCCACATTTTATATATATATATGCCACATTTTTTTACCCACTCGTAGTCGATGGGCACTTAGGTTGGTTCCATATCTTTGCTGTGTGAATTGTGTTGGTATAAACATGCATGTGCATGTGTCTTTTTTGTATAATGACTTCTTTTCCTTTGGGTAGATACCCAGCAGTGGAATTGCTGGATCGAATGGTAGTTCTACTTCTAGTTCTTTAAGGAATCTCCATACTGTTTTCCATAGTGGTTGTACTGATTAACTTTCCCACCGGCAGTGTAACCTTGTTCCCTTTTCACAACATCCACACCAACAGCTATTGTTTTTGATTTTTAACTATGGCCCTTCTTCCAGGAGTAAGGTGGTAGATATCTCATTGTGGTTGTGATTTTGCGTTTCCTTGATGATTAATGATGTTGAGCATTTTTTCATGTGTTTGTTAGTTGTTTGTACATCTTCTTTTGAGAAATGTCTATTCATGTCCTTTGCCCACTTTTTGATGGGGTTGTTTTTTCTTGTCGATTTGTTTGAATTCTTTGTAGATTCTTCATACTAGTCCTTTGTTAGATACATAGCTTGCAAATATTTTCTCCTACTCTGTGGATTGTCTGTTTACTCTGCTGATTATTTCTTTTGCTGTGCAGAAGCTTTTTGTTTAATTAGGTTCCATTTATTTATTTTTGTTTTTGTTGCATTTGCTTTTGGAGTCTTAGCCATGCCTAAGCCAATGTCCACAAGGGTTGTTCTGATGTTACCTTCTAGAATTTTTATGGTTTCAGGTCTTAGATTTAAGTCTTTGATCCATCTTGAGTTGATTTTTATATAAGGTGAGAGATGGGGATCTGGTTTTATTCTTCTACGTGTGGCTTGCCAGTTTTCTCATCACTCTTTATTGAATAGGGTGTCTTTTCCCCAATTTATGTTTTTGTATTCTATGTTGAAGATCAGTTGGCTGTAAGTATTTGGCTTTATTTCTGGGTTCTTTCTTCTGTTCTATTGGTCTACTTGCCTATTTTTATGCCACACTGTTTTGGTAACCATAGCCTTGTAGTATGATTTGAAGTCAGGTAATGTGATGCCTCTAGATTTGTTCTTTTTGCTTAGTATTGCTTTGGTTATGTGGGCTCCTTTTTGGTTCCATATGAACTTTAGGATGTTTTTTCTAGTTCTGTGAAGACTTATGCTGGTATTTCGATAAGAATTGCATTGAATCTGTAGCTTGCTTTGGCAGTATGATCATTTTCACAATATTGATTCTTCCCATCCATGAGCATTGGATGTTTCCATTTGTTTGTCATCTATGATTTCTTTCAGCAGTGTTTTGTAGTTTTCCTTGTAGAAATGTTTCACCTCCATGGTTAAGTATATTTCTAAGGTTTGTTTGTTTGTTTTTTTGTTTTGCAGCTGTTGTAAAGGGGATTGAGTTCTTGATTTGATTCTCTGCTTGGTCGTTGTTGGTGTATAGCAGTGCTGTTAATTTGTGTACATTGAGTTTTTTATCCTGAGACTTTACTGAATTCATTTATCAGATCTAGGAGCTTTCTGGGTGAGCCTTTATAGTTTTCTAGGTATACAATCACATCAGCAGCAAACAGTGACAGTTTGACTTCCTCTTTTCTTTCTTTCTTTCTTTTTCTTTTTTCTTTTTTTTTGAGATGGAGTCTCACTCTATCACCAGGCTGGAGTGCAGTGGCACAATCTTGGTTCACTGCAACCTCCGCCTCCTGGGTTCAAGCAATTCTCCTGCCTCAGCCTCCTGAGTAGCTGGGACTACAGGTGCATGCCACCACTCCCAGCTAATTTTTGTATTTTTAGTAGAGATGGGGTTTCACCATGTTGGCCAGGATTGTCTTGATCTCTGGACCTTATGATCCACCTGCCTCAGCCTACCAAAGTGCTGGGATTATAGGCTGGAGCCCCTGCGCCTGGCCTGACTTCCTCTTTTCTAATTTGGATGTACTTTCTTTCTCTTGCCTGATTGCTCTGGCTAGGACTTCCAGTACTATGTTGAAAAGAAGTGATGAAAGTGGGCATCCTTGTCTTGTTCCAGTTCTCAGGGGAATGCTTTCAAGTTTTCCCCATTCAGTATGATATTGGCTGTGGGTTTGTCATATATGGCTGTTATTACTTTGAGGTAAGTCCCTTCTATGCCTATTTTGTTGAGGGCTTTTATTGTAAAGGATACTGGATTTTATCAAATGCTTTTTCTCCATTTATTGAAATAATCATATGGTTTTTGTTTTTAATGCTGTTTATGTGATGTATCACATTTATTGACTTGTATATGTTAAACCATCCCTGCATCCCTGGGATGAAACCCATTTGGTCATGACGCATTATCTTTTTGGTGTGCTGTTGGATCCAGTTAGCTAGTATTTTGCTGAGGATTTTTGCCTCTATGCTCATCAAGGATATTGGTCTGTAGTTTTCTTTTTTTGTTATGGCCTTTGCTGTGTTTGGTATTAGGTTGATACTGGCTTCATAGAATGATTTAGGGAGGATTCCCTGTTTCTTTTGGAATAGTTTCAGTAGAATTGGTACCAATTCTTCTTTAAATGTCTGGTAGAATTCAGCCGTGAATGCATCTGGTCCTGGGCTCTTTTTTTTGGTGGGCGGACATTTTTAAAATTACTGATTCAGTTTTGCTGCCTGTTATTGGTCTGTTCATGGTTTCTATTTCTTCCTGATTTAATATAGAAGGGTTGTATATTACCAGAAATTTATCTATTTCCTCTAATGTTCTAGTTTGTGCACGTAAAGATGTTCATAGTAGCCTTGAATCATCTTTTGTATTTCTGTGGTATTGGTTTTAATGTCACCTTTTTTCTATGAGCCATATTACTTCCAATTCTAGAAGCATCATTCAACTCTTACAGCTACTTAGAGATGCTGAACCAGGTTCCCAAGCCAGAACAAGTTGGAGTATTTGTACCAACTTGTTTTATTTCACACCAAAATGTTTTGCCATTGATAAAGTATACATTAAAATGTCTTTAGTTTAAACCATCCCATGTATAACATGCATGAAAACTATCTCTATAGATAGTGAATGGTGTAAGAGGAGTATTGGGCCTTATGAACTAGAAGACAGAGTCTACTGCCGATGTAACAGCAAGCTCTGCTTTCCCTTTCTTTCTAACAGAATCCTGATTTTGTGTTTAGATAGTGGCCAGAGGTATCTTTCCCATGCCTCTTTTATTTCCTGATTTAGGTTTTCTGAGGTCTGATGTATAGAGCTGTGGTAGCCAGCTTGAGACTGTAAAATGACACACATAAGGAAAAAAAGTCTTGTTGTAAAAATGAAGCAGAGGAAGTAGGGGAAGAAAAGCCTGTGTCTTTCTCAGGACCATTGAGTAATTGCAACATTGTGAAAAACTACTTTTAGATTTCTTGATGTACGAGAAAAATTAATTCCTACTTGTGAAAATCAAGGTTACTAAGTTGTTACTTGGTCTTGAAAATATTCTTTTTTTTTTTTTTTTTTTTTTTCTGAGATGGAGTCTCACTCTTTTGCCCAGGCTGGAGTGCAGTGGCTGCTACCTCAGTTCACTGCAACCTCCGCCTCCCGATTCTTCTGCTTTAGCCTCCCTAGTAACTGGGACTATGGGTGCACGTCACCACGCCCAGCTAATTTTTTGTATTTTTAGTAGAGATGGGGTTTCACCACATTGCACTGGCTGAGAAAATATTCTTAACTAATAGAGAATTGTTTCTCCTTTTAGGAAAACACAGAGCAAGATGTTTTTCGCTCTGTGAAGGGCAGTATTTTATTATAGCTGCTGCTGTTATTGCTACTAGAAGTTTAAGTGTGAAAACTTCCCAGTGTGTTGCAAAGCTGGGCAGCCAAGGGGAGGATTGTCCTACTTTTGACTCCCAACACTTTGTGAACACTATTCTATGCTTGGGGAATTCCCCATTTACAGTCTCTGCTTCCTGAACACAGAACCCAAAACCTTCATCTCTCAGCATTGGGTATAGGCCTGAGCCCTAGACTGTTCTAATGCACTAACATTACAATATGTTATGCGCTACTTATGCATTACAATATGGATGCACTAACATTACAATAGGAGTTGTAAGTGCCATGGAGAAGCAGATGCTGTGTGGACTCTGTTCAGTGAGGCATCAGGGACAGAGGTTCCAGTATCTAGGGCCAGTATCAGCCATGTGAACCTTGGGATGGTCTAGACGTAGTTCTCAGCCACGAAGTCTTCAAGGGACTTGGAAAAACCCTTAATGTACTTAAATAGTAGTTTCTGCTGAAAATAACTGAAACTGGTTCTGAGTAATACATTTCATTATGTTAATTAAAAAATTTTTGTTTATGACCTAATTGTTTTATTCTAAAGTTTGCCATCTAGTCCTAATTGAACTCAATAGGTGGCTGATCCAACTAAATCTGAGGTTGAATGGAGTTTTAAAACCTGAGACCAGCCCTGACCTCACTGGCTCTCTCAGAGGATCAAGAGCAGTACTGATTCATATTCCATGTCTTGGAACATCAGATTTAAGGCATTTTCAGAGATAAGCATTGGGTATTAGTATATGCTAGCACCTCTTGGTAAGGCTATGTATTTCTCTAACCAATCAATTGGTGCAATGATTCTCAACATTTTTGGTCTCAGGAGCCCTTCACTTTCTAAAAAATTATTGAGGATCTCAGTGTGACATTAATTATATCTGTTGATATTTCCTGTACTTGAAATACTGTGAGTAAACACAGTTTTATGAAAATAGTTTTTAATCATATTTTGCTGACCATCTGGAAATATTTGAAGGACCCCTAGGGAACACTGGACAGACAACTCTTAGAAAACCACTAAATTAGGTATTTATGGAACACTTGTGTGCACAAAATTGAGATGGGCTCTATAGCAAATTTGGACATTTAGCTGATGGCAGACAATGGGAATGAGACTTCCACACTGGCACAAAAGGAGGAAACCAACCCATCAAGGGCATTAGAGATGCAGGCAAACAGTGAGAGACACTTTCCTGCATGATCTAAATTTACCCTAACTGTCTCTGGGCAGTGCTATTTATTGAGGAGTTTTGCTACAACAAAGGCTATGAGAAAAAAAGGCCTTGTGTTTCATAAAGGAATGATATTTTAAGGATTAGTATTTTTTTTATAGATAAAACTGGTTTCAAGTGACACAAAGTATGGTGTATTGGCTGCATGATTGTCATTTCCCAGCAGGATGAGAATGGTAATTTCCATCTTTGAGTTCTGGTAAAGGGTAAAGAGATAAGCTAATGTGAGATTATGTTTTTCTTCAACACTTAGTTCATGTGGAATCAAGTGGATTATTTCTATTTGTCGTTGAGAGTGAAACTCTCCACCCTGATGTTCTTCGTGCTTTCTGGGAAATCTCAGGCAAGTACCACACCATTGAGATGAGGATCTCTTCTGCCAAGAGCCACCCTTTCTACCACTCCCTGGAGAAATTTCTGACTCAGTCAAACTAGGTGACTCAGAACTCCCTCGGTTCCTCTGCCTTCCAATTCATGCCAGCTGGGCACAGAGAGAAAGAGACAGGGCTCAGTGCTGACCTGGAGACCATCTGCGCCTCATAAAGACCCAATGCCAGGGACTTGCATCCAAATGAATGTGGTTAGGTCAAGTGGTGGCCTGGAATTTTGGGAAAGGTCCAGTGACTTGGGTGGCAAACACAATTGCAGCTTCCAAAGGCCACCTTCCAGAGGAAATAAGATCTGGTCAGCCACACAAGATATATCTACGAAGTAGCATGAATGGATGGATGGATGAATGGTTAGAGATGTGTAAATACATTCTATTTGAAAAGCTAGACAAAAAAAAAGATTGAAATACAATAAAAAAACTAAACTAAATATAGAGTACGAAAATATATAGACAGCAACACCTAGAATCAATAGTTGTTGATATTTTATCTTATTTTGTTTAATTTAAAATTACACAAAACATTGCAGATAAAGTCTCCTTTGTACCCAGTTCCAGGGCCACTGACCTCCACACATTCCCAGAGGTAGCAGCTGGCATGACTTTGGCCATCCCTGACTTTCTATTGCCTTTCTCATGGCCTCATCTCTGAATGCTGTCCTGTCTCTCTCTGTAATACCATGCCCCTCCCACCCCCTTTGTTCAAGATCAATGGCAGTTGTCCTCTTTGTGCAGCCTGCCCTGGCTCCGAGAAGGCAGATGTGTGCTGCCTTTCCTCCTGCAAGGCTCATCTCCTGGACTTGGGGGTCAGGGACCCTGTCTCATGTGTGTTGGGATCTCCATCTTGCCATACCCCATACACGATTATTTAGGAGGGAACGGGACAGGTTGAGAGAAGCACACAGTTCCACAGGCACCTTTTTCCTCAGGTATTGTAGCTCACATTTTTGAAGTACCTTCACTTCACCTCCTTGTCACCACAGCAACAGAGATGAACATCTCATCTCTGCCCCCTGCCTCCACCTTTCCACGCAGTGTGCCAAGAGCTAAAACTGCACCCAGGCCCCTGGGGGGTGGCCCTCAGCTCCAGGAGCCACGTCTGACAAACTACAAGGCTAATTCCTAGTCTCTGCTTCCCTGTGCCTGGCCATCTATTATCAGCCAGAGAATGGAGAGGTGGAGTCTTCCAAGGGAAAAAAAAAAAAACAGTTTTTTTTCCTCCTTAATTGTTTTATTTCTTCATATGCACTGCTTTTCTAAGTTACCAAGCCCTTTGTTAAAACAAGAATGGTAGGGAAGCAGCATGCAGGCAGTTTTTTTTTTCGTATGGAGGCTACTTGGGAATTCCTGTACACACACACAAACACGTGCGCACACGTGTGCGTGCACACACACACACACACACACCCATGTATGCCACATTTTGAAATAAAGGGAGAAACTCCTGGCAGTCACTCTTTGCAGAGTGTGAAGGCCTAGAAACATCTTCTTCTTTATCTTGGTTCTAAAAGAGAGCAAGGCAAAAGGCTAAGCAAAAGAATATAAAAGAATAATGAGTTAAAATACAAGCTTCACAGGACCGGGATTTTTATATGTTTTGTTTTCTAAAGTATCTCAAAAGCATAGAACAGCATCTGAGACAGGGTCAGAGCTAAGTATTTGTTGAAGATAGAATGAATAAATCAATGATTGAAGGAAGGAAAGAGGAGTGATCACAGCGCTGTGAGCTGGGTGGGGAGGCTGTCGGGTATGTGACTCCTTTTTTTGGTATATGATGCTTCTTGTAAACTAAATCCACATGGTTAAGTGAGTCCAGGCTTCGATAACTCACTCTCACCCACCATTCAGTCACCCAATGGGCTTGCATCATATTTACTCTAGAGAATAGAGTGTGGCCAGGAGTGAGGAAACAGGGCCAGAGTTATGAGGCAGACATCACACTTGGAAAGTTCAAATGAGAAAAAATAAATTAATAGTAAAGACTGGAATTTAGCCAGAGATAGTGGGGGAAAAAAAGGGCAGCCAAACAAAACAAAACCCCTGGCTTTGAAATATCCATTCTTGGCTGTGGTAGCAATAAACAATATTGCTAAAAATTGTTTGCAAGGATTTATGGAATTTTTGTGTTTTCAGAGGACATTAAACTATTGTTATCTACATGTCTGCAGTGTCAATAAATCACTTTAACAACACAGAGATAAAACTAAGTATTGAATATTTTATGTACCTTTTCAGAGACATTTAGTAGATTCAGCTGGAATTGGAAATTAGCATAGTTGGAATTGAGAAATTCAGCATATAGTACACAGATACTGAAAGAAAGATCCCTAAAGAATATTTTATATATCAAAATGATTAAATTTCATCTTGAGCCCTCATATTACTAGATTTAGGGTGGGGAACAAAATTACCAATTAAAAAGTATCTCAGTCTCTTTCACATTAGCCTAGGCTCTTTTGGATAAATATTTTGTGAGATTTTATGTTCAAATTCCCTACCATGTCTGTTTCTTTCCTCACAAAGGAAGGTTCACTATGTGTGAGTGCCTTCTGTGTTGCTAGACCCTCTTCTCACCTCCCCCGATCAGGACCACGGTCCCACTTAGCCTGTGCCCTGAGTCTCTGCCTATCTTCCAGCTGGGCCCTGGGCCAGGATGGTGTGTCCACACTCTGCCACTGGGGCTCTATGGCAGGCCTATTGGCATTCTACTCCCAGCTGCCTCCCTCATTCCCCTCAGGGAGCAGGTGGAAACCTCCAGATCCCTCCCGGTGTCACCCACAGTCATGGAAACTCTGTGAGCTGTCACAGTCATTTCTCGCCACCTAAGTCACACCCCTTGACTATGGCCACCATGTGTCAGGATAGAGGGCTTGTGAACCAGTCTCCTCCAGGGGAGTCAGGACCTAGCCCCACAACTCTGGAGTTCCACTTAATGTAGCCAGTGATTTCTCCAACTAATCCTCCATCCCCACTTCCCCTTTTACTTCTAGATCTGGGGCCAGGGCCTACAAATCCTGTCTTTAACCCTTTTGCTCACTTTCCTTCATTCAGGTTTCTTCCTAGAACCAAGTGGGAACATAGATGAGAACCTTATGCCTCATAGCCTTCTTTTTTCCCTTCTCCAGTTCTAAGTTCAGTTATATTAAGTCACCAAAAAGGAGATTTGTTAAAATACATATTGCTGGCCCCTACCCACAGAGTTTTTATTTCAGTAGTTATGCAGTGGGGCCTGCATTTCTAAGTTCCCAGGTGATGTTGATATTGCTAATTGGGGAAACACACTTTGAGAACTACTGACCTATACTGTGACCGTCTCTAATATCACTGCTCCCTTTCCCTTGCAATAAGTCCCATGGCTTAGCCTTAATGGGGGAAGGACTGCAAGGTATATGCCTTATATTGTATTAAATTTATATCTGAATCAGTGAGATTACTCTTGGAAACAATTTTGGCTTGAGACTTTCAGGATCTCAAACTATTAACAGCAGAAAACA
Organism: Pan troglodytes; assembly: GCF_028858775.2. Taxonomy (NCBI): domain Eukaryota; kingdom Metazoa; phylum Chordata; class Mammalia; order Primates; family Hominidae; genus Pan; species Pan troglodytes. The sequence goes on along the minus strand of NC_072402.2, from coordinate 108,869,154 downwards.
AGAGAGTCTGCAGAGCATAAATAAGGCTAATAATGACCAAAAATGTGTAAGAATAATTCTTTAAAGGGTGATGTGGTCTTCTTCCTTTGCCTTTCCAAACATATCACCTTTTCTGAGATTATTTGACGCAACTGTCTTATTAGAAGGGGACTACCATTTTGTTTTGCAGGGCTGTAAGGTGAAATACTATGCAAATACTCATAATCTACTCATAAATTCAAAAATGGGATTTTTCAGTGAGATGATAGCTTTCCATCCTCTGAAAATGTAATCTTCCCTTTAGCATAACAGAGTTATAAGAAACATGAAGACAGGAAGGTGGGGGTGTGTGGGGGTGGGGCGAAGCTTTTTTGTCCCTGGAGGATGGTGAAAAGATTACAAAAAGAAAACAGAAGGATTCCTCTTCCTTCAGAGGAAGAAAGGGAAGTGTCATAAGTGAGGGGAAGACTTAGGACCCAGAAGGGAGGGTTTTTAGTCTCCAGTGTGCAATCTTGGACTTTAGGAAGAGGCTGCACATCAAGTGGATTGTTGACTGCCTTTGGCAGGCACTAGTTGCAGAAGAAATACACAATCAAAGGAATGCAGCACTCTGCAAAGAAAAGCAGAATTCAAAGAGTATTTCTTGAATTTCTCAGTGTCACAGATTACAAAAAAATTCCTGAAAACAAAGATTATTAGATAATCCAGTATTCCTGAATTCTTAAATTTCCATTCCTGTTTAAACATAACATTTCTGTAATTTGCAGTCGAGTCCTAAACAATGTTAGAAAATATAATTTAAAAAATATTAACATTGGCCTTGCAGGCAGAGACATTAGTAAAATCTTGTCTCAATGACCTGGCTCTCTCTGAGCACTTTGATTTGACTATATAATGCTAATTTAGCTTGTCAGAAAACAAAATTACAACATATATAGTTATAAATTTAATTGCCTTTTATCCACCATTCATCAGGGAAGCCCTTCATTCTATAAAGTAGAATGAGAACTCCCACTGGACAATAGTAGAACAAGGGGTTTTATAAGGTGGGAAACAGAAAAATAGAGAAAAAAGGTTAACATCAGGTTACTTTTTTGTAAGGATTAAAGTAGAGGTGACTTCCTTATTGTGCTGACTCAGGTAGACTGAAATCTGTTTTCAAAGGAAACAATGGTCTGTTTTGGAATCTATCTGCTTCCTTGAAGTTTCAGTTTGATTATGTGGCATTTAGTATGAGCAGCTCCATTAGTTTGTTCTGGTCTGCTGGGACCCAGTGCAGAAGTTCAGTGCAAAACCATGGCCTTCCCCAATTTTTTGTTTAACAAGCTCTTTATGTCAACCTAAAATAATCAAAAGGGTATGAATCTAATTTAAAGAGCTTATACAAGTGCAAAATTTGAGGATAGCCCACCCGGAAACATCAACTCCAAAGATACAGAGTCAGTATTCTAAAGTAGCGAAGTTAAGGTTTCATTTATGTAGGCAGAGACAGAGAAGTTTCCTTTAGCAGGATTACAACATTATTCACACAGGGTTGGCAAATAGTTACAGGAATTGGTTATAGGTATTTCTTTTTGGGAAGGGTACATTTAACATTTTTTTATAGAGGGTGAAATACTCGTGGGTTTTCTGTCATCTGGTCCAAGCGAAGCAGGATAATAAAGGGGAAATTTATAACAAGGTCATTAAGAAGGCAAGAGGTTTTTGTCTTTGACATCATTTAAGTATCTCTAGTCATTGTACAGAACAAACAAAATAAGAAAGTGAGTTGATGGGCTATAATCTAAGAAAAAGAAGTAGCCATATGTGACTCAGATCACAGTCACATCACTCTCAAGGCTTAAAATGTTTTGGGGGTTACAACAGCTTTTAAATCATATTTATTTTCACGCAATACAAAATATATATTTAAGTCTATGTATTTTCTATTCTCAGTGCTTTTATCTTTAAAAAGGGCATGTATTTAAAGTATAAAACTTTCTAATGCACAAAAATTTCAAAGTACACAAATACTGCATAGGAAATACAGTCTCATCAATTGCAGAAGATAGAATTCTCTTGGATTTTCTAGTAAGACTGTATTGACAAAGGGTTCTGCAGTGTCATGACAGATTGGAATATAAAAATTAAGTCATTTTACCACAAACAGAAACAACCAATTATAACATGTATTAGAAAAGGATATTTCCTTATAGTAACAAAAGTAAAACTCCCAGAATGTCAAAAAGTGTTTATTATATCATATATATATATGAAAACCTATGAAACCAAAAGCTCTCCCACAAAAGATGATTTAATGAAGACATTCATTGTTCTTGAAGAGAAATACAAATGATCTTTGAACAACATAGGTTTGAAATGCTAAGTTTCACTTATATGCAAACTTTTTTCAACCAAACACAAATAAAACATACGGTATTTGAGGGATGCAAAACCCTCAAATACAAGGACCGACTTTTCATATGCATAGGTCCCATGATCTGCAGGGCATTGCTTGGATTTTGGTATCCACAGGGGTCCTGGAACTAGGGAGGACTGCACTCGGTATTGTCGGTCTCTCCAAATCAGTCCTATAAATGTTGTGCAACCCATATCAAAACTTCAAGAGATGTGCTCACAAGCAGTTAACAAATTTTTATAGAACATGAGGAAGACTTTACCCAAATCTGAGAACATACCAAAGTAATGCATCATTTATTAGGAATATGGAAGAGCTCAATGAAAGAATTTAACACATAATGAAACAGCATTTCAAATCAGACATATGAGTGGACTTTTCAATAAATGAATTTTGAACAGATATTGGAAGCAGCACTGTTTCACTCTTCACAAAAATCAATTCTAAAGATCTACATGTTAACTACTCACACAGAAACATGTTGTAGAGGAAAATACATGACGTGAAATGAGCACATGTAAACATAGGAAAACGTACACTGTAAATATCTTAGAAAATAATTTGCTTTATATCCTGAAATGTCATGAAAATTAATCAATTTGATTGTATACAAATATAAAACATTTATTTAAACAGACATCATGTAAAATTAAAGCCAAATAGCTAAGTAGGAGAAAACATTGGCAACAGACATAAAATACAGAAAATACAAGAGAACTCCTAACAAATCCATGAGATAAAAGGACAAATCATTCAATAGAAAAATGAGAGGAAAAAGACAATTAACAAATGTTTATATGTTCTAAAATAAACATACAAAAATATGTCCATCTTCACTAGTGAGAAATTTCTGATTTAAAACCAAAATAATTTTTTCAGAGTAATTAAATTACAAAAATCCAATAGCAAGTGTCATTAATTACATGGGGAAGCAGATGCTCATATCTTGCTCAGGGGAACTGTAACTTGATACAGCCATTCTGGAACCCAAATGGAAATATCTCTTCAAATTAAAAATGGTTATACTCTGGCCTGAAATTCAAATCCTAAGCATATACCACAGAGAAAGCCTTATATGTACAAAAAGGGCTCATGTAGGATGATGTTCCTTTCAGCATTGTTTGTAATTATAAAGGAATAAAAAGAAGGAAAACTTCCTTAAGTGTCTATTATAGGCAAAGTACTGTTGGACAGTGCAAAAGAGATTAGGTAAATGTGAATGCACCAAAATAAAAAACTCCCAAGTAGAAATAGCAAGTTGTACAATAATATACATACATGTATGTAAAAATCGTAACTATACATTTCCTGTGGCTGTAGATAATATATACACATTCCTACATTAAACACTCATAAAAACACTCTAAAAGATTAGGAGAGTTAAAACTATTACTTCTACAGAGGATATTGGGACTGAAGATGGTTTTCAAAAAGCACACAAGCAAAATGTAGTCATATATTACATGAGTAATTAAAAAACTGAAAGATAGTGTGCACAGATTGATATACTTTAAGGAAAATATAGATAAAATTATATTTTCTATTTCTTTCCCTCCCTTGATGGAAACAGTACATGAAAGGTTCTAGAAGATTACCTGCCAAAATGATGTATACTATCTAAATATATCTCTGGTAACAATACACTTAAGTCTTTATGCTCACTTTAAAAAGAGAAGAAAATTCGGTTCATGATTTCTGTAAGCAATACAATTTCAGTTCACAGCTCTTATCATTTTGTTTTAGTTATTTACAATCTTTACTAGGTATAGAATTATATATTGGGATTTTGCCATATTCCAATTTAGAATATAGTATTTAGGAAAGAGGAAAATAGTTTTTTAAATTAGAACTTAAGTCATGATTAACATTTCTGTCAGTGGCTTTAATAAGTCAATACACATTTCTAAAAGAAAAACGAAATTGAGTACAATAACCAGATTGGCTTATTTCCTTAGCAGTTTATTAATTCTATCTTACATCATTAAATAAAAACATGAATATTAAAAGATATCACTGGTAAATGCCTTTTGAGGACTGCTTCTTTTGGAGATCATTCTACAAAACTCTCTTACCCTAACAACGAACGAGAATGCTACTGGTGTTCATATTCAAACCACTGTGTTTCATGAAAGACCCAACTTTTGAGTGTATAAACTAAGAATAGTTTTTAGGCCGCTATGCTTTAAAGAACTGCTTATTTTTAATTCATGTATTGCAAAAGTCTTGAACCATAAAAAAAACAAAATGATGATGAGAAAAAAAGAAAACTCCAGGGCTACCTGGGTTTGCAATGGTTGTGAAAGAAAAGTATACTCAGCATTTTCTTCCCAAATTAAAAGGTCCCCCTCAAAAAAGTGTAGCCAAAAAAAAAAAAAAAAAAAAAAAAAAAAACAAAATAAAAAAAACCCTGGCTTTGAAATACCCATTCTTGGCTGTGGTAGCAATAAACAATATTGCTAAAAATTGTTTGCAAGGATTTATGGAATTTTTACCTTTTCAGAGGACATTAAACTATTGTTATCTACATGTCTGCAGTGTCAATAAAAGGCCATCTTCCAATGGAATTTGGAATTTCCCTTACCTATCCTTGGTATCAGTTTAACCATCTACAGCGACTTGCCTTGGGCAAGGAAGGGCCTCCCACATTTCTGATCCATGAACAACTTCCTTTCAGTACATTACAATGGAGAAAGCACTAGGCCACTGTTAGAAAGTTTTAATCTGTCACTGAAATACCAGCAGACTTTAGCCTGATTCCTCTCCTGCAACACAACAGGGCTGTGCTAGAAGATGATTAGTTTATCCTCCAACTCTGAGAGTCAATCATTCATATTTTTATCAAAGGCCACCGAGGAAAAAAGCATTCCTTTTTTCTTCATATCATAACAGCATTTTTATAACTACATCATGTATCAGTTTTATCTGACATTTTCAATTTAATTCAGCAATACTTCACAGTGAACATGCAGCATCTCTTTATATGAAACAGATACTCAAAAAATATAAGCAGGTAATAATTTTTTAAAAATCATGTAAAAGTTAATGTGAAGAGACTCAGAAAATAAATCATTTGAGCAGATTCTTTAAGTCTTCAAAACAAAAGGCAGGTGTAATTTATTTTTTTAACTTTTTGTAGAGATGGGATCTTTCTTGCTATGTTGCCCAGGCTGGGCTCAAATTCCTGGCTTCAAGCAATCCTCCTGCTTTGGCCTCTGAAAGTGCTGGAATTACAGGCATTATCCATCACGCCTGGCCAGGAGGTGCGATTTTATTTCAAGAAAGTATTTAGCATTTAAAGTGGAGATATACTGACTAGTCAGTAGTGCTAGCATTTATTTTCTTTTCACATTGACACTTGGAAAATAAGAAATGAGTTCAATTGAACCCATTTAATATGAAAGTCTTTGTTTAGTCACAAATTTATTTTTATAACAAAGCACTTTTGAGATAATTTAAAATACACATGCTTTGATTGAAGAGTGATTGCAAATGGGTCCAGTTTTCTTCCACCTGGGATGACAAATTTGTTATTTCTTCTAGGAGTACTGGCTCTGAAGGAAGCATTTTAAGGTGTAACTGCAAAGAAAAATATGATGATTGAACATTTAAGAAAATTAAAATTTTACCTAATCTGGATTCAATTTTTCTACCAAGGAACCACAAAAGACACTAGGTGAATATTTGTTTTCTTAAGCGCTGGTTTATTACTATCTCCCATTTTCCCCTCCTCTATCAAACTTTTTTTATTATAAGGTCCTTTATGATACTGTGACTTCCTTGGTAGAATTAAAGTGGTCATCACTCCTCTCCACCTAAGGACAGTCCTGATACTTTTAAGTAATCAGATCAAGTGAACTCATTTTAGGTATAAATGGGATAAAGAATCAAATCTATTATCACCAAAAATCGGCATCATCTACCTCCTTCAACACATTATACCACTAAAGTAGACCCTCAAAACATGAGTTCACCACTATATTAATCATAAAAGTAACTGTCTTATTGTCAAATGATCAAAACTCCTTTAATAATGATAGAAGTGAACATTTTGATTTCAGTAGTAGAAAAACAAACAAACAAACCCAACTTTCTATTCATAATCACAAAAAACTTCCAAAATGTAACTAACCACTAAAAAAAGAAAAGTTAATGGTTCAGCACATTGGATCAAGCAGATAGCATAAAAATGTCAGGGGGTAAAGTCAAAATTATTGTGCAGTTGAGTAAAAAAAGAAAACAAGACTCCCAAGCTGCACTGTCTAGCTGTCCAATGTGGTAGTCACTAGCCACATGTGGTTATTTAAATTTAAATTAATTAAAATTCTATAAAATTAAAAATCCAGTTTCTTGATCACACTATTTACATTTCAAGAACTCAATAGCTACATGTGGCAAGTGGCTATGATACTGGAAAGGATGGATATACAGCATACCCATCTTTGCAGAAAGTTCTGTTAGATAGCACTGCCCCAGAAGAAGACAAGCTGGGCAGTACTGTCTTACATTAGACTTACCTTTAGAAACAATGCAAGGTATGCCTGGGCTAACTCAAAATCACGCTTTCTGTCCAGCATCATCCCAATCATTTTCAAGAAGCTCTGCATAACTTCTATGGACCCACCACAATCAGGAGACAAGCTTCGCAGCTCTGTTTCAATTCCTGATGGGCCTGATTCTTTCAGAAGGTTGAGAGCAGTGTCATCTGCATTAAATTTTAATCCAGTTATGACTTGATTATAATCATTTAACTTAGAAAATTACAGTTTTCCTTTTATGCCCCAAATAGGATATATTTAAATGGTACAGGAAATTCTTCCTGTGGGTTAATTTTTTCATATTATGTAGTAGAATGAAATCCAAAATAATTGAAAATCAGTACAAACGATAACACCAATATAAGAGAAAGTACTCAAAACACATTTTTTTTCTGTAATTTAAACCTTTTTCCTGTTAATAAAGAAAATCAAATGCCTCGCAACAGGCACATTAGAATTTTAAAATGCTCATATATCTTCTCCCAGAGTAAATCCTAATTAAGAAGCCTATAACGATACATACAAAAGTATTAATAGTAGTTAGCATTGGGAATCTGATGAGGTAAAATAATTTTTCTTTTCTATTGTTATAAAGTTATAAAAGTACATAATCATTAGGAAATATATTACTAACAGTACAGAATATATAAAATCAGAGGGGGAAGACCCCATCCCTTATTCTTACCCAGCCCAAACCTACTTCTTTTCCCTAGAAGAATTGTTTCATATGCACCCTAGGAAAACACACTCAGTACACTTACAGCTATTTTTATGAGTCATTTGAGAACTGCAATGACTATGCTTTAGCTTTCTGAAAAAGAGTATCACCAATGACAAAAGTCTAATCACTTTTAGATCCTTCAGTATATAGTAAACAATAGTGTTTTTATTTCTTTGTCTCCCCATAAACATAACAAGTCATTTACAAGGGCTCATCAGTATCATTCTTTGACTTTTGCTAATGTGGACTCAAGTAATCTTGGTATGAAAACAAAAGCATTTGAATCAAAACAAGAGGACAAGTTAAAATTATTAGTAGAGTGACTACAGTTTTTTAAATGATTACAGTTCTTATGGCTAATCACTATTAGCTACAGACTGTAGCCTTCGAAATTTAAATATATTAACACAACAGATTAAAACATTTCCTTTTTAATAAAATAATTTAGGAATATATGAAATCACCTAAGCAGTCTGCTGAATTACAAATTATAAATAAAAACAAAAGACTTGCGAATTACTTGCTACAAAAACGACAAACAAAACTTTTACATTTAATTCACAACAAGAAGGATCTCCTTATTATAAATATAGTCAATAAATGTGTCCATCTCCAATAGCAAAAAGTAAGTTAGATATATGAAAAATCTTCAACAGATTTTTATAATATCAATACCATTTGAGTTTAGTGGGCTTATTTAATATAAATGCTAAAATTACGTCAAATTAAAACCAAAATTTCAATCCTTTTGATTTTTACTATCTTAACTACTGAGAACGCTGATAATATTTCCTTCAATTTCTCCTCATATACAGTAAAATAAGCTAAATATATTAGTTAAAATATCTTATAATTCAACTTACACTTATTATTTACCAGTCCTTCTTCAAGTTTCAAGCAGAAATCTGATTTTTGAGCCAAAACTCCAAGATTTACCACTTTAGACTTAAACAAAAACAAATACACATTATTTAAATAATTCAAGTATCACCCAAAAATGTATAGTTTGTAATTAAAAGCTATCATTAATTTACCCTATATCTGTAAAACTAGGTCTTGGTAAAGAAGTGCAGAAAACACATACAAACATACACCCATATACTTAGAATCTTCTAATTTGTTTTTTACCTGCTGGGGATCATTATTTTGTTCAGGTGCAGCGTATCTGGGTACAAGGCCAGGAATTGTTGGAATGAAAAATGGTGCTGATTTCGGTACTTTGGGTGGTTCCTTTGGTTTATTCTTTTTCTGATTAAGAGAAAATGAGAAAGAAAAATAGGAATTATCTTGCCAACAGTTTCTCATATTTAATTTCAAATCAATTTTAAAACAAATACCAAAAAGTAAAAGAGGAATGAAACTCTTTCACATAAGAATGTTAAAATACGATCTCTTCTGACCAATATCACAGCTATCCTTAACTTGGGCTTCCCAATGCAGATCTCTAGCACCCTTGCCGATAAGGCAGAAAAAAAGTGACAGGGCACAGGGGAAGTTCTAAGACAAACACAGCTCATTTTCCTGAAATATGAATACATTTACATGAAGATATAACAAGTAATTTTAAACTTCCTTTTGTATTGAGTACAAACTCTTTCACAAACCAGGATGGAAAGCAAAATTTACATAAATGCTTAATACAAAAGAGTTTCTTAAATTACTTCTCTCCAAAGGAACTTTGGAGCCAGAAGCAGACTGACATTATAAGTAATTTGATAATTTCCTTTCAAAGTACAGCTCTAATTTTTCTATTTTGTTGGAATTTTTTCTTTAGTACGTTGTGCTTTTAAAATGCAAGAAAACATGATTGCTGGTTTATAAGTATTTCAAATGCTAGTAAAATTATATTAGCAAAACCTCTACTGAAATTTCCATTGAAAGAATTTTGTTTTGGTAAGTACACTGCTACATATCAGTATCTCAGGAACATTTTTTTTTTTTTGAGATGGAATTTCACTCCATTGCCTAGGCTGGAGTGAAGTGGTGCGATCTCAGCTCACTGCAACCTCCGCCTCTTGGGTTCAAGCAATTCTCCTGCCTCAGCCTCCTGAGCAGCCGGGATTACAGGCATGTACAACATGCCTGGCTCATTTTTGTATTTATAGTAGAGATGGGGTTTCACCATGTTGACCAGGCTGGTCTCGAACTCCTGACCTCAAATGATCAACCATTTCAGCCTCCCAAAGTGGGACAGGCGTGCGCCACCGTGCCCCACCTCTCAGGAACATTTGATGAAAGAGCCTTTCTATGGTAAAGTGCCTAATAAAGAAGTCTCACAATTTCACCTCACATTATTCTTCCATTCTTTAGGAGCTATGCCGCCCTAGGGAGACATTCTATTCCAAAGGGAAGCCATGGTATAAAATAAAATGATCACATGAACACAGGACAAGCACTGCAAACTGTAGTGTAAACAGAGCCCTTTAGGATGGTGGAGACTGTTATGAGTCACAGTTACCATTCTAACTCACCATTCTTGAGTTAGAAAGGGGATGGTCACTGATTTGTTAAAACCATAAGGCTTTGGAGGAACTCCACAGTGCCCTGGAAATTATCTAGTCTTATAAAGAAAAGCAAAAATAGAAGTTATCCACAGGACAAATGTAAACTATAGTCTTGGTACATTCTCTTTTATTCAGCAGAAAATAAAAATATTAGAGGTTTTAGCATATTCCTATCATAAAGATAATCCACTTATGTTTTGATATAAGATTTTATGCAGTATAAACTATATCTTAGTGAGGACCACAGTGGCCCCAAAACTCTGCTCAATTAGTTAAGCATTATTCTGATTGCTCCCCTCACACTAATCTATTTGTACTTATTAATGCCTTGCATTTGAACTATTTCATAAAGTACTCCCTTTAAAGCTGATGTGTGGACAGCATGATGAAGAGATTCCACACCATGCTCCTAGACAGCACACCTTTATGCTGATGACTAATCTCTCAAAAAGTTAGCAAGTAAAAAGAAGCAATTTTAACTTCTGTGAGGAAATGTAATGTGAAAACTTCTCTTTCCTTACCCAAGACACACACTTCTTTTCTTGTGTTATTAGTTACAAGGATAATTACTACAACTTATTAGTTACTTAGTCAGTGTTTCTTAAACTTTTTACCACAGCCCATACTGTGACTTAAGTACATCCAGCAGATCTAGTGTATGTGTATGTCTAACCAACTCAAGTTTCACCAAACAATACTTGCATTCATGATCAAAAGGTAACCTGAAATTTTTCACTGTATTGTATTCCTTTCAGTAGTTTTTGCTACTCACTAGTGGGGGATCATAAAACATACTCTAAAAAAATACTAATCTATACCATAGTTGTCCATTTTTCATGCAGAATCATAAATTCCTCAAGGACAAAGGGGCTGTTTTTTCTTCACCACCACACTCTCCAGGTACATTATTCAGTACCTAGCTCATGTTAACTTATGTACCTGGCCCTGACACAGCAAGTTCTAAAAATCTTTCAGTAGTTGACAGGGTGTGGTGTGAGATAAAGGGTTAACTTAATAAAATGAAAGTCTAGTGGAATTTCTCTGGTTCTCAAATGACTAGCAGTAGAAATATGTTATAATAGCCATATATGTTCCCGCTCGTTTTAGAAACTTATATAAAAGTGATTTCTTAGGCTGGATTTTAAAAGATCAGTTTCCAATAGCTCTGTAGTTACAGGTTCAACTTTTGCCACATCCAAATGTCTGCTGAGTGTTCTCAAAGTTGATATATATATGAATATCTTGTGATAATCATACCATATTAAACAATATTTGATTAAATAGCATTGTCAGTGTTGTCTTACATATTAATTGCTCTTCTAATGCCCTCAATGTAGGAGAAATTCTCTCTGCTTAAAAAAATAAAAATGCTTCTGGATGCATGCTTAGGGTCTATAAAGAATATTAATTATTACCTTAATAACATCAAGATTAAGAAGGTTTTTCCATCGTGATTCAGGAAGAAGTGAAAGAGTCACCAATTGCTCATTCAACTGTTCTGGCGAATCATATTCTATCATTTCATCACTTGGTTCTACTGTTTCTTCTGATACTTCTACATCTTAAAAAAATTTTTCAGGTAAAACAAAAGATTTTTATCATATAAAAGCAACTTAATTCATTCCAAATCCATCTGTATTTCATAACATGTTCATTTAATGCAGCCTTGTAAACTGTTCATTTATTTCATTTACTTATCCCTGTCTTTTCCTTATTTTCTCATATTAACTAAAACTCCCATCACTAGACCCAAAACACCTTCTTCAATGGTATACTATTTGATAGCTTATCAATACCACATCAATTATATTTTTGCATAAATTCATGAAGTCATTCAAAGTCTTTTATATCAGTTAAAAAACACTTTGATTGAATGCACTAAACTTTGCCTTTGGTAGCAATATCTCCTATATTAGGTTTATAATATTACACCTCAAAAATTACTTTGCAATTTTCTAATTACCTTGGGTTTGACAAGTACCAGGAAGCATGACTATTGAAGGGACATAATCTGCAGGAAGTGGCCGTAATGAAACAACTGAATACAGGGAAATATTGGACCTGAAAAATCAAAACATAAGCAATATTTTAAAAATTATAAAAAGTTTCTTCAGAGAAACACTCTACAATCTTGAATTTGACTACAGACTTTTATTAGTTAAAAAATACCTCAAAGATAGATTGTATCAATTTAAAAATGCCTTGACTTATGTCATAGATGCCATCATAACAAAGCTGTGTAAATACATTATTGAGTCTCTTTCCTGATGTAGTACAAAACCATATTAAAGACAGATCAGTAGTAGATAATAATTTTATAAGGTAAAGTAAATTTCATATATTGTTTTGACATATATCAACCTTTATTTAAGGAAATTAAAAGGAAAGATGAACTCAGAGAGTAAGTCAGAGTGCGAATATGCTGAGCATATTCTTGTGGCTGCTGAAAGGTCATAGATTCCCCTTCTCTAGAATGGCCCTCTAAGTAGCCATATTTCTGCTACTCAGCCTGCACCCTAGCCATGGATGACTAATCAAGATGTAGATACCGGTCTTTTAGGGGACAGGTTCTTTTTCCCACACCTTATGAATCTGGAATAGAAAATAAAAATTGAGAATCTCAGGTTTCAAGTTATTAATAGCAGTACTTCATTGAGAAGGGCCATACTCCTGCTGTGAGTGCTCATAGCTATTCTTTTCTAAACTGTTGAAGCCTCATGGATTCTAAAACATAATCTGTTTTACAAATTAAGGTGAACAGGGTCTATTTCTATTATATATTAAAATTCCCTTTGTATCTTCAAATGTAATTATAACATTTTATAATTATTTCTTTTTTAAAAAATCAATTTTTTCTTTTACCCAATACAGGTATAAAGTTAGGAAAGAAACAAAATTTTTTCTAAACCCAGGTGATGTTCTATTTATTATGAGCAATGACAGTCCCTTACAGGTTCATCAAAAGAGAATTTGAAGTATCTTTACACGGTTATAAAAGTCATGCAACTAGAATAAATCTCAGAAAGTATTCTGCTTATACTTGTGCCTTATTTTATATACAAACTAGGCTGAAGTTCAGAAGGGATTGGCCAAGGTCGTAAAGTAGTTGTGGGATACTGGCAGGAAAACCATGGCCTGGCTGGGGACTCCCTTTTCCTAAACTTTTAAAAATCACTCATTCTTTCTGCAAATAAAAGCCAAATATAACAGACAAAAATCAATCATGTGGTTTAGAATATACTTCAGCAAAGCTGTCTACATTATCAAGCAGATGTGGAATCACTCAGACTTACAGTGAATTAAGTATCTGTGTTAACTTGTGACATTTCCATTTAATACATTTAAAAACAGCCTAAATGACAATTTTAGCAACTCTAACTCTCTGACAATACAATCTTCTTCATCCCAAAACAGAACTGTATGAAAGAACTTACCATAGATAAATTCCAAGGTGGTCCACATGGGAAGTTGCCAGAAAGTCTCCAGTAGGAGACATAGAAACATTGAGAGGAGCCGAGTCCAACAAAAAGCAGTCTATAAGGCTACAGAAATAATTAACATGTTAAAAGTATTTGAACTCTACCAAAAAGGATATAATTCACAAAAATATTTTTGCCAAAAAGATAAGGGATAAGAGATGCAGAAAATGTTTTCTTTTTTTTAATCACCAGCATTGATCAGAAAGTCACCACTAATAAACAGCTTTGTTAACTAAGTTACTATGTGAAAATAATCTCACTTAATGAGAAAGACAACATTAACTAGACTGACTAACTGGAGAAGTAGTTTCAACAACAGGGAGGAAACAGGAGGAAATTTTCTGTTTTTCTCGAATACTAAATTTTGGTAGACTGACTTGGAGACAATTCTAAAGATATAACATTTAAAATAAATCTAATTATCAGTATTCTGTATTTTTGTTACTTCAGTGAAACTAATGAAAAGCTTAGGCAAAAGGAGAAAGTAATATAACAAAATGGATGTAAATAAGAATAGTAATTTAAAAAAAGCTTTTGAGCAACTGTACCTATTTTTCAAATAAGTAATCATGCTATACATGAAACACCATGAAAATTCAGTCTCTAGAGAAGAACCATAAAGCAATTTATGGAAACTAGTCCCATAGCTTTAAACTGCTGAAGGGATTTACAAGTTGGGGTGAAAGGGAGAGTAACCACAAACCAGGTAGAAGACTCAGAATGGGCTTCACAGAGAACACTTATGTTTGAGAGGAGCTTTACAAATGGACAGGATTTCAATGGATATTGATGTCTAGTAGAGAAAGCATTTCCTGGCTAAGAGAAATGTGGTGGATAAGGCAAGGGAAAATACAATTGTGTAGAGTGAGGAGTGCAGTTTTGTAGGACCATTAAGCATAAGCATAAGGCTGCATACAATGTCTTACACATCAAACACTTGAGTTTGTGTTAATCTTATAATCGATGGAAAGTCATTAACCACTTAAGAGGAGATAGTGGCATAATCTTCACTTCCATAAAAACTTGCCATCAGAATGCAGAATATATCTGAACAGAGAGAATGGTGACAGTATGGTAGTAATCATCTAACAATCAACAAAGATAACTAGGATGGTGGTAGCAGGAAGTGAAAAGAGGTAGATTTAAGAAGCAAAGAGAAAGGCCTACACTCATCTGAATCCTGCTGAAAGACCCCTTAGGCTGGCTAAAAGCGAGAATAGCTTTAGGCAGAGTATACTGGTTTTTAATTACAGCTTTTCTGAAGCCAATATATTATCCATAGGAAGGTACACACAAATGACTCAAGTTCCAGATGTACATTAATACAAATTATTTCAAGAACAAGATTAACACTTTTTTAGTGTTCTGTGTGAGGAAGTATCCTCAGCACTTGAGTGTGCTAACTAATCGAATCTTCACAAACCCTATTAAGGCGGATCAGTCCAGAAAACTGAGGCCCAGTAAGATTTGAAAACTCGCTCAAGGTAGAAAGCAACTGGGTCAGGATTTTTACCCAAGCAGTTCTACCCAATTTATATTGTTAGCCAACATAAATTCTAGTAAAGCCACTACTGAAACTAAAACACAAAAACAGGGCAACAGCTTACACATACTGAGGGTATGCCTACATCAGTGATTCATGGGACACACACTGTGAGCAGCTCAAATGTAAATGAAGACTGTCCAGTGGGAGGCATTAAGTTGCTTGCCCATGGTAAAACGCCTCTCTCAATTTGCTAAAAAAGCCAATAAAAATGTAAACCTTAAACAATGAATGCAAGATGGAAAGAAAAGACAACAATTAGAAGCACTGGAAACAAACACACACACATCAAAGTGTGTTCAGGAAAAGGACTGCTGTTTAATTGTCCATTATGGGGAAGGGAGAAATAACCTGTCTGATTTCTGTTCAAGTCTGTTTTGAAAGCTCACAAGAATGGCTTTTATTGGGAATCAAGGGAATTGGGGAAAAGAAAACATTTGCTAAATACTTATTCTATGCCATACACTATTAAATTATTTAAGTCATTTAATCCAAACAATCCAGAGATGAAGATATTATCCTAACACATATAAAGATTAAACCTAAAACACGGCAATTTCAAATCTTAAGGTATTTTCTTTGTTTTAATATTACTCATCAAAAGTTTACATACGTGAAGGGTAAAACTTCCTAACATGTTTAGGTACTATCTGTTAAAAAGCTTACTGCTTGAGCAAACTTATTTTACTTCAAACTATAATTATCTTGTCAACTTCATTGTGTAACTTCATTTCCACAGCTGTGGTGTGTGGGTAGATGGGACTTCCATTATATAAAACCACCAAATTGAGGAAGGTGGTTTCCACATACACAGCATATTCTACACTGCCACGTTAGTTCATGAAACATAAATGCACAGGCTCATCCCAGACCTAAAACTACCATACAGTTTCATGGTAATCTTAAAAAGTAAGTCCCAAGGTACCTTACAATTTTTTCTGAAAGAATATTAAAACAATTCCTATTCTAAGAGATCAGATTTACAAGATCAGAGCCCTGCATAACCATTCAGAAGGTTGTTTCTGATTATTATTCTGAGCAAATGGAGACTGCTTCCATATGTTCTATTTCCAAAGTGCTAAAATCACCTTCCACAGAAATCTTTAAGGAAGAAGGGGATGTTTCTGCCTCAGTGAGAAATTGAAAACAATGTTCTATTCCAATTCTTCTCATGTAATTCTCCTCAGGAAGTAGGGGTGGGGTGAGACAGAACAAATGAAAAATTCTATTAAGATTATTTAATTTTATATATTTCTCACCCCTCAAAGAACTCAATCTGGCTGGGCACGGTGGCTCATGGCTGTAATCCCAGCACTTTGGGATGCTGAGGTGGGTGGATCACTTGAGGTCAGGAGTTTGAGATCAGCCTGGCCACATGGTGAAACCCCAACTCCATTAAAAATACAACAACAACAAAAATTAGCCAGGCATGGTGGCACACGCCTGTGGTCCCAGCTGCTCGGGAAGCTGAGGCAGGAGAATTGCTTGAACCTGGGAGACGGTGGTTGCACTGAGCCGAGATCGTACCACTGTACTCTAGCCTGGGCGACAGAGCAAGACTTCGTCTCAGAAAAAAAAAATAAGAAAGAATTCAATCTGAATTTCTATTAGATCAAAAACAACCAGACATAAAAGGTGGTGGTAGTGGCAGAGGAATGATAATTTTAGATAAAAAATTTCAACTTTGCTCCTCTGAAAATTTTACAAACATAAAAAATGTTTCAGCACTTTAAAAAAAACTTTACAGGAAACTTTAATACCCATGCAATTTGTTTCCGATAGGCACAATTCCAGATGGATATACCTGTATGTTAATACACTCAAGGGTTTACTCATAGATAGCTTCACTTTCCAGGCTATGTAATTTGTTTTCATTATTCAAATTATTTAATTGAAAGAAGAACTAGGAATTTCCAAAGGTTGTCATACTAATTATGTTTTTTTTTTCCAAGCAAATCAGTTCATACTTAAAACAAGACACAGTCTGAGCAAAGATGATAACATAACTGTTAAGAAAGCTATTTCTCCTGTGCTGATTTTGCGCTCTGTCATTTATAAACTAAGTCACCTTGGGCAAATCACTTAATTTCTCTAATAGCCTCCACTTCCTCATTTTTGAAATGGGACTAATAACAGTAATAGTACCTACAACTTGTTAGGATATGAAAAATAAAAGCATAAACAGTGCCTAGCAGCACATTGTAAATCTTAGCTTAGTTGCAATTAAGCAGCAGCAGTTGTTGGATAGTTATTCAAGCTCTCTCATTTGGTCCACTTCAAATTTTAACCAAAACTTTTTTCTTTAATAAAAATATACTTTTCTTCAATCAATGTACATTTTATTACATTTTCTTTTAACAATTCGATGTGGTCACTTCTTGCTCTTGTGCTACACCCAGCTTCATGCCTCTCTATTCACTTAAAATTGCCTGTTCACCTAAAAATAAAGATACTAGAGCTGAAAATCTATCAGATTTGAATCTGTTCAACTTTTTACTGATATAAGAAATTCAGCAAAAGGCTAATGCTGAGTCAAAGGTTAGTGGCTTTGAATGCTACTTTCAGATCCTAATTTTTTCATTCCAAAGACGAATTTACCACCTATAATACATTGCCAATTTACTACTACTGAATAATCTCTCTCTCTCACTAACATAAACTAAAACTATTAAACAGGAAAATGAAAAAGGCACTATGCCAACTCTACTATTTATACAACTTTCTTATTTTAAAGCAATTCAAATTATATAATATTAACTTTTAGAAAATAGCAACAGCCCAAGAAAGTGACAGACCACTAATATTTCTAATAGTGTCTTTAACAAAATGTTTTTTTAATTGAAGAAATACCAACTTTAAGTGAACTTTCTGAAGCCTAAGGAGGATACAGTCAATAAATTCAATTTTGCTTCACTCTATTTTAAGTGAAAGAGACAAACCTGTGGACAAAGGTCCCTGATTATTAGAGCTGGACCCACTAGTGACAATCGTTAGCTGTGCTTACTACAAATCCAGTGTATATGCAAGATGGGTAGGTATGCCTCAGGCCTGTTTTGAACTCGAAGGGAACTGAGGACATCAGGGTTTTTCCTTCCTAAAGGTCAAACTGTTTTCCTGTATGAGCTTATCCAATTCCTGAGTAGGAAGAGGAAGTGAACAGAGCTTAATTTGGGAATATTTTAGATTAAAAAGTACCACCTTCCTTCTCATTTTTCTCACCTATCTTTCTCTAATGGTATGTTACTGTTAAATTAGATGTTTTGCTATTCCCATAATTCTTCCTTTCTTCATACTCATCTAAGCAATCCTATGTTAAATGAGATGATTTTAAATGGTATCTATACCTACTTAATTTTTAACAACAAAGCCGACACATTCTGTATGTCTCCTCTGTTCATACCACTTTCTCTTTAAAGCCCTGGATTAGCAGCAAATTTCAACCCATGAAACAGATTTCTGAACATTTGTTACGTTTTAACCAAATCCGAAGACACACATTTTCACCACTTTAAGATATAGTTAGAATGTCCCCTCCAAAACTCATGTTTAAACTTAATCCCCAGTGTGATGGTATTGAGAGGGAGTGCCTTTAAGAGGTGATTGGATCATGAGGACTCTGTCCTCATTAACGGATTAACCCATTCATGGATTAAGGGATTATCATGAAAGGGAAACTGGTGGCTTTATAAGAAGAGAAAGACAGACTCAAGCTATTACATTATCACGCTCAGTCCCCTTACTCTGTGATTCCCCATACCACCTTGGGACTCTTCAGAGTCTCCACCAGCAAGAAGGCTCTCACCAGATATGGCCCTTTGACCTGGGGCTTCTCAATCCCCCAAAGTGTAAGAAATAAACTCCTTTTCTTTAGAAATAACCGAGTTTCAATATTCTGTTATAAGCAACAGAAAATGCATTAAGACTATCTAAAATGCCTTCTTTTAAGAATTATGTCAGAGAAGCAGAAGAGACATACAAAAAGGAAAAGTTAGGGGGTTTGACCTTTTAACTAAATTCAGCATGAACTAAAAAAACTCAAAAGTTTGCCATCCTTAAGTCTGAGCTTTATTTTGGAGTATCAAAAAAGGTCAAATGAGCTTTCTTAAGGTTTAGGCATCTCGCTTCTGTATCTCAATTTTGCAGGATGAGAAAACCTAAGAGAGACTTCATTTTTCTATTACGTTTCATGACACTACTACCTGCTGTTTAGTTATCAAAAACACTCCAAGGATACAATATAGTCATGTCAGAAAAATCTCCAAATATAGTCACATTGAAAAAGCATATAACCCATTAACTATCGGTAAAAGTCACATGTGAAAAAAATAACTTAGAAATCTTACAGAGGTTAGAGATTTAGAAATATAAACTTACCACCCAGAAGGAAGGTCCCAAGTCCTAATAGAGCAATCCATCGCAGCACTTATTAACCAACGACCATCAGGACTAAAAGCCTTTAAATTAAAAAAAATATATATATATATATATATTATTTATATATAAATATATATGAATATATTTGTATGTATGTGTGTATGTATATATAGTTAACACCTTAAAGAATGTAATAAATGAAAAGATAATGCAGGCTTCATAAAAAAATTAATTTGACTAACATTCAGGCTGCCTTATTTTATATAAAAGAAAATACCACTTCCTAAATACCACTGATTTGGAATCTGGATAAAGATCAGACTTTTAAATGAATTATTAAAAGTTAAAAAAGTGTACTGCATTAATTTTCAAATCACAATCTTCTATTTATTTATAGACAATGTTTATGTGTGTGATAAGGGCTTACTTTTCTTGAAGCTTAAGTTAAAAATCTTTTCTCTTTTAATAATGCTTTATTTCTAAACAAACTATAATAATCAGAATTTCAAAATAAATTTAAATAAACTACTTATGCCACCCATTATTTTTTCTAGCTATGAAAATGGATAAATAATAGATCTCTCTGCCTGTAGTACCTAAGGGTTGTGAGGCACAAACCAGATCACAGGTGAAAGACGACCCAAAAGGAAAAACTTTAAAGTTTACAGTTGTAGCAGACTGTTCATCCAGCAGTTTAAATTAGTAGATGATACTGGGATACGTAAATGTTGATTTGTTCCTCAGGCTGCAGTAATACAATGGGAACTCAAATCTCAAGTTATAGATAGATCAATTTACAGAAGGGTGGTACAGATAGTAAAGGATGGGAAAGAATGATTCTGAGAGGTAAAGTCATGTTATAAATGCTCACAGATTTGACTAACGGGAATAACTTATTACTGAGCAGGGAAACTCGAGATATACAAGTTGAAAGTAAGGTTTGAAAAAGAAATAGGAAGAGCAACTTGACACTGACAGATGTTTTCAAAAGTGCCATTTCAGCACAATTAACCCAATCCCACCCTCATTTCTACAGATGCTGTCAAAACAAATTCTGCTGATGTATAATTTTGCCAGCCTCCTATCTGCAGAACACAATGTCCTGACCACGTTTTTTTTCTTCAATTTTGAAGGAAAGGAGTAAATTCTGATTTTTGGTGTGAGAACTAGTAAATGCAGCTGTTGGGTTTGTCACTAAGTATTAAGATTTTATTTTTATTTTACTTTTTCTATTTTCAAGCAAATCAAGGTATCTGCAATTGATGAAAGATGATAATATACACTTAATATGGTCCTCAAGTGACAAATTTATTTTAAAAGTTCTTTTTAATGAAATATGCTATTTAAACTAGTTTACTTCTTTCCATATCATATATCCCATTATAAGAACATAATAGTAAACTTAAGCACATTTTTATTAATTAAACCCTTTCAGAGTTAAGATATGTAAACTCTAGAAATAGCACTAAACTAAAATAAACCAGATACCAGATATTCCAGGGAAATGGTCTTCTACTATTAATTCATTCCATACATAGTAAATCAGAAATGAGTTCTCCCAGCCTATTTTAATATTAAGTTAAGAATGACATACATACCAATGGATCATTCATTCTCTAAAGTATACTTTGGCCTTGTTTAGAGTTAATGAAAAAAAAGATGAGTTCTAAAACTTATACTTTAATTTGATCGCATCAACTCCCTGAAAAATATTAAACTTTTAATTCAAAATTTTCCTTTAAAATCTTTGAAAAATAGCCTGCAAATTAAAATTGATAACCACCTCATATAATGATTTTAAGGCTATTAAAGGAAAACACACCCAAACAAAAGTAGAAATGAGTCAAGTTTTATTAGTTAGAGTTTGTTTTACCATGTCATTTATTTGGCCTTGGTGTCCAGAAAACTCTCTGACAATCTTCCTAGTTTCTATGTCCAGAACACTAATGGAGAAGTCATCCAAGGCGAGTCCCAGAATGCCACTAGCAAGATAAATGCACCAGTTTTAATAAACAAAAAACCCTTGAACTAAAATCTCACCTCCACTTGAATTTTGTTAAATCAAGTACACTTTGGGGGAAATTAAGCCAAATGTTGTTCTTTATTAAATAGTCTGATTTTTCCCACTTGGTAAATTGTGACTTTATGACTTTTACCAAAAGAATCAAAGAGAAAATCCATTATCATTAAAAGTTTACCTGTCCCTATGTAGCAACATGATATTTGGAGATGAATTGAGGCTGACAGAATGGATTAAAATTTTGTTTTTAAAGTTCCAGAATTTGAGTAATCCTTCACTACCAGTTGTAACTGTCAACTGGTTTAATCCATCCACTGCGACACCTCTAACAGATCCCTTGTGAGCTGTAAGGTAGATGTCAAAAGAAAAAAAAAAATCAGAATTGGCAGTGTTTCTCTCTGAACAATACACACAGTGATTCCTTCATTCAAATATGTAAGCTGCCACTTAAATATCCTTTAAAATCTTGAAATTAATCTGGATTTTAGGGGTGTAAGAAGATTCTTAATTATTAATACTGTTCGAGTAAAAAAACAGAAATCAGATCGATACAACATAGGTTTGAAAAGTTTGTTAAGATTTTCTGCTTAAAGGAGAGAAGAAAAAAAATTAATCTGTATAATATCCACCTAACTCTTTAGGTACCCATGACTTTTCTCTTTCAACATGGTCCTTATGATACAATTGCAGTATCTGCCATATAGGGTTGATTATAACCCATCTTCAACTTTAGCAAAATGCCCAGCACTTAAAGATTATACATGCCAGCTTTCACTACTAGTCTTGTATCTATCTACATTAATAAAAAACAAGGAAAAAAATTCTCTACCTCGATCCTTGCCAAAACTTCCTCGATGTATGCCAGACTGCATGTTATATACATCTACAGTTCCTGATGAGAGGCCAATTACAGCAAAGTTTCCACAAGAAGTTATATCCACTGCCTTTAAGAAAAAAAACCCACAAATGACAAAATAACTAACATTTTTATTGCACTTTATGCTTTCCAAAGCATTTTTTTATCTACTTGTTCCTTTTTATTTAACAAAAGCACAATAAATGAATTGCTTCATTAGTTTTTTTAACATAAAGTAATTATATTTGGGTATATAAGAATATATGCTAGATTCTATCTCCATTCTTTAAAAAGTATGAAGAATTACTATCTAAGAAAACAAAACATAACTAAGGTTAACTCAATTTAAATGTACAAAGTCAAGAGAACTATATATGGGACTAGCCTTCAATTTTTAATTTATTAAAAAGGCCAAAGTTAAAACATTCCATTGCCTAATTTCTTTTTGTCTTGCCTTTTGTAACTGCTTCCACAGCTGACATAAAACCAAAAACATACCATTAGTTAGAATGGCCAAGCAAAAGCCCAAAATATTTTAATTATGACATATTAGGAAGGAAATATATAAGATACTACAGAGAAAACATTTGGTTTATAAGCAGGTTCTATAATATAATCTCATTTTAATACTTAAAATATCAATATTATGTCAATATATTTTTCCTATACTGAAAACATGAGACTGGCTACATATTTGGTCACTGCTGGAGAAATAACTGATTGCCAATGTGTGTCAGTCAGATGTCATCCACCAAGAGATAATTCAATTTACATCTAAATTGAATTTACATCTAAACAGATGACTTATACAAACTAAGTAGAAAGTATTTAATGAAGGTTTATTTAACTAAGCAAAGCAACATAAAGTTTGACATACCACTCTGTTATGACATGTTTACATTGCATCACATAAATATGTTTTACATACATACATTTTTCTAGATAAAGATTTCTTTAAAAAAAAGTATTTTAGATAGGAAATTACTATGGTTAAAAAGCATTTTATCTTCCTAAATGAAACACAAACATTAAGCTGACCTATTTTGAAAAATTCATAAATGTTTATGCTATGTTGTATAGTTATACAATCAGGAAACTAAAGGAGCTCGTACGCTATAACCTGCAAGTAATACAGGCCCTACATTGTCCTGCTTTACATTTTTTTAGGGGAGTTATTGTTTTTAGTTGGCCTGCTCCTGGCATTCTCTTCTTCTAATTTATTCATTCTAATGTATTATCTAAGCCAAACAAAGCAAAAATAAATAAACCGTGAATGTTATCTTTGAGTAACAAATTGTACTTTAGTGCACAGGCTCTCTATACGTATTTTTGCTTATTACTTATTGGTTACTAGCTTTGCTCCAGATAGCTGAGACTGTCAGAAAAATGACTCAACTCCAGCTAAATATCATAGTATACACACATACTAAATGTTCTATAAGTGATCCCTATGGGCTATAAGAATATAGATTCTAGAATGAATTGTCTTAGGTTCAAATCCCAGCTCTGCCCCTTACTCGCTTCACTGATCTTAGGCATGTTGCTCATAAAGCCTGTTTTACTGTCCATAAAAAGCAGCTAACCAATGTACCATGCTGTAGGACTGTTGTAAGGAAAATATGAAATAATCCATGCCAGACGGAAAGCCTGGAACAAAGTAATCACACAGAAAATGTTACCTGTGATTATAATTACCACTACTATTACAACCATTATTCAAAACTACGTAGGTAAATGTCCCTAAGGGAGCGTAAGATAGAATCTTTACGGTTTAGAAAATTACATAAAAGCTTAAGACTGGATTTTCATACTACAGAGAATAGAATATACAAACTTACAATGCAATTTGTATAAAATAGGGTCAAATGTTGAGTTACACTTTTAATAAGCATTTTCAAAAGCAGAGGCATCTATTAAAAACTATTAGAACTAATAAGTTCAGCAAGGTTGCAAGATATGAGATCAATAATGCAAAAATCAACTGCATTTTGATACACTCTCAATGAACAATCCAAAATAAAAAAACAAAGCAAAACAAAACAAAAACAAAACAAAACAAAAAAACTCTACTTCAGTAACATTAGAAAGAATACTAGGAAAAATGTACCCAAAGAAGTGTAAGACTTATATACAAACAACTACAGAATATTGATGAAAAATTAAGGAAGATCTAAACAAATGGAAAAACACCCCATGTTCATAGATCAGAGACAACACTCAAACTGATCTATAAAATCAAAATGAAATCCCTATCAAAATCATAGCTGCTTTTTTTTGCAGAAATTGATAAGCTCATTCTAAAATCCATACGGAAATGCAAGGGACCAGAAGAGCCAAAACAATCTTGAAAAAAGAACAAAAAACCTGGAGAAGTCACACTTCCTGATTTCAAAACTTACCACAAAGCTATCAAAATCAAGACAGTGTGGTACTGGTATAAGAACAGACATACAGATCAATGGAAGAGAATTCAGAGTCCAGAAATAAACTCTTACATACATGGTCAAATGGCTTTCAGCAGAGGAAACAAGATCTTTCAATGGAGAAAGAATAGTCTTTTGAACAAATAGTGCTGGGACAACTGGATATTCACATGCAAAAAAATGAATTTGGACCCCTTTTATCATACCATACACAAAAGTCAATTCAGAGAGAATAAATCTAAATACAAGAGCTAAAACTAGAAAACTCTTAGAAGTCACAGGAGCAAATCTTTGTGGCTTTGGGTTATGCAATGCTTTAAAATGTTAAACTACGTTTTTTCAATCAATATTATGATGAGAAACCTTGAGTATAACAAGATTTCCATAGGAAAGTTTTAAAGAGAAGATACTCTTATAAACAAGCTCACTTACTGTTGCAGTTATGTCATCTGTCTTCAACTCTTTTGGCTTGAGAAAGTAAGCGCCTATTGTAGATTTCTGATAATTCCAGGTTGAGCAAGATAGCTTACCTTGATGGCAAGCAATGATACCATCCCAGTCACTTTCACGAGCTTCCTCTAAAACGTAATGAAAATCATAAATCAAATTACTTTTCATTCTGTTATTCATTTATTACTAATTAGGCATCCAATATTTCAGACACTAGGGATACAATGGTAAAACAAACAGGTAATATCTGATAACAATATGTTTCCAATCTAACAAGAGGTTATTTTTTAATTGACAAATAAAAAATGTGTGTATTTATGTGTTTATGGCATAGAACATAACGTTGTGATATGTATACATTGTGGAACGGCTAAATCAAGCTAATTAACATACCTAACAAGAGATTCTAATCAGAAGAAATTATAATAAAGTATGACAGTGTCTTATAAGACCACTCAGGAGATTTGGGGAAAGTAAATGGCTCTCTGGATGGAGTAGTAGAACAAGTAGAAATTACTTGGGGGGGATAACATGCACAAGAAAAAATGAACAAAACGGAGGACAGCAAGTAAGTGTAGTATCTTCTTGGGAGGGATAGGAGTAGGGCAAGGCAATCAGGACCACACTACAAAGGGTCTTGAAAGTCATGTTAAGGAGATGAGATTCCACTCTAAAGGTGTTAAGAAGCCACTAAAAAATTTTAAGCAGATGAGTGATGTGATTCAAATGTTTTTAGAAACATGACTCAAGCTCTGAGAAAACAGAAAGGTGGTCATAATAACAACTTTCAAATAGAAATGGTGCCTCTACAGTAATTTCCCATGATAAATTTCACGCAACAAACCCATTATCTATATTTTTCTTAAAATCACTTCTTTGAAAGTGGCACAGGTCAAATGACATAGTATACTAAGACCTCAGTATTCTTAGATCTTAATTAGTCAGAGCTCTATGTTCTCATACTCTGCTGTTCCAGTTCTTTTTACATTAGTGACTTTCATTATACCAGGCATATGACAGAATAAAAAGGCTATAAAATCAAATATTATTAATACCTGTTATACAGAAGAGCAAAGCCTGATGTTAATAGATAAGAAGTTCACATTTAAAATAACTCATTTTTAGTCTTCACAAAAGACCAGCATGCACCTGGGGTTACCTTCTGAATGCTTATTAATATTTGTAAAAGCATTTATTAAAACAGAAAATAAAATAGCATACAGTAGGAAATAAATGACAAAGGAGAACTTCTCAAAACACAGTTTGAAGTTACTTACCTGCTGCAAACTTTGTGATGGGTGGAAGTCTCACTGACATGGTATTCTGAAGTCCTTTACGTTTAACTCTCTTTTTATTTATTAATCCTAAGGATGGGGGAAAGGGGAACATACATAGCTATGAATCCTTCTTAATAAAAAGTGTATATAAAAGAAAAGCTATCAGTCTTGTAACTATAAAGTACAAGACATTCCCATTTAAGTCAGAAACAAAACAAAGATGTTATTACCACTGTTATTTTTTAATTCTAAGAAAAGTTATTTTAGATATTGTTAAAAATAATCTTAAAATTTATATACATGCATGAATAGTATAAGATAGTAACTTAAAAATTAGTAATCATAAAACCAAGTAAGATTTTGTTGTTTAATAAACAAAATCTTTCAAAGGCTGGAAACCATGAAAAGGGAAAGAGAATAAATGATTGCTTTAAAGCAAAAATATTGGATGCCACTTACTTTGATGCTTTCTCTAAGCTACCTTCCATTTTAAAAACTGTGCACTCTACAGATAGCTCAAGTGAGGCCATGAACATCTTTTGGGTGGCAGCAGTATGTTTTTACCACCCAAGATGTCTAACTTTTTTCAATAACCTTATAGCAGAACCTCAACCACTTCTATAGCAACTTTGATGCCAGGAATCTTACTACCTCTTCCATACATGTTTATCTAGTTCATCCAAGAAAAAATAAAATGCTTTGATGAAACTTCCTCCAGTTGTTTCATAGACTGTTGAAATGTTTCTTTCGTGACCAGCTTATTTTGTCTTGTAGAGGACCTACCATGTCCCAAGCTCTTATTGAATTTTTCATGTACCGTGGAAAATGACTGAAGAGTTCCATCTTGACCTGTTGATATACACAGAAAATCCCTAATCAAGCTTCATTAAAACAAGGGACTATGTGAATCACAAATTTTATAAAATTCAATTTGAAAATCTTGAAGTTACAGTTTGGGACACTTTAAAGGGAAAACCAGATTGCAACTACTTCATTAAAATATTCAACTTTTTATAGAATGCCATTTAGTAAGAACAAAGGATAAAATGAAAATGAGGTACTAATAATTTTCAGCAGACTAACAGAATTTTTAGAATCTAACCATTCTGTCTCTGAGGATTAGTAAATAGAAGGACACATTAAGCATAGATAATAACATCTATAGTGCTTCTCAAGTAGACAAAAAGGACTCTTAGTTTTACCCAGACTTCTAAGTCACTCAAAGAGATATGTGAATCTAAATATGTGTAAATATCAAACCTCATACTGGGCACCCACATCTCAATACTTGCTGAAATAAACTAATAGTATGAAGCAGAAGCTCACTTGCACTTAGAATCTGCTGTCCATTCTGTCCATAATATCTGATATTGGTAAGAGGAGCACTATGACCCATTCTGAATCTCAAAAGTCGGCCTTCACCTGTAGGACCATCAAATATCCATATCTGCCAAGAAATAAAAACGTCAGTTCTTCTACAATGTTCCATCTGATCTGCAAGTAGTCAAATCACCCCCTACATAAATCAACTGGTATTGAGTAGTGCTTGCTAAGCCACTGACCCTGGAGCTACAAGGGAGGGAGTGGGTATTGGGGGAGAAATAAACTGTAATTCTTTCCCGCTTCACTGCAATCATGTCACCTGCTGTGCTTTTTGTTTCATCTATACCAATATCTCATTCCATATTCCTTTCATCTTCTAGGTTGAAAGCTGATACATTAAAGCAAGCTTGTAATAACCCAAAGGGTAAGTTAGATGAGCCAGGAAGATGTTAACAATAATCATAATACCCTAAGAGCATTGTCAGCGCCATTTGTGACAAGAAGTGGCTCTCTATGGAGAAATGTCAGTCCGGCAATTGCTGTAGAGTGTGCATTTCTCATTTGGTTGATTAATTTTTTGTCTTCTAGATCCCAGAGTCCAATATGGCCACATGGGCTTCCAGCTGCCATTACTGGATGACCATCTGTTATTAAAATAAAATACATTAAGAAAAATACTTCTAGATCCCCCAAAATAAACAAGAATTCTTCTCTCTTCCCTTTTAATCCATAAAGTTAGAAAAAAACTATATACCAATAATCTATTCATATTTCTTTGCCTTTTACTCCAGTATTCATTCACTTCTATTAGATTAAGCTACCAGAAGACAAAAAAAATTGACTTTTAAAGTAATGAATTTTAAGTGTTCTTAACTCCTATCAATAAGTATGTTAAAAGTTACCTGTGCGAAATGAAATTGAAGTAATGGGTCCCCAGTCTTGACGAAACTTCATTAATGTTTCATTAAATTTAATGTTGTGAATGATAACTTGACCTGACATAAGACCAATAGCAACAACATCCACGGCTGGTGCCTAAAAATTAAATTATTCAAACTTTTACTTTCTTAAGCAAAATAGCTTTAATAATCCTGATGATACTCATCACTTATTAGGTGTTATCAAAAGAAATAATGAAGTATCTTCTAAAAGATGGCAGAAAAACTCAGCAAGTATTACCATTCAAGCATACTTTTTTATTCAGCATAGAAGTATTCAGTAATGATTTTTCCAAATTACTTCCCAGCTTCAATTCTGCCAGTCAACATCCCATCCTCATTCCCAAAACCTAGCTGGTAAGATTTTGGAAAGAAAACAACCACAACAGAAAAAGAAAGCTATGTATAAAATCACTACAGATCACTGGACTGGATGGAAACAGAAAAAGGAGACAACTAGAAAACATAAAGGCTTGCGCTATGTGTGGCAACATGTAACCAATTACAAAGGAAGTGAAGAATTGCTTATCCAAGAAAGTAGGAAAAACCTACAAAACATGTGAAAAGGCAAAAAAAGTTTTACAATTAGTCTGTTCCAGTTCTAATATTCTATGGTTATAATGGTCTATAGTACAAGTCTTACATACAGGCTCTATTATGAATTTCTCTATTTTAGCAAAGATCAATGTCCAATATCATTATAGAATGGAATCAGGCTACATGTTTTATTAATTTGTCATCAAGTGTCTACTATGCATGAGACCCTGTGTAGAAATTGGAGATACTAAAACAAATATAATCCCTTGTCCTCAAGGGTCCTAATCCTCTGATACTTATGAAGTCTTCTGGATAGGCAAAAGTGGAGCTAGGCTGATGACAGCAAGAGAAGATAAGGAATACATATAAATTGGGCAAGTATAGACAATGGATACTGAAAAAGATAAGGGTATAGTGGCTACATATGTGGCCAATATAAACACAAGATTCGCTGTAGACATGCATTCATTTATTTATACATATTTTGCAGATTCATTAAAAAAAAGCAGTTATTTCTTAAATAGTCCATCATCGAATCAAACATTAGGATTTTGGCTCCAATTATTTCAAACCATAAATCTCAACATCTTGACAAATTTCTCTACATGACTTACAATACCGCTTGCATTGCTGAACACTCATTTCCAGTCTACACAAGACAATGGACTACATATACTTGCAAAATGATTAGAAACAAGGATCCATAGCAACCACAGATTTAAGTCAAACTATAAGCACAAAGGACTCCAATAAGCGTTATTGGCAAAGGCATTATTACTTGTTTTAACTTACATTTCCAAAACACTATTTCCTCAGGCTAACAATTTTAAAGGTAAACTAAGCTATATATTGTTTCGTCTTTACGTCTAAAATTATGATTGATTCCTGAAACTGAAGGATTTTCCTATTAACTTTGTTCCTCTTTGACTTAACAGAAAAATACTAACCTGCTGAAGAGCTGTCACTCCAACTTTCCATCCTGGAAATGTATATAGAAGTTTACTACAAGAAGAAAAATAGTTGAAAGCTGTATTTTTTTTTTTTTTTGGAGGAAAACAATACCAGCTACACATTAAAAAGTGAAATAATAATAGGTGATATTTATTAAGTTCTTACTCTTCCACACACTATTCTGATGATTAAGCTAATGTCACAAGGTTAGTAATATTGTCCAGACAAATTCTAGGTCTCAAACTAACTACTATGCTATGCCACCTCATTAAGAAATTAAATGTCCTAAGTGGAAAAAAAATACGTGAGTAAAAATCATGTTATATTACATGCTACAGTAAAAAAAATTTAGGACTGCAGTATCTTTATAGAAACATCATCATGAAAGGGAATAACTTATATTTTAATAAAAATATTATTTGCATGTTATATGACTGTTATATGACAACAGTAATGCTGCTCTCAATTTCAGAAGCAAGTCATGAATGATAACACATCCATGGAGCAGAGCTATCTGAAATTATAATTATCATTAAAGTATTAAATCATGTATTAAATTCTGTAAATGGGCAAAGACAGTATTTCAGTCACTATCACTGAACCTAGCACAAAGTAGGCAGTCAATGGAATTTGTTAAATTGTAATGAAACACTGATTTAAAACATCAAACCTTTAATAATCTTATTTTCTCTTTTGAATTTAAAAGGACTTTGGAAAAAAACAATTTGGATGGTCAAATATTTTTGTTTGCTTTTTAAAATGCTATATAAAGAAGTGTGAGCTGCCACCTTTTTCTACTGATAAATGTTTGCATAATGGATAGAAGTATTCAAAATCATGTATCCAGCCCTCTAGCTACATCAATATTAGATATTTGCCATATCTATGGGAGATTATGGAAGTACTTTTAACCCTAAAAATCATTTCTAAATGCTAGCACTAAATTATTGATTTGCCTTTCCATCTTTTACCTTCTTCATGTATAGAAAATCTTCATGTATGGAAAATCAGAAGCTCCCTAGTAATAATCTCATTATTATTATTTTCCGATGGATCTCATAGATCTTTATTAG
This sequence comes from Pan troglodytes, assembly GCF_028858775.2. NCBI lineage: Eukaryota > Metazoa > Chordata > Mammalia > Primates > Hominidae > Pan > Pan troglodytes. The sequence goes on along the minus strand of NC_072402.2, from coordinate 108,837,773 downwards.
AGCCTTCTCTATAGCAATTCTTTACAGTTATTAGGTCATTAGTACATACTTTTCAGTGAGCATTTATGAAGCTGTCTAACATGTGTCAGGATCACATGCCACCTTTCACATATGTGATGCCACCAGCAACAACTCCAAAAGCAAACATATAGTTATATCTCAGTACCTGTGGGGGATTGGTTCCAGGACTTCCCCAACTTCTCTGCTGATACCAAAATTCACAGATGCTCAAGTCCCTTACATAAAATGGTGTGGTATTTGCATATAACTTTCACACATTTATGCACATACTTTAAATAATCTCTAGCTTACTTATAAGACCTAATATAATGTAAATACTATGTAAATAGCTGTTATACTGTACTACTTTAAAATGTGATGTTTTATTGTTGTATTATTATTTATTTATTTTTCCTTGAATATTTTTGATCCCAGGTTAATTGACTCCTCTGATACAGGGGACCAACTGTTATTTATAGACAACCCTCCAAATAAATATATAAGGGCAGGGAGAAATGAGACTTAAGTATGCATTAGGAAGTAGTAGATGAGGATAAGGTGACAACTATATTATTTTCTAACTAAAATACTTACTTGGATTTTACATTCCACAACTGCAGGCTTCCTTGTTCACTGCCCAGAAGTATTTTATTCAAGTAGGTACTTGGATGCAAAATTGCAGAAATTTTAAATACTGATTTATCAAAAGTCAACTGCAGGTATTCTTCTACAAAAGTGAAAGTTATAAATATTTTTTATAAAATAGTTTAAAATGTTTTATGTAACCATATATTTATCACTTAAAGTAAGTCTATCACATCAAAGATTTATATGTTAAAATAAACCACAGACTTAGATACTAATCTATAAACATTCCTTGAGAAATAAAATAAATGAGGGGCAACTTGTAAATGTAATTTAATTTAGACTGTCAAAAATTTTCTGTAACTTCTAATAAAAATACTATTAAAAGTTTCATTCACTTTTGAATTACTTTACAGAAAAGGATAATAAAGTTAAAAAAAAAAGATCCTAAGGATTAGCATTAATGTTTCTGTAATTTGATCAACAGACAGGAGTGAATATTCCAAGTGAAGTGCTTATACTTAGCTCTTTCAGGGAATGAAGAGCCAATTATCTGGAAAGTTTGATGGGCCACTCAAAAAATGCCAAAAATAAAAGGCACACCTCAGTGAAATAAGAGTACTTCTCACACATTTCCACAAAATAATCTCTAATAAAGGAGAAAAAAAAACGTATAACCCTGTGGAGTGGGGGGTGGCATCGCCAGTGGTCACTTGCTCCAAGATAAAAAAATTATCTGAAATCTTTGGTTACATTCAAAATTTCTATGTTTGAATTCTGCTTTTCACTTTACAGTTCCTCCACGATTAAAACAATGTTCCACTCTATTTTCCAGTAAATTTGTGTATCAAAGAAGGTACATTTCACTTAATCTTTAGGTTCACATACTATCTGGCACACTGCTGTACAATCCCAGGGTATGGGTACCACAGTTTAGGATGTATAGGTATAGGTGAAAATTATATAAACTTTACTTTGAATGCTATTTTAAGAGATCCTTGCCTTTATTCGTCAGTCACTACAAATGGCTCCCTGAATATACTGGTTCAAGAGAGTCTGCTGGAATGTAAGAACCAGATCCTGTAACCTAATTAAAGCCCTTTTAACTTCTATCTGCACAGGGAATACTTTTGGAATTCTGTTCCCTCCCTCTACTTGAGCAAAAACAAAACAAGAAAAGGGTTACTAATCTGAAATAAGAACCTGGAATAATTCCCAGAAATGCAATCTTCAGGATATTTACTAAAAAAAAACCAAAAAAACAAAAAAACCCAAGAGGCAATATAAGCTAAAAATGTAACCAGATTAAAGAACTTAAAAGATTCAATTCATGATGAACCCAGTATTTTATTGAGGAAAGGTGTAGATATCCTAGGGATAAATTCTTCATGTTTAAAGATACATAATCCCATAAACATAGCCACTGTCTAAGCTATCACAGTTGAAAGAAACTGACTCATATCCCTAGGAAATGGATGTATATTTTCCTTCAGATTACAAGATCAAGTTTACTATTACAGTCTCCTTTACTAAAAGGTGAAAATACAAACCAAGAATTACTCAGGTATGAAAATACATCAATATTCACTCCACAGGGAAAACAATACAACAAATCATTAAAGTTGGAGAACTGCAATGGAAAATACATTAGTTGAGGTAAGCACATTAAACAGTTTATAAGTAGTTAACTTGCTAAAGTTGTTTATCTCTTTCTTACTTAGAACTTTTTTTCTTACACGTTAAAGATTTTTGATTTTTTTAATTTCTTACTATTTACAGGCAAAATCTCTGGCATAGATGTTTACATAGATTTTAAATTTTAATTAAACACATACTACCCTAAGATAAAGCAAATAAATGAGTTAACTCTTACCTTCTGAATATATGTGCCAAATAATAAGAATGCCGTCAGTATCAACAGAGATAATGTGGTCTCCAAAGGGTTGCAAGAGATGGATTTCTGCCTTATGACCCTTAAAGGTATGTACTATCTAAAACATCGAAATTTAAAAGAATTTCATATTATTACTCAGTCATCATGTCATATTATTCATATTATCCCAAAAACATGCTAATCCTGAGATGCTTCTGTTAAGAAATGTACCCCAACTTTTGATTATTCAAGGTTAGGATGAACACATAAATATTAAGGGACCAGGCATGTTCATCTGCTCCCTCAGCCAGTTCAACAATAAGGAAGTAAACTGTCCATTAAGAACAAAGAAATGAGACCTTTGAGGCTCTGCCTTCCATCTTGGGTTAGAGAGGAGGCATGCACACACACCTAGTTCCCTCACCCAATTCAATCAGTGCAACTACATATATCCTAGCGAGATGGTATATTCCAGAAGGCTGATCTCTAAAGACTCCATCACCAACTGGCTTTCAGATGGGATGGGAAAGGGGGATATAGGGTCTTCTTCCCCATACCTTTCTGCTTTGACAGAGATCCTTACAGTAGCTGATCCCTCCATAAGTATAGCCCCTTCTCCATGGTTTCAGTTCTCACTAGATTCCAGTAACACTGTTTCCTCTCCTTGGCCCTTTGGCCTTAGGGGTGGTAACAACTTCCTACAGTTGACAGTGTCTGATGCCTCCCCACCCCTATTTTGTTCCCCTAACCCTGACCACACCTGTGCATAAAGGTCCTTTATTAAAGTCTCCACATCTGAACCACATATAGGTTATACATATAGGATAAAGTCTCCTCATGTAAATCACATATATCTCCCTGGGAAAACTATAAACAACAATACAAAAATGAACATTTTTTCCAATTCTAAAAATCTGAACACCTTCCATTAAAGAACTCTACAGATAAGTTACCTTCCTCTGCCACAGGAAGTGATGATGAAAGACTGTGGGAACCACCTCACTCCAAGTCCCTGACAAGTACAGTGATACTATCATTTGGCTATCTTTGTATCTCCATTCCTACATTTCCTTTCATTCTAGACCATTAAGGCCAGGTCACTTCTCAAGCTAGTTGTTCCAGGACAAATTCAGAAACCAACTGGTAGATTTAGACCAGAAAAGATCTTTCCTTAGCAGTGGAGAAAACATAGAATCTAGCTTTCTCTAAACAGCGAACAGGCATCTGATTTTTAGAAAAAGAGTTATAAGCTAAGTTATACATAATAAATAACCAATCCACATAAAGTGGTGGTACAAATATGAATTTTCTAGGAAAGTATTTTAAAACTACACTTAATAATACACATTACGTCCTATCTCAACAAATATACAAAACAGAAAACTCCTGAGATGGGAACTAACGGCATAAAAAATTTTGAAGAAGGTCTCCAAGTAATTCTGATATTCATCTCTGGCAAAGAAACTGAAGTAAAGCACCAGTTTTAAGTAAGCCTTTTCTGAAAATTTATCTTCCTCCAGAAAACTGAATATACATTAGAAAAAAAAGAATACTGTATAGTTCCAGAGTGTGCTGGGTAAAGAATGACAAAATTAAAGTTCCCTCCACTATCATGACAAACAAATACTGACTGACAAACAAGTAGTTCAGCGATACCAACCTCTTTATTACGGGCAAATGCAGAGAAAACATTTCCATAAGCAGCAAAGACTAATCTGCCATCAGCTGCCATACAGCAGATATCCTGTGGAACAGAATTACCTAGCAGAAAATACAAAATGAAAGAAACAGGGATTTTTAAGATGTTAAAGAGAAACCTCAAGTATACATATAACATTTTTCATGGCTATAATTTAAAAATATATATAAATAAAGATCAAAGTTGAGAATCAGTGTATAAAATTTTAACTAAAATATTTTAGATATCTAATAGTAACTATCAAACTAAGGATAGGAAATCACCTTGTCCTTCCCTAAGAGAATGTCTAGGATTTGCAGAAATAAAAACATAATCCTAGAGAAATGAAAACAAGCTTTTTGAGGTTATTTGGAAAAAACTGTCATTTGAAACACAAAGCTCTGACACGACAGTCATCCAGTCTTCATGTGAACATCTTTTTTTTTTTTCTTTTTTTTTGAGAGACGGAGTCTTGCTGTGCCGCTCAGGCTGGAGTGCAGTGATGCAATCTTGGCACACTGCAACATCCGCCTCCCAGGTTCAACTGATTCTCCTGCCTCAGCCTCCCAAGTAGCTGGGATTATAGGAGTGCACCACCACACCCGGCTAATTTTTGTATTTTTAGAAGAGACAGGGTTTCGCCATGTTAGACAGGCTGGTCTTGAACTCCTGACCTCAGGTGATCTGCCCACCTCGGCCTTCCAAAGTGCTGGGATTACAGGCGTGAGCCACATGCCTAACCCATGTGAGTATCTTCTGGAACATCAAGTTCACTAATAACTCCAGAAAAATTTTAAAAGTAACTCAAAATCTAAATCTCTAACTCTACCCTTTGGACCAACCCAAAAATATTACATATGGTATTCTATATGCCTATTCCTAAAACATTTAAAGACAATATTGTTTCTACAGTCTTCTCCAAGGGAAATATGCCTATCAATCTTTAGCATTTCTCACGTGACATATGATTCTTCTCTCAGTATCCTGCTCACACTGACCTTTTCATTTCCTCTTTTGGGGCAGGAGGGTTAGTAGACACAGGATTGTTGTACTTTTCATGCTGCAAATTCCATATTAGTATTTGTTTGCATAACCCTGTTTTATAAGTTTATCATTCACTTTTGTATTCAACTTAAGTTCCAATGCCTTTCTTCTGCCTTCTAATCTATTATTAAAATATAAGTTTAATACACATACACATTACAGTCCTTGTAGGTCTTCTGTTTCTCTCACAAGAACCATATTTGATGGTAAAACAAGTACCTCTCCGCCCTGAGATATGTTTTATTCTATTAGATAGTTTAAAAAAAACCCTTCCATTGGAAAGAAATACCAAAATGTGAGAAAAGGGAAAACTTTTCCTTACAGTAGAAGGAATGATGGCAAAAGAAAATCACTATAGGCTGACTATGCTTTATCTGAAATGCTTGAGACCAGAAGTGTTTCAGATTCCGGATTTTTTTGGATTTTGGACTATTTGCATAACCAGGTGAATGTTCCTAATCTGAAAATCTGAAATCGGAAATGTTCCAATGAATATTTCCCTGTTAACGTCATGTTGGCTCTCAAAAAGTTTCAGACTTAGGAGCATTTTGGGTTTCAAATTTTTGGATTAAGGATAATCAACATGCATTTGGCAACCATCACACTAATAACTGATTCAGGCAAGTATCATCATAAAATATAAAAGCAGCAGGTAATAACTTTGAAGAGTACTAAGATATTTACATAGTCCCAGTGCATACTACCAAAAGATACTTACTTGTTACAAATGACAAAACACTAACTTAAAAATAGAGCCTCCTAACCAATCACTACCAGGAACAGAACCAACTAACAGCATGTGCCTTCTGATACAGTTCACTGTGATTCCTCCCAAGGGGTACAACCTAAATCGAATCCTGAAGAAATGTCAAAAAAACTCAAACTGAAGGACATTCTAAATGAGCCTGTACTCTTCAAAAATGTCAATGTGTCAATGTCATGAAGCACAAAGTCTAAAGAACAGTTCCAGATTAAAGAAAATAAAGATACATAACAACTAAAAGCAAAACATGATTTATCCTGGCACCCTTTTTTGTTGCTGATAATGTAAGTTTATAAGACATACATGTTACCCTGGCTTCCTTATATGCTCTGTAAGTCTCACATTTATGTCAAAATAAAAAAAAAGTTTAGATGTGCATAAATTCAGAATAAAGTCCATACTTACTTACTGCAACCAGACTAAGTTTCTGAACCTGTTTAAAAAAGAAAAAAGGTTAAATTTTCATTAACAAACATAATCATAATAACCTAACACCTGAAGATTAAGATATAACCTCATACGTATATTTGCTATGCTGTCCTTCATAAGAAGGACACTTACTGACACTAATTTTCTTTATTAGGAAAGTTTATATTTTCAACTGTATTTCACCAGGAGTGGTGATGGAAGGGGTAGGCAAATGTTTTCTATAATGGGCCAAATATTAAATATTTTAGGCTTTGCAGGCAATGCATGTGGTCTCTGTTGCCAACTACTCACTTCTGCCACCGTAGCATGAAAACAGCCATACGTAATAGATAAATAATGTGCATGAGTATATTAAACTTTTATCTATAGATACTGAAATTTGATTTTCACATAGTTTTCATGTCATGAAATATCCTTCTCTCTACCCCCAGCCTGCCTCCACAAACATTTAAACATGTCAAAATCATTCGTAACTCCTGGGTCATACAAAAACAAACAGTGGGCTAGACTGGCTTACAGACTGTAATTTGCTGACCCCAATCATGGCTACTGATCCAGCTGTATGACCCTGGAAAAATAAGCTCCCTGTGCCTCAAATTCTTCATTTGTAAAACAGGTATTTATTTACTTTATGGGATTGTTATGAGGATTCAATGAGTAAATTTGTGTAAAACAGAATGGGGCCAGTCATATAATAACTGCTCAATACATGATAGCTACTACCATCACTACCACCACCTATTCACAACTTGTCTAGTTTCCCCTGTAGAAGAAACTAATTTGTAGGACTGTAGGAAGTCTGACTGGGGACAGCATATATAGCCATAGTCATGGGATAGAGCACTTGTAGACCCAATTAGTGACTTAGGTTCATTAGCTCCTTTTTTTTTTTCTTTTTACTCCCAAGTATTTTCAGTTTTAGAGGTCACAGCCCAATGCATTGGTTAATCTGAGCAGTGTACAGTCTGGGTAAAGAACATTTACATGCCATGATGTTACGAATGTATCATCAGTGTTAGAACTAGAGGAGAACTTAAAAGCCATCTTTATTATGACTAAATGTCAACACACAGTAAGTAAATTGTTAACTTTATAAAATGTACAAATATGTTACTCTCCTCACCACAGGGTTTCTTTGGAAGTAGAATATAGGGAAAAACACATGTGTCTGTGTGTAACGCAGTGTCAGGAAAGACACTGTACCAAAGACAAGATTTCAAGAGTTATTTCAGTAATAAACTCAGAAAAATTACATTTCAAGGAAGAAAACATTAACCAGCAAAAGCAAAAGTTAGCAAGCAAGGAACAAGTGCAGAGAATGGTAACACTAAATACTTTCACATGATTAATATGGTTCTAACCCACCCTGTCTCCATTACCAACTTAGACTCTGAGAAACCCAATTGCTCTTCACCTCAGCTCTGCCCTCACTTTCCTTTTCCACTAACTCAACTAGTTCCTACCTCCCAGCTCTTTTTGCTAATAAGCCATTTGATATTCACAATCCTCCAAGAGAGACATCTCTACCTGTTTTCCAGAAAAGAAAGTACTTAATTAACACTGACTATTATCATCCTCCTCATCAAGGTTCCTGTTCTCACAGAGGTTACATTCTTTCGGAGAAGACAAAAGAAACAAGTAAACAAGAGACACTATTACAATGATCGATGAACTGTTATAGGAGAAAAAATCATCACTAACAAGTGATTTATCTGAAATTTACTTTAATAGATTATATAAAGGTGCTACGGTATAATGACACCTATGTTGCAAAGAAACGGCTGCAAGGCTTAGAGCGACAGTGCCAGACACTTTGCGTTACTTGAAAATAACTGATTGCTATTAGATATTTTCCCTAACGGTAATTAATCTCACCATCTCCGGTTCTCCCAATGTATTCCACCTAGAGTGAATTTCTAACTCAGCTCGTGTCACCAATAACGTAATAGCGTGCATGTTTTTCTCTCTCATTAAGAATGCAAGAGGTAGAGGTTTGTCTTAATTATGTTTCCACCTTCAAGGGAAGGTCAATAAATATTCACTGAACAAATATTACGGCCATACAACTGAGATGTTCTCTAGCAGTTTCCCCTTGGCCAGGCTGCCTCTGAAACACGCCCCAGGAGGACTGCAAGTGCCAAATCAGCACATGGACGTGACCGGATGGCGAAATATTAATAGGACAGGGAGGGGTTAAAGAAGGGAAGCCCGTGGTAAATGGGAAGGGAGAACCGGACTGCTCCAGGACAGAGTTAGGGGCCAAGGAGGGTGGTTTTCCTGGGAAGCTAACAAAAGAAGTCACTCACGTCATAGGTGTGGAAACTCTTGCCCACGCAGGTTGTTACATAGAACCGGCGCTTGAGCGCGCTGAACCGCACCACGTGTGGAATGTCGTTGCTGAAAAGTCCCAAGGCCCGGAACCCCGCAAAAAGCGCGCTGGCCGTGCGCCTTTCTGAGGCCCGTTCCATTGCCGCCGCGATCCCAGCTCCTCTCAGCTCTGGTCCTGAAGGAAAACACGTACCCAGTCCCTTCAGCGTGTCTAGTGGAACGGTCCTCTGCCAGAGCTGCAGACACAAGACCGCTTCCGGCGCCCGCTGCGAATCGCGTTTCCGGAGACTGCCCTCAGTGCAACACATAAAGTTCTCCCTCCAGAGCTCACGTGGGAGGCGTGACTTGGGTTCCGAGGGCCAAGGTCTCCAGCACGTTGCCTAGCATTGTTCTCCAGCTCTTTTGCGGTGGGAGGAAGCTCGTTAGGTTCCGACGGAACCGCAAGGGCGGGAAACAAAGAGGGAAGCGCGACGCCCAGGAGAATGGAGGGGAGGTCGACGCCTTGGAGATGCAAACGATTTAAACATGTGATTATTTAAAAACGTACAAAAACATGAGACTGAAAAAATTTAAACACTGGATATCTGATGATATTAAGGAATTATGTTTCATTTTTACATGTGATAGTAGCATTATGATTACGTTTTTAAAGATCCTCATCTTTTGGATACATATTGACATATTTACAGATGAAAACTATAATGGGACATTTCAAAAGTGACAGAGGGATTCACTCACAGACCCTCTGGGGAGTAGAACTAATTATTTGGGGGGAGGGAACTGCTCACTTGGGCAACTTGGATAAGTGTAGATTCCTCCCAGAAAAGGAAGATAAATATTAAATGTTATTGGGATTCCTGGATTAAGTCAGTATTCCTTGAGGTCGGCTGTCAAAAGCAGACAGTAGAGGTTCTAAAGAGGAGCTTATCATAATGCAAACGGGAGTCTGGGCAGTTCATTAGAGCTAAGTGCCTTAGGATGCTGAAGGAGACTGATTCCAGTGAAGTGGGTGTCAAGACGCCTCACTCCTCAGGAGCCAGCTGCCTTACCAAGATGTAGGTTTGGGGAACAATCTCTGAGCATGTGAACGTTAACTAAAACAGTGGTGAGCTTAGAGCCCAGGACCAAAGTTCAACATATGGAATAACCTCTTCTCTTACTGTTTTATTTCCATTTCATTTCGTTTATGAAAATGTTTTGGCAGCCTATTAAGGTTTGGGTCGAGTGACTAATGTAACTACTTGTACTTGAGAGGGATAAAAAGGGTATATTTACTAATGTAAATGTACTTGAAAGAGATAAAGAGGGTCTGTCTCTACACAGATCAGTGTACTCTCTCAGGTTCCTTCCAGTTCTAAAATGTAATTATTTTATTATGAAACAAAAGTCACTTGTTAGCTAATTTGAATATCTGACTCATACATTCTTGAACAAAAAAAATATTGATTTATTTTATAGTTCTTGGCACACAGCCTCAAACACTTTGGATGTTAAGATCATTAAGGGGCAGATGCTAACAGAATGAGAGCTTGTTATTTAGTCCTTGACATGTTGTACTTACTTGTATTTTCATTTGTACCCCGGATTTCTCAATAGCAGTGCACATTTTCAGCCATGTTTTTGGTATGACTTAAAAGTGAACAAGTTGCTAATTATTTGTAAATGTTCTTTAAATTAAAAAAGAGGGGAGACGGGAGGAGCCAAGATGGCCGAATAGGAACAGCTCCGGTCTACAGCTCCCAGCGTGAGCGACGCAGAAGACCGGTGATTTCTGCATTTCCATCTGAGGTACCGGGTTCATCTCACTACGGAGTGCCAGACAGTGGGCGCAGGTTAGTGGGTGCGTGCACCGTGTGAGAGCCGAAGCAGGGCGAGGCATTGCCTCACTTGGGAAGCGCAAGGGGTCAGGGAGTTCCCTTTCCTAATCAAAGAAAGGGGTGACGGACGGCACCTGGAAAATTGGGTCACTCCCACCCGAATACTGCGCTTTTCCGACGGGCTTAAAAAAACGGCGCACCACGAGATTATATCCCGCACCTGGCTCGGAGGGTCCTACGCCCACAGAGTCTTGCTGATTGCTAACACAGCAGTCTGGGATCAAACTGCAAGGCGGCAGCGAGGCTGGGGGAGGGGCGCCCACCATTGCCCAGGCTTGCTTAGGTAAACAAAGCAGCTGGAAGCTGGAACTGGGTGGAGTCCACCACAGCTCAAGGAGGCCTGCCTGCCTCTGTAGGCTCCACCTCTGGGGGCAGGGCACAGAAAAACAAAAAGACAGCAGTAACCTCTGCAGACTTAAATGTCCCTGTCTGACAGTTTTGAAGAGAGCAGTGGTTCTCCTAGTATGCAGCTGGAGATCTGAGAACGGGCAGACTGCCTCCTCAAGTGGGTCCCTGACCCCTGACCCCCGAGCAGCCTAACTGGGAGGCACCCCCCAGCAGGGCACACTGACACCTCACACTGCAGGGTACTCCAACAGACCTGCAGCTGAGGGTCCTGTCTGTTAGAAGGAAAACTAACAAACAGAAAGGACATCCACACGAAAAACCCATCTGTACATCACCATCATCAAAGACCAAAAGTAGATAAAACCACAAAGATGGGGAAAAAACAGAACAGAAAAACTGGAAACTCTAAAAAGCAGAGTGCCTCTCCTCCTCCAAAGGAACGCAGCTTCTCACCAGCAACGGAACAAAGCTGGACGGAGAATGACTTTGACGAGCTGAGAGAAGAAGGCTTCAGACGATCAAATTAATCTGAGCTACGGGAGGACATTCAAACCAAAGGCAAAGAAGTTGAAAACTTTGAAAAAAATTTAGAAGAATGTATAACTGGAATAACCAATACAGAGAAGTGCTTAAAGGAGCTGATGGAGCTGAAAACCAAGGCTTGAGAACTACGTGAAGAATGCAGAAGCCTCAGGAGCCGAAGCCATCAACAGGAAGAAAGGGTATCAGCAATGGAAGATGAAATGAATGAAATGAAGCGAGAAGGGAAGTTTAGAGAAAAAAGAATAAAAAGAAACGAGCAAAGCCTCCAAGAAATATGGGACTATGTGAAAAGACCAAATCTACGTCTGATTGGTGTACCTGAAAGTGATGGGGAGAATGGAACCAAGTTGGAAAACACTCTGCAGGATATTATCCATGAGAACTTCCCCAATCTAGCAAGGCAGGCCAACGTTCAGATTCAGGAAATACAGAGAACGCCACAAAGATACTCCTCGAGAAGAGCAACTCCAAGACACATAATTGTCAGATTCACCAAAGTTGAAATGAAGGAAGAAATGTTAAGGGCAACCAGAGAGAAAGGTCGGGTTACCCTCAAAGGGAAGCCCATCAGACGAACAGCGGATCTCTCGGCAGAAACCCTGCAAGCCAGAAGAGTGGGGGCCAGTATTCAACATTCTTAAAGGAAAGAATTTTCAACCCAGAATTTCATATCCAGCCAAACTAAGCTTCATAAGTGAAGGAGAAATAAAATACTTTACAGACAAGCAAATGCTCAGAGATTTTGTCACCACCAGGCCTGCCCTAAAAGAGCTCCTGAAGGAAGCACTAAACATGGAAAGGAACAACCAGTACCAGCCACTGCAAAATCATGCCAAAATGTAAAGACCATCGAGACTAGGAAGAAACGGCATCAACTAACGAGCAAAATAACCAGCTAACATCATAATGACAGTATCAAATTCACACATAACACTATTAACTTTAAACATAAATGGACTAAATGCTCCAATTAAAAGACACAGACTGGCAAATTGGATAAAGAGTCAACACCCATCAGTGTGCTGTATTCAGGTAACCCATCTCACATGCAGAGACACACATAGGCTCAACATAAAAGGATGGAGGAAGATCTACCAAGCAAATGGAAAACAAAAAAAGGCAGGGGTTGCAATCCTAGTCTCTGATAAAACAGACTTTAAACCAACAAAGATCAAAAGAGACAAAGAAGGCCATTACATAATGGTAAAGGGATCAATTCAACAAGAAGAGCTAACTATCCTAAATATACATGCACCCAATACAGGAGCACCCAGATTCATAAAGCAAGTCCTGAGTGACCTACAAAAAGACTTAGACTCCCACACATTAATAATGGGAGACTTTAACACCCCACTGTCAACATTAGACAGATCAACGAGACAGAAAGTCAACAAGGACACCCAGGAATTGAACTCAGCTCTGCACCAAGCGGACCTAATAGACATCTACAGAACCCTCTACCCCAAATCAACAGAATATACATTTTTTTCAGCACCACACCACACCTATTCCAAAATTGACCACATAGTTGGAAGTAAAGCTCTCCTCAGCAAATGTAAAAGAACAGAAATTATAACAAACTATCTCTCAGACCACAGTGCAATCAAACTAGAACTCAGGATTAAGAATCTCACTCAAAACCACTCAACTACATGGAAACTGAACAACCTGCTCCTGAATGACTACTGGGTACATAACGAAATGAAGGCAGAAATAAAGATGTTCTTTGAAACCAATGAGAACAAAGACACAACATACCAGAATCTCTGGGATGCATTCAAAGCAGTGTGTAGAGGGAAATTTATAGCACTAAATGCCCACAAGAGAAAGCAGGAAAGATCCAAAATTGACACCCTAACATCACAATTAAAAGAACTAGAAAAGCAAGAGCAAACACATTCAAAAGCTAGCAGAAGGCAAGAAATAACTAAAATCAGAGCAGAACTGAAGGAAATAGAGACACAAAAAACCCTTCAAAAAATTAAAGAATCCAGGAGCTGGTTTTTTGAAAGGATCAACAAAATTGATAGACCGCTCGCAAGACTAATAAAGAAAAAAAGAGAGAAGAATCAAATAGAGGCAATAAAAAATGATAAAGGGGTTATCACCACCGATCCCACAGAAATACAAACTACCATCAGAGAATACTACAAACACCTCTACGCAAATAAACTAGAAAATCTAGAAGAAATGGATAAATTCCTTGACACATACACTCTCCCAAGACTAAACCAGGAAGAAGTTGAATCTCTGAATTGACCAATAACAGGATCTGAAATTGTGGCAATAATCAATAGCTTACCAACCAAAAAGAGTCCAGGACCAGATGGATTCACAGCCGAATTCTACCAGAGGTACAAGGAGGAACTGGTGTCATTCCTTCTGAAACTATTCCAATCAATAGAAAAAGAGGGAATCCTCCCTAACTCATTTTATGAGGCCAGCATCATTCTGAAACCAAAGCCGGGCAGAGACATAACCAAAAAAGAGAATTTTAGACCAATATCCTTGATGAACATTGATGCAAAAATCCTCAATAAAATACTGGCAAAACGAATCCAGCAGCACATCAAAAAGCTTATCCACCATGATCAAGTGGGCTTCATCCCTGGGATGCAAGGCTGGTTCCATATACGAAAATCAATAAATGTAATCCAGCATATAAACGGAGCCAAAGACAAAAACCACATGATTATCTCAATAGATGCAGAAAAGGCCTTTGACAAAATTAAACATCCCTTCATGCTAAAAAATCTCAATAAATTAGGTATTGATGGGAGGTATTTCAAAATAATAAGAGCTATCTATGACAAACCCACAGCCAATATCATACTGAATGGGCAAAAACTGGAAGCATTCCCTTTGAAAACTGGCACAAGACAGGGATGCCCTCTCTCACCACTCCTATTCAACATAGTATTGGAAATTCTGGCCAGGGCAATTAGGCAGGAGAAGGAAATAAAGGGTATTCAGTTAGGAAAAGAGGAAGTCAAATTGTCCCTGTTTGCAGATGACATGATTGTATATCTAGAAAACCCCATCATCTCAGCCCAAAATCTCCTTAAGCTGATAAGGAACTTCAGCAAAGTCTCAGGATACAATATCAATGTGCAGAAATCGCAAGCATTCCTGTACAGACAAACAGAGAGCCAAATCATGAGTGAACTCCCATTCACGATTGCTTCAAAGAGAATAAAATACCTTGGAATCCAACTTACAAGGGATGTGAAGGACCTCTTCAAGGAGAACTACAAACCACTGCTGAAGGAAATAAAAGAGGATACAAACAAATGGAAGAACATTCCATGCTCATGGGTAGGAAGAATCAATATCGTGAAAATGGCCATACTGCCCAAGGTAATTTACAGATTCAATGCCATCCCCATCAAGCTACCAATGCCTTTCTTCACAGAATTGGAAAAAACTACTTTAAAGTTCATATGGAACCAAAAGAGAGCCTGCATTGCCAAGTCAATCCTAAGCCAAAAGAACAAAGCTGGAGGCACCACACTACCTGACTTCAAACTATACTACAAGGCTACAGTAACCAAAACAGCATGGTACTGGTACCAAAACAGAGATATAGATCAATTGAACAGAACAGAGCCCTCAGAAATAACACCGCATATCTACAACTATCTGATCTTTGACAAAGCTGAGAAAAACAAGCAATGGGGAAAGGATTCCTTATTTAATAAATGGTGCTGGGAAAACTGGCTAGCCATATGTAGAAAGCTGAAACTGGATCCCTTCCTTACACCTTATACAAAAATCAGTTCAAGATGGATTAAAGACTTAAATGTTAGACCTAAAACCATAAAAACCCTAGAAGAAAACCTAGGCATTACCATTCAGGACATAGGCATGGGCAAGGACTTCATGTCTAAAACACCAAAAGCAATGGCAACAAAAGACAAAATTGACAAATGGGATCTAATTAAACTAAAGACCTTCTGCACAGCAAAAGAAACTACCATCAGAGTGAACAGGCAACCTACAAAATGGGAGAAAATTTTCGCAACCTACTCATCTGACAAAGGGCTAATATCAAGAATCTACAGTGAACTCAAACAAAGTTACAAGAAAAAAACAAACAACCCCATCAAAAAGTGGGCAAAGGACATGAACAGACACTTCTCAAAAGAAGACATTTATGCAGCCAAAAAACACATGAAAAAATGCTCACCATCACTGGCCATCAGAGAAATGCAAATCAAAACCACAATGAAATACCATCTCACACCAGTTAGAATGGCAATCATTAAAAAGTCAGGAAACAACAGGTGCTGGAGAGGATGTGGAGAAATAGGAACACTTTGACACTGTTGGTGGGACTGTAAACTAGTTCAACCATTGTGGAAGTCAGTGTGGCGATTCCTCAGGGATCTAGAGCTAGAAATACCATTTGACCCAGCCATCCCATTACTGGGTATATACCCAAAGGACTATAAATCATGCTGCTATAAAGACACATGCACACGTATGTTTATTGTGGCATTATTCACAATAGCAAAGACTTGGAACCAACCCAAATGTCCAACAATGATAGACTGGATTAAGAAAATGTGGCACATATACACCATGGAATACTATGCAACCATAAAAAATGATGAGTTCATGTCCTTTGTAGGGACATGGATGAAATTGGAAATCATCATTCTCAGTAAACTATCGCAAGAACAAAAAACCAAACACCAAGTCTCAGCAGATGCTTGAAGAGTCATTGTCTATTTCTACTAACTCTCTCGCTCTTTTCTGTTGCCAAAAGAGAAAGGCATGTCTCAAACTGGAGCTGCTTTTTCAGCCTGGGTCCTGAAATGAGGTCTGTAGACAAAGCCTGCAGCTGACTTGAGGTTGCCAGTTTGTAATGTGAGTGAGAATTAACTGTTGTTGCAAGCCAGTGAGACTTGGTGTTTTTTTGCCTTCTGATTACAACCTAGCAAAAGTCTTATGTGAATTTTGGAGAAATGTGTGAAAATTAGCATCTAAAAATAAAAAAACATAGTTTGTTATACTTTATAGAAGTATTAAAGCTGTGTTACGGAAAGTGAGGACTGGGCCACAGGTTCACAAATGACAAATATCCTCTAATATGATGTTAAGGTTTCCAAATTATTCATGTTCTTAGTTGTGTGTCCAAGGATGACACAGAATAAAGGCTCAGTGGATGTTTGATGATTGAATAAATGCAAGTTTAATTTTTTTTCATTTTGCATTTTTTGGGGAAAAGAAGGCATAGGGTTGTTTCAAAAGAAACTGTGGGCCAGGCACGCTAACTCATGCCTGTAATCCCAGCACTTTGGGAGGCCAAGGTGGGCAGATCATGAGGTCAGGAGATTAAGACCATCCTGGCTAACATGGTGAAACCCCATCTCTACTAAAAATACAAAAAACAATTAGCCAGGTGTGGTGGCATGTGCCTGTAGTCCCAGCTACTAGGGAGGCTGAAGCAGGAGAACCACTTGAACCCGGTAGGCGGAGGTTGCAGTGAGCCAAGATCACACCACTGCAGTGCAGTCTGGGCGACAGAGCGAGACTCCGTCTCAGAAAAAGGAAGCTGTGAAGAATAATGATAGGTTGCAATGACATTGATTGATAGTTTCCTTTTCCCTTTTGCACAGAGCAGGTGCCAGCAATCAGATAGTTTATCTGATAGTTGCTGCTGCCAATTCAGTTTCTGACTCATGATGGACTTTAAAACAGCTTATTCTTGGGAAACACGTATTTAACGTTTAATTCATTTTAATTCCTTCATTCTTTTACTCAGCGTATCTATTGAGAACTATTATGTGGTAGATATAGTACCAAGATAAAGTATGGTCTACACTCTTAAGATATTACTGGCTGGGCGCAGTGGCTCACGCCTGTAATCCCAGCACTTTGGGAGGCCGAGGCGGGCGGATCACGAGGTCAGGAGATCGAGACCATCCTGGCTAACATGGTGAAACCCTGTCTCTACTAAAAATACAAAAAATTAGCCGGGGGTGGTGGCGGGCACCTGTAGTCCCAGCTACTTGGGAGGCTGAAGCAGGAGAATGGCATGAACCTGGGAGGCAGAGCTTGCAGTGAGCCAAGATCGAGCCACTGCCCTCCAGCCTGGGTGACAGAGCGAGACTCTGTCTCAAAAAAAAAAAAAAAAAGATATTACCAAATCTTCCTCAAACTCCACATCCATTTGATATTTACCCTGAATCATTCCATAAATTTTATATCTAAGATATCTGCTCCAAACACAATCTAAGTTCATCCTCAATACAATTTGGAATGCCCTGCCACTCTCTTCCACACAAGAATAGCTAGCAGAAGGGAGAGTAGAAGAGGGAAGAGTATAGGGGCATACAAATACTGCATTTATGAGCACCATCTTGAAAAGTGGCATCTCAGCTTCAATTGCCAAGGCAATGATCTATTGACATGAGCGTTGTTTATAGAAAGTTTCTTAGCCCATTTGTGCCACTATAACAAAATACCTGAGACTGGGGAATTTGTAAACAACAGAAATGATTTCTCACAGTTCTGGAGGCTGGGTAGTCCAAGATCTAGGTGCCAGTGCCAGTAGGTTTAGTGTCTGGTGAAGGTCTGTTCCTCATATATAGCACTGTCTAGGTGTCATCACATAGCAGAAATGACAGAAAGGGCAAAGGGGGGTGAACACTGTGTTCTCACATGGTAGAAGATGGGAAGAACAGAAGAGACTAGGCTAGTTTCCTCCAGCCTTTTTATAAGGAACTAATCCATTTATGACGGTGGAGCCCTCAGGATTTAATCACTTCCCCAAATACAATGGGGATTTAAGCTTCAACATGAATTTTGGATAGGACACATGTTCAAGCCACAGGAGGAAACAATGTGAAATATGCCAAAGAATGGCATCCTCTTTACATGTTTACTTTTCCTGCATCCTTACCATCCCAGGTCATAATTTTTGGCTTGTTCCCTAAGATACTGGGGCCTGTCTTCATCTTGCTCATCCCTTATTCCCACTTCAAATTAAATCAAGATTAATTTGCCTTGTCTTGGCATTCAGGTAAGTTGTAGCATTAATCAGTAAGAATAACCACCCACACAGCAAAACAAAAACAAAACCTTTACTTAAGTAGCTCATGGAATTGGAAATCAAAAGGAGGGTGAGGGTAAGGTTGATTAATCTACTTGTGTAATTATATATTTAAAGCTTCAGGCTCTTCCCTTCTTGTTTCTCTGCCATTCACGGCTTCATCTCAATCCTGGTCTTAGGATAATTGCTAATTGTAATTGCCACTGTATGCTTCTTTGTTTGTATCTCATGAGAGGGGAAGACTATCACTCTACTGCCTTTTTTTTTTTTTTTAAAGTGAGGAAACGTTTTTTCAGGGTTTCCCCTCAAAAACCTTATGCTTATTGTTCATCACCAAAGGTGGCTATATGTTTATCCTGAATAAGACCCGAGTCAAGGTACTTGCTTACCAATATGCTTATCAATATTAGCCTGGTTACCTCTATTAACTCAAAGCAAGGATATTGGGACACCCATACTAGGTTAGACTAATCCAGATCCATCCCAGGAGCTGGGATCAATCCCTAAAGCCCTCTGGTGGGTGAGGAAATAGATGCAAAATTAAGAAGTGGTAGAATCCATGTTGAGGAGACAACTACAATATCTATTAGTTAGGTAATGAGGATAATTTCCACTTAGTGGAAGGCATTTTTTATTTTAAAATCTCAAACTTTAATCTCAAGTAATAGAAAGTGTGCACTTCAGAATCAGCCAGATGCTACACATACTAGTTGTGCTACAATGGATATTTCACTCACTGAGCCTTTTCTTGCATCTGTAAAATGGGGATAGCACATAGCTCACAGGATTGTTGCAAATATTTCATAAGGTAGTATAAGAAAAATAACTGATAAAACTACTCAGTAAGTGTTGGTTTCATTTATGACAATCCTTGTCTCTACTTCAAGAATAGCGGAGAATGGAAAAGAATCTTCCCACCCTCCTACTTAAACAGAAGCTAACAGGTAGAAATCAATAATTAAGGCCAACCAATGTAAAATTTTTTTCTACTTATATCATGATATTGTTCATGAAATACTATATACGAAGTACAGGAGAAAGGGTTGAAGCGCTCTGGAGAGGAAATCCTAAGAAGAACATGCTGAAGGTCTTTACAATTCCATTGGCTGCTTTTAAGATTTTCTGGTTTTGAGCAATTCGATTATGATGAGCATTAGTGTAGTTTTATCTGTTTCTTGTGCTTCATTGAGCTTCTTGGAACTGTGGGTTTAGAATTTTTTAAAATTTGGAAATTTACCATTGTTTCTTCCTATATTTTTTTCTGTACCTCTTTACTTAAGAGACTTATTAGATGTATATTAGGCACTTGCAGTTGTTTCACAGCTCTCTGATGGTCTTTTCATTTTTAAGTTATTGTTTTCCTTCTGTGTTTTATTTTGGATAGTTTCCCTTGGTATGTCTTCAAGTTTACTCATCTTATTTTTTGCAACATCTAATCTCTCATGATTACCATTCACTGTGCATTTCATTTCACACATTACAGATTTCATATCTAGAAGTTGGACTGGGATTTTCTTTATGTATTCTGTGTCTATATTTAACTTTTTGAACATATTGAATATAGTTACAATAACCATTTTACAATAACCATTTTAATGTCCTTGTCTGCTAATTCTAACTTCGATGTTAGCTCTGAATCAGTTTCACTTTCCCCCCTTATCATGTGTTATATTTTCTCACTTTTTTCATGTCTGATAATCTTTAGTTGTATACAAAATATTGTGAATTTTCCTTTTTGGGTCCTAGGTATTTTTTATTTCTACAGATATTCTTGAAGTTTATTGTAGGATTCAGCTAAGTTACTTGGAAACAGTTTGATTCTTTCAAGTCTTACTTTTAAGATTTCTAATGCGGGATTATTGCAGCAATTAGCCTTGGGCTAATTATTATTAATTACTAAAGTAAGACTATCCTGAGTGCCCTACCCAATGCCTAATGAGTTGTGAGATATTCCAGTCTAGTGGATGAAAATAGGCAATTTTCCTGGCTTTCAGTAAGTAATGGACACTATTCTCTCTAACCTTTCAAGTAATTCATTCCCCAGTGTTGGGTAGTTTTCTCATAGTCATGTGAGTTTTCAGCCATGTGCTGAAAAGTACTCAGCTAAATATTCAAGAGATATACCTACAGGTCTCTGAGCTTCTTTCTCTGTGCACCTCTTACCTGAGGTACTCTGTCTTATGAACTCTGCTATCTTGGTAGAGTTCAAAATTGCTAGGCTGTCAATAACTGTGTGCTTAAACTTTTCAACCTTCTTTCTATTGCCACAAAGCAGTCCTAGACAGAAAACTAAAAATAAAGTTACTGACAGGCTGTGTAACAGTCTTTATTCCTAATCTTTATAATGGTTACAAATAGGCATTCAAATAAGTAAATTTAAAGTATTTTCCTTACCATTTGCCAAGGACTTTATTTTTATAATGTACTTTAATTCTAATAATAACCCTAAAATACATGAAGCATCATCCTTATTTTAGAAATGTAGAACCTGAGACTCAAAAAATTCAATTTGCAATTAACTTTGTATATGAGCTATTATCCTTTGTGTTTAGATATAAATAACTTTTGCATGATAATCATCAGTGAAACTATATTATTTGGTAATCTGTAAATACTGAGTATCAAAAAGTATAGGTGTATTTACAAAGTGCAATGCCAGACAAAAGCCAAGAGATATTCTCAAAGCTACAGCTAGAACAAAAACATTTGAGAAAACCTAGTACTTTTGAATAATAAAAAGGAGAGAATACTAAAAAATCAGATCAGTTTAATGTTATTGTCTGGTATAATTCTCAGAGAGTTGGCTTGTAAGATTTAGAAAGGAATATAATTGAAATGTTTTAAAATTCCCATTTTTAGATAAATTTATTTGATCTGTAGGTTTGATATGGGCTTAGTATGTTTTGACTTCAGTAAAGCATTTGATAAATTTCCCCTCACCTTTATTTTGATATGGATAGAATGAAAAAATTGATATTTGATTCTTAAAAGTTAAAGGAACTTTTTTTTTCTTTTTTAACAAAGAACATTGACAAATAACTTTACCAGCCTATAGATTTGCCTCCTTTGATGGTAAGGAGGGCTTAGTCCTGCCTTGGTCAACACTTTTTCAAAAACTGAATTAAGCAATAGAAAGCCTATGAGGGAGAGTTATGTAATAATAGAACCAAGAGCCAAACTCTCAAGATATCAACATGCTGAGGGGATAGGACAAAAACCGATAAGAAATGGTTAAAAGGAATAAATGTAAAGATCTGTTCTTAGGTTAAAATTATACAAATAATGTGGAGCTATGAAAACAGAAAACTTAAAAATGCAGCAACAGCACTAAAAGTAAACATGCCTTTGTTTGGAATTCATCCACTCCCTCTCGCTCCTCACCTCCACACACTAAAATGACATGCTATGTATGAGAAATATCAAAAGCAAAGAGACCCAGAAAGAGTTTAATAGAGAGCATAGATTACTTGGCAAATAAGATGTGGAAATGTTGTAATGGTAAGGGTATAATGATCAATAAATGGCTCCATTGATTTTTTAGGCATTGGATAAAAATGGTTTCAGTAACAGGAAAGCAAAACTTTATGGATACAAACAAACAAAGAATTATATCCGCTAGACTTTCTTGTTTTTTCTGTTTTTTTGAGAGGGAGTCTGGCTCTGTCGCCCAGGCTGGAGTGCAGTGGCGCAATCTCGGCTCACCGCAAGCTCCGGCTCCCAGGTTCACGCCATTCTCCTGCCTCAGCCTCCCGAGTAGCTGGGACTACAGGTGCCCGCCACCATGCCTGGCTAATTTTTTTTGTATTTTTAGTAGAGACAGGGTTTCACCGTGTTAGCCAGGATGGTCTCGATCTCCTGACCTTGAAATCTGCCCACCTTGGCCTCCCAAAGTGCTGGGATTATAGGCATGAGCCACCGCGCCCGGCCAGCAGTAGACTTTCATACAGCTCTCTTATTCTCTGAATGAAGGAGACAAAAGTGAGAATATAGATTATATAAATAGCATAACTAACAATGTAGTCTCAGTATGTATATAACCAACTTTATATGCTTAAATCACAATTTGCAACTTCCTTTTTATTGACCATGAAACATTGACATAACTGACCGTATACTATACTAGTCCACCAAGAAAGCCTCAATACATTTAAAAAACCAGAGATGTATGATCCACATTGTTACAACATTTGGGAACATTCTTACTAAATTAGTATGATGCAATCTCTTGCCCATTACTTTTAATTGACAGTGTAATTTAAATGACTAATTTTACATTAAGATATCTATGGAATACATAGAATAAAATATATAAATTATATGAATTTTTAAAGATAAAGCAGAAGATTCAAAGAAACTGCACTTAATGGGATGACTTTGAGTTGTCTCCTTTCTCCCTAATCCTCAATTCTTTTAGGGGAATTGGGCCCAAAATTTTGTGAAAAATTATGTGTATTTATTTTCATAGTTCAGTAAAATCTAGTCAGTGAATCCCTACTAAAATGGAGTTAATAGACAAAGAAATTTCTCTTACAATAGCATTTAAGGGCTTGGGTCAGGTCTTCAGAGGAAGATTTTTAGAAAGCAGGCATGTCTTGATTTTCCTCAGGACAAAAGAAACTGCCTATTCAGCTACACCCTGAGCTTCTCTGGACAAAGGCTGAGTCTTACCTACTTTTCTATCCCCATTGTTTGGCTGAAGGCTTGTTCCACAGTAAGTGCTCTTTAAATGTGGACTGGACATATAATGTAAGCTTCCTCTTACCTGTTGGCAAGTAAGATGGATTTAAGGACATTGAACTTCCCCACTTCTGTCATGGTTTAGCCCCAACTAACCCTCAGGGAGTAATTAGAGGAACATGTCTACTCCTAGGAAAAATCAGTGCATTCCCACGTGCAGTGGGTTGCCCTTCCCACTGGTGTTTATAGGGTTCTGAGTGGAAATTGAGTGAGAGGGTGCCTGCGGCTCTAGCTTGCAGCGGGAATTCAAGAATCGATTTGACATCCCCTGTTCACTTTTTCCTACTTTGTTTCTTCCAGGTGTGAGGAAAGTTCAAGAGGGGAAAAAATAAAACACTAGTGACATAATTTAAGAAAAGGATGATTGCAATGCATCCTGAAGCTGCCTATCTCCAAATATTCTCTCCTATAGGCAGGGCCAACAGGTATAAAGGGGAGCAGTCAGTGGGCTCTAAGGATGAGTGGAGGTAAAAACCTGAAGGAAGATAATGTCCCTTAGAAAAGTATGTGTGCAAATTGTCTAACTAGATTTGAGAGATGATTCATAAGAAACAAATTTGAGAATTATTTTATTAAGAAATATATAGTGTCAATTACAAAGGAACATGTACATTTTCAAAAGTGTTCACAAAATAAATTAAAGTAGATTCTATAATTTATATGTATATTTATAGTAGCTGTAACAAAGGTACTTCTCAGGATCTACTTGTATATACCACTCTTGTCTGTTAGATAATATTTAAAACTTGGCTTAGAATACTTTCACAATATTTTGCTTGAAAATTATTTCAAATTGCTTCACTATATTTACAACTATTTGTGAAACCCCATTTGCTTTCACTTTCTTCTCTTGTAAATTTTTAGTTTAACACAAGAAGTGTCATTACATGTAGAAGGAATATCTGTCTTTTAAATGTAAGTTTAGGTGCTATCATTGAGTTCAATATTTTTACTTTTTCAGGGAAAAGAGTTCTCCTGCTGCACTTTTGGATTTTCCTCTTGAGCAATGCTTATGCAACTACAGCTGAGAATTACTGCCATGAAGTCAGTCATCGATGTTATGGAAGCTTCCCTCAACATTTGAGGAGTAGTACTTCCCCTGCATTATAAACTTACACAATAAAAACTTACAAAAATAAGTTAAGAAACTCTTCTGTAATTAAAAGATAACTATCTGTGGTCTTCTTTGTCACAGTTAGAGTTAATGTTTCATCTACTTAATAAAGATGATTTATTTTGGTGCTGTGAAATATGACCATAATAAAGATGGTTTACTGTTGTTTCAGTAAAGGTCGATTGAAGCGACGCCACAATCCTTGTAATTGTGACACTTGTTCCAGACATTTATTGGTTGTGACTTTCCTTTTTCTCCTCTTCTTCATTGCCTGAGTAGCATTTATCTGCAGAATATAAGAATCAATAGTCAAAATTACTTTTCACTATCTTTAGTAACTGTTGAGAGCAGGTTTAATTGCCTTCTCTATGCAAATCCATCTTTCAGTGTGTCTCCAAAGCACCTGCTTACTATGTGCTAGCATGTGCCTTTTCCAGGGGAATGCCTTCCTGTTTCTGTACCCACCTACTTTTGCTTCAAGGCCCAGCACCACCTCCTTCAAAAAGCCTCCACTAATTGCTCAGACCTTGCTTTTGGAAACTCTTCCAGTGCTTAAGAGTGTGTGTCATTTAACTTGGCTCTCACTTAACATGCTTTTCTTTATATTGCATCATAGGTATTCCCCATAGCACTGAATACAGTGTCTTAATCATAGGAAACACTGAATATTTGTTGAGTGATTAAGTAAATGAATAAATTGCTGATTTCAAGACCTCCCTGACAA
This sequence comes from Pan troglodytes, assembly GCF_028858775.2. NCBI lineage: Eukaryota > Metazoa > Chordata > Mammalia > Primates > Hominidae > Pan > Pan troglodytes. Next base: position 108,812,673 of record NC_072402.2, on the reverse strand, counting down.
GATCACAAGTTCCTCATGGGCAAGAGCTATCTTATACCTGTTTATAGACATCATTCAATAAACCTAGTCTATTTTTTGGACCCAAAATGCATGCTCCTGCTCCCCATCCTTCCCCCTCCCCTGCCCCATTGTCTAGATGTGTCACAGACATCTGAGGGCTTATTTTAAAGAGGAGTGCAGTATATACCTTTATCTGAATTACCTTTGAGTAGTACACTGGGCCTCCTAGACACATGGTATGCAAATTAATAAAGTCACAGGGTTATTAAGCACAAATCTTAAAAAAATCTGCAAAATCATTATTATTAGTCTTAGACTCTCCATTTGGGCTTGGGAGGGACTGAAATAAATTTCTCCAAACTCTCCCTTTCTCACATGCTGTCCAAGAACTTGATCTAGCTTTTTGTTTGTGCTCTTATTTAAATGAATTTTATTGTAGCCATCTGCAGATTTGCCAGGGTCTCCTTCATAAGAAGGCATGAAGCCAAATAGGTTTCCCATATGGCTGTCTGGTATTGAGTTTCTAATTCAAGCTCAACCCAGATCAGCCCTATGGCTTCAATCCTCAACCTCTAGAAAGTGACAGTTTTGGCCGGGCATGGTGGCTCATGCTTGTAATTCCAGCACTTTGGGAGGCCGAGGCAGGCAGATCACAAGGTCAGGAATTCGAGACCAGCCTGGCCAATATGGTGAAACCTCGTCTCTACTAAAAATACAAAAGTTAGCCAGGCGTGGTGGTGGGCACCTGTAGTTCCAGCTACTCGGGAGGCTGAGGCTTGAACCCAGGAGATGGAGGTTGCAGTGAGCTGAGATTGTGCCACTGCATTCCAGCCTGGGTAACAGAGCGAGATTCTGTCTCAAAAAAAAAAAAAAAAAAAAAAAAAAAAAAAAAGGGACAGTCGTGTCCATCTACCTAGATTGTAGACATATAAAGTCCACTAGGCTAATAAGGAGCAATCAAACATATCTGCACTTGTCTCTCTCTGTTCCTTAAACTTGTCACCATGAAGATAAATCCTCTACTTGCTGACTGAAATAAATATTGAGTGCCTGTTATGTGCCAGGCACTGTTCCAACTGCATTTACATGTGTTGACTAATTTAATCCTCAGAAACAACCTGTATAAGACTAACTGATATGATACTTACTTTACCCATGAAGCTACAGTACACGGAGGCTAAGTAATTTAACTAAGTCTTCACAGAAGTTATAGGGCCAGGATTCAAAGTCAGGCAGGTTGTCTCCAGAGTTCCTATGCCTAACTTTCCACTACACTATCTCCATATTTAATGCTACACGAGCATTCAAATGCAGATAACTACATGTGCAAAAATATGTAAAGAGACAGCAATAGCGCCCACACAAGCAATTAAGCAAACATAGGATAGAGATTTTATGTATAATGTAATTACACATTTAGCAAATAAGCACACAATAATTAAGTGATAAGAACAAGAGGTGTTGCTCAAACTTTGGACTGGACAAGAATCTTTTAAGGAGCCCCAAAATCTGAGATTTTAATGTTGAAGGTCTGGGTTGAGTACCTGGGAATTGGCATTTTTAACAGCCATACTCTTATGCTCCAGCAATCAAAACATTCTGATATAGAAGGCTCACTCATCATAGCTTGAAACATTGCCCTAAGGTTTAGAACCATAATTCAGCCAAAACAGTATCAGAACCGTAGAAATAGGTGAGTTTGATTCCGGGTATCAACGTGGGTCTAACTGACATCCTACCACTTTTACCCGGCTCGTTTGCTCTTCGAAAGATAAAACCTAAATAAAAATAAGAGAACGACTTCTGCACCAAAGCCCCAGTTTAATTTGAGGTTAGCCCCAAGGTACAGCAAGCGTCTGAGGCTTCGGGCTTACCTGAGTTTCCGAATAGCCTGGGCACCAGATAGCTAAGGCAGCCTTAGTTTTCATGGCGAACATTTCTTTGGCGAGCGACGCGCAGCCGGCGGTGGGATTGAAGGTTAGGCTCTGGATTTCAGTAAGGCAATGTGGCTGCTCATAGGCGGCAAAGTTTACGAGAAAAGGAGAAAACACCAGAGAGAGAAAGAGTTGGTGAGAATTGAGTGAAAGGGGAGGGGAGGAAGGTCAGGGAGGAGCGAGGAACACAACAAGTCGAGAGTCAGAGAGAAGAGGTTACGGTTGAGTAGAGCAAGGAAGAACCAACCGCGCGGGAGCAGGGGCGTGGCGAGGGTGGCGGAGGGCACTCGTCGCGAAAAGACTGTCACCCACGCTCGCTCCTCCCAAGTCTCCAGGGGGCGGAGGCTGCCAAAATTCCGAGCCCGAGCGCGGAGGCGCCGGACCCCAGCAGGTGGTGCCCCTGACAACGTTCCCTCGTCCCAGTTCCCAATTTGCCTTTCCTCCGGATAGAGACTTCCTCTCCCTAAATTGGAACAGAAGTGTTGTCCCAAGCTAGGCGCAGCCCCGCGCTGACAGCCCAGATGTCCCCTTTCCCCCGGCGGCGGCGTCCCGGAGCCCAGGCACCTCTCGGGGTTCTGCACACAGCAGGATACTCCCTCTCCAAAATGCCTGGCGTCTCCCTGGTGAAAGCCAGCAGCACTGAACTCTACTCACCCGATTGCTACAAGAGACGGTGTTGTTGAACTCGGTACTTTTGGTCTGGAAGAAAGAAAAACAGGACAAAGAGGGTACAGACTTTTAAGTCCACAAGGAAAATCATCCCTCCACCCTTTGCTCCCAGGCTTTAAAGTTGCCCTGAAAACAGTTTCCACTCAGGTCCTGTTTCCTGTGTCATTGACAAGGCAGTGAAAATAGTCTTTAGATAGTGCTGGTTAGTGCTTGAAACCACACCAAAAGGTTCAGGTCTCAGAGGGCGACCTCCCCCCTCCCTTCCCTCAAGCCACAACTGCACATAGCACTATGCTTGTGAGTAATAATGCCATTCTTTGGATGTCCGCATCTGTACTGTGGCCATTCATGAATGCAAACTCTGTCTAGAAATTAGGTTAATCAGGAAAATGATTACTACTGTATGTTAAAAAAAATTCCAAGTACACCATATTCTGTAATAAATAGCATCCTGAAACATCTAAAACACTGGAGAGACCTGGAGCACAGCATCAATCCTTACAGTTTAGCTCATGAGAATTATCTCTCTTTTACTCCTCTTTCTTAAGCTCTTACCTCCTGCTGTTTACAGCATAGTCAGAGCAACACTTTAGCAAAGGATAGACATCCTTCGACGCATAACGCGCTATCAATACCTGCTCCTCATCAACATCTGCACACTTAGAATGTGCCAATTTCTAGATGATCATTTTAGATTAGATATTTGAATATCACTTGTAAGAATTCTTGACAAAATGTGGGGCCATGATTTTTTCTAAATTATTTTTCTTTCCTACAAAGTTAAATTGTAGAGTGTGTGTATGCCGACTCCTCTGATGAAAATACATTTGTTTTAAAAAAGTTTCTTCACTTACCCCACTCATATATGTAATCAGGTCTTTAGAAATAGTACTGAGATAGGCTGCTTTAATCTTCTCAAAGTCACAGTTAGTGAAGTCGTAAGTTAACACCAGCCCTACAAGTTGTAAGATGAAGATTTTCCTGAAAGAAACTGACAGAACATATAGTAAGGCAAAAGGGAACATACGTGGAAACCCAATTCCACCCCAGTTTCACACTAAACTCTTCCCACCACGAGTGTAAGAGATCTGTAAGGCCTGCCTTAGGGGCCACTGCTCAAGCACCAGGTTTTGCCTCTCATTGCCAGTCCACAGGAAGCCCTTATTCACCCATGCTGTTGCCTTAAGTTGGAGTCTCCCTGATGCTCCAGAGCTTTCTGGCTGCACTATATAACACCTAAACGCCTACGGGCTCTTTTCTCCTAGGCCAATGATTTTCTACCATGTCATTCTCTTCCTTTATAGAATTCTGAATTGATGATGTGAAAGGAAAAAAAAAAAAGGAGTAGCTAAATCTATGGAATTTTAACATCAGTAAAGTCATCAGGAATTTCCCTCATCTTCCTCCTTTTTGCTTTGCCCTAAACACTTCATAAGTGTGAATGTCCTTTAAGAAACGGATACCAGTGTCTTTCTCCTACAGGGCATTTCCGTGACCAATCCTTTCTATTTGGGAGAAACACCTTCTGAAACCAGCAGCCACTGTAAGGATTTGGAGTCCTTGCATATGTCCCATGCATTCTGAACATCTTTGAGCATTTCCTGTGGCCACTTTCAACTAGTGCTTTCCCTTCTCCTTGGCTAGTAAGAAACTGTGCTTGCTTATGGGATGCTTTGGAGGGTGGGGTGCAGTCTCAGTCTTCAACAGCACTTCCATGTGAAAGCATTAAATGTGCAACCGTGACCAGAACCTTAGGGGCAGGAACGATAAGAGGTTGAAATAAGTGGGGAAAGATCTGATGTGGCTTGTTCTCAAAAACCCTACTTTTCAAATTTCCCATATCAATTTCAGGAAAAGCGCCTACTCTTGGTGACTAGGGGCACCTTAGGGGCTGAAGAGTCCTCTAGCACTTTCTAGCAGGTGTCAAGAACTTTTAAAACCACAAATTCCAGCGCCCAGCCACCTTCACAGTCCCACTCTTAAGGCCAGCGACACAAGAAGCGGAGCCAGACCGCGCTGCTGGGTGCCCAGCGGCGACCGCACGGAGAGGATGCTGTCCTGAGCTCAGCTCTCCCGGAGGCGGCGCACGCTTTAGTGCGCTCTGCCTCGCAGAGGCTTAGCACCGCGCAGCGTAGACTGGAAAACGTCTGTCACCTGGGGCCTCAGCCCGGGCACCAGTTTTAGAGACAGGAGAAGCATCGAGATGGCGGGCTCAGATTTTTACTAGCAAACTCTTGTTGATCCAGAAAAGAGTGCTTAAAAGCACAGCAAAGTGAGTCAGGGAGAGTGCCCTAGAGGATGTCTGTCTAGCAGTCTTCCGAGTTCCAGCAACACCAATGGAGGGTTGAAGGGAGGGAAAGGCCGACACCGATCAGGTTGCTGAGATGAACCCCCTGCTCCTCCCTGGCTTGGCTCATGCGGCCCTGGGCCCTCTCTACACCCAGGTCCCCTCTCTCTCTCTTTCCCTTCCGCTCCCCCGTCCATCGCATCCCCCACCCCCGCCCCCCGCCCTCGCGTGTCGGAGCCTGCATCGCTCCCGTCCTTGGGAACTTCCTAGGAGTCATCGCTCGGAGAAAGGAGGTTGGACGCCGTGTGTGAGTCCCAGCAAATGTCACAGGCCATGCGGTGCCTGGGGAAAAGAGCAAGGAATGTCGAGGGATTCGGGAAAAGAGTAGGGGACAAACTGGAGCCAGAGTTGAACTCTTCTTCATAGAAGGCACTCGAGAGGGTCAGAAAACCTCTGATTCACCGCTGACTTCAAAAATGGCTCTTTTCTGGAATTCTTCATGTGTTGTACTCGAGTCACCACAGCATTCTTTGAAAAAAAAGTCCACTCTTCCCCCATCACCAACTTCTCAGGGTATTGTGGGATGATGCCAAAACCTGATTAATCTATTGTGACATCAGAGATTATTCTGGTCGGCAGCTGGACATTATTACATAGGCAGACAGGAGCTAAACTTAGATTTCTTCACTGGGCTGGGATAGCTCCAAGAGACAAAGGAAAGGGCATGGTGGCTGCTTCTGTCACCCTCACCTGACATGCCTTCCCCTCTAGTGGCTTGCTGTAGGGCCAGAGAGTGTGAGTGCCCACTAGAACCTTCGGCTTCATCTCTTGATTGCTGATGGGGGCAAGAACAACAGAAAGCAGCCTGCACTGAGCTTCGACTTGCATTCTTCTGGAGGTATAACCAGGCTGCCTCCCTTTTTTTGTTTCCTCTTTTAAAAACCCCTTGTGTCTATGATATATGTAGAGTCTTTGTTCAGATGAGGTAGGCAGGGTATCTCTTTCTAAGGCATCCCAGGTGTCTCTTTGTCTGTTAAAACATTGCTAAACACTTGTTCGTGTTGCCCCCAATTTCCTTATCTGTAATTATGTGACCTCTTAGATCACCTGGATTATATTACTTGTCTGCTCAAAAAGTTATGGCAAAACAACCTACTCAAGGTTGTTTTGAGATTACAATTATCCCTCCTGCGTTGGCTCCAAGCTGTCTTTCCAGCCCTATTTCCTTCATTTTCCTAGGCTTCCAGCAAACAGTATCTGAAGGTAATATGCGCTAAACATGCTCTGAGCTTTTTTCTTCCCAATCGGAGATGTTAGATTTTCATGTCTTGCCATGTTCATCTTATTTGATGTCTCCAAAAGTGGTCTCCTACCAGGATGTGACCTCATTATCCTGTAAGCCATATCTATTTTGGACTTCTTTCTATGGCTTCTATAGATTACTTAACATTTCAATAATGTTTTTCAACCTTATCTCTCTATTAGATTGCGAGTTCTTTAAAAGTAGGTAATGTTTTATAGCAGTTCATTTGTTCACTATTTACCTTTCCAGTAGCATTTGAAGTGATTTGCAATAAATACATTGGTGTCAAAAGGTAAAAAAACAGTCAAGGTGAGACAAGAGAATGGAGCAAAGGAATAAGGCGGTTAGAATCAGGTGCAGGGAAGGCTATAGAAAAGCATTACTAAAAACTGGAGAATTATAACAATTGATCTCAAAAGTGAGTTTTGAGCTTCTAAACTGCCACTACAAGGGGTAGACTATGACAAGCTCTACCACACACAAATTCATCATGAAAGCCAGTTTTTCTTAAGCTTATGGTCATCATCATAACCACAATAGGGCTGTCTTCTGTACTACATGTAATAGATATTCAATGAATTCTCAATGTGCTTAAGCATATTAACCTTCTATGAAGATCATTGTCAGGAAGCAAATTCTTTTCCATTGAAAGAACCTCTCTATAAATACTTCTTTTTCTAGCTCTTTGCTGCTGTCTTCCTGGAATCTGCTTATGTCTCACCTGGGGCAACAATTCAGACCGGGCCATCTGTGAAAATTCAGGGTGAGCTGAAAAGCTTCCTGTTTTCCTTCTCTTTTCATTTGTCCAAATGATGAAGGAGTGAACAGTATCTGCATACGTAGTTTGGGAAATCCTAGGTTAGGTCAAGAATGGTGTGTCTTCCATATGGAAATAGAAGTGAGATCATTTGTAACACTCTGTGATTACTCAGGAAGCTTAGGCAATACTCTTACCCATGTGATGGACCAGAAAATGATCCATGACATAGCTCTCTTTTCTCCTACCCTCACTAAAAAGATAAATCATTCATTAATTTTCTTAATACTTTTATTTCTTGTTTTAATAATGCTTCTCACTGTTTCTTTCATTTCGTTATTGTTTCCCACTCCTTCTTTTATTCCCTTATTCTTTCCCTCCTTCTTTTTAAATTTATGTCTTTCCTCCTCTTCCTTGAATTGTCCTGAATATTTAAAGTAGCCTAGAACTCATGCAAAACTCAGTTTGGATTTGAAAAATAGTTGCCAAAAGGAGATTGGTATTTTTTTTTACCTTATTCAATAATATAATTATGGGATTTTTAAAAATGGAAGGGATATCAGAGAGGTTATTGATGAGATGGGGGAGATCTGTCTCTTTGGATTAAGAAAAGTCAATGACACAGCTTAAGCTTGGTAATGATTTAGAAAGGGTGTAATAATGGAGTTTCCCTAGCAGAAGGGTGTTCTTTGGTCTTGAAAGTAAAGTGTATTGCTCTGGATCCTCCAGGACATAAGTCATAAAATCATTCTACTTCTTGGTTTTCATATGCTCATATAAAAGAGAGTGTCACACATTCAGAGGTGGACATTGTTTCTTTTTTTCATATTCTACCTTAATTGTTTATAGCCAAGCATGGTATTTATGTAAGGAGAAGTGGCTAGTGTTCACCTCTGAAAGTGATATTTATTTTGCCTGTTTCCTTTGCATTTTATGTTTATACTCATGCAGATTTGCTGTTGGTCTGAATCATTGATGTGGTTCACCAGACTCCATAGTTCTCCTAAGATCTCTTGGGAACATTTGTGGACCAGAAAGTGGGTGAAGGAGTTTCCTATGACAAATGTGAAAAACAACTTTTTTATTTCATTATATTCCCAGGCTGATGATACCTGCATAATCAGCCCATGGCTGTGAAATGTTCCCAGATCTTTTTGAAATGGAGAGTGAGGAGACTAAATATATTCATGTAAACCTCATGCTTACGTTCATTGCTCTGTGAAGAAACAGTCTTACTCCCAGCCGGTGGGGGTAAAACAAGTTCTTGCTTACTTTACTGTTTTTCTACAACATAACAGGACATGAATAGGGAGAAGGTTGTTCAAGAAGAATATAGGAGTTGAGCTTTCTTAGAATGCTTCAAAAAAAGTTTTGGAAGAAGTCAGAGCTAAAAGATAGTTTCAGTTCTGGATACTCTGCAAGGATATTTACTATGCTGGATATCTTCTAATTTCCCCTTTAGGTCTAATCTCTGTCCTTCCCTATGTGGCTTTATGCCTTGGAAGCAGACCCATAAGGACTGCATCCACAGGCTCCCCTGACCTCCAGCTTCTGGTTGGGTTCACCTAATGTGAGATATTGGCAAGAGATCAGAAAGTAGTAAGACAGTGAAGTTCGGATTTTAATTCACCCACTCTCCAGCTGTTGGCTCACTGTAGATTGGATGCTTTCCTTTATAGAGGGCCACAGTTCCTGTTTGTTAAACTTTTCATCTTGCTGCCTGCCAGGTTCTGGTAACTGTTTCCTCCCTTTGTCCTTGTAGGGGTAGAGGTGATAACAGCTCCTTATTTTTGCTAGCCTGGGATACACCACTATTGCAAAAGTTATGGTTTGGCTGTCCTAGACCCAGTTTATACCCATTGTCCTGAAATAATTTATTAATAAAGCTTCCTTTCACCCTCAAAAGTGGCACCATTCCTAAAACAACAACTCAAAGTACTGTGAAAAAAAAGTGGCACAGTTTCAACAATAAATTATATGATTAGTCTTGATTTTCCAGCTTATGTCCTTTGTAAAGAGTCTCCTTAGTAAACTTTCCCACAATTACCCAGTTTGAGCATGCTCCTTGTTTCCTGTGGGTCCCTGACTGATGCAGTCATTCACAGGAGTCAGTAGGATGTCGTCACATGCAGCCATCAGGTAACATTCCTTTCCTAATCTTTTATGTCTGCCTTGTGGCATCATACCAGTTCTATAACTCTTGCGCAGGAAACCGTGGCTCTTAATGTTTCATTAAATTCTGTTAGAAAAAAAGCTTCTAGCTGTGAAAGATGAGTTATAAAAAATTCTGCCATTTTCTTTGTTTTCCTCTCTTCCTAGTAATATTGCCAACCAGGATTTGCAAGCAATCTATTCACCTACTGGACTCTATTGTGTAATTTGCTTCATAGTTTAGACACATTGTTTATGTATAAAAAGATCTTTTACACAGTAACCATTATGTGAGTCAAGGGGTAGCCCTCAGCTTATTTCTCATCTGGAGTGTTTGAGGCCCTGCAGGTGTCTCCTCTTTTGTGAGTCCCACTCTTCTCAGTAATAATCTCTGGGTTAAGCAATCACCCCAAGTGTATTTCCTCTCTTAAACAAAGCAAGTCCCTAATAATCATTTTGTTTGTCTCATCGAGGTCTAATTTCTTCCCATACAGCCATTCGGCGCTTCTGAGAAAAAGCTGCCTGACAATTCCAGACACATGTGGGGGTGGAGGGAGGAAGAAACAGAAAAGGAGACTCTAGAAAGTTCAGAAGAGGATAAATGGATAGCAAAGAATTGGGATCTATGAGTTTGGCCTGAGGACTGTCTTCATGTGGGTATATCACCTAGAAAAGATTTTCAGAGATTAGAGCAGGGGGTTAGCAAACTGCAGCCTGTAGGCTAAATTCTATTATTTTGTTTGTTTGTGTTTTTGAGACAGATCTTGCTCTGTTGCCCAGGCTGGAGTGCAGTGGCACAATCTCAGTTCACTGCAGCCTCTGTCTTTCAGGTTCAAGAGATTCTTGTGCCTTAACCTCCTGAGCACCTGGGATTACAGGTCCACGCCACCATGCTGGGTTAATTTTTGTAATTTTAGTAGAGATGGGGTTTCACCATATTGGCCAGGCTGGTCTTGAACTCCTGGCCTCAAGTGATTGTCCTGCCTCAGCCTCCCAAAGTGCTGGGATTACAGGCGTGAGCCACCGCGCCCAGCATATGTAGGCTAAATTCTGCTTACCTATCTGCTTTTGTAAATAATGTTTTATTGAAATACATCCAAACCCACCCTTCTTTTATTACAGTATTGTCTTTGGCTGCTTTTGTGCTGCAAGGACAGAGTTAAGCAGTTGTGACAGAAACCATCTGGCCTGCAAAGCCTAAAATATTTATTATTTCATCTTTCACAGAAAAAGTTTACAGATCTCTGCTCTAGGAAATTATACCACTCAGCCTTATGTTAGGTTTGGTTTTGACTCTCTTGTAGTGTTTACAAGACTTTTACCAAAAAAGTTTATCAACAGTATGTAAGGGTCCCACAGTGTGGCCCCAAACCTGCAATTTCTCCAATATAGTCATTCAGTCAAACAGAATTCCGCCTCCCATTTTGTTCTGACTTATAGCTCTTGTTCCTCAACATTTGTAGTATGAACTCATAACTCATATCGAGTACCTCCTAAGAATATTAATTATACTCCTAAGTTCCCAAGTCTTTCCTCATGTGCTCCTAACAGTTCTAAAGGCTCAAATCCCCTTTAAAGAACAGTTATTCCAAAAATGCATTTGAAAAGAAGATAAGCATTTAAAACAAAGATATTTAATAAATATTTCCTACTTTGCGATTTTACAAAACCTGGAAAGAAACTCAATGACTTCTTACCTCAGAGAGTATAGGCTACTCTCACTGGTTGGAAAGAAGAGATTTATAAAACTGTAGTGTGGGTGTTATTCCTATTAAAAGGATGTGCTAATTTATAGCTCCATTGTTGTTTAATTCAACGAAGAATGCCTGCTTTCCCCCAAACCCCCAAACTTCTCTGATACAATGAATTGCATTACCTTTTCCATGTAATTTTGTATTTTTGTAGTTAGAGCTTTTTTGTTGGTTACTCTTCTTGAAAGGATTTCTTATAGAGAACAATCGTTTTGTAATGATCTTGATAATTTCCAATCCATGCATTTGAATTCCTATTATGATGTTTATATCTGCATTTGTATCTGTGTTTAGGACCTAGCACATTGCCTACACTCATTATATCTTAATGTAAGTCAATTATATTTAATATTTATTGAACAACTATTAGTTGCAGTGGAATAAATCTGAAGATTCAGATAATGTCCTATAATATTTTGTTTTATAAATAAATGATTTTAAAAGAGCCATGAGAATTAATAATTAAAACAATATAGTAGGTTAGTGAGTAGTCAATTAGTACAAAGATTAGGAGATGAGAGCATTTCATGCTGACTTTGACCCAGGGCAATGTGCTTACACGGTCTGTTTTGTTTGTATTCCTCATTGGCATGATTTAAAGAGGAGTTAGAATAAACAAAAGCCTTTGAGCATTTGGGGAGAGAACCAATTTTATATTTTATGAGTTAAAATGCAAAACACTGAGCATAGTGTTTTGCTTTTTATTTTCAGATAGACAGAACTGCCTACCACTAGGTGTCTCAGTGGAAGTGTGCAGCATCGTGTACACCTGAGAAACAGTGTTCCTGAGCAATTATGTAATGAGCAGCCTTGGGCATTTGTATCTTCCTTTGCAAAGGGTTTGGAGTGACAATCTTCACGAGTCATTATTTTTCCGTTGCAGAGTGAGGCTAGGTGACTTATTCTGCTCAGGCTGCTATAGCAAAATACCATAAATGGGGTGTCTTAAACAACAGATATTTATTTCTTACAGTTCTGAATGCTGGAAGTCCAAGGTCAAGGCAGACTCCACTTAGTCCTGGTGAAGGCTCTCTTCCTGGCTTGCAGATGGCCTTAGTTTTGCTTTATCCTCACATGATGGAGAGAGAGATCATCTCTCTGGTGTCTCTTCTTAATTTCATCATGAAGGCTTCACTCTTAGGACCTAATTACTTCCCAAAGGCCCCACCTCCAAATACGTTCACATAAGAGATTAGGGCTTCAACATTTGAATTTTGGTGGAACATAAACATTCAGTCCATAACATTCATATCTATCTGACTTGATGAGGGAAATAATTGCCTTAACTGAACCCTAGGGACCAGACCCTGGAGGCCAGGAAAATGGTCTCCATCATAGATAGAAAATACATATTTATTGATGGCTGATTAAAACATGAGCTAGATAACATCATTTGATGTATGGTTAAATTATCTTTATTTTTTTAGGCAATGGAAACTATTTTAAAGATACAGAAAATTGTAGCATTATAAAACGTCCACATCCCCTTTAATAAACTCCAACAGTTTTAACATTTGTTTTTAACAGAGTCTCACTCTCTCACACAGGCTGGAGTGCAGTGGTACAATCATAGCTTACTGCAACCTCAAACTCCTGGATTCAAGGGATCTTCCTGCCTAACCTCCTGAGTAGCTAGGATTACAGGCACAGAATACCATTGCAAGCTAATTTTTAAAAAAAAATATTTTGTAGTGGTAGAGTCTCACTATATTGCCCAGGCTGGTCTAGAGCTCCTGGCTTCAAGTGATCCACCCACTTTGACCCTCCAAAGTGTTGGGATTACAGGTGTGAACAATTATGGCCAGGCTGCTTCACATTTTTTTTTTATAGAAAATATAACATTACAGATGCAATGGACCATGGATTAGCTAATCATATTAAATCAATGTTTAATTTTCTGATTTTGGTCATTGAATCATTGTTATCATTTAGAGATAAAGTATTTTTTTTTTTGGTCTGTGTGGATAGAGACAGAGAGAGAGAGAGAGAGGGAGGAAAGAAAGAGGGAAGAGAGAGAGATGAAAAATATATTAAAACATAGGTAAAGGATGGATGAAAGTTATTTGTTCTTGTCTTTTAACTATTTTTCAAGCTTGAAATTATATGAAAATGACAACCCTACAAAAGAGTTACAGAACAGTTGAAGGCTCTGTGTATCATTGCATAATCCTATTATTACTACTCCTTTCCAAAGTTAATTGCTACTCTGAATTTGGTGTTTATCAGTACCATGTATGTCTCTGTAATTTTATTTTTAGAAATATGTGCTTGAAAACAATATGGTTTAAAAAAGTTTATATAAGTGCTATCCTTTATTCTTCCAGAGATATTATATACATATGTATACATGTATGCATATACATACATAGGTTTACATATCCAGAAAATTTTATACATATCTATTTACTTACTATTTTCACAAAAATGATAACATTGTTACATACTATTGAGTTCTTTTTTCTTCAAATAGTATCTTAGATACTGCTCCATATTATTTTATCAAGAGCTTCTTAAGAATTTTTAGCGATTTATAGTTTCCTTTGTTTAAAATATATCAAAATTTAACTTTCTTGTTTTTATAAAATTATTTTTAATCTTTGCTATTCTAAATGATGCTTCAGTGAATAACCTTGTTCACTCATCATTTAGTACATTTTATCCAAGTGTGAATTATCTGTAACATAAATTCTTACAAGTAAAATTTCTAGGTTAAAAGGTATGTTCATTTTTAACTTGGATAGATATTATCTATCTACCTATCATCTGACTATATAATATCTATTTATAGAAATACCAGTAAAATTGTCTAATATCATGAAAATGTCAGTTCCCTGTCAACATAAGATGTTATCAAACTTACTGGTTTTGCCAAACTGATGAGTAAAACTTATGTGTCAGTGTTGTTGTAATTTGACTTTATTTTGTTATGAGTCAAGTTGACTTTTTTGTGGCAGTTACTTTAGAGTTTATAGTAAATATCTTTAGTTTATATATGCATAAGGACAACTTGTATTTCTTTTTATGTGAACTGTCTGCTTAAATGCTTTGCTGGATGTTCTAAAGCAAGCTTGTTCAACCTGCAGCCTGCAAGCCGCATGCTGCCCAGGATGGCTTTGAATGCAGCCCAACACAAATTCATAAGATTTCTCAAAACATTATGAGATTTTTTTTTGCAATTTTTGTTTTATCTCATCAGCTATCATTAGTGTTAGTGTATTTTATATGTGGCCCAAGACAATTTTTCTTCCTCCAATGTGGCCCAGGGAAGCCAAAAGATTGGACACCCCTGTTCTAAAGGGTTGTTGGAAATTTCCTTACTAATTTGAAGGGGATATTTTTAAATTAGGAAAATTATCCCTTTGTTAGCAAATGAATTGCAAATATTACCTATATGTTTGTGATTTGTTTTTGACTTTGCTTACAGTGGTTTCTGCTATGAAGATTTTTTTTTAAATCTAATTAAATTCTTAAGTACTTTTCCCATGGATTCTTTTGTGTCATAGTTGGAAAGGCCTTACCTATTTGTATTTACAACAAGGAAACCATTTTTGTTCACAGTAGTGAACATTATTTTAATTATTACATTTAAATCTTTGATCTCCCATTAACTCTGGGCTAAAATATAAGACAGGCATTTACCTTTTATAAAACAAATTTTTATTTGAATATTTTTCTTGAATAATTTATTTTCCCCCATTGATTTCAACAGGTGCCTTATCATATATGTCTATAGCTATATAGGTATGCCTGGGTCAATATGAAGCTATTTTAATTATCGTAGTTTGTATTAACATTTCTTCCTGATAATTTTATTTATTCTGAAATCTAGTTTGTCTAATGCTAATAAACACATGTCTGCTATTGATTAATGATAGCATGGTATATCTTTATCCACACATTGTCTTTAACCTATTTATGTCTTACATTTAAAGTTAGTGTTTTGTAGGGCTTTCTAAAAATTTTATTTTATTATTAATATTATTATTTTGTGAGACAGAGTCTTACTGTGCCGCCCAGGCTGGAATGCAGTGGTGCAATTAATCTTGGCTCACTGCAACCTCCACTTCCCAGGTTCAAGCAATTCTCCCTGCCTCAGCATCCTGAGTAGCTGGGATCACAGGCACCTGCCACTATGCCCAGCTACTTTTTGTATTTTTTAGTAGAGGCAGGGTTTCGCCATGTTGGCCAGGCTTGTCTTGAACTCTTGACCTCTGGTGATCCGCCCACCTTGGCCTCCCAAAGTGCTGGGACTACAGGTGAGAGCTACCATGATTTTCTGTGGAGCTTTTTAAAAATACAATCTGAAAGCCTTTTACTTTTAATTGAAGTATTCAGACCATTTATATTTAATATGATTGTTGATAAATTGGGTTTAAATCTATCATCTTGCTATTAGATTTTTCCCCATCTTTTCTTTGTTTCCTTTTTTTCTCTTCCATTTAAAAAATTAATTCAGTCGTTTTTAAAATTCCACTTAATTCCTTTATTTGCTTATTAGTTTTAGGTCTGTTTTTGTGTGGCTGCTTTAGAGTTAACAGTAAGCACATATCTTTATATTGTCACAGTCCACCTTCAAGTAATATTATATCACTTTGTGTGTAGCTTAAATATGTTACAAACAAGTACATCTCTTTCTTCTTTCTTGGCCTCTGTGTAATTGCTGTCATATTTTTTATTTCTACAACTTTTATAAACTACATTATTATTTTGTTTGAATAGTCAATTATCTTCTAAAGAGATTTTTTAAATTAGAAAAGTTTACCTTGTATATTTACCCCTGTAGTTACGAATTTTATGTCCTGAATTCCTTTGTGTAAATCTATATATTTATCTGGTAATCATTTTTCTTTTGCTGGAGGGACTTTCTTTAATATTTGTTTGTAGTGCAGGTATGTTGGGAATGAATTCTTTATTTATTTTATTTATTTATTTATTTATTTTTATTTTTTATTTTTTATTTTATTATACTTTAAGTTTTAGGGTACATGTGCACATTGTGCAGGTTAGTTACATATGAATACGTGTGCCATGCTGGTGCGCTGCACCCACTAACTCGTCATCTAGCATTAGGTATATCTCCCAATGCTATCCCTCCCCTCTCCCCCCTCCCCACCACAGTCCCCAGAGTGTGATATTCCCCTTCCTGTGTCCATGTGATCTCATTGTTCAATTCCCACCTATGAGTGAGAATATGTGGTGTTTGGTTTTTTGTTCTTGCGATAGTTTACTGAGAATGATGATTTCCAGTTTCATCCACGTCCCTACAAAGGACATGAACTCATCATTTTTTATGGCTGCATAGTATTCCATGGTGTATATGTGCCACATTTTCTTAATCCAGTCTATCATTGTTGGACATTTGGGTTGGTTCCAAGTCTTTGCTATTGTGAATAGTGCCTCAATAAACATACGTGTGCATGTGTCTTTATAGCAGCATGATTTATAGCCATTTGGGTATATACCCAGTAATGGGATGGCTGGGTCAAATGGTATTTCTAGCTCTAGATCCCTGAGGAATCGCCACACTGACTTCCACAATGGTTGAACTAATTTACAGTCCCACCAACAGTGTCAAAGTGTTCCTATTTCTCCACATCCTCTCCAGCACCTGTTGTTTCCTGACTTTTGAATGATTGCCATTCTAACTGGTGTGAGATGATATCTCATAGTGGTTTTGATTTGCATTTCTCTGATGGCCAGTGATGATGAGCATTTTTTCATGTGTTTTTTGGCTGCATAAATGTCTTCTTTTGAGAAGTGTCTGTTCATGTCCTTCGCCCACTTTTTGATGGGGTTGTTTGTTTTTTTCTTGTAAATTTGTTTGAGTTCATTGTAGATTCTGGATACTAGCCCTTTGTCAGATGAGTAGGTTGCGAAAATTTTCTCCCATTTTGTAGGTTGCCTGTTCACTCTGATGGTAGTTTCTTTTGCTGTGCAGAAGCTCTTTAGTTTAATGAGATCCCATTTGTCAATTTTGGCTTTTGTTGCCATTGCTTTTGGTGTTTTGGACATGAAGTCCTTGCCCACGCCTATGTCCTGAATGGTAATGCCTAGGTTTTCTTCTAGGGTTTTTATGGTTTTAGGTCTAACGTTTAAATCTTTAATCCATCTTGAATTGATTTTTGTATAAGGTGTAAGGAAGGGATCCAGTTTCAGCTTTCTCCATATGGCTAGCCAGTTTTCCCAGCACCATTTATTAAATAGGGAATCCTTTCCCCATTGCTTGTTTTTCTCAGCTTTGTCAAAGATCAGATAGTTGTAGGTAAGTGGCGTTATTTCTGAGGGCTCTGTTCTGTTCCATTGATCTATATCTCTGTTTTGGTACCAGTACCATGCTGTTTTGGTTACTGTAGCCTTGTAGTATAGTTTAAAGTCAGGTAGTGTGATGCCTCCAGCTTTGTTCTTTTGGCTTAGGATTGACTTGGCGATGCGGGCTCTTTTTTGGTTCCATATGAACTTTAAAGTAGTTTTTTCCAATTCTGTGAAGAAAGTCATTGGTAGCTTGATGGGGATGGCATTGAATCTGTAAATTACCTTGGGCAGTATGGCCATTTTCACGATATTGATTCTTCCTACCCATGAGCATGGAATGTTCTTCCATTTGTTTGTATCCTCTTTTATTTCCTTGAGCAGTGGTTTGTAGTTCTCCTTGAAGAGGTCCTTCACATCCCTTGTAAGTTGGATTCCTAGGTATTTTATTCTCTTTGAAGCAATTGTGAATGGGAGTTCACTCATGATTTGGCTCTCTGTTTGTCTGTTGTTGGTGTATAGGAATGCTTCTGATTTTTGTATATTGATTTTGTATCCTGAGACTTTGCTGAAGTTGCTTATCAGCTTAAGGAGATTTTGGGCTGAGACGATGGGGTTTTCTAGATAAACAATCATGTCATCTGCAAACAGGGACAATTTGACTTCCTCTTTTCCTAATTGAATACCCTTTATTTCCTTCTCCTGCCTGATTGCCCTGGCCAGAACTTCCAACACTATGTTGAATAGGAGCGGTGAGAGAGGGCATCCCTGTCAAACTAAGCTTCATAAGTGAAGAAGGGAATGAATTCTTTTACTCTTTGTATGTCTGAAAAAGTCTTTTTCTTTGCCTTCAATTTTCAAATATATTTTGCTGTGTATAGAAGGTTGTTCCTTTCAATACTTCAAAGATCTTGTTCTACTGTTTAATGGTTTGTATTATTTCCAAAAAGGAATCTACTGACATCTTATGACCCAGGGTTAACATATGTTTTATTTCCTCCTCTGGCTGCTTTTAAGATTATTTTCTGCACTTTGGGCGGCCGAGGCGGGTGGATGACGAGGTCAGGAGATCGAGACCATCCTGACTAACACGGTGAAACCCCGTCTCTACTAAAAATACAAAAAATTAGCTGGGTGTGGTGGCGGGCGCCTGTAGTCCCAGCTACAGGAGGCTGAGGCAGGAGTCCCAGCTGCAGGAGGCTGAGGCAGGAGAATGGCGTGAACCCGGGAGGCAGAGCTTGCAGTGAGCCAAGATCGTGCCACTGCACTCCAGCCTGGGCGACAGAGTGAGAGTCTATCTCAAAAAAAAAAAAAAAAAAAAAAAAAAGATTATTTTCTTCATCACTTTTAAATTTTCTAAACAATGTGATTTTGTGTCATTTTTGTCATGTTTCCTGTGCTTGGGTTATATTGAACTTGAATCTGTGAGTTTACAGCTTTCATGAGATTTGGAAAATTTTTGCCCATTATTTCTTCAAATATTTTTTCTGTCCTCTCTTCTTTGGGAACAGCAGTTACATATAAATTTGACCGCTTGAAGTTGTAGCACAGCTCACTGGTTCCCTATGCATTTTTTTTTTCAGTATTTCTCTCTGTGTTTTAATTTGGTTTTCTTCTATGCTATATCCTCAAGTTCACCAATTTTTCTCCTGCAGATTCTAATACACTATTAATGTCATCAAGTATATTGTAAATTTCAGATGTTACATTTTTTATTTCTATAAGTATGATTTGGGATAGTTTTTGTATCTTCTATATTTCTATTTAACAAGCTCAATCTTTTCTCTGTCTTAGTAAACATATGGAATACAGTTAAATTGACTATTTATTACAATGTCCTTTCTACTAATTTCACCATTGCTCTCATTTCTGAATTCACTTCTAGGGATTGATTTTTCTCCTCATTGTGGGTGGTAGTTTTCTTCTTTCTTGCATTCCTGATACTTTTGTATTGGATGTAAGATATTGTGGATTTTACCTTGTTAGGAGTTGGATATTTTTGTATTGATATTCTTGTGATTGATACGAAATATTTTATTTTTTTGTGTTGATAGTCTTGTGACTGATAAAAAAATATTTTATTTTTCCCCTGCTGGAGCTAGGGAGGCTGGACAGCTTGGGCCCAAAATATTTTATTTTGTATCAATATTTGTTTGGGTACGTAATTAAGTTGATAGGACCATTTTCTTCTTTTGAGACTTGAATTTAAGCTTTATTAGGCAGAAGCTGAGCAGTCTAGGGCTAAATTTTTCCCAGGACAAAGGCAACAATTTTATGAGTACCTTACCTGATGATTCATGAATCACTTCCACTTTGGTCACATATTAGTCCTGGTCCTATGTTAACACTGCTGATTGTCCCCGCTGCTTCTTTTGGCTGATTCTTTTCCTGGCATCTGGTAGTATCCTCACATGCATGCACTGATTAGTACTCAGGTGAAGGCTTCAGGGAGACTAGCATAGTATCATATAAAGAGCAGGCTTTAGAGTTATACAACTTGCATTCTAATTCCAGCTCTGCCAGTTACTAGCTATGTGATTTTGATCAATTTACAATAGTTCCCTCTTATCCCCATTTTTCTTTCTGTGATTTCAGTTGCCCATAGTCCAAACATATTAAATAGAAAATTTCAGAAATAAATAATTGATAAGTTTTAAATTGCATGCCAATTTGAGTAACGTGACAAAATCTCCATGGTCCTGTCTCCTCCTGCCTGAGAAGTGAATTACCCCTTTGTCCACCGTACCCACACTATATATAGGTCAAAGATCACAGATGAAGAAGCAAGCACCCATCTTTGCTGTTGTCCAGTCTCCTTGAGTGACATCTCTAGATGCAGGAGTGAACCAGATGAATAGGGCTTGAAGTGAACTCCCAGCAAACTGCAGCAGCCCTACAGAAGAGGGACCTGACCATTGAAAGGAAAACAAAAACAAGAGCATCAACAGAACGAATCTCCACAAAAACCTCACCCAAGCGTCAGCAGCCTCAAAGATCAAAACTAGACAAACTCATGAAAATGAGAAAGAATCAACAACAACAACAAAATCCCTGAAAACCCACAAAACCAAAGTGCCTCTTCTCCTCCAAATGTTTGTAACACCTCTCCAGCAAAGGTGCAGAACTGAATGGAGGATGAGAAGTGGACTTCAGAAGGTGGGTAATAACAGACTCTGCTGAGCTAAAGGAGCATGTTCTAACCCAATGCAAAGAAGCTAAGAACCTTGTTAAAAGGTTACAGGAGCCACTAACTAGAATAACCAGTTTAGAAAGGAACATAACTGACCTGATGGAGCTGAAAAACACAGCACGAGAACTTTGTGAAGCATATACAAGTATCAATAGCTGAACTGATCAAGCAGAAGAAAGGATATCAGAGTTTGAAGACCATCTTGCTGAAGTGAGGCATGCAGATAAGATTAGAGAAAAAGAATAAAAGGAACAAACAAAACCTCCGAGAAATATGGGACTAAGTAAAATGAGCAAACCTACGATTGATTGGAGTACCTGAAAGAGACAGGGAGAATATAACCAATTTGGAAAACACATTCAGGATATTATTCAGGAGAACGTCCCCAACCTAGCAAGACAGGCCAACGTTGAAATTCAGGAAATATAGAAAACATCACTAAGATACTCCACGTGAAGATCAACCACAAGACACATAATCATCAGGTTCTCCAAGGCTGAAATGAAGGAAAAAATCTCAAGGGCAGCCAGAGAGAAAGGCCAGGTCACCTATAAAGGGAAAAACATCAGACTAATAGCAGATCTCTCAGCAGAAACCCTACAAGCCAGAAGAGAGTGGGGACCAATATTCAACATTCTTAATGAAAATAATTTTAAACCCAAAATTTCATATCTAGCCAAACTAAGCTTCTAAGCAATGGAGAAATAAAATCCTTTCAGAGGAGAAAATGCTGAGGGATTTCATCACCATCAGGCCTGCCTTGTGAGAGCTCCTGAAGGAAGCACTAAATTTGGAAAGGAAAAACTGGTACAAGCTACTGCAAAAACACACCAAAATATAAAGACCAATGACATATAAAGAAATTGCATCGGGCTCGGCATGATGGCTCACGCCTGTAATCCCAGCACTTTGGGAGACCAAGGCAGGTGGATCACGAGGTCAGGAGATTGAGACCATCCTGGCTAACATGGTGAAGCCCCATCTCTACTAAAAATACGAAAAATTAGTCAGATGTGGTTGCATGTGTCTGTAGTCCCAGCTTCTCAGGAGGCTGAGGCAGGAGAATCGCTTGAACCTGGGAGACAGAGGCTGCAGTGAGCTGAGATCACACCACTGCATTCCAGCCTGGGTGACAGAGCGAGACTCTGTCTCAAAAAAAAAGAAAAGAAAAAAGAAAAAAAGAGACATTGCATCAACTAGTGTGCAGAATAACCAGATAGCATCATGAAGACAGGATAAAATTCACACATAACAATATTAAACTTAAGTGCAAATGGCCTAATGTCTCAATTAAAAGACACAGACTGGCAAATTGGATAAAGACTCAAGACCCATCGGTGTGCTGTATTCAGGATTCAGGAGACCCATCTGATGTGCAAAGACACATATAGGCTCAAAATAAAGGGATAGAGAACAATTTACCAAGCAAATGGAAAGCCAAAAAAAAAAGCAAGAGTTGCAATCCTAGTATCTGACAAAACCGACTTTTAACCAACAAAGATCAAAAAAGACAAAGAAGGGCATTACATAATGGTAAAGAGATCAATTCAACAAGAAGAGCTAACTATCCTAAATATATATGCATCCAATACAGGAGCACACAGATTCATAAAACAAGTTCTTGGAGACCTACAAAGAGACTTAGACTCCCACACAATAATAGTGGGAGACTTTAACACCCCCACTGTCAATATTAGACAGATCATCGAGACAGAAAATTTACCAGGATATTCAGGACCTGAACTCAGCTCTGGATCCAGTGGACCTAGTAGACATCTACAGAACTCTCCACCACAAATCAACAGAATATACATTCTTCTCAGTGCCACATGGCACTTATTCTAAAATTGACCATACAATTGGAAGTAAAATACTCCTCAGCAAATGCAAAATAACCGAAATCATAACAAACAGTCTCTCAGACCACAGTACAATCAAATTAGAACTCAGGATTAAGAAACTCACTCAAAACCACACAACTACATGCAAATTGAACAGCCTGCTCCTGAATGACTGCAGCGTTAAATAATGAAATTAAGGCAGACAAGAAGAGGTTTTTGAAACCAATGAGAACAAAGAGACAATGTACCAGAATCTCTGGGACACAGCTAAGGCAGTGTTAAGAGGGAAATTTATAGCTCTAAATGCCCACATCAGAAAGGTAGAAAGGTCGCAAATCAACACCCTGACATCACAATTAAAAGAACTAGAAAAGCAAGAGTAAACAAATCCAAAAGCTAGTAGAAGACAAGAAATAACTAAGATCAGAGCAGAACTGAAGGAGATAGAGACATGAAAAACTCTTCCAGAAAAATCAATGAATCCAGAAGCTGGTTTTTGAAAACATTAATGAAATAGATACACCACTATCTACACTAATAAAGAAGAAAATAGGGAAGAATCAAATAGACACAATGAAAAAACGATATAGGGTATATCACCACTAACCCCACAAAAATACAAACTACCATCAGAGAATACTATAAACACCTCTATGCAAATAAACTAGAAATTCTAGAAGAAATGGATAAATTCCTGGACACATACACCCTCCCAAAACTAAACCAGGAAGAAGTCATATCCCTGAATAAACCAATAACAAGGTCTGAAATTACAAACAGCCTTCCAACCAAAAAAAAGCCCAGGACCAGGCGGAGTCACAGCCAAATTCTACCAGAGGTAAAAGAGTAACCGGTACCATTCCTTCTGAAACTATTTCAAATAACTAAAAGGGAGGGACTCCTCCCTGATTCATTTTATGAGACCAGCACCATCCTGATACCAAAACCTGGCAGAGACACAACCAAAAAAAGAAAACTTCAGGCCAATATCCCTGATGAACATCAATGCGAAAATCCTCAATAAAATACTGGCAAACCGAATTCAGCAGCACATTAGAAAGCTTATCCACCATGATCAAGTGGGCTTCATCCCCTGGATACAAGGCTGGTTCAACATACACAAATCAATAAACATAATTCATCACACAAATAGAACCAATGACAAAAACCACATGATTCTCTCAATAGACGCAGAAAATGCCTTTGATAATATTTGACATCCCCATGTTAAAAACTCTCAATGAACTAGGTATTGATAGAACGTATCTTAAAATAATAAGAGTTATTCATGACAAATACATAGCCAATATCATACTGAAGGGCCAAAAGCTGGAAGCATTCCCTTTGAAAGCCAGCATAAGACAAAGATGTCCTCTCTCACCACTCCTATTCAACATAGTACTGGAAGTTCTGGCCAGGGCAATCAGACAAGAGAAAGAAAAAAGCGTATTAAAATAGGAAGAGAGGAAGTCAAATTGTCTCTGTTTGCAGATGGACACGATTCTATATTTAGAAATCATCATTCTCAGTAAACTATCACAAGAACAAAAAACCAAACACTGCATATTCTCACTCATCGGTGGGAATTGAACAATGAGATCACATGGACACAGGAAGGGGAATATCACACTCTGGGGACTGTGGTGGGGTGGGGGCAGGGGGGAGGGATAGCATTGGGAGATATACCTAATGCTAGATGACGAGTTAGTGGGTGCAGCGCACCAGCATGGCACATGTATACATATGTAACTAACCTGCACAATGTGCACATGTACCCTAAAACTTAAAGTAAAAAAAAAAAAAAAGTCTAAGAGCAGAAAGCCCCGGAAGCTCTTATTTGTTGAGGAAAGTCAGTATATCATTCCTTAAATGGAAAAATGAGGAAGAAATGCACTCTATCAAATATAAATGATTTTTTTTTTTTTTTTTTGAGACGGAATCTCGCTCTGTCCCCCAGGCTGGAGTGCAATCTCGGCTCACTGCAAGCTCCGCCTCCCAGGTTCACGCCATTCTCCTGCCTCAGCCTCCCGAGTAGCTGGGATTACAGGTGCCTGCCACCACGCCTGGCTAATTTTTTGTATTTTTAGTAGAGACGGTGTTTCATCGTGTTAGCCAGGATGACCTCGATTTCCCGACCTCGTGATCCGCCCGCCTCGGCCTCCCAAAGTGTTGGGATTACAGGCGTGAGCCACCGCGCCCGGCCATAAATGATTCTTATACATTCAGAAAGGTGAGGGCAACACAAGGAATTTTGCAACATGTTCAGGAAGTTCAGATGCTGGGATCCTTGCTGAATGAGTGAAGTGAAGTCATGAAGTCTTGTCCAGTTGGGCAATCCTATGAAACTTCTTAATTCTTCTCTCCCTCACATTGACCTGTTTGCTCTGCCACCACCCAAACTCAGCTCCATTCCTGACAATGTTGGCAAAAGTTTCATTTTTCCATGTTCGGGGGGTTTAAAAAAATAACATACTCAAAAAATGTTTAGATAAAAATTCACTCTAATCCAGAGGGATTTACCCAGTTCTGATTCACATTCTGTTAACTCTAGGGAAAAGCCTTCTCCCATGGTGATAGAGAACTCATAGGAAGAATTTTTTTAATTAGATAGAATATGATTCAGGACCAGGGAAATCCCAGAAGCTAGAATCAAAAGTTCTGAGAAGACCTAGAGAGGATTCAGTCTCAGATAGCAAGCACCAGGTTGAATAAATAATCAGGGTAATGTGAAGTATGTTGAAGCAATAGATGAGACCCTAGTAATGTACTGATATAACCAATTCCCTGCCCACCCTGCAGTTTAATGGAATTGTGAATTTCTGCTTCACAGATGACTCTTTCTCAGTGGACGAAACATTCTGTGTGATGCACACCAGCACAACAACAGAAAGTACTGAACAACTTTGAGGATACAGGGATGAGCACCAGAAAGATGGGGCAGGTTCAGCTTCATAATCTTGGCAAGGAGTCATCAGCAGCAAGATTTAGGTGTTGGCTAAAAGAGAAAAACAGGAATTCCAGTTATCCTGTCTGGATTAGCACTCCTGATGAGCTCAGTGGGTGTTCAATTTTGTAATTCTGTGTGATTTCCAAAAGTTAAATCAGGCTTATTGTTACTGATGTTTTGGTGACATGTGATACACAGTTACATTCCTCCTTCACTGCTTGGTTAAAAGCTTATGGAGTGAAAAGTTGAAAACAAGAAGTATTGGTGAAGCCAAGAAGTATTCACACTGTTTCCCACTCTCTCCTAATTTGGCTTATCTCCAATGTAAAGATCACTTCCTGCTCACTCTGTAACATGTAGTTGTTGTCAATAATGAGAGCTAATTAGAGCCCCAAAATTTAGTTCTGTGGGACTTAAAAGGGACTTATTCATGAGGTGCATATGGTTCTCCTGTGTACCTCCCATATAATTCACAGTGAGGTATTCTGTGGCCTAAATTAACACATAGTTAACTAATTAGAGTTCTGTCAAAAGCAGAGTCTCCTTAATGCAGATCTGTTGAGATGTGGTTAAGAACAAATGTTTCAGAGTTCCCCTGCCTGGAGTTTGATGCTCCTCAGCACCCTCAGGTGATCCTTGTCATTTGGAGTGCCTTCGAATTAAGTCAAACCATGTCAGACATGGAGAACAATAAGCCAAGTCATGGGACTACACATCTTCATTCAGGTCATGGACCTACTTCTCTCTAGTCTTAGGCTTGAATTTTTGTCTTCTACTTCCCATAGTTCTTAACCCTAAGCCTCACACTATAAACATCTTGGATCTGCTTCTTTTACCATTTCATTTGAGGACTGAAATTTGTATCCTCGAACAAATGGATGATTATTACATGACATAATTTCATAACCGTTTGAATGTCTTCCAACAGCCCTGGAGTTCTGATGTTCTACCTATCTCTGATATTCTACTTAAAGGGGCTAGAAACTTGCCTACTGCCAGGGACGCCCCTATTTAGAGTCTGCTGTGTGGTGCTCAGCAAGCCATAAGTGGTGGTGCTGCTTACTAGATCCTAGACCACTGACCAGGATCTTATTCCATTATTAAAGAATTTCATGAAGCATCTCAGCTAACTCCTTTGCTATTTTCTACTCAATGGAATCTGTTGCTTTGCTTTACCCCTAGATCAGAAGTTCTGGAGTGACACTTGTGAGCAGCATTCATGAGTTGCCTCCACAGTCGGTGAGATGGGTCCGCTCAAGTACTGCATATAGAGACACAAAACTCTGCAGACTCAGCTGCCTCTTGTTTTGATAGCAAGCGACAGTAAGTTGAGAATGTGGATCTTGCTATATTGTTTGCATTGTTTTGGATGAGATAGAGTGAGTACAACTGATTTCTTTCCCAGTATAATCCAGTTTAGGAACACCTATATGGTATATATTAAGGAAATAGGTTTTTCTATGATAAGCTTCAATTATATTAGAGTCCACTTGTCTATATGATTCCATACTCTAATACTTAGCTTCATTTGCCTTCATTGCCTTTGGAGTGGTCAGTGTTAAAATTCTTATCTTCCTGCTTTATTCAGAATAAAAAATTTACTCTTCTTGATAAGAGTATATGTGGAAGAGGGAAACAAGACCGTATAAGGAGATATATAAAGGTACCTATAGAATTATCAATAGGAAGCCTAAAGCCCAAAGTAAATTTAGACGTGCATTAAATTAGTTATTTCTAGAAACGAATCATCTGCCTCATCATTCTCACTCCCATTCTGCATCCTGGCTTCTGGAAATAAAATGGTTTCTTCTGTTCAAGGCTGTTTTCTTGACTTGTAATACCAGACAAGCCCTTCTTTAGTTGTTTTCTCTGCTTGCTGTTCTCTTTCCCTTATTGGCTTCTCTCGTATAATTTACAATATATAATTATTTGATATTTCCCATCAAATCAACAAACAAACATTTTCTCTAACCATCAAACTATGTTTCCTTCCCTTCAGAATCAATTTCTCAAGAGAAGAATCTTTCCTTGGTATCTCTTGAGCTTTGAGTAAGCAACTTTTAGGACTACCACCATACTCCCCCAGTGAAATTTCTTGGTCTAGGGAAATATTGATCCCTAACCACGAAATCCAGTGAATTCTTTTCTGCTCTTATTTTAGTTGACTCTTTGGTTTTATTTGATTTTGTTGAATTTATTTTGTAAAATGCTTGTTTGTAAAACTTACAGAAGGGAGTCGTGATCCTTAAAAGTCAGCAAGATTCAGTAGGATTTAAAATTTATAAGATTTAAGCATCTTTACATTTCTATCATTAGGGTTACAAAACTTACAAAATTTGATAAACATAATGATTTGAACTTCAGTGAAGCATCTAAAATATTTTTATTTAAGATAGTAACTTGGGCAGGGGGAATGAGATGAAATGTTGTCATACCCTATGCCTAAATTTTGTCAAATTTACTGACTCACCATGTCTTATGACCTGATGAAGCTGGCCACTATAAATCCAACTGGTGAAGAATTTCTAGGGAGAGGATTTATTATCCCGAGGGAAGAGAGGCAGACAAATTCACCCAATAATATTGACCTTAGTCCGGCTGACAATGGCAATAGCTTGATAATTGTGATGTAGACATACTTTTGACTTAGGTCCCTGAGCTCTTCTCTCAGGGGTATTTGGAGAGTAAAGGTTGAGACAGAGAAGGAGCTGAAGAAATTGAAAAGTAAAAACGTCCTTTGATTTAAAATTCTGTAGCTGATAAAGAAGAAACTCTAAGGAACATGCTCATTTCCTTCAAATATTCAAAAAAGTTTCCAATTTTTTACATTTTTAATTAAAAAACCTTTTACAGTAAACCTACTGGGTAGAACTATAACTAATACCTGGGAAAAACAGAGTAACTGATGTTGGTTAATAAGAAGAATGAAATTTCTCAAATTCAGAACCATAGAAGAATAGGACAGCCTACTCTAGAAGCTGTAGTTTCTTAGCAGGAAAGTGATTTAAGTATCATTTGGAGGGATAGGATTTAAGGCCCTTCTTCATTTCTAAGCTCTAGGGTTTGCAAATTCTCTTTTTTTTCCTAGTCTGTGAACCAAAATGTAGCTTTTTAATTAAAAAAATAATTTTACTTAACATTTTTTTAAGTGTAAAAATAATCATTCCTTTCGCAGTAACAAATTAGGACCCAAAGATACAACTAAAAGGAACGAATTTCCTTTCACATTCTCTAATTCACATTTCTTGTGCCATTCCCCACAGGTTAATGATGTCTGATGTCTTTTTGGTATGTGCTTTTCAGAAAATATCTATGTATGTGTGTGCCCCATAGCAGGGGTCCCCAACCCAAAGGCCATGGATCTGTACTGGTATATGGCCTGTTAGGAACTGAGCTGCACAGCAGGAGGCGTGTGGTGAGTGAGTAAGCGAAGCTTCATATATATTTACAGCTGCTTCCCACGGCTCGCATTACTGCCTGAGCTCTGCCTCCTATCAGATCAGTGGCAGCATCAGATTCTCAGATTCTCATAGGAGCATAAACCCTATTGTGCACTGTGCATTTGAGGTTGTGCACTCCTTATGAGAATCTAATGCTTGATGACCTGTCACTGTCTCCCATCAGCCCCTAATGGGACAGTCTAGTTGCAGGAAAACAAGCTCAGGGCTCCCACTGATTCTACATTATGGTGAGTTGTACAATTATTTCATTCTATATTACAATGTAACAATAATAATAGAAATACAGTGCACAATAAATGTAATGCCCTTGAATCATCCCAAAGCTATCCCCCGTGCCTTGGAAAAATTGTCTTCCACAAAACCAGTCCCTGGTGCCAAAACGACTGGGGACCACTGGCCCCAGAGATAAGATCTAGATTGAAAACAAATGGAACTCAGCTAAACATAGCTTTCAGCAACTTAATTTTTTTTTTTTAACATCAAGATGTTAAGATCTTGAACATCTTTCTTCGTTACAGATATGTATATAAACCTTTTTAAGGGCTGCACGGTGAGTCATTGTATAGAGGTACCAAATGCATTTTATTAGTGCCTTGATTTTAGAGCAATCTTACATAGTAAGCAACACCCTTCCCCCACTTCTATTGGGTAGTCTGAGAGACTAAATTCAGTGGTGGTCACAACAGGAAATATCAACTTCGTAAAAAACAAAAGCAAGTAACTAAGTTTTACTCTAAAACACTTGCCAAAGACCAGCATATATGTACATGTACATATAACCTTCAATTCACTTCCAAAAAAAATTTCCAGGGAGCCTACCATGTGTCAGAGCTTTGCTAGGAATTTCCATGTAGTATTATCTAATATATTGTTCATCATGCACAGAAACCTAATAACATGTTCAGATTATAGAGTTAAAAGTTAAGATGGAGTAGAGTAAAACCATCATCCTACCCTCTTTGTAAATCAATTCACCTCCTAGGGCAAATTTTGGAAGGTGCTAGAGATCTTAAATGGTCCTATAAGTTAAGGAACTGAATGTTGCTTCAGTCTCTAAAGATGGGGATCTCAGAAGAAAAGCAAAATTTTCCTAGGAATTATTGGGATCAAAAGGTGAGAGAACATAACTGTGAGGAGGCAGTGGTGAGGTGGGGAGTAGAGGTGTATTTGATGTTTATGTGCCATTTCATTTGTTTATTTTTGAATAGACTTATACAGACATACCTTGTTTCATGTCTTTGTTTCAAGCAAAGACCTGAACTTTGCTTTCTTGTACTTCATAGATATTATGTTTTTTTTTAAATTGAAGATTTGTGGCAACCCTACATCTAGCAAGTCTGTCTGCACAATTTTTCCAACAGTACGTGCTCATTTTGTGTCTCTGTGTCACAGTTTGGTAATTCTTGCAATATTTCAAATTTTTTCATTATTATTATATCTGTTATGGCGATCTATAGTTAATGATTTTTGGTGTTACTATCATAATTGTTTTGGGCCACCACACTGAACCCATATAACATGGAAAACAAGAAATGTTTGTGTTCTGACTGCTCCACTGACTGGTCTTTCCCCATCTCTCTCTCTCTCTCCTCCAGCCTCCCTATTCTCTAAGACACAACAATATTGGAATTAGGCCAATTACAACCCAACGTGGACCTCTAAATGTTCAAGTGAAAGAAAGAGTCGCACATTTTTCACTTTAATTTCAAAACTAGAAATGATTAAACTTAGCGAGGAAGGCATGTCTAAAGCCAACAGTTGAGATAGGCCCCTTATACCAAACAGCCAAATTGTGAATGTAAAGTTTTTAAAGGAAATTAAAAGTGCTGCTCCAGTGAATATATGAGTTATAAGAAAGTGAATGGTACTGGAAAAATTGGATAGCCATATGCAGAAGAATAAAACTGGACAAAAATTAACTCAAGATCAATTAAAGAATTAACTGTAAGACCTGAAACTATAAAAATTCTAGAAGAAAATCTAGGAATAACCCTTCCGGACATTGGTCTAGGCAAAGAATTCATGACTAAGACCTCAAAAGCAAATACAGGCTGGGTGCGGTGGCTCATGCCTGTAATCCCAGCACTTTGTGAGGCTGAGGCAGGCAGATCACTTGAGGTCAGGAGTTCAAGATCAGCCTGGCCAACATGGTGAAACCCAGTCTCTACTAAAAACACAAAATTAGTCGGGCACCATGACATGCACCCGTAGTCCCAGCTACTTGGGAGGCTGAGGCAGGAGAATCGCTTGAACCCGGAAGGTTAAGGTCACAATGAGCTGAGATCACTCCACTGTATGCCAGTCTGGGTGACAGAGAGAGACTCTGTCAAAACAGAAAAAAGAAAGAAAGAAAGAAAGAAAAAGAAAGAAAGAAAGAGAAAGGAAGGAAGGGTGAAAGGAAGGAAGGGAAAAAGAAAATGCAATCCAAACAAAAATAGACAAATGGGATCTAGCTAAGATAATTAATGAAGGTGGCTACACTAAACAGATTGTCAATGGAAACAAAACAGCCCTCTATTGGAAGAAGATTCCATCTAGGACTTTCATAGCTCCAGAGGAGAAGTCAATGCCTGGTTTCAAAGCTTCAAAGGACAGACTGACTCTTTTCTTAGGGTCTAATGAAGCATGTGATGTTAAGTTGAAGCCAATGTTCATTTATCATTCTGCAAATTCTAGGGCCCTTAAGAATGATGGTAAATCTACTTTTCCTGAGCTCTATAAATGGAACAACAAAGGCTGGATCACAGCATAACTGTTTACAGCCTGGTTTACTGAATATTTAAAGCCCACTATTGAGATGTACTGCTTAGATAAAAAGATTGCTTTCAAAATATTACTGCCCACTGACAATATACCTTGTCACCCAAGAGCTCTAATGAAGATGTACAATGTAATTAATTGTTTCATGCCTGTTAACTCAACATCCATTCTGCAGCCCATGGGTCAAAAAGTAATTTCAACTTTCAAGCCTTGTGATTTAATAAATGCATTTCATAAGTCTATAGCTGTCATAGATAGTGACTCCTCTGATGGATCTGGGCAAAGTCAATTGAAAAACCTCTGAAAAAGATTCTAGATGCCATTAAGAACATTTGTGACTCATGGGAGTAGGTCAAAATATCCATATTAGTAAGAATTTAGAAGTTGATTTGAACCCACATGGATGACTTTGAGGGGTTGAAGACTTCTGTGGAGGAAGTAACTGCAAATATGGAAGAAATAGCAAAAGAACTATAATTAGAAGGGGAGCCTGAAGATGTCACTGAATTGCTGCAATCTCATGTTAAAATTTTAACGAATCAGGAGTTGCTTCTTATGGATAAGCAGAGAAAGTGGTTTCTTGAGATGGAATTTACTTCTGAAGAAGATGCTGTGAACATTGTTGAAATATCAAGAGATTTAGAATAGTACATAAACTGAGTTGATAAAGTAATGGCAGGGTGTGAGAGGATTGACTCAAACTTTGAAAGAAGTTGTACTGTAGGTAAAATGTTATCAAACAGCATCACATGCTAAAGAGAAATCTTTTGTGAAAGGAAGAGTTGATAGTGGCAGCAAACTTCATTGTTGTCTTATTTTAAGAAATTGCTACAGCCACCCCACCTTTCAGCAACCACCACCCTAATCAGTCAGCAGCCATCCACATCAAAGCCAGACCTTCCACCAGCAAAAAAGTTACAATTTGCTGAAGGTTTGGATGATTCTTAGCATTTTTTAAGCAATAAAGTGTTTTTTAAATTAACATGTGCATTGTAAAACAAATGCTATTACATACTTATTAGACTACAGTATAGTGTAAACATGAATTTTTTTTACTGTATATGTATATTTCTTTTCTTTTTTTAATTTTATTATTATTATACTTTAAGTTTTAGGGTACATGTGCACAATGTGCAGGTTAGTTACATACGTATGCATGTGCCCTGCTGGTGTGCTGCACCCATTAACTCCTCATTTAGCATCAGGTATATCTCCTAATGCTATCCTTCCCCCCTCCTCCCACCCCACAATAGTCCCCAGAGTGTGATGTTCCCCTTCCTGTGTCCATGTGTTCTCATTGTTCAATTCCCACCTATGAGTGAGAACATGTGGTGTTTGGTTTTTTGTCCTTGCCATAGTTTACTGAGAATGATGATTTCCAGTTTCATCCATGTCCCACAAAGGACATTAACTCATCATTTTTTATGGCTGCATAGTATTCCATGGTGTATATGTGCCACATTTTCTTAATCCAGTCTATCGTTGTTGGACATTTGGGTTGGTTCCAAGTCTTCGCTATTGTGAATAGTGCTGCAATAAACATACATGTGCAAGTGTCTTTATAGCAGCATGATTTATAGGCCTTTGGGTATATACCCAGTAATGGGATGGCTGGGTCAAATGGTATTTCTAGTTCTAGATCCCTGAGGAATCGCCACACTGACTTCCAGAATGGTTGAACTAGTTTTCAGTTCCACCAACAGTGTACAAGTGTTCCTATTTCTCCACATCCTCTCCAGCACCTGTTGTTTCCTGACTTTTGAATGATTGCCATTCTAACTGGTGTGAGATGGTATCTCAGTGTGGTTTTGATTTGCATTTCTCTGATGGCCAGTGATGGTGAGCATTTTTTCATGTGTTTTTTGGCTGCATAAATGTCTTCTTTTGAGAAGTGTCTGTTCATGTCCTTTGCCCACTTTTTGATGGGGTTGTTTGTTTTTTTCTTGTAAATTTGTTTGAGTTCATTGTAGATTCTGGATATTAGCCCTTTGTCAGATGAGTAGGTTGCGAAAATTTTCTCCCATTTTGTAGGTTGCCTGTTCACTCTGATGGTAGTTTCTTTTGCTGTGCAGAAGCTCTTTAGTTTAATTAGATCCCATTTGTCAATTTTGTCTTTTGTTGCCATTGCTTTTGGTGTTTTAGGCATGAAGTCCTTGCCCATGCCTATGTCCTGAATGGTAATGCCTAGGTTTTCTTCTAGGGTTTTTATGGTTTTAGGTCTAACGTCTAAGTCTTTAATCCATCTTGAATTAATTTTTGTATAAGGTGTAAGGAAGGGATCCAGTTTCAGCTTTCTCCATATGGCTAGCCAGTTTTGCCAGCACCATTTATTAAATAGGGAATCCTTTCCCCATTGCTTGTAAACATGAATTTTATATGCACTGGAAAACCAAACATTTGTATGACTTGAACCAGCAATATGATGATATCAGATTCAAATACAAAGAAGTGTAATTGAAAAGTAAATCTTTCTCTCCCATTTCTTCTAATAACCCATTTTCCTATTCCCATTGCGAGTCACCTACTATTATTAGTTTGTTGTATATCCCTGCAGAGATATTCTGTGTTTTAGCAAACTAAAGAGAGACAGAGAATATTTTGGTTTGCTCAGTTCCAAGTGATGCCTATTGTCACAGAGTAACGATCAATATGCCCCCCCTTTTACTCTAAAAAATACCCTAGTTGGGCATATTACTTATACAAATTCATATAGTTTATTGGCATGAATGGTAGCTACTATGTTCATTGTTCAGAGCTTTGCTCTTTTCATTTAACAGTGTGTTTTGGCAATGTGTTCACAAAAGAACATAATGCACTTCCCCTTTTAAAAATGTATTTTATTTTTTAGAGACAGGGTCTCACTCACTCTATTGCCCAGGCTGGAGTGCAGTTGTGTGATCATAACTCAATGTACCCTCAAACTCTTGGGCTCAAGTGATCCTTTTGCCTCAGCCTCCTGAGTAGCTAGGAGTACAGGCATGTGCTACCATGCCTAAATAATTTCTTAAATTTTTTGTAGAGATGGTGTTGCTATGTTGCCCAGCCTGGTCTTGAACTCCTAGTCTCAAGTGATCTTCCTGCTTTGACCTTCTAAAGCACTGAGATTTTAGGCATGAGCCATCGTGCCCAGCCATACTCCTTATTTTTAAAGTTGTATGATATTCAATTGCCTAAGTGTACCATATTTATGTAACCAATCTTGTGCTGGTGAGTATGTACAGTTTCTAATCTTTCATTAGAAACTTTAATTCTAACTAACTACTGAAATGAATGCCTTCTACATTTATCATTGAGAACTGGAATTATTATACAAATCTAGGGAACAATTCTAAAAAGCAGAAGTGCTAAACATATCTAGGAAAAAAATTCTAAAAAGGCATATATGTTTAAAATTTTAATATATATTTAAAGTTTTCTTTTTTTCAGAAGAGTACAACAATTTATACTCACATCAACGGTATACAGGAGTATGCACTTCCCTACACTATCACCAAGACTTTTGTTTTTTCCAACATGATAGATATCTAGTAGAATTCTGCTATTTCATTTTTTATTTTTTTGTGTTTAACTGTAGGAAAATACACATAACATTTGCGATCTTAACCATTTTTAAGTATGCAGTTCAGTAGCTTTAAGTATACTCACACTGTTGTGCAACCAATCTCCACGATATTTTATTGTATAAAACTAAAACTCCATACTCATTAAACAAAAAGTCCTCATCTCCCGTAAATAAAACAAACAAACTGCAGCCTCTGGTAACCACTATTCCACTTTCTGTTTCTATGAATTTGACTACTCTAGATGATTTAAAGAAGTGGAATCATACAGTATTTATGCTTTGTGACTGGTTTCACTAATCATAATGTCCTCAAGGTTCATCTATTTTGTAGCACGCACAGAATTCCTTTCCTTTTTAAGGCTGAATAATATTCTATTTTTATGGATATATCATATTTTGTTTAGCCATTTGTCTGTCAGTGAACACTTGGATGGCTTCCACGTTTTGACTATTATGAATAATGCTGTTATGAATATGGCTGTAAAAATATATCCTTGAGAACATGCTTTCAATTCTTTTTGATATATACCAGAAGTGGAAATTGTAGATCATATGGTAATTCTGGTTTTTATTTTCTGAAGAGTTTCCATATAGTTTACCATAGTGACTGCACCATTTTACATTCCCACCAGTAGTTTCTGCACAGCAAAGGACATAATGAACAGAGTGAAAAGGCACCCTACAGAATGGAAGAAAATATTTGCTAACAGTGTATCTGATAAAGAGTTAATATCCAAAAAATGTAAAGGACTCCTTCAATTCAATAGCAAAGAAGCGAATTTTAAAATGAGCAAAAGACTTGAACAGACATTTCTCTAAAGAATACATACAAATGGTCAACAGGTATATTAAAAGATGGTCAAAATCATTAATAAGAAGACAAATGCAAGTCAAAACTACAATGAGATATCATCTCACCTGCTAGGATGGTTACTATAAAAAAGCAAAGGCTACAGATGTTGGTAAGGGTGTGGAGAAATTAGAACCCTTAAATACTGTTGGTGTGAATATAAAATGGTCCAGCAGCTATGGAAAACAGTATGGAGGTTCCTCAAAAAGTTAAAAATAAATTTACCTTATGATATAGCAATCTTATTTCTGGATAGATATACAAAAGAATTAAAATCTGGATCATAAAGAGATATCTTCACTCCTATGTTCATTGTAACATTTTTCACCATAGTCAATATATGGAAACAATGGACATGTCCATAGACAGATGAAAGGATAAAGAAAATACGGTACAATATACACATACAATGAAATATTTTACAGCCTTAAAAAAGTAGGAAACCCTGCCATTTGTGCCAACATGGATGAACCTACAGGACATTATGCTAAGTGAAATAAGCCGGTTACAGAAAAAGAAATGTTGCATGATTCCACTTACATAAGGCATCTAAAATTGTCAAACTCATAGAAGCAGAGAATACAATAGTGGCTTCCCCAGACTGGGGGAGTGGGGAAAATGGGGACTTGTTAAATTGTTATAAAGTTTCAATTAAACTAGCTGAATAAGTTCTAGAGATCTGCGGCAAAACATAGTGCCTATAGTTAACAATAGTTAATGTGCAATTCAAAATTTATTAAGAAGTCAGATCTTATGTTAAGTGTTTTAATCATAAATAAACAAAACTAAACAAACAGGCAACAAATACACAAAGGGAACTTTGGAAAGTGTTGGATATGTCTGTTACTCTGATTGTGCTAATGGTATCATGGTGTTTGCATTAAGCCCAAAACCATCACATTGTACACATTGGACCTGTGCAGTTATTTGTATATAAATTATACCTCAATAAAACTGTTAAAAAGGTCAAATTTAATAATCTTTCGCTTCATGATTTCAAAAAGCTGAAAGCCTGTCTAGCTAAGATGGTGTGTGTGTATATGCACACATACTTACACAAACACCTATTATTTTTTCTACCACTTTTGTAGTTTCAGTTAAAATTTTTTTGGGTTGGTATCAGCTTATTTTTCCCATTTTTACCCAGCTGACCTTACACACTTAATTAAATATCCAGTTTACTACCACTAATTTGAAACGCCAGCTCCACTATATATTAAATAATTTTATTGTTTTCTAGATTTTTCTTAGAACATTTTAAAAAATCATAAAATTTTCTAGGCTCTAAATTTGTTTCTAGATTTTTTTAAAATTTTCTTATTATTATACTTTAAGTTTTAGGGTACATGTGCACAACGTGCAGATTTGTTACGTATGTGTACATGTGCCATGTTGGTGTGCTGCACCCATTAACTCCTCATTTAGCATTAGGTATATCTCCTAATGCTATCCCTCCCCCTTCCCCCCACCCCACAACAGTCCTTGGTGTGTGATGTTCCCCTTCCTGTGTCCATGTGCTCTCATTGTTCAATTCCCACCTATAAGTGAGAACATGTGGTGTTTGGTTTTTTGTCCTTGAGATAGGTTGCTGAGAATGATGGTTTCCAGCGTCACCCATGTTCCTACAAAGGACATGAACTCATCATTTTTTATGGCTGCATAGTATTCCATGGTGTATATGTGCCACATTTTCTTAATCCAGTCTGTCATTGTTGGACATTTGGGTTGGTTCCAAGTCTTTGCTATTGTGAATACTGCTGCAATAAACATGTGTGTGCATGTCTCTTTATAGCAGCATGATTTACAACCCTTTGGGTATATAACCAGTAATGGGATGGCTGGGTCAAATGGTATTTCTAGTTCTAGATCCCTGAGGAATCACCACACTGTCTTCCACAATGGTTGAACTAGTTTACAGTCCCTCCAACAGTGTAAAAGTGTTCCTATTTCTCCAAATCCACTCCAGCACCTGTTGTTTCCTGACTTTTTAATGATTGCCATTCTAACTGGTGTGAGATGGTATCTCATTGTGGTTTTGATTTGCATTTCTCTGATGGCCAGTGATGGTGAGCATTTTTTCATGTGTGTTTTGGCTGCATAAATGTCTTCTTTTGAGAAGTGTCTGTTCATATCCTTCGCCCACTTTTTGATGGGGTTGTTTTTTTCTTGTAAATTTGTTTGAGTTCATTGTAGATTCTGGATATTAGCCCTTTGTCGGATGAGCAGGTTGCAAAAATTTTCTCCCATTCTGTAGGTTGCCTGTTCACTCTGATGGTAGTTTCTTTTGCTGTGCAGAAGCTCTTTAGTTTAATTAGACCCATTTGTCAATTTTGGGTTTTGTTGCCATTGCTTTTGGTGTTTTAGACATGAAGTCCTTGCCCATGCCTATGTCCTGAATGGTATTGCCTAGGTTTTCTTGTAGCGTTTTTATGGTTTTAGGTCTAACATTTAAGTCTTTAATCCATCTTGAATTAATTTTTGTATAAGGTTTAAGGAAGAGATCCAGTTTCAGCTTTCTACATGAGGCTAGCCAGTTTTCCCAGCACTATTTATTAAATAGGGAATGCTTTCCCCATTGCTTGTTTTTGTCAGGTTTGTCAAAGATCAGATAGTTGTAGATACGTGGCGTTATTTCTGAGGGCTCTATTCTGTTCCATTGGTCGATATCTCTGTGTTGGTACCAGTACCATGCTGTTTTGGTTACTGTAGCCTTGTGGTATAGTTTGAAGTCAGGTAGCGTGATGCCTCCAGCTTTGTTCTTTTGGCTTAGGATTGACTTGGCAATGCAGGCTCTTCTTTGGTTCCATATGAGCTTTAAAGTAGTTTTTTCCAATTCTGGGAAGAAAGTCATTGGTAGCTTGATTGGCCATTTTCACGATATTGATTCTTCCTACCCATGAGCATGGAATGTTTCTGCATTTGTTTGTATCCTCTTTTATTTCATTGAGCAGTGCTTTGTAGTTCTCGTTGAAGAGGTCCTTCACATCCCTTGTAAGTTGGATTGCTAGGTATTTTATTCCCTTTGAAGACATTGTGAATGGGAGTTCACTCATGATTTGGCTCTCTGTTTGTCTGTTATTGGTGTATGAGAATGCTTGTGATATTTGCACATTGATTTTGTATCCTGAGACTTTGCTGAAGTTGCTTATCAGCTTAAGGAGATTTGGGGCTGAGACGATGGGGTTTTCTAGATATAGTCATGTCATCTGCAAACAGGGACAATTTAACTTCCTCTTTTCCTAATTGAATGCCCTTTATTTCCTTCTCCTGCCTGATTGCCCTGGCCAGAACTTCCAACACTATGTTGAATAGGAGTGGTGAGAGAGGGCATCCCTGTCTTGTGCCAGTTTTCAAAGGGAATGCTTCCAGTTTTTGCGCATTCAGTACGATATTGGCTGTGGATTTGTCATGGATAGCTCTTATTATTTTTAGATACGTCCCATCAATACCTAATTTATTGAGATTTTTTAGCATGAAGGGTTGTTTAATTTTGTCAAAGGCCTTTTCTGCATCTATTGAGATAATCATGTGGTTTTTGTCTTTGGTTCTGTTTATATGCTGGATTACATTTATTGATTCACGTATGTTGAACCAGCCTTGCATTCCAGGGATGAAGCCCACTTGATCATGGTGGATAAGCTTTTTGATGTGCTGCTGGATTCAGTTTGCCAGTATTTTATTGAGGATTTTTGCATCAATGTTCATCAAGGATATTGGTCTGAAATTCTCTTTTTTTATTGTGTCTCTGCCCGGCTTTGGTATCAGGATGATGCTGGCCTCATAAAATGAGTTAGGGAGGATTCCCTCTTTTTCTATTGATTGGAATATTTTCAGAAGGAATGGTACCACCTCCTTCTTGTACGTCTAGTAGAATTCGGCTGTGAATCCATCTGGTCCTGGACTTTATTTGTTTGGCAAGCTATTAATTATTGCCTCAATTTCAGAGCCTATTACTGGTCTATTCAGAGATTCAACTTCTTCCTGGTGTAGTCTTGGGAGGGTGTATGTGTTGAGGAATTTATCCATTTCTTCTAGATTTTCTAGCGTATTTGCATAGAGGTGTTTATAGTATTCTCGATGGTAGTTTGTATTTCTATGGGATTGGTGGTGATATCCCCTTTGTCATTCTTTATTTTGTCTATTTGATTCTTCTCTCTTTTCTTCTTTATTAGTCTTGCAATCAGTCTATCAACTTTGTTGATCTTTTCAAAAAAAGCAGCTCCTGGATTCATTGATTTTTTGAAGGGTTTTTTGTGTCTCTATTTCCTTCATTTCTGCTCTGATCTTAGTTATTTCTTGCCTTCTGCTAGCTTTTGAATGTGTTTGCTCTTGCTTCTCTGGTTCTTTTAATTATGATGTTAGGGTGTCAGTTTTAGATCTTTCCTGCTTTCTCTTGTGGGCATTTAGTGCTATAAATTTCCCTCTACACACTGCTTTGAATGTGTCCTAGAGATTCTGGTATGTTGTGTCTTTGTTCTCATTGGTTTCAAAGAACATCTTTATTTCTGCCTTCATTTCATTATGTACCCAGTAGTCATTCAGGAGCAGGTTGTTCAGTTTCCATGTAGTTGAGCAGTTTTGAGTGAGTTTCTAGTTTGATTGCACTGTGGTCTGAGAGACACTTTGTTATAATTTCTGTTTTTTTATATTTGCTGAGGAGTGCTTTACTTCCAACTATGTGGTCAATTTTGGAATAGGTGTGGTGTGGTGCTGAAAAGAATGTATATTTTGTTGATTTGGGGTGGAGAGTTCTGTAGATGTCTATTAGGTCTGCTTGGTGTAGAGCTGAGTTCAATTCCTGGATATCCTTGTTAGCTTTCTGTCTCTTTGATCTGTCTAATGTTGACAGTGGGGTGTTAAAGTCTCCCATTATTATTGTGTGGGAGTCTAAGTCTCTTTGTAGGTCACTAAGGACTTGCTTTATGAATCTGGGTGCTCCTGTATTGGGTGCATATATATTTAGGATACTGAGCTCTTCTTGTTGAATTGATACCTTTACCATTATGTAATGGCCTTCTTTGTCTCTTTTGATCTTTGTTGGTTTAAAGTGTGTTTTATCAGAGACTAGGATTGCAACCCCTGCCTTTTTTTGTTTTCCATTTGCTTGGCGGATCTTCCTCCATCACTTTATTTTGAGCCTATGTGTGTCTCTGCACGTGAG
This sequence comes from Pan troglodytes, assembly GCF_028858775.2. NCBI lineage: Eukaryota > Metazoa > Chordata > Mammalia > Primates > Hominidae > Pan > Pan troglodytes. The sequence continues at coordinate 108,771,800 of NC_072402.2, read as the reverse complement.
ATGGGTTACCTGAATACAGCACACTGATGGGTTTTGACTCTTTATCCAATTTGCCAGTCTGTGTCTTTTAATTGTAGCATTTAGCCCATTTCCATTTAAGGTTAATATTGTTATGTGTGAATTTGATCCTGTCATTATGATGTTAGCTGGTTATTTTGCTCGTTAGTTGATGCAGTTTCTTCCTAGCCTTGATGGTCTTTACAATTTGACATGTTTTGCAGTGGCTTGTACTGGTTGTTCCTTTCCATGTTTAGTGCTTCCTTCAGGAGCTCTTTTAGAGCTGGCCTTGTGGTGACAAAATCTCTCAGCATTTGCTTGTGTGTAAAGTATTTTATTTCTCCTTCACTTATGAAGCTTAGTTTGGCTGGATAAGAAACTCTGGGTTGAAAATTCTTTTCTTTAAGAGTGTTGAATATTGGCCCCCACTGTCTTCTGGCTTGTAGAGTTTCTGCCGAGAGATCACCTGTTAGTCTGATGGGCTTCCCTTTGTGGGAAACCCGACCTTTCTCTCTGGCTGCCCTTAACATTTTTTCCTTCATTTCAATTTTGGTGAATCTGACAATTATGTGTCTTGGAGTTGCTCTTCTCGAGGAGTATCTTTCTGGCGTTCTCTGTATTTCCTGAATTTGAATGTTGGCCTGCCTTCCTAGATTGGGGAAGTTCTCCTGGATAATATCCTGCAGAGTGTTTTCCAACTTGGTTCCATTCTCCCCATCACTTTCAGGTACACCAATCAGATGTAGATTTGGTCTTTTCACATAGTCCTATATTTCTTGGAGGCTTTTTCATTTCTTTTTATTCTTTTTTCTCTAAACTTCTCTTCTCACTTCATTTCATTCACTTCATCTTCCATCGCTGATACCTTTTCTTCCAGTTGATTGCATCGGCTACTGAGGCTTGTGCATTCATCACATAGTTCTCGTATCGTGGTTTTCAGCTCCATCACGTCATTTAAGGACTTCTCTGCATTGGTTACTCTAGTTAGCCGTTCATCTAATTTTTTTTCAAGGTTTTTAACTTTTTTGCCATGGGTTCGAACTTCCTCCTTTTGCTCAGAGTAGTTTGATCTTCTGAAGACTTCTTCTCTCAACTCGTCAAAGTCATTCTCCATCCGGCTTTGTTCCGTTGCTGGTGAGGAGCTGCATTGCTTTGGAGGAGGAGAGGTGCTCTGATTTTGAGTTTCAGGTTTTTCTGCTCTGTTTTTTCCCCATCTTTGTGGTTTTATCTACCTTTGGTCTTTGATGATAGTGACGTACAGATGGGTTTTTGGTGTGGATGTCCTTTCTGTTTGTTAGTTTTCGTTCTAACAGTCAGGACCCTCAGCTGCAGGTTTGTTGGAGTTTGCTGCAGGTCCACTCCAGACCCTGTTTGCCTGGGTATCAGCAGCGGTGGCTGCAGAACAGCAGATATTGGTGAACCGCAAATGCTGCTGCCTGATTGTTCCTCTGGAAGTTTTGTCTCAGAGGTGTACCCAGCCGTGTGAGGTGTCAGACCGCCCCTACTGGGGGATCCCTCCCAGTTAGGCTACTGGGGGGTCAGGGACCCACTTGAGGAGGCAGTCTGCCCATTCTCAGATCTCAAGCTGCGTGCTGGGAGAACCACTACTCTCTTCAAAGTTGTCAGACAGGGACATTTAAGTCTGCAGAGGTTACTGCTGCCTTTTGTTTGTCTGTGCCCTGCCCCCAAAGGTAGAGCCTACAGAGGCAGGCAGGCCTCCTTGAGCTCTGTTGGGCTCCACCCAGTTCGAGCTTCCCAGCCGCTTTGTTTACCTACTCAAGTTTTGGCAAGGTGGGTGCCCCTCCCCTAGCCTCGCTGCCACCTTGCAGTTTGATCTCAGACTGCTGTGCTAGCAATGAGTGAGGCTTCTTGGGCGTAGGACCCTCTGAGCCAGGTGCAGGATATAATCTCCTGGTATGCCATTTGTTAAGCCTGTTGGAAAAGTGCAGTATTAGGGTGGGAGTGACCCAATTTTCCAGGTGCCGTCTGTCACTCCTTTCTTTGTCTAGGAAAGGGAATTCCCTGACCCCTTGTGCTTCCCGGGTGAGGCGATGCCTCACCCTGCTTCGGCTGACACACAGTGCACTGCACCCACTGTCCTGCACCCACTGTCTGGCACTCCCCAGTGAGATGAACGGTACCTCAGTTGGAAATGCAGAAATCTCCCATCTTCTGCATCGCTCACGCTGGGAGCTGTAGACTGGAGCTGTTCCTATTCTGTCATCTTGGCTCCACCCCTCTTCTAGATATTTTTATTCTGTGTGATTGGTCTGGCCCATGGCAGTTCCTAGTTGTAATGTATTACAGTATCTTATAGGGCTAGTCTGCTTTTATTACTTTTGTTCCCCAAGTTTTCTTTGATAGCTCATATATTTAAATTTTTAAGCACTCAGTTTTTCTGTAATATTTAGTACATGTAAAATGTTATATATTAGATTAAAATTATTGGAACATAAAAGCACCACAAAAATAGGAGTTAACGTTTTATAATATTAGAGTGGTGTAGACCTTTCTAAATATGATGCAAACTCCAGAAGCCATAGAATAAAATAATTCTAATATATACAAATACAAATACAAAAAAATACCATAAGCAGAATCAAAAGCAAGGAACAAACTAAGGCAAATGTTTTTAAATTCATCACCAAATGAAGATTTCTTTAAAACATGAGCTCTTACAAATCAGTAAGAAAATTTGTAAAGGATGCAAACATTTCAAAGGAAATATTATTGAAAATGTCTCTCAAAATATTTGAAAAGATGTATAACTTCACTCATACTAACAGAAATGCAACTTAAAACTACTAATACACCATTTTCAACAAGTAGGCAAAGAAAAAACATTTGCTAACATTGTATTAGTGAGTACAGATGAAAGTCACTCTCACATATGACTAATTAGGTGTGTCTTTGTTTACAACCTTATGGAAGGTAATTTCACAATATTTATGAAAGTTAACTCAGCAACTTTATTCCTAGGTACTTACCTTACATATATACTCGTATTTGTGTAAAATGACCTATACACAAATAAATGAATTTTACCATTATAAGAATCAAAGATTAGAAATAATGTAAATCCCTTAAAGGAAGACTAGTTAAAATGTTATGATACACCTATGCAGTGGGTAAGATTATTTTACACAGCTACAAAAACAAAAGAGGCAGCTCAATATTTTCTTTTTTGGGTACATTGTCAAAACACACAGTTAAATGAAGAAAAGCAACAAAGCAACTTTCTGAACAGTGTACACAGTAGCTACCTTTTGTGTGACTAAATTGTATGCTTATTTATACATAAATATGTCCAAACAGGGTGTTTTTCAAAATCAAAGAGAGTGCTATTAATAATTAATCTGTGACAACAGCCATCACTTGGAACCATCTTGAGTAGACCAGAATAATCTATTATCTATCTATCTATCTATCTATCTATCTATCTATCTATCTATCTAGCTAGCTAGCTATCTAGCTAGCTATCAAAGTTAACTCAGCAACTTTATTTATCTACCTACCTATCTACGTACCTATGTATCTATCTCTATCTATCTATCTATCTATCTATCTATCTATCTATCTATCTGTCTGTCTGTCTTTCTGTCTCTAATCTTTCTGTCTGTCTGTCTCTCTGTCTGTCATCTCTCTCTTGCTTAAAACATAGAGTATCTCTGGAGGGATACACAACAAAGTAGTAATAGTTGATAACTCTTGTAAGGGGAACAGGAAACAGGGTAGCTGGAGGAAATGGGGAAGAAAGAGACTAACTTTTCATTATGTACTTCTTTGTATATTTCAAATCTGGTACTATTTGTAAGTATGAACCTATTCAAAATACATAAATAAATAAGTGTGAATGGTACATAGCATCAAATACACTTCTCCCCTCCTCTTTTCACCACTGCCTCCTCACAAGTATGTTCTTTTACTCCTTAATCCCTATGATTCCCTTAGAATCTTTTGCCTTGTCTGATCCTTAGAGTCTAAGGTAATATTCAGTCCTAAGATAAAAACTACAGGACTACTTAAGGTCTCTACTACCTTCCTGCCTCTTGATGTTAAAAAAAACTCCCGAGCTTGCCCTAAGAGGTTGCTATGGTTTGAATGTGGTCCTAATTTCATGTGTTGAAAACATAATCCCCAATGTTGCAGTATTGAAAGGTGGGGCCTTTAAGGGGTTGTTGGATTATGAGAGCTCTGCCCTGATGAATGGATTACTTCATTCATAGGTTAATGGATCAGTAGGTTATCATGGGAATGGAGCTGGCAGTTTTAAAAGAACATAAAGAGAGATCTGAGCTGGCAGGCTCAGCCCCCTTATCATGTCATGACCTTCGCTGCCTTGGGACTTAGCAGAGTTCCCCACCAGCAAGAAGGCCTTCACCAGATGAAGACTCTCTACCTTGTCTTACCGGCCTTCATAACTGTAATAAATACATTATTTTCTTTTTAAATGACTCACTTTCAGGTATTCTGTTATAAACAAAAGAAAACGGACAAAGACAGAGGTAAATGAATCTGCAGAGAACATAGGACAATGAATATCACTGGCATTTACATATGTTCTCAAGAATCTCTGGTGGGAGATCCTGAGAGAATTTTGGGGACTTATAATGATTATTATGTTTATCGTCACCATTGATAATTCTCTAGGCAGCATTTCTTTTTTTTTTTTTTTTTTTTTTTTTTTTTGAGATGGAGTCTAGCTCTGTCACCCAGGCTGGGGTGCAGTAGCATGATCTCGGTTCACTGCCACTTGCACCTCCAGGGTTCAAGCAATTCTCCTGCCTCAGCCTCCCACATAGCTGGGATTACAGGCACCCGCCACCACACCCAGCTAATTTTTGTATTTTTTAGTAGAGATGGGGTTTCACTGTATTGGCCAGGCTGGTCTTGAACTCATGACTTCGTGATCCACCAGCCTCGGCCTCCCAAAGTGCTGGGATTACAAGCGTGAGCCACCGTGCCTGGCCTAGGCAGCATTTCCTAAGTGTATTCTGTGAAATATCAATCTCTCAAGGTACTATTTAATTTTTTTCCCTTGTGGCTGATGAAGTTTGCAAAACTAGTAAAATACATCCTTTTTGGAGAACGATGGCACACACTGATATTTTAAGAGCCTGATTAATTTTACAATAAAAAGGACCTCTTTAATTTGTGTTTGAATTAGAGTTTCTAAACTTATTTGACCCCAGAATCATTTTTACCCACCCATCTCTCCAAAATTAGTCGTGACCTACTGTGGCAGTGTAAGGTAGAAGCAGCATAAATTGTAATAACCAAAAGGAGACACATGTTGGAGCAGTGAATAATAAATGCCAATCTGAATTTGTAAAGTTAGATTCTTATAAGACTAATTTTAAACATATGATATAATAAAAAACATGAGATGATAAATAATTCAGCAAATAAAAAACTTGCTAACAATGAGTGTTTTGAGGCTTGAAAACAATCTTCTTCTGCAGGCTGGACACTATCAATTATCATATTTTTGCTCTTCACATGTTTAGCAGATCCTATGATTGCCAAAGTGGTCATCAGGTCAAGCCCTTTCTGAATGAGCACAAATTTAAATTATAGAAGTCTAAATCAGTGTCAAATTGCTTGAGTATGCAACCTCTAGAATAGGATTAACAAACTCTGTATTCTGATTTTGTTTTTCTCTAGAATGTCTAACACAGTGGTTGGCAATGGTAGAATTAAAGGGTATGTTGGGAGGGTGTGAAAAACAAGAAGAAAAGAAGAGATGTGACCATGGTCAGAAACTACAAAATAAAAGGAGGAAAAATAGGTGCTGTGGCAGCTGTCTGAGTCCATTTGAGTTTCTATAACAGATACGTTAGCTGGGTAGCTTACAAAAAGCCAAAATTTATTTCTGATGCTTCTGGAAGCTGGCAAGTCCAAGATCAAGTCTTAGGCAAATTATGTGTCTGGTGAGGATCCACTTCCCCATAAATGGCACCTTCTCACTGTGTCCTCATGGTAGAAGGGGTGAGCAAACTCCCTTGGCCTTATGTATGTATGTATGTATGTATTTATTTATTTATTTATGAGATGGAGTCTTGCTCTGTCGCCCAGGCTAGAGTGCAGTGGTGTGATCTTGGCTCACTGTAACCTCTGCCTCCCAGGTTCATGCCATTCTCCTGCCTCAGCCTCCCAAGTAGCTGGGACTGCAGGGGCCCGCCACCATGCCCAGCTATTTTTTTTTTTTTTAATTTTTAGTAGAGATGGGGTTTCACCGTGTTAGCCAGGATGATCTCGATCTCCTGACCTCGTGATCCACCTGCCTTGGCCTCCCAAAATGCTGGGATTACAGGCGTTAGCCACTGTGCCCAGTCCCCTTGGCCTTATTTTGTAAGAGCACTAATCCCATTCATAGGGGATAGGCCTCTCAAATGGTCCCAGCTTCTAATACCACTGTCTTGGGAGTTAGGATTCCACCATATAAATTTTGGAAAGACACAAACATTTAGACCATAACAACAGAGATGGACACTTGTTATGTTTCAGATGTCACTTAGTGGCCTCAAAAGTGAGGGTCATCTGTCCTGGACTGTAAGTCTTCACGTTCTCTGTTCTCATGCTAGGCATTTTTGAGTCTAGATAGAGGTGATAAGTTTATTAGATAAAACTATTTGTTGAGTGATCAGCAGTGATTTCAAATTTGGCTCTAAGGTTTACTGGCTCTAATGGGATGACTTAGAAATCAGAAAGGCAGCATGGCGATCACTCTGGGTTAAGAGTGTGGGCTCTGAAGTCATCTTTAGGTTTAACTTCTGGCTGTACTGTTCAATAACTGTGCAATGTTGAGAATTTTGATTTATCTCTGAAGTTTGTTTCCTTGCACACAAATGGAAATAATAATACATTCACCATATATTGCTATAAGAGATAAATGAGAAAATATCAGGTACAGTGTGTGGCACATGGTATACACTCAATAATGGCTGTGTTTATTGTTATTATATTACTGTAATATAGTTCTCCACCTACTGTATGGTGGTTAATACCTCCATGACTTGGCTTACTGAGATAATAATACTTTTCTAGAGCAATTTGCCTCATACAATATGAACCGCAAACTCTCTAGAATGCAAATTTTAAAAAATCTTCAATATTATGTACAACAAAAATTTCTTTATTCTTTTTTCTTGTCAGGACTGGGGAGCTTCTATTAGCCAGTATTCCTAGTATGATGGATACTTTGCTTAATTTAACAAGCATTTAATTTAAAGAGAAACAAGGACCTCCTCAGTGTGAAAGTTATGCTAAAATTCTACTCTAATGAATCCGGCTTTCTGCTCTTTAAATATTTTGGAGTTTATTTTTGTATATGGTTCAAAACTGTGAAGGAAAGAAAAAGAGGCTATAGTGAAGTTACTGCTGTTTTGTTTTTAAGCCACTCTTTGTGGAGAATATTTTAGATAATCATATTTTTGAATTACTAATTTAGAACTGGGGAAAAAGGAGGTAGGAGGGAGATGGGGCAGAAGAGAAAGGAAGGGGATATTTTTGTTCACTGGAGTTGTAAATCTATGGCATGGGCTGTGTGATTTTGGAAATATTTCTTTAATGTGGGTTATGAAATGTTTTAATTTGAATTTGTTATTATAACCAATAATAAGATTGCTATCATGAGCAAAGTTTACCTGCCCCGAGACAAAATTTTCCAAATGATTCTTTATTAGTAATAAAATAGCCAAATCTCATTAAACACTTGAACTAATTGAATAGGCTTTGATGAGATATTTAGCTCTTTCAGATAACCTATCTCTGGGAATTTTGTTTGTCATCTAATATAGCAGATATCATTATTTCCACTTCAATGATGAGAAACTCAGGGCCGAAATAGTGAACTTGGCTTACGTCTAATTAGGATAAAGATGAGGACCTCCTGCCTCAGGTTCACAGCAGACATGTACTAAGTGGACTCAAAACAACTTTGTCCAGGATAATGATGCATTCATGGCTGCTTGAGCTGCAGGCAAGGAAGGCTACTCACATGACACCTCTCTTCCGTTAACTCTGTGGTGCTTTCCTATTCTCCACACAGTGGCCAGAAAGGTTTTATAAAACGAAGATCCTATTTTGTGTACTCTGCATATTTCTGTGTCTCCTCATCTTCCTGATAAAGTCCAGATTCCCAAGGCTATTCCCAAGGATAAAGTGACAGGGATGACAAGGCCCCCCACTTGTTTCTTGATGATTTCTTCAGCTTGAATTTATGCTGTTCTCCCTCCTTCTCTCTTTAGCTGCTCTGAGCTTCTTTTATTTCTACTTCTTATCTGTTTATTTTTTCTTCCCATCCTCCACTACAGTGACATCTTTCATTTTTAGAAAGCACAACTGAGCACTTTTGACTCTGGGCCCACCCGCGTGCTGTTTCCTCTGCCCACTTTTGAGCAGCTTTCTTCTACTCTTCCTTGAGGTCTCAACTGAAACATCATTCCAGAGGAAGGGCATTTCTAAGCAGGTCAGAATTATTTGCTGTGTGTTCCCATAGCTGTTTTTATTTCTTCTGACAGTACGTTTATTACACTTACACTGTCTGCTCCACACAGGCAGGCGACATTTATGTCCTGTTCATCTCTTCATTATTGCCAAAGCTCAGTGCTTTCACATAATAGAAATCATTTCTTGAATGAATAAATTAGTGGGCAAATGAAGATTTCTCTTCCTCTGTTCTTAAATTCAATGCAAACCACTTTGTGTTGGGTATGAAGAGATTGATCCTAACCCTGAGCTTTCAAGGGAGACAGACAACTTTGGACAGCTTTTTGGTGATATTGCTGAATATTTTAAGTTCCGTGGTACTGAATAGCTGAGGAGGAGTTCTCGTCTTGAATTTCAAGCAGCTAGTTTCGGTCTTGGCAATTAAGCATTTAAAATTTTAAATTCTCTGTCCCCCAAATACAGGAAACATTGATCTTACAGGAAATAATGTAGCTATACTGAGAACATGCACCCAAAGTTCTGAGATTAGTGGGAGCCAAGAGGTGTATCAAAATGCAGCCATTTGTGTTAATTCATAGAGTAGGCAGTCCACATTCTGTGAACTCAAAGTAGTCCCTGGACCAGTAGTATCAATATCATCAAAAGATTTGTAGACAATGTAAGTTCTTAGGCTTCACCTCAGATCTACAGAATAAAAAACTAAAGGAGTGACGCCCGGTAGTGTGTGTTTTAATGAATCTTTGATTCTGACATCTGCTCAAGTTTGAGAACTGCTGTCATAGATTGTGTAGGAAATCCTTCCTAGTGTATTCCTACACAATCTATGACAGCAGTTCTCAAACTTGACTCAGTAAGAACTTAATATTGAGCAAAAAGGGGCTCGCACAGCTGGGAAAAGACTATCAGCTGGGAATGACATGGGATAAGATGTCATTTAATTTGAAATAGGAGCTTTAGAATGGAGAGTATTTCCTTAACTACACTGTAAAGTGTTCCAGGTATTTTTTCATGAGAGTAAACTAGGAATGGATTATCAGAACTCATCTCAGAGTCTGCATAGTTCATTGTATTTAAGCATGTGTAATAAAATGTTCTTGGCTTTCATTCAAAAGGTCGAAGATCACCTTCTTATATTATGATGTATCAGCAGTGGGATTGGGGTGCTATACCTGATTATTACAGTCAGACTCGGGCATGCAAAACAAGCAGCCCTGACAGAATTTTGTAGTTAAAGCAGAAAACTCAATTGAGGACAAAACTCACGAGGGGAAATTGGAGGTATTTTTACGGCAGTTCTGAATGTCATTTTAGTTGTAATTATCGAGTATCCTGGCAATCAAGACAGTGATAAAGATGTGACACACTTTGTGCATTTTTACGTAGCCCCCTGAGCTTCATTATTGCCTCTATCAAAAGAATAAGAAGAAAATTTGTTTTTTGTCTTATTGTTATATTCCACTGAAATATTTTCCCAAACATATAAGCACGATTGGAAGAAGCTTGAGATCTGCATCAGCAGAAAGTCTCCATAGTCTCCTCAGTTTTTGTAATTCCTTTTATTTTATTACACGTTCCTGTACTTTCTGCAGCATACAAAATTGACTTTAAGTAGCAACAAAAATATTCACATACCTGACCCTGAATAATAGTCATTGCTTTGTACTGTCTACTCTTCAGTTCATATAAAAAAGAAGTGATATTTATGGTATATGAATTAAGATTACTCATTCTATTTCTCTATGGATTTTAAATTATATACTTCAATTAAATCTGACTACCAGGAAATATTTGGGCAGTGGGAGCCTAGTGTTTTGCAAAATTGCTTTCACTGATCTATCCCTTAAGAGTATGACTTTTTCCTCTTGTAGTTATGTTAAAATGCACAATTATATTCCTTTTTTTCCTTTATTCCTCTCCCTTCATTCCCTCCCTTCCTCCCTCTCTCGTCCCCTTCCTATCTCCCTTCTTTCCTTTCTTTCTTTCATTTTTTAAGATGAGTACAGGAAATAATATTGAAAACTCTCTACTATATTTTCTACACACATTTCATTGTTAACATTATTCTCATTTTTAATTTTACCTATATTGAGCACCATGAAGAAAACTTTCTTTAGAATTCAGTACCGGAAAAATTTTGCTCTGTTGAGGCACTGGTATTTTTCTTCCTTTTTGATAGTGAGAATTGTATGACTGACTTCTTTTTACCTAGGTTAAAAAAAAAAGCTCAAAGCTAAATATTAAAGGCAGCTTTACTGGCCTTTCAGAATGTTCATATACTTCTATCATAGTTCTGAATATGTAATAAACTTTCATTTCATGTATAATTTTTACACGATTAAATGCAAGAATGAAATAAAAAAGCTTACTTTTAACTTATAATCAAATAACTTATAAGCTTAAGAATTATGATTACTTGTATTTCCCGGATAGCATCCCAAATGACAAGTCTTAGTATTCATATGCCCACATATCGAAAATAGAACACCAATTTTTTATAAAAATAAATTTAACCATGGCTGAAAATAATTTTCAATGTGCCATATCCTCAATAAATCTCTTAGAATCTTACTAATTTGTTTTCATTATTGTCATTGATGTTTTTGGAGTTCCAGTCACGCTATCAGTTAATGCGCGGTACTTACATTGTTATTGATGTTTTTTGATATGGGCATTCAACCCAGAGAAATATTTACCTGTAGTTCTGAAAGAATCCGTCTTTAACTTTAGAGCAATTGTTCTAAGATCTCAATAAGAAAACCATGATTTTATGAAGTTTTAGTTCATTCATTTTCACTGCTATGTAATGTTCAATACCATATTTGTAAGATTTATTTTTCTGTCCATAGATACTTCAGTTCATTATAATATTTACTTCTACACACAATGTTATAATGAACATTCTAATGGGGACCCTTAGTAATCATTCTTTCAGCAAAGTTGTGTGGGTAATAGAGTTTCTTACATGGGAAGCCTGAAAGTATATTTATTTTTCATTGACTGAAAATAATAACTTCTTCAGGTGAAGAACTTTAGGTTGACAGTTATTTTAACTTACCACTTTGAATCTATGACTAATTTCCTTCTATATTTTGTTGCTAGTGACATGTCTGCTTTGAGTCGAAGTCATCCCTTTGTGACAAAGCTTTTCTTGTAATCTGGTAGTCTTTATGATTTTTAGTATGCATTTTTAGTGTGAATATTCACATTCTTATAAAATACTCTTAGCATTATATTTTTGAATGTTATAAACCTGTCATTTCCTCTGTTCTCTTCTGTTGGAATTTTTATTAAAATGTTTTTCATTAGGATATTTTAAGTGCTTTTTCATAACTTTTAATTTCTTTATCTCACTGTGATCTTTTCTTGGTAAATTCATTATTACTGTGTTCCATTTTGATTAATTTCTCTTTGACTTCTATTCAGAGTTTATTTCAGTATACTCTATTTCAATTAATAGCTATATTTATATCCATTTATATTTTGTATTAGTTTATTTGTCATATTATCTTCCTTTTCCCTTTAGTTTTATTTTATCCCTAAATACCACAGAACACTTACTTTAAAATCATTTTTGGATTGCTTTATTTCCTTTTTATCAGGATAAATTAATCTAGTTTATTTTCTTGGCTGTATTTATGGATTTTCTTCATGTGTAACAAAAGTGCAATATGCAGACTTATCTTGATTGGAACATTTTTCTCTCATTTTTCACTCATACTTGAATATTTACCTGTCTCAATATAATATTGAGGTTATTTGTGAGTTGACTCCTTCCAGCTCCATGAAGCTTTCACTCCTAAACCAGGTCACATCCAAGGTTTAAAGCTCCTGTCCCATTTTAGATTATGACTAGGTTTGTTCAACTTCTAGCTGGAAGGTGGTCATCTGTGCTTTCTCTTATTTTCCTCATTAAAAACCTTTATGAAAGCAATATCCTTGCATAAAGGCAACAACTTTTTAAAAAGTCTATCTTTGTATACAAAGAAAACCTAATCTCTGTCCAGTTGCCAAGCAATGAACTTAATGCTGGTCCCGGGTCTCTGTGGGTCACTTTGAGTTTTCATTTTCTCACGGGAATGTCACTTCAGCCATCTCCTCTCCTGTGTCCAGACCCAGAGTCCAGAAGACTTTAGCCCCACTTGCTCCTTTGGTATTTGGTTCTGTCTTTGAACTACAATGACATTTTACCTTTAAAAAAAAATTAAAGCTATGTCTTTTTTATTATATTGAAAAATATTTGATCAATTATTGACATGTTTGGAGCAGAAAGTTTGTGTGTGTGTGTTGGGGGATGTGGGTATGTGAAAATTATCTCGCAGCTTCATCTTACCTGAGGATTGTTTCTTAATTTCATAAACGTTTTTCACACATAAGGATAGCAACTCTTTCATTGTCATTTTTCTACAAATATTTTACTCAGTTTGTCTCTTTATAAGTTGTAGTTTTGATTACAAGTCTTTTAAACTTTATGATTTCTGTCTTTACTATTCCACTTAAGAAATATCAGTCTATGTTTTATTCTAGTGCTTTTATGATTCTTAATATTTTTAAATGCCTGTATGTTCAATTTTTCTAAAATATATTTTGATTTGGAATAGTAATATACTACTTTTCCTAAATCATTAATATATTGTTAAATATACTTGTTAGTATATCTTAAATATGTTAAATAATCCATCATATGTTCACTGACTTGAAATGTCTCATAATATAATACATTCTAACATCCTAGTCTATGCTAGATAATTCTTTTTTCTTTTCTTAGAGATGGGGTTTCACTATGTTGCCCAGGTTGGTGTGGCAATTCACAGGTGCCATAAGGGTGCACCATATCCTCTAACTGCTGGGCTCAAATGATCCTCCTGCCTTAGTCTTCTGAGTAGCTGGAACTACAGGCAAATGCCACTACACCCTGCTCTACTAGATGATTCTTTATATTCTATTCTAATTAACTCTTGATTTCAGCACCATTCATTAGTTTGTAATGAATTTTAATATAGAGGTGTTGCTTCAATAAGTTGCAGACACATGGATAAGAAAGACCGAACTGTGGACCCTGGTGGAGTTTCCTAAAGTATTGCGTTCTGAGACCCAAGTCGAATGGCCAACTGTGCCCACCTTCTACTACACGTATGGTTCAACAATTTCCATTACATGCTCTGGAATGAATTATGAGAATAGATAGTTTGCAAATCAGTAAGTTATAGCAGAAAGACTGATAGGTAGACCATATTCCACCACTTACTTGTGTGACCTTCTTGGTCCTATCTTTCCTCATCTGTAAAATAGGATTATATACTCACTGAACAAGGATTTTGTGAAAATTCTACTTGATAAATGGAGGCAACAAGGACATTTATCACCCTATTAAGTAAATAATTAATATAAAATAATTATTGTGTGCAGCCATTTTTTTCTACTAAAAATCAGTGATAAAATGTAGCACGCAGAACTACAGGTGAATATTTCTCTGGGTTGGGTGCCCATACCAAAAACATCAATAATAACAATGAGAACAGATTAGTAAGATTCTAAAGACCTGCTAAGGATATGGCCCATTGAAAATTATTTTCAGCCATGGTTAAATATTGTTTTTGTAAAAAAATTGGTTTTCTGAGTTCTGTATGTGGGCATGAGATTACTAAGATATGTGTCATTTGGATTGCTATGTAGGAAACAAAGAATGACCAAATGAGGAAATTTCTATCTAAAGCTGAGCTTTTTCTGAGTCTTAATTCCTGAAATAAAACTAAAAGCAAAAAATAAGCTTTTTAACCAATAGCTTGATTAAATATGTTTATACCAAACTAATACATTGTAAAAAATATAGTTCATAAATTTAATCTTCCATAGCTTGAGTTATAATTAAAAAAAAGAAAATTTCACTCTTTTTAGATGGATTGAAAAGTAAAGATTTATTTGGGAAGAATATAAAAGAGAAAAAAATTAGGCACTAAGATACTACAAGGGGCTTTTCTTACTTACTTACAATAACATTGCTAGAGTGCTGAAGATCTAATTACAAAAGCAATATATGTTAATTGTAACAAACTTAAACATAAATAAAAATGTAAAGAAAAAATCACTCATCAACCTACAATACATATAATATTCAGTCATTTTTCTAAAGATAATAATGAGTAAATATGGGGTCATACTAGCCAAATGATTTGGTAATAACAGTAACATTTAAAATGTTATTTTATATTGTTTAATAATACAATTTTAATAGTTGCATGATAATCCATATATAGCCTATGGATTTTTATTTTTTAGATAATTTCCTATGTAGAACTTTTAGTTTGCTTCCAATATTTCACTGTGATATGTGATACTGCAGTAGAGGTACTTAGTAAGTGGAAGTTAGGTTCCAATGTCAGCATGCAAGGCAAAATCTCATAGTCAAAACTGCATCTGAAATTCTCCTAAGCAGTTGCCACCTGTGATATTGATGTTCTGCCTCTCAATAGATTCAACGTGGTCAATTCTTCTTTTAGAGTGTCAGTGAGTATTGTTTTTATTATTTTTTGTTTACAGGTTACAAAAAATGACACTGACATTTTTTAAGCAAAAGAGTTGTTTATTAGAAGATTATCAAGAGATTATCCTTTACTGGGAATCAACAGGCAATAGGATTTGATAAATGGGCAAAAACCAAGAGGCATTCAAAGGCCAGGCTGCATGGATAGACTCTGGTCTGTGCGTCAGTACTTCTGCTGTAATAGATTGGGACTTCAAATAGCTATTCTGTCTCTGCATCCTTTTCTTCTGATTACAAATTCTAGTGGATTGAGCTCAGGTGATGTTGTCCACTGCTTAATTGTACCAGGAAGCAGTCAAAGATAGGTTTTTTTTTTTCTTTTCTTTTTGGTGGGATAAACCATGAGCAACAAGAGATAGGAAATGCTCTCCCATGAGAAACTTAATCATGGGGAAATTCCACCCAAAGGGAGATCAGGATTCAAACAAGGGGTGGGAGAGCATTTGGATACCAGGAAGCCAAGAGCAACAAATATTGCAGTCTAGCAGGAAAAAAAAAAAGTTGTGTGCGTGCGTGTGTGTGTGTGTGTGTGTGTGTGTGTGTGTGTATGTTTAAGTGCCCGAAGAGAAGTTGGCTAGAGTTTACAGGTCACGTTGTGTGAACTAGAATATTACTTAGCAAAATGACAGCTCATTGCTGTAAGAAACGCTCTGGGACATAGCTCTCTTTTTGTGTTCACTCTTTAGCTTAAGCTCATATAATGGAATGACAGAATTTATAATTATTTTTACAAAGGATGTAATGGCCAAATCTATGTAAGTTAACTTTGTATATGCTGGAACTCCACCTTATGAATAACAACTAAAATCTTTTCTGAGATAAGCAATTTTAGAATATATATTTTTGGGTGGATATCCAGTTCTATGAAGTCCTAACTGGATAGAAATGATTTCCTGACTCAACCCTAGGATAGTGTTTAGGGAGCACTTGAACTTGAAATTTCTTAAGATAGTAGAATGTCTCAATAAGATATACGAAGATTTGCCATTTTCTGGTGTTTTACAGCTTTCTGTAACTTTGTCTTCACAAGCAAAATTCGGCCTCTTCACAAAATTTGGCCTCTTCTATTTTCCTGATAACATTCTGTCCATTGGTCCTGAATTTCATTATATATTTTATTCTCCACTTCAATGCATTCTTTTCACTCTTAACATACTTTTACTTCACACACAGAAGAAGCAATCAATTCCCTGAGATAAACTACTCTGTGTCCTGGATTTTTCTTTGACTTCCATGAAAATCTTAGGTTGAAACTCAATATATTCTCATCCTTATTCCCTTCCTCCTTGCCTTTGGAATGTTGTCGTACTTGCTTGCTCTTTATAAAATGATTTCTCTCATTTCACTATCAAACTTTTGAATAAAAATCCAACACCTTCCATTTTTTCAGCACTCACTCTCTCTTTATACAATTGTCACATTCTGTCTCAAAATTACTTTCGTGATAGTCAATAATGAACAAGAAACTAAATCCAGGAGCACTTCTTGACTTGTACTTGAACTTCTTGGAGGCTTGAGCAACAGAGGTCATACTCTCCTTGAAAATGCAGATTTGTATTACTTATTAATCTAGCCCAAATATTGTAAGTACTTTAATAACTAACCTTGTCCTCACAACACCCTTTAAGGTGGTACCATGATTGCCCCCATTTTACAGATGAGAAAATTGAGGACCAGAGAAGTTAAACGCTTGTCGAAAGACCAGTTCAAATGTCCTTGATTCTTTGCTTTCTCATCTCTCATGTATTAGACTCCTTTGCTGGCTTGCTCCTGGCTTCCTCCTTCCAGTACCCTCTGTGAGCATTTCATTCCTCAAGACCGCTGTTGGTCCTCAGTTTCTCGCTTTACTCATTTCCTTTAAATAAAGCGATCCTATATTGTTGAGAAGATTATCATCTTATTGAAGAACAATTCTTACTACTCTTGTAACACACTTTGCTCATTTTGAATTCAAAGTTCTCGTGTATTTGACCATTCACTTCTAAAAGGTCATTTCCCTTTTCTTCTGCTATTACATCTAATACCTATTTTTTAAGGCCTACCCTTTACTGATCTTCCCTGTCTTCTTTGGACTCCAACAACTCTCATTGTCTGAAACAGTCTATTTGGTAATTAGTGACCTCTTGCATTTTGTATTTGTTTCTTATATGCATGTATTGTACCTTAAAACTGTACAGAAAGATCTTTCAAGGATAGGGATCTGTGTTTTAATTACTTTATATTCTTTTTCTGTCATTAGTATTTAGCATCTAACATAGTAGTGAATACACGATAGGTAATTTATCAGCTAAGTTCTTTGGTTACAAACAAGAGAAAACAACTATGGGTAATATAAGCAAAAGCTAAATTGCAGTGAGGATTTTCAGAGCTCATGTTGTTGACAGGAGATGAGGACTAATGATCCATTAGCCACTGATAAGAATGCTGCCACTGGTCAAGATGGAACTCCAACTACTTTCAATATCTTAGACTCTTTGCCAAAGATTCAAATTATAGGAAAGAACATCTGATGGCCTGCCTGAGATATGCCTACTTTCCCCCTAAGGAGAAAAGGCTGCTAATTAGAATCTAACCAGGTTGTATTAGATAGAAAAGAGGTCATTCCTCCAAAAGAAATTCCTTTGCTGTTAGAAAAGATGTTAGAAAAGGAAGAAGGATAATGGGGAACAAACAATAAATAAGTTTATAATAGGTGCTGAATAAACATTTATTGAATGAATTAGTCAGTAAACTTGTGACATTAATCACCACACTTAGGTTTGGTTTTGCACGATTAGCCTGATGTACTTGTGTGTATTTTTTCTATATAGAGCTGAGCCAACTGGGGACTGAAAAAATTCAGAGAGAGAGAACCATGAAAGTCAAGGGCATTGTAAGGATGAATTTAGAACCTCCAATGACAGCAGGCCCTCATTTGGATGCTTGGATTCTAAAATGTTTGCTAAAAGGTAAGTCAGAGCATTTGGTCATATGTCATCTAAACTACACTTTCACCTGTACCTAAGATGTATGAAGAGGCTGAATGATATAGATACGGGTTTCAAGGTCAGTATAGTAAATTGAAAAGTTATTCTAACCCAGCTCTTTACTGTTAGGCATTCCTTTCCTTCTCTGATTCCTTATAGGTGAAAGAAGGGATTGAAAGATATGAAATGTAAAGTCCCACCCGTTAAAAATTCCACTTTTCCAAAGAGAAACCCTCATTCTTATTTTATATAGTTTTAAGGTGACCAATGGTTAATTATTCCTTGCTGGTTATAGTTATAGAATCTCCATACTCACACTAGTTAAGGAGGTGAGAACACTTACCAATATCAGAGGAAGCAAATGAAACATAAAACCTTCTCAGCAAACTAACACAAGAACAGAAAACCAAACACCACATGTTCTCACTCATAAGTGGGAGTTGAACAATGAGAACACATGGACATAGGGAGGGGACCATCACACACCGGGGCCTGTCAGGGGATGGGGGGCTAGGGGAGGGATAGTATTAGGAGAAATACCTAATGTAGATGACGGGTTGATGGGTGCAGCAAACCACCATGGCACGTGTATACCTATGTAACAAAACTGCACGTTCTGCACACGTATCCCAGAACTTAAAGTTTAATTAAAATATACCTTACTCAAAATTATTAATCTGCTAAGTGAAAGGACTGTAATTACAATTTCCTTAAATTCCATTTGTTGGCATGCTGCTTGAAACTATTCTAAAGTTATTTCAAATATACATATTTATGACAAATGACAAATCCATTCAAATAAGACAGTAAGGACTCCTCCAGAATTATTTTATTTATATTTCATCTCCCTTCTAAAACTCAGTGGTATAGTTGTTCTTGAATTGATAATTGTTAATCAAGTTTTTACTAAACATCTCAAGTCTTATCAGTCATATATTTTCTTGATATTAAATAATATAATACAGATGATCTAGCATAAAGGAAAGATTAAAATCTCAGGCTCTAACATCATACAGACCTGGGTTAAAATGCTTATATGAATTATCAGGATTCTCCTTAGGAGGAGCAATAGATTTGTTTCGAAGGGATATACTTTGAGAGTAAAGAATGAGACCCCCCAAGAGCATGCTTAAAAACAACAGAAACAGAGCAAGGACAGGAGTTTGTTTCTTTCCTTATAGAAAGAGTGGGGTAAAGGGCCAAGTCTAAAATTGGCCAAATCCCAAGGAATGCATTATGTGAGTAAACTTCCTGTTGGAGAAATATGTATCTGTAGCTGAAATCAAGGTAGGGCAAAAGAGACAATACATCTTACAATGTCTGATTTACTTTAAATTACTTCAGCATAGATAGTATGATATGATGTACATGCCAATTACCTTACATTTCAACTCTAGAGGTAGACTATTTACTGAATAATGCACCTTGCAGGGGTGGTCAGCTAGCTTGTACCTATAGTTCTCTGTACTTCTCTGAACACCTGAGGCTTTTCATTCTATTATTACTAAAGTATTATATTTACACACTCTGTTACACTTATCTGTATATTTATCTGCTTTTCTTATTTGAATTTGAGGTTTGGGGGTGGATGGTCCAGGACCATAAACTTAAACATATTTTTGTAAACTTAACAATTATCAGGGTGCCTGGCACACAGTAGGTATATCATAAAAGTTTCTGAGTAAGTGGTAGAACAAATGTAGAATGAAAGCTTTTTGAGACCTCTGTTTTTATAGTAGTCACTCTAGTTCAGATATCGGGTTAGAGAGGGCAGTGGAGCTAGTGATGCAGTTTAGCTGTTTGCTTGCATTTCATCCTGTGTGGAGATCCTTGTTTTGTTTTATATTATCCTTTTCCCCTAAAAGAAGAAAAGTGACTTTTACATACAAATAAACTACAGTAGAATAAAAAATAAACAGGTGAATAAAGATGAATGAAGGTTAAATCAAGATAGGAAATTAAGATATACCAGGGATACAGTTGGTATAAAAAGTTCATACAACAAAGATGCTACATATCTGATAAGAAGTGAGACATGATAGTGGTTCTGAGCTTCCCTTTAACAAAACAAAGGGAGAAACAAGCCCAGTAGCAAAACTTGCAGTGTTGATGGGCTAAATACAAACCACATACTAAGAAGAATGCCAATTTTTACTTGATCCTTAATTAGGCTTTTGGACGTTGTCATACCTGAGAAATATTTCTACCATAGGTGTTCCTCACTTTGTTTTTCAGCTTTAGTATTTGTGTTTGATTTTTGAAAAAATTATTTCAATCTCTGTTAAATTTCTCTGATAAATTTATAAATTTATTCTCTGTTTTCTTGAAGTTCACTGAACTTCCTTAAAACAGCTATTTTGATTCTTTGTCTGAGTGATTATGCCTCTCCATCACTTTAGGGTAAGTCTCTAGCACCTTAATTTGTTTGTTTGGTGAGGTCATATTTCCCTGAATTTTCTAGTTGCAGACATGCAATCGTGTCTGCACATTGAGGGATTAGGTATCTATTTCAGTCTTCACAGTTTGGCTTTGTTTGTGTCTGTCCTTCTTTAGAGGGCCTTTCAGGGATTCTAAACATACTGACTGCTGTGTTCCCTGATTCTCTGTCCATTCCAGTTGTCCCAGCACTAGAAGACATTCTAAGCCCAAGCTTATTCCAAGTCTTGCAAGGACATTGAAGTTGATGCAGCTTTCTGGCCCAGATGGACCTGGGGAAGAACCAAGTAGGATACTGAGTCTGTGTGGGGATGCTGGCCAGGGTCCTGAGTCCAGAAGACTGTCCCGCTGGCTCAGATTGGTGTGCCTCCCAGCAGATCTTTAAGTAGGTGGAATAGTTCACCAAATTCAGTAAGAGAGACTGGAGTTTGAGACTGAGATTCTCCCAGGATCTTCTGTGGGAAGGAGGCTGATGGGCTTATCTTTTTGGCTAAGATGGACGTGCATCACCCAGCAGGTCTCTGCACCAGTGGTGTAATTCCTCAACTTCAAAAGGAGGAGCAAAATCTGAGACTATACTCTCCCAGGATCTACTGTGAAATGGAGGCTGCTGTGCCTATCACACTGGCTCAAGTGGGCATGTGTCTCCCAGCAGGTCCTTGCACAAATGGAAAGTTTTCCAACTGCAGCAGGAGAGGCTACAGAATAGACTGGGCTCCCATGGGATCTACTGTGGGACAGAGGCTGAAGAAGCTGGTCTTGGCTCAGAGGAATGTGTGTAACCCAACAAGTTTCTGCACAGGTAGGATAGTTCCCTGGCTGAAAAAGAAGGGGCCAGGTAAGGCTATTTTTATTACAGTAATTAGTTGGTAGTACTTGAATTGAGATCATCTCTATTTAGTTCATACAATAAATCCATGTCATCTGGATGTAAGATATTATTTCTATTTTCTACAGCAGGTGGTAGAAAAAGAATACAGCACATCATCAGGAATTAGTTTAAACTGGTAAGGTACCAATTGTAAATAAAGAAAATATGAATATAAAATTGTTGACTAAGCACAAATATTTGTCTCCCCTATCTATCAGGACCTTCAATACAAGTTGAAAAAATGAAAAGAATAATAATTGTTCCAGGAAAAATTTGAAACTCTGGCCAATCTTTTCCTGTGCCCCCAAACAAAAAGTTTGGGAGCGAATACTAATCCTTATAAAATACATGGGGGCTGGTGGCAGACTGTTAGGGGAAAATACTTTTAAATTTCTAACTCAGAACTCTCCTGAAGCCCATGTGGCTGAAATATAAAGAAATAGTTTTTAAAATAAAATATTTATTTGTATTTACAAAAAATACTTGCAAACTTTAACTTTTCAGCCCAAGAAGGTGGTATATATTGCAGAACACTTGCAACTGCATGGGATATGTAAATTCATGAGATGTGAAACCTGCACTCTTTTGTCCGTCTGAAGTTAAGCACTGCAAATTTCCAGAGGGCTTGGTTTAAGATTTAGTCCGTTGACTAATGTTCTGCAATAGTATGCAGCAATAAATTAATTGCTTGAGGATTATCTTCTGTTTCGATATATAGTGGTAAATATGAGAGCAGAGGACATTAACGGACAAGAAATGTCAACAAATCTGAAAGGAGTATTTGGAGACAAGTTGATGAATGGAATAGAACAAAGCATTCCACAGCACAGAATTACTGGGGAGGAACTCTTCCAGACAATAGCAAAGAGCAGCTTCTTCCAAGCTGCTTCTATGTGGTCTGAATAACCCAGATACCAAAAATAAAAAGACATTGTGGAAAAGGGAAATTACAGGGCTGTTTCACTTATTAATATAAATACAAAGAACATAGAGTCAAACAGTGTCTAAAACTAATAAAGAACTATAACCAATTTTGGTTTATCCCAGAATATGAGGAAGGTTTAATATTAAAAAATCCATAAATATGTCTAACCCCTCATCATATTAAAAGAAACCAGAGGCAACATCTGATTATATTTAATATCCATTCATCATTTTGAAACTCTTCATAAGTTAGAAAAAGATGAATAGAATTCCTTAACCTGATAAACAGTAAATGCTGTGGCATACCATATAGCACTCAAAATAAATGAATCAGAGTGGCATTTAAAAAGAGATAAATCTTGGCATTATAATATTAAATGACATTCTTTCTATAAGGTCAAACAACTAAAGTGAAACAACATACTTTTAAGAATACATAGATACAGTAAAACTATATTAAAAGGAAAGCCATGGATTGAATGACATAGGACTCAGGAGGATGGCAGCTTGAAAGGGGAAAGCCAGGGGGCTGGGATGGAGAGGCAAGAGCTTATCTGAAGAAATTGACTCTTGTTTGAGATGGTGCTTTCAAAGCAGATTATTACAGAATTAAAAGCAAGAAATCAACTAAATAAAATCACCAGGCTTGAAATGATGACCACATATCATCATGAATGACAAATTATGATTAATCTAGTTTCCTGTACCAGAGGCCAAATGAAAGAAAAAGGACTTGATCATTTGGGAAAGAAAACAGCAGGATAGTATTTGGATGGGGATATGCTGAAAAAAAATTTAATTAAGAATTGCAAGATTTGAGTGCGATTTTATACTGACAGGGAAAAGGCGTAATGAAAATGAGGCTGGGGACATAGGAGAGAACAGAAATAATCAAAGGAGCAGGTAATGCTGAGCAGGCCGGCTAGAAACAGAGCACTGGGGTGATGAGCCTCTGAGAGAGGGATTCTCTCTCATCCTATCAAATAGAGATGAAGTAAAGGGTGTGGACGTGAAAACCTGTGCCAGTGTAGTGGCAGGAACTTGCAGGAGTTCCCCTCTTATGACGTATATTTTCTGTTTAAAATGGGACTCAAGGTCATCTTCTGAGTGAGAGGGGTGGTGGCATGTAGGAAGCATAGGGAGAGCTGTGAGTGTTTGTATGATAGTGGTTAAGACAAATGTCCATCACTAATAGACTGGATAAAGAAAATGTGGCACATATATACCATGGAATATTATGTAGCCATAAAAAATGATGAGTTCATGTCCTTTGCAGGGACGTGGATGAAGCTGGAAACTATCATTTGCAGCAAAGTATCACAAGAACAGAAAACCAAACACCACATGTTCTCACTCATAAGTGGGAGGTGAACAACGAGAACGCATGGACACCGGGAGGAGAACATCACACACTGGGGCCTGTCGGGGGATGGGGGGACTAGGGGAGGGATAGCATTAGGAGAAATACCTTATGTAGGTGACGGATTGATGGGTGCAGCAAACCACCATGGCACGTGTATACCTAGGTAACAAAACTGCACATTCTGCACTTGTGCCCCAGAACTTAAAATGTAATTTAAAAAAAGAGAGAGAGAGAAAAAAAGAACTGGCTGCACATCAGAGATATTTAGGTTTGGATTCTGGCTCTCAGAGGTCACTATGGATGTGAACGTATTTATACATTTCTACTGTGATTGTGGTTCTCTTCCTTCTTTTTTCTCTTACCCTTTTCATTTTGTTTTTTTTCCTTACCATTCTTCTTTTTCACTTCTAGTTAAAAAAAGTATCTGTGGAGGAACTGCATTTTATCTGCTTTGGCCATATTTTCATTTCTGTATCAATCAAATATTTCTGGGTAAACAGGAAACTAAAACTGTTTAAGCTTGGCCCAGGTGCCCACTTGGAACCCTCCACAGCAGATAGTGGTATGACATCTGTAAGAAGGTGCCATCTCCCATTCAAAAAGAATTTCCTAGAAGAAGGAAGGGTACTATTTTGGGCAGGAAAAATAATAGGAACTCACCATATTATTGTAGTTGTTGATGATGTGAGGATTAGGAAGTAAAATTAAATAGAGAAACACTTCTGGCCAGTGTAGAATTTCTAGTTGAGGTCAAGGAGCATGAATTTGTAGTTGCAACAACCTGTAATATAATATTGTATTATTTTTAGCAACAATACTCTGCAAATCTGATGCAGATGAATTTTTCACATTGGTCCAGATTTGAATTTTTCAGAGAAATGTAACAGGAGAAAGATGATAATATTGGCAATATAGAGGATGAAGAGGTAGGTAGATGATATGATCAAGGGTATATATGAAAGGTGGTGACAAGACGAGAGAGGAATGGGAGAAAATAGAGGATTGGAAAGGTTTATGGGGAAAATCAGCCTGAAGAAACTGAATTGGTCTGAGATCATAATTACAGAATTGAAAGATTTAATGTTTCAAGAGTTGATAATTATAAGATAATAAGTTTACATATCTATCTATGGAAGTAGTTTACTAATG
This sequence comes from Pan troglodytes, assembly GCF_028858775.2. Lineage (NCBI taxonomy): Eukaryota > Metazoa > Chordata > Mammalia > Primates > Hominidae > Pan > Pan troglodytes. The sequence continues at coordinate 108,747,102 of NC_072402.2, read as the reverse complement.
TGGAATTATGATGGTGGAAATGAGAGATTAAAAAACAGATGCTAAGGTTCATCTGGGTCATTCACGTATACACTAATATCAGCCAAGTCAAGGTTCATCTGGGTCATACACGTACACACTGATATTGCCTGCAAGTCTTGGGGTGAAAAGAGCACATTGAACCACATGCTAAAGCCTTGAGTGAAAGAGAAGACACACAGTTGTTTACACTTGCTAAATTTATTACAGTGATGACTAGGAACTATTTTATCCTCAGGGGCTTCAGGCTGAAAATGCGATTTCTTTCCACGTATTTATCTTCACACCATAACCCTTTGGATGTGGAAGTTATTAAAAAGGAATTTTACATGAGGTAAGAATGGGTTAATGAGTCATAAATATGCATAACACAATGCTCATTACATAGCTAACATTAGATATCATGAGAATTACCCTAAAAAACAGACGCTAAGGTTCATCTGGGTCATTCATGTACACACTGATATCAGCCAAGTTGCTGGCAAGGGTTTGGGTGAAAGGAGGACATTGAACCAGATGCTAAAAGCTTGAATGAATGAGAAGACACACAGTTGTTTACACTTGCTAAATTTATTACAGTGATGATCAAGAACTGATTGATCCTTAGGGGCTTCAGGGTGAAAATGCGATTTCTTTCCATGTATTTATCTTCACACATAACACTTTGGATGTGGAAGTTATTAAAAAGGAATTTTACATGAGGTAAGAATGGGTTAATGAGTCATAAATATGCTTAGCACAATGCTCATTATATAGCTAACATTAGATATTGTGAGACATCCCCTGGAAGTGACATCCCCTGACTTAAAAGAATTTGTAATTTGCAGAGGTTAGGTTTACACATTCAAAACAATTTGAGAATAACAGACTAGTATAGGGTACTAAGAGAACAGGTGAGTAAATGTGTGCAACAGGTATTTGGAGAAGGGATAGGCCAATTTTATTAGGTTCTTATACGAACTTTGAAGAAAAGAAGTGATGGATACTGCTTTAGGAACTCCTTTATTTTTATGGCTTAGAACTACATTTTTATATAGTTTTTTCATCTAAGATTAAAATAAAATTTTTCCAAACACAGGACATCCTTTTATTCTTTATTCTGTATTGAGGTGCTCTTTAATTATCTAAAATTTTTAAAGTTTTCTGACTCAGAGGAAATTGCTAATATCATTATCTTCATCCTTTCTTTTCTCCAAAGTACATGCCCTCTGATTTGGGAATTCAAAATGACATTACTCATTTTAAAAATAACAGAAAAAAGTTGGATTTATTGGAATGATTTTTCTTTTGGTTTCTTCCCAAAGTTTTCATAATTTCCACTGATGTGTAATTGAAGGAACAATTTTTTCCCCTCCAAGATCTGAGTAGATCTATTTTGCATAAAGAAAATCAAATGTTTTTTCACAGAGGTTAATAACAATAAAACTATATAATTTATCAAAATTATGCTCCTTAGCTATTTGGGAGAGTCCACGGCATGCCCCAAACAAAATGCCTTTTCAGCCAGTCACTATATTATTATTCAGTTTACATTGCTAGGATACATGGCCTATTGCCGTGACATTGTACTCAGTAGTGCCACAGGCAGTAGTACCCTTTGCCAATTAGAAAATTCTTCTCGATTCCGAAAAAAAGGGAAGGGATCTTAATTATTGGAATAAGGCCACAGCAGGAAAAAGGATATTTGTTATTACAGTAATAACCTCACACTCACCAAGTCTCTTAAGGGGAAAAATTAAGAAAATTAGAAAATGAATATTTTCCTTTAATTTTCCAACTAAGAAAGCCAAATAAAAATATTGACAGTTTTGTCCAGGCGCAGTGACTCACACCTGTAATCTTAGCACTTTGGGAGGCCAAGGCAGTTGGGTCACCTGAGGTCAGGAGTTCAAGGCCAGCCTGACCAACATGGTGAAACCCGTGTCTCTGCTAAAAATACAAAACTTAGCTGGGCGTGGTGGCAGGTGCCTGTAATCCCAGCTACTCGGGAGGCTGAGGAAGGAGAATTGCTTGAACCTGGGAGGTGGATGTTGCGGTGAGCCAGGATTGCACCATTGCATTCCAGCCTAGGCAGCAGAGTGAGACTCCATCCTGGAAAAAAAAAATGACAGGTTTACTATTTCTATCATAGTTATATTTCAATAGTGTGGTTCAAAAACCTTGGCTTGAAAGTGAGGGTATATGAAAGTTTGTCAAAGAGATTACCACAGTAAGTGGGAAAATAATTAAAAAATTAAATTTCCTGAGAACAGGCAATAATAGCTCTGCCAATGGTTTTTTTTTTTTTTTTTTTCGGAATCTCGCTCTGTCTCCCCAGGCTGGAGTGCAGTGTTGCGATCTCGGTTCACTGCAAGCTCCGCCTCCCAGGTTCACACCATTTTCCTTCCTCAGCCTCTCGAATAGCTGGGATTACAGGCGCCCGCCACCTCGCCCGGCTAATTTTTTGTATTTTTAGTAGAGACGGGGTTTCACCGTGGTCTCAATCTCCTGACCTCATGATCCACCCGCCTCGGCCTCCCAAAGTGCTGGGATTACAGGCGTGAGCCACTGCGCCCGACCAATGGTTTTACTTTTGAATATAAATTTGTTTCTACATATGTCTCTCGGAAAAACCCTTGTTGTTTAGAATTGAGTTCAAACTTCCTTTTCCTATTTCCAATTTATCATTGACTGGAAAACATTAGAAAGCATGCTTGATGAAGAACATCTATGAATTCTAGCACTTCCATAGGAAAGTAAACTGTTACTCAAGTTTACTTGAGTAAACTTGTTACACAAACTGTTACAAAAACTCTTCGCATGTGAAGTACCATTGGCAGAGAGAACATGGGAGAGGAGAGGCAAATCCTTACTCCCTTAGGCTGGAGAAGTGGTGGTGTGAACAGGTATGTGCCTATTGTGTCCTTTCTCCTATATTAACAAGGGAAGAGAGCAGGGGTAAGACCCCAAGAAACTTTAAGGCTCTGATGATTTCTTCTTTTCACTCCACAGCCAGAAATACCCAATCAGGCAGACATTTATCCCTGAGGGCTATTTGTTGGGTGCACATGGGTTGAAGACTCAGGTGAGTGGGGATAAGTGTACCGCTGCCAATTATAGGTTTTGTTTATTTCAGGCAGCTGGTATTTTCATTAGGCTTACAATGAACTGAAGATAGGGGCCAGCTGTTCCTCCTAAGAGGAGGTGGGATGGGAAGGGTGAAAAGCCGGGGGCCGGCAGGCCCACAGCATATTCCTTTTCTTGTTGCTCTGGTTCGGAGTCTCGAAGTGAGTCTGCCTCAGGCAGATGGTGCTCATTCCTTCCTAGGAGCCAGCTTCAGAACTTTGATGTATGGATAGACCAATGCAGTAAGTACGTTTTCAATAAGTCACTTTGTCAAACAAGCACTCAGTTTCCATGCGGACCAAGTGTCCAGTGATGAACTGTGGTCATTGATGTAGGTCAAGCTTACATATACAGGCTGTCCAGGGAGGCTACCACCTCATCAAATTGATAATGTTAAGTTATTCTTCAGATACTTAGAGAAAAGGCTGAGGACTGACTAGAGAAAGGAGGAAAAAGAAAGATGGGTGGTAGACTTTTGCCTCTCCTAGAATTCCGTGGTTTCCTGTAATGTAGCCTAAATTTGCAAACCTTACTCAACAAAACAATGTTAACTAGCAGGAATCATCTTTTTTGGAAAGCAAATTAGTAATTAGATATTATTTCTCAATTAAACTCCTGAGTATTGTGATAAAGAATTTCAGAAATTCCGTAAATTGTTGATGAGTGAACAATTTCAGTTTAGTCTCACTGAAATTGCAGTATCTGGAAATTCCTCTTTGGCTTTGGAAATATTTTATTGTTGGTCTCAGTTTTCGATATGGTAAGTTGAGAGGCAGAGTTGCTAATTCATAGGCTGAGGACCAAAGTACCTTGGTTGGAATACTGGCTCTGCCTCATACCAGCTGTGTGAACTTTGGACAAATTACTTAACCTGTCTGTTACTCAATTTTCTGATTTATAAAATAGGAGTAATAATTATAATAGTGAAGGGTTATTGTAAATATTCAATGAGTAAATATCTGTATGCCACTCTGAATCTTGCCTATCACATAGTAAATAATAGATATTAGCTGTCATTCTTTTCTTTTGATAGTGAGATTTGATGTATTTGTGAAATTTGACATATTAGTGAATGGGCTGCATCAGAGGCAGCTAGTGAAACAATCTTTAAGCTAGATCTTGGTCATATAGTATCAAAGATTCTGATCTCAGGTAATCCTCCCACTAGGCTGCTAGAAGTTCTGTCTCTAGGTATGCTCCTTAAGGGCCTTGTAGAGACAGGAACTTTGCAACTATGAACTGCTGTCCTTCAAGTTTTTCCCTTTTTTTGTTTCTATTAAACTCACTTTCCTGCTCACTTCCAAAGGTAAAATAAGAACTCTTAACTTTGGTTCCAAGTTATACTGCAAACATATTTTCATTTTGGCACTACATTTTATGTCCATTTCTCCTACTGGACTGTAAATCTCTAGAGGGACTCTACTATTTCTCTAGCATTTAGCACAGAGTATGGCATGTGGTAGATGAATAGTGAATAAGTCTTGAATGAAATTTATTGAACTCTTGAGTTCTTAGAATCTGCAAGCCTTCCAACCCATTCTCCCTTTATGATTTGATGTCGTTTTCAACTCGAGTGAAGACCCACTGAATTAGTCTGTTTGGGCTGCTATAACAAAAATTTTATAAACCAGGTAGCTTATAAACAACAAACATTTATTTCTCACAGTTCTGGAGACTGAGAAGTTTAAGATCAAGGCACCAGCAGAGTTGGTGTCTGGTGAGGGCTTGCTTTCTCATAGATAATGTCTTCTCACCGTGTCCTCACATGGTGGGAGGGACTAGCTAGCTCTGTGATCTCTTTTATAAGGACACTAATCCAATAACAAGGGTTATGACCTGGTGATCTAATCACTCCAAAGGCCCTGCCTCTTAATACCATCACCTTGAGGGTTAGGATTTAAACATGAATTTGGAGGGGAAACACGAACACTCACATTCTGCACCACTGCCACCACCTGCCCCACCAAATTCGTGTCCTTCTCACATGCAAAATGCATGTGTTCTATTCTAATAGCCCCAAAAGTCTTAACTCAGTCAACTCAAAAGTCTAAGGTTCAGAGTGTGGTGTAAATATCATTTAAATCAGATATGGGTGAGACTCAAGGTATGATTCATCCTTAGGCAGATTTCTCTCCATCCGTGAACTATGAAATCAAACATGTTACATGCTTCCAAAATACAATGGTGAGACAGGTGTACGACATTCCCATTTCATAATGGAGAAATAGGAAAGAAGAGGGTATCAGGTCCCAAGTAAGTTGTAAATCCCAACAGGGCAAACAACGTTAAAGCTTAAGTCTCTAGAATAAGCTTGTTTGACTGCATATTCCACCTTCTGGTCACGGCGAGGTGGAGGTTGGGCCCTCAAGGTTCTGGACAGCCTTTACCCTCATGGCTTTCCAGGTGCAGCCCTCATCCCAGCTCTCAAGGGTTGGAGTCATGTGCCTGTGGCTCTCCCAGGCTGGACTTGTATATGCAGACAGTCCTACCAGTCTGAGGTAATGGGAGTGGCCTTGCCCCACAGCTCCAAGGAGCATTCCCCTAGTAGGTGCTCTCTGTGGTGGCCTCAACCCTGTGGCAGCTTTGTATTTTCAAAAAATTCATAGATTTAAATCCTAACCTCTAAGGTAATGGTATTAAGTGGTGGGATCTTTGGTAGGTGATTAGATCATGAGCATAAAGCCTTTATGATTGAGATTAGCACTCTTGTAAAAAGAGACCACAGAGAGCTAGCTAGTCTCTTTTCCATGTGAGGACACTACAAAAAAAGTGCCATCTATGAACCAGGAAATAGCCCTTACCAGACACCAAGTCTGCTGTTGCCTTGGATTTCTCAGTCTCTAAAACTGTCATAAATAAAAGTGTGTTGTTTGTAAGCCACCCAGTTTATGATATTTTTGTTGCAGTAGCCCAAAAAGACCAAAATGCCTATTTCATGATGAATAACTTTTATTCTCCCACACTGCACATTGGCTCTTAGGAGCTGCTTACTTTTCTGTTCTTACTACAAAGCTTTAGGATTCTTCGAGTAAAAGGAAAATCCCACAATCTGTATATGTCATGTTTATGAATTTCAACTCTCTTACATTTTGGAAATTCTGGACCTACTCCTGGTCATTTCCCTTAATGGTTATTCCAAAATACCTCAGAAGTCCCATTATTTTGTATATCTCTTTCTCAGTAGCTAAACTTTTCCTTTCCTTTGCTGAAAAAAGAGGCCATAGCCGTTGGATAACTTTGCCCTTCCTGCTTTTCAGTTCCTAATTTATTATTTTCTTGGCTGTATCCCCTCACTCCTTGTCTTTTTTCCTCAAATTCTTCAATGTGTCTTCTGGTTGCTCCAAGATCTCTGTCTGTCAATTATATCTTCTTTCTTTTATATCAATTGTTTCTTTTCTACTGCCTTTTTTCCAGACCAGAAAACAAGTTCTAACATTGTAAAAATTTTCCTCTTAATTCCACTACTACTAAATGAATAACTTCAACTTCTAATCCACATTTTTCTTTTCAACTTCAACTCTAATTCATGTGTCAAGCATCATTCTCTGGCTTCTATTAATATCTTTTTTATTTTTTTTTTGAGATGGAGTCTCACTCTGTTGCCCAGGCTGGAGTGCAGTGGCACGACCTCAGCTCATTGCAACCTCTGCCTTCCGGGTTCAAGTGATTCTCCTGCCTCAGCCTCCCGAGTAGCTGGGACTACAGGCACCTGCCACCATGCCTGGCTAATTTTTGTATTTTTAGTGGAGACGGGGTTTCACCGTATTGGCCAGGCTGGTCTCGAACTCCTGACCTTGTGATCCACCCGCCTAGGCCTCCCAAAGTTTTGGGATTACAGGCGTAAGCCACCGCACCCAGCCAATACCTTTTGAAAAACAGTTCTCACTGAAGTTTCAAATTTCACATTGCCAATTGTAAAATCATTGCTTCTTAGCATTCTTGATCCATCTGTGGGCATTATATTCTGCTGGCAATTTCCCTTTTTCTTGACATTCTCTTCTCCCTGACACACAATCTCCTAGCTCACTTCAGTCTGTCTGGTCTATCCTCCATAGGTTTCAGTAATTCGCCCATCCCCTCTCACTTTTGTTTCATGTTTGTTTTCCCAGTAATTCTTCCTTGGACTTCCCAGGTGGTTTCTTTTTGTTGATTTCATCCAGTTTTATGATTCTAGCTACTGCCTAATTATCAACTCCCAAAAGAATATCTTACTTTTTGCTTTTCTCCTGAGACCAACATTTTCAGCTGTATACTAAGTACCTTAACATGAATGTCTCATAAGTGTCTCAAATTCCACATGGTTCAAAACAAACTCTTAATCTCATCCATTGGTTGACCATATGAAGACAAAGTGAAGAGTTCAAGAATTCCCTTACATCATCAGAGATGTGAGTTTATTTTTACCTCTGGATGTCATTGAGTAAAGAAAAAGACCCAGAGGGAACTGACTCATGTGACAGCTAATGCTTGTTGGAAGTGATGGGAAGCAAGAATTGGGCCAGGCAGATCCTAACTTGGAAAATCTTCCTGGGCAGACAGTTTAAGAAGATACAGTGCAAAGGGAGATCCTGGTTTCTAAATATACATTTGGTTACTGGGCTGTGAGGTCAGAAAAAAATGGACCATGGTGAGAGAGTACAATAAAAGAAATTTGAGGAGGGAACCTGAAACACTTTCCCAACTACTCAGATCTGCATGAAACAGACCTGAAACTTGCAAGTTGGTTCTTGTTATATGTAAAATGTTTATTTAGAAACAGAATGCTTGTTTCCCAGTGCCACAAAGAAATAGCACTCAAACATAAATTTAATTCTCTCGGCAAGGCAATCTTTACTTTCTGCAGAAAGGGTGTTCATCACAGATGGAACAATGGCGAGAGCACATCTGAACAAAGGAGGGAAGTAATTTTTATCTCGTATGCAGTTTGTCCTTGCTACTGTGTCCTGTCTCCATTGGCTGGAGCCAGACCACACAATCTAAACTAAAACCCAATTGGCTAATAATTTAAAACTTTTCTAAATAGGTAAAGGCAATAGACAGACAAAGGAAAAGAGGAAGTTCCTTACAAAAGGACTTAGAAGAGTAATAACATTCCTAAATAAGGAAGGGGCATAGGCTGTGAGCTGGGACATGCCTGTGAGCATGTCTAGCATAGATATCTTGGTTAAAGTACAAGGACATAGAATGTACTATGTGCCTGTGAGCATGTCCAGCATAAAGTTAGTCTTTAAAAGAAACTATTATTTCTAACACTTATGATTTATTCTTTAACAAGAAGAGAAATTTGAAGAGGAACTTTTTATTTTCTACAGTTCTGAATAGGGTCATCTTTTGGAACAAATCCTAGGGAAAAAGCATGTTTCTTTGACACTGGAAAATTTACTTTGTGTAATGTTTGTTGAAAGTTTGCCTAAGCATTTATAGTGCTTTGTCCTCTCTCTCCATCAGAATTGTTGGTAGTCTTAGAAAGGTAAAATTTTAATATATTAGACCAGAGAATATAGTTAATTACTAAGAATACCTCAAGTTACTCTTCTTTAATTTTCTCCTCCTTCTTTTATTCCTAGCTTCTGTCTCTTTTGTCCTTTTTATTTCTTTTCTCTACTTCTGTTGAAGTATATATTAAGAAAAACTATTCAAAGTGTTTTTCAGTCTTTAGGATACCACTCTATTCCTTGTGAGGATTGAATATATATTTTTTCCCAAATAATTAATTGAATAAGAGCTGGCGTATTTTATGGTGCTAAAGATTGAGTAGATGCTCAAAGAAACAGAACTCTGAACCTACCTCTCAGACACTCACTCAACAATTTTGTATTTAGTGAAAACTGGAGGACGTTGTGTTAAGTGAAAAAAGCCAGGCACTGAAAGGGAAATATTGCATGTTCTCACTCATATGTGGGAGCTAAAATATTTGATTTTCTGAAGGTAGAGAGTGGAATGATGGTTATCACAGTGTCAGAAGGTTGTGGGGAGAGGGGGCTAAGATGGAGTTGGTTAATGGGTACAAAAATACAGCCAGGCAGTAGGAATAAGATCTAGTGTTTGGTAGTGCAATAGGATGACTCAAGTTAAAAATAATTTATTGTATAGTTCAAAATGACTAGGGAAGTGGATTTGGGATATTCCCAACACAAAGAAATGATACATCTTTGAGATGATGAATATCTCAGTTACCCTGATTTGATGATTACACATTGGATGCTTTTATCAAAATATCACCTGTACCCTATACATATGTACAACTATTACATACATGTAAAAATTAAAGAGAATTAGGCAGCCTGCATGTATTAGAGCTTCAGGCATGCTGCAGCAGGCCTGTCCTATCTAGAGTGTATCCCTGTTATTCTCTTGTTCCCTTGGTTAATGAGCAGATTAAATTTTCCCAGGCTCTTTGTCTTCCATTACAGAGCAGCCTACTGGGATCTTGAAGTTGACAATGATATGACGTATATGGATATAATGGTGGTTGTATTAACTTCCTAAGACTGCTGTAATAAATTACCATAAACTGGGTAGCTTCAAACAACAGAAATTTATTCTGTCACAGTTCTGGAGCCAGAAATAAAAAAATCAAGGTATTATTGGTGTTTCTTTCTTCCAGAGGCTCTAGGGAAGAATCTGTTTCTTTCCCCTCTCCTAGCTTCTGGTAGCAGCTGGTAGTCCTTTGTGTTCCTTGGTGTGTAGACTCATCACTCCAAACTCTGCTTTTCTCTTCACATGGCTTTCCTCTCTGTATCTCAAATCTCTCTTCTTTCTCTTGCAAGGATACCAGTGATTGTATCAGGGGACAACCCTAAATCCAGGCTAATCTGCTGAGATCCTTAACTAAATTAAACCTGCAAAAATTCTGTCTCTAAATAAGGTCTCGTTCACAAGTACCAGGGGCTAGGACTAGATGTATCTTTGGGGGGAACATAATTCAACCCACTACAGTGGCCAATATTGCTTTCTCAGGCCTGAAAAATAAGACTTCTGGGAATTCGATATGAGCCTACCATGAATATGGAAAAGGGGCTGAAGATTTAAACAAATAAAATTGCTTGGATTCTTATCACACTTTTCCTCTGTTGTTGCAGAATTTCTTCTTTACAGGTTTTAGGCAGTTGAAAAGAAGGTGACTATTTCAGGACTCTAAAAAAGTTAAAAAATTTATTTGAGATATGCTTCACATTTTTGCTCAATTCTTTTATTATTTATAGTTACTAAATTTTGCAGCGGTATATATCTATTAGAATTACAGAGAAACCAAAATAAGTGAATTTGCCTTTTGAGCTTCCCACCCACATATGAAGACTCCTAATTCTTTGGTGCATAACCTTGAGATTATATTTAGTTTACTAGATATTTACACATTCATATATATCTATAAATCCATATGTAGCAGTTAACATGCATATGTATTTGTTACATTTTTATTCATAATATATAACTTTTTAGGAAGTCAATAAATATACATCTTGTTGATGTTTTAAAACATTTTCATAAATTATTTGACACTTCCATTTCATCCCATCCCATCACAAATTAGAGTTTAATTCTCCTCCTATTTGAATATGGGCTAGACTTAGTGACTTGATTCTAAAGGATATTATATGGCAGAATGATACCATGTTAATTCTGAGGTTGGGTCATAAAAGGTGACACAGCTTCTGTTTGGCTCTTTCTCTTTTGGAAAATGTACCTATGCAGGAATCCCTGAGTCAGCAATGTAAGAAGTCTGGCTATTCTGAAACAGACATGCTGGAGAGAACACGTGGAAAAACCATATTAAAGAAAGAATTGCCCAAGGAGCCACAGCTATTCCAGCTCTCAAATGCTTGGCTTATACCAGCCAATCACCAGAGATACATGATGTTTTCGGTCCCCAACATTTTAGCCACCTGAAATGACTCTAAGTAGAGCAGAGTCGTTTCTGATGAGCCCTGAACAAATTGCATATTTGTAAGGAAAGAAATGCTGTTGCTGTTTTTAGTCATTATGTTTTGGAATATCTTAATATAGCAAGATAACTTGAACACATTTACTTGATGTCTCTTAATGGCTGTACAGTGTTTTAATATTATGGGTGTGTCACCTTTAACTAGTTTCTTATTGTTGGACACTGAATTTTTCAAGTTTTAGTTGTTTTAAAAATTGGAACAACCTTGAACATAGATATCTGTTTTCTTGTTCAATTATTATTTTAAGTTGAAATCTTGGAAATGCTAGGTAGTACACAAAAGTGTGTCATGGTGGTTGTTTTGTCACAAGGATCCCAAATTGCACATGGTCATTATTTGTAATCTTGCCAATTTAAGGCAGACAGCACTTTTCTTCATTGACATGTAGATGTTATAGCTGATTTTCTAATAGTTCTATTACTGGGAATACATCTTATTGTGATTTATTATTATGATTCATTTAATTTACTACTAACGTTTTATACATCCTGTCTTAGGGTCAGGGCACACATAGAAAATAGTAGTACTTGTATGATAGCCCAAGGTAAACTACAGGAGGTTGGAGGTCACCTATATGAAATATGAAAAAAATTATATTTTTATAATAAATGATATTAATATAATCATATTTATCCTTAAATTTGAATTAAAACTTCCAACTTCCAAATAAATTATTTCTGAATTTACTATGATGAAGTTTATCTTGCTCCCATGGACATAACTTTTATTGTAAATATGTACTAGCATTTGTGCTTGAAAACATTACACATAATTTTCTGATGAAGGCTTGGTTTTGTTCTCTTTAAATTTTTGTAGGTCATTGTCTTAGTTCATTTGTGCTACTATAGCAAAATACCCGAGACTGGTTCATTTATAAAGAATAGAAATTTATTTCTCACAGTTCTTCAGACCGGGAAATCCAAGGTCAAGATAATGTCAGTTTCAGTGTCTGGTGAGGGCCTAGCCTCTGCTTCTAAGATGGCATCTTGTTCCTACATCCTCCATAGGGGACAAATGCTGAGTCCTGAGATAGCAGAAGAGACAGAAGAGCAAAAGGGTCTAGCTAGTTCCCTCCATTCCTTATAAAGTCACTAACCCTGTTAGTGAGGGCTCTGCCCTCCTAACTTAATCACCACGTAAAGGCCCCATCTCTTAATACTGTTACATTGAGGATTAAGTTTTAACATTAATATTGGAGGGAATGCAAACATTTAAACCACAGCAGTCATCATCAACAAAAAACTTTATTAACATAGGCAGGTAATACATTCTAAAACACACTTAACATCCACTGAAATGTTTTACATTGTAACCACTGAAATTATATTTCAAGCTAAAGTTTTCCTTTATTTCATTGATAAATGTAATGTTGACATTTCTTACCATAATGTGAGTGGGCTTTGAATCCAACCAAACTTTTTAACAGTATTCAAAATCATGGTGGAGCTTTTATTTGGAGAAACTACCGCATTATAAGAACATCACATCATTAGTTTAAAGACCTCTAGAGAGAGCATATGCCACAAACATATGGGTCCACAGCCCAGAAATGTGCCCCTGGGATTCTCTGTCACCATTAGGAATGGGACACACATCCCTGAGCAGTCATCTGACCGCTGAAGTAGATGTCCAGTGAAAGCAGCAACTTGCCCATGCTCAGCAAGCTGTGGCAGAGCAGCAAGTGCCAGGTATAGCTCATCCCTCATCTTGATTTTCATCTGTGACAGCAGCTGGGCATGCCACCCTCATCTCACCCACTCACTCAGCTCAGATCTTTGAACCCACCACCAAGATCATCACTGTCTGAGGCAAAAGGTGTTGGGGCTCAAGCTGCTCAAGCCTTGTCCTGTTGCCTCATGGGCTGAGATAAATTACTACTCCCCTGCACACCTGCCAACAGTTTTCTGGACAAGCTTTGCACTACGGATTTAACTTGCTAATATTTTATTTGTGAATTCTGTGTAAAATATTCATAATTATGTTTACCTTCATTCTCCTTTTTTGTGGTACCTATGTTTAGTCTATGATACAGCTAATTATGTTGGCTTCATACAAATCACGGAGTTTTTCATTGTTTTCTCTGTTCTGGAAGAGAATAAATAGGCTAAGGATGATTGACCAGTTAAATGCATTCTAGAATTTATTCCTAACAATACATAGATTTAGAGCATTTAAAATGCAGGTTTTAAGGTTGGTTTTGACTTGAGATGATCTTTTTATCAAATGTTCTGTAAATTTTGAAAATTTACTTTTTTAAGAAATGTATTCTTTTCATTGAAGTTTTTGATTTTTCAGTGGACTTGCACACAGGATTCTCTCATAATTTAAATAACTTTCTCTAATTTGGTGTTAATCTCCATAGTGGTCAATATTGCAAGTTACAAGTCTTCTAGGATTCCAATAATGGCATTATCATTTCCTGGCTTTGTGGCTAGAACAAGTTTCTTAATGCTCTGAGGCTCAGTTTACTCTGGAAAATTGGAATACAAGTATCTACCTGATAAGGTTGTAGTTTTAAATTTTCTAATGATTGTAAAGTACTCAACAAAGTCTCTGGTACGTAGACAGCTGCACATAAATGATAGTTTTTATCCCTGTATTTCTTATTCTAATTGTTATATATTAGTGCCTTCGTTCTTTTTTTGATTAAGTTTGCCATTTCACATTGTGGTTTTTCTTCTTAAAGGAACAAGTTTTTGAGTTTATATACTTATCCTACTGTTTCTGTTTTTAATCTACTATATACTCAGCATTTAATTCTTAGTTCTTTTTCTGCTTTTTGTAGGTACATTTTTTATTCTTTAAAAATATTTTACATTAATATTTTATTTTATGAGAGCCAAGTTTGTATAAATTAAAAATTCTACATTATCTTGGTATAATAAATTTTCCCACAAATGACTTTTGTAATGTATCTTTTACTTTTTGATTTCTAAAATTAGCATACAGTATTTTGTTCTGTTACTCTTTAGCTTCTACTCTCAAATTTTACTTATTTTCTGTACTCTGTGTTTAAGAAAAATTTTTAATGCTCTGAATTTCCTTCTGAATACAGTTTTAGCATTTTCATTATTTTTAACATTTATTCTCTAATTTCAGTTTTGCTGCAGGAGTTATTGAATAGAATAACCTACTATTTTATTTTATTGCTTCAATTTCTTTTCATTTTTCTTCTGTCTTCTTAGAAAGCTTCTCATGTTCAGTGACTCAATTGTCCTAAGTTTTTTTTTTTTTTTTTTCTCAACTTTTAAGTTCAGGGGTACATGTGCAGGTTTGTTATACAGGTGAACTTGTGTCATGGGGGTTTGTTGTAACGATTATTTCATCACCCAAGTATTGAGCCTAGCACCTATTAGTTATTATTCCTGATCCTCTCCCTCCTCCCAGCCTCCACCCTCAAATAGGCTTCAGTGTCTGTTGTTCCCATCTTTGTGTCCATGTGTTCTCATCATTTAGCTCCCACTTATAGATGAGAACATGCAGTATTTGGTTTTCTGTTCCTGCATTAGTTCGCTGAGGATAATGGCCTTCAGCTCCAACTATGTTCCTGCAAACATTCCTGCAAAGAATATAATCTCTCTTTTTTAATGGCTGCATAGTATTCCATGGTATAGATGTACTATATTTTCTTTTTTTTTCTTTAGCTTTTATGTTCTGGGGTACATGTGAAGGCTGTGCAGGTTTGTTACGCAGGTAAACGTGTGCCATGGTGGTTTGCTGCACAGATCAACCCATCACACAGGTATTAAGCCCAGCATCCATTAGTTATTCCTTCCGATGCTCTTCCTCTCCACTCCATGTTCCCAATAGGCCTCCAGTGTGTGTTGTTCCCCTTCATGTCTTCTCATTGTTTAGCTCCAACTTATAAGTGAGAACATGTGGTGTTTGGTTTTCTGTTCTGGTGTTAGTTTGCTGAGGATAATGGCTTCCAGCTCCATCCATGTCCCTGCAAAGGACATAATCTTTTTCCTTTTTATGGCTGCATAGTATTCCATGGTGTATGTGTACCACATTTTCTTTATCCAGTCTATCATTGATGGGCATTTGGGTTGATTCCATGTCTTTGCTATTATGAATACTGCTGCAATGAACATACGTGTGCATGTATATTTATAATACATTAATTTCTATTCTTTTGGGTGTATGCCCACTAATGGGATTACTGGGTATCGAACACCAATGGGTAAAATGGTATTTCTGCCTTTACGTCTTTGAGGAATCACCACAGTTTTCCACAATGGTTGAACTAATTTACACTCCCACCAACAGTGTAAAAGCATTTCTTTTTCTCCACAACCTTGCCAGTATCTGTTTTTTCTGGACTTTTTAATATTCACCATTCTGATTGTCATGAGATTATATCTCATTGTGGTTTTGAATTGCATTTCTCTAATGATCAGTGATGTTGAACTTTTTTTATATGTTTGTTGGCCACATAAATATCTCTTTTGAGAAGTGTCTGTTCATGACCTTTGTCCCCTTTTTAATGGGGTTGTTTGTTTTTTCTTGTAAATTTGTTTAAGTTCCTTGTAGACTCTGGATATTAGATCTTTGTCAGATGAATAGATTGCAAAAACTTTCTCCTATCCTGTAGGTTGTTCACTCTGATGATAGTTTCTTTTGCTGTGCAGAAGCTCTTTGGTTTAATTAGGTCCTGTTTGTCAATTTTTGCTTTTGTTGCAATTGCTTCTGGGGTTTTCATTATGAAATCTTTGCTGTGTCTGTTTCCTGAATGGTATTGTCTAGATTTTCTTCTAGGGTTTTTACAGTTTTGGGTTTTACATTTAAGTCTTCTATCCATCTTGAGTTGATTTTTGTGTAAGGTGTAAGGAAGGGGTCCAGTTTCAATTTTCTGCATATGGCTAGCCAGTTCTCCCAACACCATTTATTAAATAGGGAATCCTTTTCCCATTGCTTGTTTTTTTTGGGGGGGGAAATGTTTTGGACTATTTTTTTTTAAATTATACTTTAAGTTCTAGGGTGCATGTGCACAATGTGCAGGTTTGTTACATATGTATACATGCACCATGTTGGTGTGCTGCACCCATTAACTCGTCATTTACATTAGGTATATCTCCTAATGCTATCCCTCCCCCCTTCCCCCACCCCACAACAGTCCCCAGAGTGTGATGTTCCCCTTCCTGTGTCCAGGTGTTCTCATTGTTCAATTCCCACCTATGAGTGAGAACATGTGGTGTTTGGTTTTTTGTCCTTGTGATAGTTTGCTGAGAATGATGGTTTCCAGCTTCATCCATGTCTCTACAAAGGACATGAACTCATCCTTTTTTATGGCTGCATAGTATTCCAAGGTGTTTATGTGCCACATTTTCTTAATCCAATCTATCATTGGTGGACATTTGGGCTGGTTCCAAGTCTTTGCTATTGTGAATAGTGCTGCATAAACATATGTGTGCATGTGTCTTTATAGCAGCATGATTTATAGTCCTTTGGGTATATACCCAGTAATGGGATGGCTGAGTCAAATGGTATTTCTAGTTCTAGATCCTTGAGGAGTCACCACACTGTCTTCCACAATGGTTGAACTAGTTTACAGTCCCACCAACTGTGTAAAAGTGTTCCTCTTTCTCCACATCCTCTCCAGCACCTGTTTTTTCCTGACTTTTTAATGATCGCCATTCTAACTGATGTGAGATGGTATCTCATTGTGGTTTTGATTTGCATTTCTCTGATGGCCAGTGATGATTAGCATTTTTTCATGTGTCTTTTGGCTGCATAAATGTCTTCTTTTGAGAAGTGTCTGTTCATATCCTTTGCCCACTTGTTGATGGGGTTGTTTTTTTCTTGTAAATTTGTTTGAGTTCTTTGTAGATTCTGGATATTAGCCCTTTGTCAGATGAGTAGATTGTAAACATTTTCTCCCATTCTGTAGGTTACCTGTTCACTCTGATGGTAGCGGAACCAAAAAAGGGCCCACATTGCCAAGACAATCCTAAGCCAAAAGAACAAAGCTGGAGGCATCATGCTACCTGACTTCAAACTATACTACAAGGCTATAGTAACCAAAACAGGATGGTGCTGGTACCCAAACCAAGTTATAGACCAGTGGAACAGAACAGAGCCCTCAGAAATAATACCACACAGCTACAACCATCTGATCTTTGACAAACCTGACAAAAACAAGAAATGGGGAAAGGATTCCCTATTTAATAAATGGTGCTGGGAAAACTGTTTAGCCATATGTAGAAAGCTGAAACTGGATCCCTTCCTTACACCTTAAACAAAAATTAATTCAAGATGGATTAAAGGCTTAGATGTTAGACCCAAAACCATAAAAACTCTAGAAGAAAACCTAGGCAATACCATTCAGGACATAGGCATGCGCAAGGACTTCATGTCTAAAACACCAAAAACAATGGCAACAAAAGCCAAAATTGACAAATGGGATATAATTAAACTACAGAGCTTCTGCACAGCAAAGAAACTCCCATTGCTTGTTTTTGTCAGGTTTATCGAAGATCAGATGTACCACTTTTTCTTTCTCCAGTCTACCATTGATGGATATTTAGGCTGATTCCATATCTTTGCTATTGTGAATAGTGTTGCGATGAACATATGTGTGCAAATTTATGGTAGAACAATTTATATTTTTTTGGATATATACACAGTAATGGGATTGCTGGGTTGAATGGTATTCATGTTTTTAGGTCTTTGAGGAATCTACAGACTCTTCCACAACTAATTTACTCTCCCACCAACAATATATAAGCATTCTTTGTTCTCCAAAACCTCGCTAGCATTTGTTATTTTTTGACTTTTTAATGATAGCCATTCTGACTTGTGTGAGATAGTATCTAATTGTGGTTTTGAGTTGGACTTCTCTAATGACCAGTGATGTTGAGATTTTTTTCATATGCTTGTTGGCTACATGTATATCTTCTTTTGAAAAGTGTCTGTTTATGTCCTTTGCCCATTTTCAATGGGGTTGTTTGTTCTTGTAAATTTGTTTCAGTTTCTTATAGATGCTGGATAATAGACTTTTGTCAGATGCATGGTTTGCAAAAATTTTCTTCCATTCTGTAGGTTATCTCTTCACTCTGTTGATAATTTTATTTGCTGTGCAGAAGCTCTTTAGTTAACTAGATCTCATTTGTCAATTTTTGCTTTTGTTGCAATTGTTTTTGGCATCTTTGTCATGAAATCTTTTCCATTCTCATGTCCAGAATGGTATTGCCTATCAAAGAAATCAGAGATGACACAAACAAATGAAAAAACGTTCCATGCTCATGGATAAGAAGAATCAATATTAAAATGGTCATATTGCCCAAAGCAATTTATAGATTCAATGCTATTCTTATTAAACTACCATTGACATTTTCCACAGAACCAGAAAAAAAAACTATTTTAAAATTCATGTGGAACCAAAAAAGAGCCTGAATAGCCAAGGCAATTATAAGCAAAAAGAACAAAGCTGGAGGTATCACAATACCCAAATTCAAAATATATTACAGGAATACACTGACTAAAACAGCATGAGACTGGTACAAAAACAGATCCATGGACCAATGGAACAGAATAGAGAACTCAGAAATAAGGCCACACTTCTGTAATTATTGGACCTTCAACAAACCTGACAAAAATAAGCAAGGGGGACAGGATTCCCTATTCAATAAATGGTGCTGGGATATCTGGCTAGCCATGTGCAGAAAATTGAAACTGGACCCCTTTCTTATGCCATATACAAAAATTAACTCAGGATGGATTAAATACTTAAATATAAACCCCCCAAAACTATAAAAACCCTGAAAGACAACCTAGGCAATACCATTATGTCCTAAGTTTTAATTTTACAACTGCCTCCAATGTAGGTTAGTTGTTACCTTGTGGCTTTAGAATTCCTGAAATTATTCTTTATCACACCCATCTTCTCTTCATCTTATTTTGTTACTTTTTATTTTAATATTTTCCCTTTATATATTCTTTTCCCAATTTTATAAAGGCCAAGTCTTCTTTTACTCTTTCTAGAATGTCAATAAGTTCCAAAAATTTTCTTTTAGATACTTCTGTAATACATTTTCTAAAACACTTCTTTGACCCTACAGAAAGCAGTTTATTTTGCTTTACATTAATTTTTTCTCCATATCTTATTTTTAATTTTTATTTACCTTTTTGCATTTTTGAATAGGTAAAATAGACCCAGACTTTTTCATTATAATGAGAGTTGAGATTCTTTGCTTAAATCTGCAAGTGGAGGTTGTATTAATGGGCAGAGATTCCATTATTTTTCTAGTTAATACAAGAATTTCATCTCTTTTCCATTGTCTATTGAATCTTCTTTCTACTTCTTCTTTATGGTACTCTAAACTGATATCTATATATTACTTAATTCCAGAATATGCTATTACAAGGGCTCTTTTCTGCTTCCCTTTATAGTGCTTAAATTGTAGGCACTGTAATCCTTAAATATTTATTGCTTCACTGCTAGTTTCCCCTTATCTTCTACTTAAGCATTGTCTGAAATTTGGAGTGTCTTCCAGGTGATACAATCCTCTAGACCTGCATTCTTTAGAGAGCCCGGCTGTAGCTCATTTCCAACCATATCCAAACCTACAGGGGTAGAGGTCTATGGGTCCAACAGGAAGTATACACCTGTAGCCCACACATTTCCTTGTAAAACATGCGAGGACCCCCACTAACAGTTGTTTTCTTCTTTTTTTGATGTTTTATAGTAGCCATCTGAAGAGGTGTCAGATAATACCTCATTATGGTTTTGATTTGCATTTCCCTTATGATTATTGATGCTGAGCATCTCATCATATACCTGTGGGGCATTCGTATGTCTTCTTTAGGGAAATGTTTGTTTAAGTATTTCGTTATTTTTTAATCAGGGTTTCTGTTTTTGTATTGCATTATTTTTCCTTTTTGCTATTTGAGTTGAAGGAGTTCCTTACATAGTTGGGATATTAACCCCTTATCAGATGTATGGTTCACAAGTATTTTCTTCCATTCCATAGGTTGCCTCTTACTCTGATTAAAAGCTTTTAGTTTGGTGTAGTCCCACTTGTGTATTTTTGCTTTTTTTTTTTTTTTTGGCTGTGCTTTTTGTGTCATAGCCAAGAAATCATTACCTAGATCAATGTCATGAGGGTTTCCCTCCGTTTTCTCCTAGGAATTTTGTAGTATCAGGTCTTACATTGAACCCATTTTGAGTTGATTTTTGTGTATGATTTGACTTTTGTGTATGATATAAAGAGTCCAATTTTATTCTTTTTCCAAATTCCACTGATGAAAGTGATTAAAATTTCCCCATTATGTATTCTTGGCACCCTTGTCAAAGATCAGTTGACTTTATATGTGGATAGATGTGGCGTATGTGCAGATTTGCTTCTCAGCTCTCTATTCTGTTCCATTGGTCTACATATCTGTCTCATACCAGTATCATACTGTTTTATTTACTTTATTTTTTTATTATTTATTTATTATTATTATACTTTAAGTTTTAGGGTACATGTGCACAATGTGCAGGTTAGTAACATATGTATACATGTGCCATGCTGGTGCGCTGCACCCACTAACTCGCCATCTAGCATTAGGTATATCTCCCAGTGCTATCCCTCCCCCCTCGCCCCAACCCACAACAGTCCCCAGAGCATGATGTTCCCCTTCCTGTGTCCATGTGTTCTCATTGTTCAATTCCCACCTATGAGTGAGAATATGTGGTGTTTGGTTTTTTGTTCTTGCGATAGTTTACTGAGAATGATGATTTCCAATTTCACCCATGTCCCTACAAAGGACATTAACTCATCTTTTTTATGCCTGCATAGTATTCCATGGTGTATATGTGCCACATTTTCTTAATCTAGTCTATCATTGTTGGACATTTGGGTTGGTTCCAAGTCTTTGCTATTGTGAATAATGCCACAATAAACATACGTGTGCATATGTCTTTATAGCAGCATGATCTATAGTCCTTTGGGTATATACCCAGTAATGGGATGGCTGGGTCAAATGGTATTTCTAGTTCTAGATCCCTGAGGAATCGCCACACTGACTTCCACAGTGGCTGAACTAATTTACAATCCCACCAACAGTGTAAAAGTGTTCCTATTTCTCCACATCCTCTCCAACACCTGTTGTTTCCTGACTTTTGAATGATTGCCATTCTAACTGGTGTGAGATGGTATCTCATTGTGGTTTTGATTTGCATTTCTCTGATGGCCAGTGATGGTGAACACTTTTTCATGTGTTTTTTGGCTGCATAAATGTCTTCTTTAGAGAAGTGTCTGTTCATGTCCTTCGCCCACTTTTTGATGGGGTTGTTTTTTTCTTGTAAATTTGTTTGAGTTCATTGCAGATTCTGTATATTAGCCCTTTGTCAGATGAGTAGGTTGCAAAACTTTTCTCCCATTTTGTAGGTTGCCTGTTCACTCTAATGGTAGTTTCTTTTGCTGTGCAGAAGCTCTTTAGTTTCATTAGATCCCATTTGTCAATTTTGGCTTTTGTTGCCATTGCTTTTGGTGTTTTAGACATGAAGTCCTTGCGCATGCCTATGTCCTGAATGGTAATGCCTAGGTTTTCTTCTAGGGTTTTTATGGTTTTAGGTCTAACGTTTAAGTCTTTAATCCATCTTGAATTGATTTTTGTATAAGGTGTAAGGAAGGGATCCAGTTTCAGCTTTCTATATATGGCTAGCCAGTTTTCCCAGCACCATTTATTAAATAGGGAATCCTTTCCCCATTGCTTGTTTTTGTCAGGTTTGTCAAAGATCAGATAGTTGTAGATATGTGGCGTTATTTCTGAGGGCTCTGTTCTGTTCCATTGATCTATATCTCTGTTTTTGTACCAGTACCATGCTGTTTTGGTTACTGTAGCCTTGTAGTATAGTTTGAAGTCAGGTAGTGTGATGCCTCCAGCTTTGTTCTTTTGACTTAGGATTGTCTTGGCAATGTGGGCTCTTTTTTGGTTCCATATGAACTTTAAAGTAGTTTTTTCCAATTCTGTGAAGAAAGTCATTGGTAGCTTGATGGGGATGGCATCGAATCTGTAAATTACCTTGGGCAGTATGGCCATTTTCACGATATTGATTCTTCCTACCCATGAGCATGGAATGTTCTTCCATTTGTTTGTATCCTCTTTTATTTCCTTGAGTAGTGGTTTGTAGTTCTCCTTGAAGAGGTCCTTCACATCCCTTGTAAGTTGGATTCCTAGGTATTTTATTCTATTAGAAGCAATTGTGTATGGGATTTCACTCATGATTTGGCTCTCTGTTTGTCTGTTATTGGTGTATAAGAATGCTTGTGATTTTTGTACATTGATTTTGTATCCTGAGACTTTGCTGAAGTTGCTTATCAGCTTAAGGAGATTTTGGGCTGAGACAATGGGGTTTTCTAGATATACAATCATGTCATCTGCAAACAGGGACAATTTGACTTCCTCTTTTCCTAATTGAATACCCTTTATTTCCTTCTCCTGCCTAATTGCCCTGGCCAGAACTTCCAACACTGTGTTGAATAGGAGTGGTGAGAGAGGGCATCTCTGTCTTGTGCCCGTTTTCAAAGGGAATGCTTCCAGTTTTTGCCCATTCAGTATGATATTGTCTGTGGGTTTGTCATAGATAGCTCTTATTATTTTGAGATATGTCCCATCAATACCTAATTTATTGAGAGTTTTTAGCATGAAGGGTTGTTGAATTTTGTCAAAGGCTTTTTCTGCATCTATTGAGATAATCATGTGGTTTTTGTCTTTGGTTCTGTTTATGTGCTGGATTACATTTATTGATTTGCGTATATTGAACCAGCCTTGCATCCCAGGGATGAAGCCCACTTGATCATGGTGGATAAGCTTTTCGATGTACTGCCGGATTCGATTTGCCAGTATTTTATTGAGGATTTTTGCATGAATGTTCATCAAGGATATTGGTCTAAAATTCTCTTTTTTCATTGTGTCTCTGCCTGGCTTTGGTATCAGGATGATGCTGGTCTCATAAAATGAGTTAGGGAGGATTCTCTGTTTTTCTATTGATTGGCATAGTTTCAGAAGGAATGGTACCAGTTCCTCCTTGTACCTCTGGTAGAATTTGGCTGTGAATCCATCTGGTCCTGGACTCTTTTTGGTTGGTAAGCTATTGATTATTGCCACAATTTCAGATCCTGTTATTGGTCTATTCAGAGATTCAACTTCTTCCTGGTTTAGTCTTGGGAGAGTGTATGTGTCAAGGAATTTATCCATTTCTTCTAGATTTTCTAGTTTATTTGCGTAGAGGTGCTTGTAGTATTCTCTGATGGTAGTTTGTATTTCTGTGGGATCGGTGGTGATAACCCCTTTATCATTTTTATTGCCTCTATTTGATTCTTCTCTCTTTTTTTCTTTATTAGTCTTGCGAGCGGTCTATCAATTTTGTTGATCCTTTCAAAAAACCAGCTCCTGGATTCATTAATTTTTTGACGGGTTTTTGTGTCTCTATTTCCTTCATTTCTGCTCTGATTTTAGTTATTTCTTGCCTTCTGCTAGCTTTTGAATGTGTTTGCTCTTGCTTTTCTAGTTCTTTTAATTGTGATGTTAGGGTGTCAATTTTGGATGTTTCCTGCTTTCTCTTGTGGGCATGTAGTGCTATAAATTTCCCTCTACACACTGCTTTGAATGCATCCCAGAGATTCTGGTATGTTGTGTCTTTGTTCTCATTGGTTTCAAAGAACATCTTTATTTCTGCCTTCATTTCGTTATGTACCCAGTAGTCATTCAGGAGCAGGTTGTTCAGTTTCCATGTAGTTGAGCAGTTTTGAGTGAGATTCTTAATCCTGAGTTCTAGTTTGATTGCACTGTGGTCTGAGAGATAGTTTGTTATAATTTCTGTTCTTTTACATTTGCTGAGGAGAGCTTTACTTCCAATTATGTGGTCAATTTTGGAATAGGTGTGGTGTGGTGCTGAAAAAAATGTATATTCTGTTGATTTGGGGTAGAGAGTTCTGTAGATGTCTATTAGGTCCGCTTGGTGCAGAGCTGAGTTCAATTCCTGGGTGTCCTTGTTGACTTTCTGTCTCGTTGATCTGTCTAATGTTGACAGTGGGGTGTTAAAGTCTCCCATTATTAATGTGTGGGAGTCTAAGTCTTTTTGTAGGTCACTCAGGACTTGCTTTATGAATCTGGGTGCTCCTGTATTGGGTGCATGTATATTTAGGATAGTTAGCTCTTCTTGTTGAATTGATCCCTTTACCATTATGTAATGGCCTTCTTTGTCTCTTTTGATCTTTGTTGGTTTAAAGTGTGTTTTATCAGGGACTAGGATTGCAACCCCTGCCTTTTTTTGTTTTCCATTTGCTTGGTAGATCTTCCTCCATCCTTTTATGTTGAGCCTATGTGTGTCTCTGCATGTGAGATGGGTTACCTGAATACAGCACACTGATGGGTGTTGACTCTTTATCCAATTTGCCAGTCTGTGTCTTTTAATTGGAGCATTTAGTCCATTTATGTTTAAAGTTAATAGTGTTATGTGTGAATTTGATACTGTCATTATGATGTTACCTGGTTATTTTGCTCATTAGTTGATGCAGTTTCTTCCACGTCTCGATGGTCTTTACATTTTGGCATGATTTTGCAGCGGCTGGTACCGGTTGTTCCTTTCCATGTTTAGTGCTTCCTTCAGGAGCTCTTTTAGGGCGGGCCTGGTGGTGACAAAATCTCTGAGCATTTGCTTGTCTGTAAAGTATTTTATTTCTCCTTCACTTATGAAGCTTAGTTTGGCTGGATATGAAATTCTGTGTTGAAAATTCTTTTCTTTAAGAATGTTGAATATTGGCCCCCACTCTCTTCTGGCTTGTAGAGTTTCTGCCGAGAGATCCGCTGTTAGTCTGATGGGCTTCCCTTTGAGGGTAACCCGACCTTTCTCTCTGGCTGCCCTTAACATTTTTTCCTTCATTTCAATTTTGGTGAATCTGACAATTATGTGTCTTGGAGTTGCTCTTCTTGAGGAGTATCTTTGTGGCATTCTCTGTATTTCTTGAATCTGAATGTTGGCCTGCCTTGCTAGATTGGGGAAGTTCTCCTGGATAAATATCCTGCAGAGTGTTTTCCAACTTGGTTCCATTCTCCCCGTCACTTTCAGGTACACCAATCAGACGTAGATTTGGTCTTTTCACATAGTCCCATATTTCTTGGAGGCTTTGCTCGTTTCTTTTTATTCTTTTTTCTCTAAACTTCCCTTCTTGCTTCATTTCATTCATTTCATCTTCCATCACTGATACCCTTTCTTCCAGTTGATGGCATCAGCTCCTGAGGCTTCTGCCTTCTTCACGTAGTTCTTGAGCCTTGGTTTTGAGCTCCATCAGCTCCTTTAAGCACTTCTCTGTGTTGGTTATTCTAGTTATATATTCTTTTAAATTTTTTTCAAAGTTTTCAACTTCTTTGCCTTTGGTTTGAATGCCCTCCTGTAGCTCGGAGTAATTTGATCGTCTGAAGCCTTCTTCTCTCAGCTTGTCAAAGTCATTCTCCATCCAGCTTTGTTCCGTTGCTGGTGAGAAGCTGCGTTCCTTTGGAGGAGGAGAGGCACTCTGCTTTTTAGAGTTTCCAGTTTTTCTGCTCTGTTTTTTCCCCATCTTTGTGGTTTTATCTACTTTTGGTCTTTGATGATGGTGATGTACAGATGGGTTTTTGGTGTGGATGTCCTTTCTGTTTGTTAGTTTTCCTTCTAACAGACAGGACCCTCAGCTGCAGGTCTGTTGGAGTACCTGGCCGTGTGAGGTGTCAGTCTGCCCCTGCTATGGGGTACCTCCCAGTTAGGCTGCTCGGGGGTCAGGGGTCAGGGACCCACTTGAGGAGGCAGTCTGCCCGTTCTGAGATCTACAGCTGCATGCTAGGAGAACCACTGCTCTCTTCAAAGCTGTCAGACAGGGACACTTAAGTCTGCAGAGGTTACTGCTGTCTTTTTGTTTGTCTGTGCCCTGCCCCAAAGATGGATCCTACAGAGGCAGGCAGGCCTCCTTGAGCTGTGGTGCACTCCACCCAGTTCGAGCTTCCTGGCTGCTTTGTTTACCTAAGCAAGCCTGGGCAATGGCGGGCGCCCCTCCCCCAGCCTCGCTGCCGCCCTGCAGTTTGATCCCAGACTGCTGTGCTAGCAATCAGCGAGCCTCCGTGGGCGTAGGACCCTCCGAGCCAGGTGCTGGACACAATCTCCTGGTGCGCCGTTTTTTAAGCCCGTCGGAAAAGTGCAGTATTCGGGTGGGAGTGACCAGATCTTCCAGGTGCCTTGTGTCACCCCTTCCTTTGACTAGGAAAGGGAACTCCCTTACCCCCTGCGCTTCCCGAGTGAGGCAATGCCTCGCCCTGCTTCAGCTCACGCAGGCACGGTGCACGCACCCACTGACCTGCGCCCACCGTCTGGCACTCCCTAGTGAGATGAACCTGGTACCTCAGATGGAAATGCAGAAATCACCCATCTTCTGCGTCACTCACGCTGGGAGCTGTAGACCGGAGCTGTTCCTATTTGGCCATCTTGGCTCCTCTGATCTTACTTTAGTTTTATAATTCATTTTGAAATCAGAAAATGTTATGCCTCTAGCTTTGTTCTTTTCTCAAGACCATTTTGGCAATTTGGGTCTTTTGTGGTTTCATATTAATTTTTGATTTTTTTTTTCTGTTTCTGGAAAAAACTGCCAATGAGATTTCAATAGGGATTGCACTGAATCTGTAAATCATTTTGGGTAATACGGATATTTTAACAATGTTGAATTTTGCAGTCAATAAACACGGGACGTATTTTTGTTTATTTGTGTGTGTTTTAATTTCTTTTATCCATATTTCATTGTCTTTAATGTATAAGTATTTCAGCTCCTTAAGTAAGTTTATTTCTTAGTAGTTTATTTTTTATGTCATTGTAAATGGAGTTGTTTTCTTAATTGTTTATGTATAGAAATATCACTGATTTTTATATGTTGATTTTGCATGATCCGACATTTTTGACTTTGATTTCTAGTTCTATGATTTTATATTTTGAGTGTGTATGTTAAATCTTTAGGGTTTTATACAGATAAGATCATGCCACCTGCAAACAGAGTTAATTTTATTGCTTCCTTTCTGATTTGGAGATTTTTTGTTTCTTTGTCATCCCTAATTGCTCTGGCTAGGACTTTCAGTACTATGTCACAAGAGTAGGCATCCTGGTCTTATTCCTTATTTCCCTAGAGGGAAAGCTTTCAACTTTTCACCACTGTGAAAAATATTAACTGCATTTTTTCATATATGACCTGTATCATGTTGAGGTTATTTTCTTTTTCTTTTTTTTTTTTATACTCTAAGTTTTAGGGTACATGTACACAATGTGCAGGTTAGTTACATATGTATGCATGTGCCGTGCTGGTGCGCTGCACCCACTAACTCGTCATCTAGCATTAGGTGTGTCTCCCAATGCTATCCCTCCCCCCACCCCACAACAGTCCCCAGAGTGTGATGTTCCCCTTCCTGTGTCCATGTGTTCTCATTGTTCAATTCCCACCTATGAGTGAGAATATGTGGTGTTTGGTTTTTTGTTCTTGCGATAGTTTACTGAGAATGATGATTTCCAATTTCATCCATGTCCCTACAAAGGACATGAACTCATCATTTTTTATGGCTGCATAGTATTCCATGGTGTATATGTGCCACATTTTCTTAATCCAGCCATCCCATTACTGGGTATATACCCAAAGGACTATAAATCATGCTGCTATAAAGAGGTTATTTTCTTATCTTCTTGTCTTGTTGAGAGTTTTTATCATGAAAAAGTGTTGAAATTTGTGTCTTTCATGCCCACAGACGGAGATGGGTGTTGTGAGTGGTGGTGGGCTACACAGACTGTGTGGTGTGAGCTTTTCGCTGGGAGGAGCTAGGTGAGGGTCCTGAACATCTGACTGGGCAGCTGGTGTCCCTCAAGAAGTGGTTGCTGGAGGGTCAGGTGGACACCCTCTCAGTGACTCTGGGGCCGCTGGGTGTTCCTGAACTGATGGTGTCTTAGCCAGGCTGTGCTTATGCAATTCTAACGTGTATGTGGAAAAAGGACACAGGGTCCCCTCCTGCCTCTGAAGGGGTCATGGATGGCAGTAGGGAGATCCTAGCTGCCCGAGATGTGGTACTGCACCAGACATCTGGCCATATCCACAACAAGAATATCTCCACTCACCTAACTGGCAACAACAAACAAGGCCATGGCACTGAGAGTAGTGGCTCTGGCATCTTTGCCGTGAGCACACTGGATGGGATGCTGAAGCTCATGGAGGAAGCAGACAAGCTGTTGTGGTCAGCGCAGGTGGATCACCAGCTCTTCGCCCTGGAGAAATTGGGATGTCACCGGCAATGGGCATGAGGAGGTAGTTGCATGTGCCTGTGATGGACAGACATATATTATTGATCACAATCGCACCGTCGTCCACTTCTAAGTGGATGAAAATATCCGTGCCTTCTGTGCAGGCCTGTATGCCTGCCCAGGGATGCAACAGCTCCTGCCTCGTATATGTCACTTTCAACCAGAAGATCTATGTGTACTGGGAGGTGCAGTTGGAATGGATGGAGTCTACCAATCTGCTGAATGACTGGAGACCAAGCCTGAGTACCATAGCCTGCTGCAGGAGCTGGGCGTGGATCCTGACAACCTCCCTGTGGCTCATGCCCTGCTTCACCAAACACTCTACCATCCGACCAACCACCACAGTGTGTTCCCTCAAGCCTCCAGGATCCCACCTAGCTCTACTTGCCTCACAGCTGGTGAAGGATTCTTCTGAACCCCTACCCTACCTCCTCAAGGTATCTTTGATATTGGCAGGATAGGGAATACACATTACAGAAATGCAGGATTTGACTCTGGGCATGAAAGATGGCAGCAGCCCTAGGGTGACCACAAGCTATACACCTCACGGTCTTTTTGGTGAAAGAAGGGACAAGTTGACCCTCTGCCCATTTTCTTATGGACCTCACCCATCACACCATCAAGGTCATAGGACCCTGGCCTTGTTCCAGATCATCTGGGACATGTCCCACTCCCCACTTTCACTGTGTAGAAAACAGAGACTTGTTTGCGTGGCCCCAATACCCATAAGGAAACCAGGCTTTAGGCCCAGGGGAGCAGTGGAGGTAAGGGCTCCACCCCATCTTAAGCTCTGTCTTTTATGGCACAATTCCAAGTTCTTAATATTAGTAATTGTTAAAGGAATGGCAAATTGTTTTGTTTTGAGGGGTCTTTCAGCGCAATCTACAATCTGGTCTTATCCATGTTCCTAACAACTGTGAGATGATTTTCCTCCATTTACCAAAGCAGCTGGGTCAGTGCTTTCTCATGTTGCCATATTCTTCAGGTATCAGCTTCAGAAGCCCTGTTCCCATTTTTCCACCCACCCATTCCCCCATAAAATACCTTATTGTCTGTAAGACAATATACATTTAAAATGTGCTGCAGACTTATGATCCAGACCACAATCAGAATTATATCTTGGGCCATTAAAAAAAAAAAGAAATTTGTCAAATGTTTTTTCTGCATTTGTTGAAATGATCGTGTGTTTTTGCCCTTCATTTGGTTAATGTGGTATATCACATTTATTGATATGCATATGGTAAACTATCCTTGCATCCAAGAAATAAATGTTACTTGGTCATGGAGTATACCTTTAATATGTTGTTGAATTTGGTTTGCCAGTATTTTGTGGAGGATTTTTTCTCATCTATGTTAACCAGACATATTAACCTGTGGTTTTCTTTTTTTAATATCATTTTTTTTTTGGCCTGGCTTTAGTATCAGGGTAGTGCTGATCTCATAAAATAAGTTTGAAAGTGTTTTGTGTTCTTTGATTTTTAGGAAGAATTGAGAAGGATTAATGTTAAGTTTTTAGATGTTTGATAGAATTCAACACTTGAAGTCATCTGGTCCTGGGCTTTGTTTTTATTAGAAAGATTTTGGCTACTAATTCAATTTACTTACTATTTATAGATCTGTTCAGATTTTCTATTTATGTATTATTCAGTCTTGATAGGTTATATGTTTATCATAATTTATGCATTTCTTCTAGGTTATCCAATTTGTTGGCATATAATTGTTCATAATAGTCACTTATGGTCATTTTTATTTCTGAGACATCTGTTATAATATCTCCACTTTCATTTATGATTTTAGTTGTTGGAATCCCTCTCTTTCTTAATCTAACTAAAGATTTGTCAATTTTGCTTATCTTTTAAAAAATCAAATCTTATTTTGTTGCTATTTTCTATTATTTTTCTATTCTCTGTTTTATTTATTTCTGCTGTAATCTGTATTATTTCTCTCCTCCTACCTTTGGGCTTATTTTGTTTTTCTAGTTCTTTGAGGTATAAAGTTAGGTAATTTATTTGAAATCTTTCTTCTTTTTAATATAGATGTTTATTGCTATAAATGTCCTCTTAGTACTGCTTTTGCTGCATCCTATACGTTTTGGTATGTTGTGTTTTTGTTTTAATTTGTCTCAATATATTTTAAATTTGACTTTTTATTTATTCTTTGAACCATTGGTTATTCAAGAGTATGTTTTAACTTTCCACATATTCATAGATTTTCCAGTTTCCCATCTGCTATTAATTTCTAGTCTCACTCTATCATGATCAGTAAAGAAACTCAGCATGATTTGACTCTTCGTAAGTCTGTTAAGATTGGTTTTGTTACCTAACATGATCTATCCTGGAGAAAATTGCATGTATACTTGGCAAGAATGTTCAATTGCTGTTGCATGGAATGTTCTGTATATGTCTATTAGGCCCATTTAGTCTAACATGTTGTTCAAGTCCACCTGTGTCCTTATTGATTGTCTAACTCTTCTACCCATTATTGAAAGTGGAGTACTGAAGTCTCCTATTATTATTGTGTTTCTGTGTTTTCCCTTTTATTTCTGTTGATGTTTGCTTTACATATTTAGGTGCTCTGATGTTTAGTGCATATATATATATATATATATATGCACACACATAATTGTGATATCTTCCTGGTGAGTTGACCCTTTTATCATTCTATGTTTTCCTCTATCTTGAGACAGTTTTTGACTTAAAGTCTATTTTGTTTGATATAAGTATAGCCACCATGCTTTCTTTTGGTCATTATTTGCATAGGATGTGTGTGCGTATGTGTACGTATATATATATATGTATATATACGTATATACATATACACACACATGTGCATGCACACACACATATTTTTATCTTTTCAATTTTAGCCTATGTGTCTCCTAAAATCTCAGGTGAATCAGTTGAACACAGCATATAGTTGAATCTTTTTGTCTACCCATTCAGTTACTCTGTGTCTTTTGATTGAAGAGGTCATTCCATTAACATTTCAAGTGAGTGTTAGAGAACAACTTACTGTTGCCATTCTGTTAATAGTTTTCTGTTTTGTGATTCTTTTGTACCTTTTCTTCTCTTGCTGTCTTCCTTTATGTTACATTGAGTTTTTGGTATTGATATGCTTTGATTTCTTTCTCATTTATGTAGATGTTTTCTTTGTGGTTACCACCAGGCTTACATAAAACAACTTATTGTTATAACAATCTATTTTAAACTGTAAACAACTCAACTTCAATCACATATAAAACTCTATACTTTAACTTCTCTCCTTCATACATATACTTTGTTATTATTGTCACAAGTTACCTTTATTCATATTGTTTCTTTTAACATATTTTTATTTATTGTGATTTTTAATACTTTTGTCTTTTAACTTTTATACTAGAATTAAAAGTGATTTACCCACCACCATTATGATATTACAGTATTCTGTATTTTTCTTTATATCTGCTTCTTTCAGTAAGTTTTATAATTTTACATACTTTCATATATCCGTTTGACATCCTTTCATGTTAACTGGAAGAACTCCCTTTAGCATTTCTTTTAAGGTGGGTCTAGTGATGATGAACTTCCTCAGCTTTTACTTGTCTGGGAAAATCTTTATTTCTGCTTTATTTTTGAAAGATGGTTTTTCCAGCTATAATATTCTTGGTTGTCAGGTTATTTTTTTTCCTTTATTTCAGCATTTAAGTCCCACATTTTTCTGGCCAGCAATGTTTTGCTGAGAAATCCATGGGAGGTTTATGGTGCTGCCCTAGTATGTGACAAGTTGTTTTACTTTTGCTACTTTCAAAACTTTGTCTTGATTATTGCCAATTTTAATGTTTTGGTATCCATATGCCAATTTTAATGTCTTGGTGTGGATTTTTTTTGAATTTTTCTTATTTGTTTCCTGAATTTGGATGTGTTCTTTGTGCATAAGAATTACTTGGGAAATGAATTTCATCAATAAGTGCTATTGGTAAATGTTTGCTATGTGATAACTTTTCATTAATTATGATAGACAAAACAAACTTTTTTTCCTTTTGAAGCACATTGAAATTACTATAAAGAAAAAGTGATGAGAATTATATTAGGGGACATCAGTGGGTCAAAGAGTTTGGCACATTTCAGGAAGATAAAAAGTAGATGGTTTGGTAGTGGTGACTAAACTAAAGCACAGGGAGCTGTACCCCAGAGCTCACAGAAGGAATGACTGAAACAGAAGTGAGAATGTTTTTCCTTCCAGAGAAATACCACCACAAAACAGCAAATAATGAGAGCAGGATAACAGATGTGGGAGGAGAAATAGGAAATGAGGGAATTGATTAAAGAACTGTCCGTGTGTTACCCGCTAAAACCCAAACACTGGGACAAATTGTTCCCAGATTTAAATCAGGTAAATAATCTCTAATAAAGTTTAGTAATCACCCAGGAAAGTTTAAAACTCAAAACATACAGTTATAAGGATATTATTTAGATTAATGGAGGTAATAAAAACCAAAAAGGGAAAACATTTTAAAAAATCCACCTGTAAGAAAGGGACCAGGAGCAAAGCATGGGGAGAGAGAAATTAACTTTAATTATTTATTTCAATTTTACTTTAAATTTAATGGCTTCTATGATGTTTAAAATTTTAATTCCATGTACATTCATTACTTTACAATGAATAATTAAATAATTATTACTAAATGTTTGTTTTTGGTTATGGTTAATTTTTTCACTCATTTATTCATTCAATCAATATATCTTCCATTCTTATTATGGGTCAAACATTGTTATAGAATTTAAGAATAGTGGTCATTGCCTCATAGATTTTATCTTCTACTGAGGGATGCTGAGGATTAACAAGGAAACTACATAAATGAACAAAATACTTCCAGATAGTGATAAAGCTTTAAAGAAAATAAAATAGGATAATGAGATTTGATGTATTTGAGGTTAAGGGTATACATTATGTGAGGGGTCAGTAATGCAACTCTATGGAAGAGATCCTTGAGCGAGGGCATGCTTGTTGGGTGGAGAGAACTAGGATCTAAGGTCCTTCTTGGGCCCAAGGAACAAGTGCCAGTACAGTAAATAAGGGGAGAGAGTATGGGATCCAGATGAAGAAGGGTCTTATAAACCATGGCAGTGTGGATTTTATTACAGTTGTGAAGGAGAATGACTGAAATGTTCTCTGGGTTTATCCATATTGTTGCAAATGACAGGATTTCCTTTTCCTTTTAGGATGATTAGTATTTCAGGGTGTATGTGTGTATCACATTTTCTTTATCCATCCATTTGTTGATAGAAACCTAGGTTGATTCCATATCTTGGCTATTGTGAATAATGCTGCAATGCACACGAGAGTACAGTTATTTCTTCAATATACTGATTTCATTTCCTTAGATATGTACCCAGGAGTGAGATTTCTGGGTCATATGGTAATTCTATTTTTAATTATTGAGCTCAATCCAGACATTCCACAATGTATACATATTACAAAACATCATGTTGTACACAATAAGATATAAAAATTTTATTTATCAATTGGCAAAAAAAAAATAGAAAGGGCACATTCTGAAAACTATGGACCTTACTTCAATTGGTATACATTTAACTTAATAAAAATGTCCCTATGTCTTTGTTGTTCTTATTTTACTACAGTCCAGTGGGTTTCATTGGATTTCAGACTAAGATTCAGGAGTTGTACACCCAATAATGTAATAAAAACTATACTTTTTTTTTCATTTTGGTTTTCATGGTTACTGTGGACAACAATTCTTTTTCATGGTGCTCAGGACAGAACAGTTTCCTATAAATGTGCTGTGGTTTATTTTGTCTCTTCAAGCGGATGACTAAGATTATAAACTGAAATATACATATTGGAGTACAATTTCCAAGAATAGACCTGTGACAAACATAACCTTATTAACTCACATTTCTCACTACTCTTGTTCCCACAGAGACACCAGTGGAATTCTGCATTTATGTTCTTGCTAAAGTTTTGCATTAGAGATTGCTAAAGTTTCTTCTCCTTCTCTACCTTCCTTTCCTTTCATTTTTCCTTTCCATTTATCAGCCTCCTCTTACCAATATTCTCAGTCTTCTACTTTCTTTCCTTTTTCCTCTATTTCTTTTCTTCATTTTTCCTGCTGATTTATTTCCTGTCTTAACTCTTTTTTTCCCTCTTCTTCCACTTCCACCTCATTGTCTTGCCTCCCCTCCCATCCTATTTTTCTTAAGTCTTAAAGGTATCTCCTTTATTTTTAGGGACTACAAATAGTCTTACACTAGCTCTTCTTCTTGTTTTCTATTTTCTATTTGGCCCCCTTTCCCTTACGTCTTTGTGGGTTAAGGGAGGTGGTAATAATGGGACATGGTAGGTGGTAAAAATGTAGTGATCGGCAACAGAGAGGTTAAGATAGGCATTTCAAACTCAAACCATCCCAGTGATATGGTTTGGCTGTGTCCCACCCAAATCTCATCTTGAATTATCAGATGTTATTGGCGGGGGCAGGAATCCAGTGGGAGGTAATTGAATCATGGGGGTGGGTTTTTCCCATTCTGTTCTCGTGATAGTGAATAAGTCTCACAAGATCTGGTGGTTTTAAAAACAGGAGTTTCCCAGCACAAGCTCTCTCTTTTTGCATGCTGCCATCCATGTTAGACATGACTTGCTCCTTTTTGCCTTCTGCCGTGATTGTGAGACCTCACCAGACATGTGGAACTGTAAGTCCATTAAACCTCTTTCTTACGTAAATTGCCCAGGCTTGAGTATGTCTTTATCAGCAGCACAAAAATGGACTAATACAGTAAATTGGTACCAGCAGTGGAGTGCTGCTGAAAAGATACCCCAAAATTATGGAAGCGACTTTGGATCTGGGTAACAGGCAGAAGTTGGAACAGTTTGGAGGGCTCAGAAGAAGACAAAAAATGTGGCAAAGTTTGAAACTTCCTAAAGACTTCTTGAATGGCTTTTCCCAAAATGCTGATAGTGATATGGACAATAAGGTCCAGGCTTAAGGGGTCTCAGATGAAAATGAGGAACTTGTTGGAAACCAGAGCAACAGTGACTCTTGTTATGTTTTAGCAAAGAGACTGGTGGCATTGTGCCCCCAACCTAGAGATTTGTGAAACTTTGAACTTGAAAGGGATGATTTAGAATATCTTGCTGGAAGAAATTTCTAAGCAGCAAAACATTCAAGAGATGATTTGGGTGCTGTTAAAGGCATTCAGTTTTATAAGGGAAGCAGAGCATAAAAGTTCAGAAAATTTGCAGCCTGACAATGTGATAGAAAAGAAAATCCCATTTTCTGAGGAGAAATTCAAGCTGGCTGCAGAAATACATGTAAGTAATGAGAAGCTGAATATTAATCCTCAAGACAATGGGGAAAATGTCTCCAAGGCATGTCAGAGGTCTTTACAGCAGCTGCTCCCATCACAGGCATAGAGGCTTAGGAGGAAAAAGTGGTTTCATGGGCCAGGCCCGGCATCCCTGGGCTGTGTGCAGTCTAGGGACTTGGTGCTCTGAGTCCCAGCTGCTCTACCCATGGCTAAAAGGGGCCAATGTAGACTCAGGCCATGGCTTCAGAGGGTGCAAGCCCCAAGACTTGGCAGCTTCCATGTGGTGTTGAGCCTGCAAGTGCACAGAAGTCAAGAATTGGGTTTGGGAACCTCCACCTAGATTTCAGAAGATGTATGGAAATGCCTGGATGCCCAGGAAGAAGTTTGCTGCAGGGGTGGGGCCCTCATGGAGAACCTCTGCTAGGGCAGTGCAGACGGGAAATGTTGGGTTGGAGCCCGCACACAGAGTCCCTAGTGGGGCACTGCCTTGTGGAGCTGTGAGAAGAGGGCCACCATTCTCCAGACCCCAGAATGGTAGATCGACTGGCAGCTTGCACCATGTGCATGGAAAAGCTGCAGACGCTCAAGACAAGCCTGTGAAAGCAGCTGTGAGGGAGGCTATATCCTGCAAATCCAAAGGAGCAGAGCTTCCCAAGACCAGGGGAACCCACCTCTTGCATCAACGTGACCTGGATGTGAGACGTGGAGTCAAAGGAGATCATTTTGATGCTCTAAGATTTGACTGCCTTGCTGGATTTCTGACTTCCATGGGACCTGTATCCCCTTGTTTTGGGTCAATGTATCCCATTTAGAATAGCTGTATTTACCCAATGCCTGTACCCCCATTGTATCTAGGAAGTAAATAACTTGCTTTTGATTTTACAGGCTCATAGGCAGAAAGAACTAGTCTTGTCTCAGATGAAACTTTGGACTGTGGATTTTTGAGTTAATGCTGAAATGAGCTAAGACTTCGGGGGACTATTAGGAAGGCATGACTGATTTTGAAATATAAGGACATGAGATATAGGAGGGGCTGGGGTGGAATGATAAGGTTTGGCTGTGTTCCCACCCAAATCTCATATTGAATTCCCATATGTTGTGGGAGGGACCTAGTTGGAGGTAATTGAATCATGGGGCAGGTCTTTCCCGTGCTGTTCTCGTGATAGTGAATACATCTCACAAGATCTGATGGTTTTAAAAACAGGAGTTTCCGTGCACAAACTCTCACTTTTTGCATGCTGCCATTCATGTAAGACATGACTTGCTCCTCTTTGCCTTCTTCCATGATTGTGAGGTCTCCCCAGCCATGTGGAAATGTAAGTCCATTAAACCATTTTTTTCTTTTCTTTTTTTTTTTGTAAATTGCCCAGTCTTGAGTACGTCTTTATCAGCAACATAAAAATGGACTAATACACCAAGTATCCTTTTAAACCTTCATCTGAAAAGTCAAGGATCTTTGGTAACTGAATCTTCCTACACACTAAAAAACTTTAGTGGTATGATTTGTTAGGCTTTGTTTTATAATTTGTAAATAAAACTTACTAAAATATAAACTTTTTATTGTTTGCTTTTAAATTCTTGGTGTTGTTTCTAATAATACCAACAACTATTTCAAGCCCATATTTGTTACCAAAATATTTATTATTGTTAAGGATGTGATAGATATTTAGAGCTCTTTTAGTTAAGGAGAATAATAGAATTAGATTTATAAAATCTAATATTAGCTGTTGAATATGTTGCAATCTCAAAGCAAATTGACCAGAACTGTGCTTTATGTCAGAGATTCAAGCAAGTATAATCAAGTGATGAAGAACTTAAATAAGAGATATATCATTATGTTTCAGGCCATACTAATCAAGAGGTAGGGGTGGCAATAATTTCAGTTGTGTTATTTGCTCATTTTTATTATCCACCATAGAAATTGCTGACACTCTAGCCTCCCTTTCAAAATTCTTCACATATTTCAGAAAGTACCCTGGGGAGATCTCAAATATTCCCAGGAAAAAAACACTTGACTGTCATGACCATCCGATATTTTTCTCTGCTCTACCTCTGGATACCTTCTTGATGTTGACTGCTGCCTCAAAATTCTGATGCCTGTAATGGTAACTGTAGATGTTAGTGCTCAGCTCACTGTCTTTCACTGATCCCTAAAATAAGTGTTCCCTCAAGAGACAGTTTAAAAGTGTTTCTTTTTGATCTAGCATATACCCACAGATCTGGCTGCACTGTCAGAACTAATGGCAAAGGCAACAGATAGAAGAGGGAGTTATACAGGGAGTATAACGATTTCATCCATTTAGCTAATGCTTCTTGATGGATATTGTCAGTAGGCATTGAATAACACAAACTAGAACACTTTTTTTATAGGTTGATAAAAAAAGAACCCCTGGACTTGATACTAAAGCAGTCGAAAATTTAGATGTCAGGTAGATCAGATGTACCAATAAAGGAGCTTGCTCGGGGTTGCTACTGATGGTGGGAAAATACAAATGATGTACTGTCACAGAATGTGATGGAGGGATTGGTCAACTAAGTGAATTGCTATTGAAT
The DNA here is from genome assembly GCF_028858775.2 of Pan troglodytes. Classification (NCBI taxonomy): domain Eukaryota; kingdom Metazoa; phylum Chordata; class Mammalia; order Primates; family Hominidae; genus Pan; species Pan troglodytes. Next base: position 108,708,889 of record NC_072402.2, on the reverse strand, counting down.
AAATTAAAAAATATCATGTTTTGGATTGGTAACAGGAAGATTGTTGATAATTTTGATGAGAAGTCTCAAAGAGCATTGGGGATGGAGCCCAATTGCAATGGCTTAAGAGTGAAAGTTAGGTAGAAAAGTAGACAGAGAGTATAGAAAATTTTCTAATGTTTTCCCATGAAGAGAATTGAGAAACAAGTAGGTAACTCCAAAAGATATGAAGTCAAGTTAGTGTGTGAGTGTAGTTGTGTGCTTCTTAAGACAAAAGGGCATGTGTGCAAACTGATGATAATGATCCAGTAGAGAGAGTGCAATTAAACATTCATCAAAAAGTGGCCAGCTTTTCAGAGAGAAGTCTGAGGAGGGACCCCTAGGGGGAGTTATGTGGTTTTAATGACAGGAAGGACTCGTCTTCCATTGAAACTGGGGGAAGTTCAGAGAGGATAGGCACAGATTCAGATTGGTTTATAGATTGGTGTTGGTAACATGAGAAAGCTGTTGTCTAATAGCTTTCTTTTTCTTTCAGTGAATTATGAGATTAGCTTCGGATCCTACTCCACAAAATCCAAAGGAGAATTCTCACCATTGGGTTATCTGTAAATTTGATGAGCACATATCCAATTCTTTTCATTCAGAAACTGGTTTTAAGGGCCTACTATGTGCCAAGAACTGTGTCAAGCTCTTCAGATTAAAACTGAATATGACATATTCTTCTCTTTCTGATTGTAAAGTTCCATGGCATAAAAAGTCGTTTTGGTGTATAGAGTTACCATTTAAACGGATTAACTTCCTTCTGAGTACTGGACCTGAAAATAAAGTATATTGTGAGCAGGAAAATGATGAAGTCCTACTCAAGTTCCTTTTAATCACAAATAATCAACAAAGCAAGCTGGTTTAAACTAAAAAAGTAGAAATTATTAGACAGATATCTGGGGAACTGACAGAACAGAATACTGCAGTGCAATGAAAAAGTGGAAAGCTGTCATCCAACTATGACTTGTTCCCCTCTATCTCTTGTTTCTGCTTCTATCTTCTTTTTCTCTCACACTCTGTGTGTCTGTGTGTCCCCATTGTTTATCTCCCACTTACAAGTGAGAATATGTGATATTTGACTTACTGTTTCTGAGTCATTTCACTAAGGATAATGGCCTTCAGTTCCATCCATGTTGCTGCAAAAGATATGATTTTATTCTTTTTTATGGCTGAATAGTATTCCATGATATACATACTACATTTTAAAATCCAGTCATTCATCAATGGACACATGGTTGATTCCATGACTTTGCTATTTTGAATAGTGCTGTGACAAACATGCAAATGCATGTGTCTTTTTGACAAAATGATTTATTTTTCTTTGGATAGATACCCAGTAGTGGGATTGCTGGATCAGGGTAGTTCTATTTTTAGTTCTTTGAGAAATCTGCATACTGTTTTTTATAAAGGTTGTACAAATTTACATTCCTACCAACAGTATATGAGTTCCCTTTTCTCTACATCTATGCCAAGATCTATTGTTTTTTGGGTTGTTAATAGTAGCCATTTTGACTGGTGTAAGATAGTATTTCATTGCCATTTTAATTTGAATTTCTCTGACTAGTGATGTTGAGCATTTTTTCATATGTTTGCTGGCCGCTTGTACATCTTCTTTTGAAAAATGTTCATGTCTTTTGCCAGCTTTTTAATGGGGTTATTTTTGTTTTTGTCTTGTTGACTTGAATTCCTTATAGGCTCTGGATATTCCCTCTTTCATTTTAAATATTGATTGATACTGGCAAATGTCTGCAGTCAAAAGAAGGAAATCTGTTGGAATTATTTACTATTATAGCACTAATAACCATGTAATAACCATGCATTAAATGTTTGCTAAAAAAGGTTTTGACTACCACATTCTGTGTGACTAATGGCATTTCATGGCAAGGGAAGGTAACATTTGAGACCCAAATAACTGACTTTTCTTTCCAGGAGCAGGAAGGAGTTAATAATCATTCTTTGTAATTTGTGAGCATTATTTTATGACATTGATAATGGGCAGTGGTGTAGATTATCATTTTTCTTGGAGGAAAAGTAAGTTTAGGCCTTCCTTAAAAACAGTATGTATTCACTGCATAAACTAGAACAACACATTGAGTTATGAATAATTTATAAATAATAAGATGAAATCTAATATATTGAGTAAAAGAATTCTTCAGTCAACAGGGAAAACCAGTTGTATTGCATAATAAATAAAAGTTTCTGTCGTGGTAGTACGTTTCATTAAAGGCAAACAGTCACCAATTCCAATGCCTATGGAAGTTTGATAAGTACATATATTGGTGGATTGAACCTGGAATAGATAACAAGAAGTGATGGTGACTGAGGCAGTAGAGAAACATGCCTTGCTCAAGTTATTCAAATTCAAGCAGCAATCATACAAAATAAACTGTACTGTGTCTGGGCAAACAAGAAACAAACAAAAACCACCAACAAAACTTTTTCTGACCAGATTTTGCAACTGGCCACCTATTTACAGCTTTTTTTTTTTTTTTTTTTTTTCCCAAAGCCAGCAGGCATGCTGTTAATATCTAATAGAATTGACCTCTGGTATCCCTTTGTTCTTTGCAAGTTGCACCTCAGCCTACTTGATATTTCATTTTCTTAACTCATTGGCTTCCAACACTCTGCTTTGTTCTTCTTTTGTTAGGGAAAATGGTTTAGTGCAATGCATCTCGCATTTCCATAGATGAGAGAAAATGTTCACTTTACTGCCCAGGTGGAGTCAGTATTAGTGAAATGCTTCTGGTCCCTCTACCTACTGTCTTCATTACTGTCTCTTTGTCAAGAGGCACACACAATTTGACAAGAGCCTCATTCTGATTGAGTGGGGTTAGCACCTGGACAATTATGTTCCAGCCTGATGGATTTCTCTCTTCATTCTTAGGTTCAGACAGGATAGAATCCTTGTTTCCCTTAGGTCTTTGATGTCTGATATGCTCAAGATGCTCTGTGTTTCACTTCTTCCCATATGTGAACTTCAAGATCTAGGCTTGAAATTATAAAAGGTGGTAAGAGGTCTCTATGTTCGCTACCAATCCCAAGATATACCCTACAATTCAACTTTGCAAAGGAATAAAATGGGTAACAAATTTTAACTCACATTTGGCTTCTGTTCTATTTATTACTTGGTTCAGATTTGTAGTAGAGGAAAGCTAAGAAATTAGGCACTCAACAACTTATGGGACCTTAAGACATGCCTCAGCAAACCAAGGGGATTTTGTGGCCATCATGGCAAGTTACAATTTTTCCTTACACGCTGAGCCTATGGACCTAGCAAAATATTAAGAAATAGTCAAGAAGGCGTGGATTAAGCCATTCTATTTCCACAAGATAAGGATGATTTCTGTAGGCTATAACTAAGATACAGGACAAGTATATGCAATATTCTTTTGCCTTAACATTCTATGCTTTATCAGGGTCATTTTTTACTGCTTATTTTATATCTCTGTTAGAAAATAATGGAAATAAACATCTTTGTTCCTTAATGAGAAAGGAAATGTTATCATCAGATACAACCTGTCAATCAACTTTTTATGTCAATACATTTTTGTAAAATGTATTGTCAATACATTTTTGTAAAATGTATTGTCAATACATTTTTGTAAAATGTATTGTCAATACATTTTTATGTCAATACATTTTTTACTGCTTATTTTATATCTCTGTTAGAAAATAATGGAAATAAACTTTTTATGTCAATACATTTTTGTAAAATGTATTGTCAATACATTTTAATGTCAGTATATTTTTTACTGCTTATTTTATATCTCTGTCAGAAAATAATGGAAATAAACATCTTTGTTCCTTAATGAGAAAGGAAATGTTATCATCAGATACAATCTCTGTCAATCAACTTAGGTATAAATGAGATAAGCAAATCACCTTAAAAGAGGGCGAGAGAAACCAGGTTATATCCATGATTTGTCTGTCTCTCCTAAACCAGGGGCTCTCTGAAATGTAACTATCAGGGCCAAGTTTTAACAGATAGCAAAATCCCTGGAGAGTCTGTTACTAGGATGATAGGGAATCTTGGTAAGAAAACCCCCATGAATGTGGCCCTGTAAGAGTTGGGTACATTTTAGGAAACTAGAACTTTGTTTATATGTAAAGTTCGTAAATGAGTTTATGATGGTCGAAATTTAGTGATGTAGGGAAACCCTAGACAAAAATCAAAAACAAAAACAAACTATAAAATAAGGAGTCAGGGAAGCCAGTAAAGAGAATCTCTGCATTTATATCTACTATTCACATCAGCCAGAATAGGTTTCCTCAGTCACCCGTATAATTTGATTCTCATTCACATGCAGAGAAATTGGCTTCTTTACTGTTACCAGAGATTTAGTATAGCTTTTGATTGATACAGGGCTAGTGTAAAGAATGATGAGAAAGACTTTAAGTAGTCAATGTTTTGCTGTTTACATAGCAGTCATCTAGTCTGAATGGAGATAATGTGGCTGAATATGGCTAATGGGTTGTGTAATACTAGCACTTCAAATCGTCAGTAAACCTAGTTTTGAATCAATAAGATTACAAAGGAGATTGAGGCAGCACTGGAAAAATGATACTCTTGGCAACAATAGCAACTACTGAAGTGCAGAAACCAGAACCAACATCGTGGTAGACTGTTTACTTGAACAGTCCAAATTTCTGAGACTGAGAAAGAACACCAGGAAAAAGAGGTCGAAAATCTTAAGGGAGATGTTCTTTCTTTACCAAACCATTAAGCAGAGATGCTTAAAACTTCATTAAAAAAAATCACTGCTTAAGGTTTTTTAACATGTATTTAACATGTATTCTCATCTATCTAAATTTTAAGAGAGTTGGCCTAATAATTCCAAAATCCTTTTCCTTCAGAAGTGTTACAAGATTGCAAGTCTTTAGGGAGGTCTTACATTCTAAAACTTAGTATAGACATTTAATAAAAACAATAATATTTGAGAATTTCAGGAATTACAAAGTTAATTTTAATTCCAGGAAACTTGGTTCTGATGAGGACTAATCTGATCATCGAAGGATATGGAGAAAAAGTACTTCAATTACAAGGTTGTGCTATACAGAGGACTAAAGAAATTTCTTAGGATAATTCACCCCCTCCTGAGTATATTACTATAATTAATTTTTATGTTTTTAGAGAAGGTGGCCCTCCTGAATGAGTAGAACTCATACAGTGCAGAGCACTGGCAAGTAGCTACACCAAATTTGAAGGTCTGGAGCAACTCACCAAAATGCAAATATGAAGCAGTTTCAGATTCCTGGGGAAGTGGGCACTCCGGTAGGGAAATTGGGGAAATAGGTGGATCGAGAGGTTGAGTGGGTGCTGATCTTTCCCAACAGCATTCTATTCATCCTCCCATTTGGCCATGAATATTCCTAGGTAAAGCATTAACTAAGAAATTAAGGAAACTAAAGAAAACTGTGCCAAACATAAGGCTGTGTGTGCTTGATGTGGTTTTTAATCAGGAAAATATCTAAAATCACCTTTAGTTGGTAAGTGAAAATATTCTTTTCAAGAACGATACATTTTAATTCTCAAGAGCAGTTTGCCTTCACTTGGCAGGATTAGAAGTTTATTTTCTGTTATGCTGCTGCAGGGATATTTAAATTCCTCTACACCAAGTCATAATCTGATGAGTATGATTTAAACAGTGTCTTTTAGCCTAACTCAAATATTGAATTAACATCATCACCAATGACATTTGGATCGGGGTGATTCAGAAGGAATGGTGTAGACTTTGACTTCCCATATTTATTTTATGACTAAAAAAAGGATAGACCATTAAATAGAAAACAAATTCAGGTGCTCACCCAGATATAACCTTTCTGGGAAAACTAGAATCTGAGGCAACCAGAGAAAGCTGGCTGCAAACCTTTAGTTGATATTCCCATTTCCTATTTGTTTCTCCTAATCTTATTTCTCCCAGTGATGGCTGCCACTTCTCTAGGCTGGCACTACAGTTCCAAGCATCTGCATGAATAGGTCTAGAAATCAGAGACTATTTACTCAGGTGAAAAGCACAGTTTACAGCGTCTGATAACTCCTTTCTTGCCATTGACTGCTCATGCCAACATGGACAATAGCCACGAACTCTGATCAGTATTAACATCCAGCCATGTCCTTGCAAATATTTGTGGGTAGAGGCCAGGATGTGTGTGTTACATTTATCTAAGGAAAGGATTAAACAATTGTACTTTAGAAATTGAAGACAAATCAATGGATTGTAATATAGGGTAATGATTGGTATAAACTAATTTGAAGTATGGCTGTGGTGAGTTGCTTGACCCAAGAACAACTTTGGGCAAATGCCTTGCCAAGCATGATCTAGCTCTCCCTACAAAATGTTACCCCAGGCAGAATGTCAAATTTACTGTGGCTTCTCATATAGGAACAAGCAGAGTAAAAACCTTTGCTTAAAAAAAGTAAAGGTGCTCCATATTTGGTGATGGTGGTGGTGAAGGGTTCTGTATTAGTTAGGGTTAGATTTAGTTGCATACAGCAGAAAATCCTCAGTAATCAATAGTTTTATTTATCTGCAAGTCTGGAGGTAGGGCGCACAGGACTGGTAGAGCAGTGCCATGGCCATCAGGAACCCTGGTTCCTTCTGACTTCCTGCTCTAGGCTTCTTTTGCATATTGCATGGTGGACCAAGATGGTGGCTGGAGCATTAGCCATTATATCCATAGTTTTTTTTTTAAAGGAGACTTACAAGAAGTCTCACATAACATTTCACTTTTATTTTATTGGCCAGATGTTGGTTACATGACTAAATCTAGCTGCAAGGGAAGATGAGAAATAGAATCTTCTATTAAGTGTTCAACTGAGACCTATATTTTGATTACTAAGGAATCATAGAATGAATATTTAGTGTCAATTAGAAGTATGTATCAGAAGTAATATTTTAAAAATCAGAAACATCCAAGAGTTTGAGCATTTTATTTTTATTATCATACAAACTAAATTTCTCCAAACTTCAGAGATGTTTAACAATGTTTTCTTAACCATGGAACAGTTACGAACTTCAATTTATCAATGTGTCAATTGACCCAGTAAAAACATTTACATGTTGAAGATTTGATTGGCTGGAAGGGAAAGCACTATGAATTTGCAATTTACCAAAAAGGTAATGAAAGCTTAAGCTGCATGAACAGAGGCAGAGTAACTTGAAATAGAGAAGTAACTGGGCCTTCCTAGCTGCCGATCAGACACATCTGAAGTGTTGTGATCAGTGTGGGTTGAGGCTCCTTGTATTGGGCAGACAGCATGGATGGGAGGCAGCTCATCTGTGTTCTGGCCCTTCTCATCACCACCATGGGAGGTCAGCTCATAGGTAAAAGTCTGCCTCAGGGGAAGTCTGGCAGCCTCTTCCCATTCTCCATACCTGCTTCTCAGGAAAGCATCCCAAGAATATGGTGGAATAGGATAACTGCTGTAGTCCTCCTCTGAACTACCTGTCCTGGGCCTATTCTCTGTTCTTGCCATCACACTTCCTGCTTGCTATAGGAATTTTGGGATTGTCCTGTTCTATCCATCAGAAACTATTATCAGTATATAGTCTTTATGTAGGACAGAATGTATGTACCTTCCAAAGACACAATTTTTCAGATTTGATAAACAAGAATTTTCCGATGGGATGAAAAAGACAATATGTTGTTCTTGGCAAGGGCTCAGGTGAGATGATGGGGCAGGGAAGGTGTGTGGGGCCTGGGGTGCAGTGTCTTGGCAGGTCTGTTTGAGGACAGGAAGTAGGGAAGATATGCCCTGGGGTACACCTTCAGATGCTCCCACAGCCATGCTTTGTCTGGATGTAGTTCTGAGGCTTCAGAGCTGCCTCTGCTCTCAGTCCCAATTTGGCACTGGGATAGCAACTCCCCTAACTCTGTGCCTTAGTTAAATTTGGAGAGAATTTCCCCTAAAGCACTGTTAATCGGTTTTATCACCATGGATAAAGGAGTATCATTGGCAGTGGTTCAGGCAGACAGATTTAAGTAGATGACTGTACTAGCCTTTAAAAAATGACTTCACGTTAGCAGAAGATATTTTTACATGTTGTTACTGGTCAGAGAAACTCTTTTGACTTGATTTGAGAAATACTGTCTGAGAAAAACAAGATGATAAAAATTACCATATGAGTGAAAGGCCTACTTCAATTTTTCATTTTTCTGCATGGTATTTATTCCAAATATCTTCTCTTGGGAATACTCATCTCAGCCTCCTATCTTATCAAAACCAATTTGTTCAAAATCTCACTCTGAATAAATGTTTTTCTGCTGAGCCAGTGCATATTAGTAATCATGTTGATAACTAATCATGACTTCATTAAATGTCTGATGATTTATTTTTAATCTTATTGATTTGTGGTTAAAAACTTGGTTTAAAAAGCATGTGTATATAAAGGACCGGAAGGAAGGCATAGCTGTGAGGGATGTCAGGTATGTAGCAGGTCAATAGTAAAGACTTTTAGTGCCACTGGATTCATGTCACGTTTTCAACTGCTGATTTTTCTTACAAACCCTGAAACATTCTGATGAGAAACTTCCTTCGTCCTGCAAATCTCTGTCCACACTGTTCTCTAATTTTCCTTGTTTTCCTTAGTCAGACAACTCCCTTTTACAGAAGACAGAGTGAGAAAAGTGGTGAAAATTGTGTCCTTCACCATCAGCCCTAGGCTGTCCCTGGCCTATCTTTAAATATGCAGTTTCTTTGAGAGAGTTATCTGGGGATAGCAGAAAAAAACTTAAGAGTTGCCAACCTTAGAAGATGAAATCTGACATGTTATTATTTCATGAAGAATATTTTTGTTATTCTTCTTATACATTAGATAATAAAATAAGGACTCATTTCCCCACCAAAAGCATAGTCACTCTGTATTTGCCCCTGCCTTTCCAATATGGCCTTCCTTAGATCCAGTCTCTGTCTTTGCTCTGTGCTCTGAAAGTCTGACCTTGATGGATCATATCACTTGGACTCTCTTACTCCCTGGCTTCTGCTCAGGTTTGAACAATGGGAAATGCAGGTAAGAGGTTAATCTTATGTGTATTTTCCTGCTCACTCTCTGCCCTTCTGCTGTTAAAGCTGCATTCCTCTACGTTCCTCCACCATGGCAGGTTCTGTCATGTGGGTCCCTTCCTGGCTTCAACTCTCCTTATGCTCCTGTAAGATCATTTCTCCTTTTGATCTCAGGCCTAGGAATGGAAGTTTCTTGCTTTTGAAAGTCCCCGGGTACCTCTGTGTTAGGTAATAAGGTCTCCTCCGTCAGTTAACCTCTTGGAGTGAACCATCTTTTTCTTGTTGGGACTCCATTTGAAGCACAGGCTTAAGAAAAGGTCAAATGCATCTCAGATTCTTTCATTCCCTCCTCACCTATTTATTAAGCACCTCTAGTTGTACTTCTTAGACGTTGGAATGATGGACATTTTAGAGAGATATTTGTCAAGGAGCACAACCAGTATAATGGCAAAGTAGTCCTTTACGTTCTACTGGAGCCACACCTGACCTTGAAAGACCCTTTGTCTGAGGTCCCCATCATTTATCGTGCTCCGACAGAGAGCTGTAACTACTGCTACTACTATTCCAGCTGTGTGTCTCACTTGCCAAAAATGTATCCTGTCAATTGAGGTCCGATGGATGTGTCCGTGTGTTTGTATATGTTTGTGGATGTATATGGTTAGATGAGGAGGTAACAGCAAAGATTAAACCAATACCTAAAATTCTTTAACCCATTTCCTTTCTGTTTTGATGAGGAATGTAGACAGAGTAGAAGACACGTATGCTCATTTAGGAAACATTTGGGATTCAAAAGGAGCGTTATAAGTAGAAAACTACCTAGGCTGTGAATTAGAAGGATCTGAAATGGAAAATTGGTACTAAGAGGCAAGGAATAGAAGGTGCTAGTAGTCTGCTGCAGAGTCAGGGAATAAGAGCAATTAAACAATTGATTAAAAGTTGGGCACACACCTGGATTGAATCCCAGCTCTGCCACTTCCTAATTATATGGTGCTCTGACTAATCATTTAACCTTAACCTGCAGTTCTCTCCTCCCTTCAAGGAGGGCAACTCTACATATATTGTGAAGTTTTTGAGGCACAGTATTTGCCATGCAATAATCGCTCAGTAGCTGCTATTATTGTGCAGTGTATTTTCTCACTTATCAACACAATCTCTCACCTCTTTTTTTTCCATCACTACACTTTTGTACTTCTATTTTCCATTAGTGACATTGTTTTGTTTCCTGTTGGTTCTTAAATAATATGAGGTTGAGACGATGTCTGTTAAAGTAGTTCCTGAAGCTCTCAGCAAATTAAAACACTAGTAATGTCTAGCCATTAGCTTTCTGCATTCTGCAAAGCACATGTGTTTCTTAGGCTATAAGTATTTATCTTTTGGAAAATCAGTATGCATTTGGTGATGAGGCAAGAAGCCAAGTGCTGGAGACAGGCCTTTAATGGGAGTAAGAATAAAGGTCAGATGCTGAGGATGTTGATCTGGAGATAATCTTCTTCATAAATGGCCTCTGTAAACATGTTTTAGTCAGTGGTCACGGACCTCTTCAGGATTTGATCTTGTGAGGCTATTTCCCAGTCATTAGCTCATCATACTGTGTATTCCCAGTTAGAGAAATCATACAGCAGCCATGTTTATTTACCATGTATCCCAAGTTTTTAAATAAAATTTAAATATCTCTTTTCAATATAGACATCCTGACATCAACCAGTTTTAGCCAAAGAGAAGAAAAGTTTATATCAAGTTAATAACCTAAGAGGAGCTTTTCTATTAAAAAGGAGTCTTTTTTTATTTACAAGACTATGATTTGAAACTGTAGGTTGTATTTGGTAAGGTCTGACCATACACTACTAGGGCCAGGACTGTGCCTAAAGATTTGCTTGTGCAGAATGAATTGAGGGACACACTCTTTTCCTCCTGATCAAAATACCTTCTCTCTCTCCAAGGCTGCAGCAATCTATCTTGTGGCCTCAAATAGTTAGAGTTATTCTCTTTAGTGAACACTGACAAGAATTTTTAAAAGCAATTACTATGTGCTTGATGCTGCATTGGGTGGAAATAATGATAACAGTATACAAAACATTCAGCTCATGCCTTGAAAAAAGTTGTATTTATGATTTAAGGCATTTTCTTAGTAGTAGTTTGCATTAATTTGGTTGCAAGTAAATAAACCCAACACAAACCCAAGCTTGGACAAAAAGGGCAGTTTACTGTCTCTGTTTGCTTTCTTCTTAGTTGAAGCCACTCTCAGAAAGATTCCTCCTTGTGTCTAGAACCAGGACCATCAGCTACGTACACATTTGTTGCTAAAAAAAATAAGAAGCTTTCTTTAGCTATTTTTTTTTTTTTTTAGAAATTACAGGACTTTAAGGGATCTGGCTTGGCTCATGTAGTTACTGGGTGTGAGGGAACACAGGCCTTATTAAAACCGCTGGGTTGGAGTGGAAGAGAAGCAGCTTCCCAAAACAAGATGAGTAATGTTATCATCTGGGAATGGGTAACACAATAAATGTCCACCACTCTCTTTTAAATCTCCATAAACTGTTACCTTTTGTAAGGTGTTTGGAGCATAAGAAAATGAGGCCAATGGAGATAATTGTGGAACAATATGAATTAGCCCTTAGCTAATTTACTAACTTGCAATAACATCGAAGGGCAAGTTATCTGAAGATCAAGTTGTCTCCCCCGCTAATTTTCATTAATAATTAAATTCTATATTCATGTGGAAGAGATTTTAAGGTCTGTTTGAACTCTGGGCTCAAAATGCCATATCTGATAACAGTAATTCACAGAGTATCTCAGGATGTCTGTCCACCTAAAACCTTTTTTTTTTTTAAATTAAAAAAAAGAACCTGCACCATGATTCATTTCTAATAAGGTATAGTTACGGAAATTGGTTTAAAATAATCTGAATATCATTCTTATCATGAACTGTAAGCTTCTGTAATTTCAGGTAGTAATATGAAAATCCTATTTAATGTGCTTCCTTTTAGCACAATTAACTTTTTGAAACCAACTAGTGTGTTGCTTATGTGCCATTGCTCCATCTACATAGAGACACTGAGAGGGCATAGGAAGAACACTGAATAGGAGTCACAGTAGCTGAGCTCTGTGTTACCTGTTTTTACCTCCTTCTAACTGGTGATACTTCATGAGCTCTTACTTCTCTCAGCCTTAAGTTTACTCAACTGTAAGCCAACCTTTTTCTGTAGTCTTTTATTTAGCAAGGTCATGCTTAGGGTCTGAGATGAGAAAAATTATCCTTTCTGGTTCCTTGAGAAGTCTAATATTCTTGTTTTTGTTTTTTACCAAATATCTTGATACTTGTTTTTCCCATCTTCCAACATATCTAAGATAAAAATAGAAATAAGATATCTTCTTACTACTACCAACCAGCTTAGGGCCGGACAAACCCCTGCTGTAGGTAAAAGCCATCACCTGCCACTTCTTGGAAGGACCAGCATGGCAAAAAGCCAGTTTTGGCTTATATAATAGGAGTCGACCTCATCTGAAGTTGATAAAAACAATATTAATTCACTATGTAAATTATTTTCCTTTGGGGTTCCCTCAACAGAGAAGTGAGGATGTTGTGGAAAACATACACAGAACGTGGACCAAGAATATCTTCCATTTTACCACACCCATTCTACAATACTTGCAGTGTGAAATGCTGGGGTGCGTGCACAGATACACAAGACATAAGATTTTGCCCATGATCTTGCTGTTTAGTTGAGAAGGCAAGAGATAAATTTGTGAAAATAAATATAATAAGAGTAAAATAAGAATACAAATGACATGGTCTGGCTCTGTGTCCCTACCCAAATCTCATCTTGAGTTGTAATCTGAATTGTAATCCCTACATGTTGGGGGAGAGACCTCATGGGAGATGATTAGATCATGGTGGTGGTTCCCCCATGCTGTTCTCATGATGGTGAGTACCCATGAGATCTGATGATTTTATAAGGGACTTTCCCCCTCTTTGCTATGTGCTTCTCTCTCCTGCTGCCATGTGAAGAAAGACGTGTTTGCTTCCCATTCCACCATGCTTGTAAGTTTTCTGAGGCCTCCCCAGCCATGCAGCACTGTGAGTCAATTAAAAGTCTTTCCTTTATAAGTTACCCAGTCTCAGACATTTCTTCATATCATTGTGAGAATGAACTAATACAAGAGATATACAAAGCTTGCCTATGATTTAGTGGGGCTTGAGTAGTTCAGCTATTTAGTGAATACTTAAAGAGAAATCACCATGAATTAGTCAAATAATCACTCATATTTAGAAGGTATTTTTAACAATGAAAAAAAAAGTTGGTCTTCATCACTTCCAAGTTAGATATAATAATAGTGATAAATAATTATGGGATATGAATAACAAAAGTTGCTATTTATTACATGCATATTAGATGTCAGGCATTTTTCGTATTAACTCCAATTATAGGAATAATTTTACCTCTCATTGGAAGGGTAGGAAGACAAAAACTAAAATGTCAAGGAAGCAACAATTCCTTGTTGCTCTTGGTACAACCATCACGATCATTATGAGTTCACATAATCATTATCATCATCCTCAAGCTGTGATGTTATCACAAAGACATAGACAAGTTAGGGAGATATTTTATTTTATTATATTTTTTATTATACTTTAAGTTCTGGGATACATGTGCAGAACGTGCAGGTTTGTTACATAGGTATACACATGCCATGGTGGTTTGCTGCACCCATCAGTCTGTCATCCACATTAGGTATTTCTCCTAATGCTATCCCTCCCCTAGCCTCCCACCCCCTGACAGGCCCTGGTCTGTGATGTCCCCTCCCTGTGTCCATGTAAAAGACTAATACATCGAGTTTCAACTGTGAGATAAAATATGAAGTCATTGTAGACTGCAGTAGTCATGGAAGGTATTACAAAGGAAGGGAGCTATGACTTGGATCTTGTAGGCTTTAGATGAACAGACTGAAATAAGAAAATTTTTCCAGTCCAGGAATCCTGACAAGGCAATCTGTGGGAAGCAGAAATGGCTGTGTACATGTGGAAAATGTAGGTGTTGACCAGTGTGGTTAGGGTAGAGCATTCTTTATAATGGCCTACGAGGCTGTACATGAGCTGGTCATCATCACCTCTCTGACTTCATCTCCTTCCAGTTTTTGTCTCACTCATTCCCATGCCAGCCAGTCTTGTCTTTTTGCCAGTCCAAGAACCTGCCAGACATTCATCAGCTTCAGGGCCTTGGCACTTGCTGTTCCCTCTGTCCCAAATGCTTTTCTTCTAGATATTCATGTGACTTACTCCAATATGCCTTTCAAGTCTTTGTTCAGATGACTTCTACTTGATGAGGCCTGTCTTGATCAACTTTGTAATTACAGGATTCCTTGACACTCCTCATTTCTCTTCTGCACGATTTATTATCTTCTAAGATCTAGTATAATTTATGCATTTTTGTGTGGTTGGTTATTGTCTCTCCCAACTAGATAAAGCTCCAGGAGATTAGGACATTTTAAAATGTGTATTTCTGAATTCCAATACCTAGGAAAGTGTCTGGAACATAGTAAGTGATTAATTAGTAAGTGTTGGTCATGAATGAGATTTAAGACTAGAAAACTGTATGGAGATGTTTCTCTGCCAGGAAGACCCAGGCAGAGAAACTCAGCAAAAGTGTTTGACCCAGAGAGTAACATGAATAAGGTCTGCTTTAAGGAAACCAATCTGGTAGTGGTATGTAGTTTGGATTTTTTCAGGAAAGAAACTACATTAGTGCTCTGGAAGTGAAGTGATCTGAGCTTATAAAAGAGTATGGCAATAGAATTGCAAATAAAGAAAAGTATTTATTTTTAAAAAGGTATTTTAAAAGGAAGACTATTCATATTTAGCAACTGATGCAACATTAAAATTGGGGGTATAAGAATGAAGTGGGAAAATAGAAGGTTCTGACTTTTCTTCCCCTTCTTCTCCATTATTTTCCTTCTCTGCTCTGCTCTGTGCCATGGAAGACTGACCCGGAGGAACTGCCTCACCTGGGCTCCCATGCCACCTGGCTTCCAGTTGGGTTCATTGAGTGGGAGGAGCAACAATAGAGTTGAGGGTGGAAGGAGATAAAGATGGGAGTCTTTCCTCCTGTATTCTCCCTACTTTGGATCTATACTCTGGCAATGACTATATCCTTTTATAAGGATAGTGCTATTGGGTGGTCCTTTCTACACAGTTCAAGGTCTCATCGAGCTTCTGATCCCTGGCCCTTTATCTCTAGAGCTATTAAAAGCTTCCTACTATTGACAGTCTCCAAATCCATCACTATCTTTAGTTTATTTCTGCAACTTGCCCATACCTCTAAAAGTAGTTCTTTCATTAAAGATTCTTAAGTTGGGCTGGGTGCAGTTGCTCACGCCTGTAATCCCAGCACTTTGGGAGGCCGAGGTGGGTGGATCACCTAAGGTCAGGAGTTTGAGACCAGCCTGACCAGCATGGAGAAACCCCATCTCTACGAAAAATACAAAAATAGCTGGGCATGGTGGCACATGCCTGTAATCCCAGCTACTTGAGAGGCTGAGGCAGGAGAATTGCTTGAATCCAGGAGGCGGAGGTTGCAGTGAGCCGAGATTGCACCATTGCGCTCTAGCCTGGGCAAAAAGAGTGAAACTCCATCTCAGAAAAAAAAAAAAAAAAGATTCTTAAGTTGAACAATTTAAGGGTAAACTCTATTTAGTTCTAGGAGTATGATTGATGGAGAGGGGAAGAAGTTAAGATTGACTGCATACTTTCAAACCTAAGAAATTGAAGAAAAAAAGTCACCTTTAAGAAAAATAGGAAAATTCAGAAAGAAAAATGTCAATTTTGAGAAATGATGAAAATTTAACTTTGAAACAGTGGAAGGTGAACAAAATGGCAAAATATCTGAGTGAAATGTTTGTTAGTCAGACATGAAAACTAGACATATTAGAATAAAAGTTGATTTCATCATCAATTTATTAAGTTCCCAAAGTGAGTCAGATTCATGTTTGGTCTTTATTGAAGTCTGAGTGTAACTGAGACCTTTGAGTTAGGAATGATGAGTAATGTGTAGGAAGGAGTATAGATTGAGAAATTCAGAAGGCCAGGAACTGAAATCCTATTTTCTAATTTAGGACTTGAAATGATAAAGTGGAGATAGGCAAGAGGCCAGAGAAGAAGAGAGAATTCAACAACTAGAGCATGGAGAGTGTCAAGAAGGATGAAATAAAAATTCAAATATTATAGACAATATCAGCTATATCCCATTAGAAAAATACTATTTACATTCTTACAAAATCAGAATATAGATTAATTTATTATATGAATTATGTGACATAGTGTCACAGGATCCTTGGAGTATCTCTTCTGGCCAGAAACCTCACCCAAGTTTTGCTTGGGCCTGCTGGGCTTGTTCTGCCCACTTGGCCTGGCAGGCTGCTCTTGGCTCATGCTACCAGCCTGGATCCCACACCTGGCAAAAGTGAGCGGAGTGGCAAGGGGTGTGTTAGCAAGCGAGCATGGGGTCTGGCCACTAAGCACAGCCAGGTATGCTGGTTGTGGCAGGGTGGGCAGCTTCAGGTGCTGACATGGGTGTCGGCTCCCTGCATGGCTGTGGCTGAACCAGGTGTTCTGCAAGCAGCTTCGGTGGTTGGCACCGGGAAATGCAGTGGTGCCCAGAAGCTTGGAGATGCCAGGAACCGCAGAGCCCAAAAGTGGGTGTCACAGCTCTGGCTCGGGGAGCTCCTAGGTCTGGGCTTCTTGAAGGGCCACAGCTTTTCTCACCTTCTCTCTTCTCTCCTTGTCACTTGCAATGTGGTGAGCAAGGGGTGTGTTTCAGCCCTGTTTGTGTTACAGCTCTTTCATTCCCACCATTTGGCAGGTCCCGAGTTCTTTCCTCACATCCAGGAAGAATGAGGTACATGGACAAGTGGAGGGTGAAGTGAGCAAGGCAAAGAGGTGCTTTATTGAGCGACAGAACAGCTGAGAGGAGACTGCAGTGGGTAGCTCTTCTTCACAGGCAGGGTGTCCTGATGTTTGTTCAGCTCTCAGCAGAGAGGAGACCCATACTGGATAGCTCCTCTCTGCAGGCAGATCGTCCCGGCCTCTGTCTGAGTCTGCCTGAGTCTGGGGTTTCTGTGGTCTTCAGAGGGGTGGAAGTGCATGCTGATTGGTCCATGGGTGGCCATCGGTGGGACCAGAAAAAGCACCATAAGTTCTCACTTCAGGCGGCGGAACTGGCAGCCCTGCCCCCAGGCTTCAGGCCATCTGAGGCCTGAAGGTGGGGCTTCACCGAGGACCTGTCCTTTTCTGCCCAGGAGCCTGTCTGCCTCTGGCGGCCACCAACCTGCCATCCCCAGCCCCCAGGCTGTTTGTGCCGAGGGACACCACCTGCAAGCCCTTGCGGAACCACACTCAGCACCCCCTTGGCCTCCCTCTCGTGCTTGTCGGTGCCTGAGACAGCAGGGGGCTGGCTTGTCCGCGCTGCCCTGAGTGCACGCACACCTGGCAGGGTCTTGACAGCACCTGGGCTTGGCCACAACTTTGGTCTGAAATCGGAGTGGGCGCTGGGAGCAGGGAGAGGCCAGGCAGTGGGAGTTCCCAGCCTGCGCGGACGTGGGGGCTTCCCGGGCCACTGAGAGTGCAGAGATGCCTGGGTCTGCAGCCATGGCTAGGTGGCCGGCTGCAGCTGCACCCGAGAGGGCGGGACTCCTGCCCCTCCAACTTGGAAGGGGGCGGGGCTTCCACCTGTTCCCAGCTCCTGCCGGCTACTGGGAGCATGCAGCCCTGGCTGCACCTCCCACCCCACTGCAGCTGGCATCTTGGCAGCAGCCACTCCAGATGGGCCGCCGCTGCCATCAATAGCTTAAGGCCATCACCCGTTTTGTCTGTGAAGATCTAGTTAAAAAGCGTGGACTTAGAAGGAAGAGATTTAGATACATCTATCTGAATCAGACAAATGTAGCCTGACACATATATTTCTTTGTAGGGATGATCTTGCAAATGAGAGATATACCACAATTTGTAATTAAATTTATCCTACCCAGTTAGGGTTTGAACAGGTATCATCAATATTTGCCCTTGTGACTCTCTTTTCTAACTTCCATGGTAGGCTAAGTGCTACCATTCAACAAATACATATTGGAAAATTTCAGGCTCTATTCAAGAATAAGACTATAAGACCCCTGCTCTCATGGTGTACATATTATAGTTGAGGAGACACAATAATGTACAAGAAGTCACTAAAAAAATAAAAGGGACTTTCAGATCATGATAAAAATGATTAAGAAAAACACAACAATATGTGACCAAGAGTGATGGTGCTCTTATGGGGAGTGTTAGATATGCCTGGAAAGGAATTTCAGGAGGTGACATTCAAATTGAGTTCTCAATAGTTAAGCCAAGTTGTAATATTAAGGAAGAATATTTCAGGCCAGTGAAAAATAGGTATAACTAACCTGAGGCAGGAATGAGTTTGGAATGTTGGATGAATAGAAAGAAGGCTAAAAGGCTTGAGCAGTGTGAGTGAGAAGAGTGGTAGAAGATTATATAGATAGGATAAATCATATAGGCTTGTATGTCAAGTAAAGCTGTTTGGATTTTACTCTAAGTGCAAGGAGAAACCATTGGGGAATGTAAATGGAGGGTCACTCTTTGTGCTTCGTGGGGAATGAATTGTAGGGTTCCAAGTGTGGAACCAAAGAGATCATCTAGGAGACCACTGCAATAGTTTAGGCAAAATATGGCTTGTGGCTTGGGCTGGAATGGTAATAACTGAGATGGAGAGGAGCACATAGATTCAGGATGTATTTTGAATCTGGAGCCATAAGGACTTGGTGATAGATTAGACGTGTAGGATAAGAAAAAAGGATTCAATGATGTTATCTGAGGATTCTTGGCTTGAGCAAGTGGGTGTACATGATGGTAATTACTACTATGAGAAAAATGGGGAGAAATAAGTTTCAGAGATGTGTTGGGGGGTTCCTAAGACCACTCTTATGTTCCGTGATTTGCCATAAGGCCTCCCCAAAATCAGATGAGTTATTATCATCACTCATAGCAGTGATCCATTACAGCTAAAAGATACAGATTAAAATCAGCAAACGAAAAAGGAGCATAGAGTATGGCCTAGGAGAAACCAGGCATAGGCTTCTACTTTTCCTCTCCCAGTGGAGTTACATGAACAGTATTTAGTTCTCCCATAAATGATGTGTGATAACACATATAAAGTATGGCCAACCAGGGAGGCTCATCTAAGCCTTGTGTCCAGGGTTGGACAAGTTCATTCACATAGTCATGGGGCACCCACATGGCTTGGTTATTCAGTGTCCAGCCTTCACCCTTGCCCCACCAAGTTCAGGCTGATATAGCATGTCCCAGGGCTCCAGGTATACAGAGACACTCTTATTAGGCAGAATATTCCAAGGACTCAGAGGTACATCCCAGGAACCAGACCTGAAGATCTTTGAAATGTGCAGGGTTTAAGCAGTCCAGGTCAGCTGAGTTAACCCTTTAATACACAAGGGGAAAATCAAGAGCTGTGGTTTGGCAATTTTAAGTTTGAGATGCTTCTTTGAAATCCAAAAGGAAATGTCAGGGGTTAGTAATAAAGTTACGGAAGTTTTTAGTTTATGAAAGGTATTTAAAATCATGACAGTAGGTAAGATTACCCCAGGAGAGTATCTAGGTTAAAAAGAGAAAAGGGCCTAGGACGAAGATACAAGGCTTTCCAATATTTGGAACCTAGAGGAGGAGAATATGAGAGCAAAGGAGAAAGAAGGGAAACTATGAGATTACATAGTCACAGAGACTAAGACAAAAAAGTGTCTTAAGATGGACGAAGTCAACTGTATTGACAGAGGTTCGCTCTGTTGCCCAGGCTGGAGTGCAGTGGCATGATCTCAGCTCACTGCAAGATCTGCCTCCTGGGTTCATGCCATTCTCCTGCCTCAGCCTCCCGAGTAGCTGGGACTACAGGTGCCTGCCACCATACCCAGCTAACTTTTTGTATTTTTAGTAAAAATGGGGTTTCACCGTGTTAGCCAGGATGCTCTCAATCTCCTGACCTCATAATCTGCCTGCCTTGGCCTCCCAAAGTGCTGGGATTACAGGCACGACCACTGCGCCTGGCCCGAGATGTTTAAAGGTGAAAGATGGAAGGTCACATGTGCTTGTAGTTGGGATTAATCCAGTGAAGAGCTTAATCTAGACATTGATAATACAAAAGTAAAAATGGGTAATTATAGGTGTTTGTTCTTTGCAAAGACAAGAAAGCATAGAATTTATCACACAATTCTTGTATTGTGCAGGAGGGAAGGCAGGAAATAGAGTTCAGGGCCCGTGGCTTTGGTGCCAGAGAAATTGAAGGAGTTGCCGTTAACTTGCTTGTTATCTCCCAGGGAAGAAAACTCCATTTCAGATTTACATGTTTTTTTCCTTAGGTCTGGTCAACATAATTTTCCAATTTAAGGACAGTAGTGAGAGAAGAGAAGAATGATTGATAGGCAAAATGAGAGGAATTGATAGACTTGAACAAAGATCTTGATGATGTGTTGGGTGTAAAAGACAAAGCAAGTTGGAAGGATAGGAAAGTGTTGTTTTAAAGGTACTACGTTTATTTATTTAATTTTTTTTTTTTTTTTTGAGACGGAGTTTTGCTCTGTCACCCAGGCTGGAGTGCGGTGGTGCGATCTCGGCTCACTGCAAGCTCTGCCTTCCGGGTTCATGCCATTTTCCTGCCTCAGCCTCCCAAGTAGCTGGGACTACAGGCGCCCGCCACCACGCCTGGCTAATTTTTTGTATTTTTAGTAGAGATGGGATTTCACCATGTTAGCCAGGATGGTTTCGATCTCCTGACCTCATGATCCGCCCGCCTCCGCCTCCCGAAGTGCTGGGATTACAGGCGTGAGCCACTGCGCCCGGCCTAAAGGTACTACATTTATTATTTCAGTAGTGAAGTAGCTGCATTTGACAACCATGCCCAGAATGTGTTCATGGAAGCGAGTGCCCGAAATAGAGCTAAGAAGAGATCCCTAGGTATAAGGAGGTGATGAAATCTAAACAGAAAAAATTTAAGATAAATCAGTTATGTGTTTCCTCAGGGTGATGACAGGATTTGAAGATGAAGGAAAGGCCAAAGGTTTTAATAAATAATAAGTGAGAATGACTGAGAAAGGGTTGGAGGTGAGGTTTAACAAGAGAAGAGAAGAGTAATTGTCTAGAAATGGTGGTGGAGAGGAAGGAGGATCCTGATGCCATCCTAGGGTCTTCATATGCTTGGAATATTGGAAAATGATTCAATTCATGGAAGCCATTTTCCCTGGGAAGAACTAAACTATAGTAAATTATAAGCACTGAGGAAATTACAAAGTAAAGATTATGAAGATATTAGCTTATTAATCTTGGAATGGGAATTCCTAAAGAAAGATTGAGTAATGAGAGCAATAGTGGGAATTTGGATTATGAAAGAGAAATTGCATAAAGAGGGAAGTAGGGAGAATACAGCAGTCTAAAAGCTTACTTAGCAGAAACCAAGGAAAACAGGCTAAGGATCTCTGGACATACCTGACTATCAGGTAGCCAGGAAAAGAACTGATGTTATCTTGGTGAGCATGAAACTCAAACATTTAGAGTTTAATAGCATTCAGGAAGAGTATAAAAAGAAATATCCCTCTGTCTAATATTCTACTTGTAGTCACTGTTGAGATTATTGTATTCAGAATAATGTTACTAAACTGTCAATATGGTTATAGTATCTTCTTTTCTTAAAAAGAAGTCCAAGCTACTAAATCTTGAATGAGTGAAGAAGGAGGAAGAAGAAAGAATAATTTTTGGAGAAATATAAAGGAGTAATATAAAAATGCAGGTATGTTTAGGAAGATGGACAGAGGGAAAAAGAAGAAAGATTGAATAAGTATATAAACATATTTTGAAGAAGAAAGGAGCTGTATGCTATTAATAGAAATATCAACAAGAAATAAAAAAAGTTAAACCAGTGTTTAACCAGTTCTACCCCTTCTGGCTCTAAATGCAAGAGAGTTATTGTGCAAAACCATAGTATTTTGCGTCAAACAGACGAATCTGAATTTGAATAATGGCTCTGCCAGATAATAGCTGTGACCTTAGACAAGTCACTTTACCTCTCTTAACTATGTTTTTCATTTACAAAGTGAGGTTGACCATCTGAACCTCTTAAGTTGCTTTGAATATTATATGAGAAAACACAAGAAAGTGTAAAACGTGATACTTGACACATGGTAAATGCCCAGCAAATGTAGATTCTGTCTTTCTTTTTGATTGCTTTCTTTTCTGGTTACTTTCTTTTTATTACTTTTCTGATAATGATTTCTAGTTTTCTTGAGAGTTTCTGCTTCTGCCTATCAAAATTCAGTATTGTCTTAGACTTTCTTCTTGAACTCCTTCCCTTTGATGATTCATTTTCCCATTTTGAAATCTGTGATGTGTGCATTGGTGGTTCAGTTTTTTCATGGGCACTAGAAACCTTCTCACAGTCTTCAGGATATTTTACTTGAATGTTAACCTAGGTAAGTTTAAACATATTTTAGAGAATTCAGTTACTCATTTGTTATCACATGCAGCAAAACATTTATCCAAGTTTCATAACTAATGGAATTGGCCTTCATGCCCAATCTGACTTCAGGTAGTTGGCTGTTGGCAGAATAACAAGAGATTTGTTTTTTAAATGAATCATACTCTGTCACCTCCAAGCCTTTACGTGCTTTGGAATGAATTTATTCTCCCTTTGTCTAGTGGTAAGAGTTCAAGCAAATCACTTTAGGCCTCTGGGTCTCAATGACAAAATGTGATGGTTATTCTAGCTCAAAATGTATATGATTCCATGAAGCCTAGGGAAATTTCACACTTTTCTAGAGGCCACAGCTGGTTTGTAGTAGATTGAGGAAGAGAACCCATATCTTCTAGCTCAGAGAGCATTGTATTTTCCCATATGCTCCTGTTAACCACGGGAAAATAATGTCACATTGTTACCAGTGGTGAATACCTACAGGTCTGCAGCAATTTGGTTCTTGCCTCCTAGGAGGAAAGAGTTTGACTGAAGGGCATAGGCAGAGGAAGAGATTGAGGCAAGTTTTAGAGCAGGAGTGACAGTTTATTAAAAAGTTTTAGAGCAGGAGGAAGTGACAGAGCCGAGCTAGCGCGTCAAAGGTGCCTCTATGGTTTTCCTCGCTTTCTTGAGCTGGGAAATGGCCGCTGTGTAGTTGCAATGGAAATAAATCCCCGGAACCGCGATTCAGTGTGTGAGGAATTTGAATTTAGAGTTTAATTTCTCAGAGTATTCTCTCCAGGAAGAATTTTTACAGTATCTCAAAGATTTCACTTGACTCCTTGATCCTACATAAACCCAAGGAGAAAAGAAACGGGTCGCTCCAATTCTAGATCACATTCTTCAAGGTCAAAGTCTAGATGACAGTCTAGTTCTCGATCAAGATCAAGATCTCATTCTAGAAAGAAGCGATACAGTTCTAGGTCTTGTTCCAGAACATATTCAAGGTCTTGGAGTAGAGATCGTATGTATTCTAGAGATGATCGTCGTGAGTACAGAAATAATAGAGGAATGAAGCGACCTTATGGGTACAGAGGAAGGGGTAGAGGGTATTATCAAGGAGGAGGAGGTAGATATCATCTAGGTGGTTATAGACCTGTCTGGAATAGAAGGCACTCTAGGAGTCCTAGACGAGGTCGTTCACATTCCAGGAGTCCAAAAAGAAGATCCGTTTCTTCTCAAAGATCCAGAAGCAGATCTCACTGGTCATATAGCTCTTCTAGGTCTCCAAGATCATTCTCTTCTCGTTCTTCATCTCCATATAGAAAATCTCCTGTTTCTAAAAGACAAGGGTCTCAGGAAAAACAAGCCAAAAAAGCTGAAGGGGAACCCCAAGAAGAGAGTCCGTTGAAAACTAAATCACAGGAGGAACTGAAAGATACATTTGAACATGATCCATCTGAGTCTATCGATGAATTTAGTAAGTCATCAGCCACATCCGGTGATATTTGGCCTGGCCTTACAGCTTATAATAATAGTCCTAGATCACCCCATAGTCCTTCACCTATTGCTACACCACCTAGTCAGAGTTCATCTTGCTCTGATGCTCCCATGCTCAGTACAGTTCACTCTGCAAAAAATACTCCTTCTCAGCATTCAAAATCCATTCAGCATAGTCCTGAAAGGTCTGGGTCTGGTTCTGTTGGAAATGGATCTAGTCCATACAGTCCTTCTCAGAATAGTCCAGTTCATCACATCCCTTCACGAAGAAGTCCTGCAAAGACAATCGCACCACAGAATGCTCCAAGAGATGAGTCTAGGGGCCGTTCCTCATTTTATCCTGATAATGGAGATCAGGAAACTGCAAAGACTGGGAAGTTCTTAAAAAGGTTCATAGATGAAGAGTCTAGAGTATTCCTGCTTGATAGGGGTAATGCCAGGGATAAAGAGGCTTCAAAAGAGAAAGGATCAGAGAAAGGGAGGGCAGAGGGAGAATGGGAAGATCAGGAAGCTCTAGATTACTTCAGTGATAAAGAGTCTGGAAAACAAAGTTTAATGATTCAGAAGGGGATGGCACAGAGGAGACAGAGGATTATAGACAGCTCAGGAAGTCAGTCCTCACAGATCAAGGTAAAAGTTTTGCTACTGCATCTCACCGGAATACTGAGGAGGAAGGACTCAAGTAGAAGTCCAAAGTTTCACTGAAAGGCAATAGAGAAAGTGGTGGATTTAGAGAAGGAAAAAATTATGAACTTAAAGAAGCTGGATATGTAGTGGAAAGGCCTAGCACTACAAAAGATAAGCACAAAGAGGAAGACAAAAATTCTGAAAGAATAACAGTAAAGAAAGAAACTCAGTCACCTGAGCAGGTAAAGTCTGAAAAGCTCAAAGACCTCTTTGATTACAATCCGCCTCTACACAAGAATCTGGATGCATGAGAAAGTCTACCTTCAGAGAGGAAAGCCCACTTAGGATCAAAATGATAGCAAGTGATTCTCATCGTCCTGAAGTCAAACTCAAAATGGCACCTGTTCCTCTTGATGATTCTAACAGACCTGCTTCCTTGACTAAAGACAGGCGGCTTGCTAGTACACTTGTCCATTCTGTCAAGAAGGAGCAAGAATTCTCATCCATCTTTGACCACATTAAGTTGCCACAGGCCAGCAAAAGCACTTCAGAGTCATTTATTTAACACATTGTGTTCTTGGTTCATCATGTTAAAGAGCAATACTTCAGGTCAGCTGCAATGACCCTAAACAAGCGGTTTACTTCCCATCAGGAAGCCACTGAAGAACATAGTACTCGGCAAAAGAGCCCTGAAATACACAGGAGAATTGACATCTCACCAAGTACCCTGAGGAAGCATACCCATTTAGCAGGGGACGAGAGAGTTTTTAAAGAAGAAAATCAAAAGGGAGATAAAAAAAAATTAAGGTGTGACTCTGCTGACCTTCAGCATGACATTGATCGCCGTAGAAAAGAAAGAAGTAAAGAACGGGGAAATTCCAAGGGCCCCAGGGAAACCAGTGGATCAAGAAAGCAGGAAAAAACTCCAAAAGATTACAAGGAATACAAATCTTACAAAGATGACAGTAAACATAAAAATAGAGAGCAAGATCATTCTCGATCTTCATCCTCTTCACCATCACCTTCTTCTCCCAGTTCTAGAGAAGAAAAGGCGAGTAAGAAGGAAAGAGAAGAAGAATTTAAAACTCACCATGAAATGAAAGAATACTCAGGCTTTGCAGGAGTTAGCCAACCATGAGGAACCTTTTTTCGAATTAGAGGCAGAGGAAGAGACAGAGGAGTTTTTGCTGGGACAAATACTACTCAAATACTACTTTTTAAAAGAGACCGAAGGAAGAGGAATGGGATCCAGAATATATCCCAAAGAGCAAGAAGTATTTCTTGCATCATGACAGAGATGATGGTGTGGATTATTAGACCAAAAGAGGAAGAGGTAGTGGTACTTTTCAACGTGGCAGAGGGTGCTGTAACTTCAAAAAATCAGGTAGCAGTCCTAAATGGACTCATGACAAATACCAAGGGGATGGGATTGTTGGAGATGAAGAAGAGACCATGGAAAATAATGAAGAAAAGAATGACAGATGCAAGGAAGAAAAGGAATAATAAGTATGAAGTAAGATTACAGCAGAGCAGAAGTTGTACCCACCATATTTTTTACCTGATTTTCATTTTCAAATAAGAATGTAAGCATTTTACTTAAATTTTACTGTTTGCAAGTAGTCTATAGGAATTTTGTTTTAAGTCTTCAAATATCTTGAGAAATAGTAGACTGTATGTTGAAAATTGTACTGCAATAAAGTAGAAAATTGTTGCATACCATATTTGTAACTATCAACTTAAAAAAAAACTTTTAACGTTTTTGTTACATGCATTGTAATTCTGCTTTGTCTATAAGATATGGTCAAGTACAGCTCTGTGAAAGTTCTGATTCTCTTCCTTCCCTGTTTGTCAATGTTTTATTCTGAAGCAAACGTTAGCTCTACATATAAATCCCAGAACAGAAATTGTTTATAGAGACTACACTAATTATTTTAACTGTATACATCTGTTTAATTTGAACACACTACATTGTAGGGTGACTAATTTTTGAAGTATACCACAGAAAAAAAGTTGTTACTTTGGTAAACTAAGCTAGTTTAACACTTAAGCAAATACTTAAGAAGGAATAAAAAAGCTTTGCCAATAGCTACAAAGTACAAGCTATTAAAAATTAGATTGAAAAGTTTTAAGAAAATGTTATTTTTACTGAAAGCAAGCAGTGGCCTATAAATAACATTCTTAGGAGCCTTTTCTATTTGCATTCAAAACTGAGTGTTCTCTTTCTATTCCTTTTTGATAGTTTGAGTCATGGTCTTAGATATTAGCTATTTGCAAGAGGAAACTGGTTTGTAATAATTCTGCAAATGGAAACCCCATTTCTACTGAACATCCTAGTTTTAAACAGAAGAAAAACTGTAATCCTGGGGTTGGTATGGAGGAGGTTTATCCTGCAGAATAAGTTGATACATTAGTACCTGATTTCATATCTTACATATTTATTTGAGCTGAGCATTAGTTTGTAGTGTAACTATTAGTAAAAATAGAGAAACAAAACTTACGTTCATTAATAGTATTTTAAGAAAATTATTTTTCAAATGTCACCAGTAAAAGTTTTGGCAGGAAGCTTGTTGCCACATTGATCTAACTTTTATTTTCTCCCCTATTTCAGTTGCACTTTGTAAAATGGCTTTTTCTTTTTCCTCTTAAGGGTTCTACTCTTCAGGTAGATAATTTTTCAAATGTGAATTATCTTTTGTGTCTATATTGATAGCTCTTAAAGGAGTGAAAATCTAAAATAGTAAATTTCAATGTTAAGTCTGTCTGCTTTATGGGCATATATAAAAGTAGACACATTTCATTTGTTAATTTAGTTGTGTGTGTTAAAAGGAGCTAATGCTTATTCTGTTAATGTAAACTTTTGAAGATCTTAAGTGTATTGCTCTTTCATCTTAAACACTTTCAAGGATTTGCAATGCTTCTGGCACCTAGATTACAGCCAGGGACATTGGGTAAGAGCTGTTGGAAACAAAACTAAAAGCAAACTTAACATATGTGATGTTTATGGTCCTCAGATCCTTAATATTGTGTGATTTTCCAACCTTATCATGTCTTTATGAAATTGTCTATTAAAGCAGAGGAAATACCTGCCAAAGGAAGTATGTATTGCATTAATCAGGACATAACTAATATTCTCCTGTTCAGAATAATACTTATTTATGTGTGAAAGCAACAGGGATGTGATCCCCAACACAGAATTTTCATGACCTTCTATTGTATACAAATAAGTACATAACAGTTACTTGGTTAGACATAAAAAAAAAAAAAAGTTTCAGAGCAGGAATGAAAGGAAGTAAAGTACACTTGGAAAAGGGCCAAGCAGGTAACTTTAGAACTCCAAGTTCGCTGTTTGACACTTGACTTGAGGTTTTATACACTGGCATGGTTCTTGGATTTGTGTCTCTCCTCCCTTGATTTTTTCTTTGGGCAGGCTGTCCGTATGCACAGTGGCCTGGCAGCACTGGGGTGGGGCTGCATGCACAGTGTGTTTACTGAAGTTGTGCACATGCTCATTTGAGGTGTTTTCCTTTACCAATCATGTGTTCCTAGAAAGTTATAGACCAGTTAAACTCTGCAATTTTGCCTTTTAGTGCTCATTCTTGAGGCTGCTCATTAAACTCCTGAGATCTTAACTGGAAGCTGCTGATCACAAGCTTCAGTTTTCTATTTTTTTTTTTTTTTTTGGAAGACTGCCTTTCCCTGACACTGGCTGCAACCAATTATTATTTTAGAGAAACAGTTTAACAACCTCTTGACCATCCCCTGATGGTTGCCTGACATTCCTGGTTGTGGGGGTCCCTCTCCTGGCCTGCTCATGTCTGTCTGACTACCTGCTCTAACAACGTGCTACCATCTTTCCTATTACTTTCCCATACGTAGGATCAGCTCAACTAAACCATTCTTGACACTCTTCTGGCCACCAACACAAATGCCTCAGGACAGAGAATAAACATGGTCTTTAGGCTGCTGATCTTGGGTAATAGGCTCCAGGGATCTAAGTTAGAAAGAAAGTTTGTAGAGAAAAATAGTTGGCAGGAAAAGAGAGGTAAACAAAAGAGTTCAGATGTCATTTTTGGAAAAGGAGGAGTTGTCCAGCATAAAATCTAGAGCTCCGAGGAACTTGCCACTAATAAATTAAGATGCTGAAATACAGACCTTTCAGTAGTATCAGCAAGGTTGACCTTGCTGTGATATCTCCTGTTTACTGTGTATACAAATTATATAAGTCACAGCAAAGTAGAAATTTGTCGCATGGGGAGATTCCATGTGGTTTCATTGCCCTTGGTGGTGTGAAGAGCAAGCCATGCTTTGAATGATCTCACAAAACTCTATGTTTGTGTTATTTCAAGATGACAAGTAAATAAGGGGCCTTGGGAAATCCCAAGAAAGGCAGGATGAAGGAAGGAGATTAGACTTTCAATGTCTGAATAATTGATATTATAGTTAACTCTTCCATGACAGTGGGTAGTAAAGATAATCAGGAAAACAGAAACGTAAGAAGCGGAAACCAACTGTGAATTGGTAGGTTTCTGTTTTGAAAACAGCTCTTATTTATTTCTCTCTCTTTTTCTGGGAAGTTGTAGTTTTTCAGGGGTAAACTCTAAGTTTTCTGTTGTGCAAGATTTTAGTTTCACAAATAAGTGGTTGAAATCTTGGGTTCTTCTTTTTGCATTGGGCACTGGCTGTCCTCTGTAAAAGGAGTTGTGTGTTGGTTGATGTCCCAATATACAGATACATCCAACTGGTTCTGTTCTGTTCCCCATTGATCAGGGGCAAGATGCTCTCCTGCATGCCTCCATCCTCATACAAGGTGTCAAAATGCCCCTCCTCCTGTTTAGGGGCTAGGAAGTTCCCAAGACTATTGAACCCTCGGTTTTCTTTAGGTTGATGACATAGGTTGTGCCAATTCTTCAATCCATTTGGTAACTGCTTTTCCTTCCACTCTGCTTATTGGTATTTGTGACAGATAGTATTCCTTCTCCTTCCCTCCTCGAAGACCGCTGGTTTTATTCTTCCATATCTCTTTGCTCTATGTTGGAGATACTCTACTTCTGTGCTACCCTCCGACAACTCCTCTAGTCTATGAGATGGGAAAGTTGGCCCTGCAAGCCTAGATATCAGAATCTTCCTTTTGGATTTGACTTTCCATCTGCTTTGTTATAGGCAAGAGGAGGAAACCCAGCTCTTGGATAGCAGTAAATGTTAAGAGGGAGCAAAATGCACAGGAAGCAACCATATTCACATTCTGAGCTAGCATGCTACAACACCTATCTAAATCATTATGTTTACCTTTTCTTAAATAGGACCAAATGGTATGAGGCCACAATGCATTTCCTTGATTAGTTTTGTCTTCTACTGAGGTTTCCTTTGCTTGCAAGTGACATATAGCAAATTTGAATTAACCTTAATTAGTAAGGAAATTGATTGGAGAGATACTATGATATCTTGGTGAAATAAAAGGAAGAGAACTGTCCAGTCCTAAGAAGGGCAGAAGTACAGCTGGGTCTTGAGAACTGCTAGTCCCAGGCTCTACAATGCCTCATGGCTCTTTTCCTCTGTCCATTCACTCTTTTCCTTACTTCTATAGATTGACTTGCTCTGTGTGATAGAAAACATGACCACTCACTAATTCCTAAGTGTAACTTTGTAATTGAAAGATATTATGTTCCCCTTCCCTCATGGAAAAGGAAGAAGGAAAAGACAATCTAAGCGGGATATCTCCTAGACAAAAATTTATTTTAGACCTTAAAATAATAAATTTCAGAGCTTTTACTGGAACTTCGTACAGTGAAAGGAACAGCCCTTAAGAGATATGTGTTTGACAATGAGTTTGTTTTCCATTCCCAGCAGATACAACAGGATAAAACTGAAAGTATAATTTGGGGATAAAGGAAAGGAATTAGCACTGATCTACATAATGACAATATTAAGTATGTCATTGTGAGATTGCTAGCCTTGCAAAGCCTGTGGCTGGTAAGAACATTTCTTCTCTTCCTTATGAGTTGAAATTAAGCTGTTTTATAAAAACCAATATTTATACTTTCCATATATACATGTGAGTGTGTATGTTTCCACCACTACCTACTGGAAATTAGAATGATAATTGGACAAGTTCTGTGACAACCACTGGTACAAAGACTTTTAGAACCCTTGGGTTGTTATTTTAGGCTGAATCACTCAGACCTGTAAAAATATTCCACAGAGAGAAGTCAAATGCATCATACAGCAAAGGTTTCCTATCGGTAGGGACATAGTATCCCAAAAGGTGTGTGTAGCATCATAAAGAGAGACAGACCTGAAAATTAGCCAGGCGTGATGGCACACACCTGTAATCCTAGCTACTCAGGAGGCTGAGGCAGGAGAATCAGCTGAGCCTGGGAGGCGGATTGCAGTGAGCTGAGATCCCGCCATTGCACTACAGCCTGGGTGACAGAGTGAGACTCTATCTCAAAAAAAAAAAAAAAAAAAAAAAAAAAAAAAAAAAAAAAGGGAAAGACAGAGATACAGACCTGAGAAGGGGGGCATAAGGTTAGGGAAAAAGGTGTTCATGAGAGGCTACCCTATACATTTTAAACTTCTTGATTGCTTTTATTTTATTTTAGATGGTGTACACAGCATATGACAGTCAACAAATATCACAGACTTAGCTTCAAAATATCTTACTAGCTTCTATACTTACTAACTAAATATCTATACTTAGCTTAAAAAATATCTGTCTAGAGAAGAAATGAGAAAATGTGTCATGTGAGACCAGGATGGGTATAGAACACAGAGCAGATACCTACATATTCCTTAGTCCCACAGGGGTTCATAGGCCAGCAGACCCAGATTTCAGCTATATGGAGTGACCTACAAGAGTATTTGCTGCAAGCATGAGAAACCATTCCTCACCTTCCTTTGCCATTGTCTAAAACCCTCTTGAGTATCAGAGGCACCTTCCTAGTTACAATGTTCAATGACACAAGACATATTTAAGCACATTTAGTTTATCAGAATATGTGTTTGATCCAAAATAAATCATCTGTAACATAATTAGATTATTCATATTTTTGAATGATCACCTTTGTAGGTTTTGTGGTCTGGACATCTCCATATGGAGTTACAGAACACTGTGGTAGAGGTTACATTATTTAATTTTCTCCCTTTTTATGTTTTAATGTTCTTTAGTTACTTCAATCTGTCTGTAAAGGCCAATATAGCTGTTCAACCTTATGTAGCAATGCTGCATGGGATTAAAGAGTAGGCAGTACAGAAAATGTATCTGGAACAGATTAACCATTTTGCTGGTTCCAGTGCAGAGACAGAGTACATTATTAAGGTGACTACATCAAGGCATATGGGAGGTGACCAGCAGGAAAGCGAAGTTTTCTTAGGAAGGAGCTAGGAATATCAAGGTGGACTACTGTGAGAACTGTGATGTAATGGCTATGTGGACAATGCAAGGAAATACATGAGAAAATCCTGCTTGTACACAGACTTGAGATAGATAACAGTAAATTGGGAAGAAAATTGACACATGGAGTATATGTTATGATTAAATTCTAGCTCCCAGTTACAAAATACCAGGGTAGAAATTTATTGATTCATTTTAAATAAAATGCTAAATCCCAGACCATCACTCAGTATTGAGGTAATGGGTCTCTTCCTACAGGCATATGATTGGGGAAAAGGGAAAGCAGTTTCCAAAATGGGAGAGGGATTAGACAGCCAATCTCACAGTAATGCACTGTAGGAATATTTACATTTACTTACAAAGCATTTTTCCTAAGAAGCTCAAAATTCTAAACTTGTCATCAATTCTTAATGGCAAGTGTAGTGTGATGTGATTTTTTCAAGGAATTTGTGCAACACTTCTTGGAGCTGCAAGGGAATAGCAAGCCCACGCAGCAGCACACAGACCTGAGGAGGTCTTTGTTCCTCCTTAGACCCATTATAAGCAGGTTGTTTTTTAACCTATAATTCACACATGGCTCAGGTTTTCAAGTCACTTTTGACTTTGCCCAAACTGAAATACCTAAGAAAATAAGCAAAAGTCCAAATTCTTTAGATGTTCTTCTACAGGACCAAGGACACTGCAGCTAATAATGACGTAGGATGAAGATGGGTAGACTTAACAAGGGGGAAGCGGCAGTGTTCACTTACTTTAATTTGTCTGGGAGAAAAGATAAGTGACCTTCAGTTTCAGTACAGAATAAAAAGGCAAAATTTCAGAAGCATTTCATTTTATTAACATTTCATTATCATGAAACACTTTTAAGAAGGTCAGCCTCTTGAGGCAATGTGAATAAGATAACTTTCCTGTGTTTGTACTTTGTATATTAAATATTCCTGAATCAGATGCATACATTACCCAAGTGTCAAAACTATGTGTTTCTGTTGGACAATGTGTCATTCATCAGAAGTTTGACGTTTTAGGTTTTACAGTTTAAAATATTTTTTCTCTTATATATCTTAATTTTATTTTAAAATAATAATAGATGACTAATCTCCCTAAAGGATGGTATTTTTTCAGATATTGTATGGATAACTATTCTGAAGTTTAGAGGTTTTAAGTGGAGTCCTGTACACTAATTACGGACAGTTTAGATGGTAATTTTAAGTAGCTGTAAGTGGGGTAGGTGACCAAGGTAGTAGAAAAGCAAGGGGAAAATCAGATAGGAGACTTCCTCTTTGGATAGTTTGAAAACAATTGCTCTTGGGCAGGAGTTGGATATTTAAAACTGAAATGTTGAGAATGGGGCCAAGATGGCCGATTAGAACGCAGCTGCAGTCTGAGGCACTCATAGAGAGGAATGAAAGGGGCGAGTGAATACAGCACCTTCAACTGAAATATCCAAGTACTCACATTGGGACTGCTCAGGGAAACAACTCGACTCATGGAAAACAAAGCAAAGCAGGGTGGGGCAATGACCCACCCAGGAGTGATATGGAGCCAAGGGAACCCCCATCCCCAGCCAAGGGAAGCGGTGACCAATGGTGCGACCCTGGGAAACCACACTTCTCCCATGGATCCTTGTAATCCATGGATCAGATCCCCTCATAAGCCCATGCCACCAAGGCCTTGGATCCAAAACACAGAGCTGTGGGGAGTCTTGGCAGAACAGCTGCTCAGGCTTGCGCAGAGACCCAGGAGCTTTACATACTCCAGCCCTGGGATCTCCAACAAACATGCCTGCAACTGACGCAAGGTAGGAAGTCTGCACATACCCCTAGGAAGAGGGCTGAATCAGGGAGTCAAGCAGCATCATTCTGCAGGCCCCACTTCCACTGGCACCTCTCAAGATAAGACTCACTGGCTTGGAATTCCAGCCAGCCACTATCAAGAGAGTGAAGTCGGCCTGAGACTGGATGAAGTCTCTGGGAAGAAGGGGTGGGCCACATGTCTGCTGTTTGGTCAACTCAGTTGTTCCAGCCTGTGGACTTTGGAAAGTCCAAACTGTCTGGACGAGGAATGGTCCTCTCAGCACAGGACAGCTGCTTTGCAAGATCATGGCGAGACTGATTTTTTTTTTTTTTAAATTATACTTTACGTTTTAGGGTACATGTGCACAACGTGCAGGTTTGTTACATATGTATACATGTGACATGTTGGTGTGCTGCACCCATTAACTCGTCATTTACCATTAGGTATATCTCCTAATGCTATCCCTCCCCCCTCCCCCAACCCCACAACAGGCCCCGATGTGTGATGTTCCCCTTCCTATGTCCATGTATTCTCATTGTTCAATTCCAACCTATGAGTGAGAACACGTGGGGTTCGGTTTTTTGTCCTTGCGATAGTTTCCTGAGAATGATGGTTTCCAGCTTCATCCATGTCCCTACAAAGGACATGAACTCATCATTTTTTCTGGCTGCATAGTATTTCATGGTGTATATGTGCCACATTTTCTTAATCCAGTCTATCATTGTTGGACATTTGGGTTGGTTCCAAGTCTTTGCTATTGTGAGTAGTGCTGCAATAAACATACGTGTGCATGTGTCTTTATAGCAGCATGATTTATAATCCTTTGGGTATATGCCCAGTAATGGGATGGCTGGGTCAAATGGTATTTCTAGCTCTAGATCTCTGAGGAATCGCCATGCTGACTTCCACAATGGTTGAACTAGTTTACAGTCCCACCAACAGTGTAAAAGTGTTCCTATTCCTCCAGGACCTGTTGTTTCCTGACTTTTTAGTGATTGCCATTCTAACTGGTGGGAGATGGTATCTCATTGTGGTTTTGATTTGCATTCCTCTGATGGCCAGTGATGGTGAGCATTTTTTCATGTGTCTTTTGGCTGCATAAATGTCTTCTTTTGAGAAGTGTCTGTTCATGTCCTTCGCCCACTTTTTGATGGGGTTGTTAGTTTTTTTCTTGTAAATTTGTTTGAGTTCATTGTAGATTCTGGATATTAGCCCTTTGTCAGATGAGTAGGTTGCAAAAATTTTCTCCCATTCTGTAGGTTGCCTGTTCACTCTGATGGTAGTTTCTTTTGCTGTGCAGAAGCTCTTTAGTTTAATTAGATCCTATTTGTCAATTTTGGCTTTTATTGCCATTACTTTTGGTGTTTTAGACATGAAGTCCTTGCGCATGCCTATGTCCTGAATGGTATTGCCTAGGTTTTCTTCTAGGGTTTTTATGGTTTCAGGTCTAACATTTAAGTCTTTAATCCATCTTGAATTAATTTTTGTATAAGGTGTAAGGAAGGGATCCAGTTTCAGCTTTCTACATATGGCTAGCCAGTTTTGCCAGCACCATTTATTAAATAGGGAATCCTTTCCCCAGTGCTTGTTTTTGTCAGGTTTGTCAAAGATCAGATGGTTGTAGATATGCGGCATTATTTCTGAGTACTCTGTTCTGTTTCATTGGTCCATATCTCTGTTTTGGTACCAGTACCATGCTGTTTCGGTTACTGTAGCCTTGTAGTATGGGTTGAAGTCAGGTAGCATGATGCCTCCGGCTTTGGTCTTTTGGCTTAGGATTGACTTGACAATGCGGGCTCTTTTTTGGTTCCATATGAACTTTAAAGTAGTTTTTTCCAATTCTGTGAAGAAAGTCATTGGTAGCTTAATGGGAATGACATTGAATCTATAAATTACCTTGGGCAGTATGGCCATTTTCATGATATTGATTCTTCCTACCCATGAGCATGGAATGTTCTTCCATTTGTTTGTATCCTCTTTTATTTCATTGAGCAGTGGTTTGTAGTTCTCCTTGAAGAGGTGCTTCACATCCCTTGTAAGTTGGATTCCTAGGTATTTTATTCTATTTGAAGCAATTGTGAATGGGAGTTCACTCATGATTTGGCTCTCTGTTTGTCTGTTATTGGTGTATAAGAATGCTTGTGATTTTTGCACATTGATTTTGTATCCTGAGACTTTGCTGAAGTTGCTTATCAACTTAAGGAGATTTTGGGCTGAGACAATGGGGTTTTCTAGATATACAGTCATGTCATCTGCAAACAGGGACAATTTGACTTCCTCTTTTCCTAATTGAATACCCTTTATTTCCTTCTCCTGCCTGATTGCTCTGGCTAGAACTTCCAACACTATGTTGAATAGGAGTGGTGAGAGAGGGCATCCCTGTCTTGTGCCAGTTTTCGAAGGGAATGCTTCCAGTTTTTGCCCATTCAGTATGATATTGGCTGTGGGTTTGTCATAGATAGCTCTTATTATTTTGAGATATGTCCCATCAATACCTAATTTATTGACAGTTTTTTGTATGAAGGGTTGTTGAATTTTGCCAGAGGCCTTTTCTGCATCTATTGAGATAATCATGTGGTTTTTGTCTTTGGTTCTGTTTATATGCTGGATTACATTTATTGATTTGTGTATGTTGAACCAGCCTTGCATCCGACAGATGAAGCCCACTTGATCATGGTGGATAGGCTTTTTGATGTGCTGCCGGATTCGGTTTGCCAGTATTTTATTGAGGATTTTTGCATGAATGTTCACCAGGGATATTGGTCTAAAATTCTCTTTTTTTGTTGTGTCTCTGCCAGGCTTTGGTATCAGGATGATGCTGGCCTCATAAAATGAGTTAGGGATGATTCCCTCTTTTTCTATTGATTGAAATAGTTTCAGAAGGAATGGTACCAGCTCCTCTTTGTACCTCTGGTAGAATTTGGCTGTGAATCCATCTGGTCCTGGCCTTTTTTTAGTTGGTAACCTATTAATTATTGCCTCAATTTCAGATCCTGTTATTGGTCTATTCAGAGATTCAACTTCTTCCTGGTTTAGTCTTGGGAGGGTGTATGTGCTGAGGAATTTATCCATTTCTTCTAGATTTTCTAGTTTATTTGCATAGAGGTGTTTACAGTATTCTCTGATGGTAGTTTGTATTTCTGTGGGATCGGTGGTGATATCCCCTTTATCATTTTTTATTGTGTCTATTTGATTCTTCTCTCTTTTCTTCTTTATTAGTCTTGCTAGCAGTCTATCTATTTTGTTCATCCTTTCAAAAAACCAGCTCCTGGATTCATGGATTTTTTGAAGGGTTTTTTTGTGTCTCTATTTCCTTCAGTTCTGCTCTGATCTTAGTTATTTCTTGCCTTCTGCTAGCTTTTGAATGTGTTTGCTCTTGCTTCTCTAGTTCTTTTAATTTTTGTGATGTTAGGGTGTCAGTTTTAGATCTTTCCTGCTTCCTCTTGTGGGCATTTATTGCTATAAATTTCCCTGTACACACTGCTTTGAATGTGTCCCAGAGATTCTGGTATGTTGTGTCTTTGTTCTCATTGGTTTCAAAGAACATCGTTATTTCTGCCTTCATTTCGTTATGTACCCAGTAGTCATTCAGGAGCAGGTTGTTCAGTCTCCATGTAGTTGAGTGGTTTTGAGTGAGTTTCTTAATCCTGAGTTCTAGTTTGATTACACTGTGGTCTGGGAGACAGTTTGTTATAATTTCTGTTCTTTTGCATTTGCTGAGGAGTGCTTTACTTCCAACAATGTGGTCAATTTTGGAATAGCTGTGGTGTGGTGCTGAAAAGAATGTATATTCTGTTGATTTGGGGTGGAGAGTTCTGTAGATGTCTATTAGGTCCGCTTGGTGCAGAGCTGAGTTCAATTCCTGGATATCCTTGTAAACTTTCTGTCTCATTGATCTGTCTAGTGTTGACAGTGGGGTGTTAAAGTCTCCCATTAGTATTGTGTGGGAGTCTAAGTCTCTTTTTAGGTCTCTAAGGACTTGCTTTATGAATCTGGGTGCTCCTGTATTGGGTGCATATATATTTAGGATAGTTAGCTCTTCTTGTTGAATTGATCCCTTTACCATTATGTAACTGTCTTCTTTGTCTCCTTTGATTTTTGTTGCTTTAAAGTCTGTTTTATCAGAGATTAGGATTGCAACCCCTGCTTTTTTTTGTTTTCCATTTGCTTGGTAGATCTTCCTCCATCCATTTATTTTGAGCCTAT
Source organism: Pan troglodytes (assembly GCF_028858775.2). Taxonomy (NCBI): domain Eukaryota; kingdom Metazoa; phylum Chordata; class Mammalia; order Primates; family Hominidae; genus Pan; species Pan troglodytes. The sequence continues at coordinate 108,670,854 of NC_072402.2, read as the reverse complement.
GTGTGTCTCTGCACATGAGATGAGTCTCCTGAATACAGCACACTGATGGGTCTTGACTCTTTATCCAATTTGCCAGTCTGTCTTTTAATTGGAGCATTTAGTCCATTTACATTTAATGTTAATATTGTTATATGTGAATTTAATCCCGTCATTATGATGTTAGCTGGTTATTTTGCTTGTTAGTTGATGCAGTTTCTTCCTAGCCTTGATGGTCTTTACAATTTGGCATGTTTTTGCAGTGGCTGGTACCGGTTGTTCCTTTCCATGTTTAATGCTTCCTTCAGGAGCTCTTTTAGGACAGGCCAGGTGGTGACATAATCTCTCAGCATTTGCTTGTTTGTAAAGTATTTTATTTCTCCTTCACTTATGAAGCTTAGTTTGGCTGGATATGAAATTCTGGGTGGAAAATTCTTTTCTTTAAGAATGTTGAATATTGGCCCCCACTCTCTTCTGGCTTGTAGAGTTTCTGCCAAGAGATCACCTGTAAGTCTGATGGGCTTCCCTTTGTGGGTAACCCGACCTTTCTCTCTGGTTGCCCTTAACATTTTTTCCTTCGTTTCATCTTTGGTGAATCTGACAATTATGTGTCTTTGGAGTTGCTCTTCTCGAGGAGTATCTTTGTGGCATTCTCTGTGTTTCCTGAATCTGAATGTTGGCCTGCCTTGCTAGATTGGGGAAATTCTCCTGGATAATATCCTGCAGAGTGTTTTCCAGCTTGGTTCCATTCTCCCCGTCACTTTCAGGTACACCAGTCAGATGTAGATTTGGTCTTTTCACATAGTCCCATATTTCTTGGAGGCTTTGTCATTTCTTGTTATTCTTTTTTCTCTAAACTTCTCTTCTTGCTTCATTTCATTGATTTCATCTTCCATCACTGATACCCTTTCTTCCTGTTGATTGAGTCAGCTACTGAGGCTTGTGCGTTCATCTCGTAGTTCTCGTGCCATGGTTTTCAGCTCCATCAGGTCCTTTAAGGACTTCTCTGCATTGGTTATTCTAGTTAGCCATTCGTCTAATCTTTTTTCAAGGTTTTTAACTTCTTTGCCATGGGTTCAAACTTCCTCCTTTAGCTCGGAGTAGTTTGATAGTCTGAAGCCTTCTTCTCTCAATTCATCAAAGTCATTCTCCATCCAGCTTTGTTCCGTTGCTGGTGAGGAGCTGCATTCCTTTGGAGGAGCAGAGGTGCTCTGATTTTAGAATTTTCTGTTTTTCTGCTCTGTTTTTTCCCCATCTTTATCATTTATCTACCTTTGGTCTTTGATGATGGTGACATACAGATATTATTTTGGTGTGCATGTCCTTTCTGTTTGTTAGTTTTCCTTCTAACAGTCAGGACCCTCAGCTGCAGGTCTGTTGGAGTTTGCTGGAGGTCCAACGCAGACCCTGTTTGCCTGGGTATCAGCAGTGGAGGCTGCAGAACAGCAGATATTGGTGAACAGCAGATGTTGCTGCCTGATCGTTCCTCTGGAAGTTTTGTCTCAGAGGAGTACCCGGCCATGTGAGGTGTCAGTCTGCTCCTGCTGTGGGGGTGCCTCCCAGTTAGGCTACTCAGGGGTCAGGGACCCACTTGAGGTGGCAGTCTGTCCATTCTCAGATCTCAAGCTGCTTGCTGGGAGAACCTCTACTCTCTTCAAAGCTGTCAGACAGGGACATTTAAGTCTGCATCGGTTTCTGCTGCCTTTTTTTTGGCTATCCCATGCCCCCAGAGGTGAAGTCTACAGAGGCAGGCGGGCCTCTTTGAGCTGCAGTGGGCTCCACTCAGTTCGAGCTTCCTGGCCACTTTGTTTACCTACTCAAGCCATGGCAATGGCGGGCACCCCTCCCTCAGCCTCACTGCCAGCTTGCAGTTTGATCTCAGACTGCTGTGCTAGCAATGAGCAAGGCTTCGTGGGCATAGGACCCTCTGAGTCAGGCGCAGGATACAATCTCCTGGTGTGCCGTTTGCTAAGACCATTGGAAAAGTGCAGTATTAGGGTGGGAGTGACCGATTTTCCAGGTGCCGTCTGTCATCCCTTTCATTGGCTAGGAAAGGGAATTCCCTGACCCCTTGCACTTCCTGGGTGAGGCGATGCCTTACCCTGCTTCGGCTCAGGCTTGGTGCGCTGCACCCACTGTCCTGCACCCACTGTCTGACAATCCCCAGTGAGATGAATCTGGTACCTTAGTTGGAAATGCAGAAATCATTCATCTTCTGCGTTGCTCACCCTGGGAACTGTAGACTGGAGCTGTTCCTATTCGGCCATCTTGGCTTCTATCGAGACTGCTTCTTTAAGTGAGATCCTGATCCATTTCTTCTCACTGGGTGAGACCTCCCAGCTGGGGGCCTCCAGTCATCCCTACAGATTCTCAAGAGACAGAGCTCTGATCTCTCCCTGGGATGAAGCCTCTGCAGGGAGGGGCAGGCTGCCATCTCAGTGGTTTGGTTAGCTCAGCTGTTCCAGCCTGTGGGCTTTGGAGAGTCCAAACTGGACGAGGAAGGGTCCTCCCAGTGTAGCATGGGTGCTTTGCCAGATCATGGCCAGACTACTTCTTTAAGGGGTCCCCAATCCATTTCTGCTCTCTGGGCAGGACCTCCCAGCCAAGCCTTCCAGCCACCCTCACCTGCATGTATCTGCTCTGTCCCTGGGATGGAGTGCCCAGGAGAGCAGATGGGTGCCACCTTGTTTGGTGGGATGACTCAGCTGTTCCAGCCTGCAGGCTTTGGAGAGTTCAAGCTGACATGGGCAGATGCAGTTCCTCAGCACTACATGACTGTTTTTTCAAGGCATGGCCATACTGCTTCTTTAAGTGGGAACCCATTCCCCTCTTCCTTGTGTGGAGGGTCTTCCAGCTGGGACCTTCAGCCATCCCCACCTGTGTTCTATGACTGACAGAACTCTAATTTCTCCCCAGGATGGAGTGCTTGGGGGGTGGGGCAGGCTACGACATTAGCACAGCTGCTATAATAAAAAGCAGCCAGACTTCTTCTTTAAGTGAATCCCTGATCCTGTTTCTCCTGACTGGGTGAGACCTTCCAACCAGGTTCTCCAGCCACCTTCTATAGATGCATACAGGCTGGCAACAGGTCAGTACCCCATTGGGATGGAGCTTCCGGAGGACGAGGCAGTCTGTCATCTTTGCTGTTTCACAGCCTTCCCTGGTGATAACTCTCAGGTACCAAAAAAAAATTGGTGACTAGGGACTGGAGTAGATGCCCAGCAAACCACAGCAGCTCTATAGATGAGTGAACAGACTGTTAAAAGAAAAAGAAACAGAAAACAAACCAAAAAAACCCATCCAAAGGTCAGCAACCTCAAAGAACAAAGGTAGATAAGCTCACAAAGATAGAAAGCAAAAACACTGAAAACTCAAAAAGCCAAAGAGCCCCTTTTCCTCAAAATGACCACAATACCTCTCCAGCAAGGGCTCAGAACTGGGCTGAGGCTGAGATGGTTGAAGTGACAGAAGTAGGCTTCAGAATGTGGATAAGAATGAACTTCACTGAGCTAAAGGAGCATGTTGTAAACCAATGCGAAGAAATTAAGAATTATGATAAAACAATATAAGAGCTGACAGCCAAAATACCCAGTTTAGAGAGGAACATAACTGACCTGATTTAGATGAAAAAATACTACAAGAACTTCACAATGCAATCGTAAGTACTAATAGCAAGAGTAGACCAAGTGGAGAAATAATCACAGAGCCTTGAAGACTTTCTGAAATAAGACAGGCAGACAGAATTGAGAAAAGGGAAAATGAATGAGCAAAAACTGAGAAATACAGGATTATGTAAAGAGACCAAATCTATGATTGACTATAGTACCTGAAAGAGGGAGAATGGAACCAATTTGGAAAACATACTTCTGGATATTATCCAGGAGAACTTCTCCAACCTAGAAAGACAGGCTAACATTCAAATTCAGGAAATGCAGAGAACCCCAGTAAGATACACTCCATGAGAAGATCATCCCTAAGACAGATAATCAACAGATTCTCCAAGGTTTAAACGAAAATAAAAACGTTAAGGGGAACCAGAGAGAAAGGCCAGGTCACCTACAAAGGGAAGCCCATCAGATTAACAGTGGAGCTCTCAGCAGAAACCCTAGAAGCCAGAAGAGATTGGGGGCCAATATTCATTCTTAAGGAAAAGAATTTCCAACCCAGAATTTCACATCTGGCCAAACTAAGCTTCATAAGTGAAGAAGAAATAATATCCTATTCAGACAAGCAAATGCTGAGGGAATTTGTTACCACCAGACTGGCCTTACAAGTGATCCTGAAGGAAGCACTAAATATGGAAAGGAAAAACCATTACCATCCACTACAAAAACACACAGACCAGCAACACTATGAAGCAACCACATAAACAAGCCTGCAAAATAACAAGTCAGCATCACGATAACAGGACCAAACTCACACACAACAATATGAACCTTAAATGTAAACTGGCTAAATGTCCCAATTAAAACACACAGAATGGAAAGCTAGATAAAGAACCAAGACCAATTGGTATACTGTCTTCAAGAGACCCATCTCACATGCCAAAACACATATAAGCTCAAAATAAAGGGATGTAGGAACATTTACCAAGCAAATGAAAAACAGAAAAAAGCAGGGATTACAATCCTAGTTTCTGACAAAACAGACTTTAAGCCAACACAAATTTGAAACGACAAAGAAGGGCATTACACAGTGGTAAAGAGTTCAATTCAATAAGAAGAGCTAACTATCCTAAATATATGTGCACTCAACACAGAAGCACCCAGGTTCATAAAGCAAGTTCTTAGACCTTCAGAGAGACTTAGACTCTCACACAATAATAATGGGAGATTTTTAACATCCCATTGACAATATTAGACAGATCTTTGAGACAAAAAATTAACAAAGCTACTCAGGACCTGAACTCAGCTCTGGATCAAGTGGACCTGATATATATCTACAGAACTCTCCAACCAAAAACAACTGAATATACATTCTTCTCATTGCCACATGACACTTACTCTAAAATTCATCACATAATTGGAAGTAAAATATTCCTCAGCAAATGCAAAAGAACTGAATTAATAACTGTCTCTCGGACCACAGCACAAATTAGAACTCAAGATTAAACAATTCATTCAAAACAATACAACTGCATGGAAATTGAACAAACTGCTCCTGAATGACTTTTGGGTAAATAAAAAAATTAAGGCAGAAATAAAAAATTCTTTGAAACTAAGGAGAACTTTACCAGAATCTCTGGGATGCAGCTAAAGCAGTATTAAGTGGGAAATTTACAGCACTAAATACCCACATCAAAAAGCTAGAAAGATCTCAAGTTTACAACCTAATATCACGACCAAAATAACTAGAGAAGCGAAAGCAAACAAACCTCAGAGCTAACAGAAGACAAGAAATAACCAAGATTAGAGCTGAACTGAAGAAGATAGAGACAAAAAAACCCTTCAAAAAGTTAATGAATCCAGAAGCTGGTTTTTTGAAAAAATAAATAAATAAATAAAATAGACCACTAGCTAGACTAATGAAAAAGAAAAGAGATAAGATTCAAGTACACACAGTCGGAAATGATAAGGGGGATACACCACTGACCCCACAGAAATACAAACAACCATAAGAGAATACTATAAACACCTCTATGGACATAAACTAGAAAACCTAAAAGAAATGGATAAATTCCTGGACACATACAACCTCCCAAGATTGAACCAGGGAGAAACTGAATCCATGAATAGACCAACAATGAGTTCCAAAATTGAGGCAGTAATAAATAGCTTACCAACAACAACAACAAAAATCCCAGGACCAGATGGATTCACAGCTGAATTCTACAAGAGATACAAAGAAGAGATGGTACCATTGGTACTAAAACTATTCCAAAAAATTGAGGAAGAGGGACTCCTCCCTAACTCATTCTATGAGGCCAGCATCATCCTGATACAAAAACCTGGCAGAGATACAGCAAAAAAGGAAAACTTCAGGCCAATATCCTTGATGAACATTGATGCAAATATTCTCAACAAAATAGTGAAGCTAGAAACCACCATTTTCAGCAAACTAACACAGGAACAGAAAACCAGACACTGCATGTTCTCACTCTTAAGTGGGAGTTGAACAATGAGAACACATGGACACAGTGAGGGGGAACATCACACACCGGGGCCTGTCAGAGGGTGGGGGGTGGGGTTAGGGGAGGGATAGCATTAGGAGAAATACCTAATGTAGATGATGGGTTGATGAGTGCAGCAAACTATCATGGCATATGCATACCTATGTAACAAACCTGCACATTCTGCAAATGTATCCCAGAACTTAAAGTATAATAACAAAAAAGAAAATAGTGGCAAACTGAATCCAGCAGCACATCAAAAGGGTTATCCAACATGATCAAGTAGGCCTCATCCCTACGATGCAAGGTTGGTTAAACATATGCAAATCAATAAATATGATTAATCACATAAACAGAACTAAAGACAAAAGCCACATGATTATCTCAATAAATGCAGAAAAGGTCTTTGATAAAATTCAATATTCTTTCATGTTAAAAACTCTCAATAAGCTAGGTATTGAAGGAACATACATCAAAATTATAAGAGCAAACCCACAGCCAACAATATACTGAATGGGCAAAAGCTGGAAACATTCCTCTTCAAAACCAGCACAAGACAAGGATGCCCTCTCTTACCACTCTTATTCAACATATTATTGGAAGTTCTGGCCAGAGGAATCAGACAAGAAAAAGAAAACAAGGCATTCAGTCTGGGCGCGGTGACTCACGCCTGTAATCCCAGCACTTTGGGAGGCTGAGGTGGGTGGATCACCTGAGGTCAGGAGTTCAAGACCAGCCTGACCAACATGGTGAAACCCCATCTCTGCTAAAAATACCAAAATTAGCTGGGCATGGTGGTGCACACCTGTAATCCCAGCTACTCAGGAGGTTGAGGCAGGAGAATCGCTTGAACCCAGGAGGTGGAGGTTGCAGTGAGCCGAGATTGTGCTACTGCAGTCCAGCCTGGGCAACAGAGCAAGACTCCATCTCAAAAAAAAAAAAAAAAAGAAACAAAGAAACAAACAACGTATTCAAATAGGAAGAGAAGAAGTCAAACTATCTTTGTTTGCAGATGACATGATCCTATATTTAGAAAACCTCATTGTCTCAGCCCAAAAGCTTCTTAAGCTGATAAGCAACTTTAGCAAAGTCTCAGACATATTTCACAGAATTGGATAAAACTATTCTAAAATTCATATGGAACCATAAAAGAGCCCAAATAGCCAAAGTATTCCTAAGTGAAAAGCACAAAGCTGGAGGCATCACGCTACCTGACCTCAAACTATACTACAGGGCTACAGTAACCAAAACAGTGTGGTACTGGTATAAGAACAGACACATAGACCAATGGAGCAGAATAGAGAACTCAGAAATGAGATCACACATGTGCAACCATTTGATCTTCAACAAACCTGACAAAAACAAGCAATGGGAAAAGGATCCCCTGTTTAATAAATGATGCTGAAAGAACTGACTACACATTTGCAGAAAAATGAAACTGGACCACTTCCTTACACCTTATACAAAAATCAACTCAAGGTGTGCTAAAGATTTAAATGTAAAATGCAAAACTATAAAAATCCTAGAAGAAAACCTAGGCAATGCCACTCGAAGGGTAGATGTGGCAAAGATTTTATGACAAAAATGCCAAAAGTAATTGCAACAAAAGCAAAAATTGAAAAGTGGGATTCAATTAAACAAAAGAGCTTCTGCACTGCAAAATAAACTATCATCAGAGTAAACAGACAACCTAGAGAATGGAAGAAAATCTTTGTAATCTATCCATCTGACAAAGGTCTATTATTCAGCATTTATAAGCAGCTTAAATTCACATAGAAAAACCAACCCCATTAAAAAGTGGGCAAAGGACATGAACAGACATTTCTCAAAAGAAGACATACATACGGCCAATAATTACATGAAAAAAAGCTCAACATCACTGATCATTAGAAAAATGTAAATGAAAATCCCAATGAGATACCATCTCATAGCAGTTAGAATGGCTATTATTAAAAAGTCAAAAAACCATAGATGCTGGCCAGGTTGTGGAGAAAAAGGAATGTTTTTATACTGGTGGTGGGAGTGTAAATTAGTTCAACCATTGTGGAAGACAGTGTGGCGATAGCTCTGAGACCTATGGGCAGAAATACTATTCTACCCAGCAATCCCATTACTGGATAGATAATCAAAGGAATATAAATTCTTCTATTACAAAGATCCATGCATGGGTATGTTCATTGCAACACTATTCACAATAGCAAAGACATGGAATCAACCTAAATGCTCATCACTGACAGACTGGACAAAGAAAATGTGGTGGATATACACCATGGAATACAGTGCAGCCATAAAAAGAAACGAGATCATGTCCTTTGCAGGGACATGGATGGAGCTGGAGGTCATTATCCTCAGAAAACTAACACGGGAACAGAAAACCAAACACCACGTGTTCTCACTGATAAGTGGGAGCTAAATGATGAGAACACATGGACACATGGAGGGGAACAACACACACTGGGGCCTGTCAGAGAGTGGGTGGGTGACAGAAGGAAGAGCATTGGAAGAATAGCTAATAAATGCTGGACTTAATACCTAGGTGATGGGATGATCCGCACAGCAAACCACCATGGCACAAGTTTACCTATGTAACAAACCTGCACATCCTGCACATGTACCCCTGAACTTAAAAGCTGGAAATAAAAAAAAACTAGATTGAATGCAGAAGTAGATATGAGAATCCAGCCACTATCTATTAAGCTAGACTCTAAAGACAGTTATGATATATAAAACAATGCTGCTCTTCTCAGATATTTTTTGTTTGGAAAAATATAGTTATTTTTCCTAAAATGTGCTATTTATGTTAATCAAATAGGTTTATTATTATTGTAAAACGTTGATATTTTAAAATTTTCTGAGTTTTAATTTTTAACACTCTATATATCATTAATAAAAAACAAAAATGGAGACCACAGTGTAGCTATACCCCAAAGCCAAACACCTGTAACCACACAGCCAAAACTTACATCATCCTGATTTCCCAGAAATACTAGCTCTAAGCATAAACAAAACACAAAATCATAAACACAAGCTTTATGTCCTTTTCAGCATGGGTCAGTGAAATTAAACCATCAGCTATAGACATTCAGCTTGAAGAGTTCTGGTTGCCTTAACAAAATGATAAAAATAGCCAGCCACAGAAAAGGTCAAATACTTCCTCCTTTATGTTTTATAAACTATGTTATAATTGCTGTGAGTGGAGCTTCTTATCACCTTGGGTTGAATTCTCCTGGTTCATGAATTGTTATTTTGTACGCACAATAAACGTTTAAAATTTTTCTTTAAAAAAGTGAAATATTTATCTAATATGTAAATTCACCTGAAGATCAATTTGGGCAGAGTGTACTATCTATCTCTCTAATCTTGAGGCCTATTCATAGCTTCCTTAAATAAATGTTTACCTCACTACTCAACCTGAGTACAATGACCCCACATAGAGGCCCATGTTGTAGGGAGGGGATGAGGATATAAAAGGGAGTACTGTGAGTATTTTTGCAGTCACGTGTATAAGACCCACAGCCTTCTGCAGATCCCACTTGTTTATCCTCTTATCTGTCTCAGGTCATACACACGGGAAAAAGTGAATATTCAGGATGTGGGAGATATGGTGACAACTACTAAATAAAACCAATGGGTAGTATTAATTAATTGGCTCATTCCTAAAAAATAGTTATCAAATAGTATTATATTGCTCTGCTAGAAGCCATTGTGGTTGTGGCTCTAAGATGAGTATAATGTATGGTCTCTAATCCAAAGAGTTAGTCCAATTTTGTCTAGAGACAAAGTTAATATGCATGAAAATTTAAATATTACACAAGCAATAATGCAAAAGATATCATAAACCAGTTATGTTGGTGACTTTTTTCATTAGGTGGTGGAAGATTTGATGAGTTTATGGATGTTTAGACTACTTTGGGGGGCCCTATTCAGAAGGCAGTAACATTTTTTAACATAACAGTATTCAAAAGTAATAACTGGCTAAAAATAACTCCTAGGAAAAAATAGCACAGGAAGCAGGATAAGCCAGGGTTACTCTGTGCTCTTGCTAAGGCTGAGTGAAAGGGGCTCAAAGTTACATCACTGCCAAGGTATTGCCCACAGTCACCCAGGAAGACCCACCAGCATGGGGGTATCTTCTTTTTTGATAATGTATAGCCATAGCAAAGAGCAGTATTTGCTTTTAGTCTTGAATTTTAGGGGTTGTTGATGAAATCGAATTGGACAAGAAAATAATGTGGTTCTCCCATTAGTGTGTGTTTGTTGAGGATCAGAAGTAGGATGGAGAAGCTCCAGGGTGAATTTCCTGCCTCACACTGAATGTCTCCAAACCTTGAAAAACAGATTCTACGTGGTGCATTAAAAAATATTTAGCGATTTTTAAATGTATCACAATTTATGTTTTAATTTAGCCTCAGATAGTGTCATTTTCTCATGTAAAACTTTTTTTCTTTGGTGTGTAACAGTTTCTGTAGGAAGCAGTGGTGATATTGCACTTAGTCCCAGATCATTTCAGAAGACCTAGAGCCAGGAAAATACATTATCTCTCTGTGTTGAAATCACAGGATGAATCATGGTATTCTTCATTTTCCTTTTGTGCTAGTAGATTTCTCCCCCTGCAAAGTTGGCTGCCCAATAGGCCTCTTTTTTAAAGCTGAAGCCTCTCTCTGGAGTCCCTGAGTTGCTCTCCAAACCTAGGCACTCTAAGGATATTGTGTCCAGTGCACAAGAGAACATAGAAACCTGTTAGCATTGGACATGTACACGTGACTGAATATATGTTTAAAATTTAAAATTTATAGAGTGTGGAATGCCTTGTCCATAGGAACATGTATCTCAGGCAGTATTTGTGACCCAGAAATAATATGAAGTTTTTTAACTTAAAAAATTGTTCATTTACATAGTTTAACTGATAAAAGTGTGAGGACTTACATTTTTCTGAACAATTACTATGGACATGAAGGTCTTATTGAATTGGTGGGAGACTGGTAGGTAGAGGTTATAGATCAGAATCACTTTCGGAGTTCTAAAATTCACACATGCTCCCACTTCTTGCTGAGACTTATGTGTGCACCCGTGGGCAATACTTGAAACAACACAATTTCTCTACCCTTTGGGGATTGCTGATTCAGATGAGTTCATTACTGGTTATGCAGTTATACCAGTTTAAATAATGCTCCAAAATGATTTGAGAAACATCTTTAGGTATATTCCATAAGGCTTTATTGTTTTCTCTATGCTTCTCAAAATTTTTATCAACAGTTTAGAAGAAGATATAGAAATCAGATATTTGGAATCAAATATGCAGTGATACAAAGCTATGAAAGGAATCTTAATAGGATTCATGAAAGTATTGGAATCCAAAGGGCTCTATGTAGGCTGAAACACTTGACTGAAATAAAGTCAAATTTAGCGGGAATAATTTAAACATTCAATTAATGTTGAATTTATTTAACATTAATAAATGTTCATTTATTTAACTCACAAATAGAAAAAAACGTGTATGAGGAAGAGACTGCAGCTTTCTAGAAGACCGAAATTAACCGAGACAAGGTAAGAAAATATGATCTTTTGTTTCAATTAGCCTGACTTGAAATGTTCAAGGTAAGTCATTGCTAAAATCTTCTCTAAAATAACACATTCTAATAGATGATTTTAATATGTGGCTGATTAGACTAAGATATCTTCTACCTTTAATCTCAGATTAAAAGAAAATAATGCTAAAAGTAATTATAAGCTAGTTCAATGGTATATAATACACCATAAGGTGCAGAATGATGCAACAGAGAGCATCTCTGAGTGACTACTGTGTTTCTGGACTTCTTGTTAGATATACTTTTGCAATGGAGCTGACTTTTAAGCCTTAATATTCTATCCCATGATCATCCAGTTCTCATTTATCTGATTTAACAAGAAACCTAAGGGAAGAAAATGAACTAGCAGGCCCATGAAAGCCTTCCAGGCAGTTCTGCCAATTTATTTTTGGCATTGGTATGATTGTCTAAATTCACATTCTAGCCTAACAACCATTCACTCACACCACAAATATCTACCAAATACCAGCTAATAAGCCATGCACTTTCTAGGTCTTAGGGATAGTACCAACGGTGTGGGGCAGTATCCTTCCTTCAAGGAGCTCAAACTTTGCAAAAAGACAAATATAAACAAATACAAACAACATGACATGGTATTAAAAAAAAAAAACCCTGGATGTACAGAAAGAAGGAAAGAATTGAATTCACTTGAGAAGTGGTGAAAGATTCCAGAGGAAGTGGAATTTGATTGGGTTTTGAAGGATGGGTTAGTGCTTTCAAAGAGAGAAGAAAAAAGGGAAGACATAGAGGAGGAAGCAGATCATGTGGGGGGTGGGAAAGAGTTCTGTGTGTTCAGAGTGGCTTTGCAAGGTGCACAGATTTGACTAGAAGTGTCAGGTGGGAATGATATGTGGGCCATGTAAAGGAGTGTGCAGATCATCCTGATGGCAAACTAGCATGAGTTTTTTATTTAGGGAAAAATATAATCAGATGAGCATTTTCAAAAGATAAATTTGGAGAGTATATGGGAAGGGGGTTTACAGTTAGGAGATAGTTGCCTGAGGGAAACCAGTTATGAGAAGCAGCTGAATCTAGACAATAAGAATAGGGGAACAAAAGAGGATTAAGAAGTTAGGTTTTATGAATCAGCTTCCCAGACTTCAATCAGGTATACATTAATTTGGAAAGCTGTGGATCAAAATTGTTATCTCTGGCAGTTCCCTGAATGTGTATATACCACCTAAGGTCCTATTTAGAGCATTCTCCACTGCACAGGCCAACAAGAAACATGTCAACACAATCTTATCAGTGGAATCTTAGTTCATTTTCAGGTAAACTCGGCCATTATTTTTGTGAAATATGTTTGTTCTTCATTTTTCTGTTTATTTTACTCTTGTGAAGCATGTTTGCTACTGTACAGCTTTTTGAGCTTCAAGCTACTATTAGAACTCTGTCTAAGAACAAGGCTTGTACTATCAGATGATATTTGAAAATGGTGGGCTCCAAACACACAGGGGACTTTTAGCATGAGGGACCTAATCTATATGGCACTGCCGTGGTGGATACATTAATCTATGCATTTGTCAAAACCTATAGAAGTGTATACCTTAAAGAGGGAACTTTATAGAATTAAAAAAAAATCAACCAATACTTTGTAAGAACCCAGTCTGTGACAAATGAATTTAACTGTGTTTTTAATATATGACATAATTTCACAGCAAGGGCAGAGGAACAAAGGGGCCAACCTAAAAATCTTTGGAAAATAGTGTTTGGACTAAATACTATATAGCTAAAGACAGAAAAAGAATTCCTTACAAACACAGTACTCTAGTTGGTATATTTGTTTTTTACAGTAGTATGTGTTGGAAATTTGGAAACTACTCAATTTGTATACGGAATAAACAAACAAACAAATGTATTGTAGATAATGAGAGCCAGGTTTCTCACTGCCAGAGAAAGAAGTTACAATAAGCTGGAGAGGTGCAGGGGAAGGCTAGAATGAACCCTCTGGTGCTGCATTAGAGTTGGAGATGTCGGAATGAACTCATTTATTTTAACAGATACACAGTTATATGAATATATGCATATTAACGTGTAACTATATAAGCATAGATATGTGTGTATATATGGGTTGGTATACATGCATAAATTTCCTAGGTCTCTCTATTAAGAGGGCCTTAAAAAGTGACACACTCTAGTAACAACAAAAACACCGAAAGCTTAGATTATAGTTTCTATATGTCATTCTCCAATAAAAGAAGCCAAGACCCCCTAGAAAAATGGCTGACTTTAATCTGGGACAGGGAAAATATAAGATGATCCTGGAGCATCTTATAGTGCCAGAAAGTAAAGCAGTGCTGAAAGAAAAGGAAAAAGGAAAAGTAAGGGTACATCAAGAGGACACAGGAGCCATTATGAAATGGCTGGAATGGCCAAAGCTGGAAAAACTTGGGCAATGTAATATATAAAAATGACACAGAATTATAACCCAGAAGATAAAATAAACCTCACAGAGTCCTTATTTATATAAATTTGTGATTGAATATATAAATAAATAATGAATAAGTGGGGAAGAAGGAACAGATTTTTCCTTACAGAAGAATTCTACTTAGTAAATGTAGAGGGGAATAGAAAATCATCATTAGAACACCATTGGAATAATTGCAGCAGGGAAAATCCACAGCTGAAGCTAATGTTAGAAAGCACAGTTTTAAGGAGAAACAGGATATTTGCACAGCCTTAAAGTACCTCCTACGAAGTTTTAATAATGTCCACAAATTCTTTGATACTGCTTTCTCCAAGAGGTGGAGTTAATTTTCCTTCCCTTGAGAGCATATTGGATTGAGTGACTTTCCTTTAATAAATAGAATATGGAAAAACAAAGATAGTAGCTATAGAATGGAGAAAACTGGGCACCCACCACCTTAATCAAGTGATTAAAGTTAATATCACCTGTAATGAGTCATGTCCATATCACGTACTTCCTGAAATGGTATAACGAGAAGAGCACTATGGTCTTCTTCCCTCAATCCACAACCTCAGTTTAATCATGGGGAAACATCAAACACAGAGTGAGGGATAGTCTACAAAATACCTGGTCAGAACTCCTCAAAATTGTGTGAAAGACAAGGAAAGACCAAGAAACTCTATTTGGTGAGAAGAGACTAAGAAGATGTGGCACCTAAACGTAGTGGGCGGTTCTGAATTGCATCCTGGGATAGACAAGGGACATTAGGGGGGAAAGGTGGCAAAATCAGAATAGAGTCTGAAGTTTAGTTTATAGTACTGTATTAACATTGATTTCTTAGCTTTGATAAATACATCATGGCTATGTAATGTAGAAGTTGAGTGAATTATATATGAGAACTACTGTTGCAATTCTGCAAACTTAAAATTAATTCAAAATAAAATTTAGTAAAAAATCATTGGCTTTAAACCTCTTTCACTTTCACTGTAAAATAATATTAGTTTACAAGGAGCTGGAAATTTCAAGGACAAGGCAAAGGTAACATGGAGTTACAATAAATCAAGAGAATCAAGAGGCTTATCTAGAAATCCTGCCAGGAGTGATTCGAACATAACCCAATTGTGAGCCTTCAACATTAAAACTTCAGAGAAATTACGTTTTAAACCTAAAACTATCTGAAAGAAAAATTAAATTGAATATTTCAACAAGACACATGAATATGTCTAATTCCTTAAGTATAAACTTTTAAAAAACGTTTTATCAACTTTAGACATTTATGTTTCGCTCACAAGGCAAAGAAAACCCTACTGAAAAAAAGTATTTTGGATATTTTTCATAAAGTTATATTACCTAACTAACGTTCCACAGTTAACAAAATGTTTCTAAAATTCTCTGAAATTATCTGGACTGAATGAATGGGTAAAAGCTATATGTTGATAATAGGTATGAAAATAAATTCAAAAACCTGCTTACGTTTAACACCCAACTGTAAAAAACTGCTACTTCCTTATACACTTGGTATGCTATTTTTAAAGTCCCCAGAAATAGGCTGAACATGATCTCAGATATGCTTTTCTTAAAAGGCAGTAGGACAAATTAGCAGGAAGGGGTCAATTTAGATCCCATGTCACTCCCATAAACCACTAAGATTCTCAGAACGCAGGAAATCCTTATTTCATCCTGTTTTGGACACGTGAGATATGAGGACTTCCCAACCATAGGGTACATATAGAATCTTGCAGATTTAGGTGAGCCACAGAGGTTCATATCTGACAGAAGTAGAAGATTTCACATAGCATGGTGGCAAATTCAGCCCATATGTTCACCATAAAACACCTAAAGGATACTTAAGAACATTACTGCTTATAATATGTGTTCAACAATAACCTGGAAATTACTATGTATGCCAAAGCGATTCGATAACATGAGATTATTATCCATAATCCAAAAACTGAAAAGTTTAACCTGTGATTTAGTCAAACAAAATACAATTATATTTTTCTCTGTAGACAATCATTAGATAAAAGGGCCAACTATTTGCTAAGACCACACACAGAATGAGACCATAAAAGCATTATCTGCACACAAGAGGTTAATTGTTTGTTCTCAATATCAAGTTGCTATTGGGGTGAGGGTGAGGCTCATACATTTAGTTCAGCCACAGAGATGTCAGATTTTAATGAACAATGTTTTTTTAAGGAGGGCCAGCATACAAACATACTTTATTCCCCTGAAAATTATTACTTGATTAATCCAGAGACCATTTCCACTGATCCTGGGCTTTGGGACCTTATGGCTGTTCTGTAGGATTTACTGCATGCATGTGACTATTAAGGGATGAAGAGGAGGAGGGGCCAAACAGCTTTGGCCGAGTTCTGAGGAAATTCAAAGAAACAGAAAATAATTTGATATTGCTCCTCACAAGTTTCCTGACAAGGCGTTAAAAGGGTATCAATAATATCTTGTAGAGAAGAGAAAAATGTGTCAATGAGTGAGGATGGATGGTTAACAAGGCAGAAAGAAATGGAACCAGTTTGCTGCAAGAGTGGCAAGAGGAATAAACCCTACAATTCCCAGGGCACAGCAGAAGAGAGGAAATTGATTTAACTTGATTTAGTCCACTCCAAATTCAGCTGCGGCCAAAAACCATGATGGTGGAGAGATCCTATGGTCCACAAGACAGGGTGGCAGTGGGGACTTGGCCACACCCTGGCACTGAGAGGTGGGCCTCTAGCTGGGACGTCAGCAGTTCTGTGAGGCATCAGAGTGAAGGTGTGGTGCAAGGGTGGGAGGGACAGGCCTCTAGGAAGGGTCTACTTGTGTGCCCAGCCATGCATTCCTGGGAGTCACTCTACAGAGGATACTCAGCTGTCACAGAAACATGGCAGAACTGGAAAGGTGAAAAATGATGGAGAGAAACTGCATTTCTTTGAAGTCCTTGGGGAGCACACTCCTTATGGCTGAAAGGGGTATTTCATAAATGTTCAAGAGCGAGACCCCCAAGGGCATGCTCAAGTCACAACAGATGTTTGCTGAAGTGACTTCTAAGTCTTGTGGACTGAAAAAACTGTAAAGTTTATTGCTAAATGAAGTATCCATGTAAGGGACTGGAGCTGAATTGAGGAAAGCATTTCTTTAAAAAAATGTTTGTGTGCACATTCTAGAGAATACAGCATGAAAAGGGAAAAAGGGGTAACTTTGCAGTGGAGGCACCTGACAAATATTGCTTCAACCAGGTCATGAAGGTCAACATCAACAGTGGAAAGTCACATTGATAGCATGTACCCTTGACGTGATATAATAAAAATAGCACAATACCTCTGTGGTTTTCCTTCCAAAACCCATAACCCCAGTTTAATCATGAGAAAAACATCAGATAAGTCCCAATAGATGGCCATTCTACAAAATAACTGACCAATAATCCTCAAAACTGTTAAGGTCACCAAAAGGAAGTAAAGTCTGAGAAACTGTCACAGCCTAAGGGGACCTGATGACTTAATGTAATGTGGTATCCTGGATAAAATCCTACAACAGAAAAAGAGGTAGAAACTAAGAAAATAGGAATAAAGTATGACATTTAGCTAATAACAGTAATATATCAATATTGGTTTATTAATTGTAACAAATGTACCATGCTAATGTTAAATGTGAATAGGAGAAACTCAGTGAAGAGCATATGGAAGCTGGAAGCTCTCTGTCCTATCTTTGAATTTTTTCTCTACATCTAAATGTGGTCTGAAAAATGAAGTCTATTAAAATGTGTATGTCTGTATATCACTCACAAATATAAATATTAAACAAACATTAAAGGAGATCTAAGTCATTAACTTACCTCTCACTTATTTATGCAATTACAAGGACTGGTAAATCCTCTTTCTAAATGTCCTTTGACAATTCCTTTTTCCCTTGTCCCTTCTCTCTGTACCCTCACGCAGGCCCTTAATATTTTCCCTGAACTTCTGCCATCTCCTTTTGATCACTGTCTGTGACTGCAGTCTCTGCTCCTTTCTGACCCGATGTGCAACAGTCATTTCATAATTCATTTTTTTTCTAGTGTTAATTTCTTCTTTAAAGATTTCTCAGAGACCCCACCATTGCCCTCTGTAAAAAAGAAATTCCCCTGGTCATTTAATGCCTTCAAGGTCTGGCCCAGACATTCTTCTGAGCACATTTCTATCATTTCTTATGTTAACCCATTGATGCTCTTAGTGGTTTTCAGGTTTTAAAATATTTTTAGTAAACAGAGCTTCGTTTTTTTCCAAATAAAATCTTAAGTGGAAACCCAAGTTACAGATCAGATAAAGACACTGCCATAGGATGGCCTGGATCAAGAGATAACCTCCTTTTCAGCCTCCTCCTGCAAGATCTGTTGAACATCATCTGAAAAGCTTGTTTCTGAGTCAGTGGACTTCTCACTGTTTCTAGCGCACTGGGCTCCCCTGCCTTCAACTGGAATGCTTTTTATTCTTGTTTCTGCCAGTGTCACAGTCTACAATGCCCTTCTCCTGCTTCTTTCTCCATTTGGTCCTGTCAAAGTCATTCTCGTTTTTCAAACCTCTCCTGACAGGGCTTCTCTGATTGCCCAGCCAAAAATAGTGTCCCACTCCAGTGGGGTTCTTGGCCCTTGATTGAACTTCTCTTATGACATTTAATGAATGCTGGCTGATCTGTGACAGAATTATTTGATTATATTTATCCTCCTCATTAGTCCATTAGTCTGTAAATCCTTTAAGGACAGGATCTATGGTTTTTCATATCTGTGAATTCTCCACAACAGCTATCATGATGCCTGTACTTAGCAAGCTTTCTGTTAGTGTTACTTGAATAGATGGGTGGATAGAAGGAATGCCCTGAGTTTACTTTGGCTTGAACGGATGTTTCTGCTTTTGATCCTTAGCCTGTTTCCGACTCTTGGTATCTGTTTGCTTCTTTTACGTTCTCTTACTTCTTTTTTTTTGACTAATGACTTCCTATCTGACCACTAAATATGCCAACTCCCCGTGTTCTGGGAAGACACAGGGAGAAATGGATCTCAAGAGTTATTAGACTGCATCCCCCTCTCTTCGTGCCATGCTCTTCACCCAAATTTGAGTCCAGTGCCTGGGGCATTACAGGTATTCAATATGTGTTTATTGAAATATTGACTAAAGGAGAATAATTTGAAAAGACAGCATTTTTTTAAAAAACAAAAGTAGACTGTCTTCATAGCCTGTGTTTCTGTTGAGACTAAGCTGCAGCAACTGTATAGTTATCCATAGAGAGAGATGTTAACTACTCTCAAAATGACTTAAGGCATTCCAATTCAAACTTGGAGCTGTCTGCTTGCTTCTAAAACTTAGTACCCATTTCTGTACAAACCTCTTATTTACACTGTGTCATTTAGCCTGGTTTTCCCCTTGAATGCTGTTCTTGATAATGATTCACAAATATTTATTCTTAATGAAAATGTTGGAGAAGAGTACAGAGTGTGATGTTTCCCAGACCCTGCAGACGGCCCTAAACACAAACCTCTACAGACGGCCCTAATCCTCTACAGACGGCCCTAAAAAATCCTCTACAGACGGCCCTAAACACAAACCACAGTGATCAGAGCTTTGCAGACTGCAGCAGGTGACTCAGTACGAGAGTATGCATGCTTAGAGGATTTTGCAATTGTAATGAGTTGAAGATAAAAAAGATTAAGGGAATATTTTTAGTGTGAGTAGCTAAATTTAAAATCACATAAAGGTTATAGCCTGAATTTCCAAACTGGTTCACCTGTTTTTCCCAATACAACGTGAAAGACAAAATGTCCTATCTCACACCACACACACACACACACACACACACACACACACACACACACACACAATGAGAATGGTATTAAAAATGCTCTCCTTTTTGTTGTTTCAAATGATATAAATATATTCACTGGAAAAGATTCAAATCTAAAAAAAACACTAAACAAAATGAGAGCATTTCCCTCTTATGACTGCTTTCCTTTCCAGGGCAACCACACTTCTGAGTTTGCTGGTTATCCTTTCGGTCCATTTTACATGGATGTCTCTGTTTGCCTATATTACATTATTCTAATATACATTATACATAGATTAGACTACATTTGTATCAGTCACAATTTACTTTCAGCTGTATAAAAAATAAATAACCCAAGGAGCATTTATCTTTATGAAATAATAAGCCGAAGACTGGTAGGAGATCCACAATGCCA
The DNA here is from genome assembly GCF_028858775.2 of Pan troglodytes. Classification (NCBI taxonomy): domain Eukaryota; kingdom Metazoa; phylum Chordata; class Mammalia; order Primates; family Hominidae; genus Pan; species Pan troglodytes. The sequence continues at coordinate 108,650,566 of NC_072402.2, read as the reverse complement.
AGAGAGACCCAGATTCTTTATATCTTTCCAATTTTACCATTAATTGTTACTTTTACTCATACGTTTGTTACCTTAGGACCCCAAATAGCTGCTATATCACCAGCATTTTTTCACCTTCCACGGAGGAAGAGTGGAAAGGACAAAGAGCAGTGATGACCCCTCACAACCCATCAGTCAGAATACTGCCACTTGGCCCCACCAAGGTGCAAAGGCGTCTAAACCACAATTTTTTTTTAAAGCTGAGCACATTGTCTTCCTGAATAAGATCAGAGGTTTCTTTGTAAGAAAAATTGAAGCAATAGTTACTGATAGGCAACTACCATGCCTGCCATAACTAATTTTGCTTTTCCCACTTAATAATATACCCCACATCCCTTCTCATGTTAGTACATTTATTATTATCTTTAATGACTATCTGGTATGCTAGTATATGAATGTGCAACTTTTTGGCTATTTTCCTACTGAGGTATGTATCTATTTTCACTTTTTTTCTCTTTTTTTTCCAAGCAGTGCTGATATGAGAATCCATCAATCTTAACTTTATATTTGTAATTTTGTTATAAATTTATTTTCCTTATAAAAGCTTCTCCTACTTCCTTGTAAAACCTTTTTCCTATTTCCTTATAAAAGCTTCTCCCAATTATATAAACTTCAGATCTCGCCGCACCTGGAACTTACTTCTAAATATTTTATAATCTACTACTTTTATTTCTTGTCTTCTAAATATCTGATATTTTAGTTGTTGGTATTTCACATTTTCAAAAGAGGATATAATCATCATCATTAATAATGATTAACACATATAAGTGTTAATAATAGTTACCACATAATAGTTAACACATATAAGTGCTAGGCATAGTTCTACATGCCTTATTTTAAAATTAATTTAGTTCTCACAATGACCCTATGGGATAGATACTATTACTGTTCATGTTTCACAAACTGAGAAACTGAACCACAGAATGAATAAGACATAATGCCACAAAATTACTGGCAGAGCCATTTTCTTCAGTTTTTCCTTTTTTTTAAATCCCAAGCATATTTTCTTATTTAATGTAATGGTACATTAAAAAATTGTTGAATGTTGAAAAACATATAAACCTACCTCTTATAATTTAAATCTTAATGAGAAATAGCACAGGATGAGAAAGATACATTTTCCTCCGCTTGTTCAATGTTAATAATATAGAAACAAGTTATCCATTTGACATTATTGAGAAATCATATATTCATATAAATAATTTTTTCAGATAAAGAGTGCTTCATGCTTTACGAACACTGGACTGGATTTTTTTTAAAGGTGGTACGTATACACCATGGGGTACTATGCAGCCATAAAAAAGAATAAAATTATATCCTTTGCAGTAACATGGATGGAGTTGGGAGCCATTATCTTAAGCAAATTAATGCAGGAACAGAAAATCAAATACCTCACGTTCTCATTTGTAAGTGGAAGCTAAACATTGAATACACATAGACACAGAAAGGGGAATAATAGACAATGGGGACTACTTGAACCTATCAGATACTATGCTCACTACGTAGGTGACTAAATAATTTGTATACCAAACCCCAGAGACTCACAATTTACCCATGTAATGAACCTGCACATGCACCCTTAGAACCTAAAATAAAAGTTGAAAAAGAAAAAACACAACGCTTACTGATGCCTACGATAGTCACAATTCTTTTGGTTTCCTAGCCACGAAAGAATACAGAGGGGCCAGGTGCAGTGGCTCACACCTGGAGCCCCATCACTTTTGGAGGCTGAGATGAACAGATTACCTTAGCTCAGGAGTTCGAGACCAGCATGGGTAACATGGCAAAACCCTGTCCCAACAAAAGATACAAAAAAAAAAAAAAAAAAAAAAAAAGCCAGGTGTAGTGGTGCACTCCTGTAGTCCCAGCGACTTGGGAGGCTGAGGTGGGAGGATTACTTGAGCCCAGGAGGCAGAGGTTACAGTGAGCAGAGATGGCATTGCTGCACTCCAGCCTGGGTGTCTGAGTGAAACCCTTTCTCAAAAAAAAAAAAAAAAAAAAAAAGAATAGAGAGGTACTCATCCTGATATCAGAATTAGTAACTTATATCATGACACAAATTAAAATGGCCCCTAAATCACTGTAGTTTGAGAATGGGATTACAAGAAATATTCCTATTCAATGTTCTCTGAAGAAAATAAAGCCTTGAAAAAACTTGAAGATGAACTTTGTAGACTAGAAATATTTAAAAAATTAAGAAAAATTTAGATATCTTATGAATGTGTAAATAGATGTAGATACTAGTCTATTTTCTCATTTCTATCACAAAATAAAAAAGTTGAAAGTTGTCAAAGCTTATAAACACAGACCATACAAAGTACCATTTGCAGTCAAGAGAAATGCCAAGATAGGTGAAGATGCAGTATTAAAGAATAACTGCATAAAATTAACTATAGTACCTGTTGTATTACTGTGACAATTTTATAGCTTCCTCCTGTTGCTATTACTGTGAGCTCAAGTGTTGCAAGCATCCTTGTAAAACACTCTAATCATCTCCACAGGAGCAGCTGTCTTTCCAGTAAATTTTGTATTGCAGTAAAAAGTTCTTTCTTGCAGTTCTTATGTATTTTTCATCATGGTTAGTGCAACACCACAAAATTTAAATAAAACCATGGGATCCATATGAAGTGCTACTAGTGATGCTGAAAGTGCTCCCAATAAGCAAAGTCATGACATTACAAGGAAAAGTTGAATTGCTTGATATTCACCATAAATTGAAATCTGCAGCTGCAGTTGCCCACTGTTTCAGTGAAAATGAATCCAGGGTGATATAGTTTGGATGTTTGTCCTCTCCAAATTCCGTGTTGAAACATAAACCCCAATGTTGGAGATGGGGCTTGGCAGGAGGTGTTTGCGTTACTGAATGGATCCCTCATGAATGGCTTGTTGCTGTCCTTGTGATAATGAGTGAATCTTTGCTCTAAGTTCACCCAAGATCTGGTTGTTTAAAAGAGTGTGGCACCTCCCCTCCCCTCTTTTGCTCCCACTATGGCCATGTGACATGCTGGTTCCCCCTTCCCTTCTGCCAAGATTGGAAGTTTCTTGAGGTCCTCACCAGGAGCAGATGCTGGATCTATGCTTGTACAGCCTGCAAAACCATGAGCCTGTTAAACTTATTTTCTTTATAAATTATCAGCCTCAGGTATTTCTTTATAGCAACACAAGAGCAGGCCAATATGTGGAGTAAGGACCATTGCAACAAAAAGGGAAATTTGTGAAGCTTTTGCTGAAGCTGCACCAACAGGTGTGAAAATCTTGTGCTTTTTGTGAAGTACTTCTTTTTTTCACTTCTGACTTACACAGAAAGTGTGAAATACCTTTTTGTTTCATATTGAAAATGCAGCTTTTATGCGGGTTCAGGATTACTATGAGAAAGATATACCTATAGACCTTAATACAATTCAAGAAAAAGCAATGTCATTATATGACAACTTCAAGCAAAAGGAATATGAAGGATCTAAAGCTGGAGAATTTAATGCAAGCAATGGATGGTTTGATCATTTTAGAAAGAGATTTGGCTTAAATAATGTCAAGATAACAAGAGGAACAGTTTCTGCCAACTATGAAGCAGCAAACAAGTTGCTATTAAGAAAATCACTGAAGAGAAAAGGTATAGGCCCAAATACATTTTTAATGCAGACCATAGTGTCTTATTCTGGGGAAAAAAATGCCACAGAGAACATTTATTGGTAAGAAAGAAAGGCAAGCATCAGGATTTAAGGCAAGATGGGATAGGCTAACTGCACTGTTTTGTGCAAATCCAGTCAGGTTTATGATCAGGACTGTTTTTATCTATAAAGCTACTAACCCCTGAGTCTTGAAGGGAAAAGATAAACACCAGTTGCCAGTCTTTTGGTTGTACAACAAGAAGGCCTGAACAGAGAATCCTTTTTCTGGATTGTTTCCACTGATGCTTTGTCCCTGAAGTCAGGAAGCACCTTGCCAGTAAAGGACTGTCTTAAAGTTCTTTTAATATTGGACAATGCCCTTGGCCTCACAGAGCCCCATGAGTTCAGCATCAAGGGTGTCGAAGTGGGTTACATGCTCCCAAATACAAGGTCTCTAATTCAGTCTCTAGATCAGGAGACCTCAAAGACCTGTAAGGCTCATTACACACAGTACTCTATGGAAAGGATTGTCAGTGCTGTGGAAGAGAATCCCAATATGGAGAACATCATGAAAGTCTGGAAGGATTACACATTTGAAGATGCCATTATTGTTATAGCAAAAGCCATGAAACCCATCAAGCCAGAAACAACAAATTCCTGCTAGAGAAAACTGTGTCAGAGGTTGTGCATGATTTCACAGGATTTATGACAAAGCCAATCAAGGAAATAATGAAAGAGATTGTGGATAAGGAAAAAAAAAAGTGGGGAGGTGAAGAGTTTAAGATATGGATCTTAGGGAAATTCAAGAGCTAACAGACACCACACCAGAGCAGTTAACAGAAGGTGAATCTCCAGCTAGTAGCTGGAGATGAGTACTTCCAAGCCAGTGCCAGATGATGAGGAAGAAGATATAGAAGAAACAGTATCAGGAAACAAATTGACAGTAGACAATCTGGTATAAGGGTTCTGGTTATGTGATACTGCTTCCGTCTTACTTCACAACATGGCCCCTTCCATGATATGGGCACTGAAACTAAAGCAAACAATGGAAGAAGGGTTGGTACCATACAGAAATATATTTAGAGAAATGAAAAAGCAAAACAATCCAGACTGATATTTTCATAAAGTTACACTGAGTGTGCCTGTCTCTCCTGCTTCCCTTTCTATCTCCTCTACCTCTGTCACTCATGAGACAGCAAGACCAACCCCTCCTCTTTCTTCTTTCCTCAGCCTTTTTAATGGGATAATGATGAGGATGAAGAACTTTATGATGATGCAATTCCACTTAATGAATAGTAAATATATTTTCTCTTCCATATAATTTTTTATTAACATTCTCTTTTCTCTAGCTTACTTTATTGTAAGAATACAGTATATAATACATATAACATAAAATATGTGTTAATCAACTGTTTCTATTATTGATGAGGCTTCTGTTTAACAGTAGACTAATAGTGATTAAGTTTTGAGGGAGTCAGAAGTTACAAATTAATTTTCAACTACAGGGACTGTTGACATTCCTAATCCCCATGTTGTTCAAGGGCTAAAATTTGCACCATCACATCAGGGGCTAGGACTTCTATATATTCAAATTCAGAGCTCACCTAGATTCTGAAAATTTTACTCCTAGATCAAAAATTGATATTATAGTTTGTGAAGAGTGGGAAGGAGAAAGTAGTTTCCTTAAACACCACTTGAATTTTTAACCAGACTGCTTATATTCAGATTAAAGTAGAACTGATAACTCTTACTTTGGGGTAGAAAAACCTAATCATGGCACTGATGGGGGAGAATGTCTTCTCCCTCATTCCACTCATTTTCTTCACTGTCTCTAGGTCATAGTTGCATATTTGTGATGTAGAAAAAAAAGTATAACATTTTTAACATAATGTAACTGAGAAAGTGGATATACAGTAACTTTGTTAACTGCAAATAAAGTTAACTTCCACAAAAAAATTAACCATAATGAAGTAAAGTAACATTATTATGTATTTAGTTATTGGCTATGATAATTAAAATAGGGTTACCAAATATCTTATTTTGAGATTTTCCTAAACAACTCACATTTTCTACATGTACTGTGGATGTTGTAACTGTCTTGCCAGAGTTTACATAAAAAAGATTCCTGATGTTGGGGACATGTTTATTTTGGAAAGCTTGTGCCTACAGGAAAATTGGCACAGAGTATATTTGGCATAACTGTGGCTTCTGCACACTGTCAGCCCAATTTAGGAATTAACCACAGTAAGAAATTGTGAGTACTAGAGGAAGTACTTTTGTAAAAAGCAGTAAGGAATGCAAAACAAACAAACAAACAAACAAAAACACTGCCTCTATACACATACATTGAACCGATAACAAATTCCTGATTTTGATATTATAATGTAACTAGGAAAGATGGAACAACTAAGGAAAACTGGGTAAAAGTATACTGCAACTACCTGTGAATCTTTAATTCCTTCAAAATAAAATCTGAAAAAAAAAATCGCTACCTCAATAAGGAAAGATCCTGGAGCAAAAAGAACAAGAATTGAGAAATAAATCATTGATATTCACTAATGTGAAAGTACAGATAGGCTGTCTAACTTTGAGAGGGCTTGCACTGCCTTCAGGGTAAACTGGGGACACTTGATAGAGATTCTAAGTCATGAGGTGAGCTGTGGTTTGCAGATTTGCAAGCTCCTTGTGGCTTTCACTCAAGCTATGGTTTTCAAGGGGACATTACCAAAAGGGTTTTCCAAGAAAGGTTAGGCAAATACCACAGACAGGCTGTGCAAAACCAAAGGGTAGAGACTTGAGTGGAGCACTGATGTAAATACTTTCTTTTCTGGAAAGGGTAAAAAGTGTGCTTTTCTGATTTCCAGCTGAATTTTTCCTCTTCCTCTAATTACACTGAAGCCAATGTGGAAAACAAGAGGGGTCAATTAAACTAGGTAGAGGGAAGGAGATCCATGTGGGCTATTACTATTGATTTAGGAAAGACTAGTTCATAATAATGAAATTCTCAATCTTGTGGACTGAAAGTTAGCTCTTTATACTCCCAGTGGAACAACTCTCTCTCCATTTTATGGCCTAAAGAATATTTTTCATCTATTTTCATTATTATCTATTTTCCTCTCAAGTAGATGGTAAGCTCCTTAATGGTGTTTTTTTAAGTAAAAATCAAGACATTTAGAATGCATTAATCTTTTCAGTGAATTCCATTGGTATCAGTAACTGCAATGTTGCAGCTTACCGCATTTCACATTACTAGTCAGTAAATATTTGTTTTAAGGGTGAGAGTAGGAATAGAACAGGAGATACCAGGATGTCAGATTTCACACATATTAAAAATTCAAAAATCAGAACCATTTTCTTTTCTGGACTGGGTCTGGTGGCATGTACCTATAGATCCAGCTACTTGGGAGACTGAGGCAGGAGGATGGCTTGAGCACAGGGGTTAGGTTACAGTGAGCTAGGACTGCACCAATGAACTCCAGCCTGGGGGACACAGTGAGACTCTGTCTCTATATAAGAAAAATTAAAAATAAGATAATTTTCTTTTTTTGCATCAAAATTGTACTACAAATTTCAATGTTTTCATTTTACCCAAGACTCATCATCAACTGAACTGGGAGTGTGTGAAAAAGCAAGCCCTACTATGTTCAAAATGCTCTTGTCTGGAAATTTTTCCCAGTATCGACCGATGCAAACACATCAGTTGATGTCCCTCCTGTACCACTACTGAAGCCAGGAACATATGTACTATCAGCAGTTTCTTTCAACCATGAAGGAGCATGCTGTTGAGCACCCAACCTCATCTAACAGCAGCAAACAAATAGTCCAACTTTATTAATTTCTCAGACAAACTTTGAATTTCCTTTAGAAAAGTAGAACTGGACATAAGGATGTTATACTTTTCCACTGATGGCATTACTAGGCGGGAAATTAGCTTCATTTCTGACCCAAAACCCATATCCAGTATGTAATCAGCTACATCTAAAACTAAATATTTTAGTTGTCTGAGACCAATCTTTTCTTTTTCTTTTTCTGAAGCTAAGTTACTTGTCCTAATTTTTTTTATTATTATTATACTTTAAGTTCTAGGGTACATGTTCACAATGTGCAGGTTTGTTACATACGCATACATGTGCCATGCTGGTGTGCTGCACCTGTTAACTCATCATTTACATTAGGTATATCTCCTAATGCTATCCCTCCCCCCTCCCCTACCCCATGACAGGCCCTGGTGTGTGATGTTCCCCACCCTGTGTCCAAGTGTTCTCATTGTTCAATTCTCACCTATGAGTGAGAACATGTGGTGTTTGGTTTTCTGTCCTTGCGATAGTTTGCTCAGATTGATGGTTTCTAGCTTCATCCATGTCCCTACAAAGGACATGAACTCATCATTTTTTATGGCTGCATAATATTCCATGGTATATATGTGCCACATTTTCTTAATCCAGTCTATCATTGATGGACATTTGGGTTGGTTCCAAGTCTTTGCTATTGTGAATAGTGCCGCAATAAACATACGTGTGCATGTGTCTTTATAGCAGCATGATTTATAATCCTTTGGGTATATGCCCAGTAATGGGATGGCTGGGCCAAATGGTATTTCTAGTTCTAGGTCCTTGAGGAATTGCCACACTGTCTTCCACAATGGTTGAACTAGTTTACGGTCTCACCAACAGTGTAAAAGTGTTCCTATTTCTCCACATCCTCTCCAGCATCTGTTGCTTCCTGACTTTTTAAAGATCGCCATTCTAACTGGTGGGAGATGGTATCTCATTGTGGTTTTGATTTGCATTTCTCTGATGGTCAGTGATCATGAGCATTTTCTCATGTGTCTTTTGGCTGCATAGATATCTTCTTTTGAGAAGTGGCTGTTCATATCCTTTGCCCACTTTTTGATGGGGTTGTTTGATTTTTTTCTTGTAAATTTGTTTAAGTTCTTTGCAGATTCTGGATATTAGCCCTTTGTCAGATGGGTAGATTGTAAAAATTTTCTCCCATTCTGTAGGTTGTCTGTTCACTCTGATGGTAGTGTCTTCTGCTGTGCAGAAGCTCTTTAGTTGAATTAGATACCATTTGTCAATTTTGGCTTTTGTTGCCATTGCTTTTGGTGTTTTAGACATGAAGTCCTTGCCCATGCCTATGTCCTGAATGGTATTGCCTAGGTTTTCTTAGGGTTTTTATGCTTTTAGGTCTAATATTTAAGTCTTTAATCCACCTTGAATTAATTTTTATCTGAGGTGTAAGGAAGGGATCCAGTTTCAGCTTTCTCCATATGGCTAGCCAGTTTTGCCAGCACCATTTATTAAATAGGGGATCCTTTCCCCATTTCTTGTTTTTGTCAGCTTTGTCAAAGATCAGATGGTTGTAGATGTGTGGTATTATTTCTGAGGGCTGTGTTCTATTCCATTGGTTGATATCTCTGTTTTGGTACCAGTACCATGCTGTTTTGGTTACTGTAGCCTTGTAGTATAGTTTGAAGTCAGGTAGCGTGATGCCTCCCACTTTGTTCTTTTGGCTTGGAATTTCCTTGGCAATGCAGGCTCTTTTTTGGTTCCATATGAACTTTAAAGTAGTTTTTTCCAATTCTGTGAAGAAAGTCATTGGTAGATTGATAGGGATGACATTGAATCTATAAATTACCTTGGGCAGTGTGGCCATTTTCACAATATTGATTCTTCCTATGCACGAGCATGGAATGTTCTTCCATTTGTTTGTGTCCTCTTTTATTTCGTTGAACAGTGGTTTGTAGTTCTCCTTGAAGAGGTGCTTCCCATCCCTTGTAAGTATGATTCCTAGGTATTTTATTCTCTTTGAAGCGATTGTGAATGGGAATTCATTCATGATTTGGCTCTCTGTTTGTCTGTTATTGGTGTATAGGAATACTTGTGATTTTTGCACATTGATTTTGTATCCTGAGACTTTGCTGAAGTTGCTTATCAGCTTAAGGAGATTTTGGGCTGAGATGATGGGGTTTTCTAAGTATACAATCATGTCATCTGCAAACAGGGAGAATTTGACTTCTTCTTTTCCTAAGTGACTACCCTTTATTTCTTTCTCTTGCCTGATTGCCCTGGCCAGAACTTCCAACACTATGTTGAATAGGAGTGGTGAGAGAGGGCATCCCTGTCTTGTGCCAGTTTTCAAAATATATATGCACCCAATTCAGGAGCACCCAGATTCATAAAGCAAGTCCTTAGAGACCTACAAAGAGACTTAGATTCCCACACAATAATAATGGGAGACTTTAACACCCCACTGTCAATGTTAGGCAGATCAACAAGACAGAAAGTTAACAAGGATATTCAGGAATTGAACTCAGCTGTGCACCAAGCAGACATAATAGACATCTGCAGAACTCTCCACCCCAAATCAACAGAATGTACATTCTTCTCAGCACCACATCACACCTATTCCAAAATTGACCACATAGTTGGAGGTAAAGTACTCCTCAGCAAATGTAAAAGAACAGAAATTATAACAAACTGTCTCTCAGACCACAATGCAATCAAACTAGAACTCAGGATTAAGAAACTCACTCAAAACCGCACAATACATGGAAACTGAACAACCTGCTCCTGAATGACTACTGGGTACATAACGAAATGAAGGCAGAAATAAAGATGTTCTTTAAACCAATGAGAACAAAGACACAACATACCAGAATCTCTGGGACACATTTAAAGCAGTGTGTAGAGGGAAATTACAGCACTAAATGCCCACAAGAGAAAGCAGGAAAGATCTAAAATTGACACCCTAACATCACAATTAAAAGAACTAGAGAAGCAAGAGCAAACACATTTCAAAAGCTAGCAGAAGGCAAGAAATAACTAAGATCAGAGCAGAACTGAAGGAAATAGAGACACAAAAAACCCTTCAAAAAATCAATGAATCCAGGAGCTGGTTTCTTGAAAAGATCAACAAAATAGGCCGCTAGCAAGACTAATAAAGAAGAAAAGAGAGAAGAATCAAATAGATGCAATAAAAAATGTTAAAGGGGATATCACCACCGATCCCACAACTACCATCAGAGAATACTATAAACACCTCTACGCAAATAAACTAGAAAATCTAGAAGAAATGGATAAATTCCTGGACACATACACCCTCCCAAGACTAAACCAACTAGAAGTTGAATCCCTGAATAGACCAATAACAGGTTCTGAAATTGAGGCAACAATTAATAGCTTACCAACTAAAAAAAGTCCAGGACCAGACAGATTCACAGCCATATTCCACCAGAGGTACAAAGAGGAGCTGGTACCATTCCTTCTGAAACTATTCCAATAAATAGAAAAAGAGGGAATCCTCCCTAACTCATTTTATGAGGCCAGCATCATCCTGATACCAAAGCCTGGCAGAGACACACCAAAAAAAAAGAGAATTTTAGACCAATATCCCTGATGAATATTGATGCAAAAATCCTCAATAAAATACTGGCAAACCGAATCCAGCAGCACATCAAAAAGCTTATCCACCACGATCAAGTAGGCTTCATCCCGGGGATGCTAGGCTGGTTCAACATACGCAAATCAATAAACATAATCCATCATATAAACAGAACCAAAGATAAAAACCATATGATTATCTCAATAGATGCAGAAAAGGCCTTTGCCAAAATTCAACAGTCCTTCATGCTAAAAACTCTCAATAAACTAGGTACTGATGGGATGTATCTCAAAATAATAAGAGCTATTTATGACAAACCCGCAGCCAATATCATACTGAATGGGCAAAAACTGGAACCAATTTTTTTTTAACTACGTTGGTCTTCCACAAGTAGCATATTGTACATTAACGCCTTGTAATGCCTGAGTGAGAAAGGAAGGGGACACTATTTTGGTTTCAGACCTCTGTTAGGCAACTTACATACTTGCTGCCGCCACATACATATATTGAGGCTTATAGTTTTACTTTTCTTTAGTTTTATACATTTTTAGGGATACGTATTACTATGTTTACTTTGCCTATGAAACCGAAGCTCAGAGATGTTAGATAATCTCGTAAGTAGCAGAGACAAGAATCCATCTAAGGTCTGTCTGATTTCAAAGTTGACATTCCTTTCATTACATGGATTTACCTCTTCATTCTCTAGAGTCGTTTAGCAGTTCAATGGCTAACAAGTATTTGTTGGCTAGATAGAAAGATAAATGAATGGATGACTAAATAAAACCTTCTGAGGCTTTATGGACAATGCTAATCTGAGAAATAGAAATGCTAATAGGAATCCTTATAAAATCGGTCTGCATTTCTGAGCAGCCCTGTCTTTTCTGCCAAAGAATGATTGCTTTGACCTTCCTTAGAAGTGAAAGGAGAATACTGCTCCAGTACATCCATCATTAGAATGAACTCTGGTCAAAATGGAAAGGTAGGTGAAGAGAGACTTAGGAATTCTTCTATCACTACATTTGGCAGCTCCTGCCTAGCACTGTTCATGTAGTCACTCACTGACCTGAGTCTGGGACAACTTTCAGAATTATCACCACTTCCCTTAGTTTCACAGTCCTAGCTGGTAATCATGGAGGAAAAGCAATCTCCAAAGACAATTCTCTTGAGGAAGTTTTACTTATAGAATTTTGAACCATCCAAATAGACTGAGTTAAAAAAAAAAAAGACATAATGTCCTTCCCTCATTAGATTTTTCACTTGAAGTAAGCCACCTAAGCACTCATTCCAAAAATTTGAAATATGAAAATTTCCTCTATGGTTGGTATGAAGAATAAAGATAATGTAGATAAAGGACTAGGCTCACCATAGATACCCATGAAGATGCGGCAACTCCTAGTAGTAATATATCTGAATTTTTGGTATCTATGATACCTGTACTTTTTCCAACCAAAAATAAATTTTTTACAGGTTTGTGATTTTATCTGCATTATAAGCCTTATAAAAGTCCAAAAATGTATAGTTAAATTATGAATAATTTAATCACCATTGTTAAAGAGAAAATGACGTAAATTTGAAACTATCCCAGCACTTAGGCTTTCCTTACCTTACTTTGGATTTTTACCTTAGTTTGCTCCTCTTTGGAGATTTTCTGTTTTGAAATATACAGAGGATGTCAGTTTTGTGGTCACTGGGATCCTGCATATGTATAGGACACTGCTCATGTACAAATTCCTCCACCTGCCCAATGTGGAACACAAAGGGAAAGGTCTGATGAAAGTGTTGGGATACAAGTCTTTATGGATCTCTCATGTTTCCGCACAACTTGCAAACAGAACTAATAGCTCTTTTGTTCTAGTTTATTGTTTCACAGTAAATTGCAGAGTGAATGACATTGAAGACAGATGTAGCCTACTTTGCAGAGCAAAATATAGATTGTTTATTGTCCAGCACAATCAAGATAATATTTCTCTTCAGGACAAAGGTTGGCAGGTTTGCTTGCAACCCACTACAACAGATTTAGGTTCCCTAAGCTAAAGATTCCACTGCATGTCCAGCATCTAGATGGACCCCCTCTGCTGCAACACCATGGGACTTTGGGAACAAGGAGAAGCAACATGAACATAAAGTTCATGCTGTCTGCTGAGAGTAAAGTCTATTGCCTCTATTTCAGGAATCTCTTGTTTTCCAGCATTATTAAACTGTAGCAGGTTAACCTGTTAGCTTGTAAGTAAAAAGTTCATGCCCTGCCCTTCACAGTCTTGACAAACAGCATGTAAAAACACTAGAATATGCTGTTGACAGCCCAGAGGAATCTTTTCTGATTGGAGAGTACAAGTAACTTAGGGAAATTGTTGCAGGAGTGATAACTGGGCCTCAAAGGATGAGTAGATGTGGGCTGAATGTAGAAGGAGAAGAGAGGTGTTCTAGGCAGAAGAAATAAAGCAAAGATGTATGTATGTTTGTGGAAAACTGGAATGTTACAGCCTGGATTGCAAGAGGATGAGTATTGCAAGATATAATATAAAAAGTAATTTGGAATTATATTGAGAAAAGAAAATTGATTTTTGGATTTGCTATTCCACTAAACAGTCTCAAATGAATTGTCTCATTTTAGTAACACAGCAACTTTCTTGGGTATGTATTACTATCCCGTTTGAAGAAATTAAGTCTCAAAGAGTTTAAATAATTTCTTTTTCTCTAAAAGTAAACAGCTACTAAGTACTAGAACAACAATATAAAACCAATATTCTTTTCATACCATCTTCAACCAGTGAGGAGTTTTTACTAGTATTCTGTAAACACATCAGCAGCCATGTGTTTTATTTTTTGTTTTTGTTTTTTATTTTTCAATTTTCATTTAGGTTAAGATATCCTGCTCAGGTCTACTGTAAATGAATGATTTGACAGCAGTATGAAGTATTGGAGAGGGATAGTCTGGAAAGAGCAAGAACAGTTATGGGATGTGGCAATACACCTGAGCATTTGTAAGGGGCCTAGAGTGGTCATGGCAATTGTGATGGAGAAAAGGATGATTAATGGAGTTTGGAAATACAGTATATCGTAGAGGAGAAATTATTTTTTAACATGCACAGAGGTTTCTAGCTTGGATGGCTAAGTGATTTCACTAACTGAAATAGATGATTCTGGATAAGGAGAAACTGAGGGACAACATTATTAACTTTATAAAATAAATCAGATGGCATAGAATGAATTTCAGATGGTCAAATTTCAGGCAGGTTTTGCTTTGTGGAAGGTACATTTTAGATGAAGAGATGTTCAGTTTTTTTCCTTGAGTTGACAAACTATTCTTTCATTGGTAATTACAACCTAATGATTAAAATTCTAAAGTCCTATAGATATAAGATAGCATTTAGCAAAACATGTTTACTTTCCAGTTATTAAAAGGACAAACATCGAACAGAATTTATGAGAATTAGAATGCTAACTTACTTAATCTGCCTTTTGTTGCACTTCATAAAAAATTTTATTGGTAATATTATGTCCTTTTTTTTACTGGAATAAAAAAATGCTAAACAATTTTGGCACAAAACAACTATCAAATTTCTCTTATTCTGTACCCTTTCTATCTGAAACGTCTTCCAAAAACTGAATCCTTGAAAGTATTTCAAGTAAGTGTTGCTCATGAGTAGAAAAAGACAAAAAGTTATGTAACTTTTTTGACGGACTTTGCTTATTCTTTACACTGGTTTATAAAAAGAGAGACTGAATGATTCATACCATCTGTGAATTTGCATGTTTCTCCTATCACTTGTTAGAAATATGGCTTTCCTTTGAAAATGACCACAAATGTTCCTTTTACACAGTTTCTTCTCAAGTGGAAAGGTGAAAAGGTTTTGTATATGCGTGCATAAATGTTCAAGTTTTGAATCAATGTTTAATCAGAGCTCCAGTTAACAAACTGATTCACTACCATCACCATTTCCAGAATAATAATTTATCTCATTTAGTGGTATGGACAGCTGACTAAATGTAAACCATGACCATTCATCTAAGCATGTTGCCTAACAACTGATTCATTTTTACTTTTTTCATAAGAAAAAACACACACACACACAGGAAAAAGAGAGAGAGATAATACCAAAATAGGAGCTGCTAAATCATGAAGGTAAGTATTTGATGAGGTGATGTCTTTATCACCCTGCAAAAGCAATTTACTCTTCAAATTCTCTTGTAGAAATATTCTTAACAGCTGACAGTTTGAAGGTTTGAATATGAAAGCCAGGGTATTTCCTTTTACATTAAAATTAGCAAACATCATTTTCTTATCTTGGCTAATTATAAATAATGCTGCAATGAACTTGTGAGTATGAATATCTCTTCAAGATATTGACTTCATTTCCTTTGAATATACAATCAGAAATGGGGTTGCTCAATCGTATGGTAGTTCTATCTCTATTTTTTGGAGAAACAGCCACATTATTTTTCATAATGGTTGTACTAATTTACATTCCCACTGATAATGTACAAGGGTACCCTTTTCTCCACATCCTAGCCAACATTTATCTTTCTTTAATCTTTTAGATAACAGCCATCCTAACAGGTGTGAAGTGATATCTCATTGTGGTTTTGGTTTGCATTTCCATTATTAGTGATGTTGAACATCTTTTCATGTGTCTGTTGGTCATTTATATGTCTTCTTTGGAAAAATGTCTATTCTGGTCATTTGCCCATTTTTTTAATCAGAATAATCTCTCAGAATGTTATACCTATATGTAGTGTTACAGCAATGAATCATGGTCCATGAAATAAATTAGGTAGATAGTTACCCTGTGAATCATTAAAACTTGTTTTTAACATTCACTTTTAGTTTAATTCTGGGTAGTTTTAGACAAGAAGTGTTTCACTATGTACTCATTCAGAGTATAGTACATAAAAAAGTATGTGGCTTCTGTGGGGATGTACTGAAAGCTTGGTTCTGTAGTAAATCCAAGAATGTTATCACAATAATAAAGGATTTTTAAAGTTTGATCTGCAAACAGAAAGGTTTTAAAGGTTTAGGTGAACTATCTTTCTCAGGACAAGGGTAATCAGGCGTTGGCAACCCTTTTCTTTTTCCTACAAAGGACCAAATAGTGAATATTCTCAGCTTTGCAGGATACATGTTCTCTGTCACAATGACTCAACTCTACTATTGTAATGTGAAAGCAATATGTAAATGTGCAAATGTGGCTTTGTTCCAGTGAAACAATTTGCAAGATCAGGTGATGGCTGGATTCGGCCAGTGAGTTGTATACTGCTAAACCAGAGGCATTTGCGTTCAAGCCCCCACTCTTCAGAGCCTAATACAAATCTTTAAAAAGACACAAATTAAGGTTTCTTAAATGAGTGCATTATTACAATAGAATGATAGAATAAATATACGAATTCACTGACAAATTTAAGAGGCATATATTGAGTATCAGCCACAGTTCTAGGCTCTATAGTTGTAACTAGTGGTCCAACCAGCCCACCCCACCCCACCCACAAAAAAATTCTGCCCTTACAGAGATTATATTCTCAAAGAACAACAGACAATATGCAAGATAAATAGTAAAATGTATAATATGTTAAATGTAAATAATAAGTAATAAAAAATAAAGATGGTACAACGTGGGAGACTTGCCATTTTAGATTACATAGCCAAGGAAGGCTTTATATAAAGGCCACATTTCAGTGAAGACCACAGGGATGTAAGGGAGCATGTTCTAGGCAGAGGGAACAGCAAACACAAAGGCTCTTAAAGCCGTATATTAGTATTTTAAAGGTGTCAATTCTTCCTATTTTTTATTTATATTTAAACAAAGCACTTTTAAATATAAGGTATTATTTACAAGTAATGAGATGCACCCATTTTAAGTTTAGCGTGTGATGAATGTATTTTTTGATGTAATGGATACTATATTCCATTAGTTCTTGAATGTTTGTCCAAAAATAAAAATAGATAATTTTCCAAAAAATAGCCCATTCAGAAGAAAAGCATAATCTGAGGTAAATGAAAAGAAAGTTTCTCACAAAGACTTCATACTGGATAACTATTTAGTAGGAACATTAATTTAAGGCAAAAAAAAAGATTAAGTAAAAATATGACATATCTAGTTTCTATTTTTAAAGACCATCTAGTGGATGCTTTTATAATTCTCATAACATGCTTAATTCTTTCTTATTTATTTATTTATTTTTAGAGACAGGGTCTTGCTCTGCACCCAGGCTGGAGTGCAGTGGCGTGATCATAGCACACTGCAGCCTTGAACTCCTGGCCTCAAGTCATCCTCCTGCCTCAGCCTCCAGAGTAGCTAGGACTATAGGCATGCACCATTATACCTGGCTATTTTTTTTGTAGCGTTGAGGTCTTTGGGTCTCACTATGTTCCTCAAGCTGGTCTCTAACTCCTGGGCTCGAAGGGGCCGCCGCACCTTGGCCTCCCAAAGTGCTGAGATTATAGGCATGAGCCACTGCACCCTGCCTTATTTCTTGAGGTATTCTCTCAGACTGTTGTATTCTTATACATTTTTTAGACTGTCCCTCTTCAATCTCATAGCCACTAGCCACATTAACTAGTGAACACCTGAAGTGTGTCTAGGGATATGCTTTGTGCTTTAAATATAAAATTCACAGTAGATTTCAGATTTAGAAAAAAAGTGAAATAACTCATTTATAGTTTTATATTAAACATAAGTGATCTTACCCACTTGCCTTTTTTTTTTTTTTTTTTGAGACAGAGTCTCGCTCTGTCCTCCAGGCTAGAGTGCAGTGGCGTGATCTTGGATCACTGAAAGCTCCGCCTCCTGGGTTCACGCCATTCTCCTGCCTCAGCCTCCCGAGTAGCTGGGACTATAGGCACCCGCCACCACGCCTGGCTAATTTTTTGTATTTTTAGTAGAGACGGGGTTTCACCGTGTTAGCCAGGATGGTCTCAAGCTCCTGACATAGTGATCCGCCCGCCTGGGCCTCCCAAAGTGCCGGGATTGCAGTCGTGAGCCACCACGCCCAGCCCCGACTTGCCCTTTTTAAGAACTCTACTATACCCTGCTCTTTTCTATTCCTGTTTTATATAGAAACTCAAGTATTGTGCATACCCGAAGGAAACTGCTGGGTTGGGGAAAAGATTCAGGTGGTGGTGTGAGGTGTTTCTAGGTCCTGTTCTAACACTAGGCACGTGGCATTTCTGTACATGCATGGACTTTATTACATTTGTCACCTTGTGAGTCCTTGTGCTCCCTAGTCTCCTTTGTCTTGAGTAACATTTTCTCTTTCCTCTTACACAGGTATATCTTACATAAAAGCCAGCCCCAGCAGGGCATCATAATAATAGCTTACAATTATTGAGGCACTTACATGGCAAGTATTCTTGTTAAGTGCTTTACGTGTATTCTTTCAATTGGACAACACAATAAAATCAATAACGTACATAAATTATTTTCATTTTACCAGTGAAGAAGCTAGGGCTTAAAAAGGTGAAATAATATGGATAGTCAACAGTAGATTTTAAGCATCTGCCTATTTCAGTTAGCCCCCAAATTATAATATTTTATTACCATACTATTTTGCTTCAATATGAGGGGAAAATGCTTAAGTCAAGGTGAGGAAGAATATCTTCCTCCTCAGTGCTCAGGAAAACATACTTCAAGCATGTCATTGATCACTAGGGTGCAGTATCCAGTCTAATAATTTAACACATTTTCCTAAAACATTATTACATGTTTTAATGTAGTTTCATATCATTATGTATTGTATTTAGTAAGCTATAGCCCATTTACTCCTGTGGTTACAAGGCAGCAGCAGATGGTCAATGATTCAAACAATATGTGTTTGGCAAGAGATGAGGGAATGCATAACATAAACCATCACAGATGTAATTGTGAGTACAATTTTGAAAGCAAGACACCCATTTTAATATAGTGTGCTAACTCTATTACTATAAAACATTTAGTAAAATCTGTATCATTGCACAATTAGATAAAATTGCTCTGTTTCCAGTTGTTTCCTCCTTCTTGGTACTTTCTGATTTTTTTTAAACTTTCCTGCCCTACTTATATTGTGAAGTAAGATAATATTGCCATGTTTCAAGTTATTCTTTCCTGTTTGTCATTTCTGACCTGTGTTGCTTTTCTTCACATCCTTATTCCTATGAGTAAGCTAACACTGGCATTTTATGTTATTGCTTTTTTGTCCTTTCTGTTTTATTTTTCTAGTAGCAATCATAGAAACTCAGAGAAAAATATAATAATCTGGAAGTCATTGGGAAACATGGAAATATGGAGAGCTAGGTATTTTATCCCACTTTGTTCTAAAATAGATTTAAGGTAACCTTCAGAAATATCTGCAGAACAACAATGAACAACAACAAACGGGTCAGAAGAAACAAAGGAAAATGCAATAATGAGAGAAAAAAGATGAAAAATAAGAAAGGGAGTGCAAAAGATATAGAAGATAGAATGCAAAGGTTGAATATATATATTTTATTGAAATCAAAGAAGTGTAGAAGAGAGGGTATGACAGGCAATATTTTAAAAGATAATGGCTGATGATCCTCCAAAATTGATGGAGGATATCAATATGCAAATTCAAAGAGGCCAAAAAATCCAAAGCAAGATAAATAAAAACAAATCCACACCTAGAAATATAACAGAAAAATTGCTGAAAACCAACAATACAACAAAATATCTTAGAATCAGAGAAATAAAATAGGTTACCTTCAACATAAAAAATGTAACATTGAAAGCTGATTTTTATAGCTGCAGTGGAAGTCAAGAGATAGTGTAATGTCATCTACAATATAATTAAGAAAAGTGACTTCTAAAGTAGAATGTTATACACAGCAAAAACAAACAAAACCTTTAAAGCAAACAAAAAAGTTCCAAAGGTTAACAATAACCAAAAATCCATTTTGGACAAACTGAGTTTGCTATAAGATAATCCATACTATATAAAATTATAAAATATCTAAAAAATATACTTCAAGCAAAAGGAAAATAATTCCAGATAGCTGTTTTGAAATTAGAAAGAGAAGCCACTATGGTAAACATGTAAGAAAATGTAAGTAATATAGACGGTATAAAATTATACCTGTATATATATCATGATGTTTAAAATGTAGAGAGAAATTGCTATTAGCATATAAAGAAGTTAGAGGGGCAATGGAGTTAAAGGAGTCTATGACCATTGTATTTTCCAGGAGGAAAGTAAAAGAATTGACATTAATAAGTCAATTAAATAGACTTTAATAAGTTAAATGTGAACATTTTTACTTGTAAAGTAACCCTGAAAGAAAATAGAATATATAACTTATAAACCAGCAAGCAAAATATCATCATAATAAAAATAATCCAAAAGGGAAGAAAATAGAGCAAAAGAAAGATAACAGATTGAATATATATAGAAAGCAAAAAATAAGTGGCAAATTAAAACCCAAACATATTAGTTATTATGATAAATGCTACTGAATGAAATGTTTGAGTTATAAGACAAACATATCGGATGGCATTAAACACAAACCAAAACAAAATACATTTATGTCATTTGCTTGATATACACTACAGAAATGTTGAGAGTAAGAGAATGGAAATAGAGTAATTATAATAATAAACAGGTAGCTATTTTAATAGTTTACAAAATAGACTTCAAGGTAAAAAAAAAAAAAAGAATTATTAGAGTTAAAGAAAAACCCTTGATAATATTTAAATAAATTTAACTTACCAGACAGATAAAGCTTATATGTACTTTAAAAACTTCAGATGAATTAAATTTAAAGGAGTTTAATTGAGCAACGAACGATTCGTGAATTGTGCAGCCTCCAGAGACAGAGTAGGCTCTGAGACTCCACTGCAGCCACGTGGTAGAAGATTTATGGACAGAAAAAGGAAAGTGACATACAGTAAATGGTAGCGAGGTACGGAACAGCTGGATTGGTTACACGTTGGCCTTTGCCTTATTTGAACATGGTCCGAACAGTTGGTTACATTTGATTGCCAACACTCGGTGACTGGCACAAGTGTAGGCTACAGTCGGTTTACACCTCCACTTTTTATAGTTCACAATGCACAGAGAAATCTTTATGCTGAAATTAAAATATGTAAGGAGGCAGGTTTAGGCTAAACTTGATTTAACAATTCCCCCCTTTTGGTCACCTTCTCAATTTTGAAAGATTGACCAAAACTTTAGTCATCAACGTCACTATCACTATCATAAATGTACTTATTTGGCCTTGAAACCCACTGAGAAACAGTATAATAGTGGATTTTGCAAGGTGGGGACAAGGACTTCAGGTTATTTTTCTTAAGTGTTATAGTAGAGGGTAACTCCCTATGCTGGAACATCTTATTTACAGCAGAAAAAAACCAAATCTTGTCTGTTCTAGTGAGAGTTGACAGCGTGGTGGCAGTCCTCACAGCCCTCGCTTGCTCTGCTCTCAGCGCCTCCTCCGCCTGGGCTCCCATTTGGTGGCACTTGAGGAGCCCTTCAGCCTTCCGCTGCACTGTGGGAGCCCCTTTCTCCGCTAGCCAAGGCCGGAGCTGCCTCCCTCAGCTTGGGAGGAGGTGTGGAGGGAGAGGCGCAGGCGGGAATAGGGGCTGCGCCGCGATGCTTTCGGGCCAGCAGCGCGAGTTCCCGGTGGGCGTGGGCTCCGCGGACCCCGCACTCGGAGCCGCCGGCTGGCCCCAGCGGCCCGGGCAGTGAGCGGCTTAGCACCTGGGCCAGCAGCTGCTGTGCTCATTTTCTCGCCGGGCCTTAGCTGCCTTCCCGCAGGGCAGGGCTCGGGACCTGCAGCTCGCCATGCCTGAGCCTCCCCCAACCCCGTGGGCTCCTGTGCGGCCGGAGCCTCGCCTACGAGCACCGCCCCCTGCTCCAAGGCGCCCAGTCCCATCGACCACCCAAAGGCTGCGGAGTGCAGGCGCAGGGCGCGGGACTGGCAGGCAGCTCCACCTGCAGCCCCCGTGCGGGATCCACTGGGTGAAGCCAGCAGGGCTCCTGAGTCTGGTGGGGACTTGCAGAACCTTTATGTCTAGCTAAGGGATTGTAAATGCACCAATCAGCACCCTGTGTCTAGCTCAGGGTTTGTGAATGCACCAATTGACACTCTGTATCTAGCTACTCTGGTGGGGACTTGGAGAACCTTTATGTCTAGCTCAGGGATTGTAAATACACCAATGGGCACTCTGTATCTAGCTCAAGGTTTGTAAACACACCAATCAGCACCCTGTGTCTAGCTCAGGGTTTGTGAATGCACCAATTGACACTCTGTATCTAGCTACTCTGGTGGGGCCTTGGAGAACCTTTGTGTCCACACTCTGTATCTAGCTAATCTGGTGGGGACGTGGAGAACGTTTGTTTCTAGCTCAGGGATTGTAAACACACCAATCAGCGTCCTGTCAAAACAGACCACTCAGCTCTACCAATCAGCAGGATGTGGTGGGGCCCGATAAGAGAATAAAAGCAGGCTGCCCGAGCCAGCAGTGGCAACCTGCTTGGGTCCCCTTCCACACTGTGGAAGCTTTGTTCTTTTGCTCTTGGCAATAAATCTTGCTGCTGCTCACTCTTTGGTTCCACACTGCCTTTATGAGCTGTAACACTCACCACGAAGGTCTGCAGCTTCACTCCTGAAGCCAGCGAGACCACGAGCTCACCAGGAGGAACAAACAACTCCAGACGTCCTGCCTTAAGAGCTGTAACACTCACCGTGAAGGTCTGCAGCTTCACTCCTGAGCCAGCGAGACCACCGACCCACCAGAAGGAAGAAACTCTGAACACATCCGAACATCAGAACGAACAACTCCAGACGCACCATCTTAAGAGCTGTAACACTCACTGCAAAGGTCTTCAGCTTCACTCCTGAGCCAGTGAGACCACGAACCCACCAGAAGGAAGAAACTCTGAACACATCCAAACATCAGAAGGAACAAACTCTGGACACGCCGCCTTTAAGAACTGTAACACTCACCGCGAGTGTCCGCGGCTTCATTCTTGAAGTCAGTGAGACCAAGAACCCACTAATTCTGGACACACTAGGATCTATGTGTTTCCTTAAAGTCTTAGTTTGATTATGTCAGGTTTAGCACAAGTGGCTCCATTTTGGTTTGGTCTGGGCTTTTGGGGCCTAGTGCATGAATTCAGTCCAAAACAATGGCCTCCCATAATTTTGTTTAAAAATTTCCCATTGCATCTGCCATTACTGAGGCTTGAGTAGGCGGTTTTCCCCTCACAGTGTAAACAAAGCCACCAGGAAGTTCAAACTGGGTGGAGCCCACTGCAACTAGGCAAAGCTGCTATAGCCAGACTGCCTCTCTAGATTCCTCCACTCTGGGCAAGGCATCTCTGAAAGAAAGGCAGCAGCCCCAGTTAGGGGCTTATAGATAAAACTATCTGTAATAACACCTGGGGAAACAGGTGGCTATGGACGCAGCTTCAGCAGACTTAAACATTCCTGCCTGCCAGATCTGAAGAGAGCGGTGGATCTCCCAGCACAGCGCTCGAGCTCTGTTAAGGGACAGACTGCCTCCTCAAGTGGGTGCCTGACTCCCATGCCTCCTGACAGGGAGACATCTCCCAGCAGAGGTCGATGGACACCTCATACAGGAGAGCTCCGGCTGGCATCTGGTGGGTGCCCCTCTGGGACGAAGCTTCCAGGGGAAGGAACAGGCAGCAATCTTTGCTGTTCTGTAGCCTCTGCTGGTGGTACCCAGGCACACAGTGTCTGGTGTGGACCTCCAGCAAACTCCAGCAGACCTGCAGCAGAGGGTCCTGAGTGTTAGAAGGAAAACAAACAGAAAGGAATAGCATCAATATCAACAAAAAGGATGTCCACACAGAAACCCCATCCAAAGGTCAACAACAGCAAAGACCAAAGGTAGATAAATCCATGAAGGTAAGGAAAAACCAGTGCAGAAAAGCTGAAAATTCCAAAAACCAGAATGCCTCTTCTCCTCCAAAGGATCACAACTCCTCACCAGCAAGGGAACAAAACTGGACAGAGAATGAGTTTGATGAATTGACAGAAGTAGGCTTCAGAAAGTGGGCAATAACAAACTCCTCTGAGCTAAAGGAGCATGTTCTAACCCAATGCAAGGAAACTAAGAACCTTGAAAAAAGTTTAGAGGAATTGCTAACTAGTATAACCAGTTTAAAGAAAAACATAAATGACCTGATAGAGATGAAAAACACAGCATGAGAAATTCATGAAGCATACACAAGTATCAATAGCTGAATCGATCCAGCAGAAGAAAATATATCAGAGATCGAAAATCAACTTAATGAAATAAAGCATGAAGACAAGATTAGAGAAAAAAGAATGAAAAGAAATGAACAAAGTCTCCAAGAAATATGGGACTATGTGAAAAGACCAAACCTACGTTTGATTGGTGTACCTGAAAGTGATGGGGAGAATGAAACCAAGTGAGAAAACACTCTTCAGGATATTATCTAGGAGAACTTCCCAAACCTAGCAAGACAGGCCAACATGCAAATTCAGGAAATACAGAGAACACCACAAACTTGAGAAGAACAACCAAAAGACACATAATCATCAGATTCACCAAGGTTGAAATGAAGGAAAAAATGTTAAGGGTAGCCAGAGAAAAAGGTCGGGTTACCCACAAAGGGAAGCCCATCCAACTAACAGCAGATCTCTCTGTAGAAACCCTACAAGCCAGAAGAGAGTGGGGGCCAATATTCAACATTCTTAAAGAAAAGAATTTTCAACCAACAATTTCATATCCAGCCAAACTAAGCTTCATAAGTGAAGGAGAAATAAAATCCTTTACAGACAAGCACGTGCTGAGAGATTTTGTCATCACCAGGCCTGTCTTACAAGAGCTTCTAAAGGAAGCACTAAACATGGAAAGGAACAACTAGTACCAGCCACTGCAAAAACATACCAAATTGTAAAGACCATTGATGCTATGAAGAAACTGCATCAACTAATGGGCAAAATAAGCAGCTAGCATCATAATGACAGGATCAAATTCACACATAACAACATTAACCTTAAATGTAAATGGGCTAAATGCCCCAGTTAAAAGACATAGACTGGAAAATTGGATAAAGAGTTAAGATCCATTGATGTGCTGTATTCAGGAGACCCATCTCATGTGCAAAGACACACATGGGCTGAAAATAAAGGGATGGAGGAATATTTACCAAACAAATGGAAAGAAAAAAAAAAAAAAGCAGGGGTTGCAATCCTAGTCTCTGATAAAACAGACTTAAACCAACAAAGATAAAAAAAGACAAAGAAGGGCTTTACATAACAGTAAAGGAATCAATGCAACAAGAAGAGCTAACTATCCTAAATATGTATGCACCCAATATAGGAGCACCCAGATTCATAAAGCAAGTTCTTAGAGACCTACAAAGAGACTTAGACTCCCACAGAATAATAGTGGGAGACTTTAATACCCCATTGTCAATATTAGACAGATCAACAAGACAGAAAATTAACAAGGATATTCAGACTTGAACTCAGCTCTGAACCAAGTGGACCTAATAGACATCTACAGAACTCTCCACTCAAAATCAACAGAATATACATTCTTCTCAGCACCATATTGCACTTATTCTAAAATGGACCACATAGTTGGAAGTAAAACACTCCTCAGCAAATGCAAAAGAACGGAAATCACAACAAACAGTCTCTCAGACCACAGTACAATCAAATTAGAACTCAGGATTAAGGAACTAGTCAAAACCACACAACTATATGGTAACTGAATAACCTGCTCCTGAATGACTACTGGGTAAATAACAAAATTAAGGCAGAAATAAATAAGTTATTTGAAACCAATAAGAACAAAGACATAAAGTACCAGAATCTCTGGAACACAGCTAAAGCAGTGTTTAGAGGGAAATTTATAGCACTAAATGCCCACAGAAGAAAGCTGGAAAGATCTAAAATTGACACCCTAACATCACAATTAAAAGAACTAGAGAAGCAAAAGCAAACAAATTCAAAAGCTAGCAAAAGACAAGAAATAACTAAGATTAGAGCAGAACTGAAGGAGATAGAGATATGAAAAACCCTTCAAAAAAATCAATGAATCCAGGAGTTTGTTTTTTAAAAAGATCAACAAAATAGACTGCTAGTGAGACTAATAAAGAAGACAAGAGAGAAGAATCAAATAGATGCAATAAAAAATGATAAAGCAGATATCACCACTGATCCTGCAGATATAAAAACTACCATCAGAGAATACTATAAACACCTCTATGCAAATAAATCAGAAAATCTAGAAAGAATGGATAAATTCCTGGACACATACACCCTCCCAAGACTGGATCAGGGAGAAACTGAATCCCTGAATAGACCAATAATGAGTTCCAAAATTGAGGCTATAATAAACAGCCTACCAACAACAACAACAAAAAATCCCAGGACCAGATGGATTCACAGCTGAATTCTACTAGAGATACAAAGAAGAGATGGTACAATTGCTATTAAAACTATTCCAAAAAATTGAGGAGGAGGGACTCCTCACTAACTCATTTTATGAGGCCAGCATCATCCTGATACCAAAACCTGGCGAAGACACAACAAAAAAAGAAAATTTCAGGCTAATATCCCTGATGAACATCGATGCAAACATCCTCAATAAAATACTGGCAAACTGAATCCAGCAGCACATCAAAAAGCTTATCCATCATGATCAGGTCAGCTTCATCCCTGGGACGCAAGGCTGGTTCAACATAACACAAATCAATAAACATAATCCATCACATAAACAGAGTGGCAAAAACCAATGACTAAAACCACCTGATTATCTCAATAGATGCAGAAAAGGCCTTTGAAAATTCAACACACTTTCATGCTAAAAACTCTCAATAAACTAGATATTAATGGAACATATCTCAAAATAATAAGAGCTACTTATGACAAACCCATAGCCAATATCATACTGAATGGGCGAAAGCTGGAAGCATTCCTTTGAAAACCAGCACAAGCCAAGGATGCCTTCTCTCACCACTCCTATTCAACATAGTATTGGAAGATGTGGCCAGAGCAATGAGGCAAGAGAAAGAAATAAAGGGTACTCAAATAGGAAAAGAGGAAGTCAAATTATCTCTGTCTGGAGATGACATGATTGTATATTTAGAAAACCCCATCGTCTCAGCCCCAAATCTCCTTAAGCTGATCAGCAATTTAAGGAAGGTCTCAGGATATAAAATCAATGTGCAAAAATCACAAGAATTCCTATACACCAATAGTAGCCAAATCGTGAGTGAACTTCCATTCACAATTGCTACAAAGAGAATAAAATACCTAGGAATACAACTTATAAGGGATGTCAAGGACCTCTTCAAGGAGAACTACAAACCACTGCTCAAGGAAATAAGAGAGAACATGAACAAATGGAAAAACATTCCATGCTTATGATTAGGAAGAATGAATATTTTGAAAATGGCCATACCGCCCAAAGTAATTTATAGATTCAATGCTATCCCCATCTAGCTACCATTGACTTTCTTCACAGAATTAGAAAAAAACTACTTTAAATTTCATATGGAACCAAAAAAGAGCCCATATAACAAAGACAATACTAAGCAAAAAGAACACAGCTGGAGGTATTACACTACCTGACTTCAAACTATACTACAAGGCCACAGTAATCAAAACAGCATGGTACTGGTACCAAACAGTATAGACCAGTGGAACACAACAGAAGCCTCAGAAATAATGCCACATGTATACAATCATCTGATTTTTGAGAAACCTGACACAAATAAGCAATGGGGAAATGAGTCCCTATGTAATAGATGGTGTTGGGAAAACTGGCTAGCCATATGCAGAAAACTGAAACTGGACCTCTTCCTTATACCTTATACAAACATTAACTCAAGATGACCTAAAGACTTAAACCTAAAACCTAAAACCATAAAAACCCTAGAAGAAAACCTAGGCAATACCATTCAGAACATAGGCATGGGCAAAGGCTTCATGACTAAAACACCAAAAGCAATGGCAACAAAAGCCAAAATTGATGAATGGGATCTTATTAAACTAAAGGGCTTCTGCACAGCAAAAGAAACTATCATCAGAGTGAACAGGCAGCCTACAGAATGGGAGAAAATTTTTGCAATCTATCCATCTGACAATGGGCTAAAATCCAGAATCTACAAGAAACTTAAACAAATTTACAAGAAAAAAAAACAACCCCATCAAAAAGTGGGCAAAGGATATGAACAGACACTTCTCAAAAGGAGACATTTATGCAGCCAACAAACATAAGAAAAAAAGCTCATCATCATTGGTCATTAGAGAAATGCAAATCAAAACAACAATGAGATACCATCTCATGCCAGTTAGAATGGTGATCATTAAAAAGTCAGGAAACAACAGATGCTGGAGAGGATGTGGAGAAATAGGAATGCTTTTACACTGTTGGTGGGAGTGTAAATTAGTTCAGCCATTGTGGAAGACAGTGTGGCAATTCCTCAGGGATCTAGAACCAGAAATACCATTTGACCCAGCAATCTCATTACTGGATATATATCCAAAGGATTATAAATCATTCTACTATAAAGACCACGTGCATATGTATGTTTATTGCAACACTGTTCACAATAGCAAAGACTTGGAACCAATCCAAATGCCCATTAATGATAGACTGAATAAAGAAAATGTGGCACATATACACCATGGAATACTATGCAGCCATAAAAAAGGATGAGTTCATGACCTTTGCAGGGACATGGATGAAACTGGAAATCATCATTCTCAGGAAACTAACACAAGAACAGAAAACCAAACACCGCATATTCTCACTCATAAGTGGGAGTTGAACAATGAGAACACGTGGACACAGGGAGGGTAACATTACACACTGGGGCCTGTCAGGGGTTGGGGGGCTAGGTGAGAAATAGTATTAGGAGAAATACCTAATGTAGATTACGGGTTGATCAGTGCAGCAAACCACCATGGCACGTGTACCTATGTAACAAACCTGCACGTTCTGCACATGTATTCCAGAACTTAAAGTAAATATATTGATATTCCCCCTTTTTGGTCAGCTTCTCACTTAGGTGAGAGTGTGACCAAAACTTAGGGCCTTAGTGCTACTCTTAGTTACCATCATTTTGGGTGTCCAGTCTCAGCATGTCATTCATAGGTTACAGTGCCCTCCTGGTCACACAGTTCTTTCATCTCTTTTCATTCCAGTTAAAGAGAGACCATTTGACATTCTAGGTATGGCTGCATGCAAACATTTAAAACTTTTGAGAGAATACAGCACACTGGGGGACTACCATTATGGCTGTCAGGAGGATAATATTTGGAGTATGGTCCTTACCCAGGGTCCCCATAAACAAAACCACTTAAAATTAAATAGATGAAAGAATGAGCTAAAGAATCCGCTTGCTTAACTAAGCAGTCTCTGCATTAATCCCCTACAACTGAATCTCTATAATACCTAATGTGATGTATTTCTCCATAGGCCACAAGTGCCAGCAGCTGCAGAGATGGTTTCCCGTTTAGCCAGTAAGTAATCTGGAGCAATTCTATTATTTAGCATAATTTTCACAAGATAATTTAAAGTCTGTTGTGTAACCATAACCTTTACAGTAGAATCTGCTATAGAGACTATCATGAGGAATATATTTCTAATCATTGCGTCTTTTACTCCAAACCATGGAAAAGGACCTAACAATGATGTCCTTCTAGAAGAGTGAAGGCTTCCTGGCAATGTTCTCATTAACCCATGACGTAGGTTAAGAGGAGCGAACAAATGTTCTGTTTCTAACTGATTATGAGGCAAAGTATGTACCATTAAAATTTACAACCTGCATTGGGTCTTCATCTTTCATTTATCAAAGTATAAAGTTATCCATGTTTAAGGCTGGCTGCAAAGTCCTTCACAAATAAAAGTATACCCCATGAGTTCACACAAAAGACCCCCCTTCACTTCTGTTTTTCATAGAGGCATCAGCAAGAGAACAAATATTCAAAGATAAGAGTCTCATGATGGTAGAGAAGTCCTGATCTGTGATCTTAGGAGAAGCTGTTCACATTAAGGACGCCATCTTCTGGGGAGAGACTTTCCAGGTTAGCTTCACCTTAAGGTTTCCAATGGGTGTACAGTTCCAAGAGTATAGAGGGACCCTTCTTGGTTATGAGATTATGAACCCAAGGTTCAGGTCCTGAAGTTTTGCTGCAGTGCAGGTGGCAAGAGCAGTCTTTCTCTGATGTTCTCAGAAGATCCAGTCTTCAGGTTCTAGGTTGTTAAGGGGTTGATTGTCCTCAGTCAGTGACCCATAAAAGCTTTCTTTACCTGGTAAAAATGCATGGTGACATAATAATCTACAGTTACAACATCAGCCCTCTCGCGTGGGAAAGCTTTTATATAACCAGAAAATCTGCACTGAAAATGACAATTGAATGAAATCCCTCTATAAATGTTTAAATGGCCCTTCAGGTAGCCGAATGTACCTGAAGCTTTGATTGTCTTCCCAAGAATATGGGTTTGAGAAACCAAATATTGGTCATAAACTATTTTAGCAATTTAGAAGTCACCATACCAATATCTATTTAATTTGGATTATTTTATCTTTTCCATGATAAGTCATGGAATGCAGAACTTTTAATAAGAAAAACATTAAGGACTCAGGAAGAACAAGGTGGCTGTCCTGGTTCTCCATGAGTCCATGCTTAACATTGGACTTGTGTCCTCTTGAATACCAGTTGTTTCTCCAATTTCAGTGCAAAAGACTGATAATTAATGAGTTATCATAGGTAATTTGACTTAGACCATGGAGTTCATTCAAACTGTATAACTAAACAATTTCAGTATTGGCTGATTCAGCATGAAAATCTGTCAAAGTATTTTCTTGGTATTCAATTAATTTTTGTTCTACTTGGATTAGCAGTTTTATAAACCAGTCAATCTTTTCATTAAAGTTCCAGGAAATCTTACCCAGTCCAAATGATATGATTCTAGTCATCAGAAACCTGTATTCCAAAGTGGTTTCCAGGGTCCTTTCCATCCTTTCATGAGCCTCCTAAAAGACGTTATATTCTAGGATTTTGCGTGCTCATGCAGTTTTCAGAAAGTGCATCAGAATTAAGCAATTAACTGTGGAAATGACTTTAAATAGTCATAGTTAAAGATATAATTGAAAAGGAAATTTGGTTATTTCTGTGGTCTACAATAACTTAATATAATAACCATAATTATGGTTGATAGCATATACTCAGACATATTAGAATTTTAGAAATCCTATGTCATTTTGGAACATATTTTAATATCATGCACTATAATATAACCTGAAGAAGGTTAAACATTATTTTTTATTTTGACAATGCTTCCCATGTAACTTAACATGTCAAATAATTCTGGTTGCCTCTTTTTTGGATGCTTCAGGGGCCCTCTGCAGCATCCCAAAGTTAGAGGTCAGAAAATACAATTTTGAAGCTAAAATTTGATTTTGGGAAGCCTACCAAATATGTTAAAGGTTTAAACACTTGAAATTATGAAATAGAATTCCAGGTCACCATAAGTCATTCATTTAGCCAAAATGATGACTCAAACATTTTTAAAAGGCAAAAACCTTTACTCATTGATAGACGGAACACTTAGCTTTCCAAACAATCTGTCTCTCGTATTTCTCTTATTTGTCCTATAGTTTATTCAAAAGGCAAACAAAAATCTTTCATTATCCTTTAATAGTACATGAAAATCTGGTTCAAGAGAGAAAGCCAAATTTCATCCTTGCATTAGTGTGCTATTAATGTCAACCCCTATTTTTAATAAACCCTTATAAACAAATCTATCCAATCTTAATCAGTTTGACCATGTGAGATTCTCATAAACCTTTTATAACATTTTACAAAATTTTTAAAGAGCAGATCAGTGTCCTAAGAAAACCTTGTTTGTGCTTTTAATGTTCAATTTACAGAAAAAAATGAAAAATACCCCTTTAACTTAAGCCAATATATTCACACACAGAATTTCTTTTACAAGACTAATTTCTCATGAACTTTCTACACTTTGTTTAAACCTTCAGCTTTATCCTATCTAACTTAAAACAATCCTTTAACCCTTGAATCTGGACAAACAAACATAAAACACATTCCCATGCCTTCCAATAATATTTTATCAAACGTACATTTCATTTTCCTCACATACCTTGCAACTAAAACTGTTTATTCAGTAGTCTCAATTATATGTTACAACGTTAACTCTTGGCAATTTAATTTTTGGTGAAAAACCAGGTAAGTGAATGATTTTAATTATGTACTAGGTGTGGAGCTTAGGACACCAGATAGAAGTGCAGGTAAAGTCTGACTTTCCAGCATAGCCATGGGGCTTGGCTAACTTCACATGTCCCCAGGCCTTACCTAGAATCTAATGGCTCCAAAGCAGGTGATTTAAACAATTTTCAAACGCCAAAGAAGCAGTTTATCACCTTAAAGCATTTAGCAAACCTAATATCTGACCTGCTTAATTTAGACCAAATCTCTTTATTTTACCAATGATCTCGAAAACTCTTTATTTCCCAAAGGTGAACTAAAAGGCATCACAGTTGTATTTTTCTGACAAAATATTTGATTTAAGCACTTATTGTTTTTAAGCCAATTAATCAGAACTCTTTCATATATAAACATTACACGCATAACACACATATAACAACACAGAGAGACAGAAGATCTAGTAATTGTAAGATTTTTCATTTGCAGTTTTTAAGTTTCTTTATTAGGTTACTGGATTCAGGGTGGTGTCCTTAGAAGAACAGAGCTACGAAAACATGTAGTTTCTAGGGCCTAATAAGCAGTCACGGCTGGAAGGCAAAACAGATCCCAAAAAATTCTGGGTGTCATTTTCGTACTGAATCCTGGATCCCCAAAAATGAAATGCTAAACAAGACAGTGCAATGATTTTACCATGTACTGTTGATCAGCCCATTCTGCAATCAGCCCATCCCCCGTGGGAATCTTATCTCAGTGTGGGTCAGGATATTTCTGTACTTTCTTGGTGGCCAAGAGCATGCTTCTCTGATCCAAACGTGGAAAGAGCAGAGTGTTCCCCCATAACTGTCACTTGCCATCCCTAAAGGTTTATTTCCTACCTACTTATTACACACCAAAGTTCTCTCATAATGTGAAGTAATTTCTGATGTCCCCACAACCCCCACCTCCTGCCCAAGTAAAAAACATCAAATACCACAATGAAAAATAAAACGGAGTCTTAGATGTTGAGGGAAATCTATCTACTTTCAATTCCTGGGGTTCCATGAGGAATATAGAGATTTTCTCTAAAATGTGGCACTGCCTTTGTTTTTCCCAAGGACTTACGAGAGGAAATCCTCACCCAGTTTTTTGTTTCAGGGACCTGCAGCAAAGTTTGTAACTAACGAGTTTGCCAAGTTGGCTTGAACAGCAAGCTTATGGGGGTCCTAGGCCCGCATTCCATCCTATGGTACCCCTTTTTATGATGGAACAATGCAGAAAGACAAGCTTTTAGCACAAAGAATGCCAGATTTGCTACAGCTTAAGACTAGCCTCACAAATCCTTTCTTCCAATTAATCAAAACTTTGCG
Organism: Pan troglodytes; assembly: GCF_028858775.2. NCBI lineage: Eukaryota > Metazoa > Chordata > Mammalia > Primates > Hominidae > Pan > Pan troglodytes. The sequence continues at coordinate 108,617,021 of NC_072402.2, read as the reverse complement.
GAGGAGACAGTGATTTTTACCATTGCTACAACCAGTTTGCACAGAGAGAGAGGCCAGAAGTCTGACTGGTAAGGAATCCTTACCCTTTTGCTGGCATGCCAGGTTTCTGGGTCCCCTTCCCTGAGTGGCCGTAGCAACCCTGCTAGCTGCTCCAGAGCCATGGGTCCCAAGCCAAAACACAAAGGAAAATCATCTTTTTTGGCTTCATGGAACCATAGGCAATCTCTCAATTTTGTAAGTTGCCACCCAGCCGACTACATAGGAGACCCAAATTAACATTTTCCATTCTAGCCAGGGCAAAATACGTGTGACAAAACATTAACCACTCTGCTTAGTGCCCAATATCAACTGGTTAGGCTTAAACTTGTTCCTGGTTGGGCTCCATCATCTTTAGTCCACTCAAAGTGGATTAAATGAGTTTCAGCATGTGTTCTCTGGGTAAGATGGTCACCCTGAGTAACAGAAAAGATAGAAAAGGGAAAGGAGAAAAAAAGAGAGAAAACATTGCCTGTGTTGGGGTGGGTATAGCAGAGATCTCAGGGAGGCCAGAGAAAGACCTACCCACTGCAGCAACACTGATTTAAAGATCAGATGACCACTTGTCAGTCATAAAAGGGATCTTTTCTGGCAGTCCCATCAGCTCTCAACTTTTCCCCTTTGGGGAGAAAAATGTTCCCCATGTCTCATTCCTGTACATGTCTAATCCTGTCACCCATAGCCATCAGCAAAAAGTGCAAGGCAGATTAATCCAAAGAGAATAGCAGTTAACATCCCATAGTGCCAAATCCCTTTTTAACCAAGAGGGACTTTACTGAGGGGAGGGCCTGCAATCCAATTCCACCATTTACCCAAGTAAAATGTACCCCACTACTTATCCAAAGTCAGCCAATTGGTGTGAAGTCTTGTTTCCTTTGGATTGGGGTAGTAACTAAGCCAAAGGTTAGCAGACATTTTTTTAACCAATTAGTTGCTTAAGGTTTTTATTTGCCTTTCATAAAGTTTTTAAATAAAAATACTGAAAAATTTTTAAGAAGCTTCTGCAAATCAATAGGCATCCCTAGATGAGATTAATTTGGGAGCCCGTCTTTTCCTTTTCTGTTTTTTGTTTGCGGGTTTTTTTTTTTTTTCTTAGAGTCTCGCTCTGTTGTCCAGGCTGGAGTACAGTGGCACAATCTTGGGGAGCCCTTATTTTCAAATACACTTCAGTGCAGTGCTGTTCATTTGGAATGTTCCACTGTAAGTTATCTTTAGTAAGATTTTGCCATTTCTGTAAGACTTCATTGCCTCCTGGGCTGAATACTTATGCATGTTTAAGCCAGAGGAACTCAGTTTTTCAGAAATTAAGGATCCCATTTTTACCTCAAATATTGGCTTTACTCTCAGGTTACCTTGATCACCTCACACAGTGATATTTTTCCTGCCTGAGCACACAGTAAAAATGAAAACAAGAGGTTAGAACACAAAAATCTCTGCGAATTTCCATTGCCATTTACAACCAGTTTCTTTCTGACTCACTCAGATGTAAGAGGCCTCTAACTGGATCCAAGCCAGTTAATTACTGGAGCCAATCAGATCCTGGACCCAGTCCAGTTTCTGTCATGACTTCTAAACCCAGTTTGGATCAGAAATTTGTTCAAGGAAACTTGGATCAAAACACAAATCTGGCCCATGGTGACTCATGCCTGTAATCCCAGCACTTTGGAAGACTGAGGCGGGCAAATCACTTCAGGTCAGGAGTTCAAGACTAGCCTGGCCAAAATGGTAAAACCCTATCTCTACTAAAAATACAAAAAAAAAAAAAAAAAAAAAAAAGCCGGGCATGTTGGTGGGTGCCTGTAATCCCAGCTATTCAAGAGGCTAAGGCAGGAGAATTGCTTGAACCCAGGAGGCAGAGGTTGCAGAGAGCCAAGATCACACCACTGCCCTCCAGCCTGAGCAACAGAGTGACATCCCATTTCAAAAAACAAACAACAACCGCAGCAAAAATTAAAACACAAATCTGTGGAGCTTTGGAATCAGAGAATCCAAATACCAGGAGAATACCAGGCTCCCCAGCTGCTCTGGGAGAGAAAGAGACACAGTGGGCCTGGCGGGTAGCTTGCTTGGTTGCTCAGTGCTCTCGGGGGTCATTAGAAGCTCTACTTGGGATCCTACTTCTGATGCTGTCTGATGAAAGAAGAACTTCAGCAAAATTTAATTTAAAGGAGTTTAACTGAGCAATGAATGATTTGCGAATTGTGCAGCCTCCTAAGCCAGAGTATGCCCTGAGATTCCAGTGCAGCCACGTGGTAGAAGATTTATGGACAGAAAAAGGAAAGTGAGGTACAGAAAATGGAAATGAGGTACAGAAACAGCCAGATTGATTACAGCTCAGTGTTTGCCTTATTTGAACACGATCCAAACACTTGTCTACATTGATTGGCCAAACATCAGTTAGTGGCAGAAGTGTAGGCTATGGTCTGTTTACACCTCCGCTTGTTATAGTTCACAATGTACAGAGAAACCTTTAGACCAAACTTAAATATGTAAGGAGGCAGCTTTAGGCTAAACTTGATTTAACAGTACTTACTAATATAGCCTAAAAATATGTAAAACAAAATTTGAGAGTCCTACAGGGAGGAATACTGAAATCCACAATCATCATGGGCTCTTTTGACAAAGTGCTCTCAGTATCTAGGAGAAAAGCAAACAAACGAATCAGTGTACATAAGGAATACTTAAGCAACATTGTTGACAAACTTTTCTAAGTAGATACATGTTAGAACACTGCATGAACAATTACATATTACGTATTATTTACAAACACAAAAATTTCACAATAAATTGACCCTGTACAGTCAAAAAGCTGAAATCATATAGAGTATGTTCTCTAAAGTTGAAATGAATAACAGGCTGGGTGCAGTGGCTTATTTCTGTAATCCCAGAACTTTGGGAGGCTGAGGTAGGTGGATCACTTGAGGTCAGGAGTTTGAGACTAGCCTGGCCAACGTGGCCAACCCTGTCTCTACTAAAAGTACAAAAATTAGCTGGGCGTGGTTGCGCCCACCTATCGTCACAGCTACGTGAAAGGCTGAGGCATGAGAATTGCTTGAATCCAGGAGGCAGAGATTACAGTAAGCTGAGATCACACCGCTGCCCTCCAGCCTGGGCAACACAGTGAAACTCATCTCAAAAAAAAAAAAAAAAGAAATGAATAACAAAATCATAACTAAAATATTGCCGTATGTTTAAAAATTTTTAAATCTCTTCTATTTCATGGATTCAGTTTTAAAATACTGGCAGATGCAGGACGCAGAATCAACATACAATAATTAGTAGTATTTCTGTATAGCAACAGTGAGCAATGTGAAATAGAAATTTAAAAAAGTAATCCCATTTATAATATCCACAAATAAAATTAAAATGCTAGGAATTTATTTAACCAAAGGAGCAAAAATCTCTATAATGAAAACTATAAACTGATGAAAAAGATTGAAGAGGACAATAAAAAATGCAAAAATGTTCCAAGTTCAAGGGTTGGAAGAATCAATATTGTTAAAGTGTCCATACTACCCAAACCAATCTACAGATCCAATGCAATCTCTATCAAAATGCCAATGACATTTTTCGAAGAAATAGAAAATAACAATCCTAAAATTTATATGGAACCACCAAAGACCCAGAATGTCCAAAGCTATCTTAAACATAAAGGACAAAACTAGAGGGATCACATTACCTGACTTCAAATTATACTACAGGGCAACAGCAACCAAAACAACATATTACTGGCATAAAAACAGACACATAGATCAATGGAACAGAATAGAGAGCCCAGAAACAAATCCATAAACTTAGAGTGAACTCATTTTAGACAGAAGGGCCAAGAACATACCCTGAGGAGAAGACAAGTCTGTTCAATAAATGGTGCTGGGAAAATATCCATATGCAAATAATGCATCACCATATGCAAAACTCAAATAATGAATCACCATATACAAAACTCAAATCAAAATGGATTAAAGGCTTAATCTAAGACCTCAAACTATGAAATTACTACAGGAAAACATTGGAGAAAATTTCCAGAAAGTTGGTCTGGGCAAAAATTTCTTGAGCAATACCCCATAAGCACTGGCAATCAAAGCAAAAATGGACAAATGGAATCACATCAAGTTAAAAACCTGTACTGTGTAGGAAGCAATCAATGAAGTGAAGAGACAACCCACTGAATGGGAGAAAACATTTGCCAAGTACCTATCTGACAAATGAATAATAATCTGAGTATATAAGGAGCTCAAACTCCTAATGCAGGAAAAAATTTAATAATCTAATCAAAATGGGCAAAAGATTGGAATAGACATTTCCCAAAAAAAGACATACAAATGGGAAACAGGTATGTGAAAAGGTGCTCAACAGCACTTATCAACAGAGAAATGCAAATCAAAACTACAATGAGATATCATCTTATCCTAGTTAAAATGGTTTATCTCTGAAAGACAGACGATAACAAATGCTGGTGAGGCTGTAGATAAAAGGGAAGCCTTTTACAGTGTTGATGGAATGTTAATTAGTACAATTACTATGGGGAACAGTTTGGAGGTTCCTCAGGAAACTAAAAATACAGCTACCATGCAATACAGCAATCCCCCTGCTGGGTACATACCCTAAAAAAGGAAATCAGTATATCAAAGAGATATCTGCACCCCCATGTTTGTTGCAGCACTGTTTACAATGGCTAAGATTTGGAAGCAACCTAAGCATCCATCAGTCTAGATGAATGGATAAAGAAAATGTGGTACATACACACAATGGAGTACTATTCAGCCATAAAAATGATGTCCTGTCATTTGCAACAACATTAATAGAACTGGAGATCATTATGTTAAGTGAAATAAGCCAGGCACAGAGAGACAAAATTTTCCTGTTTTTACTTATTTGTGGGAACTAAAAATAAAAACAATTGAGCTCATGAACCTAGAGACTAGAGGATGGTTAACAAAGGCTGGAAAGGGTATTGGGGCCTGGAAAGACAGTAAGGTGAGGATAGTTAGTGGGTACAAAAAATAATAGAAAGAATGAATAAGCCTTATTATTTGATCACACAACAGGGTGACTATAGTCAATAATAACTTAATTGTACATTTTAAAATGACTAAAAGAGTGTACTTGGACTGTTTGTAACATGAAGGATAAGTGCTTACAGGGATAGATACCCCATTCTCCATGATGTGATTATTTCACATTGCATTCCTGTTTTAAAACATCTCACGTACCCCATAAATACATACACCTACTACGTACTCACAAAAAAAATTAAAAATAAAAAACAATTTGAAAATACTGACAGAAATAAAAATGTACTTTTAATTTAATAAAAATATTGTATATTAATGCTTATGGGCATGAGCTAAGGCAGCACTTAGAATGATATCCATAACTTTAAATATATGTGTTAGAAGAAACTGAGAAATGCCTCCATCTGAAAAAATTATAAAAAGAATTTTAAAATAAAACCAAAGATTTTGGTAATGGGGGTGCAGCTTGCATTAGGCTAATCCTGACACAGATAACATTTATGAACTGTACACAAAATTTAAGACAAAAATTGATAACACTAAATCAATTTTGTGTTATTTGATTTGACCCAAATCAAGCCAAAATTGAGAAGCTTTGACCCTTGAAAGGAGGTAACTATTCTGGGTGAGATTCTAAAATATACAACTTTTGGACTTAAAGCACAAGGCAAATAATATTATAGGCAAATAATAAGAAGAATACTGGACAAATAATGGCTGGAATATCCCAAAATTTCATAAAAAAACATAAACTTACATATGTAATAATACCAAGCTCATTTCAGGCAGGATAAATACAAAGAAGATCATGTGCTTATGATCTTCACAAATTGTTGAAAAGATGTCCACTGAGGAGGTCTACAGAAAAAAAGAAAAAGGGCTGGGTGTGGTGGCTCACAGCTATAATCCCAGCACTTTGAGAGGCGTAGGCGGGCAGATCAGTTGAGGCCAGGAGCTTGAGACCAGCATGATGAAACTCTGTCTCTACAAAAAATTAAAAAAAAAAAAAAAAAAACCAGGCATGGTGACTTACACCTCTAATCCCCCTGTGATGGTTGATTTTAAATGTCAACTTGATTGGATTGAAGGATGCAAAGCATTGCTTCTGGGTGTGTCTGTGAGGATGTTGCCAAAGGAGAGTAACATTTGAATCAGTGAACTGGGAAAGGCAGACCCACCCTCAATCTGAGAGGATATCATCTAATCAGCTGCCAACATGGCAAGAATAAAAGCAGGCAGAAGAACGTGTGAAGACTAGACTGGCTTAGTCTTCCAGCCTACATCTTTCTCCCGTGTGAGATGCTTCCTGCCCTCAAGCATCGGATTCCAAGTTCTTCGGCTTTGGGACTCTCGGACCTTTGACCACAGACCAAAAGCTGCCTTGTCAGCTTCCCTGCCTTTGAGGTTTTGGGACTCGAACTGGTTCCTTGCTCCTCAGATTGCAGACGGCCTGTTGTGGGAACTCACCTCGTGATTGTGTGAGTCAGTATTCCTTAATAAGCTCCCTTTTATATATACATCTATCTTATTAGTTTTGTCCCTCTAGAGAACCCTAATACACCCCCTTACTTGGGAGGCTAAGTCACAAGAATCGCTTGAACCCAGGAGGCTGAGATTACACCACTGTACTCCAGCCTGGGTGACAGAGTGAGACTGTCAAGGAAGGAAGGGAGGGAGGGAGGGAGGCAGGAAGGAAGGAGGGAAGGAGGGAAGGAAGGAAGGAAGGAAGCAAGGAAGGAAGGAAGGAAGCAAAGGGAAGGGAAGGGAAAGGAGGGAGGGAAGGAGGAAGGAAGGAAGGAAAAAGGAAGGAAGGAAGGAAAAAGGAAGAAAGGAAAGAAGGAAGGAAGGAAGCAAGGAAAGAAGGAAGGAAGGAAAGGAAGGAAAACACAAAAAGAAAGAGGGAGGGAGAGAGGGAAGGAGGAAGGAAGGAAAGGAGGGAGGGAGGGAAGGAAGGAAGGGAAGGAAAGAAGGAAGGAAGGAAGGAAGGAGATTAACATTTGAACACATTACATACAGGAGAAAGTTGATATGAAGGAGAGTTAAGTTCTAGCCAGAAATAGCAGAGGCCAGAAAATGGAGCATCTTTAAAATGCTACATGAAAAAAAAAGTGAACACTGAAATTATATGCAGTGAAATTATTCTTCAAAAATTAAAATAAAGACATTTTCAGAAATACTCAAAACTTCTCAAGTCCTCATTATTGTCATCTTAGTTGGTTGCAGTTCATTGCCTGGTGGGGTAACACAAACTTTCATCCCTAAAGGATTGCTACATTAGCATTTTTAATTCATAGGTGTTTCAGTTTTTTCTTAATTTTTCTCACAAAACATGGAAGTAATAAGCGGTGGTCCAGATAATTTATGCAATCCAGACATATTTCTTCCTGCCCTTGTTGTGTAACAGCAATCTAGTATACTTTTTGCAGTTAGGGTTAATTACCCCAGTCAGTGAATAACTGCTTCTTTGCATATTGCTTCACTATCATGAGTAGTCCAAATTGGTCAAGTGGTGCTTCTTATTTTAGTGGAATAGTCACTTTCTATTTTAGTGGAATCAACATTATATTTCTTGATGGAAACATTACTTTCTTGGAAACTCAGAGCTCCAAACCAGCAGAGTCTAAAGTTGTTCCAGGACAAAAAACCACTGCAATGTCTAGTCCTTAACTCCAAGATCCTTAAATCCTTGTCATGGGAGAAGTAGGACAAAAATAGTCACTAACTCAGAAAATATACTTTATTATGGAGGATATAGCCCCAGCTCCTCAAAGAGTTTTCTCCAAGCTTAACACCATAATTGAGCTTTTAAAATGATATAGTATTTTGATTTTATCTCAGGTTATCTGCTATAGAGTGACAAGGAACATGATAAGATAAATTAATCCCACGAGCATGGGCCGATTGCCAAATTGCAATTGCTGAAATATGAGTTTGATGGTTAGAAGAAATAAGATATTCTATAAGACTATAGATAATGGTTTTGGCAGAAATAATGTGGTCAAGGAAGGCAAGTCATTTCTGGAGTAAATATTTATTCCAATGAGAGCAAAGGCTGCTCCTTTTATGATGGAAATTGTCTAGTGTAATCAGTCTGCCATTGGTGGCTGACTGGTACCCCTGGTGAATGGCACCATATCAAGAGCTCATTGTTGGTCTTGGCTGTTGGCAGATTAGGCACTCAGCAGCAGCTCAGCCAAATCACCCTTTGTAAGTAGAAAATCATTTGACTAGTCCATACATGGTTTCTAACCTTGCCTACAAGGCCAGTTTGTTTGTAAGCCCATTTATCAAGACCCAGGTGGCTGACTGATGTCCACATGATAGACATCTTGTCCACCTGATTATTAAGCTAAACCTTTGTTCAGGTTACTACTTGGTGAGCATTTACATGAGACAAATATCTTCATATTCTGTGCTCATTTGAAACATTTCTTTCACATGGTATTTCTTCAAATCTCCTTTCATCATTTAATCAGTGACCTTCTTACCATTAGCCACTGCTCATGAGCCAATCAGTATAAATGAAAAGACAACTCTGATCATCTCTCTTTTCAGATAAAACAGATTAACCAGTGGGAGGAGAGGACTTCCCTTTATCACTGTCTTTCAGGGCCACCCATGAAAGAGACTATATACCACAATGGCAAATTTCAGCAGATGCCAGAATAGAATCCACCAACATCTATAAGCCTTTTCCAATATTTTTCTTTTTCCTATCATTGAGAGCTCCCCTTTTACACTAAGGCTCTAGAGGTTACTTAGTGGTCCAGCCAGCTTTGGCAGCTCCTGCAAACCTGCTCTGATAACATCGAAGTCATCTTCCTCCTCTCAACAGGCTGACAGGGCCAACAACAATGTCCCTGGGCCTATGCGCAGCAGTGGCTGGCACAGGTCCCCCACGTGCCAAGGCCTGTCTCCCTACCTGGCACTCCCCATGCACCAGGGCCTGCCCTCTCCATCTGGCACTACCTGCTTGTCCTATGCCAGCTCCAAGGCCATCGCCTTCATCCAAATGGCCCTCCTAGAGCAGCTGCCCTTATGGGCTGTTCAGAGGTGGGTGCTCGAGGTGCAGGGGTGGTGCTTCCTGGCGCAGGGCAGCCGTCCTGCCATCTATGGGCCCCTCTTGGGCAGACACTCATATGTCCTTCCGGAGGCCAGTGGTTGCCTCCAGGGATGGGGAAGGGAGGGTGGGTTTCATCTTGCCTTGAAGGCCCCTGGTCAGCCAATGTGACAGTGGCCCACATGCCCGGGACACCTGGGCACACTCTGGCGAAGGGGGAGGTGGGCTGTGTCCAGAGCCCACCTTCTCCTTCTCCTGGAGCACGTGGGAGATCTACAGGGCTCCCTCCTCCCAGCAGGTGCCACTTGGCAGCATGGGCTCCCTTTTGGCTGTGGTTCTGACCTTCCTGGGTCACACTGTCACTGACCACTCAGGGCTCTCCCTTAGCCTGCTTTGCTGCATCTCCAAGGAGGCAGTGGCTGGAGGTGGCTGGAGGACGTCACCTTGCAGCAAAACGGGCCACCCTGGGTCCTGCAGCTCTGCCCTCTGTGGGGCACATAGTCCCAGGAAGCAGGGGCTTCCCCGGTCATATGTGAGGAAACTGAGGCCCGGCAAGGGCAGGCTGGGACCAGGCCTCAGCGTGGTGGTAACTGAAGATGTGTGGCCAGCTGCCTCGCAGGGCCAGGCCCAAGTAGGAGCGCCTTGCACTTGCCCTGGGCCAGGCCCCACACCAGCGGCATCACGGCGTCCTCAGGGCGTCACCTCATCCCGGCCATGCAGTCCCCAGCACAGACTCAGTTGTTTTCTCTTGGCAGATGTGGTCCAAGTGGAAGACCCCTGCCAAGGCCACTGGGCCACAGAAGGGTGGAGGCTCAGCGATCTGGCCCCAGCAAGATCTTCCCGCCTCGCAGGTCACAGAGAGTCGGGAGCCTGTTGGGGTTTCACGAGGTCAGAGGGCAGGCTGTCCTTGTGGGTGTGACAAGGGGGAAACTGAGACCCAAAGGGTGGCAGCTGTGCTGCAAGGTGGGGGCAAAGGTACCTGCCCTTGGGAATATTTAAGCACTGAGATCACAAATACTGTTGGTCAGCACTGGAGAGACAGACAGAAGAGCAGGAAGACAGCCCTTCCTTGTCTTGAGAGGAAGCTGTGAAGGGGCCAGATAGGGTCACCACCAGGCTCCCTGGCTCAGGGCAGGAAGGTGTATTAAAAAAAGAAAGAAAGGAATAAGAAAAGAAAATAAAAAGAGAAAGGAAAAGTATGAGAGGAGTCAAGCAGCAGGGTAGCATCTGGAGACATGAAGTCCTGATAACATAATTTTCTTTCTCCAAGTTCTCAAGTGCATTTAGAAACAACCAACACCACTATGCTGTTTACTCCTATTAAAATATACAACAGTAACAATAATTCGGTTTTCCGACGTTACAATGTATTAGTGAATGACAGAGCTTTAGGAGGCTGGACAGCTGTTTAATAAGTTTTCACTGGCCCAGCAACAGACACTTCTGTACTCTTATTTCTCCAGCTTTTCTTACAATTGTATTAGGGAATAACTCATTGATTCTATAACATTTATTGTGATATTGCTTTGTGATTAAACTCTAACACAGAGAAAAGCTACAAATTAGAAACATCAGGAATGAATGAAGGGACATCACTGAAGAGTTTACAAACATTAAAAAGATAGTAAGAAAATGTTGTAAACAACATTCTACCAATATACTTGAAAACGTAAATTAAATGGACAAATTCCTTGAGAAGTGCAACTACTGAAACTGCTACAATAAGAAATAAACAATCTGAACATCCCTATATCTGCTAAATAAATTGAACTCAAAACCATGCCTGGAAGTAACCTCCAGGATCAGACAGTTTTACTGGTGAATTCTGTCACACAATAACAACCTAACACAAATATTGAGAAACAAATAATAACAGTGTTACTTAAACTCTCAGAAAATAGAGTAGGTTGCAAAACTTGCACATTAATTTTATAGTGTATATAGTATATTTATAAAAGAGAAAAGAAGAAAAAATAACTTTTTTTCCTGAATTATTTGAGAATAAGATACAGACCTGATGTCCCACAGACTTCAGGCTACTGACCAAGAATGCTGACAATTAAAGAAGTCCCCATGCTGATGGGGTAACTGACCCTGAAGTAGGCTGCTTTTACATAATGGGAATGAGAAAGAATATGTTTTGTGTGACCACATAATCTACTTGGGTTCCTCTTTATACTCCCATGCTCGATTTTGATGGTAAACAGGCAAGTGCAGTAGTCACAGCCCGAGAAGGATGTTATAGCAGGGACTTAGACACACCCCAATTAATAGGATGGATAAGGTGAACAGAATTTTTTTAATGTCTCAAAAAAACAGCATTTGAGAGTTAACTGAGAATTACTGTAGGCAGGAAATATGCATCAATGAAATCTTACTAAATTTACAAATGGGAAAACTACCTTCTTAAAAGAATCAGAATAAATCACATTCAAAATTGTCACCAAGAAGTACATTCATGTCCTTGGGCTTAGTATTGGCCATAGATCATTGGTCTGAACATCCGTGGATTTGAATCATACTCTAGGACATTTATGTAAGATCAGATTAAATGTGCTAATGAGATATTTTTTAAGCAATAGTTTAATTAGCTTGTATTTAAACCTTTAATTCCAGATGTATTAGTGTAACTCATCAATTCCTTAATGCCATTCATTTAATATATTTGCCAGTTTTTTCTTCATATAGCATGCTATCCCATGTGCCACTGTGAGCTTTATGCCAGTTTAACTGAACAATTTACGACATGTCTTAATGGTCTAAACGTGGAATTGTTGGAGAGTTTTCATCACATGTAGTAACAGGTTTTGGATTCTAGATTGCGTTTTTTGCATGGCAGTAATATTCTTTGGCACTACCAATGCTAAGTGCCTTTAAGAAAATCAAAGGAGTCATGTCTTATAAGAAGGTTAGACTACTAGTAATATATGACATCACCATATTGGCAAGATGATAGAATGCGTCTCCAAGGAATTTTCTTACAGAAGAAATTTTAAGTAGCGTTCTAATGCCATATACTGTCTGACAGTGACATCACTGGAACCTCTTCACAGTTCAATTTCTATCCCATCAGAAGTTTGTTATGAGACAGGATTAAAGATCATGTCCTGATAAGTGTTAGATAAAAATAAGATAGCATCCAAACACTATCACCAAATGTGAGGAAAAGTCTCCCACAATTCTCTGTCTAGACAATTAAGACATGTCATAAATTATTTAGTAGATTCTTACAGTTGTTTATGTAAGGTAGTTAAGTCTCAGCACCAGCTACTCCTTCATGGTCAAAAATAAAATGATTGGAGTAGAATCTTTGAACATCGAATATAGGGTTACATTGTAATGTCTCTGGAAATTATTTCCTTTTAAGAATGTAGAAAACGTTCAATGGGCTTTCGTTAAAATATTTTAATTCTTTAAAATATAGAATTAAATGTATGACTCTTTAGTGGTATATTATCTTACAAGCTACTTTATTATTATACAAAATAAAATTCTTGTTTTGTGATAGAAATTATACACATAACAGAATGCTACAATTTAAATTAAAATCTTCAAATTAGTTTAATAAACTTGGTCAAAATACTCTTTATTCTTGTAGTATTAAACTAGGTGCTGAGAAGCATAAGAAAAATATATCATTTATCTCCAGCACATTCATGTTTCAACAGGCATGTATCACCTAAAATTTACCAAATTCTAGAGGAACCTTGCTGCCTAAACAAACAAATTTGCCGTATTTCCGAATTGTCTCAGTTCTGTCAATAGCAAAAGGGCTCAAATCTCAGTGATTGCTTTATTTCTTCCTTCTCCTTCCTAGTCTTTATTTAGTTAACATATTTGTCTCTTTTCTCCTCCAAACTCTCTATCCTTCTCTTTCTACCCTATCCGTAAGTTTTAAAACATCACGTCTATGTTGAGACTCTCATTCTTGGACTTCTTGTCTTCAATTCCATCTTACCCAATCTACCAGATGAATTATCGTTAATGGTTTATTTCATATTATTCCATTGTTTCAGCACCTCTGACTTGCCTATGGCGTTAGATCCAGAATCTCAGTGTCTGCTCATCACCTCATCTCTATCTCATCCCAAACTCTCCCGAGGCTCCTTTCTGTTCCTTCTATTCCCTCAGCTATAGGTCTTTTGCTCATTCTGGTTTCCAGATCTCAAATTCTATCTTCACCTCTCTACAACTATCTGAATCCTACTCATCTTCTAGAGCACAACTGTAGCCTCATTATTCATTTTTTTTCTAATCTCACCAGTCCATGTCTATTTTGTTCTTCTCTGAATCTATATCAGTTAGATTATCTCTCTATGTCTAGACAACCATTTAAATTGGTTACTTAATACATATTAAATGAGTACTACCCAGTCCCTAAACACAAGTAGTTCATGGTCTATAAATCTTTAAGTAAAGCACCAATTTAAAAAATAATTTCCAGATAAGGATAATCTGAATGAATATTAATACTCAGAGTAGGATCAGTATAATTCACAGCCTCAACTTATTTACATAACATTGAAATTTTTTTTTAGCATCTCAAATAATCCAACAAACTTATCTTAAATCTCACTTTTCTTATTTGCAATCTGTGTACGATTCTTTTTTATCATTTTTTCCAAACTACAATGGCAGCCATATAACCAAATAGGGTGAGGCATTTTGGAGGAATTAAAAAAAAGCTAGTATTTTCCAGACCAAATTGTAATCCTTGTAATGAATGAATGATCAGTGGTTGACTACATAGTACCCATGGTCTACCACAGAATTTATGATCACTTGTATTACAATCATCAACTTTTTTTCTAAACACTTGAACATTAAGCTCAACAAAGATACTCAAATCTCTAAGACTTCACGAGTATATTTAACATTTAGAACTGTCTTTGTCTCTTAGTGGGTTAAATATTTAATAACATAGTAGTGAAAATATTCAGCTAATATTAATTGTGCACTCACCATTTTCCAGACATTCTTTTAAGTGCTTATTTTTATTAACTCATGCAGTTATCACAATAGTCCTACAATTTAAGTGTTTTTATTATTGTCCTCATTTTAAAGATGAGAATGCTGGAGGCAGAGAGGCCTTAAATTTTTGCCTAAGGTCACACAGCTAGTAATGGAAAAGTTGGGATTGAAAATCGAGCAGTTTAATGAATTGATTCAGTAACTTCGATGACTCTAGAATAATTCAAAATAAATATTCTATTTGTTTAGTAAAAAATCATTGGTCTCTAATTATATTACATTGTTGCTCATCGTAGTCTTTACTTCGTAACATTCATTTTGCCTTTGTCTTACTAGGGAAAAGTTGGAGGCAGTCACTTATATTCTTTTATGGCAAATTGGATTGCTTAAAGATGTTATATTTTTGTTGAAGGATGAAGCTGTATTTAATGTTTAAAATTAGGTTGATTAAGGCAGAAGGAAAGAAATAACTTTATAGAACTTTCATGTTATTATGGGCAAATAAGTTAGAATGTCTGAGACTACAGAGATGTAGGCTCCATTTTATAGACCACAGTGAAAATTATCTATTGAAATACTTCATTCCCATATTCCTCTTATGGGTTAATTATAAGTCCTTGATAGTTCTTTGAAAGGGCCTGAGTAACAGAAAGGTCAATTAATAGTATTAATAAATTCTAGTCAGACTTATTTCTCTAGTATTCAGAAAAAAAGTTCCAAATGATGTCTCTGCCATAAGCAGATTAAAAATGCATCTTGTATTGTATTCTGTTAAGCAATCATACCTTTACTTTTTGCTCCATTCTACATTCCTATAGGGAATTGAGTGGAATGTGAGCCATTTAATATGAGACACTTAGCAGGCTCATTTTTCTAGTTTGAACTCATTTGTCTAAATTACATTAGAATCTAGTAAAAGACTTGAAATTGATAACATTTTGATATAACCTCCAAATAAAATATACAAAATGAAAGTTGATAATTATAGAGCTATGTGCTCTTGCTACTCTTTATATTTGTAATGATAAAGGCAGAAGCTAAATATTATTTTGCTGTCTTTTATGGTCCTGCTTGCCTTATTACCATAAGATATAGTGTTATGTGATACCAGTTTTCAGGATTTAAATAGCACTTCAATATGTACTTAACCTAGTTTAAATGACAAATAATGAAATAAGCAACCACTAGCAAATATTTTTATGAAAAAATTAAGAATCTATGTTCTTGAAAAGACATTGATTCAGATTTTCATGCTCCATGACAAATGAAGCACTTTTTTTTTTTTTTTTTTTTTTTTTTGAGACAGAGTCTTGTTCTGTCGCCCAGGATGGAGTGCAGTGGCGCGATCTCGGCTCACTGCAAGCTCCGCCTCCCGGGTTCACGCCATTCTCCTGCCCCAGCCTCCCGAATAGCTGGGACTACAGGCGCCCGCCACCGCGCCCGGCTAATTTTTACTATTTTTGGTAGAGACGGGGTTTCACCGTTTTAGCCAGGATGGTCTCGATCTCCTGACCTCGTGATCTGCCCGCCTCGGCCACCCAAAGTGCTGGGATTACAGGCGTAAGCCACTGCGCCCGGCCAAATGAAGCACATTTATTAATCATCCCTCTTGAATCCCACTGCAATGAGCATGAAAATGCTCTGAAGGGAATAAATCCATAAAATAATCAAAAACAAAACATAGAGCATCAATAGTCTAAAGAAGTTGAAGGCATAAAGCCAATTGGGCGGATGTTCCTTGTATGAGCAGAGATGAAAACCAATCTGTGTCGTGGAGGGATCACAAACAATTGACAAATGTGATGAGTAGGATTGTGCTTTGTGACAGTGAAAGTAATTATTTAAAAGACCATATGCTGAACTATGGCATCCTGAATCCAGTCCACCACTCCCATCCTTGTGTGTATAAAGAGAAGACAGATGTGGCAATAACATAGAAGTGGAGATACATCTATACTCTAAGGAGGGCTAGACTCCCAAATGTGAGCAATAGTGATCCCAAACGAACTCCTTTAATTTTAGCATGAAAATAGATGAAGATTGCTAAGAAATAGCTGCTCTAAACTGTCCATGTTATTATGCTATTATCTCTTGGCTTCAAATTTACCAATCTATACCCTGTTGTGCTGTCATAGAACTAGGACTCTGCAATCCACATTTCTCCTTTGTTGTCATATTCCCTATAGGCTCAGCCAGTAGGGGGCACAAAAGGGAGATTCCATGGCTCTTCTTGGCAGTATCATCAGAGCAGCACTTCTTTACCTGGACAGCAGCAGCATTTTATTCCAGTAGTAGCTGTTGATTCTAGTTTGTAGTTTTTCCAACACAGAATTAGCTTTATTGTGTCCCCTCAACCTTTAACACCAGCTGTGCTGAATCTCATCCTCGCAGATTTTGGGTCTTGGCTTTGCGTGGCCTTTCCTCTGAGTTCTAAAGCACCAGAACAAGCCGAGGAATGTTCCTCCTCAAAGGTCTGAGTCCCAGCTCCACAGGTCCTTCCATCCTCCTAAGGCATCTGTGCCAGCTGAGCAGTGCTTGTTCCTCAGAAGTGTATGCCTTAGTGCCACAGGACCCACCCTCCAAACTTCTAAGTTGTAACTATTCCAACTTTTCCCCCTTTATCCCTGCCACCCTACTTGTCATAACTGCTAGTGACATTATTACCTTTTTACCTTCTTAGTTCTCTAATACCTAGTTAATAATTCTTGATGTTAAATACTCTTTGTTAAAATAAATGAGGCTGTTATCGTCTCCTGATTTGACCCTGACTAGTATTGAAATAAACTCTACCTGGGAAACTAATTTCAAAGCCAATGCTCCCAAACAGGGTGGAAGCTCGCTGGCAAAGCAGGCATATATAATTGTGGAGGAAACAACACTAAGAAGCCTAATCATTCATTCATCAATAAAACAAAAAACAAGAACCATGCGTCATCTGGGAAAAAATGCAGCACAAAATATAAAATTCAAGATAAACAGATAGATTAAGTAACACTTGGGAAAGTGGAGATATATTGAAATAGAAGAGAATGCTTAAAATAGTTATATATGTTTTGTACCGTATAAAATATGTGCAAAGATATTACAGCCATATAAAAAAGCCACTAGAAAAAGAAGAAAATAAAGCATTTTTGAAGATGGAAAGTACATGTAAGTGTAATATTTTAAAAGTCATCAACACTCAGAATACACTTATTTAAATTTTAAAACTTTATAGACTTTCAGAACACCAAAGGCAAAATAAGATAATCTCAAACTCCGTCAGAGCAAAAAAAATCATCTGAAAAGTAATAAGAATTGGACTTTTCCTCAACATGAATGCTACAAGAAAATAGATAACTGCCTTCAAAGATGGAAAGAAAAAAATCAACTTTGAATTTTCTACTTAATCAAAAAGTCAACAGATTGTCAAGGTAAAATAAAGCTTTTCCAGATGTGTAAGAAAGTGAGAAAGTTTTCTACAACGCACCTTTCTTAAAAAACTCTTAAGGATTATTGAGGTAAAATGAAAAAGAGGCATTTAAAAGAAAGAAGAAATCTAAGGAAAGATAAAACTAAATTGTAAATAAAAGCAAAAGAAAGTTTAGAAAGCTTTAGAGAAGTCTAAGGGAGCTATCCTAGAGTTATAAGAAGGCCACAGAGTTCCAAGAAGATTGTCTAAGAAAATGGATCCCGTTACACACATTTTGTGAATAGGAAGCTGAAGGATCTCAGCATTCAAATGAAGTCAGATTTTTCTTAACAAGAAAATAGAAATCAAATAAATACAAAGTATACTAAAAGCTAATATAAGAAAGCCATGCTCCCAATATGAAGCAAATTTAAATGTGGTCTGGTTTTGAGTAGTTGATCACCAGAGTGAAGGTGGAATCAGCAGACCACAGGCTTGCAGCTTTTTCCTTGAGGTGCACGGGGTTAATACTGTGATTTTTTGTTGTTGTTGTTTTGTTAAATACAATCACATATTTTCTTCTTAAGTTATTGGTTTATAGGTTTTAGAATCCACCTAGACAAGCATAGTAAATGTAAATATAGCTACAAGACATAAGGTAAATTTTATACATCTTGAAAATATAAAAGTAATTCTAGGTTTGGCAACAGTTATAAGGTGCAAGGCAAAGAGGAAAAGGTGGGAGAAGATTACATGATTGTCATTCTCTTACACACTGTAAATTTAAGAGCTACTCTAAAGCTGAAGATAAATATGCTCCCATTTTCTGCCTCTAAGTATGGCTGTGCCACTAGCACCTGCCAGTGGAATGTGGAGAGTGATGTGTGTGTTATTATACTTCCATGCCAAGGGTTTTAAGAGGTGGATGTGGCTCTTTTTACACTCTATATTTCCTTCTACTAGCTAGATGCAGAGGATAGTAAAGATCTCCAGGAAGACAGAGCCGCAAAAGCAATAAATAACTTTTAATTTACTATGCCAGTGAATAAAACGACTTTCTCAGCTACCTGAGAGGCTGAGGTGGGAAGATTTCTTGAGCCCAGGAGGTTGAGGCTTCAGTGAGCTATGATTACAGCACTGTATTCCAGCTTGGGAAACAGAGTGAGGCCCTATCTCTTTAAAAAAATGGAAGCTAAAACATTTCATAATTTCTAATGGAAAGTCAACAGGTATTCTAATATCTACTTCATTGTGCTCCAAAATGTATTATGTTCTAAGCACATGGGGAATAAAATAAAACCAATCATGTTAGAAAAAAATACGTATTTCAAAAGTCTAAGCAGCACAGTAATGCTCCATATAATGAATCATGTTTTATAGCTTTATATAAATATATAAAAATCATATACGTATTATATATAATCATAAAAATTATTTAAATGCACTTACCTCTATATCCTTTTGTCATCTTACTGTATGTCCAAAACCAGTTTGTGTATTGCTACAGAGGGCATTTAATTGCTTTTTTATAAAAAAGAAATTGAATCTTAAAGGGAAGGCTTATTACTTGTCTAAGGTCACGTTTTTATTAATAATAGTAAACACAAAATTTGAACCATGATTTTCAGACTCCTAATTATAATTTCTCATAAAGTTTGTGCTTTATTAGTAGTACTAGTTATGGTTTTAATGTGGTTATTGCATAAAAGATAAATGTTATGGCTTTATAACTGAAGCCATGATAGTGAATGAGACTGCACAGGGTGAATGTATAAAATGAGACAAAAAGAAGACCCAAAACATGATCTTCAGGAAGGCAAACATATAAGGAGAGGCAGAACAACCTGAAAATTATGAAGAAGTGGCTGATGAAGTAGAAAACATACCAGGGGAGTGAGTGAAATGTCACAGAAGCCAAAGGATGGGACCATTTTATTAAAACAATTAAGTGATCCAAAGGGTTCAATTATGTTAAAAGAAAAATGTCCATTTGATTTAGGAACAAGTAGATCATTGGTGATTTTGGCAAAAAAAGAAACTTCAGTGAGCTGGCAGAAGCAGTGGTGGACTTCAGTGAATTGAAGAGTGGTTTGAAGAGGACATGGTTTGAAGAGTTATTGTTGATAAGAATTTTGTCTTTGAAGAAAGGGAAATGATGCGGGAAGTAGCTAGAGGAGAATGTAGGGTCATGGAAAGATTTGTTTTTGTGTTTTATTATAAAATAGTAAAAACAAACATGTTTAAGTGTTGATAAGAAGAAACTAGCAAACAGGAAGAAGTTGGAGACGGTAAAGAAAGGTTACAGTCAGCGACTGAGGTATCTGGGTGAGGGCATTGAGAATGTAGTTAGGAGTACATCTTTTATAAAGGAGTGTCTCACTTCTACCAACAAGAGGGAAGGAAGAAAGGATAGTATGGATCCAGGTGAACGTGTAAGTTTGGTGGGGAGAAGAGTTTGCATCAGATGACTTTTATTAATTTTGAGAAATAACAGAGAAGATGTAAAGGGACTAACAATTTGAATCAAATGGAGACCACAGAACATGAAAACAATAACTTACTTGGGAAACCTAGAAGAAGTCCCAGGCAGCATCAACAATCCAGCTAAAGCTGGAGACCATGAATTTATAGAGTCTTAAGCTGCATAGTTTTGTGATTTTCTCCGGCAGCAATAAGCAAGTATGTAGTTGGTACAGGATCAGAATCTTTAAAATAAATAAAAGCACACACAGAAAATGGACTGCCTATTGACATGTGCAAACACATATGAAATTCAAGATAATTGGAAGGCTTTCAAAAGTATCTCCATAGCTCCTAACACTAAACTTTGGGGTTACTACCTAAGAAATAGGTTTAGTCATGTCAGGCATGCCCTAAGCTATTGGAATTCCATTTATATAACCATTCTGAGCAACTGAATTAGAAACTAAAATCTATAGCTACCAGACTGATTCTACAATCACATGGCACCTATGAAAAGAAAACTTGTCTTTCTTCATAATGAAGGATTAATTTTGTAAATGTGCTGTGAAAATTCTGGCAAAGCACTGCGCTTTTGGAAGTAGGAAAGTTGCTAAAGCTATGGGCCACATTAATTGGTTCCACTCCTTAATGCTTTAGATTTTTCAGATTTACATATGCCAACACTTTTTAAAATTTAAAATTTGACCTAAAACAAACAAAAAAGTTGTGTTCAAAATTTAACACAACATTTAACACCATGTTAGTATTTTTAATTTTTTTTTTTAGATGGAGTCTCGCTCTGTTGCCCAGGCTGGAGTGCAGTGGCACAATCTTGGCTCACTGCAACCTCTGCCTCCTGGGTTCCAATGATACTCCTGCCTCAGCCTCCAGAGTAGCTGAGATTACTGGTGCCTGCCACCATGCCTGGTTAACTTTTGTATTTTTAGTAGAGACGGGGTTTCACCATGTTGGTCAGGCTGGTCTCGAACTCCTGATCTCGCTATCCGCACACCTCAGCCCCCAAAGTGCTGGGATTACAGGCATGAGCCACCGCGGCCAGCCAGTATTTTCAATACTTAACACGGTTACTCACTCCTTCCTTGCACGTCATTGTTCACTTGGCTTCCAAGATAACCACTTATAGATTCCTTCTACTTGGCTGTTTTTCTTTTCTTAGTTTGATTCTGCTTATCTTCCTGTCCTCTACATCTGGATACTTTTTCTGCATTTACTACCTAGGGGAACTCTTCCAATTTCATGGCTATAAAGATATCATCTATTTGCTGTTTACTCCCAATTTATACCTTTAGCCTAGACTTCTCTTTTGAGTTCAAACTCATATATCCAATTATGTACTTGACACCTCTACATATATGTCTGACAGGCACCCCAAACTTGTCCAGAAATTAGCTTTTGACTCCTCTCTTCCACCACCACTACTCTCAAATAAATTCTTACTACATATTTCTCCATCTCATTTAATAGAAACTCTATCCTCCCATGTTTCTTACACCAAAGATGCTTGGGACATCCAGGCCTCTGCACTTTATCTCCCACCCTTATCTAATCAATCAGCACATCCTGTTAACTATGCCCATCAAAACATATTTCTAATTCCTTCACTTCTTACCACCTTCGCTGATATTACCCACGGATAAGGCAAGGTTCCTTCCAATTTTTGCTGTTACAAACAAAGCTATAATGAAACACTCTTGAACAAGGCTCCGTCCACATACACTGGTGTTTCTCTGAGGTAAGTAACTAGTAGGGTAAATACCTTATTTAAATAGATGTGGTATGATTGCCCTTTAGAAAGTTTATACAATTTGCACACTGTCCAGGGGTATGTGGGAAAAGACTAATGTTAAAATATCTTCCTGTTCTCCTAAGATGGGTGAAAGCAGAAAAGGGAATGGGGAGAATGTTAGACTAGAAAAATGGGTAGGAGTAGAATAGAAATCTGATGTTATTTTGAGATCAAAGACTGTCATTCTTCAATACATAATGAGGTGCTGGATGTGGAAGATAAAAACTATCATGGATAGAAATGGAGAAAGGATTGGTTTCCAAGATGTTTCAACCAGAGGCATTTCCAAGACCTACTTAGATTTGGATATGTTTTGTGCTTTCACCTATATCTGATATTGTAGGTTAAAATGTACCCCATTTACACCAGGGCCTGTTAAAATGTACCCCATTTACACCAGGGCCTGTTGGGGGGTGGGGAGTTGGGGGAGGGATAGCATTAGGAGAAATACCTAATGTAAATGATGAGTTGATGGATGCAGCAAACCAACATGGCCCATGTATACCTATGTATCAAACCTGCATGTTGTGCACACATACCCTAGAACTTAAAGTATAATTTAAAAATACATTTCAATTATAAAAATAATAATCAATAAAACATTTCAAGCATGAAAAAATGTACCCCAGTAATAATTTGCTCCATCACTTATAATTTATTAGACAGGCAAGCTGTATGGTCAAGTTGAGTGCAAAAGTTTTGCCTGCATATAGATTTAAAAATATTACCAAGACATTTCTAGGCTATCATCAGTAAGAGAAAAAGAGGTTGTTAGAAGTAATTTAGTGGAGAATAAATGGCTTACCCAATAGAATAAATAAGATCATCATAATCATTATCCTCCTGACCATAGGTATACAATTCACTTATTTTAATCATGACCTTACAGAATTAATGTTGCCAATCTGCCCTACCCCTAAGGCATATATTTAATGTTTATTGCATTTAATCTTGAAGGTAATTATATATAGAAATACAGTATATCCTGAAATGTTCTGGTTTGGAAGTAAGAATGTACCCATGTGGTGAACATATTCATGTTAGAGAGGGGAAATGTAGAGGGTGAATGTAGCATACCTGATATGCTTCTTAAGAAAATATTAATCAGAGAGTGTGCCTTATCAGGAGTGGGGAAAAAAGAAGTATCAAAGGCTCCACTAAGACTGAAAAACAAAGAGACAATGCTCATGCACTGTCTTGAGACCTAGCTCTGGCTTGGTCTTTGGTTCTTTTGGTAAGCCAGTATAAGGGAAACTACTGGCCTTTCATGCCAGAGAGAAGAGCCAGAACAGGTCATCATGTGACTAATACAATATATCTCTCTCCTCCTCCAAGTTTAAATAGTAGAGATTCCCTGAACAAAATCCAAATGAGTAGAGGGAAGGAAATGAGATATTTGGGCAGTGGGGAGGGGGTAGCAGAAATATTATAACTGAGTTCTTACTTGTTTAATACATTTTAAAATATATATTATATGTTATGCTGTGGGTGAAGATTCCCATTTGGATCAAATATGAAGACTGCAAACGATAGACTGTAAGCTACCTATTGGGAAGTAACTAGATCATCCCATCCTGTGCTAAGCTAGGCCTTAGCAATGGTAAAACACCTTAGAAAGGACAAACTACTGCAGGTTCGAGCCTGACTAAATGCAAGTGCCAAAAGACAAACTATATGTCCCTATATACAGCTATCTTCAGGTATATGAGCTCCAAACCAGTCCTGGCCATACCACGAAGTATAATGTCCTGGATAAATCAGGATACAACCTACCTAAATCTATCTAATCAAATGCCAAGTGACCCTGAAACAATCTTGTGGCCCTGAAGTTAAGGAGTCTTCCTTGTTTCATAAGCCTGTCTTAGAGCAATATAGAACTCTAGCCATGATTCATTGGATTTGCCCAGGGAAATTACAGACAAGTAGGATAGTTCCAGAGGTCTGCCAAAAGAGAAAAAGCCAACATATAGGACCACAAGATATTAAATTTTTCTGTTAGCAAAATGAACATCATTTCAAGCACTGCTCCATAGAATACCTAGAATACCACATCAAATGAAGTACTATTTCCCAGTTCCCATCATTATCAGTATTCTCTTTATATACTACCTCCTCTTCCTGTAGTACAGCCGACATTTTAATTCCTCCATAAAGACTAGTTTTCCCTGCTAGTCCCAGCAGGAATTACCACCAAGGCTTGAGAGAACTCTGGAAGAAATGTGAATCAGTCTGTTAGCACTGACTTGAGAAACTATGTGATTAAAATAGTATAAATAGCAGTTGAATCCTCTGTATAATTCCTCTGGGTTTATTCAGGGACATGAAATTCTAGGCCTTTGACAAAGACAATAAATCTCTCTCACCATTGTGCTTCCACAGCAACTGTATACCATAATTGTGCCATTTTTTACAATCTGCTTTATTCTCCCTTACTTTTTTGGTCCAATTATTTTGCTCTGTAGATTATTCTACAGAGTAGATGCCTGATTCATCTTTGTGATGATATTGTCTTTCCCAGAGATAATAAAGGAACCACAATAACTATGCATTCAGATATCCTGGGCTTTTGTCCTGATTCCTTATTTAACTAGCTAGTCATCATTGGGCAAATCTCTTCACTGCTTTGTGACACGTATTTTCTTCACCTGTAAGATGAAGTGGTTGAACTAGATGATCTAAATTATTTTTACCAGCACCACCTTCTAAGATTTAAATTCTTCAGAATAAATGTTTTTCAATCAACTGGTTCTTTACTATATGTTAGCTGACAGCAATTTTTCTACACCCATATATTATGCTACCATCCTTCTATTCTCAATTTAATTTAAAAAATTAGCTAACAATAGAAAGAGGGATATTATTTTTTTAATTATACTTTAAGTTCTGGGGTACATGTGCATAATGTGCAGGTTTGTTACATAGGTATACATGTGTCATGGTGGTTTGCTGCACCCACCAACTTGTCATCTACATTAGGTATTTCTCCTAATGCTAACCCTCCCCTATCCCCTACAGGCCCCGGTGTGTGATGTTCCCCTCCCTGTGTCCATGTGTTCTCATTGTTCAGCTCCTACTTATGAGTGAGAACATGTGGTGTTCAGTTTTCCATTCTTGTGTTAGTTTACTGAGAATGATGGTTTCCAGCTTCATCCATGTCCCTGCAAAGGGCATGAACTCATCCTTTTTATGGCTGCATAGTATTCCATGGTGTATATGTGCCACATTTTCTTTATCTAGTCTATCATTGATGGGCATTTGGATTGGTTCCAAGTCTTTGCTATTGTGAACAGTACCGCAATAAACATATGTGTGCCTGTGGTCTTTATAGTATAATGATTTATAATCCTTTGGGTATATACCCAGCAATGATATTGCTGGGTCGAATGGTATTTCCGGTTCTAGATCCTTGAGGAATCACCACACTGTCTTCCACAATGGTTGAACTAATTTACACTCCCACCAACAATGTAAAAGGGTTCGTATTTCTCCACATCCTCTCCAGCATCTGTTGTTCCCTGACTTTTTAATGATCACCATTCTAACTGGTGTGAGATGGTATCTCATTGTGGTTTTGATTTGCATTTCTCTAATGACCAGTGATGATGAGCCTTTTTTCATGTTTCTTGGCCACATAAATTTCTTTTGGGAAGTGTCTGTTCATATCCTTCACCCACTTTTTGATGGGATTGTTTGTTTTTTTTCTTGTAAATTTGTTTAAGTTCTTCATAGATTCTGGGTATTAGCCCTTTGTTAGATGGATAGATTGCAAAAATTTTCTCCCATTCTGTAGATGGCCTGTTTACTCTGGTGATAGTTTCTTTTGCTGTGCAGAAGCTCTTTAGTTTAATGGGAGAAAATTTTTGCAAAGGTATAAATCAGTAAACATTTATTCTTTTTTTTTTAAAAAAAAGCTGAGACTATAAAGAAGATGTAAGGAAAATCTCAGCAAAGATCTCATGCTCCAGATGAAGAAACTGTACCATAAGCCAAGAGAGGGAAAGTGGGATCATAGCGCCAGAGGGTTCCAGTCCCTAGAGAGAACTCAGCATACCCCATTTTTTGTCCACTACTTCTTCACTAGCCCATATTTTGTGGCAAATATTTGTAGGAAGCTGGGTTTCTAAAGGATTTTTTGAAGCAAGTAGTAACCTATCAGGAGTTGTTCTTTCATTGGTTATATTAAATTGACTTTCCTCTAAGTAAAACCTGTTCATTTCCCTCAGATTGTTTCTCACGGGTTCCCTGGCTTCTTTTGGTTAGATATGTGGCCAGTTTAGCAGCTGCCTGGATGCCAACAATATGAGTGCCAGGAGATGATTGGTAGCACCCTGTTTGAAGAGACTCTAATTCTCTCTCTTCTGGAGTCAAACTTGTGTGATAAGAGCATTAGCAGAGTGGAAAAAGATGGAGGAAGATGGCAGAGAGGCTGTTGTGTTCTCCCCTTGCAGGGAGTGACATGTGGCTCTGATGCCTTTGTTCCAAGTGGATTTGGAAGGCACATTTGGTCATATGAGCTTGGAAATTATAGGAAAAATGTCTTTTGGATTAAAAAATAATATTAATAATTACCACTTACTTAGCTTTCCGTGAGGTGTAAGGTAACTCTCAAAGCATTTTATGTATATTATTTATTTTAATCATCACATTAGTCTTACTGTTCTGGGGCATCTATACACAATGGCAGGAGGAGGAATTAAAAGAAACCTAGCTGTCTCCATTTTGGGGGAAATAATTAAGTAATATGTACTAGATGCATTTCATGGGAGAAAAAATAAACTAGACACACATATACCACCACAGAGATAATTTAAAGACAAAGTGTGAGAATTTAAAGACAAAAAAGAGAGACAAAGAGATAATGAGATATAAGAAAATGAACAGATTTTCCATTCTGTGGACTAAGAAAGTTTTAAAAAGAAAGAAGGCACAAACAAACAATTATAGAAATAAAAATGGGGCTGGGTGCGGTGGCTCATGCCTATAATCTCAGCACTTTGGGAGGCTGAAGTGGGTGGATCACCTGAGGTCAGGAGTTCGAGACCAGCATGGCCAACATGATGAAACCCCGTTTCTACTAAAAATACAAAAAATTAGCCGGGTATGGTGACAGGTGCCTGTAATCCCAGCTACTGGGGAGGCTGAGGCAGGAGAATTGCTTGAATTGAGGAGGTGGAAGTTGCAGTGAGCCAAGATCATTCCACTGCACTCCAGCCTAGGCAATGAGAGTGAAACTCTATCTTAAAAATAAAATAAAATAAAATAAAATAAAATAAAATAAATAAATAAATAAAATAAAGTAAAACATAAGAAAATAAATAGATAAGGAACATAACTACAGATTTTAAAATAGAGAATAATATGAAAATATTTTACATTTGCTTTTCCTCTATTCCAGCACCAAAACCCTTTTTTCCTTATTCTTGCTGCCTGGAAATACAGCCCCCCTCAAAAGCCTCAGCACAGAGGCTTCACTGTGGCCTTTGTTTTATAGAAAAACTGGGCTAAAGCAAAGAGTAAGATGAAATTTTGGAAGGACATACAAGTTGATTCAACTGTTTATATTGTTTGAGTGTTTGGTTTAAATCTGAAACATAATGAAATATTTAGAGTTACCAAGGTTGGGTGATGAGTACATAAGTGTTAGTTGTACTTCTTTTTTATTGTTGTACTTGAAAAAATGTCTAGGTATAATTTTTTTTTAATGAGCTTCCTCTACTAGGGATGTTTCTTTTCTTGACTGATTACACATGAGCTGATGCCTTCCCTATGCTTATGTTGTCTGATGTTTTATTTCCTCATATAGAGATGATGAAATGAAATTAAATTTATTTCTCTTAGATTTCACATATTTATTTCTCTTAATAAATCTTTTTTTTTCTGGGCCAGTTTTCTTTCTGATGACTCAGTATTTGTCAGTGATTAGTGTTGTATCTTGAAGAGATATCGTGCAGTACTGCTTTGCTCTGTCAAGTTCCCTTATCAGGACTAAAGGACTTCTTCCAAGCTTCTAGAAATGTTGCTGAATGACAACACTCAGCCTTCAGCCCTGTTGGAGAATTGCTTCTGCTAAAGAGAGCTGCCTTGTCCAATTTCAAATTCCCTTCTGAAACTAGCTCACATTCAATGACATGAATATGGAGGTTTGGTTTCCTTATCATAATTCAAACAACTCTCTTGGGCCATTTTGGCTTCATAGTTCCCTGTGAGGTTGGCTGAAGCATTGTTGTGAATGTGCCACACTTAACTTCTCCCTGCTGCCCAATCCTGCTTCATTCTTCACCCCACACAGGTAATGACGCCCAGAACATTCCTTAATAAATGTCTTTCTTGCTAATCTACGTCATGTAATCAGATTCCCATGGAAGCGAAGCTATGAAAAGAGGCAATGTATCATGTCGGAAAGGAATAGATAATGAACTCAGGTATATGCGTGTCTTAGTACTAGCGCTGCAACAATTCTGCAACTTGGGCTGCCTGAATCTTAATATCCTTATGTGTAAAATAAGGATAATTCTTTCTTCATAAAGTTTTTTTTTGAGAATGTATGCAAGTTCTTAACTATAGCAATGATGATGATGAATGATTTTGATAATTGTTATTAATATCAGGTAACATCACAGAATTCAGGAAGAACAGTAATTCTCCCTATCTTTCTTTTTCTTCTGCTCTCCCTTCTTCCCTGTCTCCTTCTTCTTCTCCATTCCTCTCTTCTTCCTTCCTTCTCTCTTTTTTTAGTTGCAGTCATGTGTAGAACTCTAATATGACCCAGAGCTCAAGGATCTTTCAGAACGCAGTATTGAAGCCACAAACCTAGAGGCACTGTGAAGGACTGGATCTGATAACTCCTAAGGAACAAACTGGTTATGACACAGTGCCGTGTCTCAAGCCAAACAGTAGGAGTACTAGGGTTCTTGTGCCTTTCTCCACAGCTACCACATGAGAAAATTAAACACATATCTCAACCGCTGATAGAGACTTGTTGAGACTTCTATAAGCGTTTCAATGTATTCCTTACCTCACCATTATTAAACTTCCTTTTTGAGAGGAAAATAGGAATCACCTATCTTTGACATGAGTCATCAGTTTCACTTTTCTTAGTTAACTTAATTGCTTCATTGGAATTCACTGTAAACAGATGCTGGTTAGCTTTTTTTTTTTTTCAATTTAAAATCTTGAAAATATTCAAAAAGTACAGTTTTATCTTATCATTATAAGATTTAAGGTTTATTTATTGAGTGCCTGTCTTGCACCAACTTCTTTACCTATGTTACTTAGCATCAAAGCAGCCCTTTTAGGTTCATTAGCCCATTTCAGAAATAAAGCAAGTATGATGCAGTGAGGTCAAGTAACTTTCCCAAGGTCACAAAGTTAGAGAAGAAAGAGGATTTGAACTCATGTCTTCTGACAACAAGTTATACAACACCTTAACTATGCCTTTCCTTCATAAATTAAATACTACTGTCTGCATAAGTTTTAAAATAAGATTTTAATAATGCTGGATTATGGCTGAATTATGATTGGAGAACTAAATTCAGTTCTGATTGCTTCTTCATTACTATGTTTTTACCTTAAAGGACTGTGACATTTACTTAAAATTGAAAACATATGGAGGATACTATATTACTCACAATTTTACTGTTTCTACATGTAGTACCATGCTGATTTATGTGTGTAATATTTGGGAGATTTTTTGTGTACAGGTGTGTGAGGGCTGCCAAGTAATCCTGACCTATTGCTCAAATTCCGGGTATGATGATGAGGTGTTAGGAATAGCAAGAACACAAACTATCTCACATCTTCTTTGATATGACCTTTAAGTGGGAAAGTTCTTATGAAAAATCTTTGTTTCTAGACATGCTAGAATAACTGGTATTGAGCATAACCCTCCCACCATAAGCAATCCTAAAACTGGGCAAAATATGGGTGACAACTGTTTTCAGACAGTACAGAGCTATGATCCTTGAGACAAGAGCAACATACAAGGTGAGCTCCATATTTTCTCTAGCTTTCTGCCTAAACACAGTTTTCAAACCAGAGTTCAGGAAGGTAGAAGCCAATTGCAGAGTGGTTGTCCCATTGAGTTGAAATGGCAGAGGTTGGAGTTCAGTCAAGCTGAAATAGCAAGGTACCTCAAAACAGGAAACTCTGAAGAGGGGAGTTCTAGAGGTCTGATGAGAGCTGAATTTTGCATGCACATAAGACTACATAAGGTCTAGCAGGAAGTGGCTAATAATAGGCAGAGAACTGAAAAGAAATGCCAGTGGTCATACAATGCTTGGGAAAATAGACCTCACTGAATACATTAAACATTCAGTTGAGACTTGTCTTTGATTGCTAAGGATGCCATACAAAACTATAGGGATGCTACAGACTGGATGGCATAAACAACAGAAATTTATTTTCTGATAGTTCTGGAAACTATGAAGTCCAAGACCGAGCTGCTGACAGGGTTGATTTCTGGTGAGGTTTCTCCTTCTGGTTTGCAGATGGCTGCCTTTTCCCTGTGTCCTCACATGGCCTTCCCTCTGTGCGTGGACACTCTTGGTGTCTCTTACTATTCTTGTAAGGATACCAGCCCTATTGTATTACGGCCTCTCTTATAATCTTATTTAACCTTCATTACCTCCTTAAAACCCTATCACCAAATACAGTCATATTGGGGGTTAGAGTTTCAACATATGTATTTTGGAAGAACACAATTCAGCCCATACCATTCTGCCCTCTGGTGCCCCCAAATTCATTTCTTTCCCACATGCAAAATAATGTACCCTATGCCAACACCTGCCAAAGCCTTAACCTATTCCAGCATAAACTCCAACTTCAAAGTCTGTACTATATGCCATTTAAGATATCAAGGTATGATTCATCCTGAGAAAACATTCATCTCCAGCTGTGAGCTCATGAAACTAGAGAAGTTATATGCTTCCAAAATACAGTGAGAGGAAGTTTCTTGTTTCAGGTCCAGCATGTAAGGAGCTTGGAAGTCATCACTCTACCATAACAAAATAAAAAGCTATACAAACTGAAGAATCAACAACTCTTCTTTGATCTTTCACAGAGGTGAGGTCACAAGACAAAATACTTCCCCCAAAATTGGAGGGGTAGACAGGCAAATACAGAGAATCACAACTTACTGGAACAGAAATCTATAAGAAGAAAACTCCATGAAAAAAAATGCCTGAGTAAAAAAGCCTAAATAGTAGTTGATGAATTGCTGGAAGCTCAGTGTGGACAAATCTGTGAATTAAAAATTTCAGGGGCCATTTACTGAAAAGTGACCCTCACTTTTGTGAATTTTACCTCCAGAAACTCAACCAGGTTCTTAAAATGAATATTGGAGAAAAATTCCCTTGTGTTTGCAGCAGAAAAAGTGGAAACTAACCGTTTTGAAATATGCCAGAACACTTTTAATAGTATTTCAAGATAAACTATTTTATCATGCACTATAGAACAAATTGACCTAATAGATATTGACAGAACATTTCATCCAGCAACTGCAGCATACACATTCTTCTCCTGAGCACATGGATCATTCTCAATGATAGATTATATATTATGTCACAAACAAGCCTTAAAACATTCACAAAAATTGAAATAATGTTAAGCATCTTCTCTGACTACAGTGGAATAAAACTAGAAATCAACAACAAGAGGAATTTTGGAAACCAAAAACACATCACAATTAAACAATAAGTTCCCAAATGACTAGTGGGTAAATGAAGAAATTAAGAAAATTAAAAAATTTCTTGAAGAAAATGTTAAGTGAAACACAATATACTGAAACCTATAGGATATAGTAAAAGCACTACTAAAAATGAAATGTGTAACCATAAATGCCTATATCAAACAAGAAGAAAAACTTCAAATAAACAACCTAACAATGCATCTGAAATAATGAGAAAAGCAAGAGCAAACCAAACCCAAAATTAGAAGAAAAGAAATAATAAAAGATCAGAGAGGAAATAAAGGAAATTGAGACAAAGTAAACAGTACAAAAAATTAACAAAATGAGTAGTTGGTTTCTTGAAAAGATAAATAAAATTGACAAAGCTTTAGCCAGATTGACTAAGTGAAAAAGAAATAAGACTCAAATAAATCAGAGATGGAGGTCAGGAGATTGAGACCACCTTGGCTAACACGGTGAAACCCCGTCTGTACTAAAAATACAAAAAATTAGCTGGGCGTGGTGGCGGGCACCTGTAGTCCCAACTACTCTGGAGGCCGAGGCAGGAGAATGGCATGAACCTGGGAGGTGGAGCTTGCAGTGAGCTGAGATCGCACCACTGCACTCCAGCCTGGGTGACAGAGTGAGATTCCGACTCAAAAAATAAATAAATAAAATAAAATAAAATAAAAAAATCAGAGATAAATAAAGAGATACTACAACTGGTACCACAGAAATTCAAAGGATCATAAGCGGTACTATGAGCAATAATATGCCAATAAATTGGAAAATCTAAAGGAAATGGATAAATTACTAGACACATACAACCTACCAAAATTGAACTGGGAAAAAATCCAAAACCTTAACAGACCAAGAACAAGTAATGAGATTGAAGCTCTAATAAAAAGACTCCTGGCAAAGAACAGCCTGGGACCTGATGTCTTCACTGCTGAATCCTATGAAACATTTAAAGAAGAACTAGTATCAATCCTACTTAAACTATTCTGAGAAATGGAGGAGGATGGAATACTTCCATACTCATTCTACCCAGTATTAGCCTCATAAAAAAACCAGACAATGACACATAAAAAACCCCCTACAGGCCAATATCTCCGATGAATATTGATGCAAAAATAACCAACAAAATACTAGCAAACCAAATTCAACAATACATTACAAAAATCATTCATCATGACCAAGTGGGATTTATCCCAGGGATGCAAGGATGGTTCAACATACATAAATCAATCAACGTGATACATCATATCAACAGAATGAAGAACAAAAACCATATGATCATTTCAACTGATGCTGAAAAGCATTGATAAAATTCAACATCCTTTCATGGTAAAAGCTCTCAAAAGTCTGAGTACAGAAGGAACATACCTCAACATAATAAAAGCCATATATAATAGAAACACAGTTAGTATCATACTGAATGGAGAAAAACTGAAAGACAACCTGTTTTCTAAGATCTGGGACATGACAAGAATGCCCACTTTCACCATTGTTATTCAACATAGTACTTGAAGTCCTAGCTAGAGCAATCAGACAAGAGAAAGAAATAAAGAGCAATAGAGAGCATCCTGATTGGAAAGAAAGAAGTC
The DNA here is from genome assembly GCF_028858775.2 of Pan troglodytes. NCBI lineage: Eukaryota > Metazoa > Chordata > Mammalia > Primates > Hominidae > Pan > Pan troglodytes. The sequence continues at coordinate 108,584,007 of NC_072402.2, read as the reverse complement.
AAATTATCTTTGTTTGCAAATGATATGATTTTATATTTGGAAAAACCTAAAGAATTCACCAAAAAACTATTAGAACTGACACACAAGTTCAGTAAAATTGCAGGATACATAATCAACATACAAAAATTATTAGCATTTCTATATGCCAACAGTGAACAATCTGAAAAAAAGTCAAAAAAGTAATCCCATTTTCAATAGCCACAAATAAAATTAAATACTTAGGAATTAACTTAACCAAAGAAGTGAAAGAGCTCTACAATAAAAACTATAAATTGATAAGGACACACAAAAAATGGAGAGACGTTCCCTTTTCATGGATTGGAAGAATCAATATTGTTAAAATGTTCAAACTACTCAAAGCAATGTAAAGATCCAATGCAATCCCTATCAAGATACTAGAAGTAGAAAATAAAATCCAAAAGTTTATATGGAACCACAGAGGACCCAGAATTGCCAAAGCCATCCTGAACAAGAAGAACAAAACTGGAGGAATCACATTACCTGACTTCAAATTATACTACAGAGCTATTATAACCAAAACAGCATGGCACTTGCATTAAAAAAAAAGACACATAGATCAATGGAAAAGAATAGACAACCCAGAAACAAATCTATATGCCTATACACCTACAATAAACTCATTTTAGACAAAGATGCCAATAACATACATTGAGTAAAAGACAGTCTCTTCAATAAATGGTGCTGAGGAAACTGGATATTCATATGCAGAAGAATGAAACTCGACTCCTATCTCTCAGCATACACAAAAAATCAAAACAAAATGTATTAAAGACTTAAACCTAAGACCTCAAACTATGAAACTATTACAAGAAAATTCTGGGGAAATTCTCCAGTGTATTTATTTGGGCAATAATTTCTTAAGCAATACCCCACAAGCAGAGGCAATGAAAGCAAAAAGTGGACAAATGGGATCACATCAAATTAAAAAACTTCTGTACAGCAAAGTAAACAATCACAAAGTGAAGAGACAACCCACAGAATGGGAGAAAATATTTGCCAACTATTCATCTGACAAAGGATTAATAACCAGAATATATAAGGAGTTAACAACAATTTAGGAGAAAATCTAATAATCCAATTTAAAATGGGCAAAAATCTGAATAGACATTCCTCAAAAGAAGACATACAACATGTAGGTGAAAAGTTGCTCAACATCATTGATCATCAGGGAAATGCAAATCAAAACTACAATGAGATATCATTTAACCCCAGTTAAAATGGCTTTGATCCAAAAACAAGAAATAGCAAATGTTGGTAAAGATGTGGAGAAAAGGGAACTCTTGTATGCTGTTGGTGGGAATGCAAATTAGTACAACCATTATGAAGAACAGTTTGGAGGTTTCTCAAATAACTAAAAATAAAGTTACCATATGATCCAACAATCCCACTGCTAGGTATATACCCAAAAGAAAGGAAATCAGTATATTGAAGTGATATCTGCATTCCCATGTTTGTTGCAGCACTATTAATAATAGCCAAGATTTGGAAGCAACCTTAGCATCCATCAACAGATGAATTGATTAAGAAAATGTGTTATTATACACAATGAAGTGCTATTCAGCCATAGAAAGAATGAAATTCTGTCTTTTACAAGAACATGGATGGAACTGGAGATCATTTTGTTAAGGGAAATAAGCCAAGCACAAAAAGATGAATGTATCCTGTTTTCACTTACTTGTGGGAGCTAAAAATTAAAATAAATGAACTCATGGAGATAGAGAGTAGAAGGTTGGTTACCAGAGGCTGGCAAGGGTAGTAAGTAGTGGGCGGGAAGTGGGGATGGTTAGTGGGTACAAAAAGAAGTTAGAAAGAATAAATAAGACCTGGTATTTGGCAGCACAACAGTGTGACTATAGTCAGTAGTAGTTTAATTGTACATTTTAAAATAACTAGAAGAGTATAATTTGATTGTTTGCAACACAAAGAATCAGTACTTGATGGGATGGGTACCCCATTTACCATGATGTGATAATTACACATTGCATGTCTGTATCAAAGTATTTCATGTTCCCCATAAGTATATACACCTATTATGTACCCACAATAATTAAAAATTTAAAAAAGAATGAGTAAATTAATTCTGCTATAATTATGTAATAGAATGTTCTTCAGCAATAAAGAAAGTGAGCTATGTATACACACAACATAGAAGAATGCCAAAAATTCTATGTTGAGGGAAACAAGCAGACAGAAAAAAAGTACAAACCAGCGGATTCAATTTATGTGAAGCTTATGAACAAATAAAACCAACATATGGTGATAGAGTAGAACAATGGTTGCCTCTAGAAGTTCATTTTGACTAGAAGGGATTGTGAAAGAATTGTCTGAGGTGAAAAAAATGTTCTGAGCTTGACTGGGGTGTTGGTTACATGAGTGTACATATTTATTTAAGATTCATCCTGTTGTATGTACATATTACTTCAATTCAAATAAAATCATGGGGGCTTATGCTCACTTCAAAGTTTTGAGAGTATGAATACATAGGAAAACCTCTTAATGTTACTCTAACATGATCAGTTCCAGAGGAAACCAGCTCTCTTTTACGAAGCATCACTGGAACGGCAGCTGTTTTAAAGTAAAACAGCTGATGTTTTTCCAGTCACCTGACCGCTCATTTCAATGCTTTTCCTCACCTTAGTCACATTATGAGTGATTCCCAAGGATTCGTATTCATATATTTTCCTCCTATTTCCACGGGATTTTTCATGATATATAGCTTGACTGACTGAGGCAAGGCAACTCTTACATGATCATTGTGATTTCAACTTACTTTATTATTTAATGTATGAATATACTCAGAACATCTTTTCAAGTCATGACATTTAGATCATGTTTTTATTGGCTGCAGAATATACCACAGTTTGGATATTCCAAAATTTGTTTAACTCTTTCATAATTGATGGTCATTTAATTTGTCATCATATTTGTTTTGATAGTGCAACTAGTTTTACAATAAACATCATATTTGGCTTTATGAATTTATACTTTTGTTTTATAACATATATTCCACATTTTTTGGAATATTTTACTTCTTTCTGGATTCTCAACAATATTTAAACTCCATGAATGCTAATATATGTCTGTTAGTAAACTGTTGAATCCCTAGAGCCTAGCACAATACTTGGTGTATGGTAGGTTCTCATTAAGTGTTTGCTGGGTGAAATAATAATTATATATTTTCTTATTATACAGCTTAAGTAGTGGTTGATTAGCTGATAGTCCAGTCTATTTAATTTTAACCCTGTAATATGAAAATTCTTTGGGGAAAAGCATGCCCTTTCTCTCAGTAACATAAACAGTTACTGAGAGAAAACATCAAATCAAAATGACTGTGATTTACACACAAAAAAAGTGAAACAAAATAACCAACACAGCTTTAGTGGAGAAATCTTAGTAAAAGCTATTACACTGAAACAAAAGCTAAATTTAGATTTTGTTGATAGGTGATTTCAGTGAATTCCAATCACATTAAATCCAGCAGGTATTTATTTCAGCTCAATTCAGTCTTAAAAGAAATGTTAAATTATTGAACAATATGGCAGCTTGTTCAAAAAAGGATACGTTTCTTTGTTATGGGAAGCTCAACTATGAATGACAAGCAGGAATATAACTCCTGAAATGTGACTAAAGGTCATAACTAGGAGGTGACTTTGATTCCAGGAATCCTCAGTAGATGCCTTATGTTCTTGTGAGTGTTCTTGACTTTCCCTGAAAACTTGACAATCACGAGGAGTGAGTGTGTGCCCATGAGCATGAGTGCATGTCTGCTCCTGCTCTATCAATAACACTAGCCAGTCTTTCTCAGGCATCAGTCAATACTTGTCAAATTAAACAATCAATAGGCTGGATACGGAAGAGAAGGAAAAGCCACAAATACTGCCAGTAAAGTTCCTGAGAAGAGATAAGACAACAGGACTTTACGTTCCTCTCTACTTTGGGAATCTTAAACAACAAGAAAAACCAACTGATTGGTAAAGGTTTCAGATTCAGGATTCAAATCAACTGAATGTCAGCCAAAACTATGTACTTTCAAATTTTAAATGATTAAGCCTTATGACTTAAGATTGGCAGTTTGATCATATGTTTTATACCAATATCTAGGTGTATATTCAATACCTTTTTAAACAATAAAGGGCAACAAGGGCTAATTCAGTGAGCTAAGAGTAAGAGAGATAGATATTGATGTATTTTTCTGCTTCCTCATCTTCATTAGGAAAAAAATTACTATCTGTGCTTTAGCACATGGTCATCTGCCTAGGTCATAAACCTGTACTCAAGCCCTTCAGACAGCTTTTCCTGACAACCTTGGTCCACTGGAATGTTGCTAATCTTAGAATTATTTTGTTCAATGTTTTTCTTCTGAATTTTGGAACCCACTTTTTATTTAAAACCTACTTCTCCTCTTTATTTAAAACCTTCTTCTCCTGGCTCTCTTTATACCAACACCTATGTATTAGTTTGCTAGGGATGCCATAGCATAGTACACCACAGTTCTAGAGGATAAACGTCTGAGATCAAGGTGATGGCAGAGTTGATTTCTTCTGAAGTCTCCCTCCTTGGCTTGTAGATGGCTATCTTCTACCTTGTCTTCCTGGGCTCTTCCATCTCTGTGGGTCTGCAACCAGATGTCCTCTTCTTGTAAGAATATAGGTCATATTGGATTAGGGACCACCCTAATGACTCCATATTAATTTAATTACCTCTTTAAAGAATCTATCTCCAAATAAAGTCAAATTTTGAGGCTGATAGTTACAAAAGCAAAATATTAATTTAGGGAAACACAATTCATCCCATAATAACCAATACTTCATACCCTGACCAGAGCTGATACAATGCTGGTTTTACTAGAGTCTTGGTGAGGGCTGATTCACTGTGGACCATGTTTATAGTCTTAGTGTAAACACAGGAAAAGCTAGCCAAGTCCAGCCTCAGACTTATATTTAAATTGTTCCTTTTATTGTAGTGGGGATGATGAGGAACAAGAAGGAGAGGTGATGACAAAGGTGGGGCCATATTTTTACTTTTCATGATACAATTCACTCTTATCTTTGATATTATGGTGCTTTGGGTAGCTTTTCAAGAGATGCTTGATGTTTGGTGTTCACTGGACAAAAATTCAGACTTCATTTTTCCTTTAATAACATTTACCCAATAGTCAAATCTCTTACTTGTTCCATCTTTTAATATTTTGCCCACCTTATCCTTCTCTTAATGAATGGAAAGGCACAGATATGACTTGAGTAATTTTGTTTATCAAAGCAATTCTAAAGTCAGATTTTTAGATAGACTTCATACAGTATGTCTGCTTACTATCGAGGAAGAAAGGAAGTTTTAGGTATTTATACTTTGTTTAGTTTTGTCTCCTCTTCTTGAAACCATCAAAGGAGCAATGCAAAACATTCTTATCTAAATGGAATTCCTTCTTGTCTGAAGCTGCTTTCTTTTATTAGCCATAAAACTTTGCCACAGTATCCCTGAAGATAATGTTCATTCTTAATAAAAATGCAAATGGGATTTTTCTTTGTTACTAAGTAGATTATTCTGAAAGCAAGTTTCTAGTTCATTTAAGGGCTATGGCCTTAAATGCCACACAAACATTTTGGAGGGAGGAGGTTAACAGTGAATATCAATGTGAGGTAAGGTTTTGTAGAGAATGTTTGACTTAAATATACATTATAAGGTATGTGCAAAGATTTGGACAATTGAGGGGTAAGAGGACAATACCAAAAAAGTCTGGTTGTAAGAAAGAATGGGATGTAGGTTGAGTGTGGTGGCTCATGCCTGTAATCCCAGCACTTTGAGAGGCTAAGGCAGAGGTCCAGAAGTTCAAGACCATCCTGGACAAGATGGTGAGACCTCATCTCTAGAAAAAAATTTAAAAGTTAACCAGGTGTGGTGGCATGTGCCTGTGGTCCTAGTTTCTCAGGAGGCTGAGGCAGGAGGATCACTTGAGCCCAGGAGGTTGAGGCTACAGCGAGCCATGTTCGCATCTCTGCACTCCAGCCTGGGTGACAGAGGGAGACCCTGTCTCAAAAAAAAAAAAAAAAAAAAAAAAAAAAAGGAAAAGAAAAAGAAAGAAAAGGAAAGAATGGGCTATGTATGCATTGTTTCTCTTTGTTTAATTTTGCATAATTTAGTTAATCTTTAAACTTTGCGGCTTCTCACCTTACATTTGAGGTACTCTCCCCTTTTCAGAGCATGGTATCTGAAGTCAACTTTCTGGTTTCAATCATATCTCGAGCACTGTAATGATAATAACACATGCCTCATGCAGATACTGTGAAGATTAAATGAGCTAATGTATGTCAAATATTTAGAATACTGCCTGGAAAAATAATAAAATTGCAGTTGTCCCTTGGTGTGTATGGACCCCTAAGGATACCAAAATCTATCGATGCTCAAGTCCCTTGAAAAAAATGGCATAGTATTTGCATATACCTATACAAATCCCTCCATATATTTTAATTATTTCTAGATTACTAACAGTACCTAAAAATATAAATGCTATATAAATAGTTGTTATACTGTATTGGTTGTTAAAATATTATTTTTTATTGTTGTGGTTTTGTTTCTTTATTTTTTTTCAATACTTTTTTTTCCTTTGCCCCTAAGTTCAAGGATTTTTCAAATACTTTTGATTTGCAGTTGGGTGAATCCACAGATGTGGGACCTGTGGATACAGAGGGCCAACTGTATTCTTATTATTACTATTAGGCAACTCAAAGAATTCATTTTTTCATTCTTGGTCTTTTATTTGAATTGAGTCTAGTTATCCACTTTTCCATAATCCAAATACAATGTGACAAAAATTATATGATTAGCTTGCTTTCCTTTGGTGTGCAAAAAGAATTTTTCCCTGTTTCTCTGGCAAGGTCTCCTTATTTTTGTTCACCTCAAGTCTAGTAGCTCTTACCTCAGCCTGGTTTCAGGTGTCGTATACGCATGCATTGCAACTTGTTGAGAGATATTTACTCTTAGGGTTGGTTTGGCAAAAATTAATTCTATTTCAACTTTGCTGGAGATGATTTTTGAGAATTGCTGTGTGTGTGTGTTTGTGTGTGAGTGTGTGTGTGCGCTCATTTCATATCTAAATAGAACTAGCTCAACATCTGTCTGTTACTAATAGTTTCCTACCTGAGACTATACAAAAGATCTTTGAAAGAAAGTCATTGCCCCTTCTGGGTCTTTGTTTCAAGTCATATGTTCACTGACTTATAATAATAATTTGACATGATTAATTGGTCTTACATGCAGATACAGCCTCAAATCTCAATTTATAGCAAGAAATACAACTTGTAATGCTTTTAGAAACTGAATTTGTATATCACCATTAGTACTGTAACATATTTACCAAGTGCAATGAGTCACATGTAAATTTTATTTAGGAAAGAGAAATATAAAATGTATATATCAAAGTTTAACTTAAGGAGTATTTGGAATGAAAGTGTCAATGACCTATATACTAAAATTACCAAACATTGCTGACAGAAATTCCAGAGGGCCAAAATAAATGGAGAATTCTGTCATGATCACAGATTAGGATACTTATTTTGTGAAGATGTCTTTTACCCTTAAATAACCTAAAAATAAAATATGATCCCAATAAAAAATCCCAGGAGCTTTTTTCCTTGGTGTAATTGATAGGATGATTTTAAATTTTATATGAAAATATAAGGAATCGAGAATACAAAAATATCTGAAAGAGTAAGAACAAAATTGAGGAGCTGCACTAACAGATGCCATGTTTTACTATAAATTGTCAGCAATTAAGGCATATTGATGAAGGAATAGATATATGGATCAAAGAAAAGAAAGGACTTAAAAGCAGATCCACATGTCACTTCAATTCAGTGGAGAAAAGAGAGTCTTTTCAAAAATGATACCGGATCAACTGGGTGGCATATAGAAAAAAATTCATAAAAATTAGTCATCAATCACAGGCGTTGGGAAGGTACTTATCAGATGAAGTCTAAATGGCAACAAAGCATATGGAAAAGTATTCAACATCATTAGTCATCAAGGAAATGCTAATTGTAAATAGACTAAGATAACTCTGAAAACCAACTCATTGTATGTAGTCATTATGCTACAATTTAAAACCCTGAAAACATCAAGCATCAGCAAGGATTTGGAACATCTGTAACTCAGATATTCCTGATGGAAATAGAAAATGGCAAAATTGCTTTGGAAAACTGGTATTATTTACAAAAGATAAACATACATGTACTCTATGACACAACATAGCATTGGATACATGTTTGGGCAGCTCCCTGTAAAATTAAATAAGAAGTAACAGGGGAAAAGCACTATTGCAGTTATTAAAAATATGAAACTGTTTTCTTTCTTCTGTGATCTTTCTTTCTTGACTTGTCATGTGTTTTGTGTTTTTACTTGCTATTTAATATTGCACTCTCCTGGGCATGGGGATAATAGTAGGGTAAGTGCAAACCCTAGTAGGTGCCTGAGGGTCCCACACCACTACTCAGCACATGCGCCCAGCCCACTAAAGTCCACCCCTGCCAAGTCCCATGCTTAACCAGGAAACCAACATGCTGTGTCCCACCCAGAGCAAGGAAATTGAGCCAGACATCTACCCTAACCACAGGCCACCACCCCACCACTACCACAATAGAAGAAGGGCAACCTCCAAGGCTATTTTAACCCCTGTGCAGAGGCATGCTAGGTTCCTGAATTGACTTTAGGCAAGGGGCTCATTCTCGCAGAGTCACCTCCAGTCCTGGACTAGGAGTGCCGCCACCATTCCATGTTTAGAGAGGCCATGTTGCAAGCACTGCTGGCTCTGGCCCACCGCTCCTGGCTCCGTCACAACACAGGAGAGGAAAAGCAGCAGTTTCTGGGTGAGGCAGTGAGGGCGAGTTCAAACCTGGAACGCTAAGATGAAATGTTTGGGGAACAGCTGAGAATCCATTTCGGGGGGACAAACAAAAAGATTATGTGAGGCAGGACAGGGCAGGAGCCAAGGCTCCAGGCCTCAGCACACTCTTTATTGTTCTAACAGACTTTACTTCCACAAATTCAAAGATAAAATTATTAAGGAATTCAAGATGGCAATTGCAAAGCATTAAGCTCCAAGCAAGGAGCTCTTCTAAGCTCAGGACTCTGCTAGACTGGTGGCATGGTCATAAAGCTTGGCCTGTCTTAGCAATTCCACTTGTAGGTGCAAACTTAGGAGAAAGAGTGTGCATTTCAACCAAGACACGCATGTTCATAACAGCAAATAATAGTCAACAGATGAACACAATCCAAACTCACATCAAAAAATAAACTGATAAATAACTGGTTGTATACTCATATCGTAATGAAATAGTACAGAGAAGTAAAAATGAATAAACTAGTGATACACAAGTAACATAGGTGACCTGTGTATCACTAGTTTATTTACTCTTACTAGTTTATTAAATGACATAAAGGTAAGGAAGAAAAGCCAGATATAAGAATATATACTGCATAATTCAATCTATATGAAATTCAAAAATAGATAAAATCCATCAGTGATCTTAGAATAGTTTTTAATTCCAAATGAGGGTATTGACAGTTAGGGGGACAAGAGGTTTTTCGAGGGTACTGGCAAAGCTATATTTTATTTGAGTGATAGTTACATGAATGCACCAATATGAAAAATACCATTATGCTGTAAACAAGATTTGTACACTTTATTATATACTTGGAATAGAAGGGAAAGAAGGAAGAGGAAGGGAAGGAACAGGAGAGGAGGAAAAATGATCATGGAATATGCTAACAGTACTTTTAGAACCAAAGTCCTTTGTCCAGAGTTGAAAAATATTTTAGGGCTGGAAGGAGTTTTGACCTTGCAACTATAAATAAAACACCATGTGTGTAGTTTTATGAGCATTTCTGAGGAAGAAGAAGCACAACATCAGATTTTCAAATGCAAATGTAATATCCTAAAATCATGCAAAAAGAAAAATAAAATGAAAAATATTAAAATCACTCAAGAAGAATGATCAGGTAATGATATTTGTAATACTTTTATGTAAAGGATAAAATGTTATATTAATGGAAAAATATGGAAGTGACATATTGTAACATAGGAAATGCATTTGCTATTTTCATCCGTCTATTCAAGAAACAATAACTGAATGCAACTGCCTGCTGGCTGCGTGCCAGGTGCGTGGTTAAAATACAGTTCATTTTCTTAGGAATTTCCAAATTTTATAGCAGATTAAAAAAATTCAAAATGTATATGACCACATATTGCCAAAAATAAAATTATGTCCAAGCTGCAGAAGAAGAGTAGGGTGATGCTCTCTGTCTGTCAGTGTAATGAGAGTTCAGGGACCTGTGCACTCTGCAACTTCTCTGCTTGTAAGTTTTCCCCATAGTGTTTATAGTTAATGCCGAGCATTTAAATTTATCATGCCACTAAAAATAAGGCTAGATAATTCTAACAACAAAATATACAAAATGATAGTTTTTTAAAAAAGAACTGAAGAAGAGTCTTCCCTAAATGCTCTTTTCACAAAAGCAAGAAGTGATTCTTCAGTGAATGTTTCCTTTTTATGAATTTTTCTATTGATCTCTACTTACCTCATGACTCCATAATTACAGAGAATCATTGCATTTGAAGGCATAGCTTGTGAATGAAGATATGTTTGAATATGGAAAAAAATGAAATGTTGAGTGATGCAATAGTTAATATTGAGTGTCAACTTGATTGTATTGAAGGATGCAAAGTATTATTCCTGAGTGTGTCTGTGAGGGTGTTGCCAAAGGAGATTAACATTTGAGTCAGTGGACTGGGAGAGTCAGACCCACCCTCAATCTGGGTGGACATCAGCTAATCAGCTGCCAGTATGGCTAGAATAAAGCAGACAGAACAACGTGGAAGAACTTGACTTGCTGAGTCTTCTGGTCTTCATCTTTCTCCTGTGCTGGATGCTTCCTGCCTTTGAATATCGGACTCCAAGTTCTTTAACTTTTGGACTCTTGGAAATTACACCTGTGGTTTGCCAGGGGCTCTTGGGTCTTTGGCTACAGACTGTCAGTTTTCCTACTTTTGAAGTTTTGGGGCTTGGACTGATTCACCACTGGCTTCCTTGCTGCTCAACTTTCAGATGGCCTATTGTGGGACTTTACCTTGTGATCATGTAAGTCAACTCTCCTTAATAAATTCCCTTTCATATATACATATATCCTACTAGTTCTGTCCCTCTAGATAACCCTGACTAATACAGGCAATAAGAAGGAATGAACCAAAGTGAAGTAAATACATTGATTAAAAGGAAGCATATGAGTCTTTCTTTTCCAGGTTCTAGTCTGACATGAAAAGAGCTTGAAAGTCATCATTCCTGTCCTCACCACAAAAAGAAAATTGAACAAACTGAAAATCAAGATCCATTTTTAGGCCCACAAAGAATTGAGGTCACAGGACAAACTGCTGCCCTGAAAACTGGAGGGAAGGGGGATACAAAGAACCCTAACTTACCTTACTGGAAGCAGCAGCCCAGGAGAAAAAGCTTTCAGATGGAGCCAGCATCAGTAGGAATACTTGAACTTTATTTGATAAATTCTAGAGGCTCAGTGTAGACTAGCTTGAGAATTAAAAATTCTGGAAGAGGTATTTTTGGAAGTCCCCAAACTTTTATGAGCTTTGCCTATAGGATCCCCGCCTGGTTCTTATTGTGAAGACTGAAGAAAAATCTATTCATGCTTCTGGCAGGGGAAGGGAAACTATAACCATTTAAAAATATATCCAGAGCTCTCTGTTCTCCTTAACAAAGGTCTACCCTTAGAAAAATATTTTATCAGAACCTAACAAACTTGAGTTTTGCCAGAGCCTAACTGACCTGAGTGGGTCCTAGAGGACTTGGATTTGGTAATTTTTCCCTTCTTTGGGGAAGGGAAACACCCAAATAAAGTCCTCTCTGGCCTTGCTGTCTCACCTAAGTAATGAATTTTTTTAAAAAGCTGAGAAGCCCTTGTGAAGGTCACAGCCCAGGGACACAGGTTTTCTAAAAGACTGAGATATAATCATAGGATTATAAAATGCTTCTCATTTCCTCATATTCTACCACCATATCAATAGGACTTTTGTGGAATAATAGGAGGTATAGCTGAAAGAGCTGTAAGACTCTGGCTCTATTTAAGAAGGAATATTTATTTATTTTATTATTACTTAATAATAATAAATTCAGGCTGGAGTGCAGTGGCACAGTCACATCCAGGCTGTAGTGCAGTGGCATGATCACAGTTCACTACAACCTTGGCCTCCTGGGCTCAAGGGATTCTCCTGCTACAGCTGGGACTGTGGCAAGCCAGATTTCCATTAGCAGTCAGAGCATCCAGCGTCCACTAACCCTTGGCTGTAATTCTGATGAATGCATAAGTTAAACATTAGAGAACTGTTGAAGCTGTGCCTGAATATGAGGGCTGGAATATAAAAACAAATCCATTAAGATCCTGCCTGGGTTTTATCAGACCCTATAGCCTGATTTAATGATAAAAGCATTTTTACACATACACCTTGTACTAGGGTCCACTTAAGATTACCCTTTCCAAGGTTTTAGAGAAAACATTCCAGACCCTAGACCCTAGTTAAAGATTAGATATAGATCAAGTAAAACAATACTGCCTGTGGGTGCACTCCCATCCATATGCATAGAGCTTAAAATGTATATAAGCACTGAAGAAAAACTTGTAACTTTGAGTTAGTCTGGTGAATTTCTTCCACCTTTTCCCTGTGGTGGGTTACAGAAATAAATTCTCTTCTTTCCCAGTCCATCTGCATCTTGTTATTGGACCATGAGACTAAGCAGACATACCTCATTCTGTCCAGGAAAAGGGCCACAGGTGCATACCACCATACCTGGCTAACCTTTGCATTTTTTTGTAAAAACAGAGTTTCACCATGTTGCCCAGGCTAGTCTCAATATCCTAGGCTGAAGCAATCCTCCCCGCTCAGCCTCCTGAAGTGCTGGCATTACAGCCATCAGCCACTGAGCCCAGCCAGAAAGAATCATTAGAAAAACCAAAGACTACAGAGGAGACAAAAATAAGGACACTAGAGGAAATTTTAACCCCTGACACCACAGCTATACCAAACAGTAAACAATGTCAAACTCAGCCAAATAAATATAAAATCTCACACTAAAGGACTATTCACATCATTTTTTTTTTTACCCAATACATTCTGTACATCTTTCAGAAAACATTTTCAAGGCTGTGAGAGGCAAAAACAAACAAAATATCATAGTCTGAACAGACAAAGCAAACATAAGAACTAGAGTCAGACATTAAGGACTTTGGAATTATCAGACCAAGAATTTAAAGTAACTGATTAGTGTGCTAAAGTCTCTAATGTAAAAAGTGGACAACATGTAAGAACAGATGGGTAATGTAATAAGGGAGATGAAAACTCTAAGAAAAAAACAAAAGAAAAAGCACTGTAATAGAAATGAAGAATGCTGTTGGTGGGCTGAATGTGACACCAGACATTGCTGAGGAAAGAATTAATGAACTTAAAGATATAAAAAATATAAACTTCTCAAAATGGAATAGACAGTTATAAAATATGTAACATAGGCATAAAGAAAATACAAGAAAGAAAGAGACAGGTGGAGGGAGGGAGAGAGTGAACAAGGTAGGAAAGGAAGAAAGGGAAGAAAAGAAGAGAAAAGAAAAGATGGGAAAGGGGTAGAGGAAATAATTGAAGTCCTTGAGATAGTTTGCTGAAAATGATGGTTTCCAGCTTCACCCATGTCCCTACAAAGGACATGAACTCATCATTTTTTATTGCTGCATAGTATTCCATGGTGTATATGTGCCACATTTTCTTAATCCAGTCTATCATTGTTGGACATTTGGGTTGGTTCTAAGTCTTTGCCATTGTGACTAGTGCCGCAATAAACATACGTGTGCATGTATCTTTATAGCAGCATGATTTATAGTCCTTTGGGTATATACCCAGTAATGGGATGGCTGGGTCAAAGGGTATTTCTAGTTCTAGATCCCTGAGGAATCACCACACTGACTTCCACAATGGTTGAACTAGTTTATAGTCCCACCAACAGTGTAAAAGTGTTCCTATTTCTCCACATCCTCTCCAGCACCGGTTGTTTCCTGACTTTTTAATGATTGCCATTCTAACTGGTGTGAGATGGTATCTCATTGTGGTTTTGATTTGCATTTCTCTTGGTTTCTAATTTAAACAAGTGGCAACTTACGTTATAGAGTACTGGGGAGGAGCAGATTTGCACAAGACGATAAGGATCTGTTTTTTTATTTTTTTCTATGTTCAGTTTCATGTGCATGTAGGAAATTCAGAGGTATTGAGTGAGCCATTGAGTAAGCCTATTTACTAATGAATAAAGCTCAGGAAAGATAAATGAGAGGGAGATAAGTTTAGATTAATCAGACAACAGCAAGTTCTCACAATATTGTTGACAGGTTACTGAAAACTGCAACTTTAAGGAAAACAATGTGTAACAAAACCCATTTTACCACAAGCAAATTTATATAAACAAAAGTTCCTATGGTATAATTCTAGTCACAAAAACTTTACCAAACTTCTCAATGAAGACCAAAACACTAATAGTAAACATTGAAATAAATGTGAGCTATACATGCTTAAGAATGATTAATAAAAACAGGAAAGATAATTACCCAGAATTGAGGGTGGCTATAGCCTATCCTGATAGCTCAGGGTGCAAGGTGGCCACCAATCCTGGACAGGACCCATCCTATTGCAAGGTACACACACACACACTCGCTCAGATTGGGACAATTTAGACATGCCAGTTCACATGACATACACATTTTTGGAAGGTACAAGTGTACCTGAAGAAAACCCATGCAGACATGGGGAGAATGTGCAAACTCCATACAGATGGTGGATCTAGCCAGAAACTGATTTTTTTTTCTCATCAACATATAACCAAACAACATTGAATGCAACAATGCTATTCAAGGACTTGCTGTATAGGGTGGAATTGAAGTCATAGGAGTAGATGAGATTACTGAATACAACTGTGTAGAGAAAGAAGAGAAGAGGGTCTAGGACAGAATCCTTAGGAATACCAACATTTTAGAGAAAGTCAAAAGAAAACTTCACAAAAAATATTGAATGAGAGAAGTCGGAGTAGTAATTGGAAACCTGAAGAGAGGAGTATGTTTAGAGGCAAGAGAAGAAAGCCTTGGAAGAAAGAATGTGAAGTTAATAGGATCAACTGTAGCCAAGGTCAATATTGAAAAGTGTCACTTGAATTTCATATAAAGTTGCTCTTTCTAATCATGAAAAAATTATGGAGATGATTTTGGTGGAGTTGGGGTCGAAGCCAGATTGTGATGGGTTTTTAAATGAATTATGGGGAGAAGAATATCTTGACACAAGAACTGCAGGAAGTGTGTTTCTGAAGGGGAAGACACATGGAGAGACATAGACTGGGAGCTGAAGGAAGACATGGAATCTGGAGAAGTTTTCTGTTTTATACTTTTATGATGGGAGACACAGAGTATATTTAAATACTAGTTCAAAAGTGCCTGTGGAGGGAAATGGTAAATTTTAGGTGTGAGAGGAGATCCTGAGTAGATGGAAGAGATGACATCCAAATAGCATGTAAAGGAATTAAGTCTAAGCAAGATTATTCTCCTCTTTTTTTAACTTTTTAACTGAGGATGAAAATATTTTTTCAGGTTATAGATCAGGAATTCTTATGTTTCTATTTTATAAATTAAATAGGAGAAGTCATTGGCACAGGACTTTGGTGAAGTCTGAGTATATCATATGAATTTATAGTTTTAGCAATATGTATGCTAATGTAACTCTTCTACAAAATCTAGTCACTTACAT
The DNA here is from genome assembly GCF_028858775.2 of Pan troglodytes. Classification (NCBI taxonomy): domain Eukaryota; kingdom Metazoa; phylum Chordata; class Mammalia; order Primates; family Hominidae; genus Pan; species Pan troglodytes. The sequence continues at coordinate 108,568,157 of NC_072402.2, read as the reverse complement.
GTTGTAATGGACAATGTAAATTCTTGGATTGATCCAGAACTGTGATATTGCCAGATTGGTGCAATAAAAAGATAGTTGAGATGATTACCAAGACATTTAAATGCCATGAAAACAATACTGAAAAGAAAATGACAGAAACATGGATAATGGAGCTTATAGATAGTCAGAAAGTTAGTACATACCATCTAACTCACAGGATTATTTGAAATTAAATTAATTCATATTTTTAAAGCTTGTAAAATAGTGCCTGACATATAATATATATTCAATGAATGTTATTTTCCACCTGTCAGAGATTTCCAAATCTCTGTGAGTCAGATGTTATTTCCTCCTTGTGTATAGATGAGCCAATTGAGGACCCAAAATATATAGTAAGTGGTAGGGATGTGATTTAGAACTCAGGAAATCTGGCTACAGAGCCTATGCCATTAACTACTATGCTACATAATCACCTGATCTGCACCATGTAGTGAAATAATAAAGGGAATGAGCTGAAGGGTTAGGGGTTTGCAGTTAGAAAGGAGGATGTCTGAATTCATGATTTCAGAAGTAGAGCAGTTCTCAGTGACTATTAGATTTAGGGCACAGCCATGAAACTAAATGGTTGAAATGTAATGAAGGTCACTAGGGATAAGGAAGTGAAATTTAGAGCGTTGTGAGAGTGAAACAAGGAGTAAGTTTGTAATAGCCATGACGCAAAAATCCACATAGAATCAGTTTTGCATGAATAATGAAAAAACCTATTGAAGAATATTGAGGTCCTAGCTCATATTGAGTACATTTAGTTTTGAAGAGGAAGTAATTGAATAAAACTGAAGTGTCTCCAGGAATCATTGGTACTCCAGGGGAGAGAAAAGAAAATACAGTACTGAATTTGTAACTGCCTGAGGAGTTCTTCCTGCCCATGCATAATGAAAAACTACAGCATTGTAGTGGAGAAAGAGTTTAGTAGACACTCGGATGGACAAGTCGTGTGGGAGACGAAGTTTGTACTCAAATCATCTCAGAAGCTCCTAGGTTAGGGGTTTTTCAAAGGCAGTTTGGAGGACGGGGTCGGGTGGCCAGATAACAGATGCTTGCTGCTGATTGGTTGGGTGGAGATAAAATCATAGAGGGTGAAAGCTGTCCTCCTGTGGGCTGAATCGCCTCTGGGTGGGGCCACAGGAGCAGAGTCCAGGTGGAGCCATGGGTATCAGACATGCCAAAAACCTGGAAAGATTTCTCAAAAGGCAAATCTACAATAGTAGCGTTATTTGCAAGATTAATTGGGGTAGATGCATCTCTTATGACCTCCAGAATAATGGCTGATAATCCTTTATGTCTACACCTTAGCAGGACTCAGACTTCTCTCCTCCGCCGAGCTTGATGGCCTCTCATTAACTTTACAAAAGTGGTCGAGTCTTTGGGCAAGGCCTATTATCATTTAAACTACAGCCTAAATGTCTTCCAAAGTTAATTTGGGGAATAATTAAGGGAAAAGCAAGATAGGTCAGCCTAGTATTATAATTTTTCTCACTGATGTAAGTTTTGCAAAGGTAGTTTCAGCTTTAATTGGGGTTGGCAATGGCAATGTGGTCACTACAGATTTGTAATGGATTAATAAGGAATTGTAGGGCACTATTGGAGGGAAAGTTGAAATTGTTGATCATGGGTGTGAGCTTGGAAAAGAGGCTACAAGGCTAGGAGAGAGATATGGACTTGGAAATTAGAGAGCAGTCAGCGGAATAGGGGTTAGCATAAAGGCCAACATCAAGCTTATCAGGAATGAGTAGATAAAAAATCTGGAATGACTAAATGTATTTAAGAATGAAAATTCAGCCTATTTTTGTAGATGTGCTTCATGGGATGACAATCCAAATTGTAGCCATGTTTGCTAATAGCTGAAAAATGAAGACAAACTTCATGGTTTGAAGACATCAAGTAAATCTGTGAAAAGAGGATTTTATAAAGATCATTGATGTGGATCCTGAAGTTACAAGACAGAGAAAGGAGTAGTGAATGACCCAAATAATAAAGTCATTAAAGAAGGTGATGATTTCTTTTGGTAGGGTAATAACTGAGAGTTGAAATAATGGAATAATCTTGGAGTAAAGACACCTCAAAGTCAAGGGAGTTTAGTACAAGTGTAATGTGGAAATAGAAAGGGGCAATGAGACTAAAAAATGGAAAAAGTGACCTTCTTTTGAAAGGACTGTAAAAGTGATATCATTGATGGAATATAAATATTAAAGTAAGGAAGAGAAAGGATTAATTAACAATGTGGGCATTTGCTTAAAATAGAAGTTTAAGGGAGCAAGGTGAAATATGCTATTATAAACCTGAAAGTGAGGAAATTGATAGAGCTGAGAATAAGAAGAGATTAACAGAATAGATATGAGAATTTGAGATGATTGAGAAATAAACTGAGGGTATTCAAACTGAAGTACGTATGTGTTTGAGAGGTGGGCAAAGAAAAGAAGGAGCACCTGAGTTCTGTTAAGTTGAAATGAGTCTGGCATCAGAGTGATGCAGGATTTTTCTTGATCACTTTTGTCAGCTGGAGATACCCAGCTGGCAAGACCCTTGCCTCTCCTCGATCTGCAGCTTTGGGGCTGGCTCAACTCCCCCACTATTTCTGTCATGTGCGGCAGCTGCCCTCCATCAGCAGAGAGAAGAGGGCCACGATGTTACAGCCTCCTCTGTACCCACATTCAGTGGGTTCCAAGCTCTTCTCTCATGTCTAAGAATGAGGATACGCTTCTAACCAAAGACTGAGGGGGCCAGAAAATAATTTTGTTGAGTGACGAAACAGCTCTCAGCAGAGAGGGGCTGCACCGACATTGGGTGGTTTCTATCTCAGTGTGGTTGGGTCCAGGGCATTTATAGGCTCAGAATGGGGAGGGCACACTGATTGGTTTGTGAGTATTCAAAAAAGGTTAAAACAAAGATACCACTCAAAGGTGGGCATGGCAGTGTAAAAAACCAATTAGGGAAGGGTAGATATATATAAAATAGGTGAAAGTTGGGAATCAATCAGAGAAAGACATGCCAAATGGGAAGACAAATTATCAATCTGGTCCATAGATTTGACTTGCAGCTTGGCTTTTGGGCTTTAAACTGTCCTTTGCGTGGAGGTGGGGTTTTACTGGGGACCCACCCCTATCTGCCTAGGCACTTGTCTGCCTCCTGCCTCTATCATTCCCTGCTCTGAAGAGGTACATCTAACTACCATTAGGATAACGATGATGACCCATCTTAACCCTTTCCTGCTTACAGGCAGTGCTGTTTTGGGAAGATGGCAGATTTTTCTTACAGGCCTATCTAAGGGTCTCCAGGAAAAGGGAGCCATCAACTGAAAATCAAGTTGCATTATCATTTGGAGTTTGATGGCCTGAAGGTGAGAAAAACAAACTGTGTTATTAGAAGACATGAATTAAAACAGAACATGGGGCTAAAGACAGCTCAAAAATCCTTAGACTGCCAACATGCCAAGGTAACTAGTGGCTATAGTTATGCCTGCTAAGATTTGGGTGTTTGGTGCTTGCCTTTTGTTAGCTTCCTTGGTCTTATTTTCTTAAACAGAAACCTCCAGATTATGGGCATCCCATTTACCTAATCACCTGGCAGGATTTGCAGGATAATTGCCCAAAATTACAATATTGATCCAGATTTTTACATTACCCATTCCTTTTGTTTCTACTGAGCTGCAGCCAGAGATCACTGATTGGTTCACAGAAATAAGCAGGGTTAGTCTGAAATGTAGACAAATACTTAAAAACAACTAATGAGACTAGAATTTAATGACAAGTGTATGATACGTTTTGAAACATATTTTTTCTCTCTCCAGTCCTCATTTTTGTTAAAAACAAATCATGATAGGACTGAGTTCTTTGCAAAATAAACTTTAGTCTTATACTTTGCCTGATTATTTGCATAAAGTGCAGCAAGAATAATTATTTTCACAAAGGTTTTTTAAATTGGCTCTGATGGAACACTGTTCCACAATGAATCTGAGATAAGGCCTTTTAAAGCCAAGCCCAGACATGGGTTTTTACCCTCAAAAATGTATGAGTTGAGTAAATTCCTCTCTTGAGGTCCCAAGATAAGTTGGAGCCACGGGCCTATTAGAAAGTGACATTCCTTATGCACCACAGGTTAGGAACCCTGTACAGGGAGTATGTAGACAAGGTATAAGGCCAGTTTTCCCAAGGGGCTTTTATTGGCTATGCAAGTCAAGCTGGATTCCTTAAAGAGAAGCATACCCTTCCAGTCGAAGTGTTGGTAAAACAACCAGTTTCTCCAATTGCATCTTGTTGCAGAAGAAAATGGATTCTTATTGCGTTTATGCAAAAAAAAAAAACAAAAAACAAAAACAAGAAACTATATTGCCATAAGTTAAGAATACTTACAAATAGCTTCCAAATTTTGGAGAAACCAGGCAGAGAGAAACAAATAGGCTCCAAATTTTGTTAGCAGTTGTACACCTTACTCAATTGTTAGAAGCTGTAAATAGCTCAAAATAAAAGTTTCCTGACTTCGAAAAACAAAGGATTGGCACATTTTAAGCACAAAGTTAAAAAAGATTACTTCATTTTTCTATTCATTCAGTCCATTCAGTTAACTCTTGTCCTGCTTGATATTCATGAACATTTCAGCTCTTTATGAGTCCTGAAAGTTTTTTTTATTCCAAGTTTTATTCCAAAGTTATCAGAAACCTGCATTTAAGAGCACCTGGCAAAGTTCTATAGCTTATTATTAACCATCATTTGAAAAAGATTAAAACAAGACAACAACTGTCTGTGAATGACAACATGTTCAGGGTAGTTACAGTCAAAAACACAATTGACAAAGAAATTTGGTTATTTCTATGGTTTGTAATAATTTAACATAATAACCCAAATTATGATTAATAGCATATACTCAGACATTAGAATTTTGTGACTCCCATACAATTTTGGGTCATATATTATCTATGAAAATTATAACCATAAGAAGGTTGAAGATTATTTTTATTTTGGCAATCCCATGTAACTAAACATGTCAAATAATTCTGTTTAGCTCTGTTTTGGATGATTTAGGGGCCCTCTGTAGCACCTAGAAGTTAGGGGACAGAAATGACATTTTTGAAGCTGAAATTTGATTTTAGGAAATCTATCAAATATGTTAAAGATTTAAAACACTTTGATATTATTAAATGGAATTCCAGATTACCATAATTTACTTATTTGGCCAAAATAATGACTTAAAATTTTTTAAAAAGGCAAAAACCTTTACTCATTAAGAGGGAAGATGTAGCTTTCCAATTTATCTCTTGTATTTTCCTTCTCTCTCTTTTTTTTTGGGGGGGGGGTAGTTTATTTGCAAGGCAAACAAGAATCTTTCATTATCCTTTAATGTTACATACAAATTTTGTTCAAGAGAGACAAAGCCAGATTTCACCCTTACATTAGTTTACTGTTAACATTAACCCCCATTTTTAAAACGAAACCTTATACACAAATATACCCAGTTTTAGTCAGTTTGACCATGATGCAAGATTCTTATAAACCTTTCATAATCCTTTACAATTTTTTGTTAAAGAGCAGATCAGTGACTTAAGAAAACTTTGTGCTTTTATTTCAATGCTCGATTTATGGAAAAAAAAATAATAATATCCTTTTGAATTTATGTTCACACACAGAATTTCTTTTACAAGATTATTATTGTTTTTGAGATGGAGTCTCACTCTGTCACCTAGGCTGGAGTGCAATGGCATGATATTGGCTCACTGCAACCTCCACCTCTCAGGTTCAAGTGATTCCCCTGCCTCAGCCTCCCAGGTAGCTGTGACTACAGGCATGCAACACCACTCTTCGCTAATTTTTGTATTTTTTTTAGTAGAGACAGGGTTTCTGCATGTTGGCCAGACTGGTCTCAAAATCCTCACTTCAGGTGATCTACCCACCTTGGCCTCCCAAAGTGCTGGAATTACAGGCATCAGCCACAGTGCCTGGCCAAGATTAATTTTTATAATCCTTCCAAAACTGTTTAAACCTTTAGCTTTATCTTATCTAACTTAAAATAATCCTTAATTCTCTAAACTAGGCAAAAATTTACATTCCCATGCCTTCCTATAATCTCTTACTAAAAACATATTTTATTTTCCTTACACACCTTGCATGTAAATCTTTTTTCAGTAGTCTCAATTACATGTTATAATGGTAACTCTTAGCAATTTTTAATTTTGATGTAAAGTCTTCTAAGTTATTTTGATTATGTACTAGGCGCAGATAAGGTCTGACTCTTTTAAGCACAGTTAGGGGTATGGTTAACTCCATATGTCCCCAGTCCTTACCAAACTGTAAAGCAGGCAAGTCGAACTATTTTCAAAAGCCAAAGAAGCAGTTTATGCCCTTAAACCATATAGAAAACCCAATATCTGACCTGTATAATTTAGACCTCATGTTTATACTTTGATGACATTTTTAATTTACCAAAAAAGTCACATGAACTAAAAGTCATTACAGCTTCTACTTTTATTTTAAAAATATTTGATCTAAGCTCTTATTTTTCTTTAAGCCAATTAATTAGAGCTCTTTTTTTATATAAACATCACACACACAACACATATATAACTATACAGACAGACAGAAAATATCCAGTAGTTGTAAGATTTTTCATTTGACAATATCCTAATTGGATCATTGGCCTCAGGGCAAAGCCCTTCAAAAAACAGGGCTAGGAAATTATGCACTTTAACAGAGCCTTAATTTTGAGAGGGATCTACCCACTTTTAATTATTGGGGTTCCATAAGGAAAACAGAGATTTTTGTTTTTCCCAAAACAGGGTCCGTGGTGTCTTCTCTTTTTTTTTGCAAGCAGTCCCAGGCTATCATTAATTATCTTAGGGCCTCTGGTGTGCAGTACGAGTGGCAAGACAAAATGGAAAAAAATAATTCAATTGAGAAGAAAAAAATCCTCTTTCCAGAAAAACAAGATCCAAGAGGAGAACAAAGGACTTTAAAATACATCTATAGCTTGAATATCAACTTTTAATTTAGCTGACTTTTAACCATAGTGCTCTTTTAAAAAATCTTCCTAAATTTCTTATTACCTGACTTTAGCCATGGCAAATGGTCAATAGTTCTCACTTTTAAACTTTACCAAAATTAACCTCGCAGGTGAAACCAACAAACCTCAACTAAGGTTATAACTTAGCCACGACTATACAAGGTATTTTCCAAGAGGTGGTAAGCAGTTTTTACAAAATCTAGAATCTTTAAAGGTAGCCTAGAGAAAGAAAGATTTAAGAAGAGAAGCTAGAAGTTGCTCATGGAGGGGAAGAGAATCAGCAAATGGCAAAAGTGACGCAGATATTAACCAGAAAGTACTCATTCCCTAAGCCAAAATGGAACCTGGGCCACCATTGTAAAATGGCTGAGACCAAAAAACAAGTACTGCCATGTGGTTAAACAAGGTCAAGCTCCCAAGGACATAAACAAGATGGAGACCTCATCCCATTTTTTTGTTTTGTTTGTTTGTTTTTTCAGAGACCTGTAGCAAAATTTGTAACTAACCAGTTTTCTGGGCTGGCTTGAACAGCAGGTTTATGGGGGTTCTAAGCCCATGTTCTATTCTAAGGTATTCCCTCCTTAATACAGAACCATACAGAAAGACACACAAAGCACAACAGATTGGATACAGCTTAAGACTAGCCTCATAAATACATTTTTCCATTAATCAAAACTTTGAAGAGCATATAAATGGTGATATTTTTGTCATTCATTCAACTGGTTTTCACAGACAGAGAGAGAGAGAGGCCAGAAGTATGACTGGTAAAACTTTACCCTTTTTCCAGCAAGTCAGCCTTCTGGGTTCCCTTCCCCAGGCTGTGGAGCCCTATCTGCCCTGAAGTCCTTTGAAGGGGGAGCAGACAAAAGGCTATTTGCATACTGTAAAAGTTTTCCTTCCTCAAGAGATTCTCAGTGTGAATTGTAATTTCTTCCCAGTTCATTTTCTTAATAAGCCAAGCAGTTTAAGTTTTGGGGAAATTAAACTTTTCCCCATTTGGGGAATGCATCTGAGGGAAGTGTCCTGTGGTATAGAAAATATATAAAGATGACTGGTTACCCATGTGGAAAGAGGAAAAAAGGCATCCCTTAGTTCCTTTCTCTTCCCAGCAAATACCTGGGGCATGTGAGAGAGAAAAAGAAAAGGTGAAACCTTTCTTCCATCTTTTTATTCCAAGCCCCCGTGACCTTGGTAAGTGCTACCCATGGGTGCCACTGTGGCCTTCACCTATGTAGTAGGGAGGGTTAGAGGGTAGGAATACCCACACTTACCTATGCGCTGACCTATCCTCCCTACTGTCAGTGTCCTATGAGTTCGCTAGACCTCATCTATGCCTTGGATACTAGCATGAACTCTGTCTATGAAATGGGGGTAGCAGGAAGGTGGCTAATCAGCAAGAATTAGTGACTATCATCTGCACTGTGCCCCTTGACTTCTGTTGTTGCCTGCCTTTGGATCCCTGAGACCTAGTTTTCCTTTCTAGGGTTTCAACCCAAAGCCTGGAATTGAGTTTGGGACAAAAAGCTGCCTCAGGAGGGTTCATAAACTCATTAAGTTCCAGGTGGCCCTCATCAAACTCCAGTAAGTGACCAGTGGTGCCCCCTGCTGAGGTCCAGCTGACACTTTCTCCCTATCATAATCAGAATGCTAAGGTGAAGCTGTGGAACCAGGTCCTCTTAAAACAAGGGAAAGAAAGGGAGTCCTGAGAATTGGGGACCTCTCATAGAAAATCTCCCTGTATTTGCAGGACTATGTGAACTCCTGACATGGTAGAAAAGAGGGAAAAAAAAAACAGCTTAAGTGCAGGGAGGGGAAGGTGTCTGGTGTCTTGCTCTATGCAAATGGGTTTCTTCAACAGAAAAAAAAAACTCTTAATCACTGCATCCTCTTTGCCTCTAAGAATAGACAGAAACCACATTGTTCTAAATTGCATAGCTGATTGCTGGGTCAGATGCTCATTCTACCCAGTAATATCTCTGTAGTTAGCAACAACACCCTTAATATTATATATGAAGAAGAGATAGGTGCCATGAAAGAGAGAAGGAAAATGCGAAAGAAAAGACTGGATTGGAGGCCAGGTGGGGTACCTCACACCTGTAATCCAGGCTACTTGGGAGGCTGAGGCAGGAGAGTTACTTGAACTTGGGAGGTGAAGACTACAGTGAGCCGAGATTGTGCCACTGCACTCCAGCCTGGGCAACAGAATGAGACCTTGTCAACAACAGAAAGAAAAAAGGAAAGAAAGAAAGGGGGGGGTGGGGAGAGAGAGAGAGAGAGAAAGGAAGGAAGGAAGGAAGGAAGGAAGGAAGGAAGGAAGGAAGGAAGGAAGGAAGGAAGGAAGGACTGGATTGGAACAAGACTGACATTCCCAACCCCTGAGAGTGACTAGGGGGTGGGTGGCAGCCTCCTCTGCAGCCATGCCATTCATTCTTAATTGGCTAACAGAGACTCAGTGTGCCATCTGTTCTCGGAAAAGGTCTGAGGAGAAGGCTCAGAAACAAAAGTAAAAGAAGTTTGGAGTTTACATTTACTCACCCTGCCTCAGATCCCAGATGAGCCCCCAGAAAATGACACAGGATTTTTCTCGATTACTAGCCAGCTGGAGACACCCAGCTGGCAATGCCCTTGCCCTGCCTTGGCCTGCAGCTTCGCGGCTGGCTTGGCTTTACAGCCACTTCTGTCACATGGAGCAGCTGCTGTCTGCCAGTGGAGGGAAGATGGCCATGATGTTATAGCCTTCTCTGTACCCATGTTCAGTAGGTCCTGAATTCTTGTCCTGCATCCAAGAAGAATGAGGATAGGCTGACAATGAGAGTGAGGAGGGCAGAGAATAATTTTATTAAGCGGTGAAACAGCTTTCAGCAGAAAAGGGATGTGAGGGTGGCCCCCCATGCATCAGGTGATTTCTTTCTCACTGTGGCTGGGTCCAGGGCTTTTATAGGCTCAGAATGGGGAGTGCATGGTGATTGATTTGTGAGTATGCAAAAAAGGTTAAAACAAAGCACCAAAGATGCGTACAATAGTGTAAAAAACCAATTACAGAAAGGTAGGTATATGTAAAATAAGTGAAGGACGGGAATCCAGAGGAAAACACACCAAATGAGAAGACAGATTCTCAATCTGGTCCATGGATTTGACTTGTAGCTTGGCATTCAGGCTTTAAACTGTCTTTGGCTTGGAGGTGGGATTTCACCAGGGACCCACCCATATCTGACTAGGCATTTGTCTGCCTCCTGCCTTTATCAAGAGCATTATTGTTGACTTTTGAGAAATGTTTCCAGTTAAATTTGTGTGGCAACATTACCAGAATATCCTGACAATCATATGAAAATTGCTCTCTATTGATGATAGTATGCTTAAATAATTACAAAACATTCATGATATTTTATAATGCAAAGCCAAGTGAAAGCTATGTTTACAAAATAAAAAACAGAATCTATCACAGATTTCTAAAAAACCAACGAATGCAGGGGAAGAAAAATCAGACAAATAAATTTAATCATTTCAGTATAATAACTGCTGATTTTAACAGACTTGAATCTGAATCTTGAAGAAATATTTAAGTGTCTGCTATTTATTTTGTGTAAATACACAAAGTCTGAACAAGGTACTTTAAAATGTGAAGTCAATGAGCTGAAAATTTTACCAAGTTTTGTCATTAGACAGTACAATGGTCCAATGGCCATAGTGACACTTACGGAAAACATTGAAACCCAACCTAAAAATTAAAGTCTATTTGATAAAAATATTGAATATGATAATACTATCTACCTTAAAGATCTCTTGATGTCTTTAGCATATTTATTCCAGTTAAACATGGGACAGTTTGGGTAATTGTGAGCTAACTACTAAACAAATATAAGCATATCAGATTTTGGAATTAACACCAAGTTTCATTTTGGTCCAGACAATTGGATCTCACCCAGACTATTAATGTTTTCACATGTTAACTTTGGAATTAAAAATAATTTCTGTATGAAAAAGACACCAATGTATACCTCACCATCAAATTGTACTGGGATAGACCTAGCTTCCACTTCAAAGAGTAGAGACTATGTGGTGTTAAATGTCTTACAACTTCGATACTTAAAATTTCCATGCTTTCCCATTGCATTTATGGGCATTGCCTTATTTTCTGCAGATCATTGGTGACTGTAGGTATGTAATTTACTAAAATCTCCTAATTTTGAAAAGTTTTCCAGATTAAAATTTACAACTAAACTGACTCTCTAGTTAAAATTATTCTGACAGAATTTTCTTTTAGCCTTTGGTTTAATAGTGTTTTGAAAGTATTCAACTTTAAGGAAAAAAAAGCAAAACTTCATATAAATAAACATAATAATATATAAATTATTAAAAATTATTTGTGGGGTTTTGCTGTTTGCACTATTTTTTAAGTACTAGAGAGATTTTAGTGAGCAATATAAAAATTGTGATTCAATTAATAAAACAATATTGCATAAGAAAAAATAATATTTCAAACAATGTTTTGTTTCATTATATCTGGCTAGGAACCTATGTCCAAATAAATTATATTGACAGGAAAACAATATTTTTTTTAATTTTCTAATTCTCTGGAGCATTTTAAAGGATAAGGCATGAAATTTTATAGACATCACATTAAGGTATTTTCAATATTTGAATTGAACAACCAGTCCTAGTATTTTTGAGCTGCTGGTGACATACATTTCATGGTGGAAGTTGTTATGAACTGTATTTAACTTATGTGATTATTTGGAAGACTATATAACTCAATATATCCAATATATTTATATATATTTCACAGATCTTTTTTTAACTAACATGTTTTTGATAATTCTATATTTGTTTTCCTTTCTAACAGCTTTAACTCTTCTATGACTATAATTACATTGTGTCTTTAACATTATTTTGATTAAGGTTGAGATTTGGAGCAGTTACTTAAATTCTTTCCCACGCTACCCATCTGTTCAACCAAAAAGCACATTTTCCATAATTATAAACAATATCCCCAAATAATCTCATTTATTCTCCTGGCACTGTCTTCAACTACGGCACGATTTGGGGGAAGCCATGAAACTGGTGACACTAAATCCATGGCTGACATTTTCTTTTAATCTTTTAACAGCCTTTGGTACTTTCCATCATCATTTTTGTCTCAAAGCATTCTTTCACATGTATAATATCAGACACCTGGTTTTCTTTCAAACTCCCTGGTAGATCTCTTTCACTACCCTTAAATGTCAGTTCTTCAGAGTATGTGTATACTCTCTAAATGTACTTGTCTACTTCCATTGCTTTAGAAGTGAACATTTTTTGGATAATCTGTGATACTCTGATGACTCCCCTTCTCTGATAGCAGGCCCCAAATTCGAAGTGATCCACATTTTTTCAGTCTTATCTGTATAACATGGATCTTGTTCTTCAGCTATGAGGATCCCTCATCTCAAGATGAGCTAGTAGAAAAAAAAAAGAATTAAGATAAGCTAGTAATAGTCTCTTTTAGGGAATAACAAATTTGGACCAAAGGGTTTTAAACTTAACCTTTTGTTTGGCTGTCTACATCATGAAGTCAGGTAACAGGAGCCACCATTTTCTACTATGCAAATAGGAGAGTAAACAAAACTATCCTGTGTATGGAAAGAATAATTAGTAAGATATGCAAGCAGAAGAAAAAACAGAGAATATTGCTTGGCTCCCATTAGTACTATTACCTGGTCCCAGAACTTTCTAAAACAGAGAGCTGTTATCAGAAAAAAAATTGTGAAACAAAACCTACCACTAAATATTGCTGATATAATGCCAACTATAGAATGATTTGTAAAATACGGAGCTTTGTGTCTTGGGACAAAGGCAACATCTAAGTCATAGAGACAGGGGAGAATATTTACTGACCCATTATCTGAACAAAGCGGAAGGGAAGGGCAAGCAGTAATGCTCAGGAAACCCATCAGCCATATGAATATGGCTTAGAGAAAACTATAGTTCCAAGAAGAAGCCATGATACTGGGACATTTACTTCTCGTCCACAGTAGTCCTGAAAGTAGTTTTCCAATAGCAATAAGCTGCTTATTTCCAGCCTGTTCTGGTCAAAAGAGGTGCCACATGGGAAGAATATACTATCCCTGCAGGCCACAGCTGCCACCTTACACCAATTGCCTGTAAATGACATGATATTTCATCTTTAAGTTCAAACTTTTGAGTAGATGAATTATAAAACCTTATACAACCCTGGATTTTATATATTTAAAGACTGGTTTTCCAGAGAAGTGGGACATTATAGGGCAATGTTTAATGGATAACATTGGAAATGCCATGATGTCCTCATTCCTATTTAGTGGAGGACTCATTTTCTTTCCACCCAGTTCCTAGTCAAGAAATAGGCTCTTGCTGCTAAAAGGAGGCTTAAATTCTTCTTTTATTGTCCCAGCATGGAACACAAATGGTCCTGAGGAGCTTATGGGGAACCAGAGGCTACTTAGACTACAGAGTGGAGCTACTACAAGTGCCATTGCAAAATTAAGTAAACAACCAGAATTTTCAGAAGGAAGTTGAGTTAAAGAAGGATTGCCTGTATATTAATTGATAAAGATTGTATTTAAAGTAATATTTGACAATCAGCAGAAACTAAGAAAAATCTGTAACTAGTTTGAAAAAAATGTCACAAGAAAGCAAAAAATTGAAGCCATGGGTAAAGTATGATAGATAACCCAAAGACTATTTGCAGAATTCAATAGGCGACTAAGCCAGGAAGAGCTGGTTTGAACCTCTTGCATTTTTATGCTTTTATCAGGGCATTCAAAAAAGTGGACCAATTATATTGACAAATATATATTTTCCCTTTTCATAATATCTAAGATAATTTCTCTTAAGTACCTGTAGTGAACATGCTATCTGACCACTCTGGTCAGGATTTGGGTGCCTATATGGGATAAAACCAGATGAGCAGGATATTTACAAAATTCCAACTTATCAAAGCATTATTCTGACTGGATAAAGGTACATGCTTCAATATAATGTCAGAACATCCCAGAACTAGACAAAGCACACATTTCTTCACTTGTAGGCAAAAATCCAGAATTCCTTAAATAGTCATACAAGTTTCTAGTTTATTCTCAGAGAAAAAAGCAAAATGTAAGCCCTGCTTGAAAAAACATATTGACTCAAATGTGTTCACATGTATATATAATTAGTCAAACCCCATTATGTGTAACCAGCTTATATTACTATCATCATTTTCTGTTTGACCACGAGATGAAGATTTTCTTAAAATCTTCTTTTAAGAAAGAGGATTATGGCAACTGAAAAATGGTAGTAGAAGTGTCATGTCATGAAAAGCTGGAGATATTAAGAAAAACATATGTAAATTGTGGTTAGTTCATTTCTAGCTTTTAGTAACAAGATAAGATACAGGAGGCAGAAGGGCACTAGGGGCTTAAAGTGGAAAGAACAATGCTGCCGAGATGGAGCAAATAGGAGAGGCTGGTTGCTGTGCAAAAGGACTGGCTATAGCTGGGAAGTTTAACATGCTAAACATGGCAGACTGAACACAATTGTTTATCTCTGCTCCCTCTGAAAACCACTAAAAGTAATAAAAGGTATAACCCTATAAGCACAGAGAGAACAAGAAACAGCAGAAAAAGTAATGTCAAAAATTTGGGAAGACGAAAAATGGTTAGGAAGTTGGAATTGACGTAGTAAAGCCAGACAAAGTCAAACATAAGTCCCTAGAGGAGGATAGGAGAAGCCAACAAGAAGTAAACCCATCCCCACCACTGGATTCCCTGATTTAAGGAGATGGATTTTAACATACACACATGCACGTGCACACACACAAACACAATCATGAGTATGTAAGGTAATGGATGTGTTAATTATCTTGATTTAATCACTCTGCAAGGTAAACATATATTGAAACATCCCATTGTACCTCATAAACACATATAATTATTACTTGCCAATTAAATTTTTAAAAAATTTAAAATAAAAAGAGATAGAGACAGCACTGAATGACTCTGATATAATTTTAGATTACGAGTTTATGGGTAATTTTTCCAAAATCTCTATAATGAGCAATAATTACTTTCCTTTAGAAAAAAAAAATTCCAAAACAAGATTTCAAATGTGGGGCAGTTCTAGATGATAGCAAAATCCAGGGAATAGTATTTAGAGTGAACTGTGGAATAGAGGCAAAGTCTCTTAAACTCAAATACATCAGAGAATGTTGAGCCCAGCTAAAGCACATTTTGATCATGTGCACTGAAATTAATCAAGATGATGGTGGAGCTTCAAGCTTGTGAGAAAGTAAACCTAGGAGATGAAGGGTAGGAAAGAGTTTGAGATTTGCAGAGTGCTGTGGGCTTTGGAAAGCACAAACCTGTGAGAGATTGCTTGTATTATTTCTGAGGCTCTCTGCATTTTGGATAATAAAATCATCACTATTCAACAAAAGAAGCAACTGACATTCCTACACCATGTGGAGACATAGCTTGAAAAGTTATGTCTCCTTGGTATTTTCTGCAATTCCTGAATGAGACTCCCACTCAGGCTCCAATCACGCACCTACCAAAATTTTCAGCATTCACATAAGCTAAGAGCCAGAAATACAGCGTAAAATTTCCTATGTGCACCTCAGATGTGCGCCTGCACTTGTCTTTCCAGGGAAAGTATTCTGATATCATAATTTCATTCCTGCATTTCACCACATTGGCTTCTCCTCATCAGGAAAAGTGAAAGTGGAAAGTGAAACAATTTTTCTTGACTTCACATCAATTGCGAGGTAGGCCAAGTGAGTCATGTGCATCTGTACAATGAGATGTAAGACTCCCGATTAAAAAGAAATGTGTTTTCACTTGATAAGTGTTTTCACTTCATCTTTCATCACCTCTGAATAATTCAGGAAGAAACACACACCTCCTTAACCTGAGTTTTAGGGAATTTATGACTTGGCCCCACCTTAATTTGCTAAACTTTTTCATGTTCTCACTCTTCGCAAACACTTTCACAACTTCCACCTTCACCAGGGGCACCTCATTATTGGACCTATCTTGGCTTGCCCAACTTTTTATTTATGAGCTTTTTGAATAAGACATTTCTGATATGTGTAATTGATGTTTTAATATAGTTCTGTTAACATGAATACATTGAAAAGTGCTGTTTTTAGCACCAAACCATGCTAGGCATTGAGGGGACTATTAGAATTTTAATAATTTAGATAATGATAAACAAGGCAATAGAGAAGCAAGAGAAATAGAAAAAAATATTTAGAAGCAAAAATGAATGTCATTCTGCTCATTTTATTAGGGATTAATTAAAATGTTTGCTTTCTATGAAAGCTATTACATAAATAGGATGTAGAAACAAATGATACTACATGCATGTTTTGCAAATCTGTATAAATTTTGTCATCTTGATCTATTTTTATTCATACATTTATATCTACATTGACCTCACAATGTACCTTTATTTACATTACTGTATGAGACATATGTGTGTTAGGATAATTCTAATTGAATTAGGAGAAGTGTCTTTTGGGATTCCAGCTTAAAAAGTGGCTATCTAATGCAAATTTTCTGTTTTCCTTTTTGTTCTCTATAAGTTAGCAAGTTTATGATTTTGTCATCTGTATTTCCTTATCTATTGAACATGTTAATATTTTTGAACTTGTTTTAATCCTATGGGGCCACTAGCAGGGTATCCATAAAATAGCTAAAAATTTCATGAGCTTAATTATACTTTGCCTTCTCTCTGTGACCCTTTTGCTTTGTTTTATATCTTTGTCTCATTTCCCTTGTATAACAGCAAGACATCAGTTAATAAAATCTTAACAAAATACTTAATAAATAACTTATACTTGAGCCCCAAGGAAGTGCTAAAAATGATTAAAACACCTTGAAGGGATGATAAGAAAAGGTAAATAAAATATACATAGCATGAGAAAGCAAAGGGACAATTCTGTATAAGGAAGAATTAAAGGACATGAGTTAGTGACAGCATGCAGACCAGAAATGAGTTGAGGAGAATCAGGAAGTGAGTATTAACAATTCTGTTTCTAGTGCTGGCTTAAGCAATGAAGTGATGTCACTTAAGGATCACTTGAAAACTGAATTGTGTGATCTTTTCCTGGGAACCCCCACTTTTTTTTTTTTTGGCCAATTGTGTAGTCAGGAATATGCAGGTATACTTTTCACAACTATTCAAAGCTGTATTACTTAGCTAAGTTTTCCTATGTGTGTGTGTGTATATATATATATATATAATTTTAAAATCTCACTTGTTAGGTCAGAATTGTTTCTGTGACTAGTAATTTCCTGCATTCACCAGACACTATGTCATTGTGCTGCCACTGTGCATAATGCGTATCAGTAGCTCAAAATATTTCATAAGGGCTTGATAACTGTTGGAAGAGGCCTATCTGAAACACTTAGAATATTCTCATAGAGCTAAAAGATAAGAAGGAAGCATCCTGTTAATAATTCCTTGAAGTTACTCTTCAGTTATTTCCAGTTTTAACAGAATCAGGAATTAAATTCAAATGCTACTTCCCACATTAGATTCACCCACTTGTTTATTTCCTTATGTTTTAAGCATTCGGTGGGCTCATCACATTCCCGCATTTATTGTAGTTTGTTTTCTTTTACTACAGGAAATGGGTCTGTGTTCTTCATGGGGGAGATGTAAATTTTTTGAATTTTTATTTTGAAATAATTATAGGCTTACCGTATAGGTGTAGCACCATATAAAAACAAGGAATTTGATATTGGTACATCACTGTTAACTAGGCTTTAGACCTTCTTCAGTTTTCACTATTTTTTAAGCCTATAATCATTTTCTGCATTTGTGTACATGCAATTTTATCCCACATATAGATTAATGTAACCAACACAGCAAAGATTTTTTAAAAACCTCATCTGCCACCACTACAAAAGAACTCCTTTGTGCTATTTCCTTGCAATTGTAGACACCTCCCATCCACTAAGTCCCTGTCCTCTAGCAACAACTAATGCGTTCTCCATGTCTACAGATTTGGCTAAGGATGTTGAGCATCATTTTATGTGGTTACTTGCCATCTCTATTTACCCTTTGAGGAAATAGCTGTTCATGTAATTTGCCTGTTAAATTGGATTGTTGTTTTTTCACTGTTATGTTTTGAGAGTTCTTTATATGGTCTAGGCATATAAAAATATTTTGTATATGTGACTTGCAGATATTTCTTCTTAGAGCTATAGTTTGTATTTTCATCCTTTTAATAGTCTTTCATAGTACAATTTTTTCATTTTGATGAATTCCAACTTATTGATGATTTCCTTTTATGGATCATTCAGTTATTTTCATATCTAAGTACTTTTTGCCTAATTCTTGATCCCAAAGATGGTCTCCCATGTTTTCATCTAAAAGTTTTATATTTTACACTTAAGTTCATAAACCATTTGGAATTAATTTTTATATTATATATAAATAGTTTCTTATTGCCTGTGGATGTCCAATTGTTCCTGAACCATTTTTTGTAAAGAATATACTTCCTCCATTGAATTGTGTCTGAATCTTCATCAAAATATCAAAAGTTGGCCAGGCACAGTGGTATGTGCCTGTGGTCCCAGCTACTCAGGAGGGTGAGTTGGGAGGATTGCTTGAGCCTGGGAGGTGGTCGCTGCAGTGAGCTGAGGTCATGCCCCAGCACTCCAGCCTGGGTGACAGAGTGAGACCCTGTTTCAAAAAAAAAAATTTCAAAATTTTTTTTCCTATTTTTAGTTTTGAAGTTTTGTTATTAGGTCTATACAAGTTTAGAATTTTTATTGCTTCCTGAGAAATTCACCCATTTGACATTATGGAGTGCTTTATTCTATCCTTGGTAATTGTCTTCATTTCAAAGTCGCGTTTATCTGATATTGATACAGCCATACCAGCTGACTTAATGCTTACTGTTTACATGGTATGCCTTTTTCATATTTTTGCCTTTCATGTCTATGTTTTCATGCTGAAGTATATGTAGTGTAGAAAGCATATAGTTGGCTGTTGATATTTTTTATCCAGTCTGTCAATCTTCTCATTTTAATAGGTGTGTTTAATCCATTTATATTTAATATATGTATTAATATGTTTGAGTTTACCATCTTGCTATTTATTTTATGTAGCTTTCATTTGCATTGTGTTGCCTTTTTCCTATTTACATCCCATTTCAGTTTCTCTAGTGACATTTTAGCTAAACTTTTTTTGTATATGTTTTTAATTGCTTATGGATTGCAATATCTATTATTTTACCACACCCTACTTAGAATCAATATTACAAGACTAAAGAAACTTACATTGCATTACATAATAATGTTATGTAATTAAAATTACATGTTATATTAAAATTACATTAAAGTCCCCTATTTTTCATGCTCTTTATATTTATTTTACCTTCTCACATATAAATCCCAGAGTGTAATGCCGTATTCTATTTAATTAATAATTCATCTTTGAAAAACAGTTACCTTTTACTTAGACTAAGCTCCAGGTGAGTGCAGTTGAGAGGTAAAGCCCCTCTTCTTCCACGCAGCTCCCATTTGAGGGATGGAAGCATAACATGAGCACAACATTCTGAAAATATTTGGGCTCCGATTACTTTGCTTCAGCTCAGAAAGCAGTGTTTCCACATCAGGAGAGGCAAACCAAGAGAATATCAGGCTACTTCCCTTCAAACACCCACCATTCAGCTCCTAGAATGAAAGTGTCCCTCAGAGAGAGGGTGCCATTGTCTCCATCCCTAGTCTTAGATATCTGTCTCAGAAATTTCCCTGGGTGGAGAATCAGGTCATAAAACAGTTCATAATCTTGCACTAAAGAAATTGACTTGACTTGCAACAGAACCTGGAGACATTCGAGCCTAAAGGGAGAATAGTGAAAGTTGTAGTGAAAGGCAATAGGGAAGCAATTAAAGATACATGCTAAACTATAGATTGATCAGTTTTTTCGGAGAGAACCAGGGAATAAAACAGCTTCATCACTTAATTCCCCTTTTAAGTTGTTGTAGTCACGATTACATATTTATACACTGTTTGCTTATTAACAGAGATTATAATTATCATTTTATACACTTGTCTTTTAAATCATGTAGAATATAAAAAGTGGTATTGCAAACAAAAAATATTAGCACTGGCTTTTATATTTATCTACGTGGTTACCCTTACCAATATTCTTTATTTCTTCATATGGCTTTGAGATATTGCCCTGTGTCTTTTTATTTCAACCTGAAAGACTTTCTTTAGCATTTCTTGTAGGGCCGGTCTACAAGAAAAGAACTCCCTCAGCTTTTATTTACCTAGGGATGTTTATATTTCTTCTTCATTTTTGAAGAATAATTTTGCCAGAGACAGAATTCTTGCTTTATGGGTTGTTCTTTTTCTTTCAGAAATTTAAATATGTCATTCCATTGCCTTTTAGCCTCCACAGTTTCTGATGAGAAAGACATAGGCTTTAATTTTATTGAGAATCTCTTGTACATGACGAGTTCGCTTCTCTCTTGCTTCTTCAAGATTCTCTCTTTGTCTTTTATTTGATTAAATGTCTGGGTGTTGATTTCTTTGCATTTTTTCTACTTTGCATTTGTTGAGTTTTTTGTATGTGTAGATTATATCTTTCATCAAATATGGGAAGTTTTCAGCCATTATTTCTTTAACTATTCTTTCTGCCCTTTTTTCATTCTCTTTTTCTTCTAAGACTCCCATAATATATGATTTTTCTCATTTTTTTCCTTTTTGTTTATTTTTTTCCATTTTCAACTTTTATTTTAGTTTCAGAGGGTACATGTGCAGGTTTGTTACACGGGTAAATTGTGAGTTTCTGGGGTTTGGTACACAAATGATTTTGTCACAGAGGTAGCGAGCATAGTACCTGATAAGTAGTTTTTCAACCCTCATTCTCCTCCATCCTTCGCCCTAAGTAGGTCCTGATGTCTATTTTTCCCCTGTTTGTGTCCATGTGTACTCAATGTTTAGCTCCTACTTATAAGTGAGAACGTGTGAAATTTGTTTTCTGTTTCTGCGTTAATTTACTTAGGATACTGTCCTCCAGCTGCATCTATGTTGCTGTAAAAGACATGATTTCATTTTTTATGGCGGCATAGTATCCCATGGAGTATATGTACCACATTTTCTTTATCCAATGCACCATTGATGGGCATCTACGTTGATTACACGTCTTTGCTATTGTGCATAGTGCTGCAATGAGCATACAAGTACATATGTCTTTATGGTAGAATGATTTATATTTCTTTGGGTATCCAGTAATGGGATTGCCATGTCAAATGGTAATTCCATTTTAAGTTCATTGAGAAATTTCCAAACTACTTTCCCCAGTGGCCAAACTAATTTGCATTCCCACCAACAGTGTGTAAGCATTCCCTTTTCTCTGTAGCCTCACCAGCATCTGTTCTTTTATTCCTTTTTATTAATAGCCATTCTGACTAGCGTCTCATTGTGGTTGTAATTTGCATTTCTCTGATAATTAGTGATATTGAGCATTTTTTCATATGCATGTTGGCCATGTGTATGTCTTTTAAGAAGTGTCTGTTCATATCTTTTGCCCATTTTTAAATGAGGTTTATTTATTTATTTTTGCTTGTGGATTTGTTTAAATTCTTTATAGATTCTGGATATGAGACCTTTGTCACATGCATAGTTTGCAAGTATTTTCTGTTTTTTTTTTAATGCCTTCTGATCTGGGGTTGAAAATTAGGCGTTTTGAATATTATCATGTGTTAACTTCAGAAATCAAATAATTCCTTTTCTCCAAAGTTTTCTAATGCTAATCATTGAAAGCTTCAGTCATCCAATTGTTTGGTAATGTTTCCAAAACTATTTTTTGCAAAAATTGCATTCCTTGTCATGTGGGCACTCTAAAGTCTCTGCCCATTATCTTAGTGGTTAGCCAAGAGCCAAGAATAAAATAAATCATAAACCAGATTGCTTAAAATTATGCCTTAACTTTCAGCTCCTGCTTTCATAAAGCCCAGAGCTCACAGATCTGTCAGAGGTGCAGTGCTAAGGTACTCTCGATGTTTGGTTCTAAGCATGTGTTTTGCACTTCATCTTCCCCAATAAATGAAGTGGCCCTTCCAAGACTTTGTTTCTTCAAAAAACTTTATCACTAGGCTTCTTCTTTCTGAACTTTTTTTCTGCCTGCTACTTGTCCTGTCTATCACCTCCTGCCTCAGGTGGGCATAGGTAGGGTATGTCATTAAATATTTCAATAGATATCACCACAACCCAGAAAGCTGCTCCAGTCTAGGATGGGAGGGTGGCAGAACAAAATTCAGGCTCTGAACTGGTCCCTAAGGGAACCACCAGTCAGGTCCAAATGTACAACTACAGTATTTTAATAACAAGGTGTATATTATCATTCTGGCAATAGCAAGCCACACCAAGAATATGAGCTGCCCTCCCCACAGCTACCTCCCCCTGCCCACCATGCTGGAAAATGGTAAATCGGAGTCATATGTGTAAAAGCACCACAACATTCTCTTACCAAATGTCAGCTGCCTTTTTTTTTCATTAAGTAATCCTCTGGGTTATTGCAAATTTTGGATTCAATTCCAGAGTTCTGATAAAATAGATTCTGTCAGTCTTTGTCAAGGTGTAAAGGGTTCTATAGAATTTTCCAATTCTGATTAGTGTGTTGAAGACTTCCTCTAAAATTTGATTTTTAACCTGTCTCCTTCTAAAAGATTTTATGTATTTATATGCTATGTTTTGGAGCTGTAGGGTTGTATCTACTATTAATATGTCTTCTTCATAAGAGATGTCTTTTATTATATAATACTCATCTTTATCTTTTTAAATTCTTTTAATCTTAAATTACAAATAGTTTGTTACTAATATTTTTACTGTGGATTTTTGTTTTTTGCTTTGCATTACCTGGTACCTTTTTTTGTCTATCTGCTTACTTTCTAACCCATCTTTATCAGTGGACTTTAAGTGTGTTTTTTATATAAAGCATGCATCTTTTATTTTAACAGCCAATTTGACTATCTCTTTTCACCTGATTGGATAAATCAGTCAGTTTTCTCTCAGTATAATGAATTATGCTTATTAATTCCATATGAATTGATGCTTTTTTAGTATTACACATTTCATATTACTCTTATATTTTCCAGTTCTATTTTTCTGCTAGTTTGATCAGGTTGTTATTATTTCATGAATTCCTCATGAATTCCTTATTCCTTATGGAAGTTTTACTTTGCTCTTCTCTTAATGTCTACTTTTCCTTTCTCTATTTTCATAATCATGCAAATTTCTATAATATTGTTTGAATATAAAATACAAATAGAAACTATCCCCTCTATTTCTTTTCAATCTAAAAAAGATGAGAGACCTGTGGAATACTTCTAATTTTCCCTGCTCTCCTTCTTCTTCCCTACCCCTGCCCAAGTCCATTGGATGTTTTACTTTTCTGTCCACCCACCCTTATCCCCACTTTCTATGTTTTGCTGCGGTAGTTTTTAACTAATTTTATTCTAGATAATTTGGACTATATTAGAATTTTCTTTATATCCCTTTCAACTCCAGATTCCAAACGTATATATTGACACTTTTTTGTTAGTATAGTCCTCTTTTGGACAAAAATACCTACAGCCCATAGTAGCCTTTTAGCTCAGACTTGAAAGTAGAGAAGTGAGTTTTACCCAGGTCACATATTTCCATTATTTTATTTCTAAAACATTAAAAATATAATGTGTTGTTACATGGTATATACACAATCTATTGTGTATTTGGTACTTATCATCATTTAACACGTATTTCAGTAATTTATCATATTTATTGACTCTTTCACCCTACTAGAATGTAAGGCCCATTAGAGCAGAGATATTTTTTGTCTAAAATGGTCACTGCTGCATTATACTCATTCCTCTGAAAATTTTCTTTTACTTTTTGGGGGGCTTGAATTATCTAGATGACCACCTTTTATTTCTTTCTTCCATGTAGGAATTATCTGATGTATTCAGGTTATAATATCCCCAGTGCAACAGCATTAATAATGGAAACAGACTAAATAATGGAAAATAGGGCAATGGACTACAGCAGCAAGTTAACATCAGTGCAACAGTACAGCTCTCTGAAGTTTGATTTATTCATGTGAAAGATAAGAAGGTGAAATGGGTTGTCTCTACATTCTCAGTGTCCTTCTCTTAGCCTATTTTTCTTCTAAGAATGATGACTGGATCTAGGAAGACTTCCCAGGAAAGACTGAAACTTGCTTCCTGGCACTACAACTCATATATGAGTAAGGAAATGACTCCACTGTGCCTTTTCGAAACCTTTAAATACTAGGTGATGAGAAAATAGATGTATACAAGTGCTTTCAACTAGAAAATTCCTGAGAAATATTTTCATATTAAGTAGTCAAAAAGGGCATTATACACACAATAAAAACTGTGCTAGATGTTATCAGGACCTTGGTATTATTTCCAAGATTTATGCTGCACTAGGGAAGATGGTCATTCCTGGGTACTTCATTATTACTGCAAAGTTATTCACAGTATTAATAGCATTTAAACCATACATTTATGTACTCTTTCTATTTTATATACTCTGTGAACTAATATACCATTATATATATGTGTGTGTGTGTGTGTATATGTGTGTGTGTGTGTATATATATATATATACACACACACACATATATATATTTACAAATATTCACAGTTCTGTGTGGAAGAGCTGGAAGAGTAGTTACAATTAACTCTTTTTGTAATTTGACATTTACAAAAGAACATGGAAAGTCCCAAAGTAGCTATGGAAAAACTTGGTTTTCATTGGTGTCCCTATGCTCTATGAGTATAATTACCATTTATTTCTGGGGAAAAATAATAAAATGTAACAATTGAACATATATTGATAGGGAAAATAGGAGGAAATATTTGAAATAAAAACTGTTCTGAGAATCCTGGTTCCCTGATTATATGATTACTACCTAGGTAAAAATGGGCAAGTGGGATCTGGAGCTTCCATCAAGTCTCTTCATTTCTTCATTCAGTAGTTGAGCCATATTTGTTACAAGTTGCAGAAACCTAATTCAACCTAGATTGCATTAATAATAATAATAATAATAATGTTATTTAATCACATAGAGAAGTTCGCGGGTAGAGGTGGACAAGAAGTCTAAGTCCAAGCACTCAAATATTACTTTCAGAATTCTCTCTTTCTCTTACGCACCCACAGGCACACACACACACGCATGCATGCACACACACTCTCAGACAGGCCATCTTCCTGTAGCTGCCACCAGCAGCTGAAGCTCACGTAATTCTTTATCTTTATCAAAGACATTGGAAAAATAATTTAGCTCTTTTAATACATAGATAGACAAATAAAATTCCGGATATTCTGTTGTTTGGATTAACATAGAACCTGTGCAACACAGAACACGGCATAATCTCTTAAACAAATGGGTTTGTGGGTTCTCTGTATCTCCACCTCAGCCATATGCACTGGAACTAGGTGAGGGAAGCATTCCCAAAATAACATTTGACTGCTTATACCAGAAGAAAGGGCAGTTATGCATTGTAAAATAAAATAAAGTAAAATCTCCACTAGACATGTGTTCAGTTAATCGCTGAGGGTATAATGTCCTGAAGCAGTTATAACTCCACTGGGGGATCCCAAACCTCAGAACACATTAGGTAGACCATAGAAAGTTACTGAGACTATAACACTATTTATAACTTAGGATTTTTTGTCTTAATATCTTTGAACTGATCCCTTAAAAAGAGTGGGTTTATTCAACTCTGAGACTGAGAGGATCAATATCTCTGAAACCCATTCACGAGGGTTATTATGAGGATTACATTAAAGGACCAATGAAAAAGAGTGGGTTTATTCTGTAACTACCTGGAGGGCTCTGTGTAGACTGTTGTAAACTACCCACCCAGAAATGGTGCAAAGAAAGCAGGAACCAATTACCAAAGGAATAATAAAGGAGGCAAGAGGGCTTCAAAATAGGAAGCACTACTGTTGTCCTAGAATTGTAGCAATGAGACTCACTGACAACGGGAGCTATTTGAGAGAAGAGCCATTACAGATGGGAGCAGCTGTTGGGAGCCTGTGCCAGAAGCCACTGCCAAGAGAAATTGACAGAAAAAAAAAAAGCTGCTGGGAATCCACTTTGGGAAAAGAAAGAACTGTCAGTAGTCTCAGCCCTCTTCACTATGCTATCGTAAGTGACCTCAGAGGTCGGATGTAAGAGTAAGATTGTTGTTCTTACTAAATACCATATATCTATATATCGTCCATATGTATATCTAAATCTATATCAATATCACTAAATACATATATATCTTAGTATTCTATGTACTCTGCTCCACAGTAAAGAATCAAATTCCTTCCTCATTCATTCAGGTAATGTTTATGTACCTCCATTCTGCAAAACATAAAATGAAAAGAAAAATTTTAACTTCATACTTCTGATGTGATTGCTATCTAGTGGAGGAAAGAAGTATATAAATAAATGTTTAGAATACATTCTGGTGGGAATAATTGTGAAATAGTATCTAGGGGAGCAGAATAGAAGAAAAAGCTGCCTTTGCTTGAATGTCTTGAGTAAGACTTTGCTGAAGATGTCACATTTTATCCGGTCGTTACTGAAAGGAAGACCCAGAAATTCTAACAGCAGTATAAACCTGCTATAAAATGGTAATCAGCCTTTATAGGGAAAGATACTTCAGTACATTACAACTTAAATAATTAGGTAACAAGCTCTTAAAACTGTATAGGTTAGGTACCAAGTAAATGTTTGTGAAAATAAATATAGTGGACTAAAAGAATATTAGAATGTGTTTGGTATTTACTTCATAATACATACAGTTTTACCTCAAAGTTTGATGTGATCTGTTCCCCAGTAATGCGAGTTAAAATTAGTAAATTTAGTTGATTTTTATCTTTTACTTTTCTAGCCCCTTTTCCTTCTCAGTTTCCATCATTTTTATAGATTGATTGCTTCTCCAGAAGATTATAGCAACCAGGAGAAACATGGCCTAATTACCTGGTTGTTATCATTCAATAAACTATTATTAAATAATAATGGACAGCATCTGCTGAAAGTTTGTTATATCATAGGCACTATATGATATAATGTACAGGAATTAAGTTAGTTAATTCTCCTTAAAACACTATAAGGAATGTAGCATTAGTAATCTCATTTTACAGTAAAGTGACTGAGGCTTAGCATCTTTAATCAGTTCCACATAGCTAGTGCATGGTGATGCTGGGACTCTAGCCATGCTCTCTAATTTCAAGTGATTTCAACACTGAAGTAAAGGAATTAAAAATCACAGTATAAATCACTCTAAGAATGCTTGTTTTAAGATTGTAATACCATTTTAATACTTTCTTAGCTCAAGAGGAATAATTTTGTTCTCCCAAATATTTTTTCCAATTCATAAAATGAAGCCAATTGCCTCAACATCATCGTTAAGCCTCATGCATTTTTTTAAATCCCCAAACGTCTAAGCACCTGAAACTAAGATAATGCAGAAATACTTTTAGGGACTCAAAAATCAAAATAGATCCAAGGTAACCAAATTCAAAGTCATCCTCCAACAGAAGAGGTACATTTTTGAATGTGGAAGCCACACCATCTTTGTTGGTCATTTATAAATCTTTTCAAAGCCCATCTCTTCAAGATGATCTCCAAACTCAAAAGTTTTGTAAGCTGTATCTGGGTCCTTCAAAAACACTGAAGAAACTGTAAAGATGGAATCTCATCTCACTCTTAAGTGCTTCTTTCAACATACAATAAAATTGGACACAGTTTTTAACAAGCAGCTGATACATGAAGAGTTGATGGAATACCTGCCAATTTGGTCTAACACGCCAATTTGGCTATACATAATACGATAATATACATAATGTGTCAGTTTATCTGGTTTAATAAACTATTTTATAAAATAATAATGGCATAAGTGATGTAGCTGGTAACTTTCATTACAATTCCCATTCTTATATTAGGTATTATAGCCTAAAGCTAAACTCTTGAATGTTTTTCAACCTCCTTTTTTAGTTGACTACCAACAAACTGTTGGATAGAAGTGGGAAGCAGAGGCAAGGTAGTCTCATGACAAGGACCATGGGGGTAGAAATATGAAAAGTGGAGGTGCCGTTCAGGCTTTACTGACTTGCCTGCTGTATTATATTGGATAGACAGTGAGCCTCTCTAGACCTATCAGACTCCAAATTTGTAAAAGGAAAATGACTTCTTTTGTTTTTTTGTTTTTTTTTTTGAGATGGAGTCTTGCTCTGTCGCTCAGGTTGCAGTGCAGTGGTGCAATCTTGGCTCACTGCAAGCTCTGCCTCCCAGGTTCACGGCATTCTCCTGCCTCAGCCTCCCGAGTAGCTGGGACTACAGGCACCCGCCACCACGCCCAGCTAATTTTTTGTATTTTTAGTAGAGATGGGGTTTCACCACGTTAGCCAGGATGGTCTCGATCTCCTGACCTCATGATCTGCCCGCCTTGGCCTCCCAAAGTGCTGGGATTACAGGCGTGAGCCACTGCACCCAGTGGAAAATGATTTCTCTATCCATATCTCTTATGAGTATGATGATAAAAGTGAGAAAACATTACAGTTAAAAGATGTTCATTTTTTTTCATGTCCAACTGGCCACAAATAACTACAATTTACCCTTCTCTTTCAATCAGTGCAGACTCTCCAAAATGGTATTGTAAAATTAGTAACTAACAGTATTAGTTACCGAATATTGTGTAACAAATTACCTCAATATTTAGCAGCTTAAAGGAACAAAAAAGGTGTATTAGCTCACATAGTTTCTGAGGGTCAGGATTCTGAGTGTGGCTTAGTTGGGAGGTTCTGGCTCGAGATCTCTTATGAAGTTGCAGTTAAGCTGCAGTGAAAATAGGCAGGGCTGTGTCATTTTAATGTTCAGTTTGAGATGAAGGGTCTGCTTTCAAACTCACTCATATAGTAGTTAGCAGGCCTTGTATCTTCAATAGCTGTTGGCCAGACACTCAGTTTCTCACCATATAAGCCCTTCTATACTATGCCTTGTAACATGGCCACTTACTTCCCCTGGAAAGAATGATACAGAGAGACAGAAAGAGAGAGAGACTGAAAGGCAGACAGATGGAAAACATGCACTCATGGTGGAAGCCACAGTCCTTGCTAACCTAATTTCAGAAGTGGCATACCATGCTCCCATGAGATTGTGGTGTAACAAGGCCCTCTATGCTCCACATTCAGGCAGAAATGCAGGCATTTGGAGCACCTACTTGCCTGAACCAGCATCCTGAGTCACCTTACCTTTCCTGGACACAGATCTTGGTGCAGCAAGACTTCCTCTGCTCCATGCCCAGTCAGATCACTAGGCACTCAGAGAAGCTGTTCACCTGGTTCAGCAGACTGAGCTACCCCACCATTCCTGTACATAGATTGTGGTACAGCAGGGTTCTCTCTGTTCCACTCCCAGAAAGATCTCCAGGCATTTGGAGTCCCCATTCACTTGGTTCAGCAGCCTGAGCCTCCCCACCCTTCCTGGACATAGGTGGACCTGCTTTGTCTGGCCCCACCCTTTGTGATTCCAGCTCCCCAGGGCTAAGCAGGGAGCTTAGACAACTGTGCATTCTACAAATTAACCCATTGCCTGAAGCAACAGAGTGCTGTTGCAAGTAAAAAAAAAAAAATCAAGTATATACCCAACCACGTTGGCTGCAGCTGGCTCTTACCTATAAGTGTAATCTATGGGCTTGTGGGCCAAATTGCACAACCCAATGTAAAATCTTCTGAAAGAAGTACACAGGGTTAAAGAAGCAGAGCCTAAAGACCTTGCTGAGCATTCTCTACAGTCACACCCCTTAGGAAGGAAAGGGAAAGAAAAATGATGGTATACTAACATAATAGGGAAAGAAAGAAAAAGAAAATATTCTACCCACACAAAAATAATTACAAAAATTAGAAGTGTTAGTGTCTCCAGATAAGAGGGAGCCAGTGCAATAATTCTTGCACCACAAAAAATACGAATGTAGTGACACCACCAAAGGATTGCACTAGCTCTCCAGCAATGGTTCCTAACTGAAATGGAAATTCAGAAATGATACATAAAGAATTCAAAGCATGGATTGCAAGGTAGCTCACTGAGATCCAAGACAGGGTTGAAAGTCAACAGAAAATAACTTCTAAAGCAATCCAGGAAATGAAGGAAGAGATAACATCTTAAAAAGAAATCAGTCACAGCTTCTGGAATTGAAAAACTAACTGAAGGAATTTCAAAATACAGTTGAAAGCTTTATCAACAGATTGGCCCAAGCAGAAGAAAGAATTTCAGAAATAAAGAAAAAATAATTTTTTAAAAAATGAGCAACATCTTCAAGAAATATGAGATTTTGTAAAGTGACCAAACCTACAAATTAGTGGCATTTCTAAAATAGAAGG
Organism: Pan troglodytes; assembly: GCF_028858775.2. Taxonomy (NCBI): domain Eukaryota; kingdom Metazoa; phylum Chordata; class Mammalia; order Primates; family Hominidae; genus Pan; species Pan troglodytes. Next base: position 108,537,729 of record NC_072402.2, on the reverse strand, counting down.
AGAAAAAGCAAAGCATCTAAAACATATATTTGAGGAAATAATTCAAGAAAACATCCCTAATCTTGTTAGAGACAGACATCCGGATACAAGAAATCCAAAGAACACCTGAAAGATACTACACAAAACAATACTTATCAAGGTGTATCATCACCACACTGTCCAAAGTCAATGCTAAAGAAAAAACCTCAAAAGCAGCTGGAGAAAAAGGGCATATCACATACAAAAGGAACCCCATCAGGTTAACAAGGGATTTCTCAGCAGAAACTTTACATGTCAGGAGACATTGGGGGCCTATGTTCAGCATCATAAGGAAAAAAAAATTCAATAATTTCATATCCCCCCTAACTAAGCTTTATAAGCAAGGGGGAAATAAAATCTTTTCTAGACAAGTAAGTGGTAAGGAATTTTATTACCATTAGATAAGCCTTACAAGAGATTCTTATGTGAGTTCTAAACAGGAAAAAAAGAGAGTGATACCTCCTACCACAAAATCACACTTATGTACATAGCCTGCAGACCCTATAAAGAAAAAGTACAATAGACACTACAATGCTACCACAAAAAACACACAAGTACATCACTTGCAGACTGTATAAAGATAAAATACAATATAAACTACAAAGCAACCAGCTTCCAATTTTATGGTAGGATCAAAACCTCTCATATGAATATTAACTTTGAATGTAAATGACCTATGCACCCCACTTAAAAGGCACAGAGTGGCAAGTTGGACATAAAAATAAGACCCATCTGTCTGTTGTCTTTAAGAGACCCATCTCACATATAGTGATACCCATAGGCTCAAAGTAAAGGGTTGGAAAAAGATCTATTCAGCAAACAGAAACCAAAAAAGAGCAGGGGTCACTATTCTTACATCAGATAAAACAGACTTTAAATCCACAACAGTAAAAAAAAAAAAAAAAAAAAATTAAGAAGGGCATTACCTAATGACAGTGTTCAATTCAACAAGAAGACTTAACTACCCTAAACATATATGCACCCAACATTGGTGCACTGGTACCCAGAATCATAAAACAAGTACATCTAGACCTATGAAAAGACTTAGACAGCCGCACAATAATAGTGGGAAACTTTAACACCTCATGGAAAGCATTAGACAGATCATTAAGGCAGAAAACTAACAGAAATTCTGGACTTAAACTTGACCCTTAACTAATTAGACTTAATAGGCATCTACAGAATCCTCCACCCATCAACCACAGAGTATATATTCTTCTCATCCGCAGATTGAATATACTCCAAGATTGACCACATGTTTAGCCATAAAACAAGTCTCAATAAATTCAAAAAAATCAAAATCATACCAAACATACTCTCAGACTGTACTGGAATAAAAATAGAAATCAATAACAAGAAGATCTCTTAAAACTACACAATTACATGGAAATTAGACAGCTTGCTCCTGAATGACTTTTGCGCAAACAACAAAATCATGTCAGAAATCAAAAATTTTTTTGAAATAACTGAAAACAGACACAAAACATCCCTATGTTAGTCTGTTCTCATAATGCTATAAAAAAATACCTGAGACTGGGTAATATATAAAGAAAATAAGTTTAATTGGCTCCTGGTTCCACAGGCTAAATGGGAAGCATAGTGGCATCTGCTTCTGGGGAAGCCTCAGGGAGCTTTTACTCATGACAGAAGGCAAAGTGGGAGAAGATGTCTTATATGGCAGGAGCTGGACCAAGGAGGGAAGAGAGGTGCTACACTTAACCAGATCTCATAAGAACTCTATCACAAGAACAACACTAGGGGGATGGTGCTAAACCACTCAAGAAAAACCACCCCAGTGATTCAGTTACCTACCACCAGGCCCTGTTACTAGTGGAGGGTGTCTAGCTTCTTGGTGTCTTGAACAGAGAATGGGCAAAATTCACAAACAAAGCAAGAAAAGAATGAAGCAACAAAAGCAGAGATTTATTGAAAATGAAAGTACACTTCACAGGGTAGGAGCAGGTTTAAGCATAGGGGCTCAAGGGCCTGGTTACAGAATTTTCTGGAGGTTAAATACTCTCTAGAGGTCTCCACTGGTTACTTGGTACATGCCCTGTGTAAATGAAGGGATGAAGTAAAGTTACAAAGCCATTTACTTGATGTATGCCCTATGTAAATGGAGAGGAAGCATGTTTCCATTTGATTTAGTTCTAGGAAGTCAGTGTGAATAGGCCTTATGTTCCCTGCCCCCAGACTCTATTCTCCTGCCCCAGCCTGACCTCCAACATTGGGGATTAGAATTTAACATGAGATTTGTGTGGGGACGCAGGTCCAAACTATATCAATACCAAAACTCTAGGATGCAGCTAAAGCATTGTTAAAAGGGAAGTTTACAGCACTAACTGCCTACCTAAAAAAGTTAGAAAGATCTCAAATTAATGATCTAACATCACACCTATGAGAACTAAAAAAAAAAAAAAACAAACAAAAAACAAAAAACAAAAGACCAAGAAAAAACTAATTCTAAAGCTTGCAGGAGAAAAGCAATAACTAAAATCAGAGTGTGATATGGTGTGTCTGTGTCCCCACCCAAATCTCATCTTGAATTGTAACTCCCACAATTCCCACGTGTTGTGGGAGGAACCCAGTTGGAGATAATTGAATCATGGGGCAGGTCTTTCCTGCACTCTTCTTGAGATAGTGAATGAGTCTCATGAGATCTGATGGTTTTAAAAACAGGAGTTTCTCTGCACAAGCTCTCTCCTTGTCTGCCACCATCCATGTGAGATGTGACTTGCTCCTCCTTGCCTTTCACGATGATTGTGAGGCCTCCCTAGCCACGTGGAACTGTGAGTGCAATTAAGTATCTTTCTTTTGTAAATTGGCCAGTCTTGAGTATGTCTTTATCAGCAGCATGAAAATGGACTAATACAGAGAGGAACTGAAGGAAATTGAGACTCAAAAATTCATACGAAGAATCAATGAAACAAAAAGTTGTTTTTTGAAAGGATAAACAAGATCAATATGCTGCTAGCTAGATTAACAAAGAGAGAAGATTCTAATAAGCACAATCAGAAATTACAATGGTTACAATACAACCAGTCCCACAGAAATACAAAAGGTCCTCAGAGACTATTATTAACAACTCTGTACACACAAATTAGAAAATCTAGAGGAAATGGATACATTCCTGGAAACACACCCTCTCCCAATGTTAAATCAGTAAGAAATGGAAACACTGAACAGACCAATATCAAGTTCCAAAATTAAATCAGTAATAAAAAATCTAGCAATCAAAAAATGTACCAGACCAAATGGATTGACAGCCAAATTCTACCAAATGTACAAGGGGAGCTGGTAACAATTTCACTGAAACTATTTCAAAAAATCAAGGAGGAGGCACTCCTCCTCAACTCATTCCATGAAGCCAGCATCACGCTGATACCAAATCTGGTGAAGACACAATGAAAAAAGAAAACTACAGGCCAATATCCCTTATGAGTATAGATGAAAAAATCCTCAGCAAAATACAACAACACATCAAAAAGTTAACTCACAATGATCAAGTAGGCTTTATTCCTGGGATGCAAAGTTCATTTAACCTATGCAAATCAATAAATGTGATTTACAACATAAATAGAATTAAAAGCAAAAACCATATGATTATCTCTACAGACATGGAAAAACCTTTTTGATAAAATTTAACATCCCTTCATGATAAAAAGCTTCAAGAAACTAGGCATCAAAAGAACATACCTCAAAATAATAAGAGCCACCCATGAGAAATCCACTGTCAATATCATAATGAATGGGCAAAAACTAGAAGCTTTCCTTCTGAGAACTGGAACAAGACAAGGATGCTTATTGTCACCTCTCTGTCAACATAGTACTGGAAGTGCTAGCCAGGGCAATCAAGCAAGAGAAAGAAATAAAAGTCATCCAGATAGGAAAAGAAGAAGTTAAACTATCTCTCTTCATGGACAATTTGATTTTATTCCTAGAAAACCCCAAAGAGTCTGTCAAATGGGTCCTGGAACTGATAAATGACTTCAACAAAGTTTTAGGATATAAAATCAATGTACAAAAATCAGTAGCATTTTTATATATCAATAACTGAGAGCCAAATGAAGAATGCAATCCCATTTACAATAGCCACAAACAAGTACAAAATACCTAGCAATACATTCAACCAATGAAGTGAAGGATCTCTACAAGAAGAACTACAAAACACTGCTAAAAGAAATCAGAGATGACACAAACAATCCTCATGGATTGGAAAACTCAGTATCAGTAAAATGGCCATACTGTCTAAAACAATCTACGGAATCAATGGTATTTCTATCAAACTACTATCATATTTTGCGGAATTAGAAAAAAAACTATTCTAAAATTCATATGGAATCATAAAAAATCCCAAATAGCCAAAGCATTTCTAAGCAAAAACAAAGATGGAGGCATCACATTACCTGACTTCCATCTATACTATTAATATAAGGCTACAGTAACCAAACAGTGTGATACTGGTGCAAAAACAGACATATAGACTAATGGAACAGAATAGACACCCCATAAATAAGGCTTCACAGCAACAGCCATCTCATCTTTGACAGAGTTGGCAAAAATAAGCAAAGGGGAAAGAACTCCCTATTCAATAAACAATATTGGGGTAGCTGGCTAGCTATAACATGTGCAGAAGAATAAAACTGCACCTCTACCTTTCACCATATAGAAAAATTGATGCAAAGTGGATTAAAAATTTTAATGTAAAACCTCAAACTTTAAGAATCCTAGAAGAAAAACTCAGAAACACCATACTGGACATGTGCCTAGGGAAATAATTTATAAGTAAGTCCTAAAATACAATTGCAACAAAAACAAAAATTAACAAGTGAAACCTAATTAAACTAAAGAGCTTTTTCACAGCAAAAGAAACTATCAACAGATTAAACACAACCTACAGAATTGGAGAAAATATTTACAAAATATGCATCTAACAAAGGTCTAATATCCAGAATCTATAAGGAACTTGAACAATTGAAGAGGTAAAAAACAAAGAACCCCATTTAAAAAATGGGCAAAAGACACTTCTCAAAAGAAGACTTACATGTGGTCAACAAAGTATGAAAAAATGCTTGGAAACTGAAGGTCTAGTTTGCAGGAGAAGTTTCTGACCTTACCTGGAGCTGAGTCAATTTAGGAGAGCCAAGCGAAATACAAGGGTAGAGGAAGCAACGGGAAAGGCCCTGGGAGCTCACTGGGTCCCCCAGCAGGCCATTCCTGCCTGGCACCACAGGGATCCTTCCGGAGGGTGGCCGGAAGTGCAGGGAAAATGCCACATGGAGAAGGATGTCTCCAGCTGAACTTTGTAACAATTTGAACCAGGTGAGAAGCCTGCTAGTCAGAACTCACGAGAGGGTGTGAATCTGGTGTGCAGCCTACATAGGTGGGGAGGAACTACAGCCCTTTACTTTCACAGCTGGGAGGCGGGTAGCCTGGTTATGTTCTCAGCCCTGCTTGCCCACTACCTGGAAACAGACTTGGTGCTGTTAGTGGGGGCACAATGGGAGTGAGACTGGCCCTTCAGATTTCATGAGAGCTGATGAGGCCTGTGACTGCTGGCCTTCCTTCATTTCCCTGACAACCTGCATGACTCAGCAGAGGCAGCCATAATCCTGCTAGGTACATAACTCCATTGACCTGGGAACCTCACCCCCACCCTTTAAAGCAGCTGCAGCAAGACCCACTTAAGGAGAGTCTGAGCTCAGACACACCTAGCCCTGTCCCCATCTGATGGTCCTTCCCTACCCACCCTGGTAGCTGAAGACAAAGGGTATATACTCTTGGGAGTTCTAGGGCCCCACCCATCACCAGTTCCTCTGCATACTACCACTGCTGATGCTTTCTGTAAAGTGTTACCTCCTGGCAGGAGGCCAACAAGCAAAAAAAAAAAAAAAAAAAAAAAAAAATAGAGCATTAAAACCACCAAAGCTAAGAACCTTCATAGAGTCCATTTCACTCCCCTGCCTCCTCCACCAGAACAAGTGCTGGTATCCATGGCTGAGAGACCCATAGACTATTCACATCAAAGGAGTTGGTGAAGACAACCTCCAGTACCAGCCCAGAGCCTGGTAGATTTGCTGGGTGGCTAGACTTAGAAGAGAGACAACAATCACCGCAATGCAGCTCTTGGGAAGCCACATCCATAGGAAAAGGGAGAGAGTGCTCCATCAAGGGAACCCCCCCAAAGGACAAAAGAACTTGAACAACATCCTTCAGCCCTAGACCTTCCCTCTGATAGAGGCTACCCAAATGAGAAGAAACCAGAAAACCAACTCTCATAATATGACAAAACAAGGCTCTTATAAACCCCCCCAAAATCACACTAGCTCATCAGCAATGGATCAGAACCAGGAAGAAATCCCTGATTTACCGGTAAAAGAATTTAGAAGGTTAGTTATTAGGCTAATCAGGGAGGCATGAGAGAAAGGCAAAGCCCAATACAAGGAAATCCAAAAAAAATGATACAAGAAGTGAAGGGAGAAATATTCAAGGAGATAGATAGCATAAAGAATCAATCAATCAAAACTTCAGGAAACATTGGACACACTAATAGAAATACAAAATGCTCTGGAAAGTCTCAGCAATAGAATTGAACAAGTAGAAGAAAGAAATTCATAGCTTGAAAACAACTTCTTCAAATTAGCCCAAAGCAATAAAGACAAAGAGAAAAAAATAAGAAAATATGAACAAAGCCTCCAAGAAGTCTGGGATTATGTTAAATGACTAAACCTAAGAATAATCTGTGTTCCTGAGAAAGAAGAGAAATCTAAAAGTCTGGAAAATATATTTAGGGGATTAATCAGGGAAAACTTCCCCAACCTTGCCAGAGACCTAGACATCCAAATCCAAGAAGCACAAAGAACACCTGGGAAATTCATTGCAAAAAGATCATTGCCTAGGCACATTGTCATCAGGCTATTTAATGTTACGATGAAGGAAAGAATCTTGAGAGCTGTGAGACAAAAGCACCCGGTAACCTATAACAGCAGATTTCTCAGCAGAAACCCTACAAGCTAGAAGGAATTGGGGCCCTGTCCTCAACCTCCTCAAATAAAACAATTATCAGCCAATAATTTTGTATCCAGTGAAACTAAGCAGCATATATGAAAGAAAGATACAGTCTTTTTCAGACAAACAAATGCTGAGAGAATTCACCACCAGCAAGCCACCACTACAAGAACTGCTAAAAGGAGTACTAAATCTTGAAACAAATCCTGGAAACACATCAAAACAGAACCTCTTTAAAGCATAAATTTCACAGGACCTATACAACAAAATTACAAGTTAAAAAGCAAAAACAAAAAACAACCAAGGTACATGGGCAACAAATAGCACAGTGAATAGAATGGTATCTCACATTACAATACTAAAATTGAATTTAAATGGCCTAAATGCTCCACTTAACAGATACAGACCTGCAGAATGGATAAGAACTCCACCAACCATCTGCTGCCTTCAAGAGACTAACCTAACACTTAAGGACTCAAAGAAACTTAAAGTAAAGGGGTGGAAAAGGTCATTTCATGCAAATAGACTTCAAAAGCAAGCATATGTAGCTATTCTTATATCAGAGAAAACAAACTGTAAAGCAACAGCAGTTAAAAGAGACAGAGAGGCATTATATAATTGTAAAAGGCCTTGTCTAATAGGAAAATATCACAATGCTAAACATATATGCACCTAATATGGGAGCTCTCAAATATCTAAAACAATCACTAACAGACCTAAGAAAAGAGATAGACAGCAACACAATAATAGTGGGGGACTTCAGTAGTCCACTGACAGCACAAGACAGTTCATAAAGACAGAAAGTCAATAAAGAAACAATGGATTTAAACTATACCTTGAAACAAATGGACTTAACAGTTATATAAAGAACATTTCATCCAACAGTCACAGAATACACATTCTATTGAATAGTGCATGGAACTTTCTCCAAGATAGACCATGTGATAGGCCACAAAACAAGCCTCAATAAATTTAAGAAGATTGAAATTATATCAAGCACTCTGTCACACCACAGTGGAATAAAATTGGAAATCAACTTCAAAAAGAACCTTCAAAACCATGCAAATACATGGAAATTAAATAACATGCTCTTGAATGATCATTGGGTCAAAAATGAAATCAAGACGAAAATTAAAAAATTATTCAAACTGAGTGACAATAGTAACAATCTATCAAAACCTCTGGGATACAGCAAAGGCGGTGTTAAGAGGAAAGTTCATAGCCCTAAATGTCTACATCAGAAACACTCAAAGAGCACAAACTGACATTCTAAAGTCACTTCTCAAAAAACTAAAGAAATAAGAACAAACCAAACCCAAACCCTGCAGAAGAAAGGAAATGACCAAGATCAGAGCAGAATTAAATCAAATTGAAACAAAAGAAATACAAAAATGAAATGAAAAACTGGTTCTTTGAAAAGACAAATAAATTTGATTGACCATTAGCAAGATTAGCAAAGAAAAGAAGAGAGAAAATCCAAATAACCTCAATAAAAATAAAATGAGAGAACATGCGGTGTTTGTCATGTACATGTATCCTAAAACTTAAAGTGTAATAAAAAAATAAAAATAAAATGAGAGATATTACAATTGACACTACAGAAATACAAAAGATCATTCAAGGCTGCTATGAACACCTTTACGCACCTAACCTAGAAAACCTAGAGGAGAAGAATAAATTCCCGGAAAAATACAACCCTTCTAGCTTAAGTTAGGAAGAATAGATACCCTGAACAGACCAGTAACAAGCAGCAAGTTTAAAATGGTAATTAAAACTTTACCAGCAAAAATAAATCCAGGACCACGCGGATTCACAGCAGAATTCTACCAGACATTTAAAGAAGAATTGATACCAATCCTATTGACACTATTCCACAAAATAGAAAAAGAGGGAACCCTCTCTAATTCATCCTATGGAGCCAGCATCACCCTAATACCAAAACCAGGACAGGACATAACCAAAAAAGAAAACTGCAGACCAATATCCCTGATGAACATAGATGCTAAAATTCTTAACAAAATACCAGCAAACTGAATCCAACAACATATCAAAAGATAATCCACCATGATCAGGTGGGTTTCATACTAGGGATGAAAGGATGGTTTAATGTAACACAAGTCAATAAATGTGATATACCACATAAACAGAATTAAAGACAAAAGTCACATGATCATCTCGATAGATGCAGATAAAGCATTTGACAAAACCCAGCATCACTTTATGATTAAAACTCTTACCAAACTGCCAAAAGCAATCTACAAATTCAACACAATCCCCATGAAAATACTACTATCATTCTTCACAGAATTAGAAAAAACAATTCTAAAATTCATATGAAACCAAAAAAGAGGCTGTATAGCCAAAGCAAGACTCAGCCAAAAGAACAAATCTGGAGGCATCACACTACCTGATTTCAAACTATACTATAAGGCCATAGTCTCCAAAACATCATGGTACTGGTATAAAAATAGGCACATAGACCAATGGAATACAATAGAGATCCCAGAAATAAACCCAAATACCTACAACCAAATGATCTTCGACAAAGCAAACAAAAACATAAAGTTGGGAAAGGGCACCCCTTTCAACAAATGGTGCTGTGATAATTGGCAAGCCACATGTAGAATAATGAAACTGGATTCTTGTCTCTCACCTTATACAAAAATCAACTCAAGATGGATTAAGGACTTAAATCTAAGACCTGAAACTATAAAAATTCTAGAAGATAACATTGGAAAAACCATTCTAGACATTGGCTTAGGCAAAGACTTTATGATCAATAACCAAAAAGTGAATGCAATAAAAACAAAGATAAATAGCTGGGACCTAATTAAACTAAAGAGGTTTTGCATGGAAAAAGGAAAAGTCAGCAGAGTAAACAAACAACCCATAGAGTGGGAGAAAATCTTCACAATCTTACATCTGACAACAGATGTAAGACAACATTCAGAGTCTGAATGACAACATTCAGAGTCTGAATGACAACATTCAGAGTCTACAATGAACTCAAACAAATCAGTAAGAACAAAACAAACAATCTCATCAAAAGGTGAGCTAAATATATGAATAGATAATTCTCAAAAGAAGATATACAAATGGCCAACAAACAAATGAAAAGAATGCTCAACAGCACTAATTATCAGGGAAAGGCAAATGAAAACCACAATGTGATACTACCTTATTCCTGCAAGAATGGCCACAGTAAAAAAATCAAAAAACAGTAGATGTTGGCATGGAAGTGGTGATCAGAGAACACTACTACACTGCTGGTGGGAATGTAAACTAGTACAGCCACTATGGAAAACAGTGTGGAGATTCCTTAAAGAACTAAAAGTAGCACTACCATTTGGTCCAGCAATCTCACTACTGGGTATCTACTCAGGGGAAAAGTGTCATTATATGAAAAATATACTTGCACACATATGTTTATAGTAGCACAATTTGCGATTGCAAAATTGTGGAACCAACCCAAATGCCCATCAATCAGCCAGTGGACAAAGAAACTGTGGTATATAAATACAATGAAATATTGCTCAGCCATAAAAAGGAATGAATTAATGGCATTCGTAGCAAACTGGATGAGATTAGAGACTATTATTCTAAGTGAAGTAACACAGCAAGGGAAAACTAAACATTGTATGTTATCACTGATATGTGCGAGCTAAGCTATGAGGACGCAAAGGCAAAAGAATGATACAATGGATTTTAGGGGCTTCGGGGGAAGGGTGGGAGGGGTTGAGAGATAAAGGCTACAAAGAGGGTGCAGTGTATACTGTTCGGGTGATGGGTGCACCAAAATCTCACAAATCGCCACTAAAGAACTTACTCATGTAACCAATAACCTATGGAAAAAAAATACCCCAATAACCTATGGAAATAAAATATATCTTCCAGGGTAATCTTGAGGCGGAAGGGGTGCTGTGAAGGATTTTCCCAAGGTCACCATACCCTTAAAGGAATACTGCTAGCAGGCACAGGAGGCCAGGTGGCACAATTCCACAAGTCACCATAAAAAAAAAAAAAGCTCAACATCACTAATTATCAGAGAATGCAAATCAAAACCACAATGAGATACCATCTTACAACAGTTAGAATGGCTATCACTAAAGAGTCAAAACGTAATAGACACTGGTGAGGCTGTAGAGAAAAGAGGATGCTTATACACTGCTGGTGGGAATGTAAATTAGTTCAGCCACTGTGGAAAGTAGTTTGGAGATTTCCCAAAAAAACTTAAAACAGAACTACCATTTGAATCAGTAATTCCATTTCTAGGTGTATATCCAAAAGAATACAAATCTACCAAAAAGATACATGCATTTGCATGTTCATAGCAGCACTATGCAGAATAGCAAAGACATGGAATCAATCTAGGTGCCCATCAATGGTGGATTGGATAAAGAAAATGTGGTATACATACACTATGGAACACTATGTAGCCATAAAAAGAACAAAATCACGTCCTTTGCAGGAATGTGAATGCAGCTGGAGACCATTATCCTAAGTGAATTAATGCATGAACAGAAACAAATACTGCATGTTCTCATTTATGAGTGGGAGCTAAACATTGGGTACTTATGTACATAAATATGGCAACAGTAGACACTGGGAACTACTAGAGTAGGGAGGGCGGGAGGGGGGCAAGGGTTGCGAAACTAATTGTTGAGTACTATGCTCAGTAGCACAATGATGGGATTATTCATATCGCAAACCTCAGCCTCATACAATGTATCAAGGTAACAAAGTTGCACACATACCCTCTAATCTAAAATAAATTGAAAAAGAAAAAAAATTCCCTGTAATACATCTCTTGGCACAGCCATATAAATCAATAAAAATTTCTTCTTATAGGAAGAGAGACAATTAGTAAATTATGCTTGAAGCAAGGTGGACTAAATAGTCTTATACTTTTTAAAGTTTATATCACAAGGAAATGAGTAATAGCCAATTACTCTTCAATTAAAATCCTTTAAAATTAGGAATATTATTTTCTCTTTTTCATATACATGGCTAAAAGAGATGTTAGCCAATACTTTGTTACTATGTGTTCATAAGGCAAAAGGAAATTGGAATTTGCTTACATCATCAGTTCAAGATTTCTACCCCAGGCAGCGTTCCCTCTCATTGCTAGAGTTCCTAATTATTAAGAAGCAAAGCCATTCATGTGGCCAAAAACTCCCTCTTTAGGCAGAGAGCTGAAAATACTGCAAAGAATATCTGTATATTTTAGATATTGAAATGGAACAGAGAATAATAGATATAATTCTAGACTAATGTTTGTGTCTTAGTTTTTAAGAAGAAAGTTCAAAAGTAAAAAAAAAATTAAAAATAGGAAAAAAGCTTATAGAATGAAGATATAAAGAAAGAAAATATTTTTGTACAGCTATAAAGTGTGTTTGTGTTTTAAGCTCTGTTATTACAAAAGAATCAAAATTTTTAAAAAGTTTCCAAAGTATCCTCTCTTATTTCCGTGAGCAGTGGTTTGTAGTTCTCCTCGAAGAGGTCCTTCACATCCCTTGTAAGTTTTATTCTTAAGTATGTTATTCTCTTTGTAGCAACTGCGAATGGGAGTTGACTCATGATTTTGATCTCTGTCTGTTATTGGTGTATAGGAATGATTGTGATTTTTGCACATTGATTTTGTATCCTGAGAATTTGCTGAAGGTGTTTATCAGTTTAAGGAGATTTGGGGCTGAGATGATGGGGTTTTCTGAATATACAATCATGTCATCTGCAAACAGAGACAATTTGACTTCCTCTCTTCCTATATGAATACGCTTTATTTATTTCTGTTGCCTGATTGCCCTGGCCAGAATTTCCAATACTATGTTGAATAGGAGTGGTGAGAGAGGGCATCCTTGTCTTGTGCCAGTTTTCAAAGGGAATGCTTCCAGCTTTTGCCTATTCAGTATGATATTGGCTGTGGGTTTGTCATAAATAGTTCTTATTATTTTGAGATACGTTCCGTCGATACCAAATTTATTGAGAGTTTTTAGCATGCAGTGGTGTTGAATTTTATCGAAGGCCTTTTCTGCATCTATTGAGATAATCACGTGGTTTTTGTCATTGGTTTTGTTTATGTGATGGATTAGGTTTATTGATTTGCGTATGTTGAACCAGCCTTACATCCCAGGGATGGAGCTGACTTGATCATGTTGGATAAGCTTTTTGATGTGCTGCTGGATTAACGTACCATACTCATGGATAGGAAGAATCAATATTGTGAAAATGGCCATACTTCCCAAAGTGATTTATAGATTCAATGCTATCCATCAAGCTACCATTGACTTTCTTCACAGAATTAGAAAAAGCTACTTTAAATTTCATATGGAACCAAAAAAGAGTCCATATAGCCAAGATAATTCTAAGCAAAAAGAACAAAGTTGGATGCATCACGCTACCTGACTTCAAAGTATACTACAAGCCTACAGTAATCAAAACAGCATGGTACTGGTACCAAAACAGATATGTAGACCAATGGAACAAAACAGAGTCCTCAGAAAGAATGCCACACATCTACAACCATCTGATCTTTGACAAACTTAACAAAAAGAAGCAATAGGGAAAAGATTTCCTATTTAATAAATGGTGTTGGGAAAACTGGCTAGCCATATGCAGAAAACTGAAACTGGAACCCTTCCTTACACCTCATACAAAAATTAATTCAAGATAGATTAAAGACTTAAATGGAAAATGTAAAACTATAAAATCCCCAGAAGAAAATCTAGGCAATACCATTCAGGACGTAGGCATGGGCAAAGACTTCATGACTAAAATACCAAAAGCAATAGTAACAAAACCCAAAATTGACAAATGAGATCGAATTAAACTAAAGAGCTTCTGCACAGCAAAAGAAACTATCATCAGAGTGAACAGGCAACCTACAGAATGGAATAAAATTTTTGCAATCTACCCATCTGACAAAGGGCTAATATCCAGAATCTACAAGGAACTTAAGCAAATTTACAAGAAAAAAAAACCATCAAAAAGTGGCAAAGGATATAAACAGACAGTTCTCAAAAGAAGAAATGTATGCGGCCAACAAACGTATGAAAAAAAGCTCATCACTGGGCGTGGTGGCTCACGCCTGTAACCCCAGCACTTTGGAAGGCCGAGGTGGGTGGATCACAAGGTCAAGAGATTGAGACCATCCTGGCTAACACAGTGAAACCCCATCTCTACTAAAAAATACAAAAATTAGCCAGGTGTGGCGGCGTGCGCCTGTAGTCCCAGCTGCTGGGGAGGCTGAGGCAGGAAAATGGTGTGAACTCGGGAGGCGGAGCTTGCAGTGAGCCAAGATCATGCCACTGCACTCCAGCCTGGGCGACAGAGTGAGACTCCATCTCAAAAAAAAAAAAAAGCTCATCATCACTGGTCATTAGAGAAATGCAAATCAAAACCACAGTGAGATACCATCTCTTGCCAGTTAGAATGGTGATCATTAAAAAGTCAGGAAACAACAGATGCTGGAGAGGATGTGGAGAAATACGGAAGTGTTTACACTGTTGGTGGGAGTGTAAATTAGTTCAACCATTGTGGAAAACAGTGTGGCAATTCCTCAAGGATCTAGAACCAGAAATACCATTTGACCCAATAATTGCATTACTGGGTATATACCCAAAGGATTATGAATCATTCTACTATAAACACATGCACAGGTATGTTTATTGCAGCACTATTCACAATAGCAAACAGTTGGAACCAACCCAAATGCCCATCAATGATAGACTGTATAAAGAAAATGTGGCACATATACACCATGGAATACTATGCAGCCATGAAAAAGAATGAGTTCATGTGCTTTGCAGGGACATGGATGAAGCTGGAAATCATCATTCTCAGCAAACTAACACAGGAACAGAAAACTGAACATCTCATGTTCTCACTCATAAGTGGGAGTTGAACAATGAGAACACGTAGACACGGGGAGGGGAACATCATAAACTGGGCCCTGTCACAGGGTGTGGGGCTAGGGGATAGCATTAGGAGAAATACCTAATGTAAATGATGGGTTAATGGGTGCAGCAAACCACCATGGCATGTGTATGCCTGTGTAACAAACCTGCATGTTCTGCACATGTATCTCAGAACTTTAAATATAATTTTAAAAAGTTTATAAAGCAAAAATATTACAGAAAGCTAAGAGAAAAGTATTGGTAAAGAATTACTTTTAAAATAAATTGAATATAGCCTAAGTGAACCAAGTGTACACTGTTATGAAATCCACAGTAGCACCCAGTAATGTCCTAGGCCTTCATATTCACTCACTACTCACATACTGATTTATCCAGACCAACTTCCAGTCCTGCAAGCTCCATCTATGGTAAGTACTATATACAGGTATACTATTTTTAATCTTTCATACCATATTTTTCCTGTGTCTTTTCTATGTTTAGATATGTTTAGATACCTAAACACTTACCATTGCATTATAATGCCTACAGTATTCAGTACGGTAACACACTGTGCAGGTTTGTAGCCTAGGAACAATAGGCTATACCATATAGCCTAGGAGTGTAGCAGGGTATATCATCTAGGTTTGTGTAAGAACACTCCATGATGTTTGCACATGGTTGAAATCACCTAAGGATGTGTTTCTCAGAACACATCCCTGTAGTTAAGTAATGCATGACTGTATATGCATATTTCTTTGTTCTAACTTCAGTGGAAAGAAGTACAGATACTTCTTATCTGTGATCCCAAGATATTTATCAACTTGGCCAAAACTGAGACAAGTATCCCTTTTTAATATCTTATTAAAATAACTTAATCTAACTGGGTTTTCTGCCAGGTTTTGATTGAATTAGTTTTAACTTACCCTGCAACTTGCTTAAAAATCCAAACTTCTTTCAGGACATGTGGTATGTGTTGGGGGGAAAGGAGGAAGCATGTTTAGTAACTTTTATTATAAACATTCAATCATACTAGCAATATATGAAAATATTTTCTTCATGAAATATAAAGTTATATTTGAAAAGTATAGGGGTTGCCTCTGTTGTATATTCCTCCAAACATTTTCTATGCATTTGTATGCAAAAGTATAGTTTCTTGGGCAATATATAAATATAAACATATATGTATATATATAATATAGTTACATTTATATTTGCATGTGTGTGTTTTAGAGTGGGTTTATTCCTATTTTCTTTATAAATGCTAGTAATTGGTGTATCCCACTTTTTAAATTGCTTTTCTTCTCCCTGCTGCATTGTATTTGATAATCTGGATGTAAATTAGTTATAATTTTGGAAACTTCCAATTATTCAGTATTAAATATTATTTTAGTATTGCAAAATTATTCTTATATATGTCTCTTTGTAAATATGCGTAAGTGCTTTTTCCAGTCTGTAGATACCTAGAAAAAGAATTCCTAGGCTTTCAGATCAGTGCATTTAAAAATTTCAATGGGTATTGCCAATATTTTCTTTATATATTGTACCAGTTGGTCCCATCTCCAGAAGTGTGTAAGAATCCCTTTCCTCCTGCAAACTGCCAATACTTTTTATTATGAATTTTTAAATTTTTTTACCAATATGAGTAAAAGAATGCATCTCTTTGCTGTTTTAAATTTCAGGACATTTATTCATTGTCAGCTTTGTTGCTTTAGAAATCCAAGTCAGGTTAGGTATTTTATCAGTCTACATTATGGGATGTGTAAAAGCAAAGATATGGCAGGGTATTGGATTTCAAGACAAGGTACAAGAGTAAAGGGAAAATATGAGAATGATCTAGAACTAGGTTATTCTAGAACTCAAGTCTAGCAACAGGCCATACCCTATCTACATGCAGACTGTGAAACCCTAGCAAAAAGCCTCTTGTTAAAACCGTGATGGGTAGGGAAATAACACCACCATAAAAGAACCATCTCTAATATGTCTTATGTAAAAGTTGACAAGTAAATGCACCTATACAAGGAATGGGAGAACAGACTAGACTTTGATTTCTCCTTTGAATAGAGATCCTTAATTTCCAATTCAAAACATGTTGTGCAGAGAGGTCATATTTTCCCACCGAAGTTTGCTGTGCATACTTTTTGCTTACTTTCTCTAAAATATTATATCTGTGACTCATGTCTCTTTATCAATTCTATAAAACTCTATAGTTTTCTGTTTCTATATGCTGGCTTCCCTCAAAAGTAGATTTTTATCTTTTTAAGTTTCTCTCCCCAAATTATATCACTAGAAATAAATTTATCAAAGTCATCAAATACTGTTTATCTTGATCCAAGTAATCCACAGAAAAGTTACAATTAACTAAATTCAAAGTCACCACAAGTGACAAGGTGGACCACTACAAACTACAAAAGTCAAATCAAATGAATGCCCATCTTTGCCAGCCACTGGTGCAACAGCTATTAGTACAAGGCAAGGTTAAGCAATTGATACACATCATTACCATTAGTCAGATATAGTCTTTGACACCACATCCAACCTTTTGTACTTGTGCTAATAGGCTTGCATGTGGTAGAGTGAGTGGGAGGAAGAGCAAACACTTGTAAAAACAAAATAAACCCACATCTACCCTAAGACAGCCAAAAAGATGACTTATCTCTAAGGAGGTTATGTTGCCAAACTCTAAAGTTTGTCAGTCTAAGTCTAAAATCATAGGGTTGGGTCACAGAGAAGACAATTACAAAACTCTGGGCTTTTCAAGCTAATTGAGGAGCTCCTTATGTCTATAAAGCCTAAGGACTTAGTTATTGAACCCTATGAGAGTCTTGTATGGGAGTTTTTCCTGGCGATTCAAGCCATTTGTTAGCATTAGTACTCTGTCAACAAATAATTATAAAGTTTTCTACTTTGACTAACCTACAGAAATAATGATTGGAAGCCAATAGGTGTAAAAAGATAGATAGCATCTCTACCCACATTTGAAAATTCAGAAATGCTTTATTCCCTGTGAGTCACCCTTAGGTAGCAAGTTACAGTGAAGTTTCAGCGTATTTACTAAGTGTGAAAACCTCCAAGGTTCTGGCAGTATGTTGACTGACAATCTTGGTTTTTAGTGCTTGAGTTTTCCTTTTTGAAAAAAAATTTATCTGGGAGGTACTTCAATAGGAATATTAAAAGAGGCTGTCTTATAGATATCCTCCTTAATCAGCAAGGCATATTGAAAATAAGTACCCTCAGCTGATCCCTTTAACCACAGAAGCAAAAAGAATTAAAACTGTATTTGCTTGAGGAGAGAGACCAGGGAAACAAAACTAAAATGACATTCGGAGAGGGGAGAAGAGAGAAAATAGCTGCATGATTTTTCATCTAGGACAAGTACTGTCTCATGAGATATATACACAAATCAAATTTTACTGTAACTATGCCATGAAGAAATGTCTGTAATTGGAAAGAGAAAATCCAAAAAGAAACAAAAGAGAGAAGAGAGAGTTTATAATGTTTAGAAGTGATAGCATTAACAGGAAAGAAGTTGTAATAAAATAATAAGAAAATAGATTAATGAACAAAGAGAATTCAATTTGTCAAACACTTATCAGGCACCTCTTAAAGCAAAGAAATGGACAAAATGCCAAGTTCTAAAATTAATAAGATCAATTTTCTTATAACAGTTGCCTTTTATTGAGAACCTACTATATATCACAACCTTACACACATTTTATTACATTTTTCAACATTTTTGTCAGGTTGGTATATTACTATTTCTGTTAGGTTAGGTGTATTACTATTTTTATTTTATTAAAAAGAAAACTGCAAAGCTACAGTAACCAAAACAGCATGGTACTGGTACCAAAACAGAGATACAGACCAATGGAACAGAACAGAGCCCTCAGAAATAATGCTGCATATCTAAAACCATCTGATCTTTGACAAACCTGACAAAAACAAGCAATGGGGAAAGGATTCCCTATTTAATAAATGGTGCTGGGAAAACTGGCTAGCCATGTGTAGAAAGCTGAAAATGGATCCCTGCCTTACACCTTATACAAAAATTAATTCAAGATGGATTCAAGACTTAAATGTTAGACCTAAAACGATAAAAACCCTAGAAGAAAACCTAGGCAATATCATTCAGGACATAGGCATGGGCAAGGACTTCATGTCTAAAACACCAAAAGCAATGGCAACAAAAGCCAAAACTGACAAATGGGATCTAATGAAACTAAAGAGCTTCTGCACAGCAAAAGAAACTACCATCAGAGTGAACAGGCAGCCTACAAAATTGGGGAAAATTTTTGCAACCTACTCATCTGACAAAGGGCTAATATCCAGAATGTACAATGAACTCAAACAAATTTACAAGAAAAATAAAACAACCCCATCAAAAAGTGGGTGAAGGATATGAACAGACACTTCTCAAAAGAAGACATTTATGCAGCCAAAGACATATGAAAAAATGCTCATCATCACTGGCCATCAGAGAAATGCAAATCAAAACCACAATGAGATACCATCTCACACCAGTTAAAATGGCGATCATTCAAAAGTCAGGAAACAACAGGTGCTGGAGAGGATGTGGAGAAATAGGAACACTTTTACACTGTTGGTGGGACTGTAAACTAGTTCAACCATTGTGGAAGTTGGTGTGGCGATTCCTCAGGGATCTAGAACTAGAAATACCTTTTGACCCAGCCATCCCATTACTGGGTATATACTCAAAGGATTATAAATCATGCTGCTATAAAGACACATGCATATGTATGTTTATTGTGGTACTATTCACAATAGCAAAGACTTGGAACCAACCCAAATGTCCAACAACGATAGACTGGATTAAGAAAATGTGGCACATATACACCATGGAATACTATGCAGCCATAAAAAATGATGAGTTCATGTCCTTTGTAGGGACATGGATGAAACTGGAAACCACCATTCTCAGCAAACTATCGCAAGGACAAAAAACCAAACACCGCATGTTCTCGCTCAGAGGTGGGAACTGAACAATGAGAACACATGGACACAGGAAGGGGAACATCACACTCTGGGGACTGTTTTGGGGTGGGGGTGGGGGGAGGGATAGCATTAGGAGATATACCTAATGCTAAATGACGAGTTACTGGGTGCAGCACACCAACATGGCACATTTATACATATGTAACAAACCTGCATATTGTGCACATGTACCCTAAAACTTAAAGTATAATAATAATAAAATAAAATAAAATAATTTTAAAAAGGAAAACTGAAGATCAGTATTTAAATGACTGTCCCAAGAACAGATCAGTCATGAAGAGTACAGGTGGCATTCACAACCAGATTTATTTAATTCCAAAATTCATTTTCTTCTTATTACAAACTTCTCGAAGTCAGGCACCAGGCAATTTACAAATAATACAAGAAGTGATCATGAGGATAGCTGAGAAGGAACTAAGAAAAATGAGAACGGGAAAGTGTTATAATTTGGATGGTTGGTGCATTCAAAATCTCTTCTTGAATTTTGATCCCCATTGTTGGAGGTGAGGCCTAATGGGGAGGTGTTTGGGTCATAGGGCAGATCGTTCATGAATAGATTAATGCCCCGCCTTTTTGTGGTGGGGGAGGTGAGTGAGTTCTCATTCTATTAGTTAAAAAGAGCTTGGCACCTCCCCCACCCCCTCTTGCTTCCTCTCTCACCACGCAATCACTGCGCACGTGATTCCCTTCACCTTTCTCCATGTGTGGAAGCAACCTGAGGCCCTCACCATGCTTCTTGTACAGCCTTCAGCATCATGAACCAAATAAGCCTTTTTCTTTATAAATTACCCGGCCTCAGGTATTCCTTTACAGCAACACAAACAGACTAAGGCAGCATGGGAACTCCAGTGTAGTAGTCCAAGTTCTCTAGGGGAGCAGAACCAATAGGATATATGAACATACAAAGGAAGTTTCATAGAGAGAATTGGCTCACACAATTACACAGCAAAGTCCCAAGACAGGCCAACTGCAAGATGGGGAAAGACAGAGGTAGTAGGGGCTCAGTCCAAGTCAAAAAGCTTCAAAACCAGGGAAGATGACAGTATAAACTTCAGTCTGCAGCTGAAGATCTGAGAAGGAGGCCACTGGTACAAGTTCTAGAGTCCAAAGGCCAAAGAACCTGGAGCCTGATGTCCAAGGGCAGAAAGAGAGGAAGCAAGTGTCCAACAAGGGAAGAAAGAGAACTGGAAGATTCAGCAAGCAAGTTTATCCCCGCTTCTTCCATCTGCACTGTTCTAGCTGTGCTGGCAGGCAATTGGATGGTACCCACCTACATTGAGAGTGGGTTTTCCTCTCCTAGTTCACTGACTCAGATGTCGATCCCCTCTGGATATACCCTCACAGTTATATCGAGAAAGAATACTTTACCAGCCATCTAGGCATCTCTCAGCCCAATCAAGTTGATATGTAATACTAACCATCACAACCCATGTTCAGGTATATGGCATTTCAGTCCTTTCCTAGTCTTATTGAGACACAGACAGGAATTGATGGTTATAATGATAATCCCAAACCATAAAAAAGCTGTTTTGATTTATATTCTCTACTATCTAAGGAATATAAAATACATTTTAGAACGTCTTATATAATTTCTTCAATTTCCTTCCATCGCACCTCAAACATTTAGGTTTGTGCCCTTACTCTTTTCTACAGTATCAAAGGAAAGAGTTTCTTCCTAATGTCTTCTCTCATTAAATATTTGAGTCCATGACAGGAAATATGCTGAACTTTAGAGAGAAAATAAGAAGACAGACAGGATCCCTGCCCTGTCCATTTGGACACACATTCTGTAAGAGGGCATAGTGAACAAAGAAATACATAATATTTTATCAGTTGGGATTTCTGCTAAGAAAAAAAGAAACAAAGATCTGTGATAGAGAATGTGATGGAGAGCAAATTTAGTTCAGGAAATTATTTTGTTTAGGATTAATTCTCCTAGCATCAATTTCTGTGTTAGTGTTTCTAGCTGCCGACAAAATCTCTCTAAATAGTTTAAGAAGAAAAATAATCCATTACATTAATTACGTACTTTGCAGAATATCTTAGTGAGCCAAGGAGCCAATGTTTGTGGGCCTGCAGGAGAAATAACACACAAGCCACGTCATACCATGATTTTGCCAATGATCCTAATATGCGACCAATGAAAACAGACACCATAGTTCATAAAAATGATTTTGCCCCATCATTACTAATCCCAGAAATAAAAACATATTGGTCTGATGGGCTTCCCTTTATGGGTAATCTGACTTTTCTCTGGCTGCCCTTAACATTTTTTCCTTCATTTCAACCTTGGTGAATCTGATGATTATGTGTCTTGGGGTTGCTCTTCTCGAGGAGTATCTTTGTGGTGTTCTCTGTATTTCCTGAATTTGAATGTTAGCCTCTCCTGCAGAAACCTTACAAGCCAGAAGGGAATGGGGGCCAATATTCAACATTCTTAAAGAAAAGAATTTTCAACCCAGAATTTCATATCCAGCCAAACTAAGCTTCATAAGCGAAGGAGAAATAAAATCCATTACAGACAAGCAAATGCTGAGAGATATTGGCACCACCAGGCCTGCCTTACAAGGACACCTTAAGGAAGCACTAAACATGGAAAGGAATAACCAGTATCAGCCACTGCAAAAACATACCAAATTGTAAAGAACATATACACTATATAGAAACTGCATCAACTAATGGGCAAAACAACCAGCTAGCATCATAATGACAGGATCAAATTCACACATAACAATATTAACCTTAAGTGTAAATGAACTAAATGCCCAACTAAAAGACACAGACTGGCAAATTGGATAAAGAGTCAAGATCCATCAGTGTGCTGTATTCAGGAAACACATTTCACATGCGAAGACACACATAGGCTAAAAATAAAGGGATGGAGGAATATTTATCAAGCAAATGGAAAGCAAAAAGAGCAGGAGTTGCAATCCTAATCTCTGATAAAACAGACTTTAAACCAACAAAGATCAAAAAAGATAAAGAAGGGCATTACATAATGGTAAAGGGATCAATGCAGCAAGAAGAGCTAACTATTCTAAATATATATGCATCCACTACAGGAGAACCCAGATTCATAAAGCAAGTTCTCAGAGACCTACAAAGAGACTTAGACTCCCACACAATAATAGTGGGAGACTTTAACACCCCACTGTTAATGTTAGACTGATCAACGAGACAGAAAATTAACTAGAATATTCAGGACTTGAACTCAGCTCTGGACCAAGTGGACTTAATAGACGTCTACAGAACTCTCCACCCCAAATCAAGAGAATATACATTCTTCTCAGCACCGCATCACACTTATTCTAAATTGACCATATATTTGGAAGTAAAACATTCCTCAGCAAATGCAAAAGAATGGAAATCATAGCAATGGGGAAAGGATTCCCTATTTAATAAATGGTGTTGGGAAAACTGGCTAGCCATATGCAGAAAACTGAAACTGGAACCCTTCCTTACACCTTATACAAAAGCCAACTCAAGTTGGATCAAATACTTAAACATAAGACCTAGGACCATAAAAATCCTAGAAGAAAACCTGGGCAATACTATTCAGGACATAGGTGTGGGCAAAGACTTCATGACTGAAACACCAAAAGCAATTGCATCAAAAGCCAAAATTGACAAATGGGATTGAATTAAACTAAAGAGCTTCTGCACAGCAAAAGAAACTATCATCAGAGTGAACAGGCAACCTATAGAAGGGGAGAATTTTTGCAATCTATCCACATGACAAAGGGCTAATATCCAGAATCTACAAAGAACCTAAACAAATTAACAAGAAAAAAACAACCCCATCAAAAAGTGAGCAAAGGATATGAAAAGACACATCTCAGAAGAAGACATTTAGGCAGCCAACAGACATATGAAAAAATGCTCATCATCACTGGTCATTAGAGTAATGCAAATCAAAACCACACTGAGATACAATCTCATGCCAGTTAGAATGGTGATCATTAAAAAGTCAGGAAACAACAGATGCTGGAGAGGACATGGAGAAATAGGAACGCTTTTACACTGTTCCTGGGAGTGTAAATTAGTTAAACCATTGTGGAAGACAGCTTGGTGATTATTCAAGGAACTAGAAGTAGAAATAGCATCTGACCCAGCAATCCCATTAGTAGGCATATACCTATGAGATTATAAATAATTCTACTATAAAGACACATGCACACGTGTGTTTATTGCAGCACTATTCACAATAGCAAAGAGTTGGAACCAACCCAAATGTCCATCAATAACAGACTGGATAAAGAAAATGTGGCACATATACACCATGGAATAGTAGGCAGCCATAAAAAAGGATGAGTTCATGTCCTTTTCAGGGACAATTTTTTTTTTAATTAAACCAACAAATTTCTTTTTTTTTTTTTATCATACTTTAAGTTTTAGTGTACATGTGCACATTGTGCAGGTTAGTTACATATGTACACATGTGCCATGCTGGTGCACTGCACCAACTAACTCGTCATCTAGCATTAGGTATATCTCCCAATGTTATCCCTCCCCCCTCCCCCCGCCCCACAACAGTCCCCAGATTGTGATATTCCCGTTCCTGTGTCCATGTGATCTCATTGTTCAATTCCCACCTATGAGTGAGAATATGCAGTGTTTGGTTTTTTGTTCTTGCGATAGTTTACTGAGAATGATGATTTCCAATTTCATCCATGTCCCTACAAAGGACATGAACTCATCATTTTTTATGGCTGCATAGTATTCCATGGTGTATATGTGCCACATTTTCTTAATCCAGTCTATCGTTGTTGGACATTTGGGTTGGTTCCAAGTCTTTGCTATTGTGAATAATGCCACAATAAACATACGTGTGCATGTGTCTTTATAGCAGCATGATTTATAGTCCTTTGGGTATATACCCAGTAATGGGATGGCTAGGTCAAATGGTATTTCCAGTTCTAGATCCCTGAGGAATCGCCACACTGACTTCCACAATGGTTGAACTAGTTTACAGTCCCACCAACAGTGTAAAAGTGTTCCTATTTCTCCACATCCTCTCCAGCACCTGTTGTTTCCTGACTTTTGAATGATCACCATTCTAACTGGTGTGAGATGGTATCTCATTGTGGTTTTGATTTGCATTCCTCTGATGGCCAGTGATGATGAGCATTTTTTCATGTGTTTTTTGGCTGCATAAATGTCTTCTTTTGAGAAGTGTGTGTTTATGTCCATCGCCCACTTTTTGATGGGGTTGTTTGTTTTTTTCTTGTAAATTTGTTTGAGTTCATTGTAGATTCTGGATATTAGCCCTTTGTCAGATGAGTAGGTTGCAAAAATTTTCTCCCATTTTGTAGGTTGCCTGTTCACTCTGATGGTAGTTTCTTTTGCTGTGCAGAAGCTCTTTAGTTTCATTAGATCCCATTTGTCAATTTTGTCTTTTGTTGCCATTGCTTTTGGTGTTTTAGACATGAAGTCCTTGCCCATGCCTATGTCCTGAATGGTAATGCCTAGGTTTTCTTCTAGGGTTTTTATGGTTTTAGGTCTAATGTTTAAGTCTTCAATCCATCTTGAATTGATTTTTGTATAAGGTGTAAGGAAGGGATCCAGTTTCAGCTTTCTACATATGGCTAGCCAGTTTTCCCAGCACCATTTATTAAATAGGGAATCCTTTCCCCATTGCTTGTTTTTCTCAGGTTTGTCAAAGATCAGATAGTTGTAGATATGCGGCATTATTTCTGAGGGCTCTGTTCTGTTCCATTGATCTATATCTCTGTTTTGGTACCAGTACCATGCTGTTTTGGTTACTGTAACCTTGTAGTATAGTTGGAAGTCAGGTAGTGTGATGCTTCCAGCTTTGTTCTTTTGGCTTAGGATTGACTTGGCGATGCGGGCTCTTTTTTGGTTCCATATGAACTTTAAAGTAGTTTTTTCCAATTCTGTGAAGAAAGTCATTGGTAGCTTGATGGGTATGGCATTGAATCTATAAATTACCTTGGGCAGTATGGCCATTTTCACGATATTGATTCTTCCTACCCATGAGCATGGAATGTTCTTCCATTTGTTTATATCCTCTTTTATTTCCTTGAGCAGTGGTTTGTAGTTCTCCTTGAAGAGGTCCTTCACATCCCTTGTAAGTTGGATTCCTAGGTATTTTATTCTCTTTGAAGCAATTGTGAATGGGAGTTCACTCATGATTTGGCTCTCTGTTTGTCTGTTGTTGGTGTATTAGAATGCTTGTGATTTTTGTACATTGATTTTGTATCCTGAGACTTTGCTGAAGTTGCTTATCAGCTTAAGGAGATTTGGGGCTGAAACAATGGGGTTTTCTAGATATACAATCATGTTGTCTGCAAACAGGGACAATTTGATTTCCTCTTTTCCTAATTGAATACCCTTTATTCCCTTCTCCTGCCTAATTGCCCTGGCCAGAACTTCCAACACTATGTTGAATAGGAGAGGTGAGAGAGGGCATCCCTGTCTTGTGCCCATTTTCAAAGGGAATGCTTCCAGTTTTTGCCCATTTAGTATGATATTGGCTGTGGGATTGTCATAGATAGCTCTTATTATTTTGAAATACGTCCCATCAATACCTAATTTATTGAGAGTTTTTAGCATGAAGGGTTGTTGAATTTTGTCAAAGGCTTTTTCTGCATCTATTGAGATAATCATGTGGTTTTTTCTTTGGCTCTGTTTATATGCTGGATTACATTTATTGATTTGCATATATTGAACCAGCCTTGCATCCCAGGGATGAAGCCCACTTGATCATGGTGGATAAGCTTTTTGATGTGCTGCTGGATTTGTTTTGCCAGTACTTTATTGAGGATTTTTGCATCAATGTTCATCAAGGATATTGGTCTAAAACTCTCTTTTATGGTTGTGTCTCTGCCCAGCTTTGGTATCAGAATGATGCTGGCCTCATAAAATGAGTTAGGGAGGATTCCCTCTTTTTCTATTGATTGGAATAGTTTCAGAAGGAATGGTACCAGTTCCTCCTTTTACCTCTGGTAGAATTCGGCTGTGAATCCATCTGGTCCTGGACTCTTTTTCGTTGGTAAGCTATTGATTATTGCCACAATTTCAGATCCTGTTATTGGTCTATTCAGAGATTCAACTTCTTCCTGGTTTAGTCTTGGGAGAGTGTATGTGTCAAGGAATTTATCCATTTCATCTAGATTTTCTAGTTTATTTGCATAGAGGTGTTTGTAGTATTCTCTGATGGTAGTTTGTATTTCTGTGGGATCGGTGGTAATATCCCCTTTGTCATTTTTTATTGCATCTGTTTGATTCTTCTCTTTTTTTCTTTATTATTCTTGCTAGCGGTCTATCAATTTTGTTGATCCTTTCAAAAAACCAGCTCCTGGATTCATTAATTTTTTGAAGGGTTATTTGTGTCTCTATTTCCTTCAGTTCTGCTTGGATTTTAGTTATTTCTTGTCTTCTGCTGGCTTTTGAATGTGTTTGCTCTTGCTTTTCTAGTTCTTTTAATTGTGATGTTAGGGTGTCAATTTTGGATCTTTCCTGCTTTCTCTTATGGGCATTTAGTGCTATAAATTTCCCTCTACACACTGCTTTGAATGCATCCCAGAGATTCTGGTATGTTGTGTCTTTGTTCTCATTGGTTTCAAAGAACATCTTTATTTCTGCCTTCATTTCGTTATGTACCCAGTAGTCATTCAGGAGCAGGTTCTTCAGTCTCCATGTAGTTGAGCGATTTTGGGTGAGATTCTTAATCCTGAGTTCTAGTTCGATTGCACTGTGGTCTGAGAGATAGTTTGTTATAATTTCTGTTCTTTTACATTTGCTGAGGAGAGCTTTACTTCCAAGTATGTGGTCAATTTTGGAATAGGTGTGGTGTGGTGCTGAAAAAAATGTATATTCTGTTGATTTGGGGTGGAGAGTTCTGTAGATGTCTATTAGGTCTGCTTGGTGCAGAGCTGAGTTCAATTCCTGGGTATCCTTATTGACTCTCTGTCTCGTTGATCTGTCTAATGTTGACAGTGGGGTGTTAAAGTCTCCCATTATTAATGTGTGGGAGTCTAAGTCTCTTTGTAGGTCACTCAGGACTTGCTTTATGAATCTTGGTGCTCCTGTATTGGGTACATATATATTTAGGATAGTTAGCTCTTCTTGTTGAATTGATCCCTTTACCATTATGTAATGGCCTTCTTTGTCTCTTTTGATCTTTGTTGGTTTAAAGTCTGTTTTATCAGAGACTAGGATTGCAACCCCTGCCTTTTTTTGTTTTCCATTTGCTTGGTAGATCTTCCTCCATCCTTTTATTTTGAGCCTATGTGTGTCTCTGCACGTGAGATGGGTTTCCTGAACACAGCACACTGATGGGTGTTGACTCTTTATCCAATTTGCCAGTCTGTGTCTTTTAATTGGAGCATTTAGTCCATTTACATTTAAAGTTAATATTGTTATGTGTGAATTTGGTCCTGTCATTATGTTACCTGGTTATTTTCCTCATTAGTTGATGCAGTTTCTTCGTAATCTCGATGGTCTTTACATTCTAGTTTGCCTTAATATTATATGTATGTAGAAATTTCAGTGGAGCATGTGGAATGCACTCTTTTGAATTATAGCCTGACTTATATTGTGTTAATGGACTGGATTGTGTTCCCCCTTAAATTCATATATTGAAGCTCTAACCCCAGTACCTTAGAATGTGTCTGTCCTTGGTGATAGGACCTCTAAAGAGGAAATTAAGTTAAAAGAAGGCCATTGGGATGGGCCCTAGTGCAATCTGACTGATAGCCTTGTCAGAGGAGATTGGGACAGACAGAGACACCAGTGAAGTGCATGCACAGACAGAAGGCCATATGAGGAGGCAGCAAGAAGGCAGCTATCCCTTCTGCAAGCCAAAAGAGAGAGGTTTCAAAAGAAACCAACCCTGCTGACACCTTGATCTCAGACTTCTAGCCTCCAGAACTGAGAGGAAATACATTTCTACTGTTTAAGACAGTCAGTCTATAATGCATTATTATGGCAGCCCAACAAAACCCTAATGCACATTATTATTCATATAGATAAATGTAGCTATAGAGACATAAAGATCGATAGAGAGATTGATACAAACACATATGTAGTGAGAAGATAAGCTCCCTGAAGACAGGGGTTTTGTCTGTTTTGTTTAGTGATATCTGTTAGTCATCTGGAACAGTTATTGACACAGGGTTGGTGCTCGATAAATATTTCTCATTGAATTGGTTAATTCTGTTGGACTTCATTATATAATGCTTTAAAGATTTTTCTTGACACATCATTATCTTCAGAAGCTGGGTTCAGATAAAGTGAACAGATGAGTTGATGATCTCCTTCCTCTTGATCACTGATGAGATCTAGTCTGGTTACCTTTCAATTTCTTAATTTCCAGACAGGTTATTGAGATGCAGTGGAAATATTAAGGTGTTCCCATCTGCATATCTCTAAAGGAGGCATGGGAGGGCATCAGCTTATTACCTGAAGGTACCCAAAGCAGGCCTAATAGCTCTGGAGGGATGGAACAAATATGGATTGAGCCTTTGCGTAATAGCTAACATATTATATCTCAAATCATTTCAATGACAAATATTTTCTCTTTCCCTAAATGTCTGTTTATTTACTTTCTTTTCCTTTTATAACTGAGACATTTGTACTTTTATATAACAGAAATCACACCATATGGAGAACATTCTCATTTTTTTATAGCTGTATAGAACTCATATGGACATACTATGGTATATTCAATCATACTTCTTTGTAAAAGCACTTTTGTGGTTTTCAATATTTTACAATCACAAACAAAACTGAAATAAATAATCACGGAAATACATATTTTAATCTTGTTCAAGGTGTATCTTTAAGGTAAATTACAACATAAGAGATTGCTTGGTCAATAGTAATTGTGGATTTATTTTTTGTTAGACGTTGCTAAATTCTCCCCCAAAAGAGTTTTATTAGTTGTATTTCTACCAGTAATGCATGAGACTGTCTATTTCTCCATTACCTAGCCAAAAGATGTTGTCACACTTTTACATTTTATTTAATCTCATATTTGAGAAATGGTATCAGTGTAGTTTTAATTTACATATCTAATTATGAGTGAGGTTGACAACTTTATTCTATACTTATAGGCCATTTTTATATATTTTAAATAAATTTTCTGTGCTATATCTTTTGTACATTTTCCTATGAAATTCTTTTTTTAACTTTCTTCCATCCATTTTTAAGTTTTTTACATATTAGGAATAATAGCTCTTTACTATGTTGCAAATAGCTTCTTCTAGTGTCAGTTGTATTTTGAATATGTTTATAGGTTTTTTGACATTTAGATTTTTCAAATGTTATATAGCCACATTTATTAATTTTATATTTTATGGTCTCTAGATTTCCAATCACAGTTAGAATACATTTCTCACATGAGGGTTAAAGAAATTCACCTGCATTTTCTTTTAGTACTTATGTTGTTTGTTTTTCCCTTTTCCTTTCTTGTTTTTTTTCACATGTAGTTTCTTGATTCATTTAGAGTTTATTCTTGAATATAGTCTGAGGCATATATTTAATTTTGCTTTCTGTTTATTTTGTTATAATTTTTCTTTTTTAAAGCTTAGAATTGAATTAATTTATTTTAAATATTTTATTTTATTGATAAAATTTTCTAGTACTATGAGTTTTTCTTTGATCATGCTTTAAAGGTATTCCATAGATTGTAATATGTAGCCTTATTATCAATATTTCCAGTTTTTATATTTTCTGTACCCAAGAGCTATTTAGTAAAGATATTTATCAATTTTTAGGGAAAAGGACATTTTAAAAAATTTTGTTAATCATTTCTAGTTTTTTTTTAATTAATGGTAGTTAGAGAATAATTGTTATATTTCTACTTAATGGAACTTACTGATACTGACTTTGTAACCTAACATATGATCAACATTTG
Organism: Pan troglodytes; assembly: GCF_028858775.2. NCBI lineage: Eukaryota > Metazoa > Chordata > Mammalia > Primates > Hominidae > Pan > Pan troglodytes. The sequence goes on along the minus strand of NC_072402.2, from coordinate 108,506,922 downwards.
TGAGCATTCTGTTAATACAAGGTATTTCAATGATATGCTATTAAGATATAACATTTGATCTATATTCATGAAGTCTAAATGATTGTTCATGTTGTTTAGTTCTTTAATATCAACACTTATTTTTATCTATTTTATCTGTCCTCCTGAGAATAGCATATTAAAATATTCTATCATTGGCTTCCATCTGCTTCCTTACACCCTGAGTACTTTTGCTTCATAAGTGGTTGCTGTGTTATTTGGTGCATGGATATTCACAGGTATCATATCCTTTTCATAAATTGTGATTCAATATTTAAATGAACTCTTCTATCTATGAGTTTATACTGGTATATGTAAACAATTGAATAAACTGCAGAAAAGGGAAAGTTGTTTCTTACAATTTTCCAACTAGTAAATTTAAAAGATAGGCATAGAGATTTAACATTGGGCTAACACCACAGTAATAATTTTTTCAGGCAAGATCCACGAAGGGATACTAAAGTTAGTGGGTAAAATTTGAAGATAAATAGAATTTGCAGCTTCAAATTATCTCTTTTAAGATATTTATATTAACTACAAAGGAAAAGACAGTAACTTTACAGAGAAGAAACTCAACAGACACCAGCTTACCCGAGTATTCAAGGTTATAAGACGTAGCAACATATGAACAAGGTCATAAGACGTAGCAACATATGAATCCCTTGATGAGAAAAAAAACCACAATACTATTTCTGTGGCAATTTTGCAAAAAACACACAATCTCATTTCAAGCATAGGAAAACATTAGACAAATCCAAATTGAAGGGTAAACTGTGAAATAACTGATTAGTACTCTTCAAATTCTCAAGATTATGAAAGACAAAGATAGACTGTGGAACTTTGACTATTAAATGTAATGTGAGATCCTAGATAGAGTCCTGGAACAGAAAAAGGACACCAAAAAAGGTGAGAAAAGGTGAAATTTAAACAAAGTTTCTGGTTAATAATTCTAGTGTTAATTTTCTGTTCTTGTTTATTTTACTATGATTATATATGCTATTTAACATTAAAGAAAATGAGTTTAGAGATTAAAAAGTTTTTTAAATTAAGAGACTTCGTTTTTTAGAGCAGTTTTAAATTTACAGAAAAATTGAGCAGGTAGTACAGAGTGTTCCCATATACTGCCCTGCTGCCTGCCACAGTTTCCTCTATTTTGCATTTATATGATACATTTGCTACAATTAGTGAACTGGTATTAATGTATTATTATTAACTGAAGTCTGTACTGTACATTAACTTTTACTGTTTGCCTTATGCATTCTATGGGTTTCAATAAATGTATAATGTCATATATCCACCATTATAGTATTATACAGAATATTTTCACTGCCCTAAAAATCCACTATGTTTTACCTATCCATCCCTTTCTCTCTTCCTTACTTTTGAACCCATGGCAACTATTGACCATTTTACTGTCTCTACACTTTTGCCTTTTCTAGGATATCATATAGTTGCAATCATATGGCGTATTACCTTTCAGACTGACTTTTTTCTTTTAGTATGTACATTTAAGGTTCTTCCATGTCTTTTGTGACAACAATTTATTTTTCATCACTGAATAGTATCCTATTGCACATATGTACCATAGTTTATTTATCCATTCAAGTTTTGGCAGTTATGAATAAAGCTGCTACACATGCTCATGTGCAGGCTTTTGTGTGGACATGTTTTGTACTCGGGTAAATATTTAGAAGCATGATTGCTTAATTGTGTGATAAGACATGTTGAGTTTTGAAAGAAACTGTTAAACTGTCTTCTAAAATGGCTGTACCATTTACATTCCCACTAGTAATGAGTGAGAGTTTCTATTGCTCCACAACCTTAATAGCATTTGGTGTTGTCAGTGTTTGGGATTTTAGCCATTCTGCTAGGTATGTAGTGTCATTTCACTGTTATTTTAATTTGCAATTTTTAATCATGTGTAATGTTGAACATCTTCTCTTGTGCTTATTTGTCATCTGTGTGTCTTCTTTGTTGAGATGTCTGGGTGTCTGTAGGCTCATATCTTTTGCGCACTGTTTATTTTCTTGTTATTGAGTCTTAGAAGTTTTTTTGTATATTTTAGATACATGACCTTAATCAGATTTATGTTTGGCAAATATTTTCTCCCAGTCTGTGGCTCATCACCTTACATTTTGAAAGTGAGTATTTTTAATAGAGATCAGAGATCGGAAGAATTACCAAATGTTGCCTTATTTGGCTATACTGTGTACATAGATGTATGTCACTATAAATATTCCAGTTTTATTTTAAGTGGGGTCAGATATTTTTACAGATTCATCATAAATAGAGCCTTTTTGTTGTACTAGGAAAGAACCTAACCTTCAGGATCTAATTAAAGAAAATGCTACCATCAAAAATAAGCAATAGATATAGTTTTCTATTTACCTTCTCTTTGGTTTATTAAAGGTTGAGAATGATGTCAGTGTTGTGGATTTTTCTGTAGCAATTATGGCAAACTTTGTAAATGAGAATGAACCTCTTTCATTATTCAATGCGCGAGCATACCAAGTTTATCCTTTCCCCAAGATCCAGGCCATACATCTTTCTTTTCTGTCTGGCTCAGAACTAATTCAGCTAGCCCAAAGAAGTCATGTGCTCACCAGTTGCATCACATCATAAGCCCTTTTAAAAAAATGAAATGCAGCTGGGCCCTATGTTTCCATTGTTGGATGCAGAAATCTTGTGACTAAACCAGTAATTAAAGAAGGCATTATTTCAAACACCTATTTTCCCTGGGCACTGTGTGTTAGAGGGAGACATGGAAAGTTTCCCTTTATCAACAGGTTAGATCAGATGAATTAGATTTTACAACAGCCAAAAACAGTTTGCTTGACACACTTTATACATTTGTTTTAAAATAGTTTCAATCAGATTCCAGTAAAATCTGATTTGGGGGCAGAGAGATTCTCTGAATAGTCTTACAAATGTAGGTTTATTTTGAGGCTGTCAGCCATCCCTCGAGACAGATCCCTGGATGGTTCCTAGCCTCAGGTTAAATTTCAGGCTGACAATTCTAGGAGTTCTGAACTCATTTTATAAATATGAGAATGTGATTATCAAAAGGACCTCTTCTACATTGTAAAATTATAATCTACTCTTAAGCTACTTGCTTATAGTAAGTAAACTCAATTTGTACTTTTGAATATTTATATGTACCAAGAAATGTCCTAAATGCTGGAGTGAGATGGGGTGGTAAATTGTTGTTATAATATTGTTATATTTTTAAGTTATATATATCATTAAGTTATATTTACATGTAATAATATATAAAATAAGAATAATAATGTCTACCTCATGGGGTCCCAGTGAGGATTAAATGACATAATACTTATAATATTTGTAAAGCATTTAGTACAGTGTTTGGCACACATCTGACATTCCATAAAATTTAGCCATCATTATGTTGGAGATTACAGTCTTGTTGAAACAATAATAAACATAGTTGTTAAATAAGAAATCCATGATACTTGCCAACAGATGTGATCAATAAGACTTCGAAGAAGAAAATATTGATGTGAATAGAAGTAGCTTGGGAAAGCTTGGCTAAAAGCCCTTTGTGCATGTGATGGTGTCTTATTCATAGCTCCCTCCTGCTATTTCATCAGAGTGTTTAGAATATAAAAAGTGCTCAAAAAACATTTGCTGTTTGAGCGACTTAAGATTTGAGTTGCGAACCCCAAAGATGGGTAGGACTTGTACAGGTAAGATGAGCAGATACATTCCGGGTAGGAGCAGAATTTTGACAAAGATGTAAAGGTAGGAAAGGAGTGGTGTAAGTACTGAGGTAGCAGCACCAGCCACTGCTTATGTAGGGCAGCAGTGAGAGTAGTCAGAGAAAGGCTGGGAAGAGACAACAAGACTTGAGGAAAGCATAAGAACCTGGAGGGATATTACGAACTTAACAACTATTTTATGGGCATTGGGTGGTCACTGAAAGTAACTGAGCAGGGAAGCAATGTTAACGAAATGATAATTAAAAAGAATAATATTATTGTAGTGTAGAATCATTAAAAGGTAAGGCTGTAGGGAAGACCTATTACTTACATGTGAGATAATAACAACTTATGGTAGAAAGGAGATTGGAAAGGTGAACATTTTCAGTATTGCAGGTTTTTAAAAGACACTCTCATGTAACCTTCAGTGAAGAAGGCTTTATCCTCATTTTATAGATGAGAAAACTGAGTATCAGAGCTCTCATTAGTGTGGCATGTAACTAGAATTCGAAGCCAGGTTTTCCAGGCTCCGAAGGCATGGTCTGCTTTTATAATAGGACTTAGATAATTGACTATGAAAGATCTAGGGAGAAACTGAAGATGATTTTAAATTTTGATTGTATATGACTGGAAAATTATAACACTGTGGGAAAGGAAGAACCAGTTTATGAGAAAAATAATAAATGTAGCTTTTAATACATTGAATTTGAGGCAGCAGTGGGGAACACAGTACCAATGCAAATGAAATAGGGATATGGGTCTGGAGCTTAGAGGTGAGATCAAGACTGAAGATAAATATTGGGGAGCCAATTGAAGTAGTACATAGTGGGAAGACATGTTCTAGATACAAAATAATAAAGACTTATAACAGAGTTTGGAAAATGCTAAGGACAATTAAAAACTGAAGCCAGTGAGGAAGACAAAAGATAGAATGAAAACAGAAAACAAGTGAGATAAGGAAAGTATAAATAGTTTTTTGTTTGTTTTTTGAAATAGAGTTTATTAAGTATCAAGGAGTTCAGAGTTTCAGGTGTTTCTATGTATAGATATGTATAGATAGAAAGGAGAGACTCAGTGGTAAATAAAAGAGAAAAGGCAGGGTGATGTAATGGGGAAGACGACTAGTCTGGGAGTGGGAAGAACTGGGTTGCAGTAGCAGCTCTGTTATTCTGTGACCTTAGTAAAATCACCAAACATATTTAGGATTCAGTTTACACATTTATGAAATGAGAGGTTTAATGGGAGATGACTTCTAAAGGTCACTTGACACTTGAAAGTGTTGAAATCCTTAGCTAAAAGGGAACAAGTTTGAAAATACGTAGACAAGAATGAGTGCACAATTTTATGGTTCATTCATGTATTCCACATTTATTATGTCCATGTAATTTATTTTTCTATGTCTATGTATTGTATAGTGGAAGTGGGAGAGAAAACATGATCTCTAGTGTAAAATTTAGAGAGCTTGAGTGATCCTCACAAACTACAAGGTCCCTATATTACAAAGAATTGAGACAGGTTGTTACCAACTTGGAGAAGGGAAAGGAATGCAGAGGACTGTGGAAAGACCTACCAAAAGCTCTCAGAAGCCTTCCATTGTTGGCTCCAGTAGAAATTAAGCTAAGAAGCAATTCATCAGTTAGTGAGAACATGGTGCCCCTAGCCCTTCTGTTGGATGTCCTTGTCTCGTTAACCACTTTGACTTAAAAATCTATTGTCTTTGATAATACAGCCACCCCTTTCTTTTCGTAATTTACACGGAAAATGCTTTTCTTTTTCTTTCAAACTCTTTGTGTCTTTATATCTAAAATAAGTCTCTTGTAGACATAGTACAGATATGTCATTTAAAAAAGTCAATTTTGCCACTCGCCTTTTATTTACATTTAAAGTAACTGCAGATGATAGACTTCTGCCATTTAGCTATTTGTTTTCTAACTTTATGCTTTTTACTTCTCAATTCCTATATCACTGTCTTTTTTGGTATTAACTGATTTGTTTGGTAGTAGAGCTTTTGTTTTGTTTTGTTTTGTTTTTGTGAGATAGTTTTGCTCTTGTTGTCCAGGCTGGAGTGCAATGGAGTGCAATCTTGGCTGACTGCAACCTCTGCCTCCTGGGTTCAAGTGATTGTCATGCCTCAGCCTTCCTAATAGTATACCATTTTGTTTTCCTTCTTCCCTTCTCTGTATGTTTTTAAAGTCATTTTCTTGGTGTTTACCTCAAGGGCTACAACATCTTAAACATGTAACAACAAGTTGAATATCAACTTAATTTCAGTAGTATACAAACACTCTGCTCCTATACATCTCCATCTCTCTCACTTTATATTGTTCTTGTCATAGATATATTTTTATATATTGTGTGACCATTAAAATATTCACTTTTATGTACTTGCCTTTTTAATTATACAGGAAAGAGTGGAGTTACAAACTAAAAGTACAGTGATACTGGCTTTTATACTTACCTATATAATTACATTTACCTGTGTTATTTCTTTATATGACTTCAAGTTACTATCTATTGTCTTTTCTTTGCAGCCTGATGTACTCCCTTTATTTGTCGTAAGAAAGTTCTACTAATAACAAACTTCATTAGGTTTTGTTTATCTGGGAATGTCTTAATTTCGCCTTCATTCTTGAAGGGTAGTTTTGCTAGATATAACATTATTTAACCTTTTAAAGAAATTACTTATTTCCAGCATTATAAATACATCGTTTTACTCCCTTCCAGCAAGTTATGTCTGTTCTATTCCTTCTAGAACCAAGGGTCAGGTCCCACACTGGGCACCCAAGCTGCCATTTTTAAGACTGCCATGCCACTGAACCACAGAGAAGACAGGAGCCAAGGTAAGTCAAAGCCACAAAGCTTTCCTAACAATAAGTTGCCTTTTTCTTGATTTAACATTCACATAGTTGCTGTAAACTTTTGACTGTTTTCCAGAGTCTGACAAAGTTGGTTCTGACAGTTTCTGGTTGTTTTCTTCTCTTTCCATGGAGGGATGGGAGTCTGGAGCTGCCTATTTGTCATTTTTCTGTTGTTACTCTCCTAGTTGTGAAATGCAGGACAAATCACCTCCTCTCTGTATCTATTTTATTCTTAATCAAACAGCACAACTCCAAAAATGTCATAGGGATGTGGTGAGGAGGCTATAGAGATTTTAAAAAATAGTGTGCAAAAAAGTTTAACTTCACATATTTTGTTGATCTTCATTTCTACCTAAAAAAATATACTTCATCTTTAACCACCAGCCTGAATAGTTCTCTCACATCAGTAGGAGAAAAACAGTGGCTTTATTTCAACATTTTATTGAACTTTTCATTTTACACAATTTACCCAAAACATTTAAAGTAACAGTAAGACAAACTTTAAAAAAAAAAAAAGTCATACAGACAAAACATCTCTAGGTGAGGCAATATGTAAATTTCATTGTCAAATCATGATTTTGTTACTCTGCTATACAACTTGGTACCATATCAATGATACTAAATGACTCAAGAGTAAGACATTATGCATTCCGTTTATATGAGAAAAAGAGATTATTTACAACTACTTGAAAGAGAAACAGAAATGCCAACAACAGTATCATTCAAATTCTAGTGCAATGTGAATTGTTACCAAGAGATCTTATTTGCTTATATAAATTTTGCAAATAATTCAAACCTGGCTATCTTATTAGAAGCTGACAAAGTATGCTTTTCTGTTGCAAAAGATCAGTGGACAAAAATCCTCCACAACCTCAGTTGATAAAACAAATTTAAGCAGCATTTTTTTTTCATTTCCTGAACAGATGTACTAATACTTAGGTAGAAACACTAAAGCATTTGTACTCAATCAATAAAGTGAATGCTTTGTGCAGTTTTAAGAAAGCCGCTGCTAAAAAGACAGTTGTGAGTGGTCAGGTATATCTGCAATAGTAAGCAAGTTCTTACCTTTCCAGTTCTGTATGCTTCTGAAAACACCAGCTAAGGTATCAAATACCCATTTTCAAGTGACCTTGTTTTTACCATTTCATATTTATAACATCTAGTGCTGAGATTCTGGGGGCTTTAATAGATAACCTTATTAACCCAGATAATTTTTTTTAGAGCCCATAAAATAAAATTGAGAATGGCATTTCGGGAAGGTCTACATATATGTATTTAGTAAGTTAATTCGTAAGTTCACTTTACATAGTAAATTAATATTTACCAGTTTTTAATTGCTTTCAGTGTACTTGACTCAAATTAAGAAACCCTACAATGTAAGGCAAGTGTATCACAAGCTCCATGGCCAAAATTTGGCTTATATAAGAGGACCAGTGGGCCTGTGGAACATTTAATAGAATCTTTTCCATAAAGCTATTAGTTCTACTGAATTAAAAAATATTATTTTGAGCTGTTATTATCTTAAGAAGTATAGCCCATGGATATTTGATTTGGCACCCATGTTAAAGAAAAACAACAATTTTTAAAAGGGAACGAGCGTATCTTACAGTTATCTCACTCATTCTTTTCAAAATTCAGTGCAACATATTTGGCACCCATGTTAAAGAAAAACAACAATTTTTAAAAGGGAACGAGCGTATCTTACAGTTATCTCACTCATTCTTTTCAAAATTCAGTGCAACATATTTGGCTAGCTTAAATTTAAGTGCGTGACTGTTCAAGATTTTGTTTCAACTAATTTGGAGTGGTTGTAAAAAATTATTCATATTTTACTTTCTACATTTCAATTTTAATGTTAATTTGTATTCTCTTTCTCCAAAAAGGAAAACAAGATCAACCTTATTTGTGTGTGGTTCAGCCTATCGGTCTTATAATTATTCTACAATAAAATGAATTTATGTAACTAACTATTTTCATGCTAACTTCCAAAAAATATCCTGAAATATTTAATTTTTAGCTAAACAAAGGATCCTACAGATTTTCACTAGTAAATACTTGATTCTATTCAGATTCTTTTCTAGAAATTTTTCAAACTTGAAATTTTCTGGTTTACTCTTATCTGAAACTATCCTAATTGAAAACAATTTAAATGCTATTGGTTGGACAAAGTAAACCTTAATCTAAAATAGTCACCATAAAATATAAAATGTGATCAGTGGTGTTTAATTTTGTTTTCCCCCTTTTGGTGGAATTTAAAAATGGAAAATGTAGGTGTTTCAGTAACTACACCCACACACACGAGAGATTTGCTACTTATTACTGTTTTTACACTTTTTGGATATCACTTTTTTGTTCCAACACTACTATTTGCAAAAAGTAACCATTTCTGTGACATTTAGCAAGTAAAATGAATTTCTATTCGTATGCATTCTTGGTTGGACAATATCAGTGCAAAGTCACTGTGCTTCAGAGTGCTAAATGGTTCATGATACAACTGTGATTATTCATGTGAAGACATGAAACTTTAAAATGTCTAATGATAGAGCAGACACATATCATTTTACTACACAAAGTGCTTAACCCACCAAATTACATTTAGGAATAGACAAAATGTTTTTATTAAACTGGTTAGTAATTTTTTTGCTTATTATATGTTGAAATGTACAAATGTACTTTTTCCCCTCACCCATAAAATACAAGGGCACATTTCCTTTAAGGTTTGGATTTTTCTTCAGTATTCATCTAAAGAAGTTTAAATAAAAGGTGATAAGAATAATTGCTTTTCCCTCCACGTACATCTATTTTGGAAAACAAAATTTAAAGCAAAACCTGAAAGAAAATAAAAACGGAAGCCATTATTTAGTGGTGACTATATAGTAGATAAGAGGCACAAATTCCCAGATGAATTTTAATTTTGTTTCCTCTCAGACAAGCCATTCAGAAATAAAAGGGAAATGAGGTTCATTTAAGTACACAATTTGTAAATGTGGAAACAGTAGTAATTGTCATGATTATTTTATATTCTCTCTTAACAGTGGCTCTAAAAACAGCCCAATGATTCACACAACTAGCAAAGCAAACCAAACTCTATAAATGTATGAGAAATTAAGTTGCTAGCACTGAAACACTGGGTTTGGATATGGACAAGGATGTTGTCTCTGACTTGTATCTTTTGGGTACCTTGGCTTTTGATATTTTGATGTTCAAGCAGAAAGCGCATGACTTTGTTTTATGCAATAAGGTGATGTAAGTGTAGAAAATGTGTAGGGATGAAGGAAATTCCAAGTTACATGTGTATACATAAATGGCTTTATAAAATACATATATATAGCCATTAGGATAGTTACATAGGGACAATGCAATTTAAAACATTTATACACCTGCTTACAGATTGCCAAGTCTAATCATCCCTTAAGTCTTTTTCAATAATGACATAATTTATTTGCTTAAAGGTAAAAACCTCCTGATTGTATTAAGGACATTAATATACTACACTGTATTAAGGATACTATACCAACATCAATCTAGGAGGTAAAATAAACGTTTGGCAAATATTGAAGTCAGATGGAATAGATTCAACTCTATAAAGTTTTGTTTTAGATTTTATAATAAAATTTTGCTTCTGCCTACGATCATGTTTACTTCAGCATGAGTGCTACACTAACTAGAATTTAATAAGTGTTATTTTTATTGAGTTTTCAAATTTGGAAGAATTTTGATCCAAAATATATACCTATGCCTTAAAAAACAAAGTCAAGATAATCAGTATGGGCTTTAGTACCAATTTTACTTTCCAATCCATTTTCTTCCCCAGTATTTCACTTTTATCCCTCATAACTTCATAGCAAATTATCCAGATTATATCTTCCAGACTACTCAGTGAAGGAACCTAAATCTCAAATGTTATTTTGAAGAAGTGTAGAGTAAATAATTTTGGTAATCTGTAAAACAGCTGCATGCAGTGTGTACTGTATTATAACAGCACCAAACCCTTTATAAAAACCAAACACTCCTTCTTCCTGCCTTATGGTATTGATACAGTCTCTCATTCCCTCATATTGTGTATTAATTGGAAGCACTTCATAGCCAAGGTCTGTATTGTCAATTATTGTGCGTGTTCCTTGAATGTGAAGGCGGTGCAAAACTGTTTCCAATGGGTAAAGTATAACGTCAGAACAAAGACTGGCAGCAAAGTTAGCAATAAGTTCTGGAAAATAAGCATCCAACATACTCTGCACAGGGCTAGTGCTCTCAGCTAGGTGGCTATTGTAAGTCTTTCTCTTTAGAATTAGTAGGACAAACTTCTGAATAACTGAGCTGATGATGTAATGAAGAACTCCATGAAGCACCGTAGGGAAGATCAAGGAAAGAAGCGGAAGAAGTCGTTTGCTATGAGGCACTCCCATGCCTATCACTCTTCCAATTCCTTCTTTAACACATTCCAAAATGCCAGTATTATCTCGAATTATCTCACTCTGAAATAAAAATGGTGAAATAAGTAAAACTTAACATTTGCTTATTTTGCCACAGAAAAAGGACTCTTTTTAGGTTCCTTTTAAATCCTAACATAGTGACTGAAGAGGGAAACATCCATGATTTGCAGACTTTAACTGTTATCTAGGCATCAGATTTTTTTTCAAATGAAATCTCATAAAATTGCTAGCAGTGAAGTTGGGAGCTAATCTTATTGGGGTAGGGAGACTGGGGAGATGTGTAGGTGGATACATCTCAAGAAACTTCTTAGAACTCACATGGAAAGGCAATAACTATGTAATGCTTAAGGAGACAATATAGTGCTTATAGTTCTTAAACATGTTTAAATCCTGGCTCCATTACTTACTGGCTATGTAACCATTGTCAAGTTACTTAACTTCTCCTAAGCACAGTTTCCCATTCTACAAAAATGGAAATGAGCACTGTCTACTTTTTATGCACAGGGTTGTTGTGAATATTAAATGAAAAAAGGCTTGGCACTCAAGAGTCACTCAATAAATGTTAGTCTTATTACCACCTGCAATGTCTGCTTTTGTAGAATTTTGGAGATATGAATAAGAAAGTTTGATATGGATTACCGAGGTATAGATAGATAGAAAAGAACTTGCCAAAAGGCACTTTGGCTGCAGCAATGACTGCAGAAAAGTAGCAGATGAAATTTATAAGGTAGCCAGGGGCTATATCATGCCTTAGAGACTAATCTGTAGACTTTGGCTTCTAGTCAGATGGGAAATAACTGGTTGATTTTAAGCAGAAGACGGACATGACATAATTTGTATTTTGAAAGAACACTGGCTGTTGTGCAAAGGAGGACAAGATCAGTTGAGAAACCAGTTCAAAAGTTACTGGAATGATTCCAGTAACAAAGAGATGATGGTGGCTTGGGCTAGAAGGTGGCAACAGAAGTAAAGTGGTTCAATTGTGCTTTTATCCTAAAATCAAAGTCTATGGGAATTACTGGTGAATTGCATTTGGGGTATGCAAGAGAAGGGTCAAGGATAACCCCAAGGTTGCTGTCCAGAGGAACTGGGGGAATAGCACTGCCTTTTATTTGAGATGAAAAATTGCCAGAGTAGCAATTTGGTGAAGATCAAGAGTTCAGAAATGTTAAGTAAATTAACTCCAAATGGAGTTCACAATAGAAATTACAGAAAAAGGTACACAATGGACCTACAGATGGTTTCCAACTTACGATGTCTCAACTTAAGATTTTTTGAATTTATGACAGGTTTATTGGGATGTAATCCCATTGTAAGTGGAGGAGCATTGTATTATAAATGTGGGAGTCTTTAGTAAATAGATGATATTTAAAACTATGAGACGACAATGAGCTTGCCTAGCCTTCTAATCCATCTTCCTACTTCTGACCCTGACATCCTTCCCACTCCAGTTTATTTTTAATGCAACAGTCAAAGAGATCCTAATAAAGATGTAAGTCAGATCACACCACCGCTCTGCTCAAACCTATCAAAGACTTTCCATCCTTCTCAAACAAAAGCCCAATTATTACAATGATTTACAATGTCCTATGTAATCTGGTCCCCTCTTACCACTCAGGCCTCATCTCCTGTATTCCCCCTTGCTTACTTAGCACCAACCATAACAGCTTCCTTTCTACTTCTTAAGCATGTATGATACAACACACATGACACAGTCCCACTTAAGAGTTTTTGCACCTGCTTTCCCTCTAAATACAATTCAACATTTGCTTATTTTGTGCTTAGTTAGCACCAGCCACATCGGCATCCTTCCTACTTCTCAAGCATGTATGATACAACACACATGACACAGTCCCATGTAAGGGCATTTGCACTTGCCTTCCCTCTACTTAGAATATTCTCCCAAATATCCATGTTGATCTTTACACAAATGTCACCTTCTCAGTGAGACCTTTACTTATCTTCTTAAAAAAATATTAACCGCCCCTCCCTACCCATTACACATCCTATTTGCCTTCCTTGCTTTATTTTTGCTTTCTTTAGCAGTTAATCGCCATGAAATATACCTTTTATTTAGTTGTTTATGTCTACTTTCCCCATAAGAATATAAGTGCTATGAGAACAGAGCATTTTGGTTTTGTTTGCTGTTGTATCCCCAGGGTCTATAACAGTACCTGATATAGGCAAGTACTCAATAAACAATTGATACATTTTTTTAAAAAAGTTTAGCAGTTAAGATAATCTGCAAATCTGAAAGGTAAAGTGATGTAATTAAAACCTTGGTTTAAAACTATAATAAGAAGTCTGAAGTTGATTTTGGGGAATATGAGTCAATATGAATCCTTAATCAGTAAAAGGATATATATAAGTATTGCAACTTGAAAACAATCTTGTATGAGTATTGACTTCTAAAATGTGGAGACTAGTACAAGGATTTCTTTCTTTCTTTCTTTCTTTTTTTTTTTTTTAAGACAGAGTCTTACTCTGTCACCGAGCCTGGAGTACAGTGGCGTGATCTCAGCTCACTGCAACCTCTGCCTCCCGGGTTCAAGCGATTCTTCCATCTCAGCCTCCTGAATAGCTGGGACAACAGGCGCCCACTACCACGCCCGGCTAATTTTTGTATTTTTAGTAGAGATGGGATTTCACTGTTGGCCAGGCTGGTCTCGAACTCCTGACCTCATGATCCGCCCACCTAGGCCTCAAGGATTCTTAATGAAGAAATAGATAACTACAAAGTTCATGATGACTGGGTAATTATGAAGGATGAAAGAAATGTAAAAATAAAAAACTTTCCTAAAACAAAAACTAAAGTTTTGAATCTTTAGTGTGAAGATAACAATAGTATCACTAATATATTGCCAAGGAGAAGAGGTTCTAAAGGAAGCTAATTTTTAGAGGGATAGATGAGATTGTTTTTATAAGTTGAGTCTGAAGATTTAACTCACATGAGATTAGAGCTAATGATTCCTGTGAATAAATTAGCTCTTTCAGAATAATGAGTATAGGATAAAAAACAGAGGGTCAAGGATTGAGCCTTAAGGTATAAGACAAGAGATGGCAAAGGCATTATTGAAAAAAGATGTTCAAGAGAGAGAAATCTAAAGAAAAAAGAGTTCTAGAAAAGCAGACAAAAGAAATCAAAAGGAGTTAGCAAGTGGAACTTGAAGCAGGAAACAAGGAGTAAATACTGGGTTAAAAAAAACACATACACAGAAAAAACCCTATCACATAGTGAGCCGGGCACTTATATAAATAACTCATTCAATGTTACACGTCAGTTATTAAAATACTATTCACAATTTATGGATAAGAAAATTATAAAGGTTAAGAAATCTGTCTAAAGTCCCAGGTCTAATTTAAGCAGAGAAATGTGATAATGGGTCTGTCTCAAGCTAAAAATTGTTTTCCCCAATGAATCATTCTGCTTAGTTGTTTTTCCTTAAATAATTACCTTCCTGACATTTTTCCCTTATCTTTAAAATGAGGCTATCTCATACAAGTGACAACTCTGTAAATTCTATAGCACCATACAAAAATTCATCATTTATTTAACACAATGCCAAATGCAAGGGGAAGGGAAAGTATTATTTGGGTCGCAAGACATTAACTTCAGTTAACTGAAGTTAGTTCTAACAGAAATAATAATAATAATAATAATCATAAATCAAAGATGAATGATACAGCCAGAAAAGAAACAAGGTAGAAAAGAGTAATTAGAAGAGCAAAGGCTGATCCAGTGGGAGTTTTTACAGACAGGGCACTCACATATACTAGAGAAAAGAATATGCTAGAGGATCTGATGTGGAAATAGAAGACAGGTGTACAAATAGTTGGATTTTGTATACAGGTGAAGTAAAAACTACCTTCATCTTACAGTTTTAAGTGTAGGAAGTAGGGTAAGACATTTAATTAAATGTACTTGAAGCGCCACCATGTGGTTAGGAATAGTAACACAAGCAAACAGAATTTAAAGTGCTAGCAGAAAATTGCTTCAGCTTTGTAGTATTTACCACACCCAATAGTATCAAATGTTACTTAAAGGCATGTTTTAAAAGAATCCTGTCAGTAAACTACCTGTGGGGACAACCTGCTTCCTGTTCGGATGATTATCCATCATGTTTATTCTCAGGTAATTATTAATTTACTGTCCAATGATAAGCCATAACCATCTGAGTTGTATGTAAGGGCCTTAAAAAGTTTATAGATTCTTTGTTTTCAGAGCAAGTTATAGGCTGTGTTCTGAGATGTCTAAATGAAGAGTATAGTTGCCTATGGAAAGGACAAAAATAATTAAAACTAGAAGTGTGACTTAAGATAGCAATGGAAATATACAGACAAGCAACGTGTGATATAACTGTGATATTTATAAAATAAATATTTTAAGACAGTCTTAAAATTTTCTGCTGAAATGTTAGATATCTACAATATACTGAATAGTCAAAAAACTATTCTTAAATTTAAAAAAATGACAGTAAAAAAAAGCTCACCTGCACTGTTTCAATCAGACTTGCTGAATAAAAAGGCATTGCCACCACGTAAGTTAGGCTATAGAAATTAAAACAAATTTATCAGTATACTGAAACAAGATGCTTATACTAAATTTTTTAATATCTGCTTTAATATGTCAACATAATTTATAGTCAAGCTAGAATAATCTTTTTAAGGTTTTCAACTATTAATACCTACAGCCTAAAAATATTAACTTCAGAAATCTGTAACATAGGATGCTTTATTCAACAGAGATGAAAAAATCAAATGATAAAACAAGGACAGCCTGCAAAGAAAATAGATTGGACATCTACCTACACATAGCTAATGCAGCCTATAAATCTAAAACTTAAAATTGAGGATGAGGGATCCATTCCATAGTTTGCCTTTTTAGTGATATTTGAGCAAGTAACTTTTCTGTTACTATCCTCTTATATCAATTCCCAGATTTCCCATCCAGCAGAGTTAGGCCAGTCTTCAATGGTGAGTGAAGTCCCTTTTATTATTAAAAAAAAAACATTATACAGCTTTGCAAAGTTGTTTCCTATCACCAATATTTAGACATAGTAATATTACAACTTTGCAAGCCTGCAAAATATAGTTATTCAAAATAATATCAAGGTGGGACTTACCTAACCCTTATGGGCCAGGTCCTGGCAAGTAGTGGTTTTCAAGGTGAATGGAACATCACTAAGTAATAATGTGCTGGAATGTCCCACTGAGGGAGCCAGCAAGCTGGGGGATTTCCAATTCACAATCTTCAAAAAAAAATTAAAAAGTGAAGAATAAAATTCTAATCTACAAAAATGGTTACCGTTGTAAAATCACTAAGTGCCTTTAGGACTACATTTCAATGTCACTAAGGTTTTTTGGGTTTGCTCATCACCATACAAATACATTTGCATCTCTGATTAACAATAAAATAGTTATACTTTCTTTGAAAATCTGGGTTAAATAAATTGAAGACCTATGCTAACTTCCTAAGAAAACACACACAAAATTAGTCTGTCATTCCAGCCTTTCAAATTAGGAATTTATTTTAAAGATAATATATATTTCAGGATTTATTCCTAAACTCTGTGTTACTTTGTCCTTTGAAGTTATAGTCCCACCAACATTTCACTGCTCTAATTTCCTTCTCTACAGTTATTTAATAAGATTTGTTTCCAGTTCTAAGACTATAAAAATTAGTGAGAATGCCCAATAAAAATGCCATTTTTTGATACTTACGATTTCAGTAGAAGGTGTTCTCCTATTTGTTTAGGACTCCATTTATGTAAAACCTCCCTAAAACATAAAAATAAACTTAAATAAAACAAAAGCCATGTTATTTAAAACATCTGGAATTAGCCCAATTTTCAAAACAGTAATCAACTTCTAATTTTTTTCAATCTGTAGGAGAAATATATTCTAATGGTGAACATTTTCTTTTCTAGAACACAGTGTAAACAACTGTGATGGTTTGAGAGAAAAAAATACAAGGTGTTTTCATATGTGCTGATAGAAGGGGCTGGCAGAGAAGCAAGAGGCACAACTGATTATGAAAGTAAACATGAGAAATTAAAGGAAGAAAATTAAGATGATTGGTTAAAAGAAAGAGAATAGATATGGAAACAAAGAACAGGATTAAAAAAGGCTTTACAAAGTATATAAGAATGAGAATTTTTAAAAAAAGTTAAGTAACTCTAATGCAGGCTGACACATTACATTTATGTAGTACCTAATTTCTGAATTATCTTTACTTAGTACAATTACATAATTTTGTGACCATTATATTCTATTATCTTTGTGAGCACCTACTAAAAGCCATGACTATGCAAAGTGCTTTGCATGAACTATTTCTAATCTTCATAATAACCCTATTTTCTCCATTTCATAGATAAGGAGATAGGATCAGAGGGGATTAATAACTTATCCAAAGCCAAGTAACCAGTTAGTGTGGAACTGTGTTCTAAACCCCGGTACTCTCTGCCTGTACTGCCTCTCATCTTATTTGATACAAAGAAGAATCTTGTGAGATAAGCAGAGCAGATATTGTCACACTTGTCTTACTGATGAGAAAAATCAGGGTCAAAAAGATCACAGGAAAATGTTCAAAGGAAACAGGCAAAAATGCCAGGTCTGGAACCAAGGTCTAGGATTGTGTGCATTCTGTCTGCTAGTTTGGTTACCTTTGGAAAACAAGAAAAGAAAGAAAAAAAAGGAAGGAAGAAAAAAAAAAAAGAAAGAAAGAAGGAAGGGAGGGAGGGAGGCAAGCTGAAATGAAATAGAACCAAAGGTGAAAAAAGGGAGTAAGTTCTATCAAGAGAAAAGTCCCAAAAGAGTCAAGATTATAGAGGGTAAAAAAAAAGAAAAGAAAAAAAAAGAAAGTAAATAAGAAGAAAAAAATGAAAAGGCAGGGGAGATAGAAGAAAAATGAAAAGAAAAAGAGACAAAAAAAAAAAACAGAAAGGGAAGTGCAAAATAAAGATAAGACTTGCTACCACCAGTTCCTCTGATGGAATGGGTACTCATTCCATCATGGCTATGGCTACAGCAGGAATCTAGAAAAACATTTTCTATTTCACATGACTGAATTTGAAAAACAACAGCATATACATACATCAGAGACTTTCAGACAATAGAGCAACTACCCCCGATTTCTAAGACCTTAGAGCACCTTCTGGGCCGAACTCTGATTAAATTACTATTAGGATATTTATTTGGCCTGAACGACACAATGTAGCTGAAATCATATTATTCAATGATTAAGTCGAAAAATATAAAAAATAGATTAGGCCTCCCATCTTACTGAAAGTTACTTTATGATTATAAAACAAAATACGTTACATGCTTTGTAAATCATCTTGGCACAGCTAATACTCATGGCCTCACAAAGTATTACCACAGTTTATGACGACACCAATTTTAAGTATGAAACTGTGGTAAACACTTAGGACTGGGTAGCCTCCCCTTTAAATACAATGTCAATTCTGAGTTACCTCCCCTTTGATGACTACTGCCAATTCTTAAGATCATTAAGATAAAAGGAGACTTAAAACCAAGTATTTAAAAAAATGCTTTTGGGACTCTTCCTTGTATCTGTTCTCTACTACTTTATAAAATGGGTAAAATTTACTGTTACAACTCTAGAAATTTAAATAAGCATACTTAAAAGCTTCAGTCACTAAACCTTTTTATAATTCATTATCAAATACCAAACATGTAAATATATCTAAATTATCTATTTCCAAGCAAAAAATGCCCTCCCTAATGAACGGAAAAATTAATAAAATTTATTCGAGTACCTTGCTTTTCTCAAAACAGTCTAGTTTTTCATTTAACAGATCAAAACACATACTCCTATGCATAATCAACACAAAAAAGGCAATAAAATTCTAAAATAACTCTGTCTCAGCAGTCTTTAATTTTCAAATGGTCAAATAGCTATCCTAATTTAAAAAAAAAAAAAAACTTACCCCAACCTACTCTAAACCCCTCATCTTCCAGTTACCTCTCTTCATCAATCCTAGTCAGAGTCAACCATCTAAACTTTCTGTTTCCACGTCTGTACTTTCCCACTCACCTCTGAACCCACTTCAAATTGGTTTCGAACAAAAACAGCTCTTACCAAAGTCTCCAATAATCTGCATGTCATTAAATCTGATGGACATTTTTAAGTCTCTACCTTATTTGACATTTCAGCAGCCATCAGAGCCTCTTCTCTCCTTGAAGCACTCTTTGCCCCTGTGCTCCACTAGCCCATTCTGTTGGTTTTTATCCTGCCTTCTGGTCTCTCCTGACTCCTTTTCAGGACCACCTTTCTTAACCCAGCCACCCCTTGGTTGGAGTTCCTAAGGTTCAGACTCTATTCTTCTACCATAGTGTATCCTTCTTCCCTAGCGACACTCATATCTAGGGTTAGAGCTTCAAAATCTCCCAAATTAATTTACCTTCAGTTAAGAATTCTTTATATGCCAGCCCCATATCATGTGCCTACAGACAACTCCATCTGGATATGATAAAAGATCTGAAAATGCACTTGTACTAAAGTCCAACTTAAAATCTTTCTTTTCTACTTAAACTCTTCCAGTGTTCCCTACTCAGGAACTATTAATCAGAAAGGAAATCTATTGAATTTGAGGAAGATTTCATTGTGTTTAAAATAACGTGTGTTTAAAATAAGCAAATTCAGAGGGAACTCTTGGAGGAAAACTACAAGATGTTTACAGTGGTATAACCACAGATGTGTGATGAGTCAAAACTAAGTTGGAGTTGAACCAAATGGGTTTTGTGAGAGACTGAACCACACAGGTAGCCTTGGTTACAGGAACTCCTACCTCGCGTTAACAGTCTGAAAAAAGCCACATGTAAATTAAGTAAAGGGTACTGTGGGGGTAGAACGACACATGGTTTAACTCACTGCAACTGGGAGAGAGAACAGGGAAGGGTTTAGCAGTAGATAAAGAAATCACACATGACGATCCTGGGTAATATATAATTTGTTAAAAAGTAATACTACTGAGAAATTATAAATTTGCTGACTTAATGAACACTAGAGATCTGCTGTTTTTCTCTTTGATTTGATCATAAACTGTATTTAAAAACCCCTAAATATTGGCAAATCTGTACTATCTCCCCTGTTCTACCTAGTAAATGTTACGCAATTAAAAAACCCCAGGCTAGGAGACCTCAGAGCTCATCCTCCTCATGTAGTAGCTTCTGTGAACTGCTTTTAATGTTTTGTGACCTTGTTTGCTCCTTCTTCCCATTAATAGGATACAGAAACAAACTCTGCCTTCTTCCCATTAATAGGAAAGGTCAAATCTGCCCAAAGAAGAATAAATAATTTTTTAAAAGATATTCACACTATACTTCAAAAAAACAGCTTCATTTGACAACTAGTTACACAAGCCCAAATACAAGAAGTCATTCTTGATACTGCCTTCTCTTTGATCTACCATTCCTAAAGCATCACCAAATTCCCTCAGTTTGACCTAAGTATATTTCAAAACTGTCCACTTACCTCTATCTCAAAAGATACCACCCTGATCTTAGCCACTATCTTTTCTCACCTTTATTATTGTAATAGAATACTAAGATGTCTCCTTTTATTCACTTTGGTCCTCATACAACCTTTTCATCTACAGTTACAATGACCCTTTGAAAACAAATCTGATGTCACTGACCTTACTGAACCTCTTCAATATTCTTAAAATGGCCTACAGGGCCACACATGTTCTGGCTCCCACCTGCTCTGTACCCTTACCCTTGGCCAGAGCTCCAGCCATGTGAGCCTTCTCTCAGTTACACCTGAATTCTCTAGGCTCCCCACTGCAACAGCATTTTTGTACAAACTGGTATGTACCTCCTAATTACCACTCTGATCTACCTTAAGTGTCATGTTACTAGGGACACTGTTTCTAGCCCTTTAATACTTTCATGGAACTATATTCTTTTGCTTCAGAAAACAAATTTCAATTTGCAATTATTCATTAATGGAATTATTGTTCTTAGTGAATGTACTTTTATTAGATTCTGAGCTTCCTGGCAACAGTTACCTTTTGTTTATTTTCCTCACTGTAAACCCGGTTTTTAGCACAGAACCTGGCACATAGTAAGTACTCAGGAAATGTTAGCCAAGCAAATGAATGAATTAATGAGTGGGCCTTATCACCAAAATTATCCAAGTAGAACAATGCAATAGAGGTTACTATTTTGTCTTCTTTGGAAAGATTCAAAATGATGAAAATATATTCCCACTCAGTTGACATGTCTGTCTACTGAGTAAGAAAGTTAGATGATAAAATTTTATAAAGTCCTATGCCTTCCCATTCCTATTTTTCTTTTTTCTTCCCTGTAGCCTGAAATTAATGTTATTCCTTCATCTCTGCTTTAGAGAGGCAACATTACTTGCATAAGGTCCCAGAAATAAAAAGTGGAATAGCCAGGACCTGAACCAATAGTGTTCTGGTTGCAAATATAGTCAACCCTCCATATCCATGGGTTCCACATACATGGATTCAGGCAACTACGGATTTACAATATTTATTTAAAAAAGGGATAGTTGCATCTGTACTGAATGTGTACAGAGTTTTTTTCTTTCTTGTCATTATTCCCTAAACAATATAGAATAACAACTATTTACATAGCATTTACATTGTATTTGGTATTACAAGGAATCAAGAAATGATTTAAAGTATACAGGAGGTTATGTACAGGTTGTATGCAAATACAACACCATTTTATAAAAGGGACTTCAGCATCTCTGGATTTTGGTATCCACTGGGGGTCCTGGAATCAATCCCCTACAGATATGAGGAACAACTGCATTGAATTTTTTTCACTCTACCAAATGGAATTTCCTGCATTTTGTTATTTTTTTACAGAATTGTTTGTTAGAGAATTTCAAGAATATTTGACTATAAGTACCAATTTGGGATCTTATCTAGTGATATAAAAGCAATAAAGTGAATAGTTAGCCAAACAACGAAATACAGATTTTTAAAGAATAAAACAAGAAACTCTGAGCTGCCCAAATGTTGCTGACCTTTCTAATCTTTGTTTTGTTTCAAACGTTTTAGCAAAGTTTATTTAAGGCACTTCAAGACTACGAGGTCCTTCAAAAGCAATCACATTGGAAAAAAGCTTAATATCAGTTTCTCTTGCTTTCATTTCCTTCCCTGTAAGGACTAAATCCCAACATTGGGCATATGCGTTACACTAGTAGCTATGCCTTCAACTATCTCACTTCTTTAACAATCCAAAAAATTCACCTTGCCAGAGAATAAATTTGGATTAACAAACCATTCCAAAGCCTTTAACATTATCGATAGGATGATATACAAAAATATAGTGCTGATATAGAAAATCAGAGTAATGCCAAATAGCACCTTAAAAATTTCTAATTTCCAATATTACCTATTAACATTCCTTTCATATACTCTTTGTAAGATTCCTTTGTTACCCATCATTGTGACTGTCCCAAATGTGTATCATTCCTCTCATGCTTTTCTACTACAACCCCAATGCTTATCATTTTTTCACCAAATAACCCTGTATCCTGCTTCACAGAGAAAAGAGAGACCCAATAGCAAATTTCCCTAATTTCTCTACCCTCTCTCTCAAATGTATCTACACTTCTAATTCTCCCATTTTTGGTTTCTAGAACATGATTGTCCTACATCTTATGCTATTTCCAATTTGTCTGAGGCCCTCTCTAATTTCTCTCATTATCTCCCCCAACTACCCCCCCTCCCACCGCTCCCACACACACACGGCACACAAGTATGCCTAGGATTCTGTCCTTGGTCCATTTTATTCATTTAATCTATGCTTTCTCCTTAGGTGATTTCAACTATCCTAAGCTTCAACTGCTACTTTTATGCCACAATACCCAAAGCTCTCCCTGTGCTTCAATTTTCTATTTTTTTTTTTTTTTACTCTGATCCATGGTTCCAACCAAATACGAGACATGTCCCTCTCCCTCAATGTCTTGCAAGAATCTCAAACTTCATTTATTGAAAGATAAATTCTTTATCTTCTTCCCTACTCCAACTTTTTCTTCTTCTTGAATTCTCCATCTTGGTTAACATTTTCCAATCTAGAAATCTCAGTCACTACTGACAACTCATTCTCTCCTATCTCCAATTACTAAGCTAACATAATGACCATCGACTATACTTCAGAAATGTCTAGCCAGCTCATCCCTTTCTGTTCTGTTCCACAGTTCAGAACCTTCTCAGCCTCGCCTAGATTATTACAATAGATCTCCATAAATCTGTCTATACAACTCCATTTATTTTACACTGCCATTTGAATATATCTTGATCAGAACATCTATATATTAAAAAAAGAAACACATTCCAAACCCATAGAGAATAAACTTAAAAAGGCACAATCGTATTTTAATGTAGCACCTCAGCTTCTTTTCCTGATATTCAATTTCATACATACCCAATATTCCAAACATAAGACACTTCTTTTATTACCTAGACTGTCCAACGCCATGACATTGGACATGTTACCTCTTCTTGCTTACATGTGTCTCCTTCATTAAATGAATACTTAAAGAGCGGGAATTGCTCACATACCCACATCTGTTCCTCAGCTGGCAGTTGCTGGCACATAGCAGTAGAAGCTGAAAGATACATCTCAATAGATACTAAGCCAAGACACATTTTCTTTATCACATACTAATTTAATAATATATAATTAATTTTATTCTTTGTTTTTTCTTTTAGTTACTTCAGACAAGTTTTCAGATTCAAGGTATTTTTTATTTATTATTAAAACAATATAATAGGGGAGGGATGGGGACAAGGGTTGAAAGCTACCTATTGGGTATGATGTTTACACAATTGAGAATTGTTGGATGAGAGGATCATTAGAAGTCCAAACTTTACCATCACACAATATACCCATGTAACAAGCCTGCACATGTACCGCCTGCATCTAAAAACACATCACCACATGAAACTAATACTGAAGAAATGCTAAAAAAGGTACCTTGGCAAAGGTGTAAATTCACTAATTATGCCTTCTGCTCCAAGTGTGACTCCCTGGACAATAAATGTACTTCCCATTCCTTTCCACAGGGCTCTAGGTCCCTAAATTGAACAAAATTCATGTTATTTCTGTTAATACCTACATCTGAAACACAAAAGATCTTAATAAAACTTGATATTGTGTAGACATTTTCCAATAAAACATTATTCTAATAGAAATATTAGTAGAGAACTACAATTAATTTTATATCATTTTAAAGTTATACTTAGGCCAAGAAGAACATTCCTATTAATTAAAGCCCCTAATGATTAACTAATTTATTAAATATCCCTAATATCTATATATTCAACTCCCTACTAGTCCTGTCCTGTGGATGACACAAGGTAACTTGAAACTTACATATCCACAACTTAACCCAATCATACTCACTCATACCACACCAATTCTTTCCTTCTCTGCTGTATTTCCTATTTCCCTAGATAGCAGCTTCATCATCCTAGTGTCCAAACAATATATCTAGAAAACATTTTTATCTCACTCTTCCTATCTAATCAGTCCTCAGGTTCTACAAATTCTACTCCCTTAGTATCTTACAAATCCATGCTCTTCTCCATACTTAACACTATTACTTTATATCAATTTGACTACAAGTTTCACTGTCTCTGGTTTTGCCCCTTTGCATGATACCATCAGTAATACTCCTATTATTTATCTATATTATTAATAGATATACATGATAGAATTAAAAAGAAGCAATAGGGTATCAGCTGAAAAGTCTGTCTCCTTTTCATCCCAGTCCTCAGCAGCAGTTTTAAAATTTATCGAGATAATCCATGCATATACAAGTATATCTGTGTGTGTATGTTATAGAAATATTTTTGTTTTGCTTATTTTTAACAGGTAGTATTATCTTGAAACCTAAAAAATATCCTGGAGATCATTCCACATTAGTATACACAGAGCTACCCTCTTATTTTTAAAGGTTACAAGGTGTTTCACCATAATATACCATAATTATTTCACTGGTACCCTAGTGATGGACATTTAATCATTTCCAGTCTATTATATGCAATGTCATAGGACATCCTTGTATATATATTTTTGCATATATATGTGCACATCTATGTGGGATAAGTTCCTGGAAGTGAAAGAACATGTACATTTAAAATTTTAATAGATATTGCCAAACAATCCAAAGGTCTTCAAGATACTTTGGTCATGGCTAAAACACCTTCAACAGTACTCTTGTAGCTTTTAAGATCTAGTAGTGTGCAGTTCTTAGAAGGTGCTTTAGAATCTGGATCCTGCTTACTTCTCTGGCTACTTTTTCATCTTTCTCTTACTCTTCAACCCCCACTTCAAGCTCCCATTGTACTCTATTAAATCCATTCCCAAACATTATGATCTCTCTTTGTCTTCTGCCTTCACACGTCTACTTTAAAAACCTTTTCTCTATCCTCATCATGAAGAGTTAGACTTCTCAACAAGAAGCACACAATTCGGGCCTTTCTTTTCCCAAAGTTTTTCCCAGCCATACACTGTGCCCAAGCCCAGTTTTGATAAGGTACTTCTCTTTTGTATTCTGACAGCATTCTGTACTTCTAATATTGCCTTTATCTTACTGCAGCACAATCTTCAAAGATTTTGTCTCCATGAGTAAATATGAGCCTCTTGATAGCAGAGACATCATCTTAGCACAGCTCTTTGTGGTTTTGCTAAATTAAATTGTACTTTTGCTAAATTACATTTTGAAAGATTCAAAAACATATCGTTGTGCTACTTTAGTTTTACTACAACAGTTAAGATGTTTTATTGACCAAATTGAAAGTAATTATTCTTGCTTTAATGATTACTAAACCCAAATGACACTTATATAAACCTTTAATAGAATCCAGACAAAATTCTCACCTGAGTTTTGTTGAAACTGTACATAATATTGATGACTGTAAATGGAGTGAGATGGTAATGCTGAGCATGGTAATTAACCTGTAAAAAAGATATTTCATTATTTTTTTCTGTTAATGTTTTGTCAAGAAATAACAGAGCCATGAAAGAAATATGGTGGAATTGCAGTATAAACAAAAGTTAATTCCAAAGTCAACATAAATTACACATAAGCAAAATTACTCTTAAAAGTGCTTTAAATAACCTATTAAAAGTACAGTATGTATGGTTATATAAATACAATCTGAAGACCAATGCATAATACACACAGTACTGTAGACTATATAATAAAGAGGTCTTATTTGATATTTGTTTTGCCTTAAACAACTGAATTACATCTCCCAACTCATGTTCATTTTAGGCAAGCATTTTTCAAACTATATGTGGCAACTGACTGGTATATGAAATCAATTGGGGGAGTGTCAAAACAATATTTATTATGTGAAACAATAAAATATTAGAATGTATTACATTCTAATGGTATTATTTCATAAAACATTTAAAAATAATATATTTGTTACTTATATGTAATGTATCCATTGGATCTCCATGTTAATATTACTACAATGTAAAATATATATCTGAAATACACTGTTCTGTGGCACATACAGTCAATGCTATTTTAATGGTATTTCTGTATACATACTTTTCAGTGCTAAGCATGAACAGATTAATTTATAATGATTTATACTGTTTTGAACTCTAACAGCTAACAAATATAGGAAGCATTACTTTACAGAGAAAGTGGGTTAAAACAGGATGGGCGCAGTGGCTCATGCCTGTAATCCCACCACTTTGGGAGGCTGAGGCGGGCGGATCACGAGGTCAGGAGATCGAGACCATCCTGGCTAACACGATGAAACCCCGTCTCTACTAAAAATACAAAAAATTAGCTGGGCACGGTGGCGGGCGCCTGTAGTCCCAGCTACTCGGGAGGCTGAGGCAGGAGAATGGCGTGAACCCAGGAGGCGGAGTTTGCAGTGAGCCGAGATCATGCCACTGCACTCCAGTTTGGGCAACAGAGCGAGACTCCGTCTCAAACAAACAAACAAAAAAAAGTGGGTTATAACAGAGTTTGCAAGTGGGGTCCACTGACTCCTGAGGGCCCCATTACCCTTTCAGGGGCTTGACAAGTTCAAAATTATTTTCCTAGTGATTACTAAGATATAATTTCCTTTTTTCACTGTCTTGACATTTTCACTAATGGTACAAAAGCAATGGTAGGTAAAACTCCCAGCTCATTAGCACAAATTGAGGCAGCACCATCAAACTGTATTTTCGTACTTACAGTAATTTTTCACCTCATTTACCCATAGGGAGAAAAAAGCAACCTTCATATAGGAATATCCTTGACAATGAAGTAACAAAATGTTAATTTTATGAATCCTTGACCTTTGAGTACACATCCTCTTTCTAATTAATATCCTGTGTGTTACATAAGGAAGTAAGATTGCTGTCATGAGGAAAGCACTTGTATGATAGAACTGCAAGCTAAACTAGCCACTTTTTTCACGGAACATCATTTTTACTTAGAAAAACTCATTGACGGACTATACCTATTCACTTTCAGGACAGACATATTTTAAAAAATAAACAAAGTGAGATTGTTGATTAAAACAAAAATAAATAACAGTATTTACTGTCAATGATAAGTTTGAATTTTCAAGTAAAACTCAGAATTGTGGAAAATCTATATGCATCGTCAAGAGCTGACAATACTTAAAGACTTTTCTAGTGAGATCAGTAGTATTTTTAATGAAGATGATTTTTTGATATTTTATAATCAAATGTTTTAACAACAGGAAGATCTATGTAACTCAATTGGTCAATATTTTTCAAATAACTTATGCACAATTACATGGAATCAGGCATAAGTAAAAATATCTATTCAAGATGCAGTATAGTTAAATGGATTTTTTAATGTGACAAAGTATAAAAAGTTCACTAAAATAATTTCTGATTTCACATTGCAAATAACCTTTAAGAAACTACCACACAGTGAGTTTCGGTGCAATTGCAAAGAATACCCACAATTATCTCAAAAGAATATAATATACTCCTCTCCTGCTTTCAACTATACATGTGTACAAGACTAAACTTCCTTGCTTCTTTCAAAAACCACGTGACGCAACAGATTGACTGCAGAAGCATACAAGAGAAACTGGCTCTCTCCTATTATGTCAGATATTAAAGATATTTGCAAAAATGCAAAATAGTTACTTTCATAAAAATATCTTACTAACAGGTGTTATTATTTTAATGAATTATATAGATGCATTGAAATTTTCCCAATTTTAATTTCTGAAATGGTAAATATCAATAGATATGACCAACATAAACCAAAGTTATTTAGGATCCTCAATATTTTTTTAAGACTTTAAAGAGGTTTTGAGAACAAAAAGTTTGGAACATTTCACATGAAGTAACAATTACCTGGTTTCATGTCCTTTATGTGAGTTCTGCCCTTCATATTAGGGTCAGAAGTATTGCTTCAAAAGATCACAGAAATTACATTTACCTGACATTGGCGGCGTAGAACAATGCAAGGATGTGCCAATACATTTTCTGTAAAGAGACTATATAAAAATAATTTATGTATATGTATGTCTACATAGAGATAAATTAAATTTACAACATGTATCTTTCTGAAATTATTCTTGCCTGAAGAATCATGCATTATTTTATGTTTTCCATTCTTAAAAAAATTAAATAGATCTTTAAAAATGTCTAGAAATGTTTGCAAATGATTCTACCCATAACGAAATTCAATATGAAAAGAATGAAAACCAGATCTGCATACTAGTAAATAAGGGAAACAATACATAATACATAATATTAATGTCTATAGTATAAGATGAAACTAGATCTCTGAATGTTTAATGTGGGAAATGGCACATCAATTAAATGGCATTTAATGCTGCAAATTATTTCTTTCAGAAAATGTCCTATGAACAGAATTCCTATCAGAAGAGTCATTTGATCTTCATGAACCCCATTCTAAAAATGTTTGGTTTTGGTGCACTTAAATTATAAGGTTTAAGTATAAATTTAAGTATAAATCTTAAATTATAAGATTCTTAATGACCATGTTAATTGACTAATATTTATGTATCAAATATTTATTTTGAGAATGTGCCCCACAAAACAATTACAGCTGTGGGTTTCAGGTCTCAGAGTGACATATACATACATGTGCACACATATTTATATGTAATAGTCTATCAAATGAATCAAAGCTTTAAGTATAAATATTGAAGCAAAAAACAACTCCAGCAGAATGGAAAACACAGATTTTATTTATATTGACATTAACACCCTCGGGTTTAATTATGCAAATAAGGTGTTTTTCTTCGTTAAAATGTTTAAAATAATGATCATTATGGCATGAAATGTAAGCTTTGTGCAATTCCAATATTTTTGAAAATGGTATTCACTAAGGATCACAATAATCAAGACTAAAGGATTTTCTTAAAATGATCGTTAGATATAAAAAAAAGTAATGCTATCACCAAACGCTGATTATAAACAAAATCTAGATGCTATGCTGCTAAATATCTTGTAAGCATTAGAGTGTTTAGAAAGAAGCCTCCATGCACAATTACTTTTTTGATGGGAGACAGACAGATTACATTTCATTTTATTCTTTGGATAGACCCATGAAAAGAATGAAAACCAGATCTGCAAACAGGTAAGTAAGGGAAACAATATATAATACATAATATTAATATCTACAGTATAAAATGAAACTAGATCTCTGTATGTTTGATGTGGGAAATGACACGTCAGTTATATGGCATCATTAAATGCCATGTAATTTTTCTTTCAGAAAATGTCCTATGAAAAAAGTTCTTATCAGCAGAGCCATTTGATCTTCATGAATTCCATTCTAAATTATTATTTTGATGGGAGAGAGATAAGATTACACTTCATTTTATTTTTTGGATAGACCCATGAAAACAGTTACAATACTCATTACAAAATTACTTTGTGTTTATAAAATTGGATGACTAGTCTATCCTTACTGGAAAAACTATCAAATTATATATTTTAAATAATGATCATGTTTTTTTCTGCAAAATATTATTCAAAATTTAAGCTGCTGCTTCAAAGAAACAACCTAAAAGAAGCAATAATAATCATTTAATATTATAAATTAAAGAAAAACTCTAAATTCAATAAATAAAAGCTGTAAACGTCTTTAGATAAAACATTACCTTGCAAGTCCAATACCAAATCCAGCAAATCTATTCAGCTGTTCTAAAGTAAAAAAAAATAGAAATAAAAAAATAAGATTACTGATAACCAATTACTGACAATTTAGGTTTAGTCTCAAAACAATTTTTAAAAATTTATTTTATTAACCTGCTGTTCATTTAAACCTCAAAGTCAAATTCTGATAGGGGCCAGGGAAATAATTTAAATGAATGAAGGACTCTGCTGGGGTCTGTGGCAAATTGCAAGGTGTAGAGTGTTTAAAGCACAATTACGCTTTCACTCCAATTCATTGTTGCCACATTAGAGTGTGGGCCCAGGGTTTTGAAGCTGTAATTTTTTCAAAAAAAGATATTCTCATTTTATATAAAAGCTTCCAATTTTAAAGTCCTGGACAACTATTTCAAAAACTGTTAACACATTGTCTTGGCCTAATGAAACAAATATCCAGACAGAACCTAAGGGCTACCAGTTTTCAGCTTCTGATTCCAATCAAATAAAAAATTTTCCATGGTTGGCCGCAGCTGATATTCCACCTGCGACTTTACCTCTTATGCTGTAAAACTAGTTAGTCACTGTTACTGACGGAGAGCACTTTATTAAACCAATAACTACAAGTAAAGCACCTCTAAATTATTAACTTGAAAGGGTACTTAGGGATAACCAAAATGGGTAAATACAGCTCTCCCCCATCTCTTCAAGTTTTAAATAGTTTGAGGCTAGCTGTTTAATTAATTGGAGTAGGTTACTGGATACCTAAATGCTACTACAGATGGTATGTCTGTTATGTTACTGGAAAAGTTCACAGCTGGAAACATTCCTATGCATATGTCAAAAGAGAAAAGCCTTTCTTCTTGACTAAACTCCAAGTCATAGTGGTGAACTATTACAACCCCTGGGGACCAGACATCAAATTCTAACTATAATACAATATTCACAAGTTACAATTCTTTCTCTCCTCTTCTCTTTCAAGTGAAGCAACTGCCCTCACTATTCCCTTTCAATCAGAACAAGGCCACCTAAGCATGTTCCTGGGAAATTACGCAGTTTACCCTAGAAAAATGTATAAGCTAAATAGAAAGCTTCTTTTACCCACCTACGGTACTTTTACCTTAGATTTTACTTTTTTGTTTGTTTTGAGACGGAGTCTCGCTCTGCCGCCCGGGCTGGAGTACAGTGGCGCGATCTCGGCTCACTGCAAGCTCCGCCTCCCGGGTTCACGCCATTCTCCTGCCTCAGCCTCCCGAGTAGCTGGGACTACAGGCACCCGCCACCACGCCCGGCTAATTTTTTCTATTTTTTAGTAGAGACGGGGTTTCATCGTGTTAGCCAGGATGGTCTCGATCTCCTGACCTCGTGATCCGCCCCCCTTGGCCTCCCAAAGTGCTGGGATTACAGGCGTGAGCCACCGCGCCCGGCCTTACCCATTTTGTATGTATAGATCATCCCCAAATAGCAACAGAAAATGCTACTAGCATTTTCTGGAAGGTGTTAGGAAGGTTTACTCTTGTTTACTGTGTAAGTCTCTTAGCTGTCTATCTTTGTTGCAAAATTTACATTCACCCACCTGTTAAGGCTGCAAAATAAAGCCCTGCTTGTGTCAAGGAACTCCTCCTCATTGTAACCACCAAAGCGTAACTTTAAACCGGGAAGAGTCAAAAAGCTAATTGTATGACAATTAGCTAGGTAAGTCATCTATCTTTCTTCACATCCTCATTTACTCACTAGACATTCGTTAGTCTATTCTTCTTAGTTAAATATTATTGTACTTCCAAGTCAAAGTCGAGGAAATAAGAATAAAGCTGATTTCTACAATAAATTTAATATTAATACCATTAATCTATTATTCTAACAATTACAGGAGAATAGAAAGAGGTAGCTATTATTCACATTTTATGAATAAAAAAGGATGTTGAAAATATCTACATCATGCAGTGTTGCAGCTTTTCTGACATCCCATGGAGAATAATTATGTCATGATTCCGAAGTCCTATCTTGAAATTGTATCAGTGTTTCTAACTTTTATATGTAGTTTGTAGGTCAGCAGAAGGAAAGCAGAAAGGAAAATTATAGGAAGGAAACTTTCTAGACTGGGGATCTGAAAAGCAGGCAAAACTCCTGTGTTCAAAAAGGAAAAGGAAGGAAACTTTTTTTTTTTTTTAGCCTATGTGTCCCATACAGGATTCTTCTACACATCTTAAAGATGAGAAAACTGAGGGCTCACAGAGGTTAAGTTGTTCAGATTACGAGTGGCACAACCAAGTATGAACCCAAGTATGCTTATGCTGAAAGGCTTCTCTTTTCAGAACACAAAACTACAAGTAAACACATTAATTAATTAATTAAATCAAGAAAATAGAGCTGCCAAAGTGAATCAGGTAACAGTAAATAATCCAATCTCCTTTTTGACTCAGACCATCAGTTGAGACACCAAAACCTCTAAAAATTCCTGCTATGCACCCCATAGCTAAGGCAGATGTCTTTTTTGGAGTTGATCCAGGAGAATTCGTTTGTGAGGAAGAGGAGGCCAGCCTCAGGGGCAGAGGACGAAAGGAGGGCAAAGGGTGTGGCGCGCGATAGGATGAGAAGGAACAGGAGGCGGGATCCTCTGCGCCGCTTCCGGGGTCTGCAGGCCGCAAGCCGCGGCCCCAGTAACCCATCATCCCTGTGTCGGTCCCCATGCTTCTCACCACTGCTCTGCCCCTGCACACTGCCGCCGCCGCCACTGGAAAAGGGTTCCTCCGTGGGGCCTTCGTACGGGGTGGAGGTGGTGGGCACGCCGTAGGGCGGGCTCTTCTCGCCCCAGTGCAGGTTGCGGCTGCCGGGGATGTCTGGGGGAGTCGTCACCCAGTGGCCCAGGTCCGACCCGGTGCTGAAGGACCTTGCAGGGAAGGCGCCGCCAAAGCCCTGCTCGTCCCGGGCACCACCCCGGTAGCCCAAGCCATCAAATCCGTCCGGGCGCCGCGGATGCATCGCAGCGGGGGCAGGATGACGCGAGCCCGCCCGGAGCCCACCACCACCCGGGCCACCACGACCTAAGCCCACACAGCTTCCCGTCGGCCGCCGCCGCGTCTGGGGGAAATTCTGACAACCGGAAGTCACGTTGGAAACCCGGACGTCTTCGGAGCACGTGATTATAGCCTCTTCCGGCAACCATTAAAGGGCACGGTTGCTAGGGAGACGCGGCGGTAACCTAGACCTTAAAAGTTTGTTGTCGTTAGGGAATAGGTGGGAATATGGTTGTGGGATTAATGAAACACAGTACCAAAGAGATTCCGGAAAGAGAACTGGTGTAGGAATAGGGCCCGCATGGGAGGAGTTCAAAGATGCTTCTTGGAGGGAGCCGATGACCGGCGGGTGGAGCTTACCCGGTGAGATCCCGGCCAGAAATACCCCATGTCACAGCTACGCCCCAGATCTCAGTGTTTTCTCACGGGCCTGGTGCCTCGCCTGCTGCGAGGAAGCTAGTAGAGGTTGGAGTTGTGGAGGGTTAATAACGTTCCACCTAGCTTTGTCTCCCGCACTTGGGGTTTTGATCAAATCTATTGAGAGATATGGTACCGCCCAGTGAACGCGAAAGTACTGTGGACCACCAGAGCAAGCATTTTAAAAGTTGAAGTGAACGTCGGGGGTGAAAGAAACCCACATACTCGAATACTGCCCTCCTGGAGTTAGAAATTACGCGTTTTCCTTTTCTAAGGCTGTAAAGAAACTATAGTTTTCTGTCGTATTTTTTCCTGATGTGTCTAAATCACTCAAGGTATTGAAATCCCAGTTATATCGTTCAAAATTGGGACCTCTAATTGAATAACTGAGAGGACTACTGTAGAGGGTCCCCTACTACCTGTTTTCATTAGCTCCACGGGCTCTTGGGCCAGGCTCCCTCCCCAGATCTGAGGAAGACTTCCATGGTTTCATCCTATGTTCCTTCAACTCGATGGAAGCCCAGGATTCCTTGAGCTTTTCCAAGAGAACTCTGACGTGCAGTTCTCGATCTTCCAGATGCGAACCTTGATTGAGAGTGATAATCAAGTTTGTTTTGATTGAACTGACATTTTTTTCTGCGGTTTTATCACTTCTTATTTTTTGTGGGTGTATAGTAGGTGTATATATTTATGGGTTACATGAGATATTTTGATACCGTACATTAAAAATGTACAATTAACATTTTTAAATAACGAATTGACATTCTTAAATTTGATTGCGATGCAGCTTGGGCAAAGGTGTTGAGTCTCTTGACTGTATAAAATTTAAATGTCCATATAGTAAATTTTAAAATATATAGTAATCACAATTGAAAGGCAAATCACAAACTGAGAAAAATGACATTTTAACATGGTTTAAACAATGAAACAGTAGCTTTAATTTACAAAGAGTTCATACCAATGAATAAAGGCAAATCAGAAATATGAGCAAAGGACATGTAGAGGCAATTCATACAAAAAAAGGAAGTGTAAATAGATAATATCATATGAAAAGTCCTTTACTAATTGAAAAAAGGTAAATCTTAATTATCTTTCACGTATTAAGGTGTTTAAAAGGGAAAATGCACATTGTCTTTCCAGGTGAGAAGAAAGTAGCTTTCATTAATTTCTGAAGTGATATAAAACATAACTTTCTGATGGAGAGCAGTTTGGCACTATGTATCAAAAACTGTAAAAATAACCATATTTTTTGACTCCAAAATCTTAGAAAACAAATATAGGGGTTTTTTACATGTTTCTGGCATGAATAACATACATATGTTTATGGCATGCTTGCTCATAATAGGAAAAAATAAGCAGGAATGCAAATATCAATTACTTATTATTGATTAATAATTTATTATTTAAAGTGTATATCCATACAGTTGTTTAACAAAAATATATTTATTAAGCACCTATCTCGTGTCAGATACTATTTTAAGCAATAAGGATAGAATGATAAATAAGCCAGACAAGGTGCTTGCATTGTTAGAACTGACATTCTAGTTTAGGGAGACAAAGAACAGATAAATATATCCTGTCAAATATAGTGCAATGTCAAATAATGACATGATTGTATTAAAAAAGCCTAAGTGAGCAATAAAGGAAGCTTTTTTTTTTTTTTTTAGAATAAGGAAGTCCTCTCTGAAGAAGTGATCTTTGAGCAGAGAACTGAATGAAGTGAGGGAATGAGCCATTTGTGAATATGTGGGAGAAGTTTTCCAGGCAGAGCTGAGCAAGAGAAACGCCCCGATAGCAAACTAGGTAGCCAGTGAGAAAGGGTGAAAGTGATAGGAAATGAGAGCTGAAAGGAGGCTAGGTGCCAGATCTTGCAAAGCCTTGTCGGTGGTGAACAAAATTTAGGTTTTTTGAGAGTAGAGGAGTAATGTGACTGTATTGATGTTTTATAGGAATCCACCTGGCTCTGTATGGGGAAGAGTAAAGGCTTCCACCTACTAAAGGCAAGCAGCTGAGGCAAAAAATAGTAATAATTTCATCTCGAGTGATAGTGTAATGGAGATGAGAAGGGTTTAGAGTGAAGATGTTTATAGATTACATTAGAGATGAATATTAAATGACATGAAAATATTCATGTTCTATTTAAAACATGTACAGTATGATCTTACCTTTTAAAAATGCTACTAAAGATACACATAGAAGAATGTGCTAAAATGATAGTATTATGTCTGAGCACGGGCTTGCATAGTTTCACTTTTTATTTAATTGCTCTAAAAAACTTAGCTTTTTTTCGTAAGAAGAAAAATTATTTTAGAAAAAAATTAGAGCAAATTTGGTTATGGGCAGACACAGCAATAAAGATCTTTCTACATTACTAAATCTGTTCATATCATTTAATCAGTAGTCTCTAGAGCACTATGAAAGCTCTATCGTCCTGTATTTCTCCAAAATATTTCTAAAATAATTATGCTGAAATCGTCCAGAGTTTATTGCTTCAAATTAGTTTGAGAAACTCATAACACAGGAATTAAAACATGAATTTATAAAGTGGCCAATGCATTTTATGAAAACAACAGAATGTTTGTGTTAGTTTCTATTGTGGCACAATGAATTACCCCCATAACAAATTGGGCAGCTTAAAACAACATTTAATATGTCACAGTTTCTGTAATTTAAAAATTTCAGAGTGGCTTCGCTGGATAGTTCTGCCTTAGGTTTCCCATGAGGTTCTAGTTAAGACTTCTACTTGGAATGCAGTCATTTTAGACATGACTGAGTTTGATTAGGGCTGGAGGATCCCCTTCTAAGATCTCTTACTCAGACAGCTATAGAAAGAATGTCTTTATTTCTTGCTGATTGCTGTTAATGAGGTTTCAATTCCTTGCCACATGAAGTTCATAGAACATCTTGAATGTCCTTATGACTTAACAGCTGGGAGACAGACAGCAAGGAGGAAACACAATGTCGTTTATGACCTAATTACACCTCATCACTTCTGCCATGTTCGATTTTTTTGGAAGAGAGTCACTAAGTCCAACCCTGCACTTAAAGGGGAAGAGGATTTGACTCTATCTTTTAAAGGGAGGATTATCAAACAATAGCATTTATATCATTAAAATGACTAAAATATTAAATCACTATATAACAATTAATGGGTGGAGGATATTATTAGGCACCAAAACTAATAATAAGGAAATTTTTAGCCCAAATATTAACAGAATAATATAGTTTTTTACTTTGTTCCTTAGTAAATAAAGGATTAATTTTCCTTGAAAATAATATGATAGAAATACATGTAACCACCCCCCAACGGGCTTAATACATATTTTCGAAAGTCCAGTCATTATTATTGTTGAGTTGAAATACAAATGAAAAGTTGCAGATTGTTTCAACAGTTTTCAAGAGTTGGCACAGAATGCTATGGTCCTACCAAACAAAAGTGCCTGTGCAGAGCAAGCAAGTCATTCATTTATGTTAACATTTTGCTCAAAAATTCTGATGCTAAATAAATTCAGCTCACAGGATAAAATAAAAATCACCTATATTTTTTATTCAAGAATTCACTCAGCAACATATATTAAGCACCTACTATGTGTAAGCCACTGTATTGGGTACTGTGATGCAACTATACACTATTTTATTTATATCTTTTTTAGAGACAGGGCATCACTGTGTTGCCAAGGCTGGTCTTGAACTGGCTCAAGCAATCTGCCCACCTTGGTCTCCCAAAGTGCTGGGATTGCAGGAGTGAGCCACTGCGCCCTGCCTGGTAAGTATTTTAAAAGGTGAAATTTAGTAATATTTTAAATATTTTACATGTAAAATAACTTGAAATAAGCAATTTTAAAAATATCTTTCAAACAATAGAGGTGTTTTTGTTTTCTTTTGTTTTTGTAAAATGATGTGATATAACAATCCACTATGGTGCATTTGATCCTGATTACATTGTTAGGGAAGTTAGGCAAAGCATATTTAACATCTACACACTTAATGGGACACACACAGTAAATGGAAGCAACCAAGAATATTTTAAATTGTGAATTGGGTATAAATTTTCTTAATTGCCGAGTTTATTCTTTTTCTACTTGATAGGCTATAGCATTTATGTTCAGAAGATGGTGATTCCCAAATTATTGGACTTAATTTTTCATCCCTCTACCATAGTATTATACTGTATGTCCATACCCTTGTCATAGCCTCATGATGGGCAGAGTGGACTTTCCTGCCCTTTGGGGAGTTGGTAGAGTGATATCCTTGGGCAAAAAGGTGTTAGCAGGTGTGACCCAAACAGAGGCTTTGCTCAGTTGGCTTGCCCTCTTGGGCTTCTGCCATAACCATGAGAAGCACCTCCTGAATAACCACTGCCCCTTCACTCTGGGCTCCAGAAGGAGATATTTGGAGCAGACCTGAACCCAGCTGGAATTCTTGGGACAATCCCAGGTGAACCCAGCCAACATCACCAAAATCTAGCCAACCTGCACGCAGAGGAGTGAATGAGAAAAATAAATACTTGTATTTTAAACCACTAAGATTACTTTGGTGATAGGTGACTAACATGATGCTTATGCAGAATTTTAATTGAATTTTATTTTTAAAATGTCCACTGTAGGATTAATCATCACAAACATGTCAACTAACTGTGTAAGAGAAATTTTATCTTTTAGTAAGTTTAAAAATGCTGTGAAAATTAACCCATTGGTACAAGAAATAATCTGAGTAAATGCAATATAAATTTCTTAAAATCTTGCTTTATCTTCTTTAACCTCTACTGGATTTTTATAAGTTGAATGACCATTTTAATATCATTTGACTTTTTAAAAAAGTTTATTTTAGGTTCAAGGGTACATGTGTAGGTTTATTATGTAGCTAAATTTATGTCACAGGGGTTTGTTGTACAGGTTATTTCATCACCCAGGTACTAAGCCTAGCACCCAATAGGTTTTTTTTCTGATCCTCTCTCTCCTCCCACCCTTCACCCTCAAGTAGGCCCCAATGTCTGTTGGTCCCCTCTTTGTGTCTCTGTGTTCTCATCATTTAGCTTCCACTTATAAGTGAGAACATGCGGTATTTTGTTTTCTGTTCCTGCGTTAGTTTGCTAAGGATAATGGCCTCCAGCTCCATCCATGTTCCTGCAAAGGACATGATCTTGTTCTTTTTTATGGCTGCATAGTATTCCATGATGTACATGTACCATATTTATGGGCAGTGATGGGCATTTAGGTTGATTCCGTGTCTTTGCTATTGTGAATAGTGGTGCAATGAACATACATGTGCATGTGTCTTTATTGTAGAATGATTTATATTCCTTTGGTTATATACCTAGTAATGGGATTTCTGGGTCAAACGGTAGTTCTGATTTTGGCTCTTTGAGGAACCACCACACTGCTGTCCACAGTGGTTGAACTAATTTACACTCCCACCCAACAGTATGTAAGAGTTTGTTCCCTTTTCACTGCAAACCTCACCAGCATCTGTTGTTATTATTATTATTATTTTTTTACTTTTTAATAATAGCCATTCTGACTGGCATGAGATGGGAACTCATTGTGCTTTTGATTTGCATTTCGCTGATGATCAGTGATGTTGAGCTTTTTTTCATATACATGTTGGCCACATGTATGTCTTCTTTTGAAAAGTTTCTGTTCATGTCCTTTGCCTATTATTTAGTGAAATTGTTTGTTGTTTTCATATATATTTGTTTAAGTTCCTTGTAGATACTGGATATTAGACTTTTGTCAGGTACACAGTTTGCAAATATTTTCTCTCATTCTGTATGTTGTCTGTTTTCTCTGCTATTATTTTACATTTGATTAGCTTTCCTTTCTCTTTTTGACAAATAAAAATTTCAGATACTGTTCCATTTATTCCTAGTAGCATTTAAAAATCCTAATGAGAACTCTAAATATTTGGCAACATGAAGAGAGGTATCTGATATGGTTTCGTTGTGTCCCCACCCAAATCTCAACTTGAATTGTATCTCCCAGAATTCACACATGTTGTGGGAGGGACCCAGGGGGAGGTAATTGAATCATGGGAGCTGGTCGTTCCCATGCTATTCTCTTGATAGTGAATAAGTCTCACAAAATCTGATGGGCTTATCAGGGGTTTCCGCTTTTTCTTATTCCTCATTTTTCTCTTGCCACTGTCATGTAAGAAGTGCCTTTCACCTCCTGCCATGATTCTGAGGCCTCTGCAGCCATGTGGAACTGTAAGTTCAATTAAACCTCTTTTTGTTCCCAGTTTTGGGTATGTCTTTATCAGCAGCATGAAAATGCGCTAATACAGTGAGTTGGTACCAATAGAGTAGGACGTTGCTGAAAAGATAACCAAAAATGTGGAAGCGACTTTGGAACTGGGTAATAGGCAGAAGTTGGAATAGTTTGGAGGGCTCAGAAGAAGACAGGAAAATATGAGAAAGTTTGGACCTCTTAGAGACTTGTCAATGGCTTTGACAAAATGCTGATAATGATATGAATAATAAGGTCCAGGCTGAGGTGGTCTCAGATGAATATGAGGAACTTCTTCGGAACTGGGACAAAGGTGACTCTTGTTATCTTTCAGCAAAGAGACTAGTGGCATTTTGCCTTTGCCCTAGAGATTTGTGGAACTTTGAACTTGAGAGAGATGATTTACAGTATCTAGTGGAAGAAATTTCTAAGCAGCGAGGCATTCAAAAGGTGACTTGGGTGCTGTTAAAAGCATTCAATTTTAAAAGGGAAACAGAGCATAAAAGTTCAGAAAATTTGCAGCCTGATGATGCAGTAGAAAAGAAAAACCTATTTTTTGAGGAGAAATTCAAGCCGGCCACAGAAATTTGCATAAGAAGCAAGGAGCCTAATGTTAATCCCCAGACCATGGGGAAAATGTCTCCAGGCCATGTTGGAGACTTTCACGGCATCCTTCCATCACAGGCCTAGAGGCCCAGGAGGAAAAAGTGGTTTTGTGGGCTGGCCCCAGAGTCCCCATGCTATGTGCAGCCTAGGGACTTGGTGTCCTGTGTCCCAGCTGCTCCGGCCATGGCTGAAAGGGGCCAGTGTAGAGCTTGGGCTGTGGCTTCAGAGGGTGGAAACCCTAAGCCTTAGCAGCTTCCATGTGGTGTTGAGCCTGCAGGTGCACAGAAGTCAAGAATTGAGGTTTGGCAACCTCTGCCTAGATTTCTGAAGATGTATGGAAACACCTGGATGCCCAGGCAAAAGTCTGCTGCAGGGGTGGGGCCCTCATGGAGAACCCCTGCTAGGGCAGTGTGGAAGGGAAAGGTGGGGCAAGAGCCCCCACACAGAGTCCCTACTGGGGTACTGACTATTGGAGCTATGAGAAGAGGGCCACCATCCTCCAGACCCCAGAATGGTAGGTCCACCAACAGCTTGCACTGTGCACCTGGAGAAGCTGCAGACATTCAATGCTAGCCCGTGAAAGCAGCCAGGAGGGAGGCTATAACCTGCACAGCCACAGGGGTGGAGCTGCCGAAGACCATGACCTGGAGGTGAGACCTGGAATCAAAGGAGATCATTTTGGAGCTTTAAAATTTGACTGCCCCAGTGGATTTCAGACTTGCATGGGCCCTGTAACCCCTTTGTTTTTGGCCAATTTCTTCCATTTGGAATGGCTGTATTTACTCAATACCTGAACCCCCTTTGTATCTAGGAAGTAACTAGCTTGCTTTTGATTTTACAGGCTCATAGGCATAAGGGACTTGGCTTGTTGCAGATGAGACTTTGGACTGTGGACATTTTGGTTAATGCTGAAATGAGTTAAGACTTTAGGGTACTGTTGGGAAGGCGTGATTGGTTTTTAAATGTGAGGACATGAGATTTGGCAGAATGATCTGGTTTGGCTGTGTCTCCACGCAAATCTTAACTTGAATTATATCTCCCAAAATTCCCATGTATTGTAGGAGGGACCTGGGGGAAGTAATTGAATCATGGGGGCCAGTCTTTCCTGTGCTATTCTCGTG
Organism: Pan troglodytes; assembly: GCF_028858775.2. Lineage (NCBI taxonomy): Eukaryota > Metazoa > Chordata > Mammalia > Primates > Hominidae > Pan > Pan troglodytes. Next base: position 108,465,387 of record NC_072402.2, on the reverse strand, counting down.
ATGGTGAATAAGTCTCACAAGATCTAATGGGTTTATCAGGGGTTTCTGCTTTTACTTCCTCCTCATTTTTATCTTGCTTTCACCATGTAAGAAGTGCCTTTCACCTCCCGCCATGATTCTGAGGCCTCCCTAGCCCTGTGGAACTGTAAGTCCAATTAAACCCCATTTTGTTCCCAGTTTTGGGTATGTATTTATCAGCAGCATGAAAACAAACTAATACAGTATCAAATAGAAATTATTTACAATTAAGTTATACACTCCATGGCAAAACTAAACTGATATCACATAATATCAAAAATAGTTAAGAAATTGTCATCTAGAAAGTTGTTAAATTACAAAATCAATATTAATTCTAATGCAACAGTTCAAACTAATAAATATTTTTTCATGGCTATAGTTTTTTCCTGTGATTCACTTTTGATGTCAGATTGTTTTCCCTGGAAAATCAATTCTAATCTAGGAGGGTAATTGCAGTATTATGGACTAATTTGAATCGTGGCAGTGAAGATGCTAATAGCCTTGATTCCAAGCAACTGGAGGACTGAAGCTTAAGGTTTGAGAAATATGATTGAAGAAAATATAATGCATATTTTAAATTGTGTAACTTACTAATAGTTTCATCTCTTTCCTGACTTTTTAATGAGTACTCACTAGGTAGATTTCTCTAGGTAAAATTTTGATAAGTGCTATATAAGAGCACTCAGAATGCTAAGGAAACATTGAAGGATGTCTTCTAAGTTATCCTGAGAGAACAGTCGTTGTGTTGGAAGGCTTCTAAAATGAGGTGTCTTCCAAGGTGAATGTGTCACTTTGGTTGAAGATAACAGAAACTCAACTTGTTACTTTAAACAGAAGATTTGACAGGATAATCAGGGTTTATAGAATTGATGGAAGGCTGTAAGTCGAGGATTGAAATGGACAGGAAAAAAAAAGTGCTGTTCTAGAGGACCAAGAAGCAGGAGGTACCACAACTATCTTTTGGCAGGAAAATATGTAAGGGTGCTGCTATCATGGCCCAAGGCACAGTTATTGCTACTTTCATCTTGATATTATCTGCTAAAAATTCAAAATCTTAAACTAGAACACATACTTGGCCAAACTTCTGTCATATTCCAACACAGAGTTCTGAGAAAATATAATCTGCCGTTTTTGGCTTTTGTAGTGGATGATGAAACACCACTTCCCATTCATATTACATGAAGAATTCCCCAGGTAGCATGGAAGGGTGATTGGATTCTCCAGATCCAAAATGTTGACAAATATCTAACATCCGAGTCTTGATACGAGAGTAAGCATTTACCTGGTGTCTGGTATTAGGGAGCAGGGGGTGGTATGTGTTTGTGTGAGTTTGTGGCAGCAGTTGAGGAGTGAGTGGGCAAGTGTATTTTCAGACAGAGGAAGAGCATGCATGAGGTTATTAAGAAACGAGAGCTCATGATATGTTTAGGAAACTTAAAATATTTTTTAATTGATTACATAGCAGTGGAAAATTTTTAAAACTAAAGAAGACTGGGCCAGGCACGGTGGCTCATGCCTTTAATCCCAGCACTTTGGGAGGCCGAGGTGGGTGGATCACCTGAGGTCAGGAGTTCGAGATCAGCCTGGCCAACATGGTGAAACCCTGTCTCTACCAAAAATACAAAAATTAGCCAGGCGTGGTGGCAGGCACCTGTAATCCCAGGTACTCGGGAGGCTGAGGCGGGAGAATCGCTTGAACCGAGGAGGTGGAGGTTGCAATGAGCCGAGATCGCTCCATTGCACTCCAGCCTGGGGGACAAAAGCGAGACTTCATCTCAAAAAATAATAATAAAATAAAATAAAGAAGACTGGTAAAAAAAAAAAAAAAAAAAAGAAAAAACTGGGCAAGTAGGCAATGATATAGTTTCTGAAAGCATAATTGTGCCATACTAAGGGGTTAGGATGGTTTTGACATGCTTATTTTCCTAATTGCTAATTAATGGCCATTTTAGGATTATATATATATATATGTATATATATAATAATTTGAAAAAAATTAGATTTGTCTTGTCAAAACTTCAATGTAGATGACTAATTAAAGGGAGAAAGGGGAGGTATGACTTTATTAGATTTATTTTTCTTACATAAATTTTCTAAATATTCTTGTCATTTTTAAAAATCATTGTGGGTCTCCTATTAGCTTAATATTATTGTGACTCTAAGGTTATACCAATATTATCTTAAAATTATTTAAAATTATTTCCTGTTTTAAGTTTCATTCCTCTGAGATTTATTCTTGCTATGGTATGAGATAGTAGTTCATCTAGACCTCTTGAAATTAAAACAAGCAAGCCCCCAGGCTATTATTAAATACCACAGTCTTTTCATTTTTATTTTATCTGGATTATGGTAAGCACTGTTGATATTCTAGGATTTGTTCTCTCACATATGTAGTTTAAAGTCTTTGTCAATTTCACTTTTCATTATTACCTTTAACTTACTGATCTTCTAGGAGTGATACGTCAGAGAAGCCTGAGATCACATATTGTAATTTCTGTTTTAAATATAAAAATGCACTCAAAAAACAAAAAAAACTTAATTCTGAATCAAAGTATTTCAAGTTAAATTTTCTTTCAAAGTTTTAATTTTTTAAGGCAGGTCATTTCACAGGACAATCCCTGTATATTACATTTTAGTATTTTTTTTTTTTTAGATGGAATCTCGCTGTGTTTCCCAGGCTGGGGTGCAGTGGCATGATCTCGGCTCACTGCAACCTCCACCTCCTGGGTTCAAGCAATTCTCCTGCCTCAGCCTCCTGAGTAGCTGGGATTATAGGTGCGTGCCACCACGCCCGGCTAACTTTTGTATTTTTAGTAGAGACGGGTTTCACCATGTTAGCCAGGATGGTCTCGAACTCCTGACCTCGTGATCCTCCCACCTTGGCCTCCCAAAGTGCTGGGATTACAGGCATGAGCCACCGCGCCCGGCCTACGTATGAATTTAATCATAAATGCCCTTCCCCATTCTTCCATATAGTATTTTACACTGGTGAACCTTTGTAAAATATATACAGTTGCTCGTTAGTAGACATAGGAATTCTACAAGGATTTTTAAAGGACTTATATTAGATAATTCTATTGCATACTACCTTTAAAAATAGGCGTTCTTTTGTGTTTAAATTCGCCCTCTGGTGGTTAGTACATAGCAGAACATTCTAGGTGCTTTGTTTACTCACTGACGGGTGCTGAGGACACTGGCTGCTCCAAATTTTCTATGTAAAAAGAACTTACGAACGGCAATTTAATTTAAAGACATAGCTACTTTTGGTATGATAGGAGTGCTGATTTGTTTTGGGGGAGCAGCATTAAGACACTGAGGAGACATTAAAGCACTGTGAAGCCACTTCTTGCCGTGGCTTCTTGCAGGATATGCAAGTATGTACAATATTCGAAACAAATCATTACTATGTTCTTTAAAAACGAATAAAGGTCTTTCACACAACATTGCATTTATTCTTTCGAAATTGAACACAAATGTGGTGGAGACGGGACAGGGCAGGTGGAAATTCACTTAGAAGTCCTGATTGGCTAAGCCCTGGTCACGAGACCGTAAAAGAGCAACGTCTGTCTCTCAGAGCGACTCCCACAGCGTCCTTAGCAACCAGCCTTGGTTCCCAGCGGCTCAGAGCGCAGCGGTGAGTGATTAAGAGGTCCTGCTTCAGATGATTTGGGAGCTCAGGTTATTGTCATATTCACCATCCTAGGGCAACTGAAAGACCCACAAAGATCCTCACAGGGGAATACTGAGCCTCCTTTCTCAGGGTCCCATAGCTTTGTTAGAAGAAACACTGCTCGCAACCCCAGGCTGGGCCTGCTATCTGGGCCCCTCCTAAGAGTCTAAGCAGTCCATCCTGGAAAAGCCACCAGGTCGTTTGATAGGGGAAGCTTTTTTGTTGGGGAGAATAAAGGAGGTGGGAACTTTCTTATTGCTATGAATAGGGAAATTCATTTAATCTCCCCTGGACTCGCTTATCCTGGGGCAACCTTGAATTCAGAAGACCAGTCTTCACACATCCTCTGTGGTTGGTGAAATTGCACCTTTTTGATTTTTATTTATTTATTATTTATTTAGTATGAAGACTCTTTTGGACTTCAAAAGAGAAGGTTCAAAAATTTGGCGCTCTGTGTGTGTGTGTGTGTGTGTGTGTGAAAGAGAGAGGAGGGTATATTGGAGATGTGTAATAAAACAATTTTTAAAAGCCGTTAATCTTGAGAAAAATATCCAAGTTGTCTATTAGAAAAATTTCTAGGAGGGGATAAGACTGCAGTAAGAGTCTCTTATTTACCTTACCATCTTAACAGTATGTCTGAACAAATTCTATCATTTGGTTGGTCAAATAATTTGCTTCTTCAGGTTAGAGTCTAAATCTTGTATTCTCTAATGCATGTTACCTTTCCAAAGTCTTGATATAATTTTAATATTATCTGTTTTTCAGAAATTGTCTTTTAAAGTATACATTTTCAACCTCATTTTTATTGGAACTTTAAAAAAATACATGAAGAATTACTAGTAAAACTAAAAAAAGAAATCTGGGTCTGTGCCAGGTTGCAGATGAACTGCCAAGCACCCAGGCAGACTGCTGGAGCCATTTCATGAGCTGAAACATTTCTCTTTAAAGTATAAATATTCTTGGTTTGGGTAATCCACATACATACTTGATTGAAGGTAGCAGATTTTTATTTCACTAAGACCTATTCTGCACGAACCCTTATGATCTTAATGAGTAGTGCTATATTCTTGCTGAACGTCTGATTCATTATCAGAATCATTCATTGTTATGATAAATTTGATAAATGTTCCTGTCTTGAAGTTCATTGTCCGTCCAGAGCTCCTGGTAAAGTGTCTGCTCACAAATGCTTAACATTTTCCAAAATGTGTCCTGTATGTAGTTCTAGGAGATGATGTTCTAAAGATTTCTTTAGTCAATAAATTTTAAAATACTACATGTCACACTGCTACTCAGAGAGATGTAAAGTATATATGAGCATATTAACACTGAGAAATCTTAGTATATGCAAACCTACTTATTTTTGTCTAATCCAGTGGTTTCTCAAACATTTCACAACAGAAAGCTTTTCGAGGTAGTTTCATCCCAAGAAGCAGTATTTTACAGAATGTATTTTAGAAATTAATGTTCTAAACTATATATCACACTTCTTATTTTTGCTTATATTTCCATAAAACCAAATGAATTCATTTCTTTAAAATGTTTCCTGCTGATTCATTACAATACCAAAGAAAACAAATCTCTTTAAAAAATATACCACCTTAGTAAATTATTTTATTCCTATTACTTTCATTGCATTTTCAACAGTAATATAATAAATCACTTGCTAAATCTATATCGACTTTAGGATTACTAGCTTCTTACTGTAACATGGCAAGTTTTTTTGTTGAAACCATATTTTTAACTTTATAATATTTATTATGTAGCAGGTGCTCTATACCTATCTGGTGAATGAATAAATAAAAGATAATTGATTTCTCTTTTAGAGTTCCTTTCTGCAGAAGACTAGTCATTTAACTATTTGGTGAATGAATAAATAAAAATAGTTGATTTATCTTTTAGGATGCCTTTCTGCAGAAGGCCAGTTAAATGATCTTAACAGTAGTCCATCAGAAAAATGATGAGAACCTAATCTCATGGCAGTGGCCGTGATCTAGGATTTGATTCCTGATTGTTTTGGGAAGTTATAGAGAGCATGGAATTGAGGATAACTCTGAAATTTCTAGCTTGTCAGTTTGAGTGATTATATTAACTGAGATTTATTAAAATAATACTGGATTAAGAGCAGTGTTTAGGGACCTGAAATGAGAAAATAACAGTTTAAGTTATAGACAGTTTAGATGTTTCAAGTACTCGTCTTTGAGCTGGGTGCCCAGAATTCAGTTGGAAAACAAATCTAGAGCTCAAGAGAGGTCAAGATTGGAGGCAGGTGCTTGGGAGTCATTGTTCTACAGTGTGGTTTACAGCATAGGAATGGATGGCATCGACTCCAGAGAGGTGAGAACATGAAGAGAAGGGTATTCTGGCCACAGGACTGATATGAATATTGAAAGATATAAAGTATGTGAAAGTACTTTGCAAACAATAAAGTCCCATGCAAGAGTTATTATTATTACATTCCAGAAGGCTTACTGAAGAAATAGGTTTGAACTAGGGTTTTCAGGAAGGTGTGAGATATCCTAGGATTGTATTTGATGGAATATAACAGAAACTCGTCTCCAACAACTTGACTAAATAGGGATTTATTTTCTCAAATAACAAGAAGTCAAAAAGTAGGAATCTCAGAGTTTTTGTGGTTCATCTCTAATGCCATAAATGTTCCAGGCTTCTGTCTTTGTGTCCCATCATCTTTGTATGTGGTTTTCATCTTCCTGGTCATCTCTTGATAGCAAGGTGACTGTTCTATCACCATTCTTATGTCTATCATCCAGGGAGGTAAAAGAAATTGGGAAGGGACAAGGAAGAAGGTACTGTGCCTCTATCATGAAAGTGAACTTTACCAACATCCCCTACTAAGCTTTAGCTAGAACTCATAGTTGCAAAGAAAGCTTCAGGAGAAATGTTTTTTAGCCAGAGACTTTGCTGCTCCAAACAAAATTAGGGTTGCTTTAATAAAACAATGGAAGAGTGAATATTGGATAGGAAGATAGTGGTACCAAGAGATATAGCAGTCCCTAGGAGTATAGATGATAATGTATATAGGGAGAGTTGTGTAAACAGAAGTAATGCTTTGCTAATAGCTAACAGTCTATACAGATTTTGAAATTTTCAGGATACTCATTTAGAGTCTAATTTAAACATAATGGTACCCATGGATAATAATCTCAGTAGGCCCCCAAATATAAACAACTTGTGATCAATGTACTAGCCAAGAAGTAGCCATGATTTATTATATTTGAACTCTATTACATTGATACAAAAATATAATAGATATTTTGCCAAACAGGAAAACACACAGCCCCACCTGTCTCTTACATTTGAGGTATGTTTCTGATTGAACACATAGACTTCAGGTTATGTGTCAACTGGTCTAATGCCTTAAAGGAATTTCAATTAAAAACAATAACCACTGCCAAAACTCACAAAGGAGAAAATAGATAATCTGAATAGACCTATAACTATTAAAGAAATGGAATCAATAATTAATAGCCTTCCAAAACAGAAAGTACCAGGCCCAGATAGGTTCACTGGTGAATTTTACCAAACATTTAAGGAAGAAATTATATCAATTATCTGCAAGTTTCTTTCAGAAGATAGAAGCAGAGGAAATACTTCCTAACTCATTCTTTCAGGCCAGCATTACCCTAATGCCAAAATAAGACAAGGACATTATAAGAAAAGAAAACTACAGACCAGTATCTCTCATGAAAATATATCCAAATAGCCTCAACAAAATATTAGAAAATTGAATTCAACAGTAAATACAAAGAATTAACTCTGTGTCTACTTCTGCTCCTGGATTTGTTCACTTCCACTAACATACAGACAGATACACAAACAAGCATATAAAAAGTACTATGGCTGTGGTAGCCAGCCTCTAAGATGCTCCCAATAATCTTTGCCTCTTGACATTCACACCCTTTTGTAGCTCCTACTCACATTGAATCATGGCCCTTCTGTATGACCAATAAAATGTGGTGGCAGTAAAGTAATGATACAGGCTTTGCAAGGCTAGGTATAAAGGTATTTAAGCTTTCATCTTGGTTTCTTGGATTGTTCTCTCTGGGGGAAGCCAGCCTCCATGAGAGCACACAGGAAGCTCTGAGGAGACGTCCACATGAAGAGGAACTGAGGCCTGCTTCAACAGCCAGTGTTTACTTGACAGCCATGTAGTGAACAAACCACCCTGGAAGTGGATCCTACAATCCTAGTCAACTCTTTAGATGACTGGACTGACTGAACTTAGATGACTAGCTGACTGACTGACTGAACCTGCAGCTGCCATTTGACTGCAACTTCATGAGAAACCATGAGCCAGTTATACCCAGCCATGCCACTAACAAATTCCTAACCCAGAGGAACTGTGAGAGATAATAAATGGCAGTGAGTTTTGGAGTGATTTGTTATACAAATTAGATAATTAATACAACAGCCAAGCCTTTTGTGAGTTTATTTTTCTAAAGATGTAGGGGAAAAGGTGATTTCATTGTAAGAACTTTATTTCTGCCATGTCCTTTCTTCTCTCATTCTGTCTTCCATTTCCACCCTACCACATCTCTATCTTCTGCAGCCTCCCACTTAACCTCCAACCCCTGACAATGTTTTATGTGATATCAATAAAATACTGCCCTGGAATTCAGCACTCTAATGGTTTGGCTGCTGCAGAAATAATATTTTTATGTGTTTTAAGAAGTGATTCTAACTATCAGGGGCAGTGCCACCTGCTAGGCAACATAAATGCATGGATGTGCTTCTGCTTCTCTCCCATAGCTGCCTCTTCTGAGATTCCTTTTTCTAAGCCACCCTGGGATTCTGATGAATAAAATTATATTTTTCCTTCTTGTTTAAACGATGTCTTTCTTATTCGGATGTCTAATATACAAAACAGGTAAAAATGGAGCTGCTCTGGTCAGTCTAGGGAGGCAGACGCACCCCCTCTTACTTCCCAAACACTAACACACACAGATATATATATATATACACACACATGATACGCAGACTCACACATCACACATATGATAGCTTATGAGTCATTTCTGCGGAACATAGCTTGAAATTCAAAATTCTAGATCAGTATTTCTCAAGGCAGGAGAGGTTGTGATACTGTTATCTTGAGAACAACAGTTCTTTCTTATGGAGGTACTCTCTCGGAATTGAGGAATATATTTAGCAACCCTGGACCCTGGGCACTGAATGTCCGTTATCAGAACCCTAGACATTATGACAAACAGAAGCACATCCATGCATTTCTAGATGTTACCTAGAAGGTAGTATTGCCCATGATAGAACCACTTCTTAAAAGACGCACAAAAAACTTGTTTCTGTAGCAGCCAGACCATTAGAAAGCTGAATGTCAGGGCTACATTTTATTGGTGTCACACAAAATCTATCAGTGTTTGTTGTAATGTCATATGTTTATATTGAGTGTAAAAGACTGCCCCATGAAACTGTTTATTATTTTTACATTCAGGAGGTTATTCATTACATTATATTCTATCTTCTTTATGATGGCTTTAGAAAAATTGTCTTATAACTTTACCGGGAATAACTTTTTCCCCTGCAACTAGTTTGTTTTTAAGCAGTAAATTGTGGCTTTGAGCATTATTTTAAGATGAATGTATACTATACCTTTAGCAAGTGAGTATATATGAATTTGTGGCATAGATTTTGTATGTTCATCTCACTATATCTCACTTTCTTACCCTATTTTGTTCTTACCTATTTTTTTCCAGTTTAAAATTTAATTTTCTCTTATATTTATTTTTAGAACTCATCTGAAAGATTTTTTATAAATGACAGTGCATCAACAGTTGAGCATGTGTTAACGTGGAGTGGTATATTAATAGAAAGAAGCATAATATAGCACAAAGCACTCAGTCAAGCTTCTAGTCCAGAAAGCGTATGATTTTATCTGAAGTAATTTCGAATAAATTTACTTGAAAGCAAGCTATTCTATATGAGAAGTTGGGCCAAATGTTGATTTGGACAAAAGTGAATGTAGTAAAATGGGAAAAAAATCCTGAAGGCTGGCATCAAAATAACTCTTAAACAATGAACTATTACAGAGATTTCCACTTGAGTCATGACTCATGCCATCTTCCCCTCAAGTGCAACATAAGGTAAGCTGAACTTTGTGCAGATGTGGCCAAGATGATGGGTCTCCCTCTCCCCTAAGCTTCCAATCAAGGGTTACTGTATCTTATTAGTAGGGGCAGTCTGCCAGCATTTCTAATCCCCTTCAACTCAAATTTAAAAGACTAATTTCCTGGTGATTGTGGCTGAGAGGCTGGGGGCTCCCTTACTTCACCCAGTCTTCTTCATGCATAAGAAAGAGGCTTTATATTAGGTTCAGCAAGACAAGAATATTGATACCCTAATTTCCCTCGTTGCAACTTATTATAGGGGAGAGGTTTCACAAGAGAAGAGGCAAGCCAAGAAGACTGGAAGCTACTGCTCTGCTCAGCTCCTAGAATAGTGGCTTGGAGACTGCCCAGGGGAAAAGGCAGTCTGTAAGAAAAAACTCTGAAATCTTCCCCAAAGAAACTAACTTTATTTGAAACATAAGGTTCAAGCCTAATGCTGCTCTTGAAAATAATTTCTTCTCTAAATTAAGAGCAACAAGCTGAACTTCAGGACATCTAGTTCACCAGCGAGAACCAGAACAAGGGACAAGTAAGAAGAGCCCTTAAAACTATCTCTGCCTGAATTTAATTGGATCAGACTGCTGAGCAATTTATACTCTAGAGCATTTTTTAAAACAATAGAGTAATTAGTTGATAATTACTGGAGGCTAATGGGCTGGCATGTAACACAGAATGAGGCACACAGTTTAACAGACAGAGTAGAGAAAAAGACAGAGAGCCTTGCCAAATTCACTGTCATCCCAGGGTGACAGTGTGAATGCCCAAGGCTGTACCCTCTGAAGAGTGGCATCAAAAGCTTCACAGAGTGGAACAAATATAATTTACTAAAATATCCTAGCCAAGTCACAAAATAAGCAAACAATAACAAAAACAAGCTCAGAAGAGGGAGGAAGCAAATCTGTACCCAGAATTGCTACAATATATTCCCTAAAATAACCAATTTCCAACAAAAAAATTTAAGACATCTAAAGAAGCGAGAAAGTGTGACTCATATACAGGAGGGGGAAAAAGCTGCAAAAACTGCCTGGAAAGAGGACCAGATGTCAGATTTATTAAAGACTTTGAAATAGCCATTATAAATACGTCCAGAGAACTAAAGGAAACCATGTTTAAAGAGGTAAAGGAAGATATGAACAGAATGTCTCAAATGGAGAATGTCAGTAAAGAGAAAAGATTGAAATTTTACACACGTGCATAATTATATATGTGTGTGTGTGTATGTATATATAGCACATATATATGCAGCACATGACTGTGTGTATATATACACATATATACATATATATACATATATACACATATACATATGTATATACACACACGCAGCCATGTACTTCATAGTATTTCAGTCAAAGATGATTGCATATATGACAGTGGTCCCATAAGACTATCATGGCAAACCATAAGGCCTAGGTGTGTAGTAGGTGCTACTATCCAGGTTTGTGTAAGTAGACTCTTTGATGTTTGCACAATGGCAAAATCGCCTTACAACTCATTTCTCAGAACATATCTCCATCATTAAGTGACATATAACTATATAAATGAACTATATTCCATGAAATAAATGGAAATTCTGGAGTTGAAATTTATTAGAGGGTCTCAATCATAGATTTGAACTGGCAGGCTAAATAATCAGTGTACTTGAAGATACAATAATAGAGTTGAGTGCATTCAAAGAAAAGAGAAGAAACAAAATGAAAAAAATGAATAGAACCCTTAGAGAAATATGGTAACCCTTAAGCACACCAACTTTCATGTAATGGGAGTGTTAGAAGGAGAAGAGAAAGAGAAAGGAGTATAAAAAATATTCAAGGAGATAATGGCAAAAAAACTTCACAAACACTAAAAAATATTAATCTTCACACCTAAGAAGCTCAGTGAACTCCAATTAGGATAAATACAGAAGAAATCCACTCTCAGACGTTTCATAGGAAAAATGCTGGAAGCTAACTGCAAAGAGAAAATCTGGAAAGCAGCAAGAGAAAATGACTCATCACATACAAAGAACATAAATAAGATTAACAGCTATCCAGAAATGCTTCTCACTCATCACATACAAAGAACATAAATAAGATTAACAGCTATCCAGAAATGCTTCTCATCAATATAATTTTGCAATTTAATATTTTTACCTTAAGATGTATTCTGTTTTGAAAACTTCATAATAATCCTGGTATGGATACCGTTCTTAATCACCTATCTGAAAGCCTTGGAGGTAGACTTTTGGAATTCAGATTTTTTCTGATTTTTAAAATGATAACACAGAATATCCCCAATGAAGTCTATCTAGCACGGCATTCTATAATCAAATACATAAACATATTTGCAAACAAATATATGTAGATTTATACTAAATTTGACAAATATGTATATAATTTTAATATTACAGTTTATATAGAAATAAACTGACAAGTGAAATAATTGGATAATTAAAGACCAAAAATATTCAGATCCTTCTTAGTTCTAAGAAAAATATTCAATATACTTTTAAACACATACTGATTTGGACTAAGTTAAAGACCTTGTATTAGTCCATTCTCACTGCTATACACATACTACCTGAGACTGGGTAATTTATAAAGGAAAGAGGTTTAATTGACTCACAGTTCCACATAGCTGGGGAGGCCTCAGGAAACATGCAATTGTGGCAGAAAGCAAAGGGGAAGCAAGGACCTTCACATGGTGTCAGGAGAGAGAAGAGTGAGGAGTGAAAGGGGGAGAGCCCCTTATAAAACCATCAAATCTCCTGATAACTCCCTCATTATCATGAGAACAGCATGGAAGAAACCACCCCATGATCCAGTCACCTCCCACCAAGTTCCTCTCTCAACATGTGAGGATTATGGAGGTTACAATTCAAGATGAGATTTGGGTGGGGACAGAGCCAAATCATATCAGACCTGTATATAAACACAATGACTTAAATCGTACCTTAGGTTGCTTAAGGACATTGGGCAAGAGGACACATCAGTTTTGCTATCTTTGTTGTCAGATGGGATTTGAGCAACTTATGATGGGCTGGAAGCAGAATTACTGAGTAATGAGTTAATACTTTGATAGTTGGCCTTTTAAATGACTTTTTCAAGGATCATGTCAAATCAGCATGGGTCCAAGTATTAGCAACAGAGTAAATGGCGTCATTAATACTGAACTCATTCAGATCTTGGATTCTTGGACCTCTGTTAACTACAGCTAGCCCACAGTTAAAGAAAACTTTATACTTTTATTAATAGAATATAAAATTTCATGGCCATATGTCTTTGTCACAGATGTTACATTGTGTGTGTGTGTGTGTGGCGGGGGGTGGGGTAACAAATACTGAAAATGTTACTTTTTACAAGAGGACCAGGAGAGGATATAAAGAGCAGTTGTCTGAGAAGAATAAATTTTACAGTTTTTGTTCTAGTCCAGATTGCCTATAATGACCTCATGTCCCTGGTACAAAGTGGTCTTTCAAGTAGTCTAGAAATACTCTGATTATCCCTACTTTATTGTCTGCTTAGTGATGGATAGACAAATTGCTGTATACTTCATACACTGTGTGCATTGGCTTTTTGTAATTACTGTCCAGTTTATCCTGTACCATTGCTACACACACAAAAGAAGCCAACCAGTGCTTAGTGTCCTTAAAACCTGTAGCTTTCCTTCCTCAGTCATGGTTAATGTTCTTCTAAAACATAGCACCAGTACAGAACTGTTTCTTCAAGTTTAGGACTAAGGTTAGTTGGCAAAAAGAGTGACAATCTGTAAAACAGGGATCCCCATAACCCTGGCCACAGACTAATGCTGTGGCCTCTTAGTAACCACAGCAAGAGGTGAGTGGTGAGTGAGCAAATGAAGTTTCATCTGTATTTATAGCCACTCCCCTTTGCTTACATTACCACTTGACCTCTACCTCCTGTCAGATCAGCAGCAGCATTAGATTCTCATAGGAGTGCAAACTCTATTGTGAACTGTGCATGCAAGAGATCTTGGTTGTGAGCTCCTTATGAGAATCTAATGACTGATGATCTGTCACTGTCTCCCATCGCCAACAGATGGAACTGTCTGGTTGCAGGAAAACAAGCTTAGGGCTCCCACTGATTCTACATTATGGGGAGTTGTATAATTATTTCATTATTATTTACAATGTAACAATAATAGAAATAAAGTGCATCGTAAATGGAATGCACTTGAATCATCTGAAAATAATTCTCCCACCCCATCTATGGAAAAATTTTCTTCCACCAAACTGGTCTCTGGTGCCAAAAAGATCGGGGCCCCCTGCTGTAAAATATTTGAGGAAATGTATTCTGAGCCAAATATGAGTGCCCATGGCCCATGACACAGTCCTCAGGAGACCCTAAGAATATGTGCCCAAGGTGGTCAGGGTACAGCTTGGTTTTATACATTTTAGGGAGACATGAGGCATTAATCAAATACAATTAAGATATACATTGGCTTGGTCTAGAAAGGTGGGACAACTCAAAGCTGGGAGTGGTGGGTTCCAGGACATAGGTAGATTTAAAAATTTTCTGATTGGCAATTGGTTGAAAGAGTTATTATCAGTAGAAAGGAATGTCTGGTTTATAATAAGAGGTTATAGCGACCAAAGTTTTATCATGTAGATGAATTCTCCAGGTAGCAGGCTTCAGAGAGAATAGATTGTAAATATTTCTTATCAGACTTAAGGTCTGTGTTGATGTTAAATGCTGGCCAGCTTTCCCTGCATTCCAAAAGGGAGGAGGGTATAATGAGGCATGTCTGACCACCCCCTGCTTTCCATCATGGCCTGAACCAGTCTTTTAGGTTAACTCTGGAGTGCCCTGGCTGAGAGGAAGGAGTCCATTCAGATGGTTAGGGTCGAAGCGGGCTTAGAATTTTATTTTTGGTTTGCAGCTTTCATCAGGTATCACCTTAGAAAATGTATTAATGTAATTGTCAGCAGAATGTATTTTCATAAAGATATTCAGATATTTTATATCAAGAAGCTTCCTAACTTTCTACAGCCAATCTTTTGAATATTTACACTGACATTCAGTGTTCAGTTCTTCATGATCAATTCTGTCTTGTTTAGTGAGCCACAAATCAATCATTTCCTCTATTCAGTTTAGTATTATTTCTTATGTTCACTGGTCATTTACATTTAGTCTCTATACTTTTGCTTGCTTTTCTTAGTCCTTTTAATTACAAAATTTATTTCTTCAGCCTATGGATTTTTTTTCATAATTTCTTTAATTACTGTTTCATCTCTATTGATTCCTTCGCTCCTTCATGAATGACCTAAATGACATTGATTTAGGCTGGTTAGATTACAAAACAATTAAAAGCCTTCATGTTCTTTTATGGTTTTGAAGAGAAAGAATTGTATTTTTAGCTACTTTCAAATTTTAGGTATATTGTTTATTGGATAAAGTTATTTATATTCTTTGAATGAAGGGACAAAATAGACAAGGAACCCTGTTAAGAGACAGATATGTGTAAAATATGTCTTATTCATATTTAAATTTATATTTGTCTATTCTCTAGCTCTTGTCATACTTTTACAGAATGTGATATTAATCCAACTTTTTTCTTGGGTAATTCTCCTAAAATCACCCCAGCATTATCATGGAATTTAGGATCTTCAGATGTGATAATGTTAGTTTATAGGTCAGTCCTTTTTCTCTAGATTTAATTTCCTAAGGAAAGGCACCATATTTTAATTGTATTTGTATCTCTCAAATAAAGAAATCTCAAACATTATTATCACTTTTATGTTTTGTGAAAACTGAATCAAATTGAGTTTTCTAAATGACAGTCACTTAAAATGAATAATTTGAATTCTATTTGGTAGTGCTAAATATAAACTGGTCAAAAATCTTTATTTTTAGTTTGTGTGTGTGTGTGTATTTCACATTGTGTATTGGACATTGTGTCAACTAAAAGGTTAAATAACAGACATTACACCTTAAAGAAATTTTAAGTTAATTTTATTCTAAGCCAATTTCGAGGATTAATAGCCTGGGAAACACAAACTTACCCCAAACTGAGAATATGTCCTCGAGTGGGCTATACAAGGCACAGTTCTATTACACAGAAAATAGGAGAAGGGGAGCAGTGAAACAAAGGTGACATTCTTTCTATTTTGATTGGTGCTCAGAGACTTTATACACAAGATAAAGCAAATATGTGGTTACCACTGTATGTAGGGTTAATGAGCATATAGGTGTTCTAGTCTCTGGAGGGAGATGATTGATTATATCCTGTTTTATCTGATGGACAAGGTTGTAATCAGTACGTGTCAATGAAATGTTTGACAGCCTCCAGCCCTGCAGCAGGGAGTTCCAACTTGCCAAATTATACTCTCAGTTAACAGACAAGATAAACTTCCTGTGGCTCAAAAGTAAAAGGAGACCCAAGAGTCCATGGCAGGGTAAGGGGTGTAGTCACACTCTCTGTCCTTAGAAAGTATTGCAAAATTTGTTTTTCTGCAACCAAGTCAAGGAATAGTTCCTGAAAAACAATTGCAGCTGGGAATTCTTCAACTGACCATTAAAGACCACCTGATGCCAACCCACCAACCACCTGGAACCAGCCAACTAAGAGAGGCTGGTGATTTGGGGTTTAAGTCTTCCCATCAAGACTGTTCCTCACTGCCCTGACTACAGTTCTTTGCACTGCAGTTTGCCTTTATAATTTCTAACTCTCTGCCACCCAGCTTGGGAGTGCACTTCTGTTTTACAGAAGGCTGCATCTTCCCTATCTGAAGATTGATTTTTTTTTAAGAAGATAAAGCTGTCTTTTTTCTCCATAGATCTCCTGGTCTTTTGTTAACAAGCTTTAGTTTATAGGCCTAGTTTTTGTTATCTGTATGTCAAATCAGCAGAGATCTTGGGTCACTTATATTTTGTTTTTCAAATTTTGAAATGAATAGCTTTATTGCTTTAGCTCATAAACTTGTCTTATTTTTTTTTCTTGTGGGTGCATAGTAGGTGTATATATTTATGGGACACATTGTATTTTGATACAGGCTTGCAATGCATAATAATCACAGTATGCTAAATGGGGAATCTATCTCCTCAGCATTTATACTTTGAGTTATAAACAATCCAATTATACTCCTTTAGTTATTTTTAAATTTATAATTAAATTATTATTGACTATAGTAGGCCCATTGTACTATCAAATACTAGGTCTTACTCATTCTTTATATATATATATTTTGCACTTATTAACCATCCTCACTTCTGTCCCACCACTTACCACCTTTCCCAGCCTGTACTAACAATCCTTGTACTATCTCCATGAGTTCAACTGTTTTGAATCTTAGATCCCACAAATAAGTGAAAACCTGTGATGTTTGTCTTTCTGTGCCTGTTTTTTTTTTTCCGCTTAACATAATGACTATCCATATTGTTGCAAATTAGAGAATCTTATTCCTTTTTATGGCTGATTAGTACTCCATTGTGTGTAAAAACATTTTCTCTATCCACTCATCTGTTGATGGACGCTTAGGTTGCTTCCAAATCTTGGCTTTGTGGACAGTGTTATAACAAACATGAGAGTGCAGATATATTTTTGATATACTAATTTCCCTTCTTTGGGGTATATACACAGCAGTTATATTGCTAGATGTTATGGTAGCTCTATTTTTAGTTTTTTGAGGAACCTCCAAAATGTTCTCCATAGTAGTTGTACTAATTTGTATTCCCACCAAGAAGGTATGGTGGGCTCCCTTTTCTCCACATTCTCTCCAGCATTTGTTATTGCATGTCTTTTGGACAAAAGCCATTTTAAATGGCTGACATTGTATCTCCTCCAGTGGGCTATACAAAACACAATATTTATATATTCTGATACATAGAAAATTGGAGAAGGGGAGCAGTGAAACAAAGGGGACGTTCTTTCCATTTTGATCGGTGGTCAGGGACTTTTTACACAAGGTAAAGCAAATATGTGGTTACCACTGTATATAGGGTAAAAGGTTTTGATTTGCATTTCTCTGATGATCAATGATGTTGAACACCTTTTTATATGACTTTTTGCCTTTTGTGTGACTTCTTTTGAAAAATATCTGTTCAGATATTTTGCCCACTTTTTGATTAGATTATTAGATTTTTTTTCCTATAGAGTTGTTTGAGCTCCTTATATATTCTGGTTATTAAACCCTTGTCAGATGGATAGTTGGCAACTATTTTCTCTTATTCTTTGGGTGGTCTCTTTGTTGATTGTTTTCTTTGCTGTGCAGAAGCTTTTTAACTTGATGTGATCACTATGTCTACTTTTGCTTTGGTTGCCTGTGTTCATGGGGTATTACTCAATAAATTTTTGCCCAGACCAATGTCCTGGAGAGTTTCTTCAAGGTTTTCTGGTAGTAGTTTCAGAGTTTGATTTTTTTTTTTTTTTTTTGAGAAGGAGTCTCGCTCTGTCTGTCGCCCAGGCTGGAGTGCAGTGTCACGATCTCTGCTCACTGCAAGCTCTGCCTCCCGGGTTCACGCCATTCTCCTGCCTCAGCCTCCCGAGTAGCTGGGACTACAGGTGCCACCACGCCTGGCTAATTTTTTGTATTTTTAGTAGAGACAGGTTTTTACTGTGTTAGCCGGTATGGTCTTGTTCTCCTGACTTCGTGATCTGCCCACCTCGGCCTCCCAAAGTGCTGGGATTACAGGCGTGAGCCACCACACCTGGCCCAGTGTTTGATTCTTAAATGTAACTCTTTAATCCATTTTGGTTTGACTTTTGTATATTTCAAGAGACAAGGGTCTTGTTTCATTCTTTTGCTTATGGATATCCAGTTTTCCCAGCACTACTTATTGAAGAGACTGTCTTTTACCCAGTGTATATTCTTGGCACCTGTGTCAAAAATGAGTTCATTGTAGGTGTGTGGACTTGTTTCTGGATTCTCACTTTTGCTTCATTGGTCTATGTGTCTGTTTTTATGCCAATACCATGCCGTTTTGGTTCCTATAGTATAATTTGAAGTATATTTGAAGCTCTGTAGTATAATTTGAAGTCAGTTAATGTGATTCCTCCAATTTTGTTCTTTTTTCTAGGAATAGCTTTGGCCATTCTGGGTCTTTTGTGGTTTCATATAAATTTTAGGATAGTTTTTTTCTATTACTCTGAAGAATTTCATTGGTATTTTGATAGGGATTGCATTGAATCTGTAGATTGTCTTGGGTACTGTGGACATTTTAACAATATTGATTCTTCCAATCCATGAACATGAAATATATTTCCGTTTTTTTGTGTCTCCTCTTCAATTTCTTTCACCAATGTTTTGTAATTTTCATTAGAGAGATCTTTCATTTCTTTGGTTAATACCTAGGTATTTAATTTTATTTGTACCTCTTGTAAATGGAATTGCTTCATGATTTCTCTTTCACATTCTTCACTGTTGGCATATTGAAATGCTACTGATTTTTGTGTATTTATTTGTATTCTGCAACTTTACTGAATTTGTTCGTCAGTTCTAATCGTTTTTTGGTGAAGTCTTTAGATTCTTCCAAATACAAGGTCATATCATTTGCAAACAAGGATAATTTGATTTCTTTCTTTCCAATTTGGATGCCCTTTGTTTCTTTCTCTTGTCTGATTGCTCTAGCTAAGACTTCCAGTACTATGTTGAATAACAATGGTGAAAGTGGGCATCCTTGTCATGTCCCAGATTTTAGAGGAAAGGCTCTTTCCATTTTTCCCCATTCAGTGTGATACTAGCTGCAAGTCTGAAATATATGGCTTTTATTATGTTGAGGTATGTTCCTTCTATACCCAGTTTTTTCAAGGGTTTTTATCATGAGGGGATGTTGAATTTTATCATAAAAGGATGTTGATTTTTATCAATCATCTCACCAATTGAAATAATTGTATTGTTTTTGTCCTTTATTGTGTTGATATATTGTGTCACATTGATTGATTTGCATACATGGAAGCATCTTTGCATCCCTGGGATAAATTTCTCTTCGTCATGACGAATAATCTTTCTAATGTATCATTGACATTGGTTTGCTAGATATTGTTGAGGATTTTTGCATCAATATACATCAGAAATATTGGCCTGTAGTTTTTTGTTTTTAATATGTCTTTGTCTCATTTTGCTGTGAGAGTAATACTGGCCTCATAGAATGAGTTTAGAGATATTCCTTCCTCCTATATTTTTTGGAATAGTTTGAGTACAGTGGTATTCTTCTTTAAATGTTTGATAGAATTCAGCAGTGAAACCATTGAGTCGTGCACTGGAAGACATTTTATTATGGATTTGATATTATTGCTTGTCATTGGTCTGTTCAGATTAAGAATTTCTTCATGGTTCAATCTTGGTAGGTTGTATGTGTTTAGCAATTTACTTCCTCTAAATTTTCCGATTTTTTGGCGTAGAGTTGCTCATAGTAGCCGTTAATGGTCCTTTGAATTTCTGCGGTATCTATTGCAATGTCTCTTTTTTCATCTCTGATTTTATTTGAGTCATCTACCTTTTTTTTTCTTAATTTGTCTAACTAAAGGTTTTCCAAGTTTGTTTATCTTTTCAAAAAACTGGCTTTCATGGTAATTGATTTTTTTGATTTTTTTCTTCATTTCAAAGTCACTTATTTTTGCTGTAATCTTTAGATTAGACTGGGTCTCACCTGGGGTCAGCATGTCTCATTTCTTTTCTTCTACTAATTTTGGGTTTGATTGGCTCTTGCTTTTCTAGTTCTTTAAGATGCATCATTAGGTTACTTATTTGAAGTTTTTCTTCTTTTTTGATGTAGACATTTATAGCAATAAATTCTCCTCTTAGTACTGCTCTCATTATATCCCATAGATTTTGGTATGTTGTGTTTCCATTAACATTTGTTTCAATAAATTTTTAAATTTCCACCTTAATTTCTTCATTGACCCACTTGTTATTCAGGTGCACATCGTTTAATTTTCACGTGTTTGTATAGTTTCCAAAATTCCTCTTCTGTTGGTTTCTAGTTGGATTGCATTGTGTTCAGAGAAGATGCCTGATTACAATTTCACTTTTTAAAAATTTTTTGGACCCAATTCTGTGACCTAACATATGGTCTATTCTAGAGAATGATCCATGTGCTGAAGAGAAGAATGTGTATTCTGCAGCTGTTGGATGAAATGTTCTGTAAATATTTATTAGGTCCATTTGTCCTATAGTGCTAATTAAATTTGATGTTTCTGTGTCGATTTTCTGTTTGGAAGATCTGTCTAATGCTGAAAGTGGGGTATTCAAGTCTCCAGCTATTCATTCACTGAGATCTATTTCTCTCTTTAGCTCTAATAACATTTGCCTTATGTATCTGTGTGCTCCAGTTTTAGGTGCATATATATTTCCAATTTTTATATCATCTCGCTGGATTGACCGCTTTATCATTTAATAATGACCTTGTTTCTCTCTTCTTACGGTTTTTGTCTTGAACTCTATTTTGTTTAAATAAGTATAGCAACTCCTTCTGTGTTTTGGTTTTCATTCACGTGGAATATCTTTTTTTCCATCTCTTTATTTTGAGTCTATTTGTATCTTTACGGGTGAAGTATGTTTCTTGTAAAGGAGAGATCATTAGGTCTTGTTTTTTCATCCATTTGGCCACTATATTTTTTTTTATTGAAGAGTTCACCCCATTTACATTCAATGTTATTGTGGAAAAGTAGGGACTTACTCCTGCCATTTTGTTATTTGTTTTGCGGTCTTCTGTTCCCTCTTTCCTTTCTTCCTGTCTTTGTTTTTATTTATTTAAGTGAAATTGATTTTCTCTGGTGGTATGACTTAATTTCTTGCTTTTTATTTTTTGTGAATCTGTTGCATATTTTTCAATTTGCACTTACCATTAGGCTTGCAAATACTATCTTATAACCCATTATTTTAAACTGATGACAACAGTGCTGATTGCATAATGAAATAAACATACAAAAAGAAAACTAATAAAAACTCTACTTTTTAACTTCATCCACCTGTTTTTTAACTTTATGTCTTACTATACTGTCTATGTCTCAAAAAGTTTTGTAGTTATTGTTTTTGATTGGTTCATTTTTTAGTTTTTCTACTTAAGAGTAGTTTACATACCATGATTACAATGCTATAATATTCTGAAGTTTTCTGCATGCCTACTATTTCCAGTGAATTTTGTGCCTTCACATGATTTCTTATTTCTCATTAATGTCCTTTTCTTTCTGTGAAGAAGTCCCTTTAGCATTTCTTGTAGGAAAGGACTGGTGTTGATGAAATCCCTTAACTTGTGTTTGCCTTGGAAAGTCTTTTTTCTTCTTCATACTTGAAGGATATTTTCACCAGATATATACTATTCAGGATTCCAAGAGCCTGCTTGTTGCTCTATCCCTACTATGACCAAGCTGGGACCTAAAGTGCAAGACAATGTCACCTTTACCTGCCCCTCTGCTTTTTTGCAGAGAGAAAGAGTCTTTTACTGTAGCCACCATAACTGCAAGTGTACTGGATCTCACCTGGAGTCAGCATGTATTAGATTCTCACCCAAGGCTCATGGCCTAATACCTGGATATTTCTGTTGGTTATTTAGAACCCAAGGGCTCTTTAGTCAGCAGGTGATGAATCTTCCCAGGACTGAGTTCTTCCCTTCAAGGCAGCAGGTTTCCTTTTGGCCTGGGGTGTGTCTAAAAATGTCTTCATAAGCTGGGGTCTGGAACAGGAGCCTCATGACTCTGCATGGTGCCTAACCTATTGTGGCTGAGCTGGTATCCAAGATGTAAGACAAAGTCCCCTTTACTCTTCACTCTCCTGTTCTTAAGCAGAAGGAAGGAGTCTCTTTCATTGCTGCAAGCTGCACTGCCTGGGGTTGGAAGAGGGATGAAGCAAGCATTCCTTTTAGCTGCCCTGGCTGTTGCCTCTCTAGGCTGGTGCCACTGTAGTCCACTGGCTCTGAGTCCAACCCAACACTAGTTGTTGCCTGGGAATTGCAGTCTTTGTGTCCATGACTACCTTTCAAGTTTGTCTAGGACTGCAGAGCACTTTGGCCTGTGGTGCCAAGGCTTGCGAAGAAACTCAAATTCCAACTGCTGGGATGGGTGATTCCCTTCTAGCTAAGTCTGGTCCAACTGCTACTTTCATGCACAGGTGCTGGCTGTGCCCAGCAGAGCTTTGTTATCCACTGTGACAGGGCAGCATTGAGTTCAACGTTAAGTCCTGCAGTCACTGCACTCTCCCTTCTCCAATTACACACATTCTTTTTCTGTGCCATGGTGCCATCGGCTGGGGAATGGGGTAGGTGTGGTTTTGATGATTCATGACTGTCTCTCTGACCCTCTTCAATGCCTCTTTCAGTAATATGAAGTTAAAATCAGGTACTGTAATTGTTCATCTGATTTTTGGTTCTTGTGATAGTGCTTTTCTGTGTGCACATGTTAAAATTTGGTGTTCCTGCAAGGGAGGAGGTGCCAAGTGGTGTAGGCTTCTATTCTGCCATCTTGCTTCCACTTTTACAATTTTATTTGGATATTCCTTTTTCTGAAAATTTCTCCCTTTTGGTTGATATCATCCAAGGGAGGACTTTGAAGACTACATAAAATAATTTAGAGATTTGAAGAGGACAGGTCTCATTTTTTTAAAATTATAGCATTTAGGGGATCAAATTGGAATTCTGAAATGCCCTTGTTCTCTTTTTAATTCCTATGTGAAACACCATCCTCTGCTATGTCAATGAGAATGCAAAAGCTACTGTATTTCTTTTCATTATGTGAAAAGGCTCTTATCCTATGCTGTTGTCTTTTCATTTCACAGAGAAATGAGATAATCACTGCATTGGGATTATTTCTTTAGGAGCTCTTGAGATGTGATGATGTGTTGCATTGTCTGCAGTATTGCTGAGATGCCTTGAGGAGCTGGGTGGAAGAATATTCAATGTGATGTACTTTTAATAATTCTTGAGAATTTGAGATTAAAAATAAAAATGAAAAGCCCTCAGTCAGTCAGAAATAGAGGAAAGAGGCAAAATGGGCATTGGAAGACCACCTTTATACGCATTCTGTGTCCTCGGGTTCAAATTGATGAACTACAATTTTGGTTAGAGTTGTATTCCTTTTGTGACATTTATAACCTTTGCAGCATTTATAACATTTGTAACATAGAAACATTAGAAAAATAATCAATAATACAGTGAGTAACTGAGAGGTCCACTGTGGTAAAGACAATAGAAAAGAAACAACATATTATAGAAAAGAACATACATTTTGATAGTTGGAACATACATCACCTGAGCATACATTTTGGTAGTCTGTGAATAATCAGATAAATTTTTCCTTTTTCTTTGTATTTGTACCTCAAAATATCTTTGATTTCATTTAGAACTGTAATTAACTGATCATTTATAATATCTCATCTCTGGTTTGGACAATCTTTTGCTGCTGGGAGTACAGCTTGAGAAGGATCGAGTTCAAATTCCCAAAATACTTGGTTATCAATGTCTTCATTATTATAAGTGTTATTTTTTCATAGAAGTAACTTCCCTATGAAGCCAGTATTACACCAAATAGCAGTTTAATTTAAATCAAATATTATCTGATTGCAAGCAAGATCTGAAACAGTTATAGTCTCATTCCTTTTCCCTTCCCAACAGAAGCATCCTTTTCCTATATAGCATATATTATTTTGGAGGGGGGTTGAAATTAGGGTCCGTGATTTCAGGATTCCACACATTTTGGGGACAGTACCATTCTTCCTGAATGTCTTTACTATGTAGAACTGAAATTGAAGTATTTTATACACACACATACACACACACACGCGCGCGCGCGCGCGCACACACACACACACATATATATATATATATACACACACACACACACACATACTGTATATGCAGGGTGCTTAACCCTGGTAGTAATTTTTCAGAAAAAAGAGGGTCTATATTTTTTCCACAAATGTATACCTTCTGCTTCTGCATCCAAAATGGCTGGTCATGTTTTAGAGGCACTCTGCTTCCATTTGAATTAGCATGGTCAGCAAACCTTGTTGAGTTTGGACACATGCCTTTTCCCATTGCTGAGTTTTGGCATAGTTCCTCATTACTTGAGCAGTTTGATTTACCCACTTAGCAGCAGCATCATTATCTTTCCATACAGCTTCCCAACCCTTATATTCCTTCTGAAAGAGTATTCCTTCTATTTAGATTGGTAAGTATTGACTCTTCTTGTCAATATATTTCTTTATTAAATACATTCCCAACTTGTCCTAATATCCTAAGTCCTGCCCCTATAGCACCTAATGCTGTTTTGACCTTAGTTGGCCAGTGCTGTGTTATCAAACATGTTTGGGTTGTTGATAAGACATGTTTGATAAGACAGCAAACATGTTGTTGCCATTGGGCATTTATAGCAGGAGTGCAGTTTGGGTACAGGTTGACAACCCAAAATGTTGGGTGTTCCAAGTTAAGGTGAGATGGGTAGTAGTTACCTGTAGATATAGTTTAGTTTGGATATGCCAAAAGGCTTTCCACATTCTCTCTGGTTGGATCCTCAAATTGTCCTTCAGTGATATCCTTGTTCACCAAGTAATCCCCATTGTATGAATCCCAGTTTCATTAGAATGTTTCATAGACCTCCAGTCACAAAAATAAGGTCCCTAGCCCCCAGAACAAGAAATACTATGACAAGGCACACTAGCTGAAGCTGTCTTCCATTTTATCAGGGCTTTTGGATACTAACTGATTAACTATATTCATAGTAATACAGTGATCTACTTGCAAAGTATTAAAAACTGCCCAATCAGGCATGGAATTGGGAAGAACTTCCTGGATGTGTTTCCTTAAACGGGGGCCCTGGTAGTATCTTAATCCTAAAAAGAAGATGCTGTAGGAGCACTGGGCTAGTTACAAAAACTTGACATCAGGGTTTCAATGTCCACTTGATAATGAAAAATAAAGGTTTGCCCTACTTCCATATTAGATTAGTGGTTTTCTAGTAAGAGGAACGGGAATCAAGCAAAGGAGGGGGAATTACCAGACATTCAGTCATCATAACAAAAATACAAAAACAAAAGGTATATGTTAAAAAAATTGACATGAGTACAGACCTGGTCCAGTATTTTGGAAAATACTGTTTACTCAGATGTCATCTACTTTCCATCCTTGAAGGGCTCAGGAATCTTAGAGGTCTTTAACTGGAGATCTCTGGTAGACTCAGAAGTCCATTCAGGTGTTGGAGTTTTCTTTAAATGAGAAATGTAACACCAGGAGTCAACCATATCAAGTTTAGTTGCACAGTGATTATAGCTGCACAGGTATGGTATGTCAATAATACTTGATAAGGTTCTCTCCAACAAAGTTCAGGTGAACCCTTTAGTTGATGTCTCTTCCAATAAACATAGTCCTATGTCTAGTGATCATGATACTTAAGAGCTTTATCGCTCAGCAGTGCACTGTAAAAAGAGTTTTATCAATTTAGCTTTTTGGGAGAGAAGTTTGGTTAAGCCTTGACAGAAATGGAGCATATCCCCTTTCAATAAGTTGGTTTCTTATTGAATGAGGATGGAGAAATCCTCTATCCAGTCTCATCCAGATTAACCTGTAATTATCTTGCGTGGGGATAATTGATGTTTTCCAAAAGGAGTTGCTCTTAGGTTAACTAAAACCAATGGAAGAGACTTGGGCCAAGTAATTTAAAAAGCTTTAGTTAATTTTGCCAGTTGGGTTTTTATTATTCTGTTTGTTCATTCCACCAATGCAGAGGACTGTGGATGGTTTACACAATAAAAATATTGGAAAATGGGCCTGATTTTACAAACTGAGAGAACTATCTGTCCCACAAAATGAGTTTCCTATCACTGTGTAATTTGGAAGGAATTCCCCAAGAGGGAGTTACCTGTTCCAAAATAAATATTTTCCTACTTCTTGTGCAGTGGCTGTTCTACAAGAAAATGCTTCAACATAATGATAAAACATGCACATCTTAACTAATACGTATTTATAACCTTGGTCTGGAGGTAATTGGATAAAATCCATTTGCCAAATTTCAAAAGCTCTGATGGGCAAAGAGAAACAACCTTGAGATCTGTGAAAAGGCTTCCCTGGATTATGCTTTGAACAAATTGGATATTTTGCATAAACCTTATAAGCTATGCTGGTAAGGGTTTCCCATAATATTGGTTTCCCCAGGCAGTCATTTTCTTAAGTCCCCAGTGAGTAAGCTTATAAACATGTTGTAGCATAGCAAACTGAAATCCCATCAGCAAAATAGGTCTGTCATTGGGTCCATACCATAAATTACAAGCAAGGGTGGGGGGCTTTTGTTAGGAGGTAGCACTCCCCCTTGATTAGCTATATCTGCCTTTTTCTCTCTAAAGCCTTTTCTTGAGTTTCACGGAGCTCCTTTTTGATAGAGTTTCTTTTAAACATAGCTACCTTTGTAGTTTCATCTGCTATTTGTGTTATAGTAGCCTTTTTGGCTGCTTCATCAGCAAAATGATTTCCTTTACCCTCCGGAGAGTCAAGTTTGGGATGTCCAGGAATTGTAATAGCCATTTATTTTTTTGTAATTGGATGGCTTCTAGGAGGAGGTCAGAAACCTGACAGCTATGTTTGCTAGATTGTCCAGAGTAGTTTAAATGTTCTTTTTGCTTTCATAACATTCCAAGGTCATGAGCTACATGTAACATCTGTCAGTGTAAATATTAGCCATTTGTTTTTTGGCCAAATGACAAGCTCTGATGAGTGCTGTTAACTAAGCTAACTATGTTGATTTTTCTTTAGGTAAGGGATTGCTTTCTATGATGTCCACAAGGGACACAATGGCATAGCCTACCCGTTATTTCCCAAATCCATCCCTTAGGTATGATCCATCAGTGAATCAGATAACATCAGCATTTTCTGGGAGTGTCTCCTGTAAATCCTGTCTGGACATCAAAAGCTGTTCTGTGAGAAAAATACACTAATGAGTTATCTCATCAACTGTTTCAGGCAGCAAAAACAGAGGCAATGAATAATATTACAGGGAGAGATAGTAACATGTGGATGAGAGAGTAAGAGTACTTAAGAATCCAGTCTGCTAACAGAAAAATGCTGAGTATGATATGTGAATTCCAGAGAGCTTCTACAGAGTGAGATACATATAAAGTCAACAGAGCATCCGTTACAATTTCCTGAGTGGCCTTAAGGAGCATGGCAATGGCTAAAGTGGCCCTCAGACAAGGGGGTATGCTACAGGGCATAATTGCTGACTATCAGAGCCAATAGATTATTATAAGAAAATAGGACTATACTGTCCTCCATGGTTTTGGGTTAGAACACTCAGCATGCTGCCATGGCTCTCATGAAAAAAAAAGGAAAAGCAGCAGCCCAAATATGGCCCAAAACAGGGGCTATTGTAAGATTTTCTTTTTTTTCTTGTAAAGCTCTTTGTTCTTCTGATGTTCAGTACATGGGCTTAAGTTGATCTTCTTTCAACAATGTATATAACTGCTGTACCATGAGAGTAAAATTGGAGATCCAGCTAGGGTAGCCAGCTAAACCTAAAACCCCCCTTAGCTGTCTAGTTTTTGGAGTGGGGTATACAAGAATTCTAGTTACTCAATTTGGATTTATGTGTAGTCCCCCCTTAGAAATTAAATGTTCCAAATATTTTACTTCTGTTAAGCAAAATTTGAGTTTTTCTTTGGATACCTCATGACTTCTCTTTGCTAACTGTTCCAGCAAGTACAGGGAATAGGTTTTACAATATAGCAGATTTGTGGAGCATAACAAGGGATCATCCATATACTTAAGTAGAATGGAATTTCCTTCAAAATTTAGCTCAGCATGGTCAGCCCTTAATATTTACAAAAGATAAGTTGGACTTTTGGTATAACTTGAGGCATAACATTCTAGGTATATTGAAAGCCATCTCAGGTAAAGGCAAACAAATATTTACTGACAGGGTCTATTGGTATGCTAAAGAAACACATATAAATTAATTACAGTAAAATATTAATTGCTTACAAGTATATTGGACAAAAGAGTATGAGAGCTTGGGACTGCTGGATGATGGGGAATCATAATATTGTTAATAATGCTCAAACCTTGTACAAATCTCTATCCTTTCCTATAAGATTTTCTTACTGGGAGCATGGGGCTATTACAAAGACTGAAATAAGAGATAATCCTTTATCAATGAAATCTTTGATTGTTGGTTTTATTCCTATTACAGCTTCCTGTTTTGATGGATATTGTTTAATATTCAGAAGTGGCTTATTTGGATCCACCTGTACTTGTATTGGCCACTAAAATTCCTTCTATATCAGTAGATGATTGGAACCATAGTTAGGAATATGTGTTAGCAAATCATCAAGTTCTTTTTCTGTTTTAATACTTGGTGTTTGAATTTTAATTTTAATCTGATTCAAAATTTCAGATCTGTCATTTTTAGTCAATTCTTTTTCAGTCATTTCCAAAATCGTTTTCCTTCTTTTTGAGAAGAAAATATGATCATTATAAAGTTCCAGAAAATCTCTTCCTATCAAATGTTTTGGTGTGGAAGGCACCAAAAGGAAAGAATGGTATTCATCTAAATTTCCTAATTGTAAAGGCAAAAGTTTTGATTTATATAGTGTCATTGGTTGATTAGATACCCCTAATATTTGAATAGTTTGATTACTCTGAGGAAGAAGGCTCTTTAGGAGAGGTGGGGTTGAGGATAGAAAAGGTAGCTCTTGTGTCAATTAATGCTTTAATTTGTTCTCTATTATATCTATCTATCTATCTGTCTGTCTATCTATCTATCTATCTATCTATCTATCTATCTATCTACCTACCTACCTACCTATCTACCTATTTATCTATCTTCACTTCCCCCAGATTATGACTTAAAAGCAAGGGAAAGGCCCTCTTTATTTCCTCAGAGCCTCCCATACCTCTTCTTTCTTTTATATTTATTCTTGTTAATTTCTGTGCCCGTTTCAACTTTTTGCAATCTTTCTTCAGATGTCCTGGTTCCTTGCAATAATAACAGACACATTTAGATGTTTCTGAGGTTCCCTTTGGAAAGGGAGTCCTCTATTTTGATCTGCATATCTGACCAGTGAGTTGTTGGAGTTGTAAGTTCGTGATTTTAGTGACCTTGTTATCCTTCTTTGGCTGTATAACTTTGGTCAGTTTATCAGTTTCCCTAATTCCGAAGTGTGTACACAATCCAAATTTATTTGGTGCAGTTTGACCACATTGGCCAATTGCTCATTCAATCTGTTAAGAAAGGTTGAATTTAATAAAGAATCATTTTGACAATTCCTTAGACTGTCTTCATTCATTCCCAAATATTGTTTGAAAACCTTTTCAAATCTTTCAATATAATAGTCTAGCATAGTTTCATTTGGTCCTGTTTACAGTGCTGGACTTTAGACTGACCAGCAAGCAATCTTAGAAAATATATGGGGAATTATTTGTGCGAAACAATTTACTGGTTCTTGGGCCTTCTCCCTGTCTTCAGCTGTCTGCTTATGAAAATTGCTTAGTGGATTTTTCTAGTCAACCTTTTGATAGCCATTCTTCAGCTTTTTCTTTCAGATACCAGCATATAAATTAATTGTTATAAATCTCAATAGTCAGGTTCATAAGTCCTGGTGGTTAGATTGAATTTCTTAGTGACACCTACAGGATCTTGGGTAGGATCAGGAAACTCCTTAGCACTATCTCTGAATTATGCCTTAGTCCCGGAGATATAGGTTATTGAAGGTTCCCCACTTGGTTTAGTTTTTTCTCTAAAGAGTGCTGCTAAAACCTCAGAGGGTGGTGGAGGAGGGAGTGAAGAAAATCTGGACAAGGCAGTTCTGAAAGCAAGTGAGAGGAAGGTTCAAGAAGCAGAGGGGAAGGAGTGGTAGCAAGAGAAGGCGAAACAGTGGAAACTTTGTATAATTTTTTCAGTCGAGAAATGATTTCCATGATATTGTGGTTCACTTCATGTATAGAAGCAATTTTATCATTCCCCTTTGTAAAGTTTCTAAATGCCATTTGAAATTCTATCCCATTCTTTCTGCTTAATTCTTGAGCCAGCTCTTTGCAATTGTGCCCATAAGTAAGCCAGTTTCGGGATCTCAAAAGAGTCCCATTTTGGCCCAATTAAACTAATTTCATTTTTAATGATGTTGGTCTAATGAGTCAAAAATTTACAAGAAGCATTATAATTTTTAGTCATAAATCCAGCTGGTGTCTTAGGAGGTGTTTTCCTTATACTTTCGGTTAGATGTATTATTTCTTATGTTTTCCTCTCTTCTCTCCTTTGTCTACACCAAGCCAAGGATGTATTTAGGGTCAAAGGTGTATTGCTAAGAGGTACACTCCTCAGGCTCTCAACCCCAAGTAGGTTACCCTCAGGTGTCTCAAGAAAGCTCAGCTTCATGCGAGGCAGTGCAGTACTCCAAATGCTAGGTGACCACCCATTTGTGAGCATTTCCCAGAGGACCTTAAGTATTTTACCTGCTTTTTTTGTTTGTTTGTTTGTTTTTGTTTTGTTTTGTTTGTTTTTGTCCTTCTGGGGTAACCCTATGGGACTGCCCATCAGGAGAGATCCCCTTCCAACACCTCTAAGAGATTTAGTTACCTAAGAATATCTGAGATTTGGGCTGGAGGGAGCAAATGTCTCATAACTTTGGAGCAATTTTATCACAATTGCTCTCAGAAGGAATATAAAAGGGTTGGTACAGACAAAAGAGGTTTGAAAAGAGAAACATTCAGCTGATCAAAGAAACCACCATTTTAACTGCAGCGATGCTTGGTTGACCTTACTTTTCTTTCCTTTCTTCGTAGCAATTTAGAACAAAGGGATAACCCTAGGGAGAACTTAGCAAACAGATGATATACTACTCCTCTTAGAGGTCCTAAATAAAGCTAATTTAGACCTCTAGCAAAAGAGAAGGACGACTGGATTCCAGGTAACCCACCATGTAAACCCAATGGTTCCCCTAGAGTTGGTTCAAACACAATGCTTTTGTGCTGGTACCAAGAACTGAGTTCCTTAAGATGAGTCCTGTGTGTCCCTGAATCTGGCTGGAATTCTGCCAACTATGCCATCTGTCAACCTAAAGGTTAAGTAAAAGACATTATACCTTAAAGACATTTTTTAAAAATTTTATTATTATACTTTAAGTTTTAGGGTACGTGTGCACAATGTGCAGATTCGTTACATATATATACATGTGACATGTTGGTGTGTTGCACCCATTACATTTAGCATTAGATGTATCTCCTAATGCTATCCCTCCCCCTCCACCCACCCCACAACAGTCCCTGGTGTGTGATGTTCCCCTTCCTGTGTCCATGTGTTCTCATTGTTCAATTCCCACCTATGAGTGAGAACATGCGGTGTTTGGTTTTTTTTCCTTGCGATAGTTTGCTGAGAATGATGGTTTCTAGTTTCATCCCTGTCCTTACAAAGGACATGAACTCATCCTTTTTTATGGCTGGATAGTATTCCATGGTATATATGTGCCACATTTTCTTAATCCAGTCTATCATTGTTGGACATTTGGGTTTGTTCCAAGTCTTTGCTATTGTGAATAGTGCCACAATAAACATACGTGTGCATGTGTCTTTATAGCAGCATGATTTATAATTCTTTGGGTATATACCCAGTGATGGGATGGCTGGGTCAAATGGTATTTCTAGTTCTAGATCCCCGAGGAATCGGCACACTGACTTCCAAAATGGTTGAACTCGTTTACAGTCCCACCAACAGTGTAAAAGTGTTCCTATTTCTCCAGGACCTGTTGTTTCCTGACTTTTTAATGATCGCCATTTTCTGGTGTGAGATGGTATCTCATTGTGGTTTGAATTTGCATTTCTCTGATGGCCAGTGATGATGAGCATTTTTTTATGTGTCTGTTGCTGCATAAATGTCTTCTTTTGAGAAGTGTCTGTTCATATCCTTTGCCTACTTGTTGATGGGGTTGTTTGTTTTTTTCTTGTAGATTTGTTTAAGTTCATTGTAGATTCTGGATATTAGCCCTTTGTCAGATGAGTAGATTGCAAAAATTTTCTCCCATTCTGTAGGTTGCCTGTTCACTCTGATGGTAGTTTCTTCTGCTGTGCAGAAGCTCTTCAGTTTAATTAGATCCCATTTGTCAGTTTGGCTTTTGTTGCCATTGCTTTCGGTGTTTTAGACATGAAGTCCTTGCCCATGCCTGTGTCCTGAATGGTATTGCCTAGGTTTTCTTCTAGAGTTTTCATGGTTTTAAGTCTAACATGTAAGTCTTTAATCCATATTGAATTAATTTTTGTATAAGGTGTAAGGAAGGGATCCAGTTTCATCTTTCTATGTGTGGCTAGCCAGTTTTCCCAGCACCATTTCTTAAATAGGGAATCCTTTCCCCATTTCTTGTTTTTGTCAGGTTTGTCAAAGATCAGATGGTTGTAGATATGGGGCATTATTTCTGAGGGCTCTGTTGTGTTCCGTTGGTCTGTATCTCTGTTTTGGTACCAGTACCATGCTGTTTTGGTTACTGTAGCCTTGTAGTATAGTTTGAAGTCAGGTAGCGTGATGCCTCCAGCTTTGTTCTTTTGGCTCAGAATTGACTTGGCAATGCGGGCTCTTTTTTGGTTCCATATGAACTTTAAAGTAGTTTTTTCCAATTCCGTGAAGAAACTCATTGGTAGCTTGATGGGGATGGCATTGTATCTATAAATTACCTTGGGCAGTATGGCCATCTTCACGATATTGATTCTTCCTACCCATGAGCATGGAATGTTCTTCCATTTCTTTGTATCCTCTTTTATTTCATTGAGCAGTGGTTTGTAGTTCTCCTTGAAGAGGTCCTTCCCATCCCTTATAAGTTGGATTCCTAGGTATTTTATTCTCTTTGAAGCACTTGTGAATGGGAGTTCACTCATGATTTGGCTCTCCATTTGTTATTGGTGTATAAGAATCCTTGTGATTTTTGTACATTGATTTTGTATCCTGAGACTTTGCTGAAGTTGCTTATCAGCTTAAGGAGATTTTGGGCTGAGACAATGGGGTTTTCTAGATATACAATCATGTCATCTGCAAACAGGGACAATTTGACTTCCTCTTTTCCTAATTGAATGCCATTTATTTCCTTCTCCTGCCTAATTGCCCTGGCCAGAACTTCCAACACTATGTTGAATAGGAGTGGTGAGAGAGGGCATCTCTGTCTTGTGCCCGTTTTCAAAGGGAATGCTTCCAGTTTTTGTCCATTCAGTATGATATTCGCTGTGGGTTTGTCATAGATAGCTCTTATTATTTTGAGATACGTCCCATCAATACCTAATTTATTGAGAGTTTTTAGCATGAAGCTTGTTGAATTTTGTTAAAGGCCTTTTCTACATCTATTGAGATAATCATGTGGTTTTTGTCTTTGGTTCTTTTTATATGCTGGATTACGTTTATTGATTTTTGTATGTTGAACCAGCCTTGCATCCCAGGGATGAAGCCCACTTGATCATGGTGGATAAGCTTTTTGATGTGCTGCTGGATTTGGTTTGCCAGTATTTTATTGAGGATTTTTGCATCAATGTTCATCAAGGATATTGGTCTAAAATTCTCTTTTTTTGTTGTGTCTCTGCTAGGCTTTGGTATCAGGATGATGCTGGCCTCATAAAATGAGTTAGGGAGGATTCCCTCTTTTTTCTATCAATTGGAATAGTTTCAGAAGGAATGGTACCAGCTTTTCCTTGTACCTCTGGTAGAATTCGGCTGTGAATCCATCTTGTCCTGGACTTTTTTTGGTTGGTAAGCTATTAATTATTGCCTCAATTTCAGATCCTGTTATTGGTCTATTCAGAGATTCAACTTCTTGCTGGTTTAGTTTTTGGAGGGTGTATGTGTCAAGGAATTTATCCATTTCTTCTAGATTTTCTTGTTTATTTGCATAGAGGTGTTTATAGTATTCTCTGATGGTAGTTTGTATTTCTGTGGGATCGGTGGTGTTACCCCTTTATCATTTTTTATTGTGTCTATTTGATTCTTCTCTCTTTTCTTCTTTATTAGTCTTGCTAGCAGTCTATCCATTTTGTTGATCTTTTCAAAAAACCAGCTCCTGGATTCATTGATTTTTTGAAGGGTTTTTTGTGTCTCTATTTCCTTCAGTTCTGCTCTGATCTTAGTTATTTCTTGCCTTCTGCTAGCTTTTGAATGTGTTTGCTCTTGCTTCTCTAGTTCTTTTAATTGTGATGTTAGTGTGTCAATTTTAGATCTTTCCTGCTTTCTCTTGTGGGCATTTAGTGCTATAAATTTCCCTCTACACACTGCTTTGAATGTGTCCCAGAGATTCTGGTATGTTGTGTCTTTGTTCTCATTGGTTTCAAAGAACATCTTTATTTCTGCCTTCATTTCTTTATGTACCCAGTAGTCATTCAGGAGCAGGTTGTTCAGTTTCCATGTAGTTGAGTGGTTTTGAGTGAGTTTCTGAATCCTGAGTTCTAGTTTGATTGCACTGTGGTCTGAGAGACAGTTTGTTATAATTTCTATTCTTTTACATTTGCTGAGGAGAGCTTTACTTCCAACTATGTGTTCAATTTTGGAATAGGTGTGGTGTGGTGCTGAAAAGAATGTATATTCTGTTGATTTGGGGTGGAGAGTTCTGTAGATGTCTATTAAGTCCTCTTGGTGCAGAGCTGTGTTCAATTCCAGGATATCCTTGTGAACTTTCTGTCTCTTTGATCTGTCTAATGTTGACAGTGGGGTGTTAAAGTCTCCCATTATTATTGTGTGGGAGTCTAAGTCTCTTTGTAGGTCACTAAGGACTTGCTCTATGAATCTTGGTGCTCCTGTATTGGGTGCGTATATATTTAGGATAGTTAGTTCTTCTTGCTGAATTGATCCCTTTACCATTATGTAATGGCCTTCTTTGTCTCTGTTGATCTTTGTTGGTTTAAAGTCTGTTTTATCCAAGACTAGGATTGCAACCCCTGCCTTTTTTTGTTTTCCATTTGCTTGGTAGATCTTCCTCCATCCCTTTATTTTGAGCCTATGTGTATCTCTGCACGTGAGATGGGTTTCCTGAATACAGCACACTGATGGGTCTTGACTCTTTATCCAGTTTGCCTGTCTGTGTCTTTTAATTGTAGCATTTAGCCCATTTCCATTTAAGGTTAATATTGTTATGTGTGAATTTGATCCTGTCATTATGATGTTAGCTGGTTATTTTGCTCGTTAGTTGATGCAGTTTCTTCCTAGCCTTGATGGTCTTTACAATTTGGCATGTTTTTGCAGTGGCTGGTACTGGTTGTTCCTTTCCATGTTGAGTGCTTCCTTCAGGAGCTCTTTTAGGGCAGGCCTGGTGGTGACAGAATCTCTCAGCATTTGCTTGTCTGTAAAGTATTTTATTTCTCCTTCACTTATGAAGCTTAGTTTGGCTGGATATGAAATTCTGGATTGAAAATTCTTTTCCTTAAGAATGTTGAATATTGGCCCCCACTCTCTTCTGGCTTGTAGAGTTGCTGCCGAGAGATCCGCTGTTAGTCTGATGGGCTTCCCTTTGTGGGTATCCCGACCTTTCTCTCTGGTTGCGCTTAACATTTTTTCCTTCATTTCAACTTTGGTGAATCTGCCAAT
The DNA here is from genome assembly GCF_028858775.2 of Pan troglodytes. NCBI lineage: Eukaryota > Metazoa > Chordata > Mammalia > Primates > Hominidae > Pan > Pan troglodytes. The sequence continues at coordinate 108,429,102 of NC_072402.2, read as the reverse complement.
TATGTGTCTTGGAGTTGCTCTTCTCGAGGAGTATCTTTGTGGCATTCTCTGTATTTCCTGAATTTGAATGTTGGCCTGCCTTGGTAGATTGGGGAAGTTCTCCTGGATAATATCCTACAGAGTGTTTTCCAACTTGGTTCCATTCTCCCCGTCACTTTCAGGTACACCAGTCAGACGTAGATTTGGTCTTTTCACATAGTCCCATATTTCTTGGAGGCTTTGTTTGTTTCTTTTTATTCTTTTTTCTCTAAACTTCTCTTCTTGCTTCATTTCATTCATTTCGTCTTCCATCATTGTTACCCTTTCTTCCAGTTGATCACATCGGCTACTGAGGCTTGTGGATTCGTCACGTAGTTCTTGTGCCATGGTTTTCAGCTCCATCAGGTCCTTTAAGGACTTCTCTGCATTGGTTATTCTAGTTAGCCATTCATCTAATTGTTTTTCAGGGTTTTTAACTTCTTTGCCATTGGTTGGAACTTCCTCCTTTAGCTCGGAGTAGTTTGATCTTCTGAAGCCTTCTTCTCTCAACTTGTCAAAGTCATTCTCTATCCAGCTTTCTTCTGTTGCTGGTGAAGAGCTGCATTCCTTTGGAGGAGGAGAGGCGCTCTGATTTTTAGAATTTCCGGTTTTTCTGCTCTGTTTTTTCCCCATCTTTGTGGTTTTATCTACCTTTGGTCTTTGATGATAGTGACGTACAGATGGGTTTTTGGTGTGGATGTCCTTTCTGTTTGTTAGTTTTCCTTCTAACAGTCAGTACCCTCAGCTGCAGGTCTGTTGGAGTTTGCTGGAGGTCCGTTCCAGACGCTGTTTGCCTGGGTATCAGCAGCAGTGGCTGCGGAACAGTGGATATTGGTGAACCGCAAATGCTGCTGCCTGATTGTTCCTCTGGTTGTTTTGTCTCAGAGGAGTACCCAGCCATGTGAGGTGTCAGACTGCCCCTACTGGGGGGTGCTTCCCAGTTAGGCTACTCGGGGGTCAGGGACCCACTTGAGGAGGCAGTCTGCCTGTTCTCAGATCTCAAACTGCGTGCTGGGAGAACTGCTACTCTCTTCAAAGCTGTCAGACAGGGACATTTAAGTCTGCAGAGGTTACTGCTGCCTTTTCTTTGTCTGTGCCCTGCCCCTAGAGGTGGAGCCTACAGAGGCAGGCAGGCCTCCTTGAGCTGTGATGGGCTCTACCCAGTTCGAGCTTCTTGGCCACTTTGTTTACCTACTCAAGCCTTGGCAATGGCGGGCACCCCTCCCCCAGCCTTGCTGCTGCCTTGCAGTTTGATCTCAGACTGCTGTGCTAGCAATGAGTGATGCTCCATGGGTGTAAGACCCTCTGAGCCAGGTGTGAGATATAATCTCCTGGTGTGCCGTTTGTTAAGCCCGTTGGAAAAGCGCAGTATTAGGGTGGGAGTGACCCGATATTCCATGTGCCGTCTGTCACCCCTTTCTTTGACTAGGAAAGGGAATTCCCTGACTCCTTGCGCTTCCTGTGTGAGGCGACGTCTCGCCCTGCTTCAGCTCACACACAGTGCGCTGCACCCACTCTCCTGCACCCACTGTCCGGCACTCCCCAGTGAGATGAACCCGGTACCTCAGTTGGATATGCAGAAATCACCCATCTTCTGCATTGCTCACGTTGGGAGCTGTAGCCTGGAGCTGCTGCTATTCGGCCATCTTGGCTCCACCCTCACCTTAAAGAAATTTTAAGTTAATTTTATTCTGATCCAAGTTTGAGGACTAATAGCTTGGGAAACACAGACTCAGTCAGTGCAAACTGAGAATGTGGCCGGGCGTGGTGGCTCACAACAGTAATGCCAGCGCTTTCGGAGGCCGAGGCGGGCAGATCTTGAGTCAGGAGTACCAGAGCATCCTGGCTAACAGGGTGAAACCCCGTCTCCACTAAAAATACAAAAAAATTAGCCGGGCATGGTGGCGGGCGCCTGTAGTCCCAGCTACTCAGGAGGCTGAGGCAAGAGAATGGCATGAACCCAGGAGGCGGGGCTTGCAGTGAGCCGAGATCGCGCCACTGCACTCCAGCCTGGGCGACAGAGCGAGACTCCATCTCAAAAAAACAAAAAACAAACAAAAGAATTGAGAATGTGTTCCCAAATGAGCTACACAAAACACTGTATTTATACATTCTGTTACATAGGAAATAGAAGAAGGGGAGCAGTGAAGTGAAAGTGACATTCTTATAATTTTGAGTGATGCTCATTTACATTACATGTAAGATAAAGCAAATATGTGGTTACGGTATGTAGGGTAAAATGTTAATGAGCATGTAGGTTTCTTATGGTCTGGAAAGTGATGACTTATTATATCTTGCCTTTGTGTTTTATCTGATAGACAAAGTTGTAATCAGTAAACATTGATGAAATATTTGACAGAATCCAGCCCTGCAGAGGAGAGTTCAGCTTTAGTATGTAGGCCTATTTTTTATTATGCATATGGCTAACCTGAAGCCATCTTGGCCCACTTTTAGAATTTTATTTCCATTTTTCTTTTTCTGATAGTTGCAAATAAATAAAAAGTACTGGCATACAACATAAATCCAATATAAGAATTCATGGACAATTACACCTTTTGTAGCTCCTTCCTAAACCATTCATCACGTTAGCAGTTTGCATCAAAGACAAAGGGCTTCCTATGGTGAATAAAGGAGATTTGAAATATTTAACTAAGTATGCCAGAACAGGACTTTATAATTTCAGTATCAGCTCATTGTGATTTTCCTGAATAAATTAGTAAATAAGTGATTGATAGGAATGGAAATATTTCCTGTTTAAACTTTAATGATGCTTTTTAATTCATTTTCCTCATTGTCCAAAGCTTCCTTTCTTTCTTTCTTTCTTTTTTTTTTTTCCTTATACTTTGAGTTCTGGGATACATGTGCAGAACATGTAGGTTTGTTACATAGGTATGCACGTGTCATGGTGGTTTTCTACACATGCCATGGTGGTTTGCTACACTTGCCATGGTGGTTTGCTGCACCCATCAACCTGTCATCTACCTTAGGTATTTCTCCTATTGCTATCCCTCCCCTACCCCCACACCCCCAACAGTCCCTAGTGTTTGACGTTCCCCTCCCTATGTCCACATGTTCTCATTGTTCAACTCCCACTTATGAGTGAGAACATGTGGTGTTTGGTTTTCTGTTCCTGTGTTAGTTTGCTGAGAATGATGGTTTCCAGCTTCATCCATGTACCTTCAAAGGACATGAATTCATCCTTTTTAATGGCTGCATAGTATTCCATGGTGTGTATGTGCTACATTTTCTTTATCCAGTCTATCATTGATGAGTATTTGGGCTGGTTCCAAGTCTTTGCTACTGTGAATAGTGCTGCAATAAGCATATGTGTGCATGTGTGTTTATAGTAGGATGATTTATAATCCTTTGGGTATATACCCAGTAATGGGATTGCTGGGTCAAATAGTATTTCTGGTTCTAGATCATTGAGGAATCACTACACTGTCTTCCACAATGGTTGAACTAATTTACACTCCCACTAACAGTGTAAAAGCATTCCTATTTCTCCACATCCTCTATAGCATGCATTGTTTCCTGACTTTTTAATGATCGCCATTCTAAGTGGTATGATATGGTATCTCATTGTGGTTTTGATTTGCATTTCTCTAATGACCAGTGATGATGAGCCTTTTTTCATATGTTTTTTGACCACATAAATGTCTTCTTTTGAGAAGTGTCTGTTTACCCACTTTTTGAAGGGGTTGTTTATTTCTTGTAAATTTGTTTAAATTCATTTTAGATTCTGGATATTAGCCCTTTGTCAGATGGATAGACTGAAAAAAATTTTATTCCATACTGTAGGTTGCCTGTTCACTCTGATGATACTTCCTTTTGCTGTCTAGAAGCTCTTTAGTTTAATTAGATCCCATTTGTCAATTTTGGCTTTTGTTGCCATTGCTTTTGGTGTTTTAGTCATGAAGTCTTTGCCCATGCCTATGTCCTGAATGGTATTGCCTAGGTTTTCTTCTAAGGTTTTTATGGTTTTAGGTTTTACATTTAAGTTTTTAAACCATCTTGAGTTAATTTTTGTATAAGGTGTAAGGAAGGGGTCCAGTTTCAGTTTTCTGCATATGGCTAGCCAGTTTTCCCAATACCATTTATTAAATGGGGAATCCTTTCCCCATTGTTTGTTTTTGTCAGGTTTGTCAAAGATCAGATGGTTGTAGATGTGTGACATTATTTCTGTGGCCTCTATTCTGTTTCATTGGTCTATATATCTGTTTTGGTACCAGTACCATGCTGTTTTGGTTACTGTAGCCTTGTAGTATCGTTTGAAGTCAGGTAGTGTGATGCCTCCAGGTTTGTTCTTTTTGCTTAGGATTGTCTTGGCTATATGGGCCCTTTTTTTGGTTCCATATGAAATTTAAAGAAGTTTTTTCCTAATTCTGTGAAGAAAGTCAATGGTAGCTTGATGGGGATAGCATTGAATCTATTAATTACTTTGAGCAGTATGGCCATTTTCACGATATTGATTCTTCCTATCTTGTCCAAGGGTTTCTAAAGCACCTGTAAACACTTTAAATGCTTCAGTTTTCAGTATTTTGAATATTACTGTTTTGTGTTGATTACAGATTATATTTATACTTACTATTTCTGAAAAAAAATTGCCAATTTTTAAATTTAGTACTATAAAGTTTAAATTTAAATAGTAGTTATGAATCAGTTGATGAACATATATATGTATGCAATAAATAGTATTTCTATACTTTCTTTAAATTGGCTACTCCAAGACTCTGTTTTGCTTGATTGGTTGAATATTTCCTCTCAATTGTTATTAGGCCTGCCCTTGCCCCAGGGTTTACAAAGGTCCTGGGTACTGTCAATGGAAGACAAGTCTCAATCATTTTTGGAGATTTATTTGCCAAAGTTAAGGATGCGCCTGGGAGACAGGTCTATGCCTTTCTCTCAAGATGATTTTGAGGGGTCCAAATTTAAAAGGGAAAGGGTGGTCTATTGAGAAGCATACAGTTTTCACAAAAACAAAAGGGTCAAAGGAAAAATGGGGAGAATCTTCATTTTACATAACACCGACAAATGGGGTAGGGGAACAACAAGATATGCATTTGTGTCTGGAGAGCTGGGTTGACTGCATTTTTATAAAGCTATCAATTTGCATTGCCATAGTGAAGTTTTAACAGCTCACCAGGAATTTCCCTGTGGGCAAAACATGGGGGAGGCAAGTACGTTTTCATTGTGTAGCCATCTTATTTAGCAGCCAAAAGGTGGAGGCAGGTTTGCGTGACCCAGTTCCCAGCTTGACTTTTCCTTTTGGCTAAATGAGTTTGGGGTCCCAAAATTTAATTTCCTTTCACAGTGCTCATGCATCAACAAAGCACTGGAGAGGTACCTCAGGGTATTGGGTCAATTGTCCCATCTATATGGGCTCCTTTGGTTTGTCATACCTCTTATGGGCCACAGTTAGGCCCAGGGAAGATTTTTATGCCTCTACTAGGCTGTGGGGTCCAGTCTCCTAAGGCACAAGGCCCAGCCATTTCTTTTGAGGTGCTGTCACCTTCTGGGAATGCTACTCCAACAGAGGAATGTATCTGAATGACTTCTGTTACATTCCAGTCTCAGGAGACATCTCTCTCTCTCCACAATCCCAAGAATTTTGTTTCTCCCCATATGACACTTACTGTCATCTCTTCAACAAGCTTAGCTTTTTACTTTTGTCTTCTGAAATCATAATATAAGGCAGCTTCAGCTTTCTGCCTTGAAGTTCAGGCATGAATGGAAGAAAATCTTCATCTATCCAACTACCTATGTCTCTATGTATCTATATGGTTATCCATAAAGAAATGAAATTCTACATTTATCTTCTGCCAGAACTCATTTGTGGATAAATTAATAACTTAATTGTCAAAGCAAGACTATTAAAAATTACACACACACACACACACACACACACACCCTCAGAGTAGAGAAGTACAAACCATGAAGAGAGAGGAGTTACTAAACAAAATATGCAAAGCCTTCATACTTAAGAGACATCAATGATGTCCCATCACCTATATGTCTCTACTTCTCTTTTACAAACCAAACATTTTTATTTTTTTAACTATTTCCAGAAGGGACATTGTGTTACATTGCCTCACCTTTCCCTTCACACTACCTGCAAATTTCCAAATGGTGTTTTCTAATGTAAGTGTGGGACCCCAAAATGAATAAGATAATCCATTTTCCAACATATTTTGCACCAAAGGTTTGCAATTAGGATTTATAATATGTATGTATATATATGTGAATATGTGTGTGTGTGTATATACACACACATGAGAGAGAGGGAGAGACAGAGAGAGAGAGAGACAAAGAGAAAGAGAAAATTTGACTTTGTAATAGAAACCAAAACTACCTTTTTTTCCCAAAACAATAGATATAAATATAAAGCATATACTCAAACCTTATGCTCCAGGAATCTGGATAGTCCCTATGAGTTTGGATTTTATTTTATTGGCAATAAGGTTGTATTACAGGGTCTGAAATTAAAGGGTCTGAAAGGCTGGTAGAAGAGTGAAATGATTAGGAGATTTATGTTTGGGAGTCATGTAAAAGATGAGACTAGAATATCAACCTAAAGGAAAAAAATGGAGAGAAAATTAATATAGAGAGTTTATTTTGGGTCAGATTTGAGGACTGCAACCCAAGAGACAGATTCAAGTTGCCCTGAATATATGCTCCGATTAGCAGCAGTTACATGTGGGTTTTTAAAGGAAAGAAGAGGCAGTTCCTAAGCTGTTTACCAATCACTTACATTAAAATAACATAAAGTGTTGATTAGCTGTGCCTGGTTCTTGTGCCACAAATTCCAAGAACATGAAGATAATGGGTGAGGCAGCACTATTCAAACTCCCCTGAGTTATTTTTCTTTTCTCAGGGGGAAGAAAGGTCAGAAGGAGAATGGTAGATAAGCAGTTATTGTATTAATCTAGGACAGAGATAATGGCATCCTGACTTGGGAGAATGAAAAAGGGATGAAAAGCAGACTTGATTAACAGTGCTCCTTTGAAGATGAGGATCAATAATACATAATGACCAATAGTAGCTCCCCAGTGATTTGATGCTACATGAGCCTGTGAACAACCTGAAGTCAGGGGAGGCCTAACAATGACCATGAAAGGAAGATTTAGACAGAGCCTTGGTCTCATGACTGTGAAGCTGCCCAATACACCCTACATTGTTTTTGAACTTTTACATTCTTTTATTTTTTATTTTCGTACATCAGAGAGAAATATGCTTCTATACTGTTTGAGCCGTTATTTTTATTTCTGTTATATGTCGCTAAACCTAATTCAAATACGGTATTTTCTCTTATAATCTTATTTGTACTGAGGTAAAATTTGCATATAGTGAAATGTACAAATGTTCATACAACTCAATAAGGGTTCTGGTTATCTATAACTTAGTGGCTTAAAACAATTTTTTTTTTATCAACTCACACAGTTTTGGAGTTGACTGTCTTGTCTGGATAATTATCATTTGGGGTATCTCCTTAAACCACAGGATGTGGTTTGATGTCACCTGAGTCTCTAGTCATCTGAAGACTTGATTGGGTTAGACAACCAAAATGGCTCTCTCACATGCCTGGCAGTTTCTGCTTGCTGTTACTTGCGCACTTGGTTAGAACTATAAACCTGATCCTCTATACATGGCTCTCCATGTGACATTGCCTTCTCATAGCATGGTGGCTGGATTCTGCATGTCCCAAGAGACCCAGGAGCAAACTGTAAGGCTTTTTTAGTAGTTTGGCCTCTGAAGTCCTAGAGTGTCACTTCTGCCACATTCTGTTAGTCAACTAAGTCACTAAATTAAGCCCAGATTCACAAGTCTTGGGATTAGACTCTATCTCTTGTTTGGGGGAGTGGCAAGGTCACATTGCACAACATACAGTATGGGAGATACTGCTGTGGTCATCTTTAAAAATTTAATCTGTTTCATTGAGTTTTGATACATACATATACCCATGTTACCATCCCTAATATATAATATTTCCATCATGCCACCTTCCATTCAATCCTTACACCTCCCAGAGACCATCACCATGCAGTAGTTTTGTCTGTGCTTGAATTTCTCATATATGAAATCACATAGTATGTACACTTTTGTGTTTGGCTTTTTTCACTCAATGTAGTATTTTTGAGATTTATGCATGTCGTTGCTTGTAGCATTAATTTGTTCTTTGTTGTTACTGAGAATAATCCTATTATATAAACATACCACAAATTGTTTATCCATTTTCCCACTGACAGATGGTTGAGTTGTTTCTGGTTTGGGACTATTGCGAATAACAGTACTATAGGCATTCTTGTACAAGTCTTTTTATGACAGTGTTTTCATTGCTTTGGGAATGGAATTTCTAGCTCAGGGTGTAGGTGTACAGTTAACTTACAAAGGCACAGACAAATAGATTTCCTACATTGTTATAGCTTATTTTCACTTCCATCAGCAACGTATTAGAGTTTCATTGTTCTATATTCCTCAGAATTTGGTAATGTCAGTTTTTTTAATGTTAGCAATTCTAGTTAGTATGAAATAGAAGTTCATTATGCTTTTAATGTGAATTTTTCCAAAGACTAATGATTTTGATCATATTGGCTTTGTTGATCTTTCTCAGATTTTGTTCTGTATATCACCAATATCTGCTCTTAAAACTTCACTTCTACTTTTTTGGGGTCTACTTTGCTGTTATTTTTTCCATTTGTAATGTTGGTTAATTAATTTTTAGCTTTCCCTTGCTGTTAGATGAATGTTTATGTAACATTTCCTCTGAAGTGCCATTTTCTTGCACATCATAAGTTTTTATATGTAGTATTTTACTATCATTTAATTCTAAATATTTTTCAAATTTCATTGTTATTTCTTTTTTTGAGCCGTAGTTGACCTAGAATTAGTGTTTTTTATTTCCCAATATATGTAGAGTTAATTTATCCTTTTGTTATAATTTTTTAACTCAATTGTGTTTTGATGTCAGGGAATATAATCTACTCATGTAGATTACCTACATTTTGCAATTCGTTAAGACATACTTTCTAAGCTAGCATGTGATCAAGTTTTAGAAATTGTTGGCCTCCTGGTGCTTACAACTAGCTGTGTGCTTGCATTGACTGTACAGAAAAAAGAGATAGAGTAAACACACCCCATATACAACTCAGCCCAGGTCCTGTGCCTTGTCTATATTGTGAATAGGGGGGACATAGAAAAAAACAAGAGAGAGATAAATTGTTCTTGTGTGTTTGGGAAAAATGTATATTCTCTAATAAATAAATATAGAATTCTCTATATGTCCATTTGGTCAAGCATAGTAATTATATTGCTTCTATAACTTTGCTAAATTTTTGTTGTTTGTTGTTGCATACTTATCAGTAGTTAAAAAGAATAACTCGAACTCCTGTTTACTAATTTATTCTCACAGAGCTGCACTTACAAACCTCTTTCTCTAACATGTTTAAAATAGCTTTTCATTTCTCCAGGGGCTTAGCTCAAGTGTTTTTTTTTTTCTTTTAATCTATAATATCTTGGATTTCACGTTTCCTTCTTTAGTCCTTCAAAGTTGCTTTTAGAGACAGGAGCCAAAAGCCATCTTTACTGGCACTAAAACTCATGTCACTAACTTTTCTGTATTAATTGTTTATCCAGAAATCTCTTCTTAATTGGATATAATCTATTTTTTGTATATACAGATTCTTCAGAGATTTTACTGTAAATATTTAAAAAATAAATATGGTCCCTCTTCTTTTCACATATTTATATTCTTTATTCTTTTTCTTTTTAAGGTTATTCTTGACTGCAACTGACTATTACATTTTGAGTAGTAGTAATGATATAGACACCCTTTTGTGGTTTCTGGCTTTTAAGATAAAGCTTCCAATGATTTATGGTTAATTATCATGTTTGTTTTAGTTTTTCCTAGATACATTTAATTAAAATAAGGAGAACTATTCTTAGCTTGGAAAGTTTTTTTATTTGTTTTTAGAATTATGAATGGAAACTGAATTTAATGGAATTATTCTTTGGCATATATCAAAATATTTCCTACTATTTTGCTTTAAGTACATCAATACACCAATGTTATGGTCTGTAAAAATAGATTTTACAGTATTAAATCATCCTTGCTCTTCTGAGACTAAACCCATCTCCGTTATAATGGATTCTTTTTTATTGATATCCCTAGGTATGGTTTTCTTATGTTTTGTTTAGAAATTTTTGCAGCTAGGTTAATAGGTAATATTTCCCAATAAGTACCCTTTCCCATAATGCCACAGATTATATAACCTTGAGTGGCTCAAAATTTTGTATATTTTTGTATAGAATATAATAAGATTGTTGAAACTCTAAAAAGGCATAATAATAATAAAATTACTAAAAGCCTTAGGAAGATATTCTGGAAAGAAAGAATGAGCATAATAAAAATAGATAATGATAAAAATAATTAAAATGATTTTATTAACAATTTTAAAAGCAGTTTTTGTTTAAGCATGCTGGTTATTCTTTTGATTATTATAATATTAGATATTGTATTTTTTTGGTTGTTTAAACATCTAAGAGAATCACAAGTACTATATATATATTACAAGGCCACAACATATATATGTGTGTGTGTGTGTATCTCTTTGTAATTTATAATTTAATGCTTAAAATTGTTACATCTATGTAATTGTGAATCAGTACTTTCAGTATTTTATTATAAAAGGCCAGCTATGCACAAAGGTTAATAAATCTCCATTTATTTTTAACCTATATTTTATAGTTATCAATTAAACCCACACATTTTGATGTACTAATTTTGGAATATTTTCATGTTTAAAGTATTTATTGCTTAGTCCATTTATATAATTAATTAAAAGGGTATTATACAAAAAAACACATAATAAGTAATAAGTGTTCCTTTCCACTTGGATAGTAAGATCCCATTAACAAGCAAGACCAATATAATCCCTATTTGTAGATGAGATAACTGAGGCACCTGCAGTTAAAGTAATCTGCACAGTGAAACAGACATAGTCTGTTCTGGAGCAAGGATTAAAGTAAGCTGCTGATTCCTGCATTGCACACTTACCCACCATACCACACAGAAGTCTGAGAGGGAGAAAAGCCAAATGTCCTAGGAGTGTAATGATGAATGAGAAAGAAGACACTTAATTCCAGAAGGGGTGGTTGGCAGGGTCAGATACCATGGAGGGATCAGGTAAGATCAGTACTGAAAAGCTCATAGTGGATTTGTCTACTGGGATATTCTTGTCAGCCTTGGAGAGATCATCTCAAAGCTGAGGTCATAGCAGAAACTATATTCCAGATACTACATTTTTTGTACTAGAATAAATTTAAGAGTAAATATCATTTAATATAAAAACCATATCTGATATAATTAAAGCCTGAAATCAAGCCATTTTTTTGGCCATTTCAGATAAATATGCAAGGTAAATTTTTGAAATCTATTTAAATTATCAGAATTTACCCCTGGGAAGTAGTAAAGAAAATGTGGCAGCTACTTTAGACCATCTTCCACAGTGGGATGCTTTATAAGCCAAGAACATTAGAGCAAGCAGAGAGCTGGGTCCTAGAAATAGTTGGTGTCTAAAATAATTGTTGTTGTTTTTTTTTAACCTTTCATTTCATTATTTAGGGAAGGTTTTGCTTATTTTAAAGGGAGAGCAATTCAATCATTCAGATCATTTTTATTCACTTAATGTTTTATTTCCATTTCTACCCACAAATTCAATGAGTACCCTGTGTTTTGGGACTGTAGAAAATAAAAAGGATATTTTAATCTTAAGGATAATTTTAATTTACTTAAAGCTATTATTTCCTTTTACATCATCTTTTGCTGATTCAGGAAAAATTATAGCTACTTCTTGACAGTGATGTAAAAGTGAAATAATCCAATTTAACAAGTTCATTTTAGTTTCTTTACATTTAATTGTGATTTTCCTGCAAAGTAAAAAAAATGTGTCTTAATAGCAGAAGAAGTTAAAATTTTTAGCCTCATTTTATTTTTTTATTTCTGTTGTAAAATGGTCTGGGGGTTACTAAAGACTATGAAATATCATGAAATATGCTCCTGTTGGCTCCTTTTTGTACAATTCACAAGTCAACATGCTCTATGCATATAACTGTCCCGAGAAGGAATGAAATGTTATGAATTATTTCTGCAGTAGGTTTTAATAGATGGTTCAAGACTTTCTTTTTAGCAAATAGCATTTTAGAAGCTGAATGTTTGAACTCCATTACTGATTAGTATTTGTGACCAAGTTCTATTATTCAACTCCACTTAAACTTGTAACTGTAACTTGTTTTTGCTAATCTCTTCTGGCAAATGGTTCTCAACCATTTAAATATGCCACTCTACTTCAAAGTGTCTTTGAGAATTTAGGTCCAACAATGAATAACACAAACCCCCCTTTTTCGGATGAAGATAGATATTTAATCTCTCTCGCGCATTCAACTATTAAATGGCTATCATTCACTGACACCCTACAATATGGGGAATATTTTATCTTACTTAATCCTCAGGCAACTCTGCTTAGATATTATTTCTGTTTTACAGGTGAGAAACTGAAACTTGAACAGGTAGGGAGTGCTTATTGAATAATTAGGGAAGAGGGATCCAGAAGCCAAGTACCTAGCATTCCTGCCCACCTTCCTGCTGCCCTGCTCCTCCCGGAAGCAATTGCCATAGAAGATACAGATGTGGCTGTTTACATTCCTCCCTGGTCCTCAGTTAATCCTTGCAGGCATCACTGGGAGTCTCACCCCTCGGCCAAATTTCTAGTCTTTTTATGGCTATCGACACTACCTGAGAAATTGTCACGTACAAGTGGTTTTCAACCAGTGAGCCCATGAAGAACTACCTCCCCTGGCTTTTATGAACTGCACATTTCCTTCCTCCTCAACCTCTTTGCTGGAGCTCTTAGAGCGTCTAGAACGGTATTGGCAGAATCCTGGTGTTGGAGTGTCGTTGTGTATAGTTTGAAACAATCCCCATTTCACTCTGCCCTCACCCTTCTCTTTTCCCTCTCTCTTTACCCCTTTTCTTCCTCCTTTCTCTTTGCAGATTCTTCTCTACCGCTACCCACACCTCCTTTTCCTCTCTCCTTTAAGGCAAATCAGATTAGATGGGTTAATTTAAAAACTCCTTAGGTGATTTTACTTTCTTTTTCCCTCCTTCCCTAACTCCTGTGACCTTCTGAACCCCCTTCCTCAAATATGAAAAATATGTTAATGTCAGTGCAGTTATTTTAACACAGATTTTCTGATTCTAATTATTTTCTATTTTTTTCCAAAAAAAAGACATAGCTTCTTTTTAGAGAAGGTTTTCTGCTTTAGAATATGGTTTTACTCAATAATAGAAAAATGTTTATGTTAGAGTAAGGGATTGTACTTGACCAAAGCTAAAGAACAAAATAAAAGAAGATCAAGAAAAAGATTATTCTACTTCCTACATCTCTGCAAACCTTATACTTTTCATGTTTATGTCAAAGCTCTGATTTTGTTACACAATGACTTTAAGCTACTTAGGTTGCTTTTTTTTTTTTTTTTTTTTTGAGATAGAGTCTCACTCTGTTGCCTAGGCTGGAGTGCAATGGCACAGCATCGGCTCACCGCAGCCTCCACCTCCCGGGTTCAAGTGATTCTCATGCCTCAGCCTCCCGAGTAGCTGGATTACAGACATGTGCCACCACACCCAGGTAATTTTTTATTTTTAGTAGAGAAGGGGTTTCACCATGTTGGCCAGGCTGGTCTTGAACTCCCTACCTCAGATGATCCTCCTGCCTCAGCCTCCCAAAGTGCTGGGATTACAGACGTGAGCCACTGCACCAGGCCTTGGGTTGCATATTAAACTCACCTGGGGAGCTTGAAACAAAACAGGACAAACACACATTCCTGGACAACTCCAGAGACTAAATGTAATAGGTCTGGAGTTAGGATGTAAGGAATCAGCAGACATATGATTACTTTTTAAAGATGCTTTTCCAACTCTCTGTAGAGTACCAATTTTAAAACTTCCAAATTGTCATGGAAAAATTAAAATGAAAGATAATTACCATAAAATGAAAAATAAAAAGACACCCAAAAATCAAATGTAAATACTTAGAATCAACAGACATAAAATTGCTTTTGAGTAAATATAATCTACACAAATATAACACAGTGGAAAGGAAAACAATTGCAAAATTATATATATTAATGAGTGAAAATACATGTAACTAATTAATATGGAGATAAATATTATGCTCATAACTTTTTGTCATTCCTCAATCATAACAAAACAAAGATATTAGTGAAAGAATAATTTTATATGTTAAAAATCTATATGCAGATAAAAATCTAGATGACCTGGAATATGGTGATGACTTTTTAGATATGACACCAAATACATGATCTATGAAAAAAAATTGATAAGGTCAACTTCATTAAATTTCAACTTCTGTCCTGTTAAAGACAATCCCAATAAAATGAGAAGGCAGGCACAGACTGTGAGGAATCATTTGCAAAAGACTCATTCGATAAAAGATGTTATTCAAAATATACACGGAGCTCTTAGAAACTCGAAAAGAAAAAAACAAGCAACATGATTAAAAATGGACCAAAAACCTTAACAGCACCTCAACAAAGATGAAATATAGATGGCAAATAAACATGTGAAAAGATACTCTATATCATAAGTCATCAGAGAAATGCAAATTAAAGCAATAATGAGATACCACACACACTATTAGAATGGCCAAAAGTCAGAACACTGACAACACCACGTCCTGGCAAGGACATGGAACAACAGGTGCTGTCATTTGATGCTGGTGGGAATAAAAAATGGTACGGCCACTTTGGAAGACAATTTGGTGGTTTCTTACAAAGCTTACTTTGTAAGAAATACTCTTACCATAAGGTACAGCAATCATGCTGCTTGTTACTTACCAAGAGGAGTTGAAAACTTAAGTCCAGAGAAAAACCTGCACATGAATGTTTTAGCAGCTTTATAATTCTCAAAACTTGAAAGCAACTAAGATGTCCTTCAGTAGATAAATGGAAAACAGTGGTACATCAATATGGTAGAATATTATTTAACACTAAAAATGAATGTGCTATTAAGTCATAAAAAGACATGGAGGAACCTTAAATGCATATCGCTAGATGAAATAAGCCAATCTGAAAAGGCTACATAGTGTTTAATTCAAACTATAAGACATTCTGGAAAAGGCAAAACTACAGACATTAAAAAGCTAGTTGCCAGGCATGGTGGGGGGTCGGGGTGGTGGGGCTGATGAATAGACAGAGCATAGAGGATTTTTAAGGCATCAGAAACACTCTGTATGATACTATAATGCATACATGACATTATACATTTGTCCAAACCCATAGAATGTGCAACACCGAGTGAACCCTAATGTGAACTATGGACTTTGGGTAATTATGATGTGTTGATGTAGATTTACCAATTATAACACATGTACCATTCTGGTCCAGATGTTGATAATAGGACAGGCTGAGCATGTATGGGAGTTGGAGGTATATGGGAAATTTCTGTGCTTTCCTCTCCAATTTTGCTCTAAAACCGCTCTAAAAAAGTAAAGTCAGGCTAGGCATGGTGGCTCACACCTGTAATCCCAATGTTTTGGGAGGCTGAGGCAGGGGAATCACCTGAGGTCAGGAGTTGGAGACCATCCTAGGCAACATGGTGAAACCCCATCTCTACTAAAAATACAAAAATTAGCCGGGCTTCGTGTTGGGTGCCTGTAATTCCAGCTACTCAGGTAGCTCAGGCAGGAGAATTGCTTGAACCTGGGAGGTGGAGGTTACAGTGGGCAGAGACTGCACCATTGCACTCTAGCCTGGGCGACAGAGTGAGACTCTGTCTCTAAACAAATAAATAAGTAAAGTCTTTAAACAAACAAGAAAACAACCCATGTGCACATAGGGAACACACATTACGTATATCAATATCAAAATTTTTAATGTGACCAGTGATCTTTCTGATGCTTCTTAATTTTATCCAATTTGGATTGAATTTCAATAGTATTCTTTGCATGAACTAATGTATCTCTCCACTGTTTCTGTATTTTGTTTGAATAATATTCATAGTAGAAAAATGAGTCTCACCTAAGTATGATGATGGGAATCAAAGAAGAAATTTTTTTCAAATATCATCAATTTAAGAATGTTAAATTTTTTGCCTAACATAAAATTATGCTGTATTTTCAAAATTTAATGTCAAACGTTTTACCAGCAGCCAGTTCCTATAAGTTCTCCTATTACTCTACACCCAAACAAATTATATTTTAAAGAAAGAAATGGATTCTGGATTCATGAACTCCTTATGTGTGAATCTTCTTTAGAAAATAAAATCTAAACATTCCATCAAATAATACGATGCTTAGTGATAACTTTTTACAGACTGCAATATAAAGATTATCACCTACTTCAATGATAATTGCTAAATTATGAGATATCTTGTTTTAGTTTTCTATTGCTACCGAAACAAATTACAACAACTTAGAGGTTTAAAATAACTTTCATTTACTATCTCACAGTTCTTTTGGTCACAAATCCAGGCAGATTCAGCTGGGTTCTCTGCTTGGTGTCTCACAAATTGAAACTAAGATAGCAGATGGAAAAAAAATATTTGCACACCACACATCCAAAAAAAGATTAATATCCAATATATTTAAGGGACTCAAACAACTCAATAGAAAAAAAAAGCAGACAATTAAAAAAAATGAACATAGAACCTGGATAGACATTTCTCAAAAGAAGATACACAAATGGCCAATAGATATATGAAAAGATGCTCTGCATCACTAATCATCAGAGAAATGCAAATTGAGACCACAATGAGATATCACCTTATATCTGTTAGAATGGCTATTACACAAGCAATGAGGCAGGGCGCGGTGGCTCACGCCTGTAATCCCAGCATTTTGGGAGGCTATGGCAGGCAGATCACCTGAGTTCAGGAGTTCAAGACCAGCCTGACCAACATGGTGAATCCTCGTCTCTACTAAAAAATACAAAATATTGGCCCGGCATGGTGGCAGGTGCCTGTAATCCCAGCTACTCGGGAAACTGAGGCAGGAGAATCGCTCGAACCCGGGAGGTGGAGGTTGCGATGAGCCGAAATTGCTCCACTGCACTCCAGCCTGGGCAACAGAGTGAAACTCCGTATATTAAATAAATAAATAAATAAATAAAAGATGAAGGGTCCGGCATGGTGGCTTACTCCCATAATCCTAGCACTTTCAGAGGCTGCAGGGAGTGGATCTCTTGAGCTCAGGAGTTTGAGATCAGCCTGGGCAACATGGTGAAAACTCATCTCTACTAAATAAATACATACATACATACATACATACAAACATTAGATGGGCGTGGTGGCTCACACCTGTAGTCCCAGTTATTTGAGCGGCCAAAGCGGGAAGGTCGCTTAAGCCCAGGAGGCGGAAGTTGCAGATTGCAGTGAGCCCCAAGATCGCGGCCAGTGCCCTCCAGCCTGGGTGACAGAGTGAGACCCTGTCTAAAAAAAAAAAAAAGAAAAGGGAACCCTGTACACTGCTGGTGTCAATGTAAATTAGTATAGCCATTGTAGAAGTTCCTTAAAAAAAAATTGAAAATAGAACTACCATAGGAACCAACCATCCCACTACTGGGTATGTTTTCAATGGAAATGAAATCAGCATGTCAAAGAGACATCTGCACTCCCATGTTCATTGCAGCACTATTCACAATAGCCAAGATATAAAATTAATCTAAGTGTCCATTGATGGAGGAATGCATAACAAAAATGTAGTATATATAACTAATGATATGTAATTTAGCTTTTAAAAATAAGGAAATTCTGTCATTTGAGATGACATGGATGAACTTGGAGGACATTGTGCTAAGTGAAATAAGCCCAACATGGAAAGAAAAATATGCCATGTTTTCACTTATACGTAGAATCTAAAACTATCAAACTCATAGAAGCAGAGAGTAGGATGATGGTTGCCAACAGCTAGGAGTGGGAGGTAGAAATGGGGGATGTTGGTCAAAGGGTAACAAGTTTCAGTTAAAATCAATAAATTCTGGAGATCTGTTGTACAGCATGGTGACTATAGTTAATACATACTTGAAAGTGGCTCAGCGGGTTGACCTTAAATTTTCTCACTACACACAAAAAAAGATAACTGTGAAGTAATGGAGATATTAATTAGCCTGATTGTAGTAATCATTTCACAATGTATGCATATATGAAAACATCACATTATACAACATAAATATATACAATTCTTATTTGTCACTCACATTTGCTCAGTAATGCTGGGGGTGGAGAAAAGGTGCCAGCTGAGCTAGTCTGTTACCTGGAGGCTCTGGTAAAGAATGTACTTCTAAGATCATCCAGATGGTTGGCAGAATACAGCTCCATGCAGTTGTAGAAATGAAGTCCCCGTTTTTCTTTTGTTTTAATTTCTTCTTTGTCATTATTTGGCTGGAGTCAGTATTTCCCAGCTTCTAGGTATCTGGTGTAAACTCCTCCATTTGAATAACTACTCCAAGCGATTACCTACCATTGCAGCAGTCCTACACAAAGCTTACTTGTAAGAATTTTTAAGGCCAGGCACGGTGGCTCATGCCTGTAATCCCAGCACTTTGGGAGGCTGAGGCAGGCAGATCACTTGAGGTCAAGAGGTCGAGACCAGCCTGACCAACATAGTGAAACCCCGTCTCTACTAAAAATAAAAAAAACTAGCTGGGCATGGTGACGTGCGCCTGTAATCCCAGCTACCCAGGAGGCTGAGGCAGAGAATCGCTTGACCCTGTGAGGTGGAGGTTGCAGTGAGCCGAGATTGCACCAATACACTCCATCCAGCCTGGGTGACAGAGGAAGACTCTGTCTCAAAATAAATAAATAAATAGATAGAATAATAACAAATGCAAGCTTTTCTAGTTTTATTCCCTTCAGAGCTAATTATACTTGTAAATAATGGTGCTAATCCAACAGTTCTACCTTTATGTCACTAATATGTCCAAATTGCACTTGTGGTAAAGCAATTGCTGAAGTTTGCAATGTCTGTGCGTTTCTCAAGTTACAATGAAAAATAGTTTACTAGATTTATTTGTTCTCTAAGTTTGTCTCCATATTGTCAACCAGTGCTGAGTACATTGCACGATGTGGTCGACCAGTGCTGAATACATGGCAAAGATTCATTAGAAATCTCTGATGTGTAGTCTGTGACTCTTTTTTGTCAATTAACTATATTTTTTTAGTCTTAGCAATACAAAGTGCTATTGGCTACAGCCAACAGATGAAATATTAGTACTTTTCAGGTTCTTGTAATACTTCCAAACATTTTTTAGTTTGAACTTCTTTATGGTTTACATAAATGGCATTTAAAAGGTGATGTTTATTGCTTCATTAGACATACATATTCAGAAATAACATACTTTGGTTTTAGCACCTCACAAAATCAAACTCAATACGTAAAAGACTAATAGAAATTCTTGGTTTCTTATTTCTTTGGAATAACATCGTCATTATTTGCTTCATTACTTTTTTCACATTCATGCAAATTAAACATTTTTACCTTCATAATTTTATATGATTCACAGTAAATACTTGTCAAATTTACATTTATTACTACATTTATCAAATTAACTCCTTTGCACATTCCTGATTCTTGATTATTGTTTTTTCTTGACCAAGAAAGGTCTAGTAAAGTTTATTTTGTCATCAGTGAATTAGAATAAAATGATGAATTTTTACTTTGCTAGTTTAGCTAATTATGTTAAAAATGGGTTAAAAACCAGACTTGATGTAAATTAGAATAATTGCAAAATAACGTAAAAATTAAATGCTTACATTTTCTCAGATATTTTGTAGTTTGTGTTGGAGTTGGAAAACGAATTTTTTTTTCCTCAGACTGCTTTTTTTTTTTTTCATGTTACCTCTTTATTTTGATCTTAACAAGTTTCAGTGTAAGAAGATAATTAGGCCTTTATAGAAATCATTCCTTTATCACTAAATCACAAAAAGCAAAAGTAAAATGTATAAACTGGCAAAAAGTATACAATCTGAATTAAAGGGTTAATAATAAAACCCCATTCTTATGGCCATACTGTTTCACTTTGGGAAGAAAGAAGGTTGTTAACTGATAGGCATATGCTTTTCTTCATTTATTAGGACATCTTCACTGCTTCCATCCACGAAAACTTCAGAATCCAATGATCCAGGCCAGCCCAGTGCAATCAACAGTGAGCCAAATCAAAAAGCAGCCCACCTTCTACCTGATAATCCACACACAGGTTGGGATCTGCTGGGTTCTACTAGGTGAATTGAATTGCTCCATGCCAGTGGAAAAATTTTTTACATCAGTTTTTCCTAGTAGATGTTTAAAAAATTACAAAGAATTTTCCAATCGACCTTACGTGACCTTCTAAAGCATTTATTCTATTTAACTCTACCTGTTTTTTTTAAATTATACTTTAAGTTTTAGGGTACATGTGCACAACATGCAGGTTTGTTACATATGTATACATGTGCCATGTTGGTGTGCTGCACCCATTAACTTGTCATTTAACATTAGGTTTATCTCCTAATACTATCCCTCCCCCCTCCCCCCACCCCACAACAGGCTGTGGTGTGTGATGTTCCCCTTCCTGTGTCCATGTGTTCTCATTGTTCAGTTCCCACCTATGAGTAAGAACATGTGGTGTTTGGTTTTTTGTCCTTGCAATAGTTTGCTGAGAATGATGGTTTCCAGCTTCACCCATGTCCCTACAAAGGACATGAACTCATCATTTTTTATGGCTGCATAGTATTCCATGGTGTATATGTGCCACATTTGCTTAATCCAGTCTATCGTTGTTGGACATTTGGGTTGGTTCCAAGTCTTTGCTATTTTGAATAGTGCCACAATAAACATGCGTGTGCATGTCTCTTTATAGCAGCATGATTTACAATCCTTTGGGTATATACCCAGTAATGGGATGGCTGGGTCAAATGGTATTTCTAGTTCTAGATACCTGGAAAACGAATCTTAAAATAATGCACAATGCAATGTGGTCCTATTGTACATGCAATAATAATAATAATAACAATAAAAATAACAGTACTAAATTCTTTTGTTGATAGCTCCAAGCTTTGGGATCTACTGGGAATTTGATGAATAATATCTTTAGAAAAGAACTAATATTTTTTTCTGAAAGTTGATGACATTTTCAGATTCTCTATGTTTATTTTTGGGGGAGAGAGGATTATTTTGAACCTTTTTGTTTATTTGTTTATTTACTTTATTGGGGATTTAATTCCAACATCTCTATGCTAAATATTTATGGAGGCATTACTTTTTTTTTCTTTTTGGAAATTTGAAGTTGTTTGGCTATTTTTTCCCATTACTCTTAGTCAAAAGCAGTCCTAAGTAATAAAATATATTAGAGGGCACAAATTGTCTCTCTTGTATATCACAACTCTACTCAAATAATGGTTTACAAACTTGTTAAACACTTTTACCATTACTGCTAAAATAAGCCAGAAATTTAGAGTAAGCATTTAGAAACTTGTATTTTTGATGTTTTATTCCATCCCACTGGAGAAGTTTCTTTAACAGGGCATTGTGGAACTTGCATGTTGAGAAGAAAGTGCAAATATCTACCACTATTAGCAGCAGATGTGAGGAATCTTTGGACAATAAGTTCAGTGATTAAAAGATAATGTTTAAAATAGTCTCTAACTTCTTGAAACTCAAAAAATATGACTAATTATAGCCAACTCTGTGAAATATCTCAAGAAATAGCCAAAAGCTTCAGGTCAATTTGCCTAACATAATGTACATGAAAACCAGTTTTAGCCTTCAATTTCCCTTCAATTACTTTTTTTCTTTCTGGATGGCCTGTATTTTTTTCTTTTCCATCCATTTGGCATTAAATGCTTTAAACTAATTTATCTAAGAGTATTTCTAACTCAATTTTATATTTCTAGATATTTCTGATATATGCAATATTTTGTGAATAGTGGGCTTTTAAAAATTATATTTTAAGTTTTGGGATACATGTGCAGATCATGCAAGTTTGTTACATAGGTATGTATATGCCATGGTGGTTTGCTGCACCCATCAACCCATCATCTACATTAAGTATTTCTCTTAATGCTATCCCTCCTCTGGCCCCCAACCCACTGACTGACCCTGGTGTGTGATGTTCCCCTCCCTGTATCTATGTGTTCTCAGTGTTCAACTCCCACTTATGAGTGAGAATATGCAATGTTTGGTTCTGTTCCTGTGTTAGTTTGCTGAGAATGATGGTTTCCAGCTTCATCCATGTCCCTGCAAAGGACATGAACTCATCCTTTTTATGTCTGCATAGTATTCCATGGTGTATATGTGTCACATTTTCTTTATCCAATCTATCATTGATGGGCATTTGGGTTGGTTCCAAGTCTGTGCTATTGTGAATAGTGCTGCAATAAACATACGTGTGCATGTGTCTTTATAGTAGAATGATTTATAATCCTTTGGTTATATACCCAGTAATGGGATTGCTGGGTCAAATGGTATTTCTGGTTCTAGATCCTTGAGGAATCGCCACACTGTCTTCCACAATGGTTGACCTAATTTACACTCCCACCAACGGGTAAAAGCATTTCTATTTCTCCACATCCTCTCCAGCATCTGTTGTTTCCAGACTTTTTAATGATCGCCATTCTAACTGGTGTGAGATTGTATCTCATTGTGGCTTTGGTTTGCATTTCTCTAATGACCAGTGATGATGAGCTTTTTATCATATGTTTGTTGGCCTCATATATGTCTTCTTTTGAGGAGTGTCTGTTCATAGCTTTTGGTGTTTTAGTCATGAAGTCTTTCATGGGTTTGCTTTTATAGCCTCATGAGTTTCTTTTGGTTTTCTTTTGAAGATGTTTTCTTTTCCTAGTTTAGCTAAACATCTTACCTTCATATTTTTTTATAATTCACAATAAGCACTTGTCAAATTTGCAACATTTACTACTAGATATACCAAATTATCTCCTTTGCACATTCCTACTTATTGAGTATTGTTCTTTTAGGCTGCATGTGCTTAGCTATACCTTATGATGCATTTTTATTGGTAATATGAATTTGTTATTTTCCTGAGTGCATTTTAAGGTAGAAATGCCCAGTGATGTTGTTAGCTGTTAAAGAAAAATAAATGCCTGAAAATATTAATCCTGCTTGGGAATAACATTTGTTTTACATTAAAGTTAGACCCAGTCTGGATGGCACTCCTGTATGCAGCTCAGCACAGCTGCTGACTTAAAAAAAATCCCATTTGCTTTACATTCTGATGCATGTGGATTATTAGAAGCATTGAATCTATAAATTACATTGGACAATATGGCCATTTTCATGATATTGATTCTTCCTATCCATGAGCATGGAATGTTCTTCCATTTGTTTGTGTCCTCTTTTATTTTGTTGAGCAGTGGTTTGTAGTTCTCATTGAAGAGGTCCTTCACATCCCTTGTAAGTTGGATTTCTAGGTATTTTATTCTCCTTCAAGCAATTGTGAATGGGAGTTCACTCATGATTTGGCTCTCTGTTTGTCTGTTATTGGTGTATAAGAATGCTTGTGATTTGTGCACATTGATTTTGTATCCTGAGACTTTGCTGAAGTTGCTTATCAGCTTAAGGAGATTTTGGGCTGAGACAATGGGGTTTTCTAAATATACAATCATGTCATCTGCAAACAGGGACAATTTGACTTCCTCTTTTCCTAATTGAATACCCTTTATTTCTTTCTCCTGCCTAATTGCCCTGGCCAGAACTTCCAACACTATATTGGATAAGAGTGGTGAGAGAGGGCGTCCCTGTCTTGTGCCAGTTTTCAAAGGGAATGCTTCCAGTTTTTGCCCATTCAGTATGATATTGGCTGTGGGTTTGTCATAGACAGCTCTTATTATTTTGAGATATGTCCCATCAATACCTAATTTATTGAGAGTTTTTAGCATGAACGGTTGTTGAATTTTGTCAAAGGCCTTTTCTACATCTATTGAGATAATCATGTGGTTTTTGTCTTTGGTTCTGTTTATATGCTGGGTTATGTTTATTGATTTGCGTATATTGAACCAGCCTTGCATCCCAGGGATGAAGCCCACTTGATCATGGTGGATAAACTTTTTGATGTGCTGCTGGATTCGGTTTGCCAGTACTTTATTGAGGATTTTTGCATTGATGTTCATCAGGGATCTTGGTCTCAAATTCTCTTTTTTTGTTGTGTCTCTGCCAGGCTTTGGTATCAGAATGATGCTGGCCTCATAAAATGAGTTAGGGAGGATTCCCTCTTTTTCTATTGATTGGAATAGTTTCAGAAGGAATGGTACTAGTTCCTCCTTGTACCTCTGGTAGAATTCGGCTGTGAATCCATCTGGTCCTGGACTTTTTTTTGGTTGGTGAGCTATTAATTATTGCCTCAATTTCAGAGCCTGTTATTGGTCTATTCAGGGATTCAGCTTCTTCCTGGTTTAGTCTTGGGAGGGTGTATGTGTCCAGGAATTTATCTATTTCTTCTAGATTTTCTAGTTTATTTGCATAGAGGTGTTTATAGTATTCTCTGATGGTAGTTTGTATTTCTGTGGGATCGGTGGTGATATCCCCTTTATCATTTTTTATTGCGTCTATTTGATTCTTCTCTCTTTTCTTCTTTATTCGTCTTGCTAGTGGTCTATCAATTTTGTTGATCTTTTCTAAAAACCAGCTCCTGGATTCATTGATTTTTTGAAGGGTTTTTTGTGTCTCTATTTCCTTCAGTTCTGCTCTGATTTTAGTTATTTCTTGCCTTCTGCTAGCTTTTGAATGTGTTTGCTCTTGCTTCTCTAGTTCTTTTAATTGTGATGTTAGGGTTTCAATTGTAGATCTTTCCTGCTTTCTCTTGTGGGCATTTAGTGCTATAAATTTCCCTCTACACACTGCTTTAAATGTGTCCCAGAGATTCTGGTATGTTGTGTCTTTGTTCTCATTGGTTTTAAAGAACATCTTTATTTCTGCCTTCATTTCGTTATGTACCCAGTAATCATTAAGGAGCAGGTTGTTCAGTTTCCAGGCAGTTGAGCGGTTCTGAGTGAGTTTCTTAATCCTGAGTTCTAGTTTGATTGCACTGTGGTCTGCGAGACAGTTTGTTATAATTTCTCTTCTTTTACACTTGCTGAGAAGTGCTTTACTTCCAACTATGTGGTCAATTTTGGAATAAGTGCGATGTGGTGCTGAGAAGAATGTATATTCTGTTGATTTGGGGTGGAGAGTTCTGTAGATGTCTATTAGGTCTGCTTGGTGCAGAGCTGAGTTCAATTCCTGGAGAGCTTGCTATACATCAATAGCAATAGACAATGATATTTTGTGTCTGTGATCCATATTTTGCTGGATATTTTCCCATTGCCACTCAGATCTGCTTTCCATTCTTCTTCACTTTGCCCCTGTACTTTCTGGCTTCTAGTTTGGTTTGGCAAATGAGTAGCACAGGCGGATGACTGGAATGGAGCACGCAAGGAGAGTGAGATTGGAGTTTCTATCCTCCAGGCTCCCTCTTAGAGGGCAACCTCAGATTAGCTGCATTTCTCACTTAAAGGCCAAAGCTTTTTATTAAGCACAACTCCTTAATAGCTGTTCTGTCTTGGTCTATCTTCCTTTTTAGCCCTAAGAGTGATAACAGTTTATTTTGTTCTTTCTAGTCTCTGAGAATACAACCATCTTGTTTTATAGCTCTGCCCATGTATTTGGGAAGAATTCTTTCATTCAGGTACCATATTTGAGTGTGCCCTGCATTTCCTGCAAAACTTTGACTAATCTAATGATCAATTTTTAAATTTAGCTATTTAAAAAATGAAAGACAAAATAATGCAGTGTAGATATGGCTACCCATTTCATTACTTCATTTTGCTGACTAAAACTCCACTAAACACAAATAGGATGTCTTAGTTTTGGTCATACACTCATAGAATATACTCAGATATGAATCAAAAGGAAAAAAATTCTGGGCGTAAAAACAAGCAGAGAAAGCACTATCTAAATGATGAAAAGACAGGAGACATGAAAAGGAATTTACAAGAAACTTTAAAGAACAGACACCAGTGATATGATCACAAGTGATTACATAAAGTTTCCTATATACTAGGCTCATTCTAAGCAATTTACGTATATTGAACTATTTATTTCTCACAGGAACTCTATGAGGAAATACCATTCTCATTTTACAGGTGAGGAAGCTGAGGCACAGAGCACTTAGTCTGGTTGTATGGGCTGTCCTCTTAGCTACCATGCCATGCTGCTCTTTCAATGGTTTTGCTGATAAAACTGCTAAAGCATAATAAAGACTGGATATATATACTTATAATAGTAACTTTTTGTACTTATTTCCATATCCTTATAGTTTACTTATTTATTTAAATTCTTCCTTAATATAGAATTATTCTTAAGCCTAACTTTAGTTCTTGCTATTCTTTTCCAAAAATAATGAATTTGCATAACATGTTGTTTGATACTACGAGTGCATTTGTATGCTAACATACATTTAATATTCCTTTTAGAATTTATGATTTATGAATATGCCTGTTAACAAATCACCTATGATTAATACATGTGGAGGCATATCTTCCCCTTATCATGAAGAGCTCTGGAAATTAAATTTTCAACATTTAAGTGGAGAAAGGGGTCATAAATCAAGGTAAGCTAGAAAATAATTATAGGACCCATATGTATTGTAGAGAATTTAGAAAATACAGAAAACTGAAAAAAAAAATTCACTCATAGTTCTCTAACCAAAGATTAAAATTTTAAAGTTTACTATTTGTTTAATAGCCTTGTTTATTGTAATTATGTGCTTTCTAAAATTTTGAATTCTACATGTTTTGTTTGAAATAATTACCTATACTCATATGTTTTCTTAATTTGTCATAATAATGCATAGATTGCATGAGAAAATATTTGATAACTCCTGTATCATGAAGCATTTTATTTAGTTCTAAGACCTTTGCTATTTCAAATTTAGCCAAAATAGAATGTTTTTCTATTTTGAAATATTTCAGATTATTTCCTTGGGATAAAGTTTCTACAATGAGTGCAAGAGCAATTGAAAAGAACTTTCACAAAGACTTTACAGTCACAAATATTATACTTTTTCTAGTTGTTTTCTGTGCTATCCTTGTGCCAATACCATAGTGATCCATATTGTAAAAAAAAGTAGCAGGAAAAGTTGTTATCCACCTAGAATCCTACAGAGAAGAAAATAAAATTCAAAATATATCATTAAAAAACTGAATGGTTTTGCTATTATTCATATAAACATAATATGCTGAAGAAATAAATAAACCTAGTCAGCGCATCTAAATGGTCAAGGATGCTACAAATAAAAAGCAACAGGACCTAAATATACAAACCATGACTAGATAATCCTGTTACTAATAGGATATAGGTAAACAGAGGAAAAATAATTTGTATAAAAATGTTCAGAGTAGTTTTAATTGCATTTAAAAATTGAAAATAGCAAATGCTTTATAATAGAATGACCAAGTCAATTAAATGTATCTGAATAGTAGAATACAATATAAATGTTTAAAAGAAAAAAATTGAAACAAATTATGTATACAATGATTAAACTGATGATATCAAATGTGTATTGTGGATATGACAATTCATCAAGAATGGAGTATAGTCTTTTTCAGCCTACCAGATAGTAATAGATACTATGCTAAAAAGGAGCAGGTCAGATTATGCATTTAAACAAATTTCAAAAGCCCTGTATTTAACAAAATGCAATTGTTTTCTTTGCTCCAAAAGTTCTCAGCTTTTTTATTTGTTAATTAATTAATTTATTTTTAGAGACAGGGTCATCCAGGCTGGAGTGCAGTGGTGTGATTATAGCTTATTATAACCTTGCTATAACCTATAGCTTACTATAATCCTGGGCTCAAATGATCCTTATGTCTCAGCCTCCTGAGCAGCTGGCACCACGGGCACATGCCAGTATGCCTGGCTAATTTTAAATTTTGTGTGTGTGTGTGTGGAGATGGGGTCATGCTTTGTTGCCCAGGCTGGTCTTGAACTCCTGGCCTCAAGTGATCGGCACTCCTTTTCGTCCCAAAAAGTTGGAATTACAGGAATGAGCCACTGTGCCTGGCTCAGTTTTAAAATATGCTCATGTGTAGTATAAGTCTGCATTAGGGGGGACTGATACAGGTTGGCTCTATGTCCCCATTCAAATATCATCTTGAATTATAATCCCCATGTGTCAAATGAGGGACCTGGTGGGAGGTGATTGAATCACCGGGATGGATTTCCCCTTGCTGTTCTCATGATAGTGAGTGAGTCCTCATGCAATCTGGTTGTTTGATAGGTGTCTGGTGCTTCCCCCTTCTCACTCTCTCCTGCCACCATGTTAAGAGGTGCCTTGCTTCCCCTTCCCCTTCTGCCATGATTGTAAATTTTCTGAGGCTTCCCCAGCCATGTGGAAATGTGAGTCAATTAAACCTCTTTTGTTTGTAAATTACCCAGTCTCAAGTCGTATCTTTATAGCAGTGTGAGAACGGACTAATACAGAGACAGAGCTGGCCTGCCACCACTACCTATACAGCCCGCTTCATCAGAATGAACTCATGGAACACATTTTAAGTAATATTAATTTCTGTTCAATGTCCATAATTTTTATTAAGAAAAATAACTTGCTAGATCAAAATGTGTTGTTACTAGATCAAAATTTCTTGATAATTTAAAAATTGTGTGTGATTTTTAAATTTTAAGAAATTGCTGAAAACTTAGAAAAGTATAATGGTATACATACAATAGAATTTAAGATGTTGGCATATTGTTATGGGCTGAATGTGAGTGTCCCTGCAAAATTCGTTTGTTGAAGTCCCAACCTCAATGTGTATTATGGCCACTACAATTCACAAAGAATAGAGTGTAATCTCATAGCAAACCAGATAGTAACATATATTATGCTAAAAAGGAGGGGGTTAGGTTCTTCGTTTAAACAAATTTGAAAAGCCCTGGAGTTAACAAAGTGAAATTGTAACCCAGTGTGATGGTATTAGGAAGTGTGGCCTTTGGGAGGTAATTGGGCATAGATGAGGTCACGTTGGTGGAGCTCTCATGATGGGATTAGTGTCCTTACAAGAAGTGGAAGAGCTACCAGCACTTAGTCTCTCCTCTGTGTGGGGATGCAGCAAGAAGGCAGCTGTCTGCAAGCCAAGAGCACAGCCCTCACCAAAACCAGCCCATGCTGGCACCCTATCTTGGATTTCCCAGCTTCTGGAACTAGGAGAAATAAAATGTTTAAGTCACCCAGTTTACACTGTTTTGTTATAGAAGCCTCAGTAGCCTGTGACACATATTGTTATGTTTGTTTCCAATACTTTTCTTGAATAAAGAATACTTCAAGAGATACAGTTTCAGCTGTTTAACCATATGTGCTTTCAACTATAGTAATTGTGGCAGATATCATTCCAGTTCATTTTTCTACTTTAATATACATGAATATGAAATTGTATTTTTCACATTTGTTAATGTAATTCTACCCAATACATTTATCTGTGACTTGTTTTTTTAAAAAATCAATGCTACATTTTAACTTTAATCCATATTGGTAATTATGTATATTCTTCATTTTAATGGCTGAAAAATTCTAATATAATGAATTTTCCTTATTTATTATTTTCCAAATTTTTGACAATAAAATCAATGCCATAGTGAAATTGCATATTTCTCCTTGTGTATCTGTGCAGGTGTGTCCTTTTTTTATATTTTTATTTTTACAGACAGGGTCTTACTCTATCTCCCAGGCTGGAGTGCAGTGGCACAATCGTAGCTCACTGCAGCCTGGAATTCCTGGGCTCAAGAGAGCCTCCTGCTTCAGCCTCTGGAGTAGCTAGAATCACAGGCACATGTCACCATACACGGATAAATAAAAAATTTTTTTTGTAGAGATGGAATTTGCTTTGTTGCTGAGGCTGGTTTCAAACTCTCGACCTCAAATGGTCTTCTCACCTGACCCTCCAAAAATTCTGGGGTTATAGACGTGAGCCATTGTGCCCAGCTAAGTATAATTTATGATTTATTATTTTTAAAAATTTGCTTGATGCTTTCTATGGGTCTCCAAAAGTATCTGAATATTATATATATATATACACACACACACACACACACACACATACACACACACACACACATTTCCTTCCCCAGTCTATAAGAGTATGAGAGTATCACTTCCTCTTATCTTCACCAACACCTAACAGATCAATTTGGGGAGACTTAACATCTTTATCATAATCATCATAATCATATGATAATTTAGAAACATGGTATATCGCTCCATTTATTTAGTTATTTATAAAATTTTCTTAATACAGTTTTAGTGTTTTTTTTCATATGGGTATTGTCTTAGATTTATTAATTTTTGCCAATATAATAGATCAAAAGTGACACTTACAATGAATTTTTTAAGATTCCCTAATAACTATGCTACTAAATATCTTTTTATGTTTGTTGCTGTTAGAATTACTTCCATGTGTTTTCTTATTCTTATTAATATGTTGGTATTATTAAATATTTATTATAAATTCTCCCAAGGTATGCCTTATCCTTTAACTTTGTTTTTGTTGTGCCTTTAATTATATGGAAGTCTTAAAAATTGTTATAGTTACTATGTCTTTAAGATTCATTAATGTTGAGTGTAGCTATATCATTCTTGTTGTTTTTCATTTCACTGTTGCATTTTATTAACATACTGCAAATTATCCATTAATTCTGTTAATTTTGGACATTTCAATTATTTTCAATTTATGGTTATTATGAAAACGTTTCATACATTGCTGTATGGGCATCATGGCATACATCTTAATGTACAAACTTATGAGTGGAATTGCCGGGTCAGAGGATATGTATATAAAATTTAGTGACTAGAACTTATTAATTTTTATAAAGTCAGATATATCAATCTTTTATGATTAGCCTTTTTTTTGTATTTTGGTTAAAAAAATCTTTCCCAACCACAAGATCATGTAGATAGTCTTGTATATTATTTTCTAAAAACCTTATTGTTTTATCTTTCGTGTCTATAATCTATGTGGAAATTTTTGTAAATAATATTAAGCACAAGTCTGATTTTCTTTTTAAAATGTGCATACTCAATTCATCAATACGACATATGGAAAAAATCCTTTCTCTACTATTTCTGTAGTACAATTATTGTATAACTCATGCATTCACATGTAATTGATATGCTTATCTGCTCTATATTCTGCTTCACTGGCCCATTTGTCTAATTCCACACCAACGCCACACTGCCTTAATTACTATGGTTTGGTAATAGCATGTAATAGTCAAGATGATAGATTTTTCCAAACTTGTTTTTCTCAGTGGTATCTTGCATATTAATTTTGAAACCAGCTTGTCATAATTTATGTTTTTGAATAATTAAATGGAGTTTTTAATTGGATTTTTCAGAATCTATAGATCAATTTGGAGAGACAACATCTTTATCATAACCATATTCTAATTTATAAACGTGGTATATCTCTTCATTTATTTAGTTATTTATGAAATTTTCTCAATACAGTTTTACTGCTTTTTTCATATAGGTATTGTCCAGCATTCTCATAGCAGTATTGTTCACAGAGGCATTGTTAGATTTATTTCTATGTATTATTTTTCATGCCATTTATAAATTATATGCATATATAGATTTCTAAACTTTGTATTTTCTAACTTTTACCAGAAAAGAGAAGTTAATTTTTATATATTGATTTTACATACACAAATATTGCTAAATTTTCTTATTAATTCTGAATATCTTTGTCTCAATATTGACTTAAAAGGAATATTCTAAACATTTGACTGACAAGGGACTATTAACCAGAATATATAAAGAACTCAAACACCCTAATAACAAAATCCCAAATTATCTAATTGAAATATGGGCAAAAGATCTAAATAGACATTTCTCAAAAAAAGACATACAAATGGCCAACAGATATATGAAAAAATTCTCAACATCACTAATCATCAGATAAATGTAAATTAAACCCACAATGATACATTATCTCACCCCAACTAAACTGGCGTTTATTAGAAAGACAGTAATGGATGCTGGTGAGGATGTGGAGAAAGAGGAATGCTCCTACACTGTTGGTGGGAATGTAAATTAGCATAGCCATTATGGAAAACAGTATGGAGTTTCCTCAGAAAGCCAAAAATAGAATTGTCATATCATCCCATAATCCCACTGCTGGATATGTGCCCAAAAGAAGGGAAATGGGCAGATTAAAGAGCTATCTGGGCTAGGCATGGTGGTGTGCTGGGCACCTGTTATCCCAGCATTTTGGGAGGCCCAGTTGAGTGGATTGCTTGAGCCCAGGAGTTTGAGACCAGCCTGGGTAACATGGCAAAACCCGCCTCTACAAAAATTACAAAAATCAGCCAGGCATGGTGGTGTACACCTGTAGTCCCAGCTACCCAGGAAGGTGAGGTGGGGGGATTACTTGAGACCTGGAGGTAGAGATTGCCGTGAGCAAAGATTGCACCACTGCACTTCAGCCTGGGCCACAGAGCGAGACCCTACCTCAAGAGAAGAAACAATAAAAGAGATACCTGTCCTCTCATGTTAATTGTAACATTATTCACAATAGCCAAGATATGGAATCAATCTAAGTGTCCATGCATGATAAATGAATAAAGAAAATGTGATATATATACACAATGGAATATTACTAAACCATAAAAGAATCAAATCCTGTCACTTGTAACAACATTGGTGGAACTGGAAGACATTATGTTAAGTAAAATAATTCAGGCACAGAAAGACAAATACCGCTATTGTCACTCACATGTGTGTGCTAAAATAAATTGATCTCATAAAGGTAGAGAGTAGAATGATGGTTACCAGAAGCTGGGAAGGGTGAAGAGGTGGGGAAGAAGAGAGGTTGGTTAATGGGGACGACATACAGGTAAACAGAAGGAATAAGATCTAGTGTTTAAGAGCATAATAGGGTGACTAAACTTAACAACAATTTATTGTATATTTCAAAATTACTAAAAGAGTGGTGTTGCAATGTTCCTAACACAAATAAATGATAAATGCTTGAGGTGATTGATGGATATTATAATTACCCTGATTTGATCATTAAATATTATATGTTTGTATCAAAATATCACATGTATCCCATAAATATGTACAACTATCTATGTATCCACAATCATGAAAAATAAAAAATAATAAAGCAAAAGGTAAATCTAAGCATGCTTGTTTTTTAAAAAGTATAATATCTTTTGTCAAACTATCTGGTATTCTACCTTACGTGTTTTATAATTTATCTCCACTAAACTTTATTACCATTTTAAGTAATCAGTGTTTCTTTTTATTTTATTTCCTGTTTGCCATTTTCATTGCTTTTTTACTCTTCTTTCTTCTTAGGCCTCCTTTCTGGACTTGTTTATCATTTGCCTGCTGTAAGATTTTTTGAATTTTCCTTACTGAGATTTTTGTTGTTGACAAAAATACCAGGTTTTGTTTGTCTGAATATATTTTTTATTCTTATTCTAGAAAAATGTTTAAAACTGAACATAAATTATCTTTGAGCAATTATTACTTTTATTCTTTTTTCCTCTAGAATATTGTTGGTATCATTTCACTGTCTTACAGTTTTCATTATTGCTGTTGAGAAGTTAGCTGAAATTGTAATGTCATTTATTTAAGATTATTTTGGCTTCCTTCTCCCAAACCTGGTAATTTTAAGTTTCTTATTGTCTTCTGTTTTCTTCAGTTTTACTATGATGTGTCAGAATATAATTTTAAAAATTATCTTACTTAGATTTGATGGAACTTTTTGAATCTATGGATGTATCTTTCTTTCATCATTCCTGAAAAATTATTGGGTATTATTTATACATATATTGCATTGACAACCCCTTTTTTTCTTTTCTCTCCTTCTGAGACTATTGAATAAATGTGTATGAGATCATCTCATTAAATCTGTTATGTCTTTTACTCTTTATTCTCCATTTTCCAAATTTTTGTCACTTTCTACTGTATTTTGAACAATTTATTCTGATCTGTGATTTGTCTTTGATGTGACTAATTTTCCCATTCTCAAATGTATCCATTGAATTAAAAAATTATATCTTACATTCTATTAATTTATTTAGTTTTCTTCAAATCTGTTATGTAGACTTAACGTTTCTGGTTCTCTGCAGATCTTTTTAAGCATGTGGCGGGATGAGCATGATAATTTTATAATATGTGTCTGATTATTTCAGTGACTGGAGTCTTAGTAGGTTTGTTGTTTCTGCTTGTTCTCATTTCTGCCATATTTTCCCTTGTATCTTGTCATTACTCATTTTCCTTTGGATGGAAAATATTTCTGCATGTTTTTTGAGAACTAGGAGAAATGCATCCTCCTCCAGAGAATCTTTGCATTAGCTTCTCTGCCAGGAACCTGTAAGTGTACCAGCCTGGGACAACTGAAACTAAATTCACTGCCTGAGTTTTCTTGGCCAACAATCTATGTTTGTCTAGGGTGTAAATCTGGGTTGGGACCAATCTTCTCAGTAATAGTTCTTTTTTCTTTTCCATTCTCATTCTTTTTCTGCTGGACACCAAGGTAGCCTTCTATGTGGCTTCCTGAGGTTAGGAAGAGGGGATCTTGCAAGACACTACATACTTTATACAGATAATCCTAAAGGAAACTACACTACAATTATTATGATTATTAATTTATCCACTGACACCTACTTTGGTCACTCAGACTTGACTCCTTTCCTAACACCTGCATCTCTACTTGAACTAGCTGATTTACAGAGTTCTCTGGCAAAAGACGCATATTATGGGAAGAAAATAAGCATGTTGAGGGTTCTATTCCATTTCCTTTTTTGAGGTATTGTTGCCCTTACATTTCAGGTGAGCTCTTCCCCAAGAAGGGATGTCCTTGCTTTCATCAAACCTTTCTTTGTGGCTTCAGTGGAAGATTAACCCATTGTCAAAAAGAAATTTATATGCATGGTTTTAAGATGAATCTGTCAGACTAATTTACTTTTCTTTTCATTGGCTAATGATGAAGATAAACTTTGAAGGTCTTTTCTTAAGCCAAAGAATGCAGGCAATTTGTCCATCTTTGGTAGTTAAATACATCAATTTGGTTATTGTTGCCTGTGCCTCCCAATTAACCCTCTTTGGGATTAATAATTACATTTCACAAGAGATGACATTACAGTTTAGAAGCTTAGTTGTTTCTAAGTGGGCTTCTTACAGACAACCTTGAAAAGATCATGACTGTTACCAAATGCAGTATAGAATGTTTCTAAGTATAACAGCAATCATTTAGAAAAGGAAGTAGGTTTTTATTCTTGAAAATATTTTCAGCCTTCAATTTTCTTCTAAATGGCTCTCTGCTCAAAATTCAGTGGGTGTCAACAGTCCCCTCTCCCCTAATCTGTTTAGGGTTCTCTTTATTCATAACTACCAAGGAGGGCTTGCATTTTCAAAGCTTAAGACGGTATTCCATTTGCTAAGATTGAAACAGAAACGTAAAATCTAAAGAAACACAAAGGCAATAAAAGAACATATAAAACCATAGATATTTTTAGAAATGAAATGAGGACTGTATTTCTGGTTTCATATCATAAAGCCTTTGGATATCTATAATGTGATGATGCTGTAATCAATCACACGGGTGTCAGGATGACAGAGGATATTTCCAGTGTCTGACTTCAAAAGCCCAGACCCCAAATCAGTGAGTCAGAAATGACAAATTCAAGGGAGGTATTCATAGAATGAATTTCTGCAGGTGTTCATATCACCTGCTCTTTATTTATTCCCTTCAGATTATTAAATCTGTCCCTGAATTCCTCAAACATTCAAAGGTAATATACACACCAAAAGGAGCAGACCTTTCTTTCATTCTACTGGTACTTCTGATACTTAGGAGAAGCCATATTAATTGTTATTTGAAATTTCTATCTCAATTTCATTTTTTTCTTTTCATAGTACCAAACTTATCAAAAGAGTAGTCAATATTTAATATTTTTGTTTCTCTATATATTGATTAGCACCCTAAAATCTGGGTTCTGTTTTTCTCTAATGAAACTGCTGTTTTAAAGATCTCCACCACTTTAAACATGTATTATTTCTTTGTGGTGACAACATTCAAAATCTCTTCTTCTGGCTATCTTGAAATATTCAATACATTGTTATTTACTATAGTCACCCTACTGTGTAATAGAACACAAAAACAAATTCTTCTTAACTGTAACTTTGTACCCATTGACCAACCTCTCCCAGTTCCCCCCAACCTCAACCCTCCCCAGCCTCTGGTAACAACAATTCTACCCTCTAATTCTATGAAATAAGCTTTTTAAGATTCCACATATGAGTGAGATCATGTGGTGTTTATCCTTCTGTGCTTTAACATAGTGTTATCCAGGTTCATTCATGTTACTGCAAATGACAGGATTTCATTCTGTTTTATGGCTTTATAGTATTCTACTACACACACACACACAGACACACACACACACACACTCAGATAGATATCCATTCATCATTAGATGCACATATAGGTTGATTCTGTATCTTGGCTACTGTGAATAGTGCTACAATAAACATGGATGTGCAGATGTCTCTTTCACATACTGATTATATTTTCTTTGGATATATATCCAGTAATGGGATTGCTGGATTATATGGCAGTTCTATTTTTAGTTTTTTGAGGAACCTCCATAGTGTTATTGATTATACTAACTTACATTCCTACCAACAATGTATGAGTTTTCTTTTCTTCTATTTGTTACTTTTGATAATAGCCATTCTAGCTGGGATGAGGTGGCTTTCAATGTCGTGACCACAAAGAAATGATAAATATTGAAAGTGATGGATATGGCAATTACCCCAATTTTATCATTAAGCTATGAACACATGCATTGAAACATCACATTTTATCCCATAAATATGTACAATTATTATGTTTTGGTTATAAATAAAAAATTGAATTAAAAATATCTCCACTGACTTTTAAAATATTAACTCTAATGATTTTCTTTCTTTTTTTTCTTTTTTTTTTTTTAGAGACAGAGTCTTGCTCTGTTGCCCAGTCTGGAGTGCAGCGGTGCAATGTTGGCTCACTGCAAGCTCCGCCTCCTGGGTTCATGCCATTCTCCTGCCTCAGCCTCCTGAGTAGCTGGGACTACCAGTGCCCTGCCACCACGCCCAGCTAATTTTTGTATTTTTAGTAGAGACGTGGTTTCACTTGTTAGCCAGGATGGTCTCCATCTCCTGACCTCGTGATCCTCCCGCCTCAGCCTCCCAAAGTGCTGGGATTATAGGCGTGAGCCACTGCGCCTGGCCTGACTTTCTTTTTGTATTTAGTCTTGATATTTCTGTGGATGTACATTTTCTATCATTGTCTTTATCTTTAATGTATTCTGTGATATCTCAGTCTAGGATGCTTGTTTGTATGAAACAGGCACACGTTCAAACTAACTCAAACAAAAAAAAATAACATAAGGATATAAGGCTGTGTTGTGGAACTTGAGAGCAGAAGCTATAGCTAGGGCTTTTTCCGTCTTTCAGTACTCAACACACGTGGAGATAAAATGGCCAGCTTGGCAGATATAGTCTGCATGTACACTATGATAAACTTGAAAAGGATAAAAACTGTAGATTTACATCAGTAAATCATTTGGCAAACGTTGATTGGGGGCTACAATGGTGAACATGCAGCTTTCTGAAATTGAAGGTGCTTTGTTATTTGTTGTCTTGAAAAAGTTGTCAGCAACAGCCATAGGTTTTGGCTCTACATAACCTTTCAGTTCTAACCTCAGCCAATTAAAGTGTCGTTTTTCTTTTTTATTATACTTTAAGTTTTAGGGTACATGTGCACAATGTGCAGGTTAGTTGCATATGTATACATGTGCCGTGCTGGTGTGCTGCACCCACTAACTCCTCATTTAGCATTAGGTATATCTCCTAATGCTATCCCTCCCCCCTCCCCCCACCGCACAACAGTCCCCAGAATGTGATGTTCCCCTTCCTGTGTCCATGTGTTCTCATTGTTCAATTCCCATCTATGAGTGAGAACATGCAGTGTTTGGTTTTTTGTCCTTGCGATAGTTTACTGAGAATGATGATTTCCAATTTCATCCATGTCCCTACAGAGGACATGAACTCATCATTTTTTATGGCTGCGTAGTATTCCATGGTGTATATGTGCCACATTTTCTTAATCCAATCTATCATTGTTGGACATTTGGGTTGGTTCCAAGTCTTTGCTATTGTGAATAGTGCCGCAATAAACATACGTGTGCATGTGTCTTTATAACAGCATGATTTATAATCCTTTGGGTATATACCCAGTAATGGGATGGCTGGGTCAAATGGTATTTCTAGTTCTAGATCCCTGAGGAATCGCCACACTGACTTCCACAATGGTTGAACTAGTTTACAGTCCCACCAACAGTGTAAAAGTGTTCCTATTTCTCCACATCCTCTCCAGCACCTGTTGTTTCCTGACTTTTTAATGATCGCCATTCTAACTGGTGTGAGATGGTATCTCATTGTGGTTTTGATTTGCATTTCTCTGATAGCCAGTGATGATGAGCATTTTTTCATGTGTCTTTTGGCTGCATAAATGTCTTCTTTTGAGAAGTGTCTGTTCATATCCTTTGCCCACTTTTTGATGGGGTTGTTTGTTTTTTTTCTTGTAAATTTGTTTGAGTTCATTGTAGATTCTGGATAATAGCCCTTTGTCAGATGAGTAGGTTGCAAAAATTTTCTCCCATTTTGTAGGTTGCCTGTTCACTCTGATGGTAGTTTCTTTTGCTGTGCAGAAGCTCTTTAGTTTAATTAGATCCCATTTGTCAATTTTGTCTTTTGTTGCCATTGCTTTTGGTGTTTTAGACATGAAGTCCTTACCCATGCCTATGTCCTGAATCATAATGCCTAGGTTTTCTTCTAGGGATTTTATGGTTTTAGGTGAGTGAACTCCCATTCACAATTGCTTCAAAGAGAATAAAATATTTAGGAATCCAACTTACAAGGGACGTGAAGGGCCTCTTCAAGGAGAACTACAAACCACTGCCCAATGAAATGAAAGAGGACACAAACAAATGGAAGAACATTCCATGCTCATGGGTAGGAAGAATCAATATCATGAAAATGGCCATACTGCCCAAGGTAATTTATAGATTCAATGCCATCCCCATCAAGCTACCAGTGACTTTCTTCACAGAATTGGAAAAAACTACTTTGAAGTTCATATGGAACCAAAAAAGAGCCCGCATCACCAAGTCAATCCTAAGCCAAAAGAACAAAGCTGGAGGCATCACGCTACCTGACTTCAAACTATACTACAAGGCTACAGTAACCAAAACAGCATGGTACTGGTACCAAAACAGATATAGATCAATGGAACAGAACAGAGCCCTCAGAAATAACACCGCATATCTACAACTATCTGATCTTTGACAAACCTGAGAAAAACAAGCAATGGGGAAAGGATTCCCTATTTAATAAATGGTGCTGGGAAAACTGGCTAGCCATAAGTAGAAAGCTGAAACTGGATCCCTTCCTTACACCTTATATAAAAATTAATTCAAAATGGATTAAAGACTTAAAACGTTAGACCTAAAGTATCATTTTATTTAAAATCCTTAGAAAGAGACCTGAATTGGCCCAGCTGGCATCAGATGTGTACTGTGACAAAATCAGCAATGGCCAGGGGGCATGAAGTCATATGGACTAATACAGAACTTAGGCCCCAGTGCAGCAGGGACTGTTAA
Source organism: Pan troglodytes (assembly GCF_028858775.2). Classification (NCBI taxonomy): domain Eukaryota; kingdom Metazoa; phylum Chordata; class Mammalia; order Primates; family Hominidae; genus Pan; species Pan troglodytes. Next base: position 108,389,338 of record NC_072402.2, on the reverse strand, counting down.
TAACGAACACTTTTCAGAGAAGGAATTTGCACCCCGTATTATATATACATCTCAATTCCATTGTAGTACTTTCCTGAATCTCCTCTCATATTTACTGTTTCTTCTTTCCCTCTTGTTTCCTAACTCTGGGATTCATCAAACAAAAACTTTCCTTTGATTAATTATTTTTTTTCTTAGTATTCTTCCTCTTGAAATTTTAAGGCTTTGATCATCACTGATATGTCGGTGAATCTGAAATCTTTATTTCTAGATCTTATCCATTTCCTCATGCTTGACTTACAAGTCCTGTTGGATTATAAACCTTTCCACTTGAATGTCTCATAGGTAAATCATCCTCTCTATGCCCAGAATGGCACAGATCATCTGCTCAGATTCCTCCCGTCCAATTATCTTGATGTCATCTTTCTACTTCCAGTCATGTGGGCCAAAAACATTGAGTTTATCTGTATGCTTGGCATCATGATTTCTTTTCTCATATCCCATTATTCATCATGCCCTATTGATTTAGCTAGATCAATTTTAACTTGATTTAGCTTGACCTCCACCTAATCTCTAAATTCTGGGTGATCATGTGCCCAGGAAAAAGCAGAGAAAGAACTTTGAAAGGACAACTGCTATTCTGTCCTTTCGAGTTCCTGCCAAGCCTTCAAGGATCACATGCTATTTCCACAAAGAAGCTTTTTCTGAATCTCACCAAAAAGAGTAATGCTTATAACTAACGTTTTCCAGCACTGAATATATGCCAGGAACTAGGCTGTGTGGCTTGATTTGATGCTTTCCAAAATTCTGCAAGATTTTTTCACTGTTTCTACAGATGGAAGATTATAGCTCCTGCAGATTAAGTGATTCAGCAAAGATTATAGGACATGGAAGTGTTGGAATCATGATCTCTGCTTCTAAACTCCCACAGAATTTTATTTCTTTTTAAAGGAACATCTCCTTATGTTTCATCACTGTGAAGTGTCTCACTTCCCTCCCAGAATGGGAACTTCCTGAGGCCAGGCCTGATTTATCTTCTAGCACTCATGCTATCTAGCAAAATATTTTGTATGTAGGAGGCTTTCATTAAATAGTTATTGAACAAATGAATTGTCAGCTTAAAAAGTTCACAGATATTCACGTTATCACAGAATTAACAGATAATGTAAATACAGTCAGTTTGGATGGCGTGCCTATTTAACCAGGAGACTTCAGTATAAATATTTTATAAATAAAATTAGAATGATCTTTATTTACTGTGTGTTCCACAGGACTGCTCTTACATATTTAGACTAGATTATCTTCGTGAAATCCTTTGATATTTCAGAGAAATTGGAATGCGTGAAGCCTAAGTCTGTTTTTTGAAATGCCTGTATTTACTTTTTAAAAGTTTCCTTTTCCTTCTTCCCATGTGTTATATATGTCACTAAATAAGTTTTAATTTTTACAATAATGTCTATTGGGATGGGCAGGAATTGGTTAAAATAGCTATGTTTATCTCTCACTGAATATTTATTAACATGATCTGTAGGAGACCAATTAAAGGACTCAGGATTTACATAGAAAGTTAAAAATAATTAGCTTTCCATGTTTTCAATGATGTATTACAAGCCATAATCCATATTGAAAAATGTTGGACAAAACTAAAATTATTATACAATGTAGTTTGAACATAGAAATTGAATTAGATATTATTTTCATCCTAAGCCTGTTATCTTGCTTTAGAAATAAAATGACATAACTATATTTTCCCTAGAGCCTATGAAAAAGCTGAGATAAACTAATTTCAGAAAATGTAATTTTAATTTGTATTTGAAACCCTGGATAGTGTGTGTGTGTGTGTGTGTGTGTGTGTGTGCGCGCGCGCATGCGCGCGCGCTTTTGTGTGCTTGGGGGTTGTCTGTGGTTGGTAATGGGGAAATCTAATTGAATTGAATTTACTATTATTTTAAAAGAAGAATGAATTGCACATTATACTATAAATCATTCTTAGGGATCTTAGAAAAACAGCTAAATGCAAAGACTTTGAGCCAGACAGTTCATTTCACATTTGGCTCAGTTTACTTTCAAGATATAACCTTGAGTGTGATACTTAACCTCTGTCAGCCTCCTATTTCTTCTTGTAAAACAAAGTACATTTTATACATTTCAAGCAGTATATATAAAGCAAACACCAGATGTTTGTTAAGCAAATTCTATGTACAACAGTAAAAAGAAACGTAAGCACCTGAAGTTACATCAGGGAATATAAGGCAGGTACATTAATATTACATTATAGGGCAGATTTTTATAGGCTTTAGAGGTAGACTTGAGGTGAGTTTCTGGCCCTTTGTAATTATGCGACCTGAAGCACAGTTTCTTCATGTCCACTGCCTTCATCCCTTGCCCCACCCCATAACCAAGTCAACATGCTCTAATTCCTGTCATTTTGCCACACATTCCTGCTGGTGCCCCTGTTTCTGCTCTCACCCCCTTGTTCTCTGAACAGCAGTCTCAGTAATGTTTTAAGAATGTTAATAAAATTTTGTCTTGCTCTAATTTTAACCCTGTAATGTCTTTCCATTACATCCAGAGGAAAATACAGACTCTACCCTATGGTTTAAATACCCTGAGAGAACTAGTCCCCAGCCCACTCCTTGATCTCTTAACCTCTTTCCTTTATGTTCTTTCCCTCCCTCCCTCCTTCCCTCTTTCCCTTTCCCTTTTCCTCCCCTTCCCTTCCTTCCTTCCCCCACTCTTCTTTTTCTAAGTCTTTTGTTTTCTTTGTCTCTTGCTTTCTGTATCTTTCTCATTTCAACTCAAATGTCTCTCCCTCATGACTGCCTTGTGCAAAGTCTCACCTTTCCCGATAGTCTCTTCCACATCACTCTAGTTAAATATTCACAGCACGGATCACTTTCAGAAAACACCATGTTGATATATGGTGTTCTTGTTTATTGGATGTATATTCTCTCCCAAAAGAGTATAAGACCCATGAGACAAGTGACTGCCTATCAGGTTTTGATTCACTTCCGTTTTGTGTCCTCTTGCCTAGCAGAGTGCTTGATTCACAGCAGATATTTAATTAATATAGAATGAATCAATAAATTAGAAAATGACTGGTAAGCTGTATCTTGAAGTGATTTTTTATCACCTTCCATTTTTTATTTGTCAACATTTATTTTTGTAAAATACATTTATTATTTAGAACAGTTTTAGAAATGTAAGAAGATAGTACAGAGAGTTTCCCTATACCCTGCACTCAGTTTCTCCTATTGCTAACATCCTACATTAGTATGGTACGTTTGTCGCAATATTGAACCATGTTAATACATGACTATTAAGGGCCATATTTTATTCATATTTTTCTAGTTTTTACCTAATTTCCTTTTTTCTGTTCCAGGATCCCATACAGGACACTACATTACATTTAGTTATAATGTCTCCTTTGGCTCTTCTAGGCTGGGACAGTTTCTCAGACTTTGTTTTTAACGACCATGACAATTTTGAAGAGTACTAGTCAGGCATTTTGTAGAATGATCTCCTGTTGGAATTTTTCTGATGTTTTTCTCATGATTATACTGGGTTTACCAGTTTCTGTGAGAGAGACCTGAGGTTAAGCACCATTCTCATCACATCACATCAGGGGTACATACAATCAAAACAATTTATCACTGCTGATGTTGATTTTGATCACCTGGCTGGAGCAGTGTTCCTTGTTTTTTTACTGAGAGTGACTATTTTTCCTCCTCCCTTTGGCTTACTGTACTCTTTGGAAGGAGGTCACTGTAAGCAGTTCATTTGAATCAATTTCTACTTCTCAACATTTTGAAATTCTGAAAATGTTAAAAATAGAAGTATAAAAATTTATTAGAAGAAAATTTAGATTTCTGTTTGTATACTATTGGAGAGAGGGAAATCATCTAAGTGAGAAATCCCAGACATTATAAAGGAAAATAAAATCATATCTAAATATAAAATTTTAATTTATGACTAAAGTTATCATAACAATGAACAAAGATAAATGTTATACTGAGATAGAAATACCTACAACATACATTTGCAAAATTTTAATGATAATAGTACCAGTTACCATTAATTAAATATTTAGCATGTACCAGGCACTCCTCTAAGTACAGTAGATGCATTATTTCATTTAACTTTCAAAGCAACTCATGAAATATTTCTATTTATTTTTCCATTTTACAGGCAAAGAAATTAAGGCATAATAAACTACTGAAGTTTAAAAATATGTTAAAGGACAAAGTCAGATTCAAACCATAGGAAGTCTGGCTCCTGGGATGGTGCACATAACCACTATAACTATATTGCCATACATTGATTTTTTAATAAAAAGACAAAAAAGCTTAATAAGTAAAAAGTGAACAAATATATAAAAATGCATGCCACAGAATAGGCATTATAAAAATGAATGTAAGGCCCTTCATACTGGAAAAGATTCTCAGGAATGCTAGTAGTTAGGGAAACACAAACTTTAAACCATAAGGAAATACCTGCATCAATCAAATGCAATTATCAAAACAACTGATATCATTCTGGTGAGGATGTGGGAAAATGAGAGTTGTTGTGCTTTACTAGTATATGCTTTACTAGAATATGAACGACTAGAATATTTTTGGAAGGTATTTTTTTAATCTGCTATAATTAAAAGTATACATACTCTTGTAATTAAAAGTATAAACACTTGTATATTTTTTTGCTGTGAAATGCTAACACACATACAGAAGACTATATGAATATAAATATAATGATTAATGAATTATTATAAATCAAATACTTGTGTATTCACCAGGTGAAGACATAAAATCATTTTCAGAAAACTTTTGTGTAACCCTTTTAAATAAAGAAATCCTAGTGCTGTCTTCAACATATAAACCAATTTAAAATATCCTTCTTTCCTTAACTGTTTTTACTCTCCCAAATTTTCTTTTTCTTTACAGTTTTATGCTTTATATAAATGTAATATTGTAGTGTATATTCTTTTGTGTCTGGATTAACTATATGTTTGTAAGATCGTCTATATTGTTTGTATAGTTGCAGTTTGTTTATTTTTTCATTCCCTTGACATTGAATACTTACCTTTGGGTCTTCAAGCTCAACTAGACAGACTAATATGATTATTATAGGCCACACTAACCACTGACCTCACTTAGCAGGATACAGCGCAGGGAACAGCATGCCAGCACACCAGCAACTGTTTACCTTCTGAAAGAGTTCTCAACAGAACAGAAATGGGAGCTAGTCTTCTGTAGCTACTCCAAATGACTGTGCATGTAAGAATGTGAGACTTAGAGAGCTGAGTGTAATAGATAGATAACCTTAAAATCCTGTGTCCCAAAGTGGAATCAATGACTTAAAAAGTCCTGCAAAGAACATGCGTTTAGGAGAGCCCAAAGATTCTCCTAATAAGGTATTTATAGTTTATTCACAGTCTAGGTATAATGTGTCAATCAGGAGTTTTGTTTGTTTGTTTGTTTGTTTGTTTTACCATAAGCGGTGGTCCCAGTAACACAGCTGACATCCACTTTTGCTATGTTTTTAGGGGAATGGAATTAGAAAATAACCCAAGCTCAAATTTATGCATTATAAAAAGAAAGAACATTTTGCTTCACCCTTTATTCACAAACATACCATACTTTTTGGTTCACAAGATAGAATGTTGTTTGATTCCATATTTTATCCCTTATGAAAAATGTTGCTGTGACCATTCTTATACATGTTCCCTGGTACATAGGACATATTTCTATTGGATATATATAAAGTTGTGATATTGCTAAGTCAGTGTGTATGTCTGTCTTGAATCTTGATAGAAAACATCCAAGTGTTTTCCGGTTGGTGGTTTTACCAATTTACACAACCACACGCAGTTTGTGAGAATTTCTATTACTCCATATTCTCTTCAATTTCTGGTATTGGCATTCTTTTAAGTGTTAACCCTTCTGGTGAATGTGAAGTAGCATTTAATTTTGGTTTTAATTTGAATTTCCCTATTATCTTGATGATTATTTCCATATTTATTGGCCACTTGGATTTCTTCCTTTGTGTCTTCCCTTTTTAAGGCTTTTCTCCATGTTTCTATTTATTGGGAGTTCTTTGTATCTTCTGTATATGAGTCCTTTATCAACTACATGTTGAAAATATGTTCTACCACTTAAAATTTTGCCTTTTCATTCTCTTATACTTTCTAATTCATTTTTTGGAAAACAGTCTTATAGTAATAAAATAATCATATGTATAAATGTATTTATAAGCAGAGGTGGTAACCAAAATATTTAACTATAGATATAGTGTGTGGGCTGATAAACCAGAATAGTGTGCACCTGTTGAATGTTAGATCAGCGTATAAGGCTGTTTTTATGATGATGATTACTATTACTGCATTGGTTAGCACAACCAACATTTTATAGGAAGTAATGTGAAATGTCAATCAATAAAGGAATTATTGGATTTGTTGAAGTACATCTATATTCTGCATATTAAGATCAATTGAACTTTAGGAGCTGACTGCTATAATCTGGAAGGATGAAAATCCCAAAAATATAATTCTGGGAAATATTTTAAAAATTCTTTAAGTGATATTTATTTACATTTTTAAAAGGAGATTTATTTGTGAAACACATAAAAACATGACAAAAAACTTCATTGGCCAGTTTACACAATAAAATAAGCAATAATAACATACCTATTTTTGCAAACATAAAGAGGTATATTAATGGACATTGCATAGGTATAACAGTTGTGAGTGATAAACCATATTCATAAAAATTGGACAAAAGGAAATGTGTAAGTGCATATTACTATGGTTGGTAATTGTGTCCACCCAAATTTGTAACTGTGGTCATCTGACATTCTTTGATGAACACTGTAAGTCTTCACAAGATTGGCACAAACTATGATGGGTCAATACCACATGCACAGTCACCTAAAAGAACCAAGATCTCAATAAATTTTATTTTTCACAAATGCAGCTGTACAAAAAGGACATCTCTTCATTTTCTGAGAAAGTTTCAACATTTTTTTGTACACATACAATGCTTGCACACAAAGCCAGTGTTGTGATAGTGCACTTTCGTGTAGGCAAATTTGCAAAAAATGCATAAAATGAATTATAACTCTCTGGAAGTCTCTATACAACTTATACTTCCAGTATACCATAGTAATATATTTTTTTAAATTCTGATAATTTAAAATAGTTGAAAAAAGAAGAAGAAGAAGAAAAAAAAACAAAACCTTTTCACATGCCTGTTGGCCATCTGTATGTGGTCTTTTGGGAAATATCGATTCAGGTCCTCTGTACATTTTTTAATCAGGTCATTTCTTTTTGGCTATTGATTTATTTTAGTTTCTTAAATATTTTGGATATTAGCACCTTCTCAGATACATGGTTTGCAAGTGTTTTCTTTCAATTCGTAGATTGCCTGTTCACTCTGTTGATTGTTTTTATACTGTGCACAAGATTTTTAGTTTGTTGCAATCCCACTTGTCTAGTTTTGCTTTTGGGTTCATAGCGGAGAAATTATTGCAAAGACCAATATCAAGAAGTATATTCCCTACGCATTCTTTTAGTAGTTTTACAGTTTCAGGCCTTACATTTAAGTCTTTAAATCATTTTGAACTGATTTTTGAACGTGGTGTGGGATAAGGGTCTAATTACGTTCTTCTGCATGTAGATATTCAGAGACTGTCCTTTCTGCATTGTGTATTCTTTCAACCCATGTCAAAGATCAGTTGACTGTAGATATATGGATTTATTTCTGGATTTTTGATTCTCCTCCATTGGCTTTTAGGTCTTTTTTTATGCTGGTACCATGCTGGTTTAATTACTGTGGCTTTGTAATATTTTGAAGTCAGGAAATGTGATTCCTCCATCTTTGTTCATCTTGCACAAGATTGTTTTGGCTATTCAAGGTCTTTGTGGTTCCATATGAATGTTATTATTATTTCTGTAAAGAATGCTATTGGGATTTGATAGCAATTGAATTGAGTCTGTAGATCTCTTTGGGTAATATGGACATTTTAACAATACTGAGTTTTCCAATCCATGAACACAGGATGTCTTTCTATGTCTTCTTTGTTTTTTACAGGTCTTTTTTTCTGTGTTTTCTGTAAATTCCTTTATAAATGTTTTATAATTTTCAGTGTACAGGTCTTTCACCTCTTTGATAAATGTATTCCTTAGTATTTTATTATTTTTGTTGCTATTATAAATAGGATTGTTTTCTCCATTTCCTTTTTTGGATAGTTCATTGTTTATATATAGAAATGTTACTGATTATTGTATGTTCCCTTTTTATCCTGTAACTTTATTGAATTCATTTATTAGTTCTAAGAGATTTTTGTGGATTATCTAGGAATGTCTACATATATGTCATTTGCAAGAAGAGATAATTTTCTTCTTTTGCAATTTGGATGCCTTTTATTTATTTATTCTTATTTAATTGCTCTGGCTAAGACTTGCAGTACTGTGATGAAAATAAGTGGTAGAAATGGGCATCCTTGTCTTGTATAGTGTCTTAGAGGCAAAGTTTTCTGTTTTCTTTCATTGATTATGATATTGGCTGTGGTTTTTGATATGATGGTCTTTATTCTGTAAAGTAAATTGAAGTAAATTCTTTTTACACCTATTTTCTTGAGAATTTTAATCATGAATGGAAGTTAAACTTTGGCAAATGTTTTTTTCTCTGTTGAGTTGACCTTTTATTTTTTTTTGGTAATATGGTATATTACACTGATTTATTTTTGTATGTTGAACCATCCTTGTACTCCAGGGATAAATCTCACTTGGTCATGGTGTATAATTGTTTTAATGTGTTATTATATTTGCTTTGCTAGTATTTTATTTATGATTTTTGCATTGACGTTCACTAGGGATTTTGGCCTATAGTTTTCTTTACTCCTAGTGTCTTTGTACAGTTTGAGTATCAAGTTGATGCTGGCCTCATAAAATGAGTTTGGAAGTGTTCCTTCTTGTATTTTTTGCAAGAGTTTAAGAGAGTTGGTAGTAATTCATCTTTGAATGTTTGCTCGAATTCAACCATGAAACCACCTGGTCCTGGGCTTTTCTTTGTTGGGAGGTTTTTCATTACTAATCTAATCTTTTTTTTCTGTTGGTGTGTTTAGGCTTTCTGTTTCATCTTGATTCAGATTTGGTAGCTTGTAAATTTCTAGGAATTTATTCATTTCTTCTAGATTATCCAATTTGTTGGTATATAATTGGTCATAATAGTTTCTTATGTTTCTGAGGCATCTGTTATAATGTTTTCACTTTCATTTCTGATTTTATTTATTTGATTTCTCTCTTTTTTCTTGATTATTCTAGCTAATGGTTTTTCAATTTTGTTTATTTTTCAAGAAAACAACTCTTAGTTTTGATGTTTTTAGTTTTTTATTCTTTAATTTATTTCTACTTCTTATATTTATTATTTCCTTCTTTCTGCAAACTTTAGGATTATTCTTTTTATAGTTCCTTGAGGTATAAAGTTAAGCTGTCTTTTTCCAGATATTTCTTCATGTAATGTGAGTATTTATTATTATAAGCTTTTCTGTTATTACTGCTTTTGCTGCATCCCAGAAGTTTTGGTAAAGTGTGTATATAGGTTGGTTGGTTTGTGAGCACTGAGAAAGGTATGTAAAGATACACAATAAGTCATTAATCTTGGCTGTTAATCTTGACAGTTCGAATTGGAGGCAGTAGTGTTGGGAAGCAATCTATTAACTTTTTCATCATGCATCTCTGAATCTTTGGGTTATTAAAAACAGCACTGTTATTTTCATATTTTTAAAAACATAATTCCTAATGATATTATAAAAATTAAATGGATGAAGGGGCTTTTTTAACTTCCAAACTCTTCATACAAATGAGAAGATTAAAGTTATTTTGTACACTTTATGTAGCGTAGGTTCACATAGATCAAAAATATGTTATCCCAGATGACTATTGAGAAACAATTTTCAGCCAGTGTTCACCAAATATCTTCAAAAGCAAGAATGGAATGAAAATCAGGAAATCAAAGATGAGGTTGCTTATTTCAAAATGCCCAATTATCACAGACTTTGTATGTTCTAACACCTCAACTCTTCCTCTATTGTACTGCAAGCTCCACTAAGGCTGGATTATTTGTCTTTTTTGCTACTGTATCCGCAATGCAAAACTTAGTGCCTGATATATAGAAGACAGTCAGTAAATTCTTAGTAAATGAATTAATAAATGCTTATGTTAAGATTGCTATTTAACTGCCCATTTTAGCAGTTAAAGGGTTGATTATTTCATTAATTGCTCTGTTCTGGGATATCTTATATTTGATTCCAGTTTACAGAACACCTTATCATTACCTGTGTTCAGCCTGTAATCATGTGGCACTGTTATTTTTAGTAGATCTGTCTCCCCAGTAGGACTGTGAATTACTCAGGTACAAAATCTGATTTCTATTCCTTTTTTTATTTATCTCACAGAGCAACAAATTCAGTAAATTCTATTTCAGTAAATACAGTAATTTAAAATGTTTTTTTTTCAGATTATTCTTTCTAATAGCATGACTCCAACAATAATTTTACTTCACAAAAACACAGTTCATTGATTCTACTGTTCACTATTCCTTTGATATCACTTTGGTCCCATGCCCATCTTCAATTTTGTGGTACATCCTTATTGTCACTTCACTTGTTCTCTTGCATACACCTTCAACTTACTTGTCCTACTTTTCTTTGAAATTCTCATATACTCTCTCTACATTTTCCCTATGGGATCCATTTAATTCATAAGACTTTAAATTCCATATCTATGCTGATGACTCGAATATCGGTATATCTTGTCTGAATTTTTCCCTGAAATTCATACTCATATATCCAACTGCTTACACTCCATCTCCACTTGGATGGCCATGATCATCTCAAACATAACATGTCCAATACTAAAATTATTCTCTATCTTCACCCCACATCCGCTCCTCTAACAATTTTCCCCATCTTAGTGAATAGCAATTCAGTCCTTCTAGTTCCTCAGTTGAGTCACGACTTCTTTCTTTCTCTCCTGCCTAATTTCTAATTCATTGGCAAGTCTGGTTGGAGCTGAAGTCAAGACATATCCATTATCCAAACTCTTCTCCTTATTTATATTCTGTAATCCTGATCCAAGCCACTATTACGTCCCACCTAACTACATGTAAGCTCCCCCTTTTGCTACATCCCACCTCCCTACATGCTAATTCTCAGTATAGCATTGGAGAAATTTGGTTAAAGCTCAAGTTAAATCATGCCACGCCTCTTCTCAAACCCTGCAGTAGCCTCCCATCTCATGTAGTTAATATGGCTACTTGCTACCTCTTTGACCTTGCTTCATACTTATACTTCTTTCTTCCCTTGCTCCCTCAAATCCAACCATGTTTGGGCTGATTCCACTTGCATAGAAGGAGTAAAAGTTTAGCTTAAATGAATCAATGCTGATTTATGTGAGGAGATAAATCAGCCTTCAACATAATTGAAGCCGTGCTGGATTTTATCTGAAGAAGGCTTATACCAACAAGACTTCTAGCAGTCATCTCAGAAACTTTTTCTCAGGGGCCACAAAGGTCTTTGACAATGGGAATTATGTTTCTCAATCTAAGAGTATGACAGGATCAGTCCAGGAGGCTTGCATGTATCTTTTACTGATTTTTTTTGTGTGAGACAGTTTTATTAAGAAAGTATTTTTGCTAGAATATAGTTATACATAGCCACTGGAAGTTGATTAATTGAAATTTGGAAGTGATAGCTATAATTTTTAAATGTTAATTTTTCAATGTGTTATTTAGGCCAACATTTTCAATCACAAAAGAATTCATCTTGAGATTCAATCAAACACAAAATTCCAAAGAGAAGGAAGAATTGTTGGAACTAGCTAGAAAAATCATTCTCAGATGTAAGGTAATGGCATATCATTTGATTGTTGAGCATGTTAACTTCCTTTCTAGTTGGTACATGATTACACATTCTAAAATATTGTAAGAAAAAATAAGAATATATCTGTCTTTTATTATAAGTAGGGATAGTTAAAATATTAATGCAAATTAAAATTAAAGCTTATAACCAAATAATAAAAGCTCCCTGTAAATTTTTGTGGAAATATACCAGTCCAGCAGCCCATAGCAAAACATTAAGTCTGGCAAATAAATTTTTGATTATGAAAATTATATTTTTTTAAAAAAAGTTAATTGAGATATGCTGTGTCTCAAAGGAGAAAAAGGCCTTTCTAAACCTTTATATACATGCACAAAGTACTCTGTTCTTTCTCTGTAACAAACTATTCTTCACCTAACTTGTGAAAAATACATTCTTTAAGAATATGACATGAATCCCCAAATTTACAAATAGATATCAAAACAGAACAGGAAGTAAAGTAAGTCCTTGCTTTGCCTTTTTTACATTGGATTCAGTTTAAGTTTTACAGAGAAATAACATACATATTTTGCTTTGATATGAATAATTCATTAAATAAAAGCTGCACAAAACTGGTGCATAAATTAAGCCACCTTTTTTGTGGTGTGGTAGTGGTGTTATTTTCCAGTTCATGGCTGCCCATATATTTGAAAATTTTGAAAAAAATTTGATTAGAAAAAGAGTATACTTTTGATAAGTGTGTATGCAGACAGGTGCCAGGAGGTGCATTCATCAGTGAACTTTTCTCTAATTGTGCAAGTGTTCCCTGCAACAGTCCCAGGAGTGGGCACAATAAGGGAAGTGGAACAATCTTGATCATCTCCCTCAAGTTCATTAACTTCCGTATATCAACAATGAAGTAGCCAGGGTTTTCCAGCAAACTAGCATCAAACTCACTTCTGTTTTATCACATTTCTTCAATGTTTTTCCTTATACAATAAAAAAAATGCATTCCCTTGGGGGAAAATTGGAAGTACTCACTAGAAAGTAAAAAATGAGAATTATTTTCAGCAAATAGCTAATGATATTACTTGTAATATCAACTTTTTTACATCTTAACACTAATACAGTTTGCATAAAATCTCCAAAAATTTGAGTAATAAAAGCAAAAATATAAAATTGTGTACAACTCTGGCCACCAAGCATTAGCTTCATAGAATGACTTTTGGAGCACAATTAAGAGTTAAAAATAAATATATATATAAAAATATGTACATTTTGATTTGTCTTTTTCATGCTTCCTCATAACAGAGAAAATTGGGTCTCAAAACCCTGGGCTCTGGAAAGCATGTGCATCTTCCTGCTGCATGGACTGAAGTAATATATCTGGCTCAATGCAAAGGGGAAATCCAAGATGGTACGTACTTTAAATTCTTATTAGGTATCCTAAGTATTTTCTATATCATCAGTGAAGGCATAATTTGAGAACTTTAATTTTTAAAAATTGTGCAGAAGACAAGAAATTTTTCTGCTCTATCAAAATACATTTTATTATGAAAATTCATTTTGTAATTTTGAATTTATGATTTTAACTAAGTTTTTTAGTGATAAAACTATTTTAAAAACTTTACTCAGCATAGTCTTTATTACTTTTTTGCCAAAATTAGCAACTAATTAAAAACTAATATAAAATGTCATTTAGTGATTTCCAATTACAATAGGCACTAGACTTTAGAGAAATTTGCTTCTTCGTTTTATAATTATTACTTATAAAACATTAATCAAATGACCATTTGTTTTCCACTTATTTTAAATAGCAAGCTTTACTCATTACCTTTTCATTTATCCTCATTTATGCCTCCTTTAAAACATCCTCTAACTAATCTAAAAAAAAAATTAAACGACGTTATTTCTAAGGGGGTAAAATTCTTTCCATCACTATCATTTAATTGTATATATATGCCTTTTAAAGTAGTTTTAGAATGTTAACCACATGAGCTCAGAGAGAATTTCCCCCATGTAAATTAGGTTTTGTAGTGCTATCTGGGAATTTTCAAGCAACAGGAAGAGTAAGAATTATTTTGTATTTAACTTGCCTTTATGGTCCTTCATCACAGTGCCATCCACAGCCTGACCTCTATTAAGAATTTAAATGATATTGAGGTAAACACTCTTGGTTTACCAGCAAGAAGAGGCTGTTTGCTCTTCATTGACAATTACATTTCAGTTTTAATTAGTCATGTGATTTAGAAGAGGGCTGGCCCTTGCCCAACCCGAGGCGGGTGAATCATGGATGGTCTAAATCAGGGGTCTCAAAACCCCAGACCATGAACTGGTACCAGTCTGTGGTCTGTTAGGAATTGGGCCGCACAACAGGCTGTGAGCAGCCAGGGAGCGAGCATTACTGCCTGAGCTCCACCTCCTGTCAGATCAGCAGTGACATTGGATCCTCATAGGTGTGTGAAGCCTATGGTGAACTGCACATGTGAGGGATCTAGGCTGCGGTGCTCCTTGTGAGACAAAACCAGTCCCTGGTGCCAAAAAGGTTGGGGACTGCTGGTCTAAATCAATTATGGTAATTCCTTTTCACTTGCTAGTGATTTGATTAGGGGTAGTCACATGACCTGGTCCTGAGCAAAGTGATGTAAAGACAGCTACATTTCCTGTACTTTTTGTTGACTTGCTTTTGAAAAAGACATGCCTTTCCTTCCTATACTCTTGTTTGTTCCTGTCTAGTTTGCTTGGTAAGAACATGATGCCTGGAGCTTGTGTAGTCATCACAGTCCTCATGCACATGAGAGGGAACTAGATGAAAGAAATGTGCATATAGAGGGCAGCTATCTTAGCTGTCCCTGGAACCTTTCCAATTCTAATCTTGTGAAATAAACCTCCTTATTTTCAAGACATTTTTGTTGCATTTTCTGTTACATACAGCAAAAGGATTTTAATGCATTCACATATTTAATTCTAAGTAATACTCTGAATATGGCTTCTTACTCTCTTCACAACTAAAATAACTGAATGAGTGTTTTACCTGTACTTTTGTCTGCTCCTCATTCTGTAGTCCACCCTCCACTCAACAGCTTCTGATTACACTCAAATGAGTGTAACTCCATATCATGGCCTACAAGGCTCTGCATGTGCTGGCTCCTGGCTACCTCCCTACTTACTCATTATGTTCAGCCCTACTGACCTCCTTCCTGTCCCTTGAGCATGTCAGGGTTCTTCTTTCCTCAAGTCCCTGTATTTGCTGTTCATCCTCATATATTTACATGGAAGCTCCTCAAAACTTTTGTAATGATTTGAGAAGCTGTTTTCTCTAGGCTCTTAGCTCTATATTCTTCTTCCTTCAGCTTCACCGGGTGGCCCTGTTTCCTCTACCTTGATTCTCTAGTCTTCTGCTATTCCCTTTTTATCTTTAGCACTGCCTTTTATCATCTGGTTCTGTCCTATTTCTCTACCACGATGTGTGTGGCCTGGTGATTTATTTAGCCTGTATAGTGTTGGATCTATAAGAGCTGAGCCCCCTTGGACATTTCTTCCTTCCTCTAGCCTCTCGACCTTGGTGACTTCTGTTTCAGTTGCTTCATGCCATGGAGTTGAACTTCCTACATGGCAGCTTAGGGTTCCAAAGCTAGTATCTTGAGAGAGAGAGAGATCCAGGTGGAAGCAGTGGTGCCTTTTCTGATTCAGTCTTAGAAGTCACATAGTGTCATTTCTGCCACATTCTATTGGTTGAAACTGTCACAGGGCCTGCTAAAGTTTAGGGAGAAGGGCATATAGACATCACCTCTTGATGAGAAAGGTGTCAAAGAATTTGTAAATATATTTTAAAACTGCAATTTGGTCTTAATGACAGGAAATAATTACAAAAAGTAATTATAGCATGTAGAAAAACAGGATGATTTTCAAATGATGCAGTTTCTATATTTTTAATATTTCAGAAGCTTTAAATATGCTTTATGCATCTCTGGACCATGCTTCCTTTGATTATGATCATCTGCCTGCCTTATTTTTTGTTGCGGAATCGGTTTTATACAGACTGTGTTGTGATGCATCCCTCAAAACATATTTATATTCAGTTGAAATAAAGCTAGCAAAGGTATGTTTTGAAAAACTTCTTAATGTTTTTAAATATTTCAGATACTACATGTAACAACATGACATCTGTTTTAGGATCAAAACAGAACATTTAGTTTTATTATAGAATATTCTTTTGTTTGGTAGTTTAATCTTCTCTAATTGTGAGTAGTACGTTATTATTGCTTAATATCTAAATGGAGATAGTTTGAGACAATATAATGTCACAAACTATATAAGAAAATAACATTTCATTAAAAAATATACTTCTACTTAACTGTTTCTCTAAGTATATATAGAGTTTTTCTTTTCTATTTTAAGGACTTTTAAATGCCACCTTCTTTGCCATTTAAAAATGCTGACAAATAACCTTAAATAGCTGCCCAATTTGGGAAGCTTAGTTGTTCTTCTAATATTCTATGTCACTTTAGATCTATAAAAATGAAAAACTCTTTTCAGGTAACTCATATTTTATAATGTCCTTGAGATCATATTGTTTCACTCTCAGTGATGATCATGGTTGACTGCTGTAAAATATATTATTAGTCAAACAAATGTAGTTTAACTAATGGTTTTACTGCAAAGAAAGAAAAGAAAGGCTAAAAGTATTTTTAAGATGGTTTTATGTATATATATATATATATATACACACACACATATATGTTCATATATATATGAATGAAACAAATTAAATTGATTATGCAGAAATGGTTTTTTAAATTAAATTTTGATTATAAACTGTTAGAAATCGAGCATGAGAGAACATTGATGAATCAGTCCATCAGTTGAACATTTTGGGGAGACAACCACATTTCAGTCATTGTAAATCAAGCTTAGATGCTCTCTGACACATTTGGTAGTAAAAGACTTGTGGAGACCAAGCAAAAGTAGATACAGAGAATACATAATAGAAATTTACCATGCAAAAAACTGAGCTTTGCATAGATGGAGGATTGAAGAAAATAGTCAAGATATTACCAATAACTGTTTTGGGATGGTGAGCTTATGATGATTTTTTTTCTTTTTCTGTATTTCCAAAACTGTCCACTAAAATATGTATTTATATTTATAATGAAAACAATATATATAAGTAAAAATAAAATATATAAAAATAAAATGTAAGTATACATATTTATAATGAAAAAATAAATGTAATAAAATTTTTAAAATGGAATAGAAAAACATGGAGCAAGTCTGGCTTTTATCTCCTTTCTTTGTCATCTCCTTCAGTGACCTTTCTCCATTTCTTGCCTTTTGTATTTCTGCTAGCAAGAAAAAAATAGCTACAAAATATAGTTTTATGCATGGAGCATATTGCTTATACTTTGCACATGCCCTGTTATCTGCAAAGCCAGATAATTTTTACCAGTTCTGATAGCAGGTGCAAACACTTAAACCTTACTTAACTATGTGCCTTACACAATGATAAGTGCTTTAAATATATTAGACACATTAACTTATTTTATTCTCACAACTATCCTAAGAGGATTATTCATGATTTCACATATTCTACATCTCACTGTGGCATAGAGAGTTTTAAGTGACTTGCCCAAAGTCTAAGCAGAGAGAGTTTTGATATTCAATGTGGCTACAGAGTCCAGTGAGCTCTCAGCTATGATGCTACACATCTACCTTGGTTCTCAGATTTACTAATTTTTACCTTATTTTTTCTTCTATTGGTATATAAATAACACTTTAAATATTTATGAAGTACATGTTAGTGTTTGTTACATGACTAGCATGTGTAATGATCAAGTCAGGATATTTAGGGTATCCATCGCTTTGAGTATTTATTATTTCTATGTGTTTGCATCATTTCAAATCCTCTCTTCTAGTTACTTTGAAATATACAAAGCATTATTGGTAAGTATAGTCACCCTACTCTAGTATCAAACATTCTATCTAATGCTATATTTGTACCCATTAACCAACTTCTCTTTATTTTCCCCTCCCATTTACCCACCCTTTTTAGTCTCTGATATCTATAATATTATTCTGTTCTCTTTGTCCATGAGATCAAGTCTTTTAGCTTCCACACGTGAGTGAGAACTTGTGGTATTTGTATTTCTGTGACTAGCTTATTTCATTTAACATAGTGACTCCCAGTTCCATCCATATTACTGCAAATGACATTTCATTATTTTATTGCCAAATTGTATTGCATTGTGTATATACACCACATTTTCTTTATCTAATCACCCATTAATGGATACTTACGTTAATTCCATATCTTTACTATTGTGAAGAGTGCTTCAGTAAACACGAGAGTGCAGGTATTCCTATAATACACTGATTTTCTTTATCTTCCTAAAAGATAAATGCCCACTAGTGGAATTGCTGGATAATATGGTAGTTCTATTTTTAGTTTCTTAGAAACCTAAACACTGTTTTCCATAGTGGCTGTACTAATTTACATTTCCACCAATAGCGTATGCATTCTCTTTTCTCTGTATCCTCGCCGTCATGTGTATTTTTTTTTGTCTTTTTAATAATAGCCATTCTAACTGGAGTGAAATAATATTTAATTGTGGTATATGGTCTTTATTATTTTGAGGCATGTTCCTTCTGTGCCTAGTCTGGAGACTTTTTATCATAAAGGGATGCTTAATTTTTTCAAATGCTTTTTCTGCATCTGAGATGATCATATGGTTTTTGTTCTTCATTCTGTTGTGATGTATCATGTTTATTGATTTGCATATGTTGAATCATTCTTGATTCCCTGGTATAAATCCAATTTGATCGTGTTGTATTATCTTTTTGATGTGCTGTTGGATTCAGTTTGCTAGTATTTTGTTGAGGTTTTTTGAGTCTATGTGCATTAGGGATATTAGCCTGTAGTTTTCTTTCTTTGTTGCACCTTTTCTGGTTTTGGTATTAGGGTAACGCTGGCCTTGGGAAATGTGTTAGGGAGAGTTCCCTCGCCTTTTACTTTTGGGAATAGTTTGAGGAGGGTTGGTATTAGTTTTTCCTTATCTATTTGGTAGAATTCAGCAGTGAACCCATCTAGTACTGGACTTTTCTTTTTTGGGGGAATCTTTTTGTTAATGATTCAATCTTGCTACTCATTGGTATTGTCAGGTTCTGTATTTCTTCCTGAGTCAATCTTGGTAGGTTGTATGTTTTCAGGAATTTATCCGTTTCCTCTAGTTTCCAGTTTGTTAGTGTATAGTTGTTTACAATAGTCTCTGATGATCTTTTGTACTTCTGTGGTATTAATTGTAATATCTACTTTTTCACTTTTGATTATGTTTGAGTGGCCTTCTCTCTTCTTTCCTTGGTTAGTTTAGCTAGCAGTTGATCAATTTTATCTTTTAAAAAACTTTTTCATTTTGTTGATCTTTTGTGTTGCTTTTTTAGTCTCAATTTCATTTATTTCTTCTTTGATCTTTATTATTTATCATCTTCTACTAATTTTGAGTTTGGTTTGTCCTTGCTTTACTAGTTCCTTGAAGTGCATCATTAGATTATTTGAAATCTTTCTGTTTTTTTGATGCAGGAATTTATTGCTATAAACACCCTTCTTAACACTGCTTTTGCTCTGTCTCTCAGGTTTCAGTATATTGTGCTTTCATTTTCATTTGTTTCAAAACTTTTTTGTTTAATTTCCATTTTAACCTCTTCATTGACCCAGTGGTTGTTCAGAAACATGTTGTTTAATTTCCATGTATTTTTATAGTTTTCAAAGTTCCTCTTGGTATTGATTTCTAGTTGTGTTTCATTATAGTCTGAGAAGATACTTGGTATGATTTTGATTTTAAAAATTTGTTGAGACTTATTTTTTGCCTAGCATATGATCTAACCTGGAGAATATTCCAAGTGCTAATGAGAAGAATGTGCATCCTATTGTTGTGTTGGGAAAAATATTCTGTGAATATCTTTAATGTCCATTTGGTCTAAAGTCCAAGTTAAATACAATGTTTCTTTGTTGATATTCTATCTAAATAATATGTCCTATGCTAAGGGACGAGTGTTGAAGTTCTCCACTATTAATGTACTGGAGTCTATATTTCTCTTTAGATCTAGTAGTATTTGTTTTGTGAATCTGGGTGCTCCCTGTTGGGTGCATATATATTTAGAATTATAATATCCTCTTCCTGGATTGATTCCTTTGTCATTATTTAATGTTCTTGCCTTTTTTTAAAACCTTTTTTGACTTAAAGTCTGTTTTATCCAATAGAAGCATAGCTACTCCTACTTGCTTTTGATTTCAATTTGTGTGGAGTATGTTTTTCCATCTCTTTACTCTCAGTCTGTGTCTTTACAGGTAAGGTGCATTTCTTATAGGCAGCATACGATTAGATTATGTTTGTAAAAAATGTATTAAGCCAGTCTATATCTTTTAAGTGAAGAATTTATTCTGTTTACATTTACGTTATTATTGATATGTGAAGTTTTGTTCCTGTCATATTGTTAATTGTTTTCTGGTTTGTATTAGTCCATTTTCACACTGCTATAAAGAAACACCTGAGACTGGGAAATTTATAAAGAAAAGAGGTTTAATTGACTCACAGTTCTGCATGGCTGGGAGGCCTCAGGAAACTTAACAATCATGGCAAAAGGTGAAGAAGAAGCAAGGGCCTTCTTTACAAGGCAGCAGGAAAGAGAGAGCAAAGGGTGAACTTCCAAAGACTTATAATACCATCAGATGTCATGAGAACTCACTCATTATCACCAGAAGAGCATGGGGGAAACCACCCCCATGATTCAGTCACCTCCCTCCCTCAACACGTGGCCCTTCCTTGACACGTAGAGATTACAATTTGAGATGAGATTTGGGTAGGAACACAGAGCCAAACCATATCATGGTTGTTTTGTGTATTCTTGTCTTCTTTTCCTCTTGTTGTTTGTCCCTGTGGTTTGCTAATTTTCTGTTGTGGTACCATTTGAGTCTTTTCTTTTCCTCTTTTGTGTCTTTGCTTTACCCATGAGTTTTATACTTTCGTATGTTTTCATGATAATAACTATCATCTTTCCTCTTCCAGGTTTAGAACTCCCTTGAACATTTTTTGTAAGCCTAGTCTATTGATAATGAATGTTCTTACCCTTTGCTTGTCTGTAAAAGACTTTATTTCTTCTTCATGTATGAAGGATAATTTTGCTGGATATAGTATCTTTGGGTTTTTCAAGTGTCAAGTTTTTTTTCTTGCAGCAATTTGAATATATCATTCCATTCTCTCTTGGCCTGTAGGTTTCTGCTGAGAAATCCACTTTTAGTCTGCTCAAGGCTGCGTAGATGATTTTTCTGTTTCTTTTAGAATTTTTTCTTTATCTTTGACTTTAGACAGTTTGACTGTTATGTACCATGGAAAAGTATTTTGGTTTTGTGGGGTCTTCTCGATCTGGATGTCTAAATCTCTTGGTAGACTTGTGAAGATTTCAAGTTAAATTTTGTTAAATAAGTTTTTGAACCCTTTCATTCACTTTTCTCCTTTAGGGATACCAATAATTCATGTATTTGGTCACTTTATCATGTCACACATATCACAGAGACTTTGTTTTTTCTTTTTCATTACTTTTTCTTTATTTTTCTCCAAGTTATATCAAAGGACATGTCTTCAGGTTCTGAGATTCTTTTGTGTTGTTGTTTTAGTTTATTGTTTAAACACTTAATTGTACTTTTTATTTAATTAAAGAAGTTCTTCAATTCCAGATTTTGTTTGGTTCTTTTGTATGATACGTATCTCTGATACATTTCTCATTCATATCTTAAATTGTTTTTTTCTGACTTTTTGTATTATTTTTTGAAATTCTCTTGTATCTAACTGTGTTTCTTTAGTGTCATAATTTGATTTTTTTCCCTGTGATGTCACACATTTCTTTTTGATTGGAATATATTGCTGGGGAATTATTGTGTTCCTTTGGAAGTATCATCTTTCCCTGTTTTTTTTCATGTTTCCTTACATTGATAACTGTGCAAACTGTTTATCTCATGTAATATTCACTTATTCCCATTTTTTGAATTTGCTTTCACAGTGGAGGATTTTTTCCTGAAAATGTATCATAGTGTTGGTTAGTAGAGCCCTTTGTATTTGGTTCTGAGTACATGCAATAGTGCAGTCCCTATATGATTTCTTTGGCTGTAAACAGCATCAGTGGTATCTATGATTTCCCAGTGGTTTAGAGTGTGGTTAAGAGTGGAGGCTACGGTGAAGTTTTGCTTGAGGACAGGGATTCCAGATGGGTTCGTCTTTGGTCCCCAGTGGTGGCAACAGTGGGATGAGTATGCCTGTTCTTGTACCCCAGCATACAAGATACTTGCTCTGGTATTAGCAGGACCAGGTGGGCCAATTCTCGCGCCTCTAGGTAGTTTGCTTAGATCCTGATAGTGACGGTGGTGGACCAGGCAGGTGAGTGAGTTCTTGGTTCCCTGGGTAGGTGGCATGGTGTAGGTAGTGGCAGTAGCAGTTGTGGGACAACCTTCTGGGTCCTGAGCAGTGCATGCTGATGTTGGAGATGGCTACAATGCAGTCTTCACCTACATCCCCAGTCATGCAGCTCTCAAGCTTGCCTGTTCTCAGTTGTAGCAGCACTGTAGTGGTACACATAAAGGTAAGGAGCCCTGCCCTTTGCACATGAGCTTGATCATGGTAGTCATTCTACCAGTGGGACTGTGGTCACTATCCAGGCCCAGACAAGGAGCCATCTGGTTCACCTGCCCTAGCCTCCAGTGGCAGCAGCAGTGGCTGGGCCTGCAGAGGTATGCAGAGGGGGAGAGAGAATCCCTATGCATGAGCCTGAACACAGAGGCCACTCCACCAGTGGAAGTGGGGTCACTGCCCTCAGCCCCAGATAGCTGGCTCTCATTTGGGTTCCCAGTGGCAGCAACTGCTGCTGCAGTGTTGGGTCGGGGGTGTGAATGGGATCTCTCTCTCTGCTTGCAAGCCTGAACACAGAATTTGTGCTACTGCTGAGGCAGTGTTTCTTCTCATAGCCTCAGACAGGAAGCTCTCAGGCTCTGGAAAGTGTGTGCCTTGGTTTCCTTTGTCCCAGGGACTGCCATGTTAATGCGCTGCACCATCTCTTTTCTGGAAAGTAATACTACTCGGGGGCCACAGTACTGGGCCGCCGTAGCACCTTTGTGTCCAGCAATGCTGTGCCACTGTAGGCTGCTGGGTAGACACTGGGGAATGTCAGTTGGGGCTCCTGGGATATGGAGATATGAAGGCTATGTTTCTAAAGGGAGGATGCAGCCCCATGATGGCTGTACTCTCACATGGTACACTGCTGTAGTTGCTTAGGTCTCAGGGGTGTGAGTGAACCAGCATAAGTTCTGTGTCTGGTGCAATGTCCTTCAGGGGTCTCTAGCTCACTGTCCATGTTAGCGTCAGGAAATATGTGGGTAGACGAGCTCTGCCATGGTTCAGATTGCCGCAGTCCATGGTAGGGACATAGACCACTGAAGTTCTTACACACTTTCCCCCAATAGCAAGCCCCTATGTGTTCCCAGCCGATTTTGCTTCCCTTCTGTATTAGTTCATTCTCACACTGTTATAAAGAAGTACCTGAGACTGGGTAATTTATGAAGAAAAGGGGTTTAATATTCTCACAGTTCCACAGGCTTGACAGGAAGCATGACTGGGAGGCCTCAGGGAGCTTATAATCATGGTGGAAAGTGAAGGAGAAGCAAGCATATCTTCACATGTTAGAGAAGGAGAGAGAGAGTGAAAGGGGAAGTGCCGCACACAACATACAACCAGAACTCACTATCACAAGAAGTGCAAGGGAGAAGTCCACCTTCGTGATCCAGTCACCTCTCACTGGCCCCTCCCCTGACATGTGAGATTATAGTTCCAGATGAGATTTGGGTGGGAACACAGAGCCAAACCATATCACCTTCTGTGTCTCAGGTATTTCCCATAACTTCTCTGTTGGACTCCAGTGTTCTCTCCTAGTTGTTCCATCTGAGGCATGATTATTGCTTCATAATTTTGGTTCTTCTTTCTGGAGAGAATGAGTATGCAGTGTCTCTAGTCAGCCGTCTTCAACTGGAATCCCAAGATGTACTATTTATAAAGCTTGCTCTTTATTATTCTAGCTAATATAACTATCTGTTGGAAATAAGCATGCTCTATATCTACAAGTACTTTGAATCCAGGCAAGAAACCATTTTAATTGTCCTCCTTGCCTTTGTAGGGTTTTCATTACATATCTGAAAGACTATTGGAAACCTCCCTTTTGTTCTTTTCTTTTTGACAGAATGCTTTATTAAAGGGTATTATCAAAGATGCATCACCCGCTCTTTATGCAGTTTTGTTTCTCCTTTGGAGAAGTAACTCAGGGTTGAATAGATCCAGAAACATATGATCCCCGAATATATTTTCTTTTATATTTTGTTTACAGTCTTTCCTTTCTATCTAGCTCTAAGTGTACAATATTCTTAATGATAGAATTCTGCTTACTGAAGTATAGAGAATAACATATAAGCAGCAACAGTTTTATATGTATTAGATAGAAACATATGCAGTGATCGTCAAGATTCTATGCAAGAACCAAAAACATGTAACTATTAAAATACAACACATGATAAATATTATCCAGCCTTCAATTTTACAGCCAGATAAAAGGATCAGAAAAAAAGAGAAGAAGAGATGGAAATAGAAAGAGACAAGAAGGAGGTAAAGGTCGAATGAAGGAAATGTGGGAGAGCTGAGAAAGAGAAACTGACAAGCAGAAATTAAATGTAGGAGGCAAAGCTTGAGTTGTCAAACAACAAAGAGAAATATGTACACAAATAATACATGAAGAACAATACATAGAAAGTCCAGTATACAATATGGAAAGGTAGATTTGTCAATAAAAATTTGGCCTTCAAGAATATTAAGATGAAAGCTTTTAAAATCATTTTTCAAGTATAGCTATAACTAAAGATAGTCTCTGGGTCAGGTGAAATCCATGACCAAATTGAGATATAAATACAGATGTTATTCATGCTGACATGCTTGTCATGTATTTTCTGTTTTGTCCCCTATTACATTTTTGAATATTATATTTTTTTCAGTATTTATCTCTAGTCCTTGAAAAATATTAAATTATCCTCCTTCTGATTAGTTATTCACTCATTGTCTATATCTATGAGAGTAGTTTCCTTTAATTCTGTCATCTAGAGTATTTCAGTATTCTTTTAAATATTTTTTTCACATTTAACTTCGGTCTCTTAGAGAAACACAGTACTACAACAAAGTTGTTGCCTTATAAACATGTTATTTTTACATACTTCATAAGTCTACAAATGGTGTATGTTTATACTTTATAAATACATTTATAAATATTAATGATGCATTCTCAAAATTTATTAGTAATGATAGAGGTTTGTAATAAAAAATATTTGGAAATCACTGCCATAGTAGAAAGCTCATGGCTTTTGGAGCAATACATACATTCCTGGGTTGAAATTCCAGTAATGTTACTTATTTACTTTATAGTCTTGGATGATGCACTGAGATTTCATTAGATTTATCTTTTTAATTTTATTTTATTTTTACATGTATATCATTACATGATACCCTGCATTGCTGTTAAGAGGATTTTGACATACACACACACACACACACACACACACACACACACACACACACGTTACTGACAGCTATTGCTGTTATTTGGGTCTTCTCCACAATTTAGTAACTTGTATTCCATTTCTATAGTTAATGTGTTTTTTATAATTTTCTGTAAAATGTTGCAGATTATATATTTTTTCAGACATTCCATTTTATGTAATCTGTGTAAAACAAACTATATTTTTACTAATCTTACAGAAGTAAGATTTTGCATTGCTTATTTAATAATGACCCTGTGAGAGGTCTTTTTTCATGAGGGAATAGGGAGCTTAGCACAGCATGCTATGCAGAAGTAGGATAGTTCTCAACACTATCTAATGCAATGGTTCTCAAACTGTTTTGACAGAGACGCATAGAAATAAATACGTTTTGCTTTGCAATTCAGATAACATAATATACACTCATTTATATACTGAAACAAGGAATTGTACGGTAAAATATATTTTTTCTTCTCTTTTATTTTATTTAAAAATCTCCTCTCAATTGATTTCATGACTCACTTAAGGGGCATGACTTGTAATTTGAAAAACACTGTTCTAAAGGGCATAGAGCAAAATAGCATTTAGTGTTGGTCATTATATGTAGTGTAGAGATGATTTATAAAAGTTTTTTGGCTGAACTAGCATTTCAATCTTGATATAAATGTTTTAATGTTATTTAAAAACCACATAATATTGAGTAAGTTTAAAATTGTTTTCTCAAAAGAAAATGTAATAATATAATGGTTGATTTTTCTTATGGTTTTTAAACATTTATTGATGCAACACAAAAATGTATTTTTCTTTTCTCTTTTGACAGATTGGCTATTTGGTCTTCTTACGACTTTTTATATTTTTCCTGCATGGTCATCTAGAAAGTTTTAAACAACATTTACTTAGGCTTCAACCATATTTATACGGTAGAATATCTTTTATTTTTACACTTATAAATGTTTTATGTTATATTTTGAGAAGCTCAGACTGTCACTATAAAGAACGTAAGCTGCATTTTATTTTTCATAAAAGATAATAGGTGCAGTGTTGAAGAGCACAGCTTCAGGGCCAGATTGCATTTGTTCAGCTCACTGCCCTTCCAACCCCCATACTTTTGTTGTTTCTTTGTGGTGAGAACATTTAAAATCTGACTCTACTTTTTTTTCTGGCAATTTTGAAAAATGCAATACATTATTATTAACTATATTTATCATGTTGTGAAATAGATCACTAGACCTTATTCCTTCTGTCTAACTTAAGCTTTACACCCTGATATCTCCCCCTTCCCCATCCGTTCCCACAACCTACTCCCTGTTCCAGATGCTGGTAATCCTCATTCTGTATTCTGCTTTTTCACTTTGCCACTTAAGTTTATGAGCTTTTTTGTGACTCAGTTTTCTTATTTGTAATAGTATCTACCTCCCTGAATTTCAGGAAAGTTAAATTCATATTTTAGTAAGGTTCTGGACTTGGTGATCCACTGAATCTAAGCTATATGTGAAGAAGAGTGAGAAATTCAAGCGGGAGCTGAAGTTTTGCATGTTGAGTAATAGAATTGAGATAATGATGTTCTGAACTAGGAAAAATTTGGAGAAATATTGGATATATTGAATTTGAAGGTCACTCAGGTATATATACCCACCAAGCAGTTGAAAACATAGGTTTGGAACTAGGGAAATAAGTGAAGCCTGCCTGGGATA
The DNA here is from genome assembly GCF_028858775.2 of Pan troglodytes. NCBI lineage: Eukaryota > Metazoa > Chordata > Mammalia > Primates > Hominidae > Pan > Pan troglodytes. Next base: position 108,362,197 of record NC_072402.2, on the reverse strand, counting down.
TAGAATTGACAGTCATCCATGTTAATGTGGCCGAGGGCGAGGGGCAGGGAGAAACTAATTCCGGGAATGAAATCTTGGGGAACATACATTTAATGGATTATTGGTGTAACAGGGCCCAGGAAAAGGGAAATAAGGGAGGTAAGAGGAAGTGATTATGTTTAAGGAGAGAAATTCAAGATCAACATTGTCATAGAAGTATTAAATAGTAGAAGGTCTGAAAAATGATGAGTTTCTACAATCAGAAAATCACTGCTGATCTTGGGAGCATACCCAGTGGAGAGGTGGAAGCAGAATTCAGATTGGAGGTAAACAAACAGCGAGGGAAAATTTAAGCATAAGGCAAAAATTGTGAACTATTTCAAAAAAAAGCTTAGCTATAAGTATTTATGCTGATATGTAAATATGTCAATAGTTTATTTAGATGGATAAAACAAAGTCAAAATATTAATATGTTGTAGGATAAGGGAAGGAGAGGCTCAAGATAAAGAAAGGGAATTATATTTGATGAAAAAAGTCATGGAGGTGGGAACAGAAGGTAATAGCAGAAGTGTTATGGAGACTAATCAGTTAGTACCATTAGCATAAGTCCTAATCAGATGTGGCTGTAGACTGATAGAATAGGAATTCTTGTCTAACATTTCACTTGTTTTTATATCTTCATTAAATTATAGAACCACTTCTTAACTCCTCACAGTGTTCAGCATAGTGACTTACCAAATATTCAGATGATTATGGCTGATCAACTTTGAAAAATTATTTGAGTAAAAAGCTCAAGTTCTCATATTAGATTGTTGCTGAGGATATACCCTCCTCAAAAAAAAAATCTTTCTTTCATATACAAGAATAAAATCCCCAAATTGTGCCCTCTTACCAAATATAATAGAGCCTTAGGTTACAGCTCTACCTTTAACAATAGGCTGTTTCTACCTGAAGCTATCAGCAGCTGCTACCTCTCCACATAGCTGTCCAGTAGAATGGTCATTATTAATTTTTCCATTATGTGGATGGACTAAAACCCGAAGTTTGTCTAAAAGTTTATACAAAGAGCAGCACTGAGATGATTCTGTTAAATATAATGTGGTGTTATGTTAAATTATCTAATTGTTGTAAATAATAACATCTTGTTTTTATTATTTACAACATATTGTTGTAAATAATAACATCTTGAGAAGGAATAAAACTGGAGAATGTTTGTCTAGAATCAATGACATTGATTTCTTTGTAGAATTACAATGTCAAAGTATCCATTATGAATACAGCATCTATTATAGCTTGATTTATTTTCATCTGGAAGTTTCCAAGCATTGTTGAACAGTAACTATATTTAATTGGGCATTCAATGATTATGAAATTGCTGTTCTGAATTATATAAACTCTTACGTATAAATTATTTACCGTCTAGTATTCTATTATACCACCAGGGGGCATACATAACATTATAAATCTTAAATAGGAAACTAGCAGTTTCTGCATCTAAGTACTGAATTTAATTATAGTTTAATAGCTAAAAGACAAATGAAACACAGTGCAAAATATTAATAAATTATTTCTCACAGATGATTTTTCTTACAATAGCACTTTCTTTCTCTGGAGCATCATATCACAAGTATCCAAACATCTTTTCAAATGTGCAATTCATCCTGAAAGCCTCGGAAATTATAGGTAAAAGAGAACTCTGTTCTGAATCCATTTTTAGCCCTGTGGAAGATAAGAAAAGATATGAGAACACAGATTCTGATATGGTGAGTAATCTGGTATGGTGGGTATATCCTGTTGCCTGATGCATCAGATATCATTACTATGATTAAGTAATGGTGCTTATCAATACAGTAGACATTGAAGAATGATGAGTTTAGCTGTGGAGGAGGGGTGAACAGCAAAGACACGAATTTCATGCAACCATTTGCACAGTTCCTGGAGAGTAGTTAATAGGATGAGTAGGAGGTATCAATATATAACTCTACTACTTTAAATGGGGTAATGCCATAATACCTTCTTCTTTCCTCACATATTTTCCAAAAAAGACCAGTAAGCATTTCAAAAACTTCTTTTATTTTTTTGTTAAACTTATTTATTATTTTACAGTTTATAAATAGAAAATTTGTTTTTCTTACAACTTCTAAAAAAGGAAAAAAACATTTAACATTATGCGAGTTGAAACACCTAAGGAAATTTGAGGAAGAGTCTGTTTTTAGATAATGTTATGTGTTACCTTATAATTTTCCCTCGTTTCCTGTAAGCCCTTTCTAAAATTGGCTATAAATGAAATATATAAGAAAAAACATTCCAACACATCTATTTGTAACCTTTCTGGGCCTAAGTGTTTTCTCTTTGGCAAATTACTAGTTCACCATTTATATAACAAGTGACATTTACCGAGTAAATTGAGCCTTCTGGTTATAATTACTAATGAGCACAAAATGCCTCATGTGAGAAAGGGATCTGTTTTTAAGTATAAAAAAATGTTTTAGCAGTAAATAGATAATGAAAGATATCGAGCAACAGAAAGAGCACTGATCATGAAGAGAACAGACATGCTTATGAACTGGTTCTGTGATCTACGAGAGGCCCACCAATCTCGCCAAACTTCCATTTGCATATCTTTAAAAAGTCGTCATTATTGTCATAGTCATCATCATCATCATCACCGTCATCAGTCTGCCCTAACTCTTTTACAGGGTTGTTATAAAGATTGCAGAAAAAAAAAACCAGCATGTGCCTTATAAAATTATTAAATGCCATGCAAACATGAATAATAATTACTGAAAATATATATTTAGGACCTCACTTTACCCTAAACTGTGACCTATAATATTTTCATCTAAGGATGTAACTATGTTGGCTTACTGTTGTGATTGGAATGTTCTTCCTTTAAACAAATAGGATTCTATGAAATCTTGGCAATGTGAATGGTCTGGTTGTGAGGTAGGCAACTGTCAATGTTGATTCTGATTCTCTTTAAGAATGAATCCATTTTGTCACTCTTGGTGCACACACACACAGCAAGCAAATGGAAGCTTACTGCTGTACAGCTCAGCCTGAATTAGAAGGGGCAAAATTGTCAATACATGAAAGGGACATATCAGCTTAGAGTGGGACAAGTCACTAAATCTCTCTGTGCCTTTTTCCACTTTGTAGAACAAAGCTTAGATTCAATCTCTTCTAAATTCTATTTCAGCTCTATCTATGTGATCCTGTAAGGGGATTATAACAGAGTTTGACCTATCAGGTTTATTGCCCTTCTTTTTCTCCTCCTCTTATCTCATAATGTAAAGACTATAAATATAGGATAGCATAGCCACAGTGCTACTAAAATTACTGATTTGGCTAATCAGCACTCAGTCAGTGCTGGACTGCATATCTTAAAGTTCCCCAGTTTCAGCCCAGTTTCTCCAGTACAGCTAGCTTTTCCAGGTCAGTTGACTATTTACTCATTCAATACCCATCTCTCTCACCTGGGAAAGGAAAGAGGAAAAAAGACATAAAAGTGATAGAAATGGAAATAGATACATTTGCATTAATCTCGTCTCCTTTCCTTATGATTGTTTTAGTATATTATAGCAGAGGATTTGTGAATTTATTCCTGTAGCCCTTATCATTTGATAAAGCTAAAAGGTCCATAGCACTATACTTTGGCCACTGTAAAGTATTTGATTTTTAGTGTTCTTATATGCATTGGAATAAAGGCATAATTACTCAATTTGTTGTCAAAGTGCTACCAAAATTGCATTGAAAGTTTTATAGGATATTACGATACATTAGGATACATGCCACATGAGCATGGGTTCCACTTAAGAATAGGAAATTTCCTTTCCTCTGCTCTTGGACCCCATTTCTCTTTTTAATGTCTTTTTAAGTGATCCAGACACAGGGTTTCCATTGACTTTGACAAATGGTACACTTAATTAGCTCTTTGGATAGCAGAGCCAGAACGCTGGATTGAGTTTTCCACTCTGTCCTTTGCTCACTAGCAAAGCTAAATTTTCTTTTTATTTATTTATTTATTTATTTATTTATTTATTATTATACTTTAAGTTTTAGGGTACATGTGCACAATGTGCAGGTTAGTTACATATGTATACATGTGCCATGCTGGTGTGCTGCACCCACTAACTCGTCATCTAGCATTAGGTATATCTCCCAATGCTATCCCTCCCCCCTCCCCCCACCCCACAACATTCCCCAGAGTGTGATGTTCCCCTTCCTGTGTCCATGTGTTCTCATTGTTCAACCATTGTGGAAGTCAGTGTGGCGATTCCTCAGGGATCTAGAACTAGAAATACCATTTGACCCAGCCATCCCATTACTGGGTATATACCCAAAGGACTGTAAATCATGCTGCTATAAAGACACATGCACACGTATGTTTATTGCGGCATTATTCACAATAGCAAAGACTTGGAACCAACCCAAATGTCCAACAATGATAGACTGGATTAAGAAAATGTGGCACATATACACCATGGAATACTATGCAGCCATAAAAAATGATGAGTTCATGTCCTTTGTAGGGACATGGATGAAATTGGAAATCATCATTCTCAGTAAACTATCGCAAGAACAAAAGCTAAATTTTCTAAGCACAGTTGTCACTTGGTAGTAATAATAGTTCTTTGGAAAAGGTAGATTTAAACCCTGCTACAATGCAGTAGACCTTTTATTAAATAGTTTCATCTGTTCTGAAGTACAAATAGTTCTCTGAAAACTAGCAAAGACAGAGTTTACGTTCTAGTATGATTAGCAGTCTCATTCTCTAATACTTTTTGATAAGCCAAAGGCATTACCTAAGTTTGGGACATTTTGTGCTGTCCTGTAATTGTAAATGGTTACTAGGAATTATTAGACTGAGACATAAACTCCTTAAAATTAGGAGCATTATCCTATGATTCACGTCAAATTATCCAGGTAACACTTTGTATTGGAAGATCCTTTCATGGCAATGTCAACCATTGCCATGAAACCCAGAAAGCTGTCCCTGAGCAGCCAAAATAGAGCCCATGCTTCAAAGCTCATTTCTATTATAAAAGAGAGCCTAGTCAGACACTCATAATTTATGTACTTAAATTTGCATAAAATCTAAACTGGTGTTGTTATCTGAATTTTCAGCCAACTGTAGATTAACAACACTTTTGTAGGTGGGCTTCTCAAAGTAGGCATTGTTCCAGCTACAAATGATAGCCCAAAGCTGGACAGCAAGGGAGGGAGATGAAAGAACTGTGGGAAGTGGTTATAAAAGCCAAAAAAGAAAGGAAGGAAGGGAAGTAAGGAGGGAGAGAACAAAGAGAGGGAGGGAAGGAGAGAAAGAAGGAAGAAAGGGAGGGGAAAAAATTTCCCTGGGTGTCATTTAAGGCAGTGCTCAGTGCTTTTCAAACTATCTGTGGTAAAAGATCTCTCCTAATTTATTTTTAAATTTCCAAACCATTACAGATGGATAATTTTGTAAAATATAATAATAATGACAACAAATTACTGAAAACTAAAATAGAAAAGACCAAAAAACACAAGCTTTAATTTTTAATAGACTGAATATATATAATTATTTTTCAAATTGTTATGAAAGTTTCTAAATACGTATTTTTCATTTTTTGTGCTCTCATTAACAGTTTGCAAATGGCAGTTATCTGCCAACCACACCTTGAGCAGGACTGATTTAGGGTAAAGGCCCAGAACTCAAGAGTAAGCAACATTGCTCACTCTTGGTCTTCTGCACTGATGATATATGTGATGATTGTATTAAATCACATAGTCATCATCATTACATTAATTCATTGAAGTTTGATAAATTTTTTTTTTTTTTTGGAAAAATGTTTCTTGCTGAAGATTGCTTGATGGGCCGGGCATGGTGGCTCATGCCTGTAATCCCAGCACTTTGGGAGGCAGAGGCGGGTGCATCACTTGAGGTCAGGAGTTCAAGACCAGACTGACCAAAATGGTGAAACCCTGTCTGTACTAAAAATATAAAAATTACCTAGGTGTGGTGGCAGGCACCTGTAATCCCAGCTACTTGGCAGGCTGAGACAGGAGAATTGCCAGAACCCGGGAGGCAGAGGTTGCAGTGAGCCAAGATCATGCCATCGCACTCCAGCCTGGGTAACAGAACAAGACTCTGTCTCAAAAAAAAAAAAAAATGCTTGAAATACATAAAATTCCTGAGACTAACTAATAAGCCCTACCTATCTGGAAAATTCGCAGGTGTGGCAGGTTCCTTTCCTCTTGATGATGTCAATGTTCTACTGCCAAAGGCCACTAGGAGCACATCTGCAATTAGACATATTGGGTTTATTACTTGTTGCCGAGAGAGGGAGAGAGAGAGAGAGAGAGAGAGAGAGAGAGAGAGAGAGAGAGAGATACATACCACAAGGAACTATGGGATGTCTTAATAAGAGAGTGTTAGAAGGAATCTACTAGAGGATTTGGACTTTATTTGGATGATCTTGGGAAGAGTCTAAGGAAGTAAGGGTTCTCTCTAGAGGTTTGATGCTGTCAAAAAGTTGGGGCAATTCTGTGATTAGGTATTTTGTGGGTGGCAGAGTGACTTTGTTTATATCTGTGCTTAGAAACAAATTGTCAAGTGGCTTTGTTTATTTCTTATGGTCTCAGAGTAATATTGTCCAAAATTGCTATCTTGTGAGTTTATGCCCAATAGGAGATCAAAATAACCTGGCTGTGTCAGACCGGCTTGTAATAGTATGTCAAATCAATCCCAGACATGAGAGGATGCTTTTTATTTCTCCACGATGTGTAAAATTGGCATAATATAAAATTGAAGATAAAACTCAAATCTTGTTCGTTGTCTAAATCCTGATTTTTTTCTTTACCAAATGCTTTCTGAATTTTCTCTGATGATGGTACATAAATACATTAATGCAAGAATGGTTGACCTAATTGAATAGTTTATGTAGTCCTGCAATATCTATGATTAAAATAATATTTATTATAAATTAACCATTCGAGTCACTCCGAAGTTTTTTTTATTCTTGTTTTATTTTTATTTTTTTAATATTATACTTTAAGTTCTAGGGTACATGTGCACAACGTGCAGGTTTGTTACATATGTATACATGTGCCATGTTGGTGTGCTGCACCCATTAACTTGTCAAACATATTTATTTACCTATTTATTCAAAATAAGTTTGCAATCTGAGGATTGTCAGGCATCCAGGCTGAGACAACTAGAGCAATTTGAGAAAAGAATTTCATTTATATGGGTTCCAGTTTTGAGGTAGACCCTACCATAAAGCAGAAAATTGAGTTACATGTGGACTTACTGAAGTCAGTATGTCTCAGACTAATGCTTTACATTATTTTAGAATAGTGCTTTTCTGTGGTGTGTTCTAACACTGTCAACACTGAATTGTTTTCATTTGCTTTTCTGAATTATTGTTCCCCAGAGTCAGTAGCTTTGTAAAGATGTTGTCTTCCTCATGTCTTTATCTCCAGAATCTAACAGAATTCCTGACATAAAGTAGATAAATACACAACTATGGGACTTAACTAAACACTTTATTAGAAACTTAAAATATCTTAGCTTAAAATTTATGTATGAACTTCTTGCCTTCTATCTGAAAAGTACTCAACATAAAAATTATCTTGAAATTGTAGTCCTGATGTTGTTTTATATAATAAATAAGAATTATGAAGCCCTATAGATTCTAAGTGTTTCATTTTAACATAAAAATCACAAAATATCAACTAAGTTAACAATTTGAGTACCTATCACAGGATGTGTATTTGACTCTTCGCTGTTGGCAAAAATTCAGAGAGTGCTATGTCATCATTTTCTACCAATTACTTTAGTAGACCAATTAAATATATAAAACTGTTGGGAAGCACTCTAAGGAAAAACTAAACAACAGCTTATTTGTTATCTGAATTTTTAGGCTTTAAGAACAGTTACTTAACAGACATTGACGATGACTTGCTAGGCATACATTTTGGTCCTTAACGTAGAAATCCACATTTTAAAACATAATTTGCTGTTAGCATTTGGTTCAAACTTTCCCCATTCCTTCTTTCTCAAGTGTCAGGGAGAACTAAGTCACATAGAATCTACGAACCACAATTGTGTCTAATAGCTATCCCTTATGTGATCCAGAATTTTTGCTGTATTGTAGAGCTGATATCATTGAACACAAGAGACCTATGTGAAAAATACATACATTAGGTTCAGGTTAACTGTATGTACTTCAAAAATATGCTTATGTAAATTGGTCCACTTGGTGAAATATAAAGTGTAAGAGAATATGCATTTTCATTTGTATATTTAAAATTTATTTTCATGTTTGTTCAAGTCAGAGTACTCTTTCTCATATATTTTTATATTTTAATTCCTGAAACATTTGCAATTTAATCAGGGAGGATATGAAATTAACCACCTGCTCTGGCACTGTGTTGCTGCTTGGTCTTGTGTTCAGAATAACAGTCCTCAGTTGAATAACGTGCTTGAACATCTCGTCTTCCATAAGACACAGCTTCAAAAGAAATGCTGGTAAGAGTGATCCTATAAATCCAAAGTAACTCATGGAGAAATCTTTGTGCTTAAATGTTAAATAACCCTTGTACCTAAATGTTAATCACACCTCAGTTGACTATGAAACAAATTTATAATCTCAGTTCCAAAGGCAATGGCAATTTACATGTTTAGTATTAATTCATTTCATCAATACATCGTTTCTCTCTTTTTCTGTTTTGCTAGATGTGCACGCAGGCACTGCATAGTTTTTTTATTAAATGCAGTTTTTTATTGACAAAAAGTTTATTCCTGCATTGCAAACAGCCTTTATATTCCAAGTTGTTAAACAAAAGCAGTGAAACACAATATATTGTTAGATAAAATATACTGATACTGTATTTCTTTATGCCTTACTTGTAATGTATAACAAAAATGAATCTTAAAAAAAAATTTTTTTTGGTCTCACTCTGTCACCCAGGCTGGAATGCAGTGTTGCAGTGCCGTGATCTCGGCTTACTGCAACCTCCATCCCTGGGGCTCAAGTGATCCTCCCGGCTCAGCCTCCCAAGTAGCTGGCACCACAGGCGTACACCACCACACTGGCTATTTTTGTAGGTGTTTTGTTTGTTTGTTTGTTTGTTGATTTTTTAGTAGAGACAGGGTCTTGCCATGTTGCCTAGCCTGGTCTCCGGTCTCCAACTTCTGAGTTCAAGTGATCTGCCTACCTCGGCCTCCCAAAGTTCTGGGATTACAGGAGTGAGCCACTGCTCCCAGCCAAAAATAAATCTTGACTGACAAATATTAGTTTCCTCCTGTACATATGTTAATTTAAGATGAGAAAAAGAAGAGTCATAGTTTCAGCATGAGTTCAATGGAGGAAAGATTTTTTTAAATTGACAGATAATAATTGTATATATTTATGGGGTATAATGATATGTTAGGATATATGTATATCTTGTGGAATGAGTAAGTCAAGCTTATTAACATATCCATCACCTCACATCCTTATCATTTTTTGGTGGTAAGAACAATTAAAATTTACTCTATTAGCAATTTCAAAATATATATATATTTTTTTACCATAGTCACAATGCTGCACAATAGATCACTAGAACTCATTCCTCCTGTCTAACTGAAACTTTGCACTCTTTGACTGGCATCTCCTCTTTTCCCCATCTTCCTTACTCCCCATCCCAAGCCTTACACCATTCTACTACCTAGTTCTACAAGTTTGGCTTTTATAGATTCCACATACAAGTGAGGTTATGCAGTATTTATTTTTCTGTACTATGCTTATTTCATTTAGCATAATGCCTCGATGTCCATTCATGTTTTTATGAATGACAGAATTTCCTTCTTCTTAAAGACTGGATAGTATTCCATTGTGTATACATACCACACTTTATTTATTCATCAGTCAGTGTGACACGTAGGTTGATTACACATCTTGGCTATTGTGAATAATGCTGCAATGAACGTAGTTCAGTTATCTCTTCAACATACTGATTTTGCTTTTTTGGGATATGTACATAGAAGTGGGATTGTTAGATCATATGGTAGTTCTATTTTCAATTTTCGAGGAATCTCCATACTGTTATTACATCAATAATGTAAAAGGATTCCCTTTTCTGAACATCCTCATCAACATCTGTTATCTTTCATCTTTTTGATAATAGCCATTCTAACAGGTGTGAGGTGATATGTCATTGTGGTTTTACTTTGCCTTTCCCTTATGATTAGTGATGTTGAGCACATTTTCATATGTCTGTTGGCCATTAGTATGTCTTCTTTTGAGAAATGTCTGTTTAGGTCTTTTACCCATTTTTTCATTGGGCTATTTGTTTTCTTGTTATTAAGTTGTTTCAGTTCCTTCTATATTTTATATATTAACTCTTTACCAAATGTATGGTTTTCACATATTTTCTTTAAATATATGGGTTAAAAATGTATGGTTTGCACATATTTTCTTTAAATATGTGGGTTGTCTCTTTACTTGGTTAATTTTTCATTTTATAATTAAAGTAGACTTTAATCCATTTTGAGTTAACTTTTCTATATAGTGTGAGAGAAGGGGCTAATTTAATTCTGCTTGTGGATGTTCAGTTCTCCCAATACCATGTATTGAAGAGATTATTCTTTCTCTATTGTGTATTCTTGGTAACTGTCAAAAATGAATTGACCATAAATGCATGGATTTACTTCTGGTCTTTCTATTCTGTCCATTTGGCAAATGTGTCTGTATGCAATTGCCATGCTGTTTTGATTACTATAGCTTTGTAATACACTTTAAAATCCGGTATTGCGATGTTTCCAGCTTTTTTTCTTTTTGCTCAGGATTGCTTTGGATATTCAGGGAATTTTGTGGTTTCATACAAATTCTAAATTTTTTGTCTGTTTTTGTGAAGAATAACATTAAAATTTTGATAGGAATTGCATTGAATCTGTAAATTACTTTGGGTAGTATGGACATTTTATCAATATCAATTTTTCCTATCCATGAACATGGAATATCTTCCCACTTAATTGCTTAGGCTTTATATTTTTTTTATTTTTTGCTATTGTAAATGAGATTGTTTTCATAATATCTTCTTCAGATATTCTGTCATTAGTATATAGCAGTGCTATTGATTTTAATATGTTGATTTTATCACCTGAAAATTTCAATTTTACTGAATTCATTTAATGTCTAACAGTCTTTTGGTTAGCTTTTATAGACATTTTAGGGTTTTCTATATATAAGATCATTTGGTCAGCAAACAAAGATAGTTTTACTTTTTCCATTCCTGTTTAGATGACTTTTTTTTCTTTTTCTTGCCTAATTGCTCTGGCTAGGCCTTTTAGTATTATGTTACATAAAAGTGGTGAGAGTGAGCATTCTTGTCTTGTTCCTGATTTTAGAGGGACGCTTTCAACTTTTCACCATTGAGGATAATGTCAGTTGTAGGCTTGTCATGTATGACCTTTTTTGTGTTGAGGAGTATTTCTGAGGAAACTGATCAGAGAGCACTCTTTTCCAATATTTAAAGAGGATCACAGTTTTGAATTATTTTTCAATGAATATAAAAATAATAATAACTTGTAATGCCATAACAAGTTGAAAATGCAATTGCCACATATATTTATTTAATTAGTTGCTGGTTTTCAGTCTCTGGCAGCCCATTCTACACCAAAGGCCTTTGTATATGTAAATTCTAAGTCCCTCAGAATCAACTGTAGACCCTTCTAAAAGTCTGCACCATTCTTTATGAACAAAAGTTATTTTCCCACTTGTATTTGGAAGTTTGTGGGACTCCAGATTAAGTAAAGATTTTTGGAGGATGGCTTAAAGTTTACCTAATTTCCCTAAAAATACTTTAGATTAGAGTTCATCAATAATTTGTTCTGTGTCACAGTGTGATCGGAGACACCTACTGAGTATTGCAGTTTGACAAAGATTGCAATATTTTTTACATTTTAAAAATAAAGAATAGTACTTATAAATATGAAACTAAAATGCAAATAGATTATATTTACTATAAATAGCACTTCATATAATTTTACTTAGTATATTTTAATACAGAGCTCCTAAAAACAAAATTTAGAGGTTCTCATTGATGCAAATTAGGTTATTCTGGAAGTTGTGGTGATTCTTTCAGATAGAAAGTAAGTTGTAGGAGATTCAAATATTTAATTTCTTTTTAAAAATGACAAACAACTAGAACTACGGAAGCCCTTGGAAAACTCTAACTGGATTTAGAACATAACCGAAATTGTATTTTAACATCTAAAAATAAATATTGTGTGACTTTGTCAAATTTATTTAAAAAGTACTCTAATAATTACCAGATAAAAAGTATAAATGATTGCAGAAACAGTAAATGTAGCTGATTAAGAATATTGAATGGTGGAATTCAATTCTTTCTTTAACCGATTTTTAGATTTTGCTGTATTGCATCCACGTCTATTCAATTTAACTTACTAATGATTTGTGTTTAAGGTTGCAAACATTAATGAACCAGTTTTTTTTAAATACTTAGTATTTTATAAATATAGGGCGTTAGAGACAATACAAAACTCTTCTTATTTTAAAAATAAAGAAACTGAGGCCAAGTTTATTAGGCTTATTGATGAGTGGAACCAGATTTTAAGAGTTTCGATATAGCACTCTCTCCAATGCATCATTCACCTGTCATTCTAGTTGCATTGTTAAGCAGATAACTGCTTTGAGACAGCCTGTCACTGAATCCTGACTTTTTCTGGGAGGATATTTTGGAAATTATCAAGTGAAGAAGGGGATAGCAGTGTTTAGACAATGCTCAATGATCAGAAGACTAAAGTGAAAAATACAATGACTGCTCATAATAGAAAGGAAAACAATAATTGCTTAAAACAGTACTGCCAAATAGTTTTGATTCTATTTTTTATATTTACTTTTTTTATTTTAAGGAAAAGATTTAATCTTTTTTTAAAAAAAAGATTAGTTGGCTCTAGCAAACAAAAACTATTGACATTAAAAGAATAATTTGTGTTTTTAGGTTAGCAATTTGACTAACTATTCTGTTAATAATAACATTATACCAAATATTTTAAAATCAACTTTTCTCCTTACAAAATATTTATTTATATAAAGGCCTGTATAGGTTTCAAGAGGCCATTACTCCAGATAAACAATATACACTGTAATATAATTACCAAAATAAAACCAGAAATGATTTTATATTTCTAGAGAATCTTTAATATTGGTCTTATGTACTCCTAAGATACTACTGGGTACATGCAAAAAATTAAGAAAATGAACTGCATGTATTCAGAATGAAAAAGAAATATTGAGGCACCAGGCCCTGATGATGCATTAAGACTTCATCAGGATTTGCTGGACTAAATAGTCTTAAAATTGTGACACTTGGTGGAAGACACCTTTGGTTTAACACCTAAAATTCAATGCCAGTGACCATTAGCAGGAGTAACTTTAGCAATTTCATTTGCTGTACATTTCAGGAAAGTAACATAATGTTGAACAAATGTTCCGAGATTTAAAAGCAAAGAGAGACCATTCAACTGAAATATCAGAAGAAATTTTATTTATAGTGGCAAAAATTGCTTGTGCTTGTGCCCATGAAAGTGAAATGTACTCATATGCCCATTTCTGATGCTATTGGTCAGTAGATAATTCATCATGTATCTCCCTGCATGACTTCTTGTAACCCCTTTCATAAAGATCCTACAGTACAAAAAGAAACAAATAGAAGCAAATGGTTTCAGCTGAGCTTGGAAAACAGCAGGTTCAGGATCCTCAAAAGGGCTCAAGGAAGGCAATCACAGAATTAGAGCAGCCTCGCTGGGGGACAGGGAAAAACTGGGGAAAGAATACACTGAAGACAATAAATTATAAAACCCAATGAAGTAAAGAAAAAGGGACTGCAGGAGTCCCCTCCCAGCTGCCATGCATTGGCCTTTATCTACCCATAGCTGGAGATAAGCAGCTTGCTGGAAGGCAGATTTCCACTTAACGCAGTTAAATTTTATATGATGCTTCATACTCTCAATGCTCCACCCTGTGGTTTGGCCTTTTATAAACGGCACCATTTGCTCTGGGGAGATAGCTCAAGTCAACGCAAAAGACTTTCTAATCTAACATGAAAATAATGAATTGTGTTTATAATTGAATTATTAGCCAATGAAGACTGCTGAGAAAGGCAGTATGGCATTTCATTCGAGCAGTATGACATAAAATTATATCTTCCAACACAAAATAACTGATTTAATGTGCTCCATAAGTGTATTCCAAAAAAAAAAGCTTGACAATTTAAAACTGTCTTGAACATGGCAAGTGTTTTCCAGACATACTGTTTGTGTTTGCATCGAAATGAATGAAACAAGGAATTAACTGTATGGGCGGCAAGGCACTTCCTTTTCAGCTAGATCACTGATATCCACATTATTTATATCCTTGATCCTACTAATTATGATGTCCATGTGATGGTCTAACCTAGAGCATTCCAACAAAAGTTTGCATCAGTACTCCTTCATTTCTTATGAACTGAAATGTCAATGTAGGTTTTCATTGTTTGTTTATTTCCTTGATGCTTCTTGATTCATTTCTTGGATTTCTTATTGATCCTTTGATCCCTGGAGCCAATTATAACTTAGTCTGTATCAAGGGTAAATACCCACTATATATGCTGCTACATTATCATACAGCGAAAAAGCAATGCAACCTGAAACCAGAAGACATGAATTTTAGTCTTGTCTTTTGCTACCTGTGTAATTTTGAATGTCGCTTAACCCCTATGAACCCCAGGGTCTGTTTAGCAGTTATATCGAGATAACAGCAACCTCAAAGAGCTTTTGAAAAATTTAAATGAGATAAGTAATATGAAAAACATCTATTAGACTGTAGATCTTCCCTGGATACTACATGTCCTGCCAGTTCATATTTGGACTAATTTTTCCCCCTGTCAGGCTCCTGCCTCTTGAATTTCTACCTCAGTACACGTCGTCGTGTCCTTTCCTCCAGCTAACCAAATCAGACATCTTATCTTCTCCATCTCACTTTCTCCATCCAATTCAGGATCTGACGGTGTTGTATGTACATTAATTACCCTTCGAAACTGTTCCCCTCCTCTCTGTTCCCAATGTCATAACCTTGGTTTGGGCTCTTATTGTCTCTTGACGATTGTAGCTTTTTAACTTGTCTCCTTGCTTTGCGTTCGTCCCCTCAACAATCTGTCATACACTATGCTGCCAGGGCTATAGCATAACTGTGACTAGAACACTCTCCAGCTTAAAATTATTCAGTAAGAACTGTTTTATGTGATACGGAAGCTGCAGCCCCAATCAGTGTCTCATAAATTGCCATTATATTGAAAAAAATAAAAACAAAAATGATGACTGAAAGATTCTGCTGGTAGGATTAATTACCACCAACCAATCAATAGCCAGAAACACCTGATAGGTCTGGGTGGAGGGAAACAGTTAGTGCCCCATCTCTGCCTTCCCTGATGAGAGGGCAGTCATTGCTTGTCTGAGGCTCCATCCCTTCACTCTCCCACACCAGCTTCCCTGGAACTCAAAGAATGAAGTCCTGTAAGCAGGAGAAAAAGCCTTTTAACAGACAGGCTAAAGCCTACATTTTTGTCATCCATCTTTTCTGAGTAACAAAAATCAGGCAATGGCAAGGTAAATTTATTCTTTAAAATAGTTTCCCTAAGTAGTAAAAATCAAGAATGAAATACTAACGGCCCTCTTCTCCATGTGCAGTAATGACTGAGACAAATTTATTTACACTAATTCTCCCCTTCCTAGTCTGTTAATATAATCTTGAGTTCTGATAACATTATAGTTAAGTAATTATTTCAAATGTTCTGTCTTCTCCTTAAATAATTATTTATATATCTGCATTTAATTATTTGGTCATATTTATAAAATTATTTTTGTTTATTAAAACTTACCTATTTTTCTTCTACTCACCTGCAGCCATTTAACACTAGGATTTTCCTTTCTTAAACTGTTCAATACTATTAATTTCTTTCTTAGCTTGAATAAGTTTCTAAGTATGTTTTATGATTACTTAGGTAAGGCCAAGATTATATACGAACCTTCGCTGGCTATAACATTTATCACCATTTATTTTTTCTCTAAAAAGTATGATGTACATTTTGTCTGGTAATAGACTTCTATGATTACAGTGTTTATTTTTTGTTTAATTCCCCCTTCAAATTTCTAAATGTTGGTATGTTGTTTTCTAACACAGTTATGATGAGATGTTCAAAGTCGTCAGTCCTCTTGTTTTTATCTGTTTAATTGTCAGTCTGGAATTTTTTAGGAACATCTTTGTGATTTAGTAGGCAGGAGTTAACTGGCACCCTTTCTTGTCCATGTTAGGAGCCTATTGAGGCAAATCCTGTGCTTTACCTAGAGAGAAACTTCACTTTGAGAAGCTCTGCACAAATACTATGGCTGCTGGTCTACATTTTTTCAAGGTCTTGTATTGACTACTCATAGTTCATATGTGTTCCCAACTTCTGCCTCTCTGTGCTTAGGGGTTTTTTATTTATTTTTATTTTATTTTTTACATTATGGTGGGAAAACCCATATATTTCTCATGAATACTTGCATTAAATTTTGGGCTTTTTGTTATTAGAAATATTTTTCTTTAGTAGGGCCCCATTTACTTCATAACTTTAAATTTTTCTCCCTCCCTTCACCCACCCACCTTCCTTCCTTCCTTCCTTCCTTCCTTCCTTCCTTCCTTCCTTTCCTTCTTCCCTCATTCCCTCCCTCCCTTCCCTCCTTCCTCCCTTCCTCCCTTCCTTCCTTTCTTTTTCCCTCCCTCCCTTCCTTCCTTCCTTCCTTCTGTAATTAGATAGGAATGGGTATGCTTTCTGCATTTTCCTCTAAATTATGAAAGACTTTTCTCTGTTATTTCTGTAGTTAACTTCCTCAACTATGGATTTTAATTATATTTTTACATTTTAATTTCTTTGCAATCTCCTACCTTACTCTATTACCTTTCATCTCAGCATCAAGGCTTTTCTTTGTGGTTTATTATTCCTGGGCTTTATTAAAGATGCATAAATGTCTTGTAAAAATAACTTCTGGTTCCTGTAAGAAATCATTTTCAGAATTATGACCCTCTCTGAGTACTGAGACTGATACTCTCTTTAGCCTTTGCTGTAATCTATTTTCCTCAGTCTTATATAGGTCCCTCTTCTTCATTTTCCAGTTACTTATTCTAGAACCAGGAGAAATATATAAAAACGATATTTTTAAATAAGAGGTTTGTGTTCACAGAATTCATAACAAAATTGGTAAAAATTACAACACTCAATGTGTAAAATTATCAGGCAGCTTCCTGTGTTCTCCTTACTCTTGGATAGTTTACCTGTGAGGAAAAAATGCACTTCTGTATTCCAATTTTATCATCCCTCTTCCCGCCTTCTCCCATCCCACATGCCTATAGACACTGTATACTACCCTTTTCATTACCAGGATATTATCATCTCTGAATAAATATGGAGAGATGAGAATGAACTCAAATAATACTCTCACTACTTAAAAAAAATCAGTACCTTAAGATAAAGGATTAGCTGCACTTTCTCTGATTCTATGCAAAATAGGGTAAACAGTAGAGATTATTATTTTTTTAAAAAGTTTTTTCTTTTACTTTTTTTTGGGAAAACAAGGCTGCTGTGTTTCAAGAAGTGGCATGTGGGTGCTCCTTATTGCTTTCAGCTTTATCAACTTTATGGTTTATGGAAATTCCCTTTAAGTTGCTGTTATTAGTGATGTCTCTTTCTGTTTTCGGGATCGTGTGGATTTTTGACATTGTCAGTGCTTTCTGGAATATTTGTTGCAATGTTGAAATAAGTTGGCAAGGGTTGCTACTTAGAGACATTTTAATTCCATTTAAAAATTAAAATCCACTAATTGAGGAAATGGATATAGAGGAGTAAGAAGAACCTAGGAAAACTTTTAAATGCTGATGTTCCTAACTTCTATAAATGTGTGCATGTGTGTATGTATATATTGTTATTTTAGACAAGCCAGTAAAACTCTGGCTCAGTTTCTTTATTTATAAAATTAGAGCAAATCTATAATAGTTGCATATTATTTTGTACAACTTTAATTTCATGGCAATGTAAAACCAAGTCAATATGCTGATACTTGAGACTTTCTGAATTATAATGAGTTCACAAAGAAGCTAGTGCTGTATGAAAATTTCTAGCCTAATCCAATTTGAATTCCTTTCTATGTGCATTGATTTTCAATTTTACTTTTGTTTTCGACAAACTCCAGTTTATAAGTATTGATGTTTCTGTTTTTGACGAAAGCATTTTCATTCACAGACAATTTTGTGATCAGCAGCATTAATTGAAAATAGTGTGTTGCTGGTGAAGCATTTCTCTACCATAGGTGGCTAACACTGATGGATCTTTTTCAATCCATAGTTCAGTGAGACTATCCTAGGTTAGCTACAGTTTTCCAGACTTGAAAGAGAAAAGAAGAATCAAAACCTTCCGATTATGAAATATATTCAGGGGAAAAGAAGTTTTACAAACTCTATGAGTATCCTCTCTTTTAATTGACCGTAATATGAAGTATAAATGATAAGTAGTCTGGGGAATGACTTATTCTCCATCTTGATGGTCATCTGGATAGACTTCTCCTTCCAGTCACTCTATGACTTTAATGAAGACGTTATCAAACTCATATCTTTTTTATGTCAAAGAAATAGTATGTTTGGAATTCAGTTTAGCATTCTGAACCTTGTCATTTTACAGAGAGTATTTCATTCAAATCTCACAATAATCTCTAAAAAGTGAGTTTTGCTGTATTTTCTTTATAGACAAGTAAATTAAGACTGAGGTAGGGTACATAAATTGCCCTATAACATATGCCTAACTAGTGGCAGAGCTAAGATTTCATCTTGATGTTTCCGACTCTAAAGTTCATGTTCATAAGCATCATGTTAAGTGCATCAATTAGGATTTTGTCTTATTTGGCAGAAACCTGACTACAATTGCATAACCAAACAGCTTTCTTTATTGCACATGACAAGTAGTGCAGTGCTGATGTGAGTACTTAAGGAAATCTTCAAGGTCCAAGCTTCTTCTAGCTTCCTTTTCTGTCATGTATAGCAGGTGATTTTTATCCTCCTTGTTGAAAGAAGGCTGCTGTGCCTTATGGTATCATGGAATATATGCATTACAAGCAGGAGGAAGAGGATGCGCAAAGGAGAAAAATAACACCTGTTATTTAATTTTAAAATTTTTTCTTAACCAGAAAAATAATAGCTTACCTGGAAGTCTTCATAATATGCTTCCTTTTCTAGCTCATTAACCAACTCTGCACTGTATGGCTATTCCAAGCTTCAAGGGAGTCTAGGCAGTCAATTTTAAATCAAACTTACTGAAATATAAATTAGATACAATGAACTTCATACATTAATGTACACAGGTCTATGACCTTGGGCAAATGTATACACTCATGTAATCACTACTCCAATCAAGATACAGAGAATTCCATCTTGAGGGGGCTAACTTAATTGAGCATATTGCCATTTTGAACAAAATTCATGTTCCATTAGAAAAGGAGACAAATAGTATTAGGTAGGCAATAGGCAGCACCTGCCACACTAAGCTTAAATATTGACATTTATGTAATGGTTTAGAAAAGCAGAATTGCAAGACAGAAAATACTTCTTGGTGGGAGAAAACTTGAGTTACAACTAATCTAGCTTAAAAAGGGAACTTGGACAAGTCCCTCTGACCTATTTATGTCTCAGTTTTCTAGTATGAAAAAAGGTCTTGAAAAATCTTAAATGTGTCAAAAATTGTTTTTCAAATCAAATGAAATAATTTATGTGAAAGCACATTGACCTCTGTAAAGTCCTATTTAATATGAAGAATTGTCTTTAATTTTCATAATAAGAACGGTTTGATTTAGAAAATGATGATGACCTTGAACTTATGGGCCTGAAATATCACAGTTGTGAAATTCAAATAATCTTGTAAAATATACTAACTTTTAAATTTATTAATGGTCTACAAATCAAGGCAATAAACAGCTATGACCAAAGTAATTTTTAATTTGTTCTCTTATTAGTTCTCTTTCAAACTATTTTTCATTTAGTAAAAGTATCACAAATATGTAATTTTCAAAACCTTCAAAATATATGTACATTTATAACTAACAAATTCTTGTGTGATTTCCCAGTTTTTATAATATTAAAAAAAACTAGTCTTTCATTCATGTGAAATATAAATTTTATTTTGAGAAATTTTACTTTTTCCAGAATCAAAGAGTGTTGAATCTTTGGAGTATCTTAGAAGAAGGCCGTTTTTAAAAAATTGCTGTGTTTTGAGAAGAAAACACTCTCTTGAAATTCACCTTGTGGAATCAGTTGCAAGAGGTTAAACATTAAAACCTATTGTGAGTTTTTGGGGGTACTCTAGAACCAGAGCCCCTGATTGCTTGTTGTTCAGGATCTATGAAGAAATGTGATTATATGTGATATTTATTACTCAGATTTGTCAGAGCACTACTCTGAACTCAAACATATTACCAAAATGTGTCTCTTCTTTGCAGATTTTTACCATAATGAGAAGCAATACTAATCTTTATTGAAAATAAATGTATCTGGTAATGCAGACATGCATTTCCTCTGACCTATTTCATTTTTTCACATAAAAAGTTGATTATTATTATTATTTTCCATTACAATCTTTATCCTTTCATCCATAAAATTTTCAGGTTGGATTCAGTACTGGCTTTACTGGTCCTTGGGGAGGCTGCCAAATTAAACATGGCCTGCTTGAAAGCTTTAATGGACGTAGTGCGAGATTTTGTTTCAAGCATTATGTCTGTTCAAAATCAGGTAACATTGCTAATTTATATGTGAAAAGAGAACCGAAGAGAAACAGATTTTATTTTTGCCACTATTTACATTGTATATTGTATTAGCGCATATAATATGCATAACTTTATAATAATAAATTTAATTAAATATAAAAGCAAATTCACAGTTACCATTTATCATAAACATTTTTCATTTTCATTACATAATATTAAAATTTATATTTTGGTTGGGGTAAGTTCACTTATTGAAACATTTCTGTATTGTTGGTTATTAAATTTGTTTCTAATTGTTCACAGTTAATTATAAGTAATGTTGAATTGTTATTCTCATACATAAAATCTCTATCAACACTTCTGTTTCTTTAGAGTAGGCTAATGAAATTAAATTACCAAGTGAAAGACTGTGAAGTTTCTTTCAAAGTTTTTGGGACAGATGTCCAAATTATTCTCCATAAGATATATTAATAACTTTCTTGGATTCCTATGAACAATAAATGAAAGTGTCACACACTAGAATGGAGTTGTATATCAAAAGGTTCCTTTTGAATATGATATGGAAAATAGTATCTCATTGAATTAATTTACATTCCATTGACTGCTAAGTAAATTGCAAAGTTGTTCTATATATAATTATTAGCTATCTATATTTTTTATTCTTTGAACTGTATTTTATGCAGTCTACTCATGGTAAACCCATTTTTTAATGAACACATTTAGATATATTAGTTTATTATGGTCTTTTAACAATTATTATAAGTACACTGTGTAGTTATTGATATGCAAAGATATACTTTGATGATCAAATATCTATTTTCTCATTTCAGGAAGAAAGTTGCAAGGTAGATGATTTTTCCTGGGCCTGGAATGTAGTCTACATATATACAGTAATTCTTGCAGAAATTTGCTTGTATGCAGCCACTTCTGATTTGCGAAAAACTGCTTTAATTGGTTTCTGTCACTGTAAAAGTTCACAAAAAAATATTTTATACTTGGACAAATCAGTACCTCCAGAATTAAAGGAAACAAGTATTTTAAGTCTTTTGGAATATTTATCTTCAAAAATGTCAGAGAACTGTAAGTAGATTGTTTTTTACTTTGATGAGTAATATTTTTAAGTGTCACTGTCTACATATAGTAATAAGCATTCTACACAAAGTTAATATTTAGAAATAGCAAATAATTTTAAATTTTACAAATTTTGGAAGAATATAACATGATTTATTTTTTGAGGCCAGGTGTCACTCTGTCACCCAGGCTGCGGTGCAGTGGCGTGATCCCTGCTCACTGTAACCTCCTCTTCTGCTTCAAGCCTTTCTCCTGCCTCAGCCTCCTGAGTAGCTGGGACTACAGGCACTTGCCACCATGCCTGGCTAAGTTTTGTATTTTTAGTAGAGCTGGGGTTTTGCCATGTTGGCCAGGCTGGTCTCAAACTCCTGACCTCAAGTGATCCACCACGTTTGCCTTCCAAAGTGCTGGGATTGCATTCGTGAACCACTGCGCCCAGCCAGAAAATTTTTATCAATAATTTTAAAACAACTGAAATAAAAGTTAGATTCAGTTGACTGATGATTCAAATTATATTCCTTGAAAACAAAAGATGGATTTAGGCAAACCTGGGTGGTGTATATGAAGTTTATTTCCTCTTTATTTTTATTTTGTTCCCCATAGGATTTATCTTCTTTCCTCCATTTTCTCTAGGCATTTACTGTTTCCCTCTTGCTCCTTTCCTGCCCAGAGGATTTCTCTACAATTACTTCACTCAAATATTCTAGTATAATATTCACACCTGACATCTTATAGTCCATCAAATAGTAGCTGTCTTATGTCTCAGGACTAAAGGTCATTTTGCTACTGTATTTATGAGAGATAATAGAATAAAATATTTTGATTTTTCCAAGAGTACTATGGGGACAATGTTAACTCAAAGTAGTCTTTTGTGGTTGAAAAAAACTTTACAGATTTATTGTGAAAAATAATTGCAATTTATATATTATTATAGTCTATTGTGTATGTGATTCTCACTTCCATTAAATGCTGAGATAATTGATACTGAAGAATCATGTCTGAATTATATTTCTAGTAACCCAGCATCTCGCATAATAATACATAATAGGTAAGCAATTATGATAGTGGATTTATAATGTAATTAAATAAATCATTAAATTTCAGATATAATTGCAAGATTTTGGAAGGATTTAAAGAAGTAAGATATTGTCTTTAGCCAAAACCATAATTCACTGATTTGGGGGAAATTATGATTGAATATAATTTTAAATAGTAAGACTTTAGAAATAGATACACATTTCAGTCTCAAAAACTTGCTCACTATTTTTAAATTGCCTTCAATATATTTTTGGCTTAATCAATAGATTGAAACCCAGCTTCTGAGTGTAATTAGTGTGACCTTTTCCCACTTTTCCAGCTTTTTTTATTGGTGCCAATTTTAAACAGATCTTTATTCTTAAGTACAAAAAATGTATTTCTTCCATGTTTATATTATTAATAAAATGAAGATAAATGAAGGTATTCATTTCTTTTGCTGTTCGCAATCTTAGTTATTCAGAATGTCAGAAATTTTCCTACATAGCAGCTCAATACATGATTTTTAAACCACCACTAAGCAGACTCATCTACAATTTTGGCCTTCAATTCTTGTCTGGCTATGTAGGTTAATTTTTCCTGACTTCTAGTGGTAGGTCCAGAAAAGGCCCTCCATGGGAAGAATCTTTACTCCCAGAAACCTCTTGGCCTCCCTTTGGTCATGACCCCCTGTACTCTGGCATAATCTTATGATGATGGGATTGCACGTTTCTGTGGATACTCACAAAACTCACATTTTTTTCCTCCTCAACAGTCTGATATTTTTAAATTTATGTATTATTATACTTTAAGTTCTGGGATACGTGTGTAGAACTTGCAGGCTTGTTACATAGGTATACATGTGCCGTGGTGGTTTTAAAACCCATCTTCTTCGATTTAAGCCCCTCATGCATTAGGTATTTGTCCTAATGCTCTCCCTTCCCTTGCCCCCAACCCCTGACAGGCCCGGGTGTGTGATATTCCCCTCCCTGTGTCCATGGGTTCCCATTGTTCAACTCCCACTTATGAGTGAGAACATGCAATGTTTGGTTTTCTGTTCCTGTGTGAGTTTGCTAAGAATGATGGTTTCCAGCTTCATCCATGTCCCCACAAAGGACATGAACTCATGCCTTATTATGGCTTTATAGTATTCCATGGTGTATATGTGCCACATTTTCTTTATCCAGTCAATTATTGATGGGCATTTGGGTTGGTTCCAACTCTTCGCTATTGTGAATAGTGCTGCAATAAACATACGTGTGCATGTGTTTATAGTAGAATGATTTATAATCCTTTGGGTATATACCCAGTAATGTAATTGCTGGGTCAAATGGTATTTCTGGTTCTAGATCCTTGAGGAATCTCCACACTGTCTTCCACAATGGTTGAACTAATTTACACTCCCACCAACAGTGTAAAAGCGTTCCTATTTCTCCAGATCCTCTCCAGCATCTGTTGTTTCCTGACTTTTTAATGATCGCCATTCTAAGTGGTATGAGATAGTATCTCATTGTGGTTTTGATTTATACTTCTCTTTTGACCAGTGATGATGAGCTTTTTTTCATATGCTTGTTTTGGCCACATAAATGTTTTTCTTTTAAATAGTGTCTGTTCATATCCTTTGCCCACTTGTTGATGGGGGTTTTTTTTCTTGTAAATTTGTTCCAGTTCCTTGTAGATTCTGGATATTAGACCTTTGTCAGAAAGACAGATTGAAAAAATTTTCTTCCATTCTGTAGGTTGCCTGTTCACTCTGATGATAGTTTCTTTTGCCGCGCAGAAGCTCTTTAGTTTAATTAGATCCCATTTGTCAATTTTGGCTTTTGTTGCCATTGCTTTCGGTGTTTTAGTCATGAAGTCTTTGCCCATGCCTGTGTCCTGAATAGTATTGCTTAGGTTTTCTTCTAGGGTTTTTGTGGTTTTAGATCTTCCGTTTAAGTCTTTAACTCATCTTGAGTTAATTTTTGTATAAGGTTTAAGTAAGGGGTCCAGTTTCACTTTTCTGCATATGGCTAGCCAGTTTTCCCAGCACCATTTATTAAATAGGAAATCCTTTCCCCATTGCTTGTTTTTGTCAGGTTTGTCGAAGATCAGATGATTGTAAGTGTGTTGTGTTATTTCTGAAGCCTCTGTTCTGTTCCACTGGTTTATATATCTGTTTTGGTACCAGTACCATGCTGTTGTGGTTACTATAGCCTTGTAGTATAGTTTGAAGTCAGGTAGCGTGATGCCTCCAGCTTTGTTCTCTTTGCTTAGGATTTTCTTGGCTATACAAACTCTTTTTTGGTTCCATATGAAATTTAATGTAGTTTTTTATAGTTCTGTGAGGAAAGTCAGTGGTAGCTTGATGGGAATAGTATTGAATCTATAAATTAATTTGCGCAGTATTGCCATTTTTACGATATTGATTCTGCCTATCCCTGAGCATGGAATGTTTTTCCATTTGTTTGTGTCCTCTCTTATTTCCTTGAGCACTGGTTTGTAGTTCTCCTTGAAGAGGTCCTTCACATCCTTTTTAAGTTTGATTCCTAGGTATTTTATTTTCTTTGTAGCAGTTGTGAATGGGAGTACATTCATGATTTGTGCTGTCTATCACTGGTGTATAGGAATGCTTGTGATTTTTGCAAATTAATTTTATATTCTGAGATTTTGCTGAAGTTGTTTATCAGCTTGAGGAGTTTTTGGGCTGAGCCAGTGGGGTTTTCTAAATATGCAATCATGTCATCTGCGAACAGAGAGAAGTTGACTTCCTCTATTCCTATTTGAATGCCCTTCATTTCTTTCTCTTGCCTGATTTCCCTGGCCAGAACTTCCAATACTATGTTGAATAGGAGTGGTAAAAGAGGGCATCTTTGGTGTCACTTGTCGAAGGGAATACTTCTAGCTTTTGCCTATTCAGTATGATATTGGCTATGAGTTTGTTACTGATGGCTCTTATTGTTTTGAGATATGTTCATCAATACCCAGTTTATTGATTGCTTTTAGCATTAAGGGGTGTTGAATTTTATCAAAGGCCTTTTCTGCATCTATTGAGATAATCATGTGGCTTTTGTCATTGGTTCTGTTCATATGATGGATTATGTTTATTGATTTGCATATGTTGAACCAGCCTTGCATCTCAGGGATGAAGCTGACTTGATCGTGGTGGATAAGCTTTTTATGTGCTGCCAGCTTTGGTTTGCTAGTGTTTTACTGAGGATTTTCACATCGGTGTTCATCAGGGATATTGGCCTGAAACCTTTTTTTGTTGTGTCTCTGCCAGGTTTTGCTATCAGGATGATGCTGGCCTCATAAAATATGTTAGGGAGGAGTCCCCATTTTTCTATTGTTTGGAATCGTTTCAGAAGGAATGGTACCGGCTCCTCTTTGTACCTCTGGTAGAATTCGGCTGTGATTCCATCTGGTTCTGGTCTTTTTTTTTTGGTTGGTAGGCTATTACTGCCTCAATTTCAGAACTTGTTATTTGTCCCTTCAGAGATCCAACTTCTTCCTGATTTAGTCTTGGGAGGGTGTATGGGTCCAGGAATTTATCCATTTCTTCTAGGTTTTCTAGTTTATTTGCATAAAGGTGTTTATAGTATTCTCTGATGGTAGTTTGTATTTCTGTGGGATCAGTGGTGATGTCCCCTTTATCATTTTTTATTGCATGTATTTGATTCTTCTCTCTTTTCTTCTGTAATAGTCTGGCTAGCGTTCTATCTATTTTGTTATTCTTTTCCAAAAACCAGCTCCTGGATTCATTGATTTTTTTGAAGGACTTTTTGTGTCTCTATCTCCTTCAGTTCTGCTCTGATCTTAGTTATTTCTTGCCTTCTGCTCACTTTTGAATTTATTTATTCTTGCTTCTCTACTTCTTTTAACTGTGATGTTAGGGTGTCGATTTTAGATCTTCCCCACTTTCTGATGTGGGCATTTAGTACTATAAATTTCCCTTTTAAAACTGCTTTAGCTGTGTCCCAGAGATTCTGGTACATTGTTCCTTTGTTGTCACTGGTTTCAAAGAACTTATTTGTTTCTGCCTTAATTTCATCATTTACACAGTAGTCATCCAGGAGCAGGTTGTTGAGTTTTCATGTAGTTTTGTGGTTTTCAGTGAGTTTCTTAATCCTGAGTTCTAGTTTGATTGCACTGTGGTCTGAGAGACTGTTATGATTTCCGTTCTTTTCATTTGCTGAAGAGCGTTTTACTTCCAATTATGTGGTCAATTTTAGAATAGGTGTGATGTGGTGCTGAGAAGAGTGTATATTCTGTTGATTTGTGGTGGAGAGTTTTGTAGATGTCTGTTAGGTCCACTTGGTCCAGAGATGAGTTCAATTCCTGAATATCCTTGTTAATTTCCTGTCTCGTTGATCTGTCTAATATCGACAGTGGGGTATTAAAGTCTCCCACTATTATTGTGTGGGAGTCTATATCTCTTTGTAGGTGTCTAAGAACTTGCTTTATGAATCTGAGGGCTCCTGTATTGGGTGCATATATGTTTAAGATAGCTCTTCTTGTTGCATGGATCCCTTTACCATTATGTAATGCCATTCTTTGTCTTTTTTTATCTTTGTTGGCTTAAAGTCTGTTTCATCAGAGACTAGGATTGCAACCCCTGCATTTTTGCTTTCCATTTGCTTGGTAAATGTTCCTCCATTCCTTTATTTTGAGCCTATGTGTGTCTTTGCATGTGAGATGGGTCTCGTGAATACAGCACACTGATGGATCTTGACTCTTTATCCAGTTTTCTAGTCGGTGTCTTTTAATTGGGACATTTAACCTATTAACATTGAAGGTTAATATTGTTATGTGTGAATTTGATCCTGTCTTCATGATGCTAGCTGGTTATTTTGCACAGTAGTTGATGCAGTTTCTTCATAGTGTCATTGGTCTTTATATTTTGGCATGTTTTTGCAGGGGCTGGTACTGGTCTTTCCTTTCCATATTTAGTGCCTCTTTCAGGAGCTCTTGTAAGGCAGGCCTGGTGGTGACAAAATCCTTTAGCATTTCCTTGTCTCTAAAGGATTTTATTTCTCCTTCACGTATGAAGCAAATTAGTTTGGCTTGATATGAAATTCTGGGTTGAAAATTCTTTTCTTTTTTTTATTATTATTATACTTTCAGTTTTAGGGTACATGTGCACAATGTGCAGGTTAGTTACATATGTATACATGTGCCATGCTGGTGTGCTGCACCCATTAACTCGTCATTTAGCATTAGGTATATCTCCTAATGCTATCCCGCCCCCTTCCCCCTACCCCACAACAGTCCCCAGAGTGTGATGTTCCTCTTCCTGTGTCCATGTGTTCTTATTGTTCAATTCCCATCTATGAGTGAGAACATGCGGTGTTTGGTTTTTTGTCCTTGCGATAGTTTCCTGAGAATGATAATTTCCAATTTCATCCATGTCCCTACAGAGGACATGAACTCCTCATTTTTTATGGCTGCACAGT
Source organism: Pan troglodytes (assembly GCF_028858775.2). Taxonomy (NCBI): domain Eukaryota; kingdom Metazoa; phylum Chordata; class Mammalia; order Primates; family Hominidae; genus Pan; species Pan troglodytes. The sequence goes on along the minus strand of NC_072402.2, from coordinate 108,333,895 downwards.
ATTCCATAGTGTATATGTGCCACATTTTCTTAATCCAGTCTATCGTTGGACATTTGGGTTGGTTCTAAGTCTTTGCCATTGTGAATAGTGCCGCAATAAACATACATGTGCATATGTCTTTATAGCAGCATGATTTATAGTCCTTTGGGTATATACCCAGTAATGGGATGGCTGGGTCAAATGGTATTTCTAGTTCTAGATCCCTGAGGAATCACCACACTGACTTCCACAATGGTTGAACTAGTTTACAGTCCCACCAACAGTGTAAAAGTGTTCCTATTTCTTCACAGCCTCTCTAGCACCTGTTGTTTCCTGACTTTTTAATGATTGCCATTCTAATGGTGTGAGATGGTATCTCATTATGGTTTTGATTTGCATTTCTCTGATGGCCAGTGATGATGAGCATTTTTTCATGTGTCTTTTGGCTGCATAGATGTCTTCTTTTGAGAAATGTCTATTCATATCCTTTGCCCACTTTTTGATGGGGTTGTTTGTTTTTTTCTTGTAAATTTGAGTTCATTGTAGATTGTGGATATTAGCCCTTTGTCAGATGAGTAGGTTGCAAAAATTTTCTCCCATTTTGTAGGTTGCCTGTACGCTCTGATGGTAGTTTCTTTTGCTGTGCAGAAGCTCTTTAGTTTAATTAGATCCCATTTGTCAATTTTGGCTTCTGTTGCCATTGCTTTTGGTGTTTTAGACATGAAGTCCTTGCCCATGCCTATGTCCTGAATGGTAATGCCTAGGTTTTCTTCTAGGGTTTTTATGGTTTTAGGTCTAACATGTAACTCTTTGATCCATCTTGAATTAATTTTTGTATAAGGTGTAAGGAAGGGATCCAGTTTCAGCTTTCTACTTATGGCTAGCCAGTTTTGCCAGCACCATTTATTAAATAGGGAATCCTTTCCCCATTGCTTGTTTTTCTCAGGTTTGTCAAAGATCAGATAGTTGTAGATATGCGGTGTTATTTCTGAGGGCTCTCTTCTGTTCCATTGATCTATATCTCTGTTTTGGTACCAGTACCATGCTGTTTTGGTTACTGTAGCCTTGTAGTATAGTTTGAAGTCAGGTAGCGTGATGCCTCCAGCTTTGTTCTTTTGGCTTAGGATTGCCTTGGCGATGCGGGCTCTTTTTTGGTTCCATATGAACTTTAAAGTAGTTTTTTCCAATTCTGTGAAGAAAGTCACTGGTAGCTTGATGGGGATGGCATTGAATCTATAAATTACCTTGGGCAGTATGGCCATTTTCATGATATTGATTCTTCCTACCCATGAGCATGGAATATTCTTCCATTTGTTTGTATCCTCTTTTATTTCCTTGAGCAGTGGTTTGTAGTTCTCCTTGAAGAGGTGCTTCACGTCCCTTGTAAGTTGGATTCCTAAGTATTTTATTTGCTTTGAAGCAATCGTGAATGGGAGTTCACTCATGATTTGGCTCTGTTCATCTGTTATTGGTGTATAAGAATGCTTGTGATTTTTGTACATTGATTTTGTATCCTGAGACTTTGCTGAAGTTGCTTATCAGCTTAAGGAGATTTTGGTCTGAGACAATGGGGTTTTCTAGATATACAATCATGTCGTCTGCAAACAGGGACAATTTGACTTCCTCTTTTCCTAATTGAATACCCTTTATTTCCTTCTCCTGCCTAATTGCCCTGGCCAGAACTTCCAACACTATGTTGAATAGGAGGGGTGAGAGAGGTCATCCCTATCTTGTGCCAGTTTTCAAAGGGAATGCTTCCAGTTTTTGCCCATTCAGTATGATATTGGCTGTGGGTTTGTCATAGATAGCTCTTATTATTTTGAGATACGTCCCATCAATACCTAATTTATTGAGAGTTTTTAGCATGAAGGGTTGTTGAATTTTGTCAAAGGCCTTTTCTGCATCTATTGAGATAATCATGTGGTTTTTTCTTTGGCTCTGTTTATATGCTGGATTACATTTATTGATTAGTGTATATTGAACCAGCCTTTCATCCCAGGGATGAAGCCCACTTGATCATGGTGGATAAGCTTTTTGATGTGCTGCTGGATTCGGTTTGCCAGTATTTTATTGAGGATTTTTGCATCAATGTTCATCAAGGATATTGGTCTAAAATTCTCTTTATTTATGGTGTCTCTGCCCAGTTTTGGTATCAGGATGATGCTGGCCTCATAAAATGAGTTAGGGAGGATTCCCTCTTTTTCTATTGATTGGAATAGTTTCAGAAGGAATGGTACCAGTTCCTCTTTGTACCTCTGGTAGAATTCGGCTGTGAATCCATCTGGTCCTGGACTCTTTTTAGTTGGTAAGCTATTGATTATTGCCACACTTTCAGAGCCTGTTATTGGTCTATTCAGGGATTCAACTTCTTCCTGGTTTAGTCTTGGGAGAGTGTATGTGTCAAGGAATTTATCCATTTTTTCTGGATTTTCTAGTTTATTTGCATAGAGGTGTTTGTAGTATTCTCTGATGTTAGTTTGTATTTCTGTGGGATCGGTGGTGATATCCCCTTTATCATTTTTATTGTGTCTATTTGATTCTTATCTTTTCTTTAAGAATGTTGAATATTGGCCCCAACTCTCTTCTGGCTTGTAGGGTTTCTGCTGAGAGATCTGCCGTTAGTCTGATGGGCTTCCCTTCGTAGGTAACCTGATCTTTCTCTCTGGCTGCCCTTAACAATTTTTCCTTCATTTCATCCTTGGAGAATCAGACAATTATGTGTCTTGGGGTTACTCTTCTCGAGGAGTATCTTAGTGGTGTTCTCTGTATTTCCTGAATTTGCATGTTGGCCTCTCTTACTAGGTTGGGGAAGTTCTTCTGGATAATATCCTGAAGTGTGTTTTCCAACTTGGTTCCATTCTCCCCATCACTTTCAGGTACACCAATCAGTTGTAGTTTGGTCTTTCCACATGGTCCCACATCTCTTGGAGGTTTTGTTCATTCCTTTTCATTCTTTTTTCTCTGATTTTGTCTTTATGCTTTGTTTCATTAAGTTGATCTTCAATCTCTGATATCTTTTCTTCCACTTGATCGATTCAGCTATTAATACTTGTGTATGCTTCACAAAGTTCTCATGCTGTGTTTTTCAGCTCCATCAGGTCATTTATGTTCTTTTCTAAACTGGATATTCTAGTTAGCAGTTCCTGTAACCTTTTATCAAAATTCTTAGTTTCCTTGTATTGGGTTAGAACATGCTCCTTTAGCTCAGAGGAGTTTGTTATTACCCACCTTTTGAAGCCTACTTCTGTCAACCCATCAAACTCTTTCTTCATACAGTTTTGTGCCCTTGTTGGAAAGGAGTTGCGATCATTTGGAGGAGAAAAGGCATTCTGGTTTTTAGAATTTTCAGCATTTTTGCACTGGTTTTCCCTCATCTTTGTGAATTTATCTACCTTTGATCTTTGATGCTGATGCCTTTTGGATAGTGTTTTTGAGTGGGTGTCCTTTTAGTTGATATTGATGTTATTGCTTTTTGTTTCTAGTTTTCCTTCTAACAGTCAGGCCCCTCTTCTGCAGGTCTGCTGGAGTTTGCTGGAGGTCCACTCCAGACCCTGTATGCCTGGGTATCACCAGCAGAAGCTGCAGTATGGCAAAGATTGCTGCCTGTTCCTTCCTCTGGTAGCTTCATCCCAGAGGGGTACCTGCCTGATGCCAGCCGGAGCTCTCCTGTGTGAGGTGTCTGTTGACCCCTGCTGGGAGGCATCTCCCAGTCAGGAGGCACAGGGGTCAGCGACCCATTTGAGGGGGCAGTCTGCCCTTTAGCAGAGCTTAAGCACTGTGCTGAGAGATCCGCTGCTCTATTCAGAGCTGGCAGCAGGAAAGTTTAAGTCTGCTGAAGCTGCGCCAATAGCTACCCTTTCTCCCAGGTGCTCTGTCCCAGGGAGATGGGAGTTTTATCTATAAGCCCCTGACTGGGGCTGCTGCCTTTCTTTCAGAGATTCCCTGCCCAGTGAGGAGGAATCTAGAGAGGCAGTCTGGCCACAGCTGCTTTGCCGTGCTGCAGTGAGTTTGGCTCCCTTAAGACTGTGAGGGGAAAACTGCCTACTGGAGTTGCAGTAATGACGGAAGCCCCTTCCCGCACAAAGCTCGATCCTCCCAGGCTGCCTTCAGACTGCTGTGCTGGCAGCAAGAATTTCAAGACAGTAGTTCTTGGCTTGCTGGGCTCCATAAAGGTGGGACCTGCTGAACAAGACCACTTGGCTCCCTGGTTTCAGCCCCCTTTCCAGGTTAGTGAACAGTTCTGTCTTGCTGGGGTTCCAGGCACCACTGGGGTATGAAAAAAAACTCCTGCAGCTAGCTCATTGTCTGCCCAAAGAGCCACCTAGTTTTGTGCCTGAAACCTGGGGCCCTGGTGGTATAGGCACAGGAGGGAATCTGCTGGTCTGTGGGTTGCAAAAACTGTGGGAAAAGTGTAGTATCTGGGCTGGATAGCACAGTTTCTCATGGTACAGTCCCTCGGGGCTTCTCCTGGCTAGGGAAGGTAGTTCCCCAGCCCATTGCTCTTCCCGGGTGAGGCAATGCCCCACCATGCTTCTGCTTGCCCTCCGTGGGCTGCACCCACTGTCTAACCAGTCCCAATGAGATGAACTGGATACTTCAGTTAGAAATGTAGAAATCACCCACCATCTGCGTTGGTTTCACTGGGAGCTGCAGACCAGAGCTGTTCCTATTTGGCCATCTTGCCAGACTCCCCCCAACAGTGTGATTTTTAAAAAATTTTACAATGTCAACTTTTGAGTATACATAGTAGGTGTATATATTTATCAGGTATGTGGGATATTTTGATACAGGCATTCAATGTGTAATAATTACATCAGGGTAAATGAGGTATTGAATACCTCAAGCATTTAACTTTTGTGTTACAAACAATCCAGTTATACCATTTAGTTATTTGTAAATGTACAGTAAATTATTATTGACTATAGGCACTCTGTCGTGCCATCAAATACCAGAACTTATTCATTCTTTCCATTTTTTGTACCCATTGACAACCCCTATTTCCTCCTCATCACCCTATTGCCCTTTCAAGCCTCTAGTAACCATCATTCTACTCTGTATCTCCATGAGTTCAATTGTTTTAATTTTTAGCTCCCACAAATAAGCAAGAATATGCAGGTTGTCCTACTGTGCCTGGCTTATTTCATTTAACATAATGACCTCTAGTTCCATATATGTGGTTGCAGAAGACAGAGTCTCATAATTTTTTACAAGTGTCTCTCAACAGATGAATGGATAAAGAAAATCTGATATTTTCCCCCAGGAAGTTCATAATTTTATTGAATTCATTTACTCATTGTTATTCTTTTATTTTGAAGTTTTCAAATCTTTTCCTGAAGACTTTATTTTGATGGCCTAGAATTTGGGCGAATTCTTGGAAGACATTTTGTCTTTCTGCTAATCATCTACAGCTTAATAATTCCCAGTTTTCTGGAAAACACATCCAAAATCTTCCTAGCTCAAATATTGTTCTTTTTACCTATAATGGCATCAAAGCAGACCTACTGAGAATCTTTTTGGTATTATGTGAGCTTTCTTCCTTCTGAGCAGTGCCATACATTATGGACAACTATGTGAGCTCACACTTGCTAAGAATATAGTCATTCTTGGTCATTGTTTTCTCATCTTTATAAATTTGAATAAACACACTTGTTTCTGTTTGGTATGACATCCAAGAACAATCAATTCTGATTTTTGTCACCTGTGTTCCTAGATGAGCTAGCCACCTAGATACTTGTATGGTGAGCAACAGTTTCATCAAAGTTGGTACTACTTTTGTATAATTATTTTTCATTGAATAAACTAGGAGATTCTGAATACCATTGTGTCAACAGCCAGACAATGTTACGAATCAAAGAGCTATCTCTAAAGGTCACATGCTATCAGCATTTCAATCTTTAAAGTGGCACAGTGATAGAGAGGCGGAAGGTAATCCCTAACAGACTAGATTATTGAAGAAATTGCCCTTTGTACATTCACAAGTGGTTTAGAGGAAATGGATAGCTTTTTTTGTTTGTTTTTTGTTTTTGTTTTTGTTTTCATTTTCTTTGCTTTCACTGATGTCTTTCTTATGTTCGCACTTGAACTAAGAAATGAAATGAATAACCCATATTTTATCAATGTTTTCTCAACACGGTGGACAAATAGATGTTGTAATGTTGAATGCTTTTAAAGGTTTGATCTGCATTAAAGAGGATAGACATATGAAAAGTGCCTCTTCATAGTCAAAGTCAGTACATTTTTCTATGACATCTAACTTCTTGTAGAAGCCATAAATAGTACTAGTGGCATTTGTCTCACTGATGATTCTATTTTGAAATGCTCAATTCTTACCAAAGCTTTGTGGTTTCTCGTGAGAAATGATTGAAATAAGTTGATAACATGTTGAAAATTTAGGTAAAGATGTCCCAAGGATATATTCGACAATTTTCTTCATCTCTGTCATAACCAGAGAATATAACACCTCTAGACGTAAACTTTTGATCTCCGCTTCATGTTTCTACTGGATCTTTGGCTTTTATATAAGTCACTACCAAGAAAAGCCATTACTTGACAAATACATTGTCAAGTATCTCACCAGTCAAATGATAGGAATTGAAAACTGTACTGATGTGGTCCATTGTAACATGATCCTTTGTAGCATTACTGAGTAATTTTTCCACATAGAGAAAATGATTTTTTCTGGGTGTCCTGCATGCATGATCATTAGTAATAAAGCCCAGTTCCACAGGACCACAGAAAATGGAGGGTTCCAAAGGTAGTATCATCTGTGTGGGCTTTTTCAAAATACTTATTGGGAGATAAGGATCTGTCTTTCTGAAAAGTGATATAAATAATCTGGAGCTTCTTCTTTATTTAACTGAAAATTATTTTTTCTCATAATAATACCTTTAACATTAGTAAGTTTTTTGTTTAGAGTGAAAAAAATCCAGATCTGGAGTCAAACGAACTCATACCGTATTTTAATTTTGTCACTTGAATATCAGAATCCTAGATCAAAGCATTTAATTTTTCTAAAACTTATTTTCATTACCTAATAATTATGATAAGAATACTGTCCATGGGATAGGACTTTGGGTGAGAAAAAACTATGGAAACATACAGACGCTTGGCATATTACCTAGTGCATGGTAAAGGCCCAGTAAAGGTTAATAGATGTTATGGTGGTTATTGTAGTTTAATATTATTATAGTGAGAAACTATAGGTGAGGAAGTATTTCTTTTTGTAATGCTTATTCCTATATACATTATATATCTGGAGGAATCTTACTTTATTTATGTATAAAGTACATATGACACTGAAAATCATTTAAAATAGTATCAAGCGATTCTCATTCCACAGCCTCCCAAGTACCTGGGATTACAGGTGTGTGCCACCATGCTTGACTAATTTTTGTATTTTTAGTAGAGACCAGGTTTTGCCATGTTGCCCAGGCTGGTCTCAAACTCCCGGCGGTAAGTGATCCACTCACTTGGGCCTCTCAGAGTACTGAGATTATAGGCGTGAGACACCACACTTGGCCTCAAATAATGTTCTTATGGACCATTTTTACATAAAGCCTTTATTACAAAGAAACAATTTAAATCATGGTTTTGTGAAGGCATTATTCTAAGAAATTAAAATAATGACTCCTGATATGGTTTAGCTCTGTGTTCCCACCCAAATCTCCTCCGATTGTAATCCCCACACGTTGAGGGAGAGACCTATAATCTCCATGTGTCTAGGGAGGGAGGTGACTAGATCATGAGGACGGTTTCCCTCATGCTGTTCTCGTGATAGTGAGTGAGTTCTCACGAGATCTGATGGTTTTATATGTGTTTGGAAGTTTCTTCTTTGCTCTTCTCTCTCCTGCTGCCTTGTGAAGAAGGTGCTTGCTTCCCCTTCCACCATGATTATGAGTTTCCTGAGGCTTCCCTAGCCATGTGGAACTGTAAGTCAATTAAAACCTCTTTTATTTATAAATTACTCAGTCTCAGGGAAGTTCTTTATAGCAGTGTGAAAACAGATGAATACAACCCCCATTAAGATAATATGAAGATGTTTTCCTTTGATCTTATCTCAGTGGTCCCCAACTTTTTTGGCACCAGAGACCAGTTTCCTGGAAGGCAGTTTTTCCCCTGACGGTGGAGTGGAGTGGGGTGGGGGATGGTTTTGATGCAACTGCTTCATCTCAGATCATCAGGCATTAGTTAAATTTTCATAAGGAGCAGCAACTTAGATCCCACTCATGCACTGTTCACAATAGGGTTCATGTTCCTATGAGAATGTAATACTACTGATCTGACAGGAGGTGGAGTTCAGGTGATAATGTTCACTGACTGGCCATTCATCTCCTATTGTATGGCCCAGTTCCTAACAGGACACGGACTGGTAGGTTTGGGGACCCCTGTTTATCTGATACAGGAGTAGAACTTGAAGAATCTAGAGGACAAGAAGGCTACTTAACATGTCCATTTCCCACTCTGAGGTTTGTGTGAAACAAGCTTTTCACAGAGTCAAATGGCTATTAATTCAAGTTGGGGTCTCTGGCTAGTAACTGAAGTGCTGAGTGGTGGTTTTTTATTGAATAGAAAATTTTTTATATGCTTACAAATATTTCTTATGCATTTAACATTTGGTTGAAATTCAGACTCTGACTTTTATTATTCCTTTTATGGAGAACCATCCTACACATGTCTTAATGGAGTTAAGCTACAGGAAAGTTTGAATATGTTCAAGTGCCTAAATAAGCCCTTATTTGAAATACAAATTTTTTCAGCATAGTCTCAAAGAAGAGATTATTTTGAGCTGGAAAACTATGAGGGAATGTGAAGAAAATTAATTTATTTAAACATACAGAATTTTTGCTTGATACCTATTGAGATTCTGATTTTGAAAAACATTTTGCCCTTATGGGTCATAAAGGATATTAATAATTAACTTTATTTTATGTATTTATTGAGCTCTTTGAATGTTCCAGGCATTTTTCTAGGCACTTGACATGCATCATTTAACTCATTAATCATTACAACAAGATTATGACACAGATACCCATATTATCCCCATTTTCGAGCGAGAAAACTGAGGCAATAAAAGTTTATTTGTCCAAAGAAGTATAATTAATAAATGGTGCATTTGAGACTGAATGAAGGCATTCTCATTTTGGAGTCCATACTAATAACTGCCTCCCTATACTGAACTAACTAGACTAGATGGTCCATTCAATGAAATTTTAACAAACGTCCATCTGCATGTTGAAGAATGTGCAAAAGATGACGTTGAGAAATTCTCTCAGACAGTCATTATCCTATAGCATTATTTGCCACAGACCCTATATCATGTGTGGCCCATATTTTTAACGTAAGTTCCTGGGTGTTTTCTAGAACTTTGCATCAGACTTTTTAAAAGGTGGGGTCCAGGGGTCTGTGTCATTAAAACACTTCCCATGTTATAGATTGAGAAAACCTAGCCTATACATTTAGCTGTTAAACATGATAGTAAAATGTTCTCATTACAGAAGAAAATATTTTTCTTAATTCCTGTTACAGACCCGTATGCATCCAGACTGTTAGTATTTATTTTTGATGACTTATAATATATATCTTTACTAACAGGGAAGCACAGCTTTGTGTTCTATCTTTCAAATTTGAAATGCCGTCTTCCTATGTTCCTACTTTGGTTTCACAGTGAAAAAATGATAGATTTTTTTAAAAGCCTGAATTATCTGGAGTCTGTGTTGTAATAATAAAACTTGGAAATGATGTCTTCTGTGGGAAACTAACACACACTGAGTTAGTGTGTCTTGTATAAGAGGGTGAAATATTTAGAAATAGATAATGAATGATAGACCCCAAAATATCTCAGAGTACTAAGTCTTCTCAATCATACAGCACTCATCTAATGCACAAATCTCTTCCAGATGTTTGCAAACGGTGAACAAAGTCTGCTTAAAAGTCAACAGAGAGGTAGGACTCCCAGTCTCCCAAAGCAGGTCTTTCCACTTTTGGACTCTGAAAGATCTGTCCTTATACTACAATGAAATTTTTCTTTCCATATTTTCCAAACCTGGGCTTAAATTTTGTGCCCTGGAGGCAACCAAAATAAATCGATTCATTTTCTCGCGTTCTAGTCCTTCCAGTATGTGAAGATAATTGCATTGGTTTCCCTCACCACCTCTCCACCCTGCTGTCATCTCTCATCTCTTTGCTTACTGCCAAGTTCTTGTGGTAATTTTTTGTAGTACATGAAAAACATGTTTTCCATATGGCTTATAATTAACTTCTTCAGTTTGCTGGGAGTTTGTTGTGTTGTCATCTTTGCCTGGATTTACAATAATTTATTCCAATAATATAATATGATGTGAAGACATGTGCATAGGACCCAAGTGCTTTTCCATTCAGTGTTGTCTCAAAATGGAAAAAGTAAAATATGGCATTCTTCCTTTCATTTGTTTGTTGAGAATGATTTTCTAAGCCGGTTCTCCAATGACAGTAGTGAATGAAATATATGTCACAGTTGTGAAATAGCTTTGTATGTTTCATTTTGATTCATTTTAACTTAGAAAAATCATTAGCACAGAGCAATAATTTCTTTTTAGAAAGTAAAGGAGAGTTAATTGGAATCTTAGAACCAATTGAATCTTTTAATGATATTCTATTAGATCTTTCATATATCTCTTACCTTGGTGAAGGTTATTCAAGAAAGTATTCAGTACTAAGGTTGTGGTTTCTATACATGGAAAATATTTTACTCTTAAAAAATATATATATATGTGTTAGCAATAGAATTGAGACAATCTTAATCATTCACTGTTCTGTGTGCTGACACATCTAAAAGTATAATATCACTGATCATATTATATACATATACAGAAGTTAACCAAATGTATCTATTTTTTAGATTCCTAAAATAATTTTATTGAGGTATAATTGACAGACAATACAATGTACATATTTAAACTGTACAGCCTGACAAGTTTGACACACACACACACACACACACACACACACACATATATATATATATACATGTACCCATGAAACCATCATCATAATAAAAGATGACCCATAAGAATTATTTCCTAGGATCTGGGTACAAAAGTGGCTTCTATTTTCAAGGAAAGAGTAGGGTATGGCTGGTGTGTTGGCAACTAAATGTAGTAATGACTTTCCTTTAACAGAGAAAATGTCAGGTTTGTGCACAACAAACTAACATAACTTAGTTATATGTTTTAATGTCTGCAAGTTTTAATAGTCACGGTACTAGCAATTTGAACAGCCACAGTATTTACACATTTGGAGTTTGCCGTCTTGTTTGATAACATAGCAAATATCATATGCTGGAGATTCATGAAGTCTAACAGTTTATTTTATAAGCTTAGTGAGACACCTGTAAAATGTTTTATTTTAATATTCACCTGGTGTATTTTGTGCTGTTTTTGTGTTAACCTGAATTTATTGTGTGTGTGTGTCTCTGGGTGTATATGTATATATGTGTCTGCATAGATACACACACACATACATATATAATGCCTCATTATGTTGATCTGCTAAAATAATTGATAACTTCTGTCCTTATTTAAAATGGATGAATTGTCACTTTTTGGATACTAAATGATTTTAGTTACATTTGTCTAATACTGCTTTATTATTAATTTCTCTTTTTATAACTTGCGATTTTCCCACTGAAATTGTGTTGCTCTTTTATGTCATCCAAGTTTTTATTTTATTGGTTGGTTTTTGAAATAAAATAACACTCAGCAGCTCAATTACTGTGTTCTTTTGAGAATGTTATAAGATTACACTTGATTCTAGAGCATCTGGGCATTTAACTATAGTAGTAATAAACTTAAATCTAAAAATTTATGAGGAGTAACATAAACTCACCCTCTGATTACCTATGGCTTATTATTTTTGTAAGTCTACCAATAGGATGTGAAAGTCTTTCCTTGCTGTGCTGTTTTGTGTTACTGTGCTCCATCTTTCAGGGAAGCATTGCTAAGCAGCTCTGGGCTTTGGATGTCTATGTCCCATTCATATTAAGAATGTTTTTGATGTAAAAAAAAATCTTGAGATACATTTGTATGTGTAATTGTGTGTGTGTGTGTGTGTGTGTGTGTAAGGGTGTGTATGGAAATATGCCTTCTATGCTGATATTTCATAAATGTAGCACTTTCATGGGGGAAAGAATTACCAATAGTTTTGATAATTAATTATCTATTTGACTTTTTAAAAGTGATTATTAAGTACCATAATCACACATAAGTTCTAAAAATTTCTCATAAATTAAAACTTTTAAAATAACTAGGAGAAAATAGAGCACAGTACCTTTATGACCATCAAACAAGGAAGGGTTTCATAAACAAAACAGAAAAATCACAAATTGTAAAAGATATGATTGGAAAATTTATACAAAAATGTAAAATATCTGGGCAGGAAAAAAATGAGAGAAAATTACAATAAGTTAAAAGTGAAATTTTGGAAATATATGTATCTATTATAAAATAGAAATAATAATAAAAGAAATACCACTTGTTACTATTGACATGCCTTTACTGCGGTTTCTAAACTTGCTAGATGGCCATAAATGGACCAATTTTAAATCTTAACTTGACCTGTATCTCTTTCTCTCCACTGTCCCCCTTCCCTGTGATTAAGCTGTATGCCACAAGTTGACCTGTAAGTCAGAAGTTCGAAAAATCTAACATATTCTTTCCAAACCTGCAAACTTCTGTGAGAAAATGTATGTAGTGACTAGTTTGGGATGAGTTTGTTAAATCCCTAGGTTGCAGCAGTATGCTTTTGCCCTTTTTGTTTGCATTAGTACTTCAAGGTAAGGGTGAGAAGGGCCTGGAACTGGACATGTCAGGAAAATAGCCCTAAATCAGGGACTTCAGAGACCGCAGGGAGCTGGATGAGAAACTGCTGCAGGCACTCTTTCCTCCCTCATGCTCACTGCAGCCTTGGGTTGAGCTGTCACCCAGAGCTCTTGGAACTGCAGGGAGGGCAGAGGAGAAGAGTTTCAGTTTAGAATATGTGAGAAGAAAAGCTAGAAATTTTAAATATGAGGTGAGGGAAGAAGAATCCCTGTGGCCAAATATTCTAAGACTGCCCACTTTTACTCCATTTTCCAAATCTTGAATAGAAGCTGTATTTTGCGGTCTAAGAATGCTTTTTCCCAACAAACTGTGAAAACCTGACAATTTTCTACCCTGTCAACACTGCTTCAACAATTAAAGCTTAATCTATGGAGCCTGTGGAAAATAGTTATTAACCATAGAGGTGAGACTTCACCCTCTAAATTTACTTCATCATCTTCACAAAGCCCCACATAACCAGGATGAAGCGAAAACATTGCTACTCTTCTCTAGAAGATTTGCTATCATTCCTACTAAATAATTTTAATCTAGCCCTGTACATGTTCAAACTAAAAGTTTCCTATTATCTCCCATTCTGTTTATTCCCTTGTATGGTTGGTAACTGTTCCTTTTGTTGGGATGGGCTAAAAACACACGCTGGAACTTTCAATCCAAAGCTTTTTACCACGTAAAGGTCTTCACCTACTTAAGAAGAAGGAGCTGGGAATCTTATGGGAATCCTCCTTACATATTTGAAGAATAAACAATACAAAGTATTCCATTCAGATCCAGTGGTCTAAAATCCACCTGTAGCTGAACACGGAGGGAAAAGACCCATGAACCAGAAATAATGCAGTGTTGCCAAAGTATTTATGGTGCTAAAGTACATTCCAACTTGTCACTTTAAAAATTAATTTTTATAATAATATATCATAGCAGAGAAGAAAAAATAAGATAGATTTAGGCTTCCTATCTTAATTAATTATGGTGATATATATTCATTAATGAAAATAACTCGCTAAGTGCTTGTAAATTTCTTTGTTACAGTAGTAAGAATTATATTAAGATCCTTCAGCATGCTTCAGAATGTTTTTTCTGTCATTTAATATGGTCCAGAAATGAATGCTAAAATTATAGTGTCACTTTACACTTCACTCCTCCCATCCATCAAGAGTAACATAATATGTTCACAGAGACATCACTAATTTAATCAAACACATGAATCCTGCATCTAGAGACACAATGTTTTACAGCAGATCTCTAGAACTTATTCATCTTGTATTACTGAAATGTTATACCCATTGATTCGCAATTCTCTTATTCCCTCCACCAACCTCTGGTAACTGCCATTCTATTCTTTGCCTCTGGCAGCTTAACTATTTTAGATACCTCATTTAGTGGAATCATGTAGTAGTTACCCTTCTGTGATTGGCTTAATTCACTTAGCATAATGTTTTCAGGCTTCATCCATGTTGTTGCATATTGCAGGATTGTCTTTTTTTTCTTGGTGTGATATATTTCATTATATATATATATGACATTTTCCTTATCCATTCATCTGTCAACAGACATTTAGGTTGTTTCCGTATCTTGACTATTATGAACAGTGCTGCAATGAATATGGTAATGCTAATATCTCTTTGAGATCCTGATTTTAATTCCTTTGGATCAATATCCAGAAGTGGAATTGCCAGATCATATAGCCCTTCCATTTTTAATTTTTAGAGGAAATTGTATGCTGTTTTCTGTAGCAGTAATACCACTTTGCATTCCTACCAGTAGTGTACTGCAGGGATTCCAATTTCCTCACAACCCTGCCGACACTTGTCTTTTTCTTCTTCTTTTTTTTTTTTTTTTGATAATAGATATTCTAACAGTTGTGAAGTGATATTTAATTGTGCTTTTGATTCATATTTCCTTGATAATTAGTGATATTGAGCATATTTTCACATACCATTTGGCTACTTCTATGTTTCTTTGGAGAAATGTCTATTTAAGTCCTTTGCCCATTTTGTAATCAAGTTATTAGTTTTATTTTACTATTGAGTTTTAAGAGTTTCTTATTTTCAAGATTAATGTTTCAACATATAGATGTCTGCAAATATAATCCCCCCATTCTGTAAGATGTCATTTTACTCTGTTGATTTTTTCTTTTGTTGTACAGAAGCTTTTTTATTTGATGCAGTTCCACTTGAACTTATTTTTGTTTTTGTTGCCTGTGCTTTTGGTGTTATTTCCAAAAAATCATTGCTAAAACCAATTTTAAGAGTATTTTCCCCATATTTTCTTCTATGAGTTTTAGTTTCATGTCTTCTGTTTGTCTCTAATCAATTTTGAGTTGATTTTTGTGTATGGTATAAGGGTCTAATTTTATTATTTATATATGGATATCCAGTTTCCCCAACACCATTTGTTGAAGAGACTATCCTTTTCCCATTATATATTCATGGTACTCATGTAGAATATCAGTTGGCCGTATATGTGTGGATTTATTTCTGGGATCTCTATTCTGTTCCATTAGTCTATATATCAGTCTTTAGGCTAGTACTGTTTTAATTTATGTAGCCTTGAAGTATACTTTGAAATCAGTAAATGTGATGCCTTTGACTTTGTTCTTTTTCAAGATTGTTTTGGCTAGTTGGGATCTTTTTAGGCCATTGAAATGTTTGAGTTTCTTTTTCTATTTCTGTCTAAAATGCCATTGAGATTTTGATGGAGACAGTATTGAATTTGTAGATTACGTTAGGTAGTGTAAACATTTTTAAAATATTAAGTATTTCAATCTAGGAACAAAGGATGTCTTTTCATTTGTGTCTCATTTAAGTTTTTAAACAATGTTTTGTGGCTTTTAATGCAGAAGTCTAACTAATTTGCTTAAATTTATTCCTAAGTATTTTATTCTTTTTGTTGCTATCATAAATGTAATGTTTTACTAATTTCCTTTTTGTATAGTTTGTTATTAGTGTATAGAAACAATTTTTGTGTGTTGATTTTGTACCATTCAAGTTTACTAAATTAGTTTACTTTATTGGTTTTAACGCACTTGATTTTGTGGAGTCTTTAGGATTTTCTTCATATAAGATTATGTCATCTGCAAACAGAGATACTTTCACTTCTTCCTGTCTTATTTGGATGCCTTTTATTTGTTTATCTTGCCTAATTGCTCTGGCTAGCACTTTCAGGACTCTGTTAAATAGACATCACCAGAGTAGACAACCTTGGCTTGTTCCTGGTCCAGGTAGTGAGCTCCAGGTTAGTGAACATAGTACCCAATAATTAGTATTTCAGCCACTGCCTCTTCCCCTCGTTTCCACCTCTAGTAGTCCCAGTGTCTATTATTGCCGTCTTTATGTCCGTGTGTACTCAATGTTTAGCTCCCCCTTATAAGTGAGAACATGTGGTATTTGGTTTTCTGTTCCTATATTAATTTGCTTGGGATAATGGTTTTCAGTTGCATACATGTTGCCACAAACGATATTATTTCATTCTTTTTATGGCTGTGTAGTATGCCATGGTGTATATGTACCATATGTTTTTTATCCAGTTCACTGTTGATGGACATCTAGGTTGATTCCATGTCTTTGCTATTATGGATAGTGCTACAATGAATGTACAAGTGCATGTTGTCTTTTTGGTAGAATAATTTATTTTCTTCTGGGTATATACGCAGTAATGAGATTGCTGAGTCGAATCATAGTTCTGTTTTAAGAACTTTGAGAAATCTCCAAACTGCTTTCCACTGTGGCTGAACTAATTTACATTCCCATCAACAGTGTATAAGCATTCCCTTTTCTCTGCAACTTTTGCCGGAATCTGTTATTTTTTGATTTTTAAATAACAGTCACTCTGTTTGGTGTGAGATGGTATCTCATTGTAGTTTTAATTTGCATTTCTCTAATGATTAGAGATGTTGGACTTTTTTATATGCTTTTTGGATGCATGTATGTCTTCTTTTGAGAAGTGTCTGTTCATTTCCCTGCCCATTTTTTTTAATGGAGTTGTTTGGTTTTTCCTTTTTAATTTGTTTAAGTTCCTTATAGATTCATCAGACCTTTGTTGGATGCATACTTTGCAAATATTTTCTCTCATTTTGTAGGTTGTCTGTTTACTCTGTTGATGGTTCCTTTGACTGTGCAGAAGCTCTTTAATTAGTTCCCACTTGTCAATTTTTGGTTTTGTTTTAATTGCTATTGGTGTCTTCATCATGAATTCTTTCTCAGAGCCTGTGTCAAGAATGGCATTTCTTAGGTTTTCTTCTAGGATTTTTATAGTTTGTAGTCTCACATTTAAGTCTTTAATTAAGTCTGAATTAATTTTTGTATATAGTTTAAGGAAGGGGTCCCAGTTTCAATCTTCTGCCTATAGCTAGCAAGTTATCCCAGCACCACTTATTGAATAGGGAGTACTTTCTCACTTCTTGTTATTGTTGACTTTGTCAAAGATCAGATGGTTGTAAGTATGTGGCTTCATTTCTCGGTTCTCTATACTGTTCCACTGATCTGTGTGTCTGTTTTTGTACTAGTACCATGCTGTTTTGGCTACTGTAGCCTTGTTGTATAGCTTGAAGTTGGTTAATGTAATGCCTCTGGCTTTGTTCTCTTTGCTTAGGATTGCTTTGGCAATTTGGGCTATTTTTCAATTTCATATGAATTTTAGAATTGTGTTTTTTTTCTATTTCTGTAAAAAATAATACTGGTAGTTTGGTAAGAATTGTGTTGACTCTGTATATTGCTTTGGGCAGTATAGCCATTTTATGATATTAATTATTCTGTCCATGACCATAGAATGTTTTTCCATTTGTTTGTATCACCTCTGACTTCTTTCAGCAGTGTTTTATAGTTCTCCTTATAGAGATCTAACCACCTCCTTGGTTAGATCTATTCCTAGGTATTTTATTTCTTTGTGGCTATTGTAAATGGGATTGCATTCTTGATTTGGCTCTCATCCACTATTAGTTGGTAGTTTCATTCCACTGTGGTTGAAAAACATTTAGCATAGTTTCAATCTTCTTGAATTTGTGAAGACGTTCATTGTGACCTGTTAAGTGATCTGTTCTGGAGAATTTTTTATGTGTACTTGAAAAAAAAAATTATCCTGTTTGGGGTTATGTGATCTGTATATGCCTTTTAGGTCTATTTAGTCTTTAGTATTGTGCAAGTTGGCTGTTTCTTCATTAATTTTCTGTCTGGTTGTCATCCTTATTATTGAAATTTCCTACTATTATTGTATTGCTGTATTTCTCCCTTTAGTTCTGTCAATGTTTGCCTCATATATAGTTATGCATTGCTTAAGAATAAGGATATGTTCTTAAAAATGCATCATTAGGCAATTTTACCACTATGCAAGCATAATAGAGTATACTTACACACACCTAGATGGTATAGCCTACTAAATACCTAGGGTACCTGGTATAGCCTATTGCTCCTAGGCTACAAACATATACAGTATGTTAATGTACTGAATACTATAGGCAATTGCAACACAATGCTAACTGTTTGTGCCTCTAAACATAGAAAAGGTAATGCATTGCACTACAACATTACAACAGCTAAATGTCACCAGCTAATATAATTTTTTTCAACTCTATCCACTATAATCTTATGGGACAACTGTCATATATGCAGTCTGTTGTTGACTGAAACACTGTTATGTGGCAAATGTCTGTATTTAGCTGCTCTTATCTTGGTTGCATATATATTTATAATTGTTATATCTTTTTAGTGGATTGATCCTTTTATATTACATAATATTTTTCTTAGTCTATTGTGACCATTTTTTGACTTAAAGCCTGTTTCTTTTTTCTGTATAAGTATAGCCACTCCGGCTTCTTTTCATTATCATTTGCGTAGAATGTCTTTTCCATGCCTTACTTTCAGCCTATGTGTATCCTTAAATATAAAGTGACCCCCTTATAGATACTTTATGTTTGGGTCCTATTTTTTTATACACTTAGCCACTTTATGTCTTTTGATTGGGAAGTTTAATTAATCTACATTTAAAGTAATTATTGATATATAAGGATTTATTATTGCCATTTTGTTACATGTTTTATTTTTGTCTCTCTTTTCCTGCTCTGTCTTCTTTTGTGTGTGTGTGTATGTGTTTGTGTTTGTTATTTGCATGCCTTGATTCCTTTCTCTTTTTCTTTCGTGTAACTTCTGTAGGTATTTCCTTTGAGATTAATATGGGTCTTACCTAAAATACAACAATCTATTTTGTGTTGAAAACAACATCAATCTTATACAAAACTCTACACTTCTCAAAGCTCTAATAAACATTTTATGCTTATGATGTCACAATTAACATCTATTTATATTGTGTATACATTAACATATTTTTAAATTGATTTACTTACCATTGTTATACTAATATAGTATTAAGTGTAGTATTAAGTATCAAGATCTTTACCAATGAGTTTTATATTTTCTTATGCTATCATATTGTAGTTTAGCATCCCTTTTTTTCAAGTTGAAGAACTCCCTTTAGGATTTGTTGTAAGGCAATTCTAGTTATAATGTGTTCCCTCAACTTTTGTTTGTCTGAGAAAGTATTTCGGTTTTTTTTTTTTGAACTGCAGTTTTCCAGGTATAGTATCTTCCTGGCAGATTTTTTTTCTTCCATCCCTTTGAACATATCATCTCACTCCCTTCTGGCAGGCAAAATTCCTGCTTAAAAAAATCTTTGGGTAGTCTTACAATCATCCCCTTGACATGACAAGTTGTTTTTCTCTCACTGCTTTCAAAATTATCTCCTATACTTTTGATATCTTGAATATAATGTGTCTCAGTGTGAATTTCTTTGAGTTAATTTTATTTGAGATCTTTTGGGCCTCCTGGATCTGGATGTACATTTTTCTTCCTAGATTTGCGAAGTGTCCAGCCAATTGTGTTTTCTAAATTGTATAGCACTGTGCAAATGGTAGGGGTTATGGCACAAGGGTGTTTCTGCTTTTACTACTGGTTTTAGTGTGGCTAGATTTACACACTAAATCTAAGCCCTTCTACTAGTTTCTGGATTTTTCATAATGAGAATTGATCCATTTGTTCCTATCGAATTGATGTTTCCACGATAGAAAAGAGAGTCCAGTGTTTTCTATTATGCCATCTTGCTGATGTCACGAGAATTTTTTCACTTTTTAAAGAGATCCCTTCTAATCAGTGGTTACTGAGTAGAAGAATTAATAAAAGTCCTCAAATGGGATGAAGTAGGAGATATTTAGGTAAGAGGAGGAGGAGAAATAACACCAATACGGTTTCAAGAAAGGCAGTTATAGGTGAATAAATTTTCACTGGACTAGATTTGGTGTCACCAATTTTGGATGTCAGCAATTTTGGATGAGTCACAGCTCAGTTTTAGATTACTTAAGGCAACTTGTTATATCTCTCGGAATCTTAGTTTCTTCAAGATTATGGGTTTTAAAAAGGTTTTGCATGTAACATAATGTGGTTATAAAGGTAAAATATTCATATTCTTTTTTACAATTTCCAAGAACATTTTTGTTATTTTCTTCTTTATTTCCTTGTTGCCCCTGGAATACAGAAATCTGTGAGAATTATCTACTTATAATTATTATTCCATCTCTTGGTAGAATAAATTTAGCTTAGTGAAATTTAAAATAAATCCAAAAGTCAGAAGTCTGATATTCCTGTAGTTTATTTATTAGAATCACAATTATTATTGAAAAGAGAATCAACTACTTTTATCCTTGGTTTCCAGTTAGAATTCCAGAAGTTAATTATTTTTATATGTTTTTGTAATTTCATTTTTTTAATTTTTAATTTTAATTTTTTAACTTCTATTTTAAGTTCAGAGATACAAGTACAGTTTTGTTACATAGGTAAACTTGTGTCATGGGGATTGGTTGTACAGATTATTTTATCACCCAGGTCACTATCACTAAGCCTAGTACCCATTAGTTATGTATCCTGATCTTCTCCCTCCTCCCACCCTCCACCCTCCAAAAAGGCCCCAGTGTATGTTGTTCCTCTCTGTGTCTCCATGTGTTGTCATCATTTAGCTCCCACTTATAAGTAAGAACATGCAGTATTTGGTTTTCTGTTCTTGTATTAGTTTCTAAGGATAATGGCCTTAAGCTCCACCCATGTCCCTGCAAAAGACATGATCTCATTATTTTTTATGGCTGCATAGTATTCCATGGCATGTGTGTACCACATTTTCTTTATCCAGTCTACTATTCATAAGCATTTAGGTTGATTCTATGTCTTTGCTGCTGTGAATAGTGCTGCAGTGAATATACACATGCATGTGTCTTCATAATAAAATGATTTATAGTCCTTTGGGTATATACTCAGTAATGAGATTGCTGGGTAGAATGGTATTTCTGTCCTTAGGTCTTTGAGGAATTGCCACACTGTCTTCCACAATAGCTGAACTAATTTACTCCCACCAACAGTGTATAAGCATTTCTTTTCCTCCACAACTTCACCAGCACCTGTTATTTTTTTACTTTTAACAATTGCCATTCTGACTGGTGTAAGATGGTATCTCATTGTGGTTTTGATTTGCATTTCCATACTGATCAGTAATGTTGAGCTTTTTTAAAATATGATTGTTAGCCACATGTGTGTCTTCTTTTGAGATGTGTCTGTTCCTATCTTTTGCCTACTTTTTATGGGATTTTTTTTCCTGTAAATTTGTTTAATTTTCTTATAGTTGCTGCATGTTGGATATTTGTCAGATACATAATGTGCAAAAATTTTCTCCCATTCCCTAGATTGTCTACTCTGTTCATAGTTTCTTTTGCTGTGCAGTAGCCGTTTAGTTTAGTTATATTCCATTTGTCAAGTTTTGCTTTGTTGCAATGCTTTTGGTATCTTCGTCATGACTTATTCGCTTGTGTGTGTGTCCTGGATAGTATTGCCTAGGTTGTCTCCCAGGATTTTCATAGTTTTGGGTCTTATAGTTAAGTTTTTAATTGATGTCGAGTGAATTTTTGTACATAGTGTTAGGAAGTGGTCCAGTTTCAATCTCCTGCATGTGGCTAGCCAGTTATCTCAGCACCATTTATTGAATAGGAAATCCTTTCCCCAGTGCTTGTTTTTGTTAGGTTTACTGAAGATAAGATAATTGTAGGTGTGTGGTCTTATTTCTGGGTTCTCTATTCTGTTCCATTGGTCTATGTATCTGTTTTTGTATCAGTATCATGCTGTTTTGGCTAATGTAGCCCCGCAGTATAGTTTGAAGTCGGGTGGCATAATGCCTCCAGCTTTGTTCTTTTTGCTTAGAATTGCCATGGCTATTCAGGCTTTTTTTGTTGTTATTCCATATAGATTTTCAGTATTTTCTAGTTCTGTCAAGAATGTCAGTGATAGTTTAATAGGAATAGCACTGAATCTATAAATTGCTTTAGGCAGTATGGCCATTTTAACAATATTGATTCTTCTTATCTATAAGCATGGAATGTTTTTCCATTTGTTTGTATTGTCTTTGATTCCTTTGAGCAGTGGTTTGTAGTTCTCCTTGTAGAGATCTTTCACTGCCATAGTTAGCTGTATTCCTTGGTATTTCATTCTTTTTGTGACACTTGTGAATGGGAGTTCATTCCAAATTTGGCCTTAGGCTGGACCGCTTTTGGTGTATAGGAATGCTAACAATTTTTGCGCATCGATTTTGCATGCTGAGACTTTGCTGAAGTTATTAATCAGCTTAAGAAGCTTTTGGGCTAAGACAATGGGGTTTTCTAAAAGTAGGATCATGCCATCTGCAAACAGAGATAGTTTGACTTCCTCTCTTCCTATTTAGGTGGCCTGCAAGGTGCTGTGGAATTGAAGTCTGCGGACCATCACTGCGCGGCCCCCTGGATTCAGCCTCTTTCCTAGGAGTATGTACAGGGACCTAACCTCCTTTTTTGCTGGAGTTGTGGCAACTTTTGCCAGGAAGCCCAGAAAGCAAGAACATCTAAGCTCCCAGGTCCCCTTGTATGCCTGAGCAGCTGCTCTGCTGAAACTCTACATAACCCTGTGTCAGACTGCAGGCCCTGGTGGAGAGGATTCATGATGTATCTCCTGACCTGAGGGTTGCAAAGATCTGTGGGAGAAGTATGGTTTCCCAGGGTCACACATTCACTCACTGCTTCTCTGAATGAGGGAGGTTTGCTTGGCTCCATGTTGCTCCCGGGTTGGCCACCATTCTGCCTTGCTTTTCTCCATTCTCCGTGGGTTGAGTTGTTTTTTGATTAGTCTCAACTGTAGTACCTGAATGTTTCACTTGAAGGTGCTGTATTTACTCGCCCCTTCCATTTCTCTCCACAAGAGCCACACACCTTAGCTGCTTCTAGTCAGCCATCTTGGCCACAATAATTATTTTTAGTTAATACATTTTCATAATTGACAATTAGAAAAGACCATGAAATTTCAAGTTAAGCAAATTCTACTCAGTGTCTTCATTATTCATCTACCTTTTGGCATCCTATTTGCAATTGTGCTTCAATCAACTACCACATTCTAATAAAAGAATCAGCTAACTTTTAAAGTTTGGTTTTCCATATTACCTACAACAAAATATGGGCATATAATACCTCAGTTCTCTTCAGTTTATTCTGTTGAATATTTGTTTAATATATGTAATGATCAATAATGATGATATATGCAAAATAACAATTTCACTAATATATATTATGTACATATATGGTGATACATATATCATCATTATCATTATTTGTATTACTATAGTATAACAATATTCTGAAAATAGTGTCCTAGAATTCTTTGTATCCTGCTATCCAAAAGTATATTCCTAATTTTTCTACCCCTATCTCTATTGTTGTCTCCTCTGAAGTTCAAGAGTCCTCATGACTACCCTCTCTTTTGACACCAGCTGCAAGTTTGGGAGTCTCCAGAACCACCCTCCCTTCTAACACCAACTACAAGTCTGGAGATCCCTAAGACATCACTCATGTTTGATAATTTGCTAGAAGGACTCACAGAATTCAGCAAGGTCATTTTACTCAGGGTTATGGTTTATATGTGAAAGGATATAAATTAAAATCAGCCAAAGGAAGAGGTACATAGAGCAGAGTCCAGGAAAGACTCAAGTACAGAGCTTCCCATTATCCTCTCCCAGAGAAGTTGTGTGAAGAACATTTACTTCTAGCAATGATGTGTGACAATATACATAGAGTATGGTAAACTATGGAAGTTCACCCAAGCTTTGCAATTTACAGTTTTTGGGGGGGCTTGGTCACATACACTTGGTTAACTGCCTGCAGCATGGCTGTCTCTAGTATCTGGCCCCACCAATGTTCAAACTGATACAGTGTGGCCCAAGCCACCCCACCATGAATCAAATCTTATAGCATAAACTATTTAACATACCCAAGGACCCCAGGTAAATAATGTCATTTTTATTAGTCAGGACATTCCAAGGCCTATGAGATTACTGCCCAGAGCCAAGGACAAAGGCCAACCCTCTCTTTGAGCGTGGTTAATTCTTTAGTGTACCTTTTCCAAGTCCAAACTATCATCACTTTGCTTCTAGATTACTTCAAAGAGTTAAATGTCTTCCTGCTTCCCTCTTATATTCCATAGAGTCCATTTTCTACCAAGAAGTGAAAAGGTAAAATGTGACAGTTCCTTTTCTCATTTAAAAAGCTATAATACAAAGTAGCAGACATATAGGATGAACAAGTCTAGAGAGCTAATGTAGAACATGAAGCTTATAGGTAATAAAATTGTATCCAGGGAAAATGTACCTTTTACTAGTATTCTATTGAGAGAGGAATGAGTTGTTGACTAATATTTAACAAGCATCTTATGATTTTGAATTAGTGAAAAAAAAAAGCCATGATAGTTATTTGTTATACTAAGAATAAAATCTAAACTCTTTTCCATGGCCCACAAATTGGCTGTGACCATTCAGAGTGTATCTAAGTAAAGGTCATACCTACCTGACATAGTCTTGTCCCATGACCCTCAGGTGTCTTGTAATACATTTGTTCTGTATTTTCTCCTCTTTCTCTAAACTAGCAAGATATTCTAGGTTCAAAGCCTTTGCATTTTTCATCCTCCACTCTTGGAAATGCTTTTCCCTTGTTCCTTCAATGATTAACTCTTCTTTATCAGCTAGATCTTAGCTTGAATATCACCTCCTCATGGAAGTTTTGCTCTCATTCTGTCTACAGTAGTTTTCTTCTTCTAGTCATTGTTGGTCATATTACCATCTTCTATTATTCTCATAACATTCATAATAAACTGATACTGTTATATTTACTTTCTTTATATCTGTCTCTGTCCATTGGAATTAAGTATACCAAGAGAAGCAGTTTGTCTTTTTCTTTAGTACAGAGAACAGTGGCTGGCATCTAGCATTCACTCAGTAAATATTAGTTAAATGCATGGCTGGCTGACTGGTTCTTGTCCAACCATTAGTTTCTTGGCGTTGATCTAGTTCCTTCAACTCTACATGGCATTGCATAACATCAGTGTTTTGAACCACATTCTACATTTGAATTACCTTTAAGTGGCACATTTGATTTTGTAGTGTCATATTATATTTGACAGAATTGCAAAGGCTATACTCATTTACACTCATTCATATAAGTAGAAATATTCATATTTCGCTTTCACTAAATATATGAAATGTAAGTCTCTTCAGTGGCAATTAAAGGCTATCAAAGGGTTCAAACACTGGAATAAGGCATTACTAATAAAAAGAAAAGGCATAATATTGATTTTCAAGTACAGTGGTGGTTTCTTAATAAAATTTTTGAATTTATTAAGAACTTGTTTTGGTTTGGCTTTTTTATATCCTAGGATACTGTCTGCTTAGCTGCAGACACAGACATATTTTCTCTCAGTATATTTAAAGTGACATCTTTGATAGCTGCCACAGGGTCACTCAAAGCAGAACAGAAGAGTGCCTTATGCTACAGCTTGGTCCCTTGTTGAAACATTTCATAGCAGGCATGCTTCTCAGCAAATGTCTAGATGTGCAAATTAGAATGTGGTCTACTTTTTAGGACAGTTGTAACACATACCATCTGTCTTTATAAGGTTTTTTTTCTTCATTAACTGTCAGTCAGTTGGATGTAATAGATTCTCCCTGTGAATATTATTCATCAGCAGCACTTCAATTGAGTTTAAATCAACAGGTGAACAGCTCACTTTTAAAAATATGAATGGAATTTAAAAGGAATTGTGACTTACTAAAACATAACTATCAGAATATATTTTATGGTTTATCATTGATCTTGTGGATTCTAAAACCAAAGTGTATTCATTTTGATAATTCAACTATTGTAGTTTTATAAAATATTGACCTTCAATAAGTAATAATTTAAAATACATAGAGGAAAGTGGTTTGTATGTGTTTTTGTCAGTCATTTGTGTTAATGTTGAGAGTCTGTAAGTAAACGTAAAAATTAGTTAAAATTCACTGTATGTTTTATTTGTAATATTGTTCAAAAACTTATTTTTTCTCAGAGGCTTACAATCCAGAATTATTAACTTAAAAAATAATGTGTTTCCTTACTTATATTGACTTCAAGCTAGTGACCCACAAATCAGCAATCTCAGTCTTGCTATTTTACTTGCATTCTAGCCATATTTTTACAACAAACTACAGGACATTGAACATTAGAGTCTCCCTTCCCATGCCACATTTTCCAAATAGTATTTATCTTCTTTTTCTTAAAAGTGACTCTTCTATACACTCTTCTCATTTCTTCAAGTGGTTTTATTATTGTTTCAGTCTCCTGAGCTTAAAAATGTACTTCTCCTTTCCCCTGTATTTCTGACTGTTTCCCCATAGCTAAGAAGTCCAATTAGATCTTCTCCACACTGTCTTAAGTTTCTGCCCCTTCCTTGCCAATCTCCTGCTGCCCATTGCGGTAAAGACCTAGATTACCTCATAAAACTTCTGTATTGGTTTCCCAGTTTATTGCTTGAATAAACATGACATTGCATTGAGCAGACATAACGTTACTCCCTTCCTCAAACATCTACCATTTAATCTGATCCCCTTTATCTTTAGCTAGCTTTGGTACCTTATCTATTTTTTTTTTAACCGTAGCTCACGGTAGCCTCAAACTCTGTGGGTGAAGTGATCTTCCCAACACAGCCTCCTGAGTACCTGGGACTACAGATGTGCACCACTATGCCCAGCTAATTAAAAAAAAACAAAAAACAAAACAAAACAAAACAAAACAAAAAAAAAACAACTATAGAGATAGGGTCTCGGTATTTTGCCCAAGCTAGTCTTGATCTCCTGGCCTGCCTCAAGCAATCCTCCTGTCTCAGCCTCTCCAAGTGCTGGGATTACAAATGTGAGCCACCATGACTGGCCTCTTATTTATTTTTAGTATAAACTGCCCACCTTAGCTTCATTTGAGATCCTTACTATCATCTCTTCCCTTCTCTGTCTGTTTAACTACCTCACTACTGGGGGCCATATTCCTGACCTAAATGTCTTGATTTGCTGTGGACTTTCCCAGTTTTGTCCTTGAAAGCTTGTGTTCCAAGAAACCCTTCAGCCCCAGGCAAAGGGACATAGTTGTTCTCTCTACCTACTTCCCTAATTCAATTAACAGATTTTTATAAATTAGATCTACTATGTTGTAGGTACTTTGTTGTAGGCACTTTGCTATATGCTAGGAATATCTGAGCGAATAAAAGATATTCTCTCTTCTCCAGTAGTTTATAATCCATAGGTGAGATATGCAAGTACAATATGATACAATACATCAGGCACAAGGGCACCTAGCTAGCCATGGAGATTCAGAGAAGGATTCCTAGTAGAAAGAATGCAGGAGTCTCCATAGAAGCCAGGTGTAGTGTGGAGTTAATTTTGGACAGGATAATTTCTGGTTAAGTGAAAAGTTTATACAAGAGCTAGAAGATTAAATGAGATGTGTATTCTAGAACTTCAAGTAGTTTTGTCTGTTTGTAGTGTATTAGCAAGAGGGGTGGGATTAAAGGAGTGGTGATAGATGTGTTCCAAAATGATGTCATATTAGAAAGACAGACAGTAATTGCCTGGCCATGCGATTTGGAATTTACATAGGGACAAATGGCAATCCTTTGCTGAGTTGTGAGTAGAGAAGTAACATAATGAGATTTAGAAAGGTCAGTTTCCACAACGTGGATTAGTAATGGTGAAGCAGTAAATAATAAGACAGGAAGATGAAAGAACTAGGAAGCTATTACAGTATTTATTCTCAGAGCTAACCTTTTTTCAGATATCCTTCCATTTGAAATACTCACCCAATATCTTCATCTGCACTTTTCCCAAATTTACCTATTGGACAAGTCTTGTAAACTCATACTTTCTCCAGCCCTTTCCTTACTCTTCTAGCCCTCATTGATCTCTTGCTTTTGTGATTGTTATATCAATGACCATCATCTTTTCATTTAACAGTTACCCTCTAATTTCTCTTATAAATTATTCTCATGTCGCAGACTTGCCAATTACTTGAAGATACAGATTATCTTTTTCTCACTTTAGTCAAGACTATTCACAAAGAAAATGGTTTAAGAAAACCCCAAAACCTTAAATTTGGGCTTTTTTATTATAGTCCAAACGTTCAGTGCAAAAATATTAATGCCATTCATTCAAAAAACTTGTTTTATATTATATGTTATTTCAAATATTGTGATGTCTCAATTTAAATTAGTAAAGTTCCTATAAGGAGAAAATGACGTTTCAAAAATAATTGGCTGCTTAACTGTAGCTTCCTACTTCCAGCTTATACTTTCTCTCCTAAAGTTCCAATAATAGAAAAGGTAGATGATACCTTAAAATTGGAAACTGGATATATGCCTTCCTCCTATTACTTGTAAAACATGTATGTACTTTCTCTTCTGCCTCCTCTTTCTTTCAAAATCTTTCTTTCCTATGAATGGAATGGAAGGTCATGACTAGAAAGAAAAGTACTTGTGTAAATTGGAGAGACTGTGCTGCATGGGACAGGATTAGACCAGCCTTTACCTGCTCTATCATTCATTCAACAGCTGTCTGATGCCAGGGAGCTTTCTAAGCAAGTTCAAGTTTATGTGTTCCCTTTTATTATTCTAAGTATATATAATAACATCTACATAGCAGGATTGTAGTGAGAACTAAAATTGGACCACATAGTTAGTACCCCCTCCGGTACTAGCTATAATAATAATGATGATTGTTATTAACCTGCATTATGAAAACTAGATTCATTTGGAAAAGTTGAGGATTGTGACTTTTCATGTTGTTCTTCTATCTTTATTCAAGAAGGGCAATAATCATCAATGGACTGTCACCAGGGTTTTGGAGAAAAGTGCAATATGGAATTTAAAGGGCTTTAAAACTCTTCCAGTTCCCTTTCTGAACCATTTCCTCTTCTTATTCTTCTTATCTGCTTCACATACTCAGTATTTTCATGTTGGTTTTTGGCTAAGTTCATCTCTTCTATAATAACTGTATTATTTTATTCCCCAAATTTATTTCTCCCAAATCTACCTAAATTGGAATTCTTTCTTCCTATTACTGCATAGCAATATACAATATCTAGGTAAGAAATAATTACTATAAAGAGTAAATAGGAATGTCTTTCTCCTTTCTCTAAGGAAAATACATATTTTGAAAGTGGAACTTGGTAATATATATAAATTGCTAATTGCTATATAAGTTCTAGAAGAGGAGTGTCTTAGAGTTTTTAAATCTCTGTTTTCATTACTTTTTCCTATATTCCAACTGATTTATTTCACTATTATTGAAATGAATTTTTCACCTTATAATTATAACAGTAGTTTTTGTATGCTTTTCACATGATTTGCACATTTTCTTCTTGGTTCAAATACCATGTTTCATAATGTTTGACTTTTTTAATAACAGGAAGTATTTTTCTGGTTTCTCTACTTTATTATAAAAATTCACCATGGTGGTCTGTGTTCATATTCCTTTGAACAGATTCCTCTTTACTTGAATTCTAAGAATTTATTTTGTGTATGTAGTTTACAGTTTACCCATTTAACTTTTAAATTTATGAAGTATACCAGTTAGGTGCAGTTTTTCTTTTCATGTGGTTAGAAATTTTAAAATGATCTGTGATCTGTTTTAAATGTAAAGGAGAGAAAGCAGTGAAGGGTCAGAAATTTCCACAGCTTAGAATTTCAGACTTTAGAATATTATTATGAATTATAGTAAAATTGGTTTATTCTGTTTCACACAATCATACTTTAGCAAGGTGAATAAAATGATAATTCCCAAAGACTTTTTCTTTTTAAACAGGTGATCAAGTAGTCTGGACTGGTTACTATGGCTTAGTGTATAACCTGGTGAAAATTTCATGGGAACTTCAAGGAGACGAAGAACAGGATGGACTTAGAAACATGATATGGCAAACATTGCAGAAAACAAAGGATTATGAGGAAGATGTACGAATCCAAAATGCAATCAATATAGCTCAGGTAAGGTAAAACACTGGGCAATAAATATGTACATCTATCATTAGGAAGCACGGTTGTCATTTCTCTCCATGGTAAAAGGAATGTCTACATTCAGTGAGTATTAATGACTTACAGGTGAGAATAATATTTTTAAAACTTAACACTGATCTATTTTTGATTAAAGATAGGAGGGTTGAGCTCTAGATGGTAGTGTAAAGGCTGCCAAAATCTGTAATAGAAACAGAATTAAATTCATTTAACACATCTAGGGAAAAGTACACCTCAGTAAGGGGTGATTCCACCATAGAACTCTAACTTGGTGGGAAATTCTGATAGACATGTTAGGTACACTAGATTGAAGTAGCATGTTAAGCCAGGATTCTTTTTCTCTTTTCTTAATGAAGACATTTAGAAAGTAATGGAAGTTTTAAGGAGCATAACACAATCCTCTAATTTGAGGGCTATGTTAGGATGAGCTGTGAAAGAGCTGCATAGGGGCACTTTCACTACCTCATAGCAAGGGCTGCCAAAAGAGGCAGGCTGTGGGTAAGATTCAAATAGGAGGGGCAAGGGGCATTTTTATGATGTAGCTTTTTATGATGTTAGGAATCCAGAGACCTATTCTCTCACTTGAGCATTTCCTCCCTTGTCTAGTTCAGTGACCAGAAATACCAGGAAGAAGGCTGAACACAGCCATATCATGACACTGGACTAGAGAAAGGGTAAAGGTGGTCTTAACTTCAGTGATTTCAACACACATAGAAAATAAATAGGTAAAGGTAAAAGTTCCTTTGTTGGGTTACCCACTAGCTCCAAGACTCTTCCCTCTCCTCTCAGCCTGCTTGACTACTATATTTGTAAATCAACTTATATCTCCTAGCCTTCTAAATTATAATTTAGAAGCTTAAAGGGCATCCTATAGTTAGTGAGAGGACACAAGAACATTTTATTTTTATAATTTTGGTAATAACACATTAAACAACTACCATATTAAAGGAAAAACACACAGAAACATCTGTTTTTTTCAATGCTGTATCCCAGTACACACAATAAGTGCTCAATAAATATATGTTGAATGAACAGTCCAAATGGGTTCCCTTTAAATATTAACATACATGCTATAACCATTTTTAATAATTAAATTTAATATTGATTAAATTAATGGTAAAATTATTTTTAAGATAAAAATAAAAATAATTTTGTTATTAAAAATAACAAAATTAAAGAGTAACATCTACAATTCTTTGGAAATTAAACATGCCTTGATAAATGATATGGTTTGGCTGTGACCCCACCCAATCTCATCTTGAATTATAGTTCCCATCAACCCCACGTGTTATGGAAGGTACCTGGTGGGAGTTAATTGAATCATGGGAGTGGGTTTTTTCCCATGTTGTTCTCATAATAGTAAATAAGTCTCATGAGATCTGATGGTTTTATAAAGACAGTTTCCCTGCACATGCTCTCTTGCCTGCTGCCATGTAAAACATGCCTTTGTTCCTCCTTCACCTTCCACCATGATTTTGTGGCCTCTCTAGCCATGTGGAAATGTGAGTCCATTAAACCTCTTTTTCTTTATAAATTACCCAGTCTTGGGTATTTCTTTGTAGCAGTATGAAAATGGACTGATACAGTAAATTGGGATTGGTAGAGTGGGGTGCTGCTGTAAAGATACCTGAAAATGTGGATACAACTTTGGAACTGAGTAACAGGCAGAAGTTGGAACAGTAAGAAGAGCTCTGAAGAAGATAGAAAAATGTGGGAAAGTTTGGAACTTCTAGAGATGTGTTGAATGGCTTTCACCAAAATGCTGATAGTGATGTGGACAATGAAGTCCAGACTGAGGTGGTCTCCGATGAAGGTGAGGAACTTGTTGGGAACTGGAGTAAAGGTCACTCTTGCTATGCAAAGAGACTGGCAGCATTTTGCCCCTGCTCTAGAGATCTGTGGAACTTTGAACTTGAGAGAGATAATTTAGGGCATCTGGCAGAAGAAAATTCTAAGTGACAGAATCTTCAAGAGGAAGCAGAGCATAAAAGTTTGAAAAATTTGCAGCCTGCATCCCATTTTTTGGGAAGGAATTCAAGCCTGCAGCAGAAATTTGCATAAGTAACAAGATGCCAAATGCCAATGACCAAGACAAAAGGGAAAATGTGTCCAGGACATGTCAGAGACATTCCCAGCAGCCCCTCCCATCACAGTCTTGGAGGCCTAGGAGCTCTGGGAATAATTTTTTAAATGTTTGTAAAAAATAAGAAAAAGTTTAAGTTGAAAGTACATTTAGAAAAATAAAAGCAGACTATAAAAAGCATAGAACTGATAAATCCTAAAATTGTTTCCTTGGGTAAAATAAAAATAATACATAAACTATTTTAGACTAGCTAATATAATGGAAAAATGAGGGAAACTTTTATTAATCACAAAATCTGGAAGGGTAAAGGGAATGTGATTATAAGAAAGTAATTGGAAAATGATTATAAAAGGATCAATTTACAACTGTTTGCTAATATATATGAAAATATAGTGCAATAAATGATTTTCTAAGAAAATATAAATGATGAAAATTAACTGTAGAAAGGATATAAAAATCTTAACAAACAAGATTTAGAGAAATTTGCAAGTGACCTACTAGATTTGTTCATATGAATATCAAGGACAAGACTAATATATTCATTAGTATTGCTAATATTTAACATTGTTATTGACACACTAACCTGTGCACTCATATTTAGCAGGTAACTGAATATATGTTGGGTCATAACTGGAGAATGTTTAAACCAAGTTTGTCATACCAAAGCAGTAGGTGAGAGTAGCTAAACACTTGGGAACAGAGAAAAAATAATTCCGTTTAAATTCCAACTCCACACAATCTCTTTATACAGATGGGACTTGGAACAAGTTATTCCTCAGCCTTAGTTTTCTTATTTTTGAAAACTTTATGCCAAGGGATATTTCTAATGCTCACAGACAGGGATAGTAAGTGAAAATCACATAAGAGACAGGAAAGCTGAGTGATTTTGAGAGCACAGAACCTACAGCAAAGGTTGCCTGGGTTCAAATGGCTGTTCTACCACAGAGTATCTAAGTGACCTTGGGCATATTTTTACTTCAGTTTCCTTCTCTGAAAATGGGGCTAAGAATAGTATCTAATGCATAGGCTTGTTATGATGACTAAATTAATTCATGTTATAAAACATTTAAAGTTTTTGGTAAATAAATAAAATATACTGAGATAAAAGTTATTTGTTATACTCTAAGTTATATTACTTCTCAATATCTCTAGAGATTATGATTTATTATTGTGCTGTTAGAACTATAAGAGGAGAACATTTGCTTTTAATAGAAAAAATTCAACACCAAATGTTGATGAATTTCAGATGAAGAAAGTGAAAATAACTTAGCAAAATATTTGGAGGAAGTAGAGGATAAGTAAGCTATGAAGTAAACCGATGAAATTATTTTATTGTGGTGGTTTCTTACAGGTGTGCTAACTGAGGCAAGCTGCAAATCTTCATGAAACTATGAGATAGCAGGCTTGAAAAAAGTTTGCAACATTGATGGAGTAGACCTGGTTTAGGGATTTCACTAATGGCTTTATTTATCTGTTTCCAAAATAGGTGGGGAAAAATTGGGTTGGTATTTTCTCTTCAGGCAATGAGAATAGGTGGCCACCCTGATCTCTACAGGTCCAGCACTTGGCATTCCCCTGACTAAGCAACCTGAAGAGAAGAGTTGATTTTTGGGAAGAGTAATTGTTCTGTTTTGGGTTTATACCTTTTGGAGACATTTATGAGTATGCTGACCAAGCATTCCAATTTGCCTAGGTTAGCATGGGTTCACGCCTATTGTCCCAACTTTCTTACTGGTCGTAAATTAATTCACTTTCAAAAGTTTCTCAATTTGGATGGCAAATTATTGGTCTATCTTACTTTTAAGTTTTCCATTACACAGTATGTTGCAAATCTGCACTTGCCAATACTAAACTCTTTTTGTTAAAGTTTAAATATTTACAGCTTCTTGGTTTTTCTAGCTCTGATTGAGTGAACATATATATTTTTCTTCATATTCAAAGAAAACCATTTTGAAATAGGCCATTCATTCTTCATAAAATACACATGATTTTTCCATTGATGCTTTATCCATATGGCATCCTATGATATTCCAAAGTGCCAACAAACACTTTTTTTTCTTATGTCTTATTTTGAGGCAAGTTAATCTGTTTGTAATCAGGAAATACATATTTTTTTTCTGTCATTGAAAATTTCTGGTTATTTCTAGCTTTCACAGGAGCAATTATCCTAATATTCCTAATGTCCTGTTTTTAGATAATAATTATGGATACAAATTAATGTTAATAGGTAGGAAGGGCAATTAATAAATTTAATCTGCCCAGTTTATTATCAAAGCATATGGGTGGGCCATTACTGGCAACCCCAAGTATCTATACTCTAGATACTTCATAGAAAATAAAACCTTAAACTCTTTGCTTTTTAACCATAAGTACAATTTGGAATAATAATCCTTAAAGAGTACTATCTAAACACAAGAAGTTCATCATTTTCTCCAGATATTTTATTTTTTTCTTGGAAAAAGACAATCACAGAGCTGCCCACTTGAATTATATTGTCTTGAATTTCATGGACGTGCTTTTATGCAACTGTGCTTCAGCTTTATCCTTGGTTTTGGATTAGGAGCCCCAAAGTAAAAGAAAAACAAAGAAAATTAATATATTTGTTTCAGTGATGGTCACTGTATCACCCAATATCCCCATTATTGGGATTTAGGAAATAAATCCTCTTTAGTCTTATGCACTCTATGAACCTTATTACTAATTTTGTATAAACTGTTTGTTGGACCTTAAAAAAATTACAGCCTAATTTTTTAACAGTTCTAACAGAAATAGAAAATGGTGTATAGTCACCTCACCCAACCTTATTCTTTTCTTTTTGTTCTGTTTCCATGATTCTTTCAATTATTTGTTTTACTCTCTAGTCTTATAACTATTTTTATATGCTACTGTCAAATCACAAATGGATTATACTATAACTAAGTCAACTCAAATTTATCATTTCTATAATTAGAATTCTATTTATATGCCATTTTCAGAGCCAATCATTTGATATAAGATATTATTTTTTCTTCAAAATTTTAGTAAATATCTATAGATAATTACATTTGAAATTCATAAGTCAATCAGACATAGCAAATATATTTTAGATATTAGATACAAGCAAAGACCTCATTACTTGAGTAGTCAGCACTGAGAATTAATGAATAAACAAACACATAACCACTACCTGTGCTAATTTGTTTTCAATGCTTAGAAGACATTTAAAGGGTGTTTTCATTTATTTTAAATATTAAATGAAGGCGGAAAGTTAGCTTTTCTCAAGACAAATCTAAATCAGAAATTTCTAAAAGCAGTTATATTGATTTAGGCATAGTATATGTTTAAGAAATGTGTTTAATTTGCATTGAATATCTTAACTAAAACACACAGTTAACTCTATATCTATTTTATTTAAAAGTTAGCTAGAGATAGAGACATTTGGATTATTAAACAATAGACTATATGATTTATGGACATAAATGATGAAGTATTTAACCTACTGACTTTGAAAAATCAAAATCACTTAATTTAGTTTGAATTCCCTTATTTAATATTAAGACACTACAGATATATAAAGTACAAAATTATATAAAATTTTTCACCAAAATCAGAAAAAAATGAAATAAATATTTATTAAGTATTTACTGTGTCTGTTCAGCCTAGCTGAATTCTGTGCAAGATGCAAAGAAGTGTAAAACATAACCTTTACACATAAGCTTTATTGTCTCATCCAGAAAGCACGTTCTCCAGAAATAGACAAAGACTAATACAAAAGGACATAATATATGTGGCTAGCTACATCAAAGTTCATAAAGTTCATGGCACTCAGTAGAAGCCCAGATAAATGTTTGATCCCTAACTTTTTTTTAATATTAGCAGGAGTGTATTATTGTCCTCTTCAAGTATTAAATAGTACTTGAGGTGGAAATTTAAATTATAAGTTGCATTACATGGTGCAAAGTGGCAGGGTCAAAGAGCATCTTGCAGATAAGAAAATGTCATGAGCCATGCAGAGATAAGAACACTGTGAAAAGAACATTGTAGGTTGACTTGCCAAGTTGGGAAAATAGCTTG
Organism: Pan troglodytes; assembly: GCF_028858775.2. Classification (NCBI taxonomy): domain Eukaryota; kingdom Metazoa; phylum Chordata; class Mammalia; order Primates; family Hominidae; genus Pan; species Pan troglodytes. Next base: position 108,297,524 of record NC_072402.2, on the reverse strand, counting down.
GATTGAGCATTCATGGGCATTAAATCTGGAAGGTTTGTTTGCATTACCAGGCTAAGGTGATGGAGACTTAGGTGGTTTCATGGAAACAGAGATGCTAAGTGGAGGAATTAGTTGTAGGGGAAAATTGTTGGTTCTAATTGAATTTATTTGTTTGGTAATTCATGTTGGGTAAAACTTAAGTGTACGACTTCCTATAACTTTTTTAAATAATGAATTATTGCTTTGGAACTCATGGTAGGTTGTTAGAGTAATTATTTCCAATTTATTCAGTGCTCTGTACGACCACACCTTGCTCATTGTCTCTACACTCAAATTCTTGGCTTGACTATATTACTTGATTTAGATAATAGGCAATGGCAAATCTTATACAAGGAGATATTTTAAAAATATTTACACATTGGGGTCTTCCCTCTCTTATTCTCTTGGAACCCAGTAACTGCCATGTCAATAAGTGCATTATCCAGGGGAAGATGACAGACAACGTGGAACAGACATGCCATTTTAACTGATTTACTCCCAAGCCAGTCCCCAGCTGACCTAAACTCTGACCACAGACACAAAAATAAACTCAGCTCAGACCAGTAGAACCATTCTCTGTTCCCAGCTCAAATTGCTGACCTGGGGAACTATATGCTAAATAAGTGGTTGTGTTAAGCCTCTTAGTTTTTGGTGATATTTTTACATACGAAAGGGTTTTTGATAGAAAGCTGCATAAATGGAATTTCAGTCTGCTATATTCTTCAATATGAATATTGTTTCTTTTATGTATCATGTTTAAAAAGACACTTATGATTGCTAAGATTTGATATTTACTGTATGTCATCTGATAAACACTTTATGTGCATTAATTATTTAATTCTCATAAAACCGTATTTTTATATATATATATATATATATATATATATATATATATATATATATACCCACACATATACACACACACACACATTATGGTCTTGATTTTACAGATGAGGAAATTGAAACTTTAAATGAGAACAGTTTTGTTTTGTTTTTGCAAGGTGAAGTAACTTGACTATGGATACATAGCTAGCTATCTGCAGTGCTTGAATTCAAACTCTTTTGTGCCAATTTGATAGCCAGTGCTCTTAAACATTCTTCCCAGTGAGTTATTCCCTGTATGAAATTCTTGAGTTATTTTAAGAAAATCTACAAAAGCAAAAAATGAATATTAATAAGGGTAACAAGAAGATAAAAAGGATTGTTAACATTTCTTACTACATAAATTTTATGTAATAATTTTGCTTCTGGCTTCATTATACTTCCTTACCACTTTTTCTTTGTTCTGATTCTTCATTTACGTTTTATTCTGCTATAGTACCTATGGCACTCTATAAGTTGTTTTATAATTTTAATAAAATGGTAAATACACATGCACAAATAAAATAATGGATGATTAAAGTTGGGATTATAACCAGCTATGAAAATATGAGAAGATTTGAAGGGCTAAATTAGTTTTTCAGATTTATTGGCTGGAGCTGGGTAGCATAGCGCTCACCTGACTGTAGATCTGGGCTCAGCATGGATTGCTGGACAGCCAGTCTCATTGGTATAATGTGAAAAAGTCACTGTGGTTTAAATTTGCATTTTCTCAGTAATACAAATATAGTTGAGTATATTTTCACTTTTTATTCACCATTTAAATTTTCTCCTTTAGTGAATTGTCAGCTCAAAAATTATTTTTTTTCTCTTGGGTTTTCTATTTTATCAGTTGTTTGGAGATCTTTGTAAATTCTGGATATAACTTCTTTCTTTAATGATTAGTCAACACTACTTCTGTTGCTGTTGCTCAAATTGTTCCAGCTCTGGCCATTGGAAAAATTTTCAGTTTGTTCCCTGTGAACCTTTCACATTATCCTAATCATTGTGTTGATAGACGTGTAAGATATATTCAATTTCAAGCTATTATGAATAATTATTCTATAAGCATTTTTGTAATATCTTCTGATGCAAATGTTTATGTATTTCTGGTTGGCCCATATGAAATGGCTGATATTCAAATGGCTTTTGTTGTCCAAAACTGTAATTTATATGGTTCAATCTAGTATTGGGTATGGAAGAGGAGAATGACTGGATCATATGGAAGGTCTATATTCAACCTTAATAGATCATGCCAAATAGCTTTTTAAAGTGTTTGAAAGTTCTAGTTGCTTCACAACTGTTATGTGTTGACTTGTGTAGCTCCCAAAAAGAGATGTTATAGTCCTAATCCTACTATTTCAGAATATGAATCATATTTGGAAATAAGGCCATTGTAGTTGTAATTAGTTAAGGCAAGGTCATACTGGAGTAGATGGGCCCCTAATCCAATAAGATTGGTGTCTTTATAAGAAGGCAATCATGTGAAAACAAAGACACAGGGATAGAGCCATGTGGAGACAGAGGTAAAGACTGGAGTGATTCATTTACAAGCCAAGAAATTTCAAGTATTGCCAGCCATCACTAGAAGCTAGAAGAGAGGCATGATTCTTCCTCAAAGCCCTCTGAAAGAACCAGCCTTACTGACACCTTCATTTCAGACTCCTAACCTCAGAACTGTGACATGATAAACTTCTGTTTTTTAAGTCACAAATTTTGTGGTACTTTGTTCTCATAACACCAGGAACTAATACATAATCCTTACCAATACTGAAAAATTTTCAGCCTTTTTAATGTAGACTTTCTGATGGATGTATAATAGCTTTCATTGTAGTTTTAATTTGCATTCACTTGTGACTAATGAAGCTGAGCATCCTTTTGTTTGCTTATCGGCCATTTTGATATTCTCTTGGTATAAATTGCCTGCTAGAAATTTTGTCCCATTTTTAATTGGAATTTTTTACTTTTTAATTTGTGGGAATTTATATATATATAAAATAAACCAGCTCTTTGTTGGTTTTAAAATATTTTCTTCTACTTTTTAGTTGCTTTTCATGCTGTTAATAATTTAATTTCATGAATAGAGCTTTAAAATTGTAACGCCATTCATTTTATCAAATTTATCCCTTATTATTAGGGTTTACTTGTATACTATTTAAGAACTATTTTCCTACCCCATGGTCAGAAAGATATCTTTCTATATTATCTGCTGGGAAAAATGGTTAAGATTAGAATTAGGTTTACAATTCATCTGAAACTGATTTTTTTTGTATAATGTAAAGTAAAACTCTATATATTTTTTTCTTTGTGATTATCCAATTGACCCAGAAAAGTCTGAAAAGGGGAAGAACCACAATGGCTGACTAGATGTAGCTAGGAAGACCTTCTTTCACCAAGTTACTAGACCATTGAGAAGGTTGGCATACTCTGAGCAGATCCCTGGAAAATCTAAGAGTGGACAGAGGAAGAATGCAGACCTTGAGCAGCTGGGAGGAAGCTGGGAACCCTGCATGGGGTTGCTAAGAAACAGGACTCATTCCTGGCCCCAGACGGCCCCTAGAGGTGGGGTGAGTTAAACAGGCATGGGATAGCCCACTCTTGCCATGGACCTGTAGAATCCTAGCTGCAGGAGACCCCATAATCCCCACGGACATTTGAGCTGGCAGAGATAGTTGCTTGGAGAGTTGGAAGGGATTCGGCAGTGGATTTGGTGTGGGAATGGCTGTAGTGGAAAATGGCCAGGGTTGTCCATCCTCCAAAGTTTACCATGCTTCTCTAGGTGTCTTTGGCCTTTATTGACTGTTGGACTTGTACAGAACAGGGCTATCTTACCTGTGGGATGAGGCTAGTCTTATCTGAGCACCCCCTTGTCTGCTGGCCTCTCCCCAGGTCCCTGCCTTACCACACTCACTTGCAGTGCAGCCTCAGATGCTCAACTGAGGTGCTTCCCTGAGGCACCACCATAGCTCCTTTGCCTGAAGACCCTGCCTAATAATTGGAGAGTTCTGCAGATGGGCTTCCAGTAACACCCACTTATAGCCTTCCCCTACTGCTCTGCTGGTTATGCTGTCACCTACAGCTTTTCCCTACTGATTTTCTGGCATGCGTACTGTCACACAACCATTGGTGCACATGTACATGTACAGACCTTGCCATATCACTGCCCTGATGCTACTGGTACATAAGAGTGGGCCCCACTGCTACCACCCCAATGAAGCACTTCTGCTGGCATACCCCATCAGAATGATGTTGCCAGCAGACCAGACCAGAAACACCTTGGCCACTCCAACACAGCAGGTACCCAACTTCAAGTAGCTAGAGAACAAAGGCATGAGCATGGTCCCAACCACCTAGGGTTAGAGCATGCAGCCCACAATTGCTGATCTGTACTTTGGCTACCTGAAATAATTCAGAAACAAAACCAGTTAATGAGACCAAACATATACCACAGTTAAACCTTCAAGGAAATCAAAATATAAAAGCAAAAGCCCATCCAAAGCACAGCAACTTCAAAGATTAAAGAAACATCACACCACACAAATAAGAAAGAACCTGTACAAGAACTCTGGCAACTCAAAAAGCCAGAGTGTCTTTGATATAGTTTGGATCTATGTCCTCACCCAAGTCTCATGTTCAATTGTAATCCTCAGTGCTAGATATGGGGCCTGGGGGGAGGTGATTGGATAATGGAAGAGATTTCAAATAGTTTAACACCATCCCCCTAGTATTGTTCTTGTGACAGAGTTCTTACAAGATCTGGTTGTTTAAAAGTGTGTAGAACCTCCCCTCTTTCTCTCTTCCTCCTTCTCCAGCCATGTAAGATATACCTGCTTCCCCTTTCCCTTCCACCATGATTGTGAATTGCCTGAAGCCTCCCAAGGGTCTAAGCAGAAGCTGCTATGCTTCCTGTATAGGCTGCTTAACCATGAGCCCATTGAACCTCTTTTCCTTATAAATTATCCAGCTCAGGTATTTCGTTATAGCAGTATGAGAATGGATCAACATTAGTCTTCTTACCTCCAAATTACCACACTAGCTCTCCAGCAATGGTTCTTAACCAGACTGAAATGGCTGGAATGTCAGAGATAGAATTCAGAATCTGAATGGCCAAGGAGATCAATAAGATTCAGGAGAAAGTTGAAATCCTATCTAAGAAATCTAAGGAATTCAGTAAAATCATATATGAGCTGAAAGAGGAAATAGCCGTTTTAAGAAAGAACAAAACTGATCTGATAGAGCTGAGATACTCACTAGAAAAATTTCATAACATAATCAGAAATATTAACAGCAAAACAGATCAAGCTGAGAAAAGAATCTTGGATCTCAAAGACGAGTTCTTCAAGTCAACTCAGTCAGACAAAAATATATAAAAGAGAATACAAAGAATGAACAAAACCTCCAAGAAATATGGAATTATGTAAAGAGAACAAATCTGTGACTTATTGGCATCCCTGAAAGAGAGGGAGACAAACAAACAACTTGGAAAACATATTTGAAGATATTGCCAATGAAAATGTCCTTAACCTCACTGGAGAGGATGATATTCAAATTCAGAGCAACTATGTGAGATGCTATACAAGATGACCATCATCAAGACTCATAGTTATCAGATTCTCCAAGATCAATGTGAAAGAAAAAATGTTAAAGGCAGCAGGAAAGAAGAGTCAGGTCACTTACAAAGGGAACCTCATCAGACTAACAGCAGACCTTTCAGCAGAAACCCTACAAGCCAGAAGAAATTGGGGACCTATATTCTGCATCCTAAAGGAAACAAAATTCTGTCGGGCTTGTAATCCCAGCACTGTGGGAGGCTGAGTTGGGTGGATCACCGGAGCTTGAGTTCAAGACCAGCCTGGGCAACAATGCAAAACTCTGTCTCTACTCCAAATACAAAATATTAGCTGGGCGTGGTGGTGCATGCCTGTGGTCTGAACTGCTCAGGAGGCTATGGTGGGAGGATTGCTTGATTCTGGGAGGCAGAGGTTGCAGTGAGCCAAGATTGTACTACTGCACTCCAGCCTGAGTGACAGATTGGGATGCCCTCCTGAAAGAAAGAAAGAAAGAAGGAAAGAAAGAAAGGAAGGAAGGAAAGAAAGAAAGGAAGGAAAGGGAAGGGAAGGGAAGGGAGGAAGGAAAGAAGGAAGGAAGGAAGAGAAGGAAGGGAAGGAAGGAAATTCCAACCAAGAGTTTCATATCTAACCAAACTAATCTTCATAAGTGAAGGAGAAATAAAATCATTTTCAAACAAGCGAATACTAAGGGAATTTGTTGCCACCAGACCTGCCTTACAAGAAGTCCTTAAGGGAGTGCTAAACATGGAAATGAAAGACTGTTACTGGGCACTACAAAAATGCACTTAAGTACTTAGATCATTTACGCCATAAAGCAACAACACTATCAAGACTACAGAACAACTGGCTAACACACAATGACAGGATCAAATCCACATATATCAATATTAATCTTGAATTTAAATGGACTAACTACCCCACTTAAAAAGTACAAAGTGGCAGGTTGGATAAAGAAGAAAGACCTGTCTTCAACAGACCGATCTCACGTGCAAGGATACCTATAGGTTCAAAGTGAAAGGATGGAGGAAGGCCTATGAAGCAATTGGAAAATAAAAAGAGCAGGGGTTGCTATTCTCATTTCAGGCAAAACGGATTTTAAACCAACACTGATAAAAAGGAAAAGAAGGGCATTATGTAATTATAAAGGGATCAATTCAACAAGAAGACTTAACCATCCTAAATACCTATTTACCCAACACTCTTGCACCCAGATTCATAAAACAAGTTCTTAAAGACCTACAAAAAGACTTAGATAACCACATAATAATAGTGAGAGACTTCAACACTCCACTGACAGAGAGATCATCAAGGCAGGAAACTAACAAAAATATTCAGGACCTAAACTTGACACTTTACCAAAAGGACCTAACAGAAATCTACAGAACACTCCCTCAAACAACACCAGAATATACATTCTTCTTATCTGCATATTGCACATATTCTAAAATAGACAAGATGCTTGGCCATAAAGCAATTCTCAACAAATTAAAAGAAAAAGTACAAAATCATACCAATTATACTCTTGGACAATAAAAATGGATATCAATACCAAGAAAATCTCTCAAAACCATACAATTACATGTAAATTAAGCAACCTGCTCCTAAATGATTTTTGGGTGAACAATGAAATTAAAGCAGATATCAATAAATTTTTCAAAACTTATGAAAACAAAGATACAACATACCAGAATCTCTAGAACATAGCTAAAGCAGTGTTAACAGGAAAGTTTATAGCACTAAACACCCACATGAAAATGTTTAAAAGATCTCAAATTAACAAGCTAACATTACGCCAAGAGGAACTAGAAAAACAAGAGCAAACCAACCTTAAAGCTAGTAGAAGAAAATAACCAAAATAAGAGCTGAACTGAATGAAATGAAGATGCAAGCCCTCCCCAAATAAAACCTCAAAAATCCATACAAATGATCAACAAAACCTCTATGCGCACAAACTAGAAAACCTAGAAGGAATAGATAAATTCCTGGAAACACATAACCTCCCAAGGTTGAACCAGGAAGAAATCAAAACCCTACAGAGACCAATAATAAGTTATAAAATTGAATCAGTAATAAATAACCTGACAACTACAAAAAGCCTTAGACCAGATGGATTCACAGCCTAATTATACCAGATGTATAAAGAAGAGCAGGTATCAATCATACTGAAACTATTCCAAAAAATTGAGGAGGAGGAAGTACTCCTCTTTACCTCATTCTATGAGGCCAGCATCATTCTGATACCAAAACCTGGCAAAAACAAACAGAAAAAGAAAACCTCAGGCCAATATCCCGGATAAACATTGACCCAAAGTCTTCAACAAAATACAATCCTAGCACATCAAAAAGACAACACACTATGATCAAGTAGGTTTTTGTATTAGTGAGGGTTCTCTAGAGGGAAAGACCTAATGGAATACATATATATGTATCTAAAAGGCAGTTTATTAAGTATTAACTCACATGATCACAAGGTCCCACAACAGGCCACCTGTAGGCTGAGGAACAAGGAGAGTCAGTCTGAGTTCCAAAACTGAAGAACTTGGAGTAGCAGGGGGTCGGGGGCAGAAAGCATCCAGCACAGGAGAAAGATGTAGTCTGGGAGGCTAGGCCAGTCTCTCTTTTCACATTTTTCTGCCTGCTTATATTCTAGCCGTGTTGGCAGCTGATTAGATTGTGCTCACCCAGATTAAGGGTGGGTCTGCCTTTCTCAGCCCACTGACTCAAATGTTAATCTCCTTTGGCAACACCCTCACAGACACACCCAGGATCAATACTTTGTATCCTTCAATCCAATCAAGTTGACACTCAGTATTAACCATTGCAGCTTTATTCCTGGGATGGAAGATTGATTCAACATATGCAAAACAATAAATGTGATTCATCACATAAACAGAACTAAAAACAAAAACCACATTATCATCTTAATAGATGCAGAAAAGACATTCAATAAAATTCAACATCTCTTCATGTTAGGAACCCTCAACAAACAAGGAATTGAAGCACATACCTCAAAATAAGAGTCATCTATGACAAACCCACAGCTAACATTATATTGAACAATTTACCTGAAAGCATTCCCCTTGAGAAACAAAACAAGACAAGGATGCCCACTGTCACTACTGCTATGCAACATCATACTGGAAGTCCTAACCAGAGCAATCAGGCAAGACATGAAATAAAGCCATCCAAATAGGAAAAGAAAAAGTTAAATTACTTATAAGATGATATGACTCTATATCTAGAAAACCCCATAGTCTATTTCCAAGGACTTTTAGATCTCATAAAGTACTTCAGCAAAGTTTCAGGATAGAAAATCAGTGTACAAAAATCACTAGCATTCCTGAACACCAATAATATCTAAGCTAAAAGACAAATGAGTATGCAATACCATTCACAATAGTCACAAAAAGAATAAAATGAAAAGGAATGCAGCTCAACAGGGAAAAAAAGATATCTACAACAAGAATTACAAAAGACTGCTGAAAGAAATCAGAAATGAGATGAATGGCAAAGCATTTCACACTCATGGATACAATGAATCAATAATGTTTAAATGGCCATACTGCCCAAAGCAATATGCATATTGAATGTTATTCCTATTGAACTACCAATATTTTTTCACAGAATTAGAAAAAAAAGTTCTCAAATTCATATGGAACCATAAAAGAGCCAGAATAGCCAAAGCAATCCTAAAGAAAACAAAGCCAGAGGGATTACACTACCCAACTATAAACTATACTACAAGGCTACAGTAACCAAAACAGCATGGTACTGGTACAAAAACAGACACATAGACCAGTGGAACAACATAGAGAACCTAGAAATAAAACTGCATACCTACAACCATCTGATCTTTGATAAAGTTGACAATAACAATGAGGAAGGGGTTCCCTATTCAATAAGTGGTGCTGGGATCACTGGCTAGCTATATGCAGAAGACTGAAAATGGACCCCTTCCTTATACCATACACAAAAATTAACTCAAGATTAATTAGAGACTTAAATGTGAGACCAAAAGCTATAAAAACCCTAGCGGAAAGCCTAGGGAATACCATTCTGGACATAGGCTCTGGCAAAGATTTATGCATGAATAGGTTTTCATTCTCTTAATTATGTTTAATGATAAATTATATATTTGCAGATATACATTAAGTGTATGAAGATTTAAAATAGGTTTCATATTTCTCTTGAATATGAATATATAAGCTTGAATAAGCTTGAGTCCTTATTATTATGAAATGTTCCTTATTATTTCTACCAATGCTTCTTATATTAAAGCCTGATCTTTTTCATATTAGTATATGTACATTAGCTGCCTGTGGATTAACATTTCCATGTAATGTATTTTTGCATTGTTTGATCTTAAACTTTTTGTGTCTTTATATAAGGTATGCTTCTTTTAAGCATGATATTTTTAACCACAATAGTTGAAAGACAATCTTCACCTTTTACTTGTATATTTACATGTAATGTAATTTTTTGATGCATATTACGTCTTATTATTTAACCAACCTATTTTATTTTATCTAGGGCATTTTCCAGAAAGCCTTATTTTCTTGTATTAATCAAATATTTTTATCATTGTATCTTTTCCTCTATTAGTTAGTAATACATTACTCTAAATACATATTGTGGCTATTTTCAGAATTGCAATATGCCTCCTTAATTTATTAGAGGCTAACCTAAATTATTACTTTTACCACTTACTTGAAAATTCTGGAACTTTAGAACATTTATTGTCTTATGCATTTTAATTCTACTTGTATTTTTACTACTCTAAACATTATTATTGTTTTAGACAAGTCAAAATATATTTTGTTATTATCTTATTCTTCATTTCTTTCTGTATTTTTTTGCCACTATGTATGCTCAGTTTCCTTCTATGTGATGAACCTAATTCAGTACTTTTGTTTTTTAATCTGTGCAGGTAGCCTGGCCATTAAACTTTTATTTTTGGTTTGCTGAAAAAATTGTGTTTATTTCTATATGCATACTTATGCATATAGAATTCTAGGTTGACATATTTTTAGTATTTATAAATGTAAAGTCATTTATTTGGCTTCTATCATTTCTGTTGAGAAATCAGTTGTCAGCCCAATAGTTCTTCATTTTAAATTACTGTATTTTTTCATGTCTCTGGTTTTAGGATTTCTCTATTCGGCTTTTAGAAATGTTAATAAGATAAATCCGATGTAGTTCCCCTTGTATTTTTCTTGCTCAACATTTGCAGGGTATGTGAATACTGTGGGTTGATATTTTTCCATCAGTTCTGGAAAATTCTTTGCAATGAAGTTTTCAAATACTACTTCTACTCCATTGTCTCTTATTTTCTCTGAGATTTCTATTACAAAAATGTTAGACGTGTCCTGGCGCGGTTGCTCATGCCTATAATCCCAGCACTTTGGGAGGCTGAGGCGGGTGGATCACGAGGTCAGGAGTTCAAGACCATCCTGGCCAAGATGGTGAAACCCCATCTCTACTAAAAAAAAGAAAAAATTAGCCAGGCGCGGTGGCAAGTGCCTGTAATCCCAGCTACTGGGAGGCTGAGGCAAGAGAATTGCTTGAACTCGGAGGGCAGAGGTTGCAGTGAGCCAAGATTGGGCCACTGCACTCCAGCCTGGCCAACAGAGTGAGACACTGTCTCAAAAAAAAACAAACAAACAAAAACAAACAAACAAACAAAAAGTTAGACTTTACACTCTGCCTTTTATGCTTGAAAAAAACATTTCACTGAGTAAGTGTTCAAGGCTTATTCATATTCTAGATTAGGGGCTGGCAAGCTTTTTCTTAAGAGGCAAAATAGTAAATGTTTTAGGCATTGTGGGCTCAGAGGCAAAATCCAAGTTATTATGTTGGTACTTTTAAAACCATTTAAAATGTAACCATTTATAAATGTAAAAATGATTCTTAGCTCTTAGGCTGTGAAAAAAAAAAAAATGGCTGGATTTGGTCTGTGGGTGGTAGTTTGCCAAACCCTGTTCTAGATTATCTGAACTTTTTTTTTTTTTACTGTAACATTTCCATATATATATTTTAAAAACAACTTGTCAAGTTCCATTTTTTAAAAAGCAAGTCCACTTGGATTTTTATTGGGTTTTCATTGAATCTAGAGAGCTATTTGGCGGTAATTGATACATATCATTATAATATATAATAGGTAATTCATGGATATTTACATCCTGCCACTTTTTAAGGTATTTCCCAATTTCTATCAATAATGTTTTGTATATTTCTAGCTGTTTGATATATCTATTTTATTATAAAATATATATCATATGCTTAAAAATATATGCATATATAGAATTTGTTCTGGTTTATATAAACATAATTTAGTTTTGTGTGTTAATTTTTTACCCACCAATCTTATTACATTGTTTTTATTGTTCAAAAGTTTATTTTTTACATAAAAATTCATGTTTTTTTGTGAGCATCATAAACTTTTTTACATTTTCTTATCTTATTTTACTGTTTAGCCACTTTTAGTACAGGACTGAATGATGATGCTGGACATGTATGTTTTACGTGAGTCTCATAAGGGACAGCTTTCAACATTTTCACATTGCATATTTTTAGAAATACCTCCCATAAATTAAAACTCAATTTTTCCAAGTTTAACAAGAACTTTTATCATGAATTGATATTGAATTTTACCAAATACATTTCATGCATCATTTGGTATGATTGACAGATTTTTCCATAATTCTGTTACTGTTGTAAACTATATTGTTTGATTTTCTTTTGTTGACTGATCATTGCATTCCTGGAATAAAAATAACTTGGTGAAGATGTAAATATTGCTCTATTTGCTTTAATAATACTTTAAGATTTTGCATTTGTATTCATGCATGTGATTGTTCCATAATATTTCTTTCCTATATTGTTAAGGTTTTGTATGAAAGTTATTCTTGGCTAATGAAGTGAATTGGGAAATTATATTTTTTTAATACTCTGGAAGAGGTTTCTATTTTTGTCATTATTTCTTCTTATAAGTTTTGTAGAATTCACAAGTGAAGCTATTTGGTTATGGATATTTTGGGGAAGATTTTAAATTGTGGACTAATTTTGTATTGGTATGTTTTCTTTCTAGGAATTAAATTCGGAAAGATGTTTTCTAAAATTGCTTCTATTTTTCTGTGATCTTTTTAATGTCTTTAAAATCTGGTGTGATATCCACTGGCTAATTCCTAACTCTTCTTATTTTCATCTTTGTTCTTATTTTAATCTGTCATTCCAAGGCCTTATGAACTTCTCAGTCTTTTTTTTTTTTTTTTTTTTTTTGAGACAGGGACTTGTGCTGTTGCCTATGCTAGAGTGCAGTGGTGTGATCCTGACTCACTATACCCTGTGCTCAAGCGACTCTACTGTCTCAGCCTCCCGAGTAGCTGAGACTGCACATGCAGGCCATCATGCCCAGCTTATTTGTTAACTTTTTGTAGAGATTGGATCTCACTGTATTGCCCAGGCTGGTCTCACATTTCTGAGCTCAAGCCACCATCCCACCTCAGCCCCTCAAAACGCTGGGATTACAGGCCTGAGCCACTCTGCTTGGCCTCTCAGTCTTAAAAATCAACTTTTGATTCTCTTGATACTGTGTTTTCTCTCTTTTTTTCATATGTGATATTAGGTTTATTATTTTCTTCTGCTAATTTCCTTGCATTTAATAGATTATTATTTTTCTAAAATTATTGAACTTTATTCCTTGTCATAGATTTATGTATTTTCCTTTTCTAATATGTGTTTTGTACACTATTAATTTACTTTCACATGTAATTTTAGTAATATCCTAAAAAGTGTGATAAGCAATATTTTAATTATCATTTAGTTCAAAAACTTTTCTAATTTCTGTTATCTCTATTTAAACCATACATTGTTTAGAAGATAACCTATGGCTTAGTGTTACATATATTGAGACTTTTATTGTTACATTTATATTGTTTGATTTTAGTTCAATTTTATTATGATCAATCACTACATTTTATAATCATTATGATTTTTAAATTAAAAGTCAACATTTTCTGTTGTGAATAAATATAACTACAACAGATCTCTTTTGATTAGGGTTCATGTTAATATGGTATATCTATTTCCATCTTTTAATTTTATGCTCCCTGAATTCTTATATGTATGTCTCTAAGGAGAAGTGGTATTTTTTTAACCTGAAAATGACTGTCTTCAAATTGAAACAGTTTATTTACATTTACTGTCACTGCAATATATTTGTATATATTTCTATGTTTTGTTATTTACTATTCTATAGATGACACCTGTTTCTTGTTCTTTTAAAATAGTCTCATATTTGCCTTTTGGGAAAAGATTTTGTTTTTTTAATTATACCATTCCACCCCGCCCCCTTTACTCATTTGGTGCTTACACATTATTTTACTGTTACTGGTTACCTCTGATTTTACAAAATAAATTCTTGAATTATTAAAATTTAATGTAAATAAATTTTATATTTTCCTGGACCATGAAAATGTCTTATAATATTTTAATATTTAAGATTAATTATTAAATATTATCAAATATTATAATTAATGATTAATAATATTTAATATTTATACCCACTTTCTTATGCAATTCTGTTTAGCATTTTAATTATGTGTATGATCGTGTATGTGTGTGTGTGTTTATAGGCACCAGTATATTATTATTGCTTTATGTAATCAATATTCTTCAAGCTTACCCACATATTTAAAAGTTTCTTTCCTTATTCTTCTTCCTTGAATCCTTGAATCTGTGGCCTTCTGTGTGGTATTATTTTTCTTCTGCTCGAGGAAAACACTTTTGTAGCCTTTCAGTGAGCCTCTGCTGATGTTGAATTCTGTGAGTATTCATTTATTTGCTTTTTGCTTTTTTTTTTTTTTTTTTTTTTTGGAGATGGAGTCTAGCTTTGTCACCCAGGCTGGAGTGCAGTGGCGTGATCTCAGCTCACTGCAACCTTCGCCTCCCGGGTTCAAGCTATTCTCCTGCCTCAGACTCCTGAGTAGCCGGGACTACAGGCATGCACCACCATGCCTGGCTAATTTTTGTATTTTTAGTAGAGACTGGATTTCACCATGCCGGACAGGCTGGTCTCGAGCTCCTGACCTCAAGTGATCTGCCCATCTCAGCCTCCCAAAGTTCTAGGATTACAGGTGTGAGCCATCGTGCCTGGCTGAGAAGCTTTTTATTTAATTTGATTTTGAAGGATGATTTCATTGACTAAGAATAATATCTTGTCATAGATGAAACATAAATTTAGGTGTCCAATTGCTGTGTTTATTTTACTCCTCGCCAGTATTTTGGGTTGCATCATTTTTATGACTTAGGTTATAAAAGATTTTTTTCATTTTATTATTAGATGGTATCAAATGCAGTATTAGCATGTCTGCACTAGATCTTAGGAGTGCTAATGTCTAAACTAACTTCCTCAAATATTCCATACCTAATTATTCAAAAGGCTAAAGTGATTAGCACCTGTGTGGGTCTCAGTTTTTCTTTCTGTCTTCCTTGTACTTGTGACTCAGTTGTTAGGCCTATGTGATTTTCTAACTTTACTGAGTTTCACAGCTAAAATTTCTTCCCTCTCATGCGTAATTTTGCTGAGTAAAAGAACAAACATCTATTTACATTTTTTAAAGCTGCTTTCTTAAGGAAGTTAATAATGGAAACTTGGACTAAGTTAAACAGCCTAATGCCACATATACAAATAAGACAAAACAAGACAAAATGATCACCTTTGCTCTATAGGTAAAAAGTTTTAGAAAAATTATTTTGAATTTATTGAAATTATATTTTCTTACCTAAAACAGTCAGAATATGTTCTATTTAAGTTGAATTAAGCACATCTTACAGTTGTGCTTAATTTTACAAGTAAAACTTGAGCATAATACATTTGAGGTGTTTTTTTTTCTCTTTCTTTTTTTTTTTTTTTTTGGTAATATCGTGGCAACACTTATTTTCAGTAATAAAACTCCAAAGGTTGGTTATTTATTTCTAAATGTTCTTATATTTCCTTAATAACTTGCTAATTCCCGAAATCCCTTAAACCAACTTATAATATTTTCCTGTAGTACCTCTTTGAACAAGTTCTGTGGTATAAACTATATAAAACCTTTCATGTCACAAGGATTTAAAAAATTAGTCTTCAGACACTCTCTCACTACTCCATGTGAATTAGGGAACATCTATCAAACACCTATACAGTGAGGGCTTGTGCCTCAGACACTTAGATCTAAAAGAAAATACGTATTCTACTCTTATTTAAGTTATTGCAAATGACTATGTTTATGGCACAACCTTTGTTCTTTCTCTCCTTTCCTAATTCTTTGCTTCAAAAACCTTTTGTTATACAATAATATTATTACCTACATAGAGTGAAACATAACTTTGTTTATAAACTACTGTACATTCTAAGGGGAAGGAATTATTTCATAAGGATTGAATATAATGCAGTGTTTATGGAATTAAGTAGAAATTTTCTCTTTTTATGCTTTAAAATAAATATGCAATTTATATGATAACTGAATTTCATAAATACAATTTTAAATTTAATACTTCAATTTATCTACAACACTGGTAAATCCATTCCTAACTAAATTATCTACTATCTCTACATTATCGACTTTCTTTACATTATCTACTCTCATCTCATATGTTTTTTTATCCATGATAACATTTTATCATCTATAACTCTTATTATATTTGTTCATAAAATTTGATGCCTCTTGGAGGTTGGAGGAGAGGTGAAATATTTAATAAGCATATTTGAAATGAAAAACAATTGTGAATAGATCCTGAAATATGAGCCCTTCATATGACAAATTCAATATAAACCCAACTGTTGCCTGAGTATTTGGGAAAGAAATAAAAAAACTGTCATATACTCACAGTGGCATAATAAACAAACGTTAATTGATGTGCTTTGTTTGAAATACTTCCAGGGATACTTGCAATGAGCAAGGTTTTTCTGTATAGGCAATTCAGCAGCATATGCTGGCACATCTAGGAAAAGTCATCGTGTATAAGTGTTTTCTGCCATCTGGTATATGACCTAAAATATCAAAAAGAAATATGTACAGCTAAAATGAATATGTGAATTTATTCAGAGTACCTTTGACTCATCAGGTAAAGCACTTTGTGGTTAACATTTTATGGTGCAATCTTTAAAACAAAATTTGTTTTTATTCTTAATGATATTTCCATATCCCTAATGTGCTCTATAGAGCAGCAAAACAGAAGAAACAACAGTATTAGTCCCTATTTTCCCAGTGCCTATTTCTCTCCTTCTCCACATGTGGCTTTACTTTTGACATAAATAGCAATAGTTTGGAAAGTGAGCTGTATTTTTGGATAAGTATAGATCCTTAAATACTTATCAATAGAATGCCAATGTAACAAATACATTGTTTTAAGAAAAGAAACTATAATATTGTAATATTTTATATAACAAAATAATAAACACAAATAGTTTTTGTAGTGCCTTTATCATGCACCAGGCACTGTACAAAGTATCTGTTATATACATATATATAATGTATATTAACCCATTTGAGCCCCACAGCTCTCCTACCACCATCATCATCCATGCAGATTAAGCATTTGAGTTTTAAACAGAATAAAATGACGTGCTGGTGGTGGGTGCACTGTGAGTGAGCTTAACTCAAAGGCTCTAACATTTCTACTATTTCATGCTTTCTCTAAAATTAAATATAAACAAGGAACTAACATTTATTGAAACACTTCCATGTGCTAGAGACTGTACTATAAAATATATGCTTTTTGTTTAATCTTTACCATAACCTTGTGAAGCAAAATATTTTCATCATTCCACTTCAGGGATAAGGAATCATGCTCAGAGAGGTTAAGTACCTTGTGGAAGATCACGTAACTAGTAAGAAGGAAAATTGATATTTCCATTTAGTCCCTTCTTTTGCTACTATATCAGTCCTTCTTAAAACCATAAAGTGCAGACAAAGATAGGGCCTGAGATACCACATTGATAACATGCTCCCAGTTACTGGCAATAAAAATGGTCCAGTGACTATAATTTTAGTAGCAAGGAATTACTCATGCTGTTCTCCTTTGTGAGCTTTTACAACTCCTATAGAAAATAATCTTATGAGACTATTTTGAGTCACTTAAACTTTGAAAAACATTTAAGAAAAAAAATATTTTCAAAAACAAGTTAAATATCTCAGCAAGATTACTTAAGGAAAGGTAAAGACATGTTAAAAAGGAGAGAGACTGTGAGAGAAGGGAAGAGAATTTGTAGCAAACTGCTGCAATGGTTTGAAATTATTTTTTCCTTTTTTCTCTTATGTCAAAAATAATGTGAGTTAGCTCAAATTTTGTTGTGTTTGCTACATTTCTCTAATTATTGGTGGTAAATTCAGAACTTTGTAAAGGCTTTTTTTTTTTGATATGTGTGTATTGCTACTACATCCTAATTCCTTTGGGCTGATTTATGCATTTTCTTCCTGCATTAATGCAGCCTTTGCCATCTTTATGCCCAACACAAAGGCAAAGGGTAAGCTTCTGTTCCTGCCTTTGGTTAAAATATGTATGTGAAGGAAATTGTCTTCAAGAATACTACTTTTCCAATTTTAATAGTAAATCAATAAAGTTAACATAGATATTTTTTAAATTCCCATTTGTTTCTTAATAAAGAAGTCATGTTCTAATAATGTACTAATAAAAGGAAACCCTGAATTTTTATAATCTTCATAGGCATCACTAAAAATTAAGAACACATAATTAAAATGTAAATAAATGGTTAAAGTTGGTGTTTGAGATAATGTTCATTGCCAGGCTAAATAGTAGTAAATTTATAAATTTGGAATCTATTGTAAAAGATGTTCATTAGTATTTTGTTTAAGTCTACTCTCAAGAAGTATAGACAAATTTATGCATAGATGGCATTCAAGTCTCTTAATATTGAAATATATTAGAATAATGGCTTTAAGAGAAGAAGGAAGATAACTATAGAAGACGACTCTAGAAGTATAATCATGATCTTATTTGATACATTTGCTAATGTAAAAGTTATGTTATAACCAAACTGTTTTGGCATGGCAGAGGTTAGGTAGAGTCTTCCTGGGTTGATGGTGGGAGTTGCTGTGAAGGCCAGAGCTCTAGTGCTCTGTCCTAGGGAAGACCTGAAAGGCACTAATATCTGTTGACCTTCTCACTGTCTACAAGGCAGATCATCCTATATGATCTGCGTTAACCTCCATAAAACTAAAAGGTATTTATTATCCCAATAACATAGATGAAAAACAAGACAGAACAAAACTAAACACAAAACAGTCCTGGAGAAGTTAACTAAAATTTTTCAAGTTTACATTGATGACTAGCAAGTGGTAGAGACACACCTGATTTCAGATCTTTCATAGTGCACAGCCCATATTCCTTCCTGGCAACTTCTTGCAAGAAAACACAGACAAAGCCTTTCATAAATAAGGAAAGTATACATTTGACTGAAATTTGAGACTACATTTCTATTAGACAAAGGGCATGGACATCAATGAAGCATAGAAATTTACCTGGGCTCCCCACAAGAGAATCATAGAGAAAGATGTGGGAATATCTTCATTTTACCGAGAAAGAGGCGGCATCTGTATCTATAGCCTCTCCTGTCTTAGAGGGAAGTAAGTGAGGAGTAGTCAAATGAGACATGATGAAATGAGCATCAGGATTCTGTAATATAGATGTTACCGGTGGAGGGTCTTGACTACAAGTTGTCCAGGTTCTTGGTGTTTTGAACAAAGAATTGGACAAAATGCACAAACAAAGCAAGGAAGGAATGAAACAACAAAAGCAGAAATTTATTGAAAATGAAAGTACACTTCCCAGGGTGGGAGCGGGCTTGAGCAAGTGGCTCAAGAGCCCTGGTTACAGAATTTTCTAGGGTTTAAATACCCTCTAAAGGTTTTCCATGGGTTACTTGGTGTACACCCTATGTAAATGAAGTAGTGGCCCACGATCAGTCTGATTGGTTGTGGGAGGGGACAAATCAGAGGTACTTTCAATTTTTCATCTGCCATGCAGAAAGCGAGGGAGGTTGCAAAGGGAGTAAGTAGCCACAGGTCCTCATGTTCCTTGGGCATGAGAAGTTGGGGTTTTCCTTTTGATTTAGTTCCAGGAAGTCATTGTGAATTGGCCTTAGGTTCCCTGCCTCCAGACCTTATTCTCTTGCCTCATTTCTCCCCTGAGAGACACAATCCCCATAAATCTTTATGGGGAGCAGAAGGACCGATGGTCTTTCTTCTGTAACTGCTTCATGCTGACTTGGGGCTTAGTCCCTACCTATTGGGGATCATGGAATTCTCATTCTGCTCTGTCTAATGAAGACAGGGTAGCTTCTTGATGGCTAAGATGG
The DNA here is from genome assembly GCF_028858775.2 of Pan troglodytes. Classification (NCBI taxonomy): domain Eukaryota; kingdom Metazoa; phylum Chordata; class Mammalia; order Primates; family Hominidae; genus Pan; species Pan troglodytes. Next base: position 108,277,718 of record NC_072402.2, on the reverse strand, counting down.
TGTCTGTGCACCTGAAACTGGCTGGAAGCCCTGTCACATGATAATCTGAAGCTTGATGGTCTCTAGGTGAGAGGAAATAAATTTGGTTAAAAGATTTAATGGGAACTTCATGGGCTGGATACTTATGCTGTAAGGAATGTTTGTTATATAAATGAATTAAAACATTCTGCTTAGTTAGTACAAAGGAAGTGGTTCCATCCATCTGGAAAAGGCAATGAACTATAAAAAATACAAAAAAAATGGCTACTATTATCCAGCCTACAGTAACTATGCAACAAAGACACCAAGGAAAGTTGGTAGGCATTTACTTATCTTTTGGCTGTCTTCTAAACAGGAACTTCGGGTCTTTCACAAGTTCACAGGTGTAGTGGCTGATGGGAGCTTCAGGTTCCAGGTCCGGGGCTTCAGGTGTCACAGACATGATCCTTGAAAGGTGTATCCAACCATCTAACCTTAGTACTTTGCAGAAGGCATGGCCAATATTACTGAAAATGGTGCCTTCCATTTGGGTTGTAATTGTTGAGCAGGTGATCTCTTTTTCCATGTTTTCATCTCTTGGCCTGATTTAGGGTTGCTGGTTAGTTCCTGGTGTGGAGAGCCTTTGAGTTTCAAACTTTTGTAAAACCTGCTGAAATTTTCCTAGGTTAACTAGGTATTTTACTAAACTGGCTGTTTCTGGATCAGTAATTGAATCATTAATTTAGAAAGGGCTTCAGATAACATTTCTTATAGGCTTATATTAATTTTTGCTCTATGGGTATTATGGATCCTTAAGAGGGCTACAGACAGTAAGCTGAACCACGTTTTTTATGTTTCCTGACAATGCTTAGCTAACACTCACTTTAGAGTTTGGATAGTCCTTTCTACTTTTCCAGAGGATTGAAGCCTCCATGCTGAATGTAAATAGTATTTGATTCTGAGAGCCTTAGCAACCCCGTGAGTCATTTGGGAGATAAAGGACATGCCTTTATCACTTTGGAGTCTCTGAGTTAATCCAAACTGGGGGTTATTTCTCTTAAGAGGACCTTTATAACCTCATTACCTTCTCTGTTCTGTTAGAGTAAACTTTGACCCAACCAGTAAAGGTATCTATTAGCACTAACAAAAACATATCCTCTGAAAGCTGGCATATGGGTGAAGTCTAATTTCCAATATTCCCCTGGATAAGCTCCTCTCCTCTGGACTGGTTCTATTAGAGGAGGCATTTTGTTTCCTAAGTTGTTAAGTGCACACAATGAGCAGGCTTGACAGACCTGCTTAACCACCGAAGCTAAGTTAGGCCCAGTGAAGAGTCTGTTAACCATGGCCAAGGTAGCATCTCTCCCTATATGGAAAGAGTCATGCAGGGTTTTTATAATTCTCCATTGGGCTGTTTGAGGGAGATATACTTGTGATCCCATGTACCACCAGGATCCTTGTTTTTGTTCCCCTTGCTCCTGTATTAGCTGTTCCTGTTGGGATTGCACCCTGAAGGTTGTGCCTTTGGCTTCTCTGTCAGACTTGCTATTCCCTTGTGCTATAGGCGTTAAGTCCCTTTGGTGCCCCCTACAATGAATTATAGCTATGGCCTTTGGCAGGTGTACTGCTTTTAATAGCTGAAGAATTTCAGGCCCATGCTTTATAGGAGAGTGTTTGCTAGTTAGTAGTCCCCTTTCCTTACAGATTGTAGCATGAGCATGAACCGCAGGGAATGTATATTTAGAATCTGTATAGATGTTAAGCTTTTTACCTTGTCCCAACATTAATGCTCAGGTAAGAGTAATGATTTCAGCCTTTTGTGCTAATGTGCCAGGGGGCAGTGTCTGGGCTTCAATTGTACTATGATTTACTGTTGTGTATCCAGCTCCAGTGCTCCCTATTTGACATGAAACTACTGCCGTCCGTAAACCAGTTATCCTCAGAATCTGGGAGAGGTTGGTCTTTTAAATTAGGCTGGCTAACATATGAATGTATGTGCAATGACCTGCTCGCAGGAATGATCAGTTACTGGGCCTGTGGGCAGAAACAGAGCTGGATTCAAGGTGCTACAGGTTTCAAGGGTTACATCTGGGTTTTCTAAGAGTGTGGCGTGGTATTAGGTTAAACTTCCCTCCATCATCTAGAGGTATCCTTTTATTTCTAAGACTGACTTCACCTGATGAGGGGTTAGAACTTCTGGTAGTTGACCTAGGGTGACTTCAGTGGCTCCTTCCACTAAAATACCAGTGGCTGGGATTGCCCACGGGAAACTTGGCCATCCCGAGGCCACTCCATCCAGCTTTTTTGAAAAGTAGGCAGTTGATCTGTGTTCTGATCCTAATTTCTGGGCTAGTACTACTACAGCTATGCCTTTCCTCTCTGCTACATACAAGGAGAAGGGCTTAGTTAGGCCTTGGATGCCAAGAGCGGAAGCTGGGTGAGAGCCTATTTTAACTTGGCAAAGGTTTCTCTCATTTCCGAGGTCCATTCCATTAGCTCATTTTCAGGCCCCCTTGTTGCTTCATACAGGGGCTTTACTATGATCCCAAAATTTGGTGCCCATATTCTGCAAAACCTGGCTATTCCCCCAAAAGAACAAAGCTGTTGCTTGGTATGGGGAGGTCCCAAACCACATATGGCTTGCACTCGTTTTGGGGATATTTGCCAGGCTCTGGGTGTTAAGACATACCTTAAATATTGGGCCTGTTGAAGGTTATTCTAAGCCTTCCTTTTGGACACTTTGTATCCCCTGTCTGCCAGGAAATTAAAAGTTTTTGTAGTATTTTGTTCAGAAGCTTCCTTGGTTGGGCTACACACAAGAAGGTCATCCATGTACTGGAATATACTCCCATTCTCCAATTGCAGATCCCTTAGATCCCTCTCTAAGGCCCAAGCATAGAAAGGGGGCCTGTCCCAAAAACCTTGAGGGAGCACTGTCCAAGTGTATTGTTGTTTTCCTCCAGTATTAGGATTTTTCCATTCAAAGGTGAAAAGGTATTAGGACTCTGGTGCCAGAGGGAATGGAGAAGAAAGCATCTTTTAGGTCTAGAACTGAGAACCTTTTGGCACCTGAGCCAGGAGGGTATATGGATTTGCCACCAATGTGTGTACAGGGATAACAGCCTCATTAATTATTCTGAGGTCCTGTACTAACATGTAATAAGCCTTCAATATTCTTCCAAAGGCTTTAGAATGGGCAAGATGGGGGCCTTGCAAGGAGAATTGCAGGGTTTTAAGAGCCGATGGGTAAGTAATACCTCACCTCTGGGTGCTAGGCCTTTTCTTGCTTCCAGCTTAATTAGGTATTGTTTTTGATTGGGAAAATAGCTGGGGTCTTTAAGCGTATTTTGACTGGCACTGCTATTTTAGGCTTCCCTAGATTTCCAGTATACCATGCCAGTGGGTTAGCCTGTTTACTAATGTAATCTGGGACTTTGGCTGTATTTTGCCTGTTAGCAATTCTGCCAGGTGATGCTTACATTGTAGCAGTGCCCCTATTTTAACCATAATCTCTCTTCCCAACAGGGGGATTGGAGAGTTTGGTACTACTAGAAATTCCTGTTGTAAGATTTGTTTCTCAAATTGACAAATCAAAGGAGGAGTAAAGAATCTTGTTTGCGGCTTTCCTTCCATTCCTATAATGGTCATGAACTGGGAGGAAAGCTTTCTGCAAAAGCAGTGAAAACAGAGTAATTTGCTTCTGTATCAAAAAAAAAAAAACAAAACTGAATTTGGGTACCCATGACATCCAGAATTACCTGGGGCTCCTCAGTAGTAATTACAATGTTCCTGGACAGGGGCAGTGAGGAAGACCCCAGGCCCCTTCGGTCTTCAGTCTTCATCTAATTCCTGCTTTTGCACTGCTAGAGTTTTGCCTGACTGAACCCCTTGGTGGGAGCAGGGGCAGTCAATCCTCCAGTGACAGGGTTTGTAACTGGTGCCCTCACATTTTTGACAGGGGCCTGGTGAGGGCTTAGTACAGTCCTTTGCCCAATGCTCATTGTTCTTGCATTTGAAGCAAGAGCCTTTGATGGCATTATCATTATGGCCCTTCAGGTTTCCCTTAGCTGCTCTTTGGGCATTCAGGGTATTGCCAATGATGGCTGCCATAATTTTTGCCTGCCATTTTTCTTCACTCTGTTCCTGTTTTCCTTCCTCCAGGTCACAATTGTTATACACCGTAACAGCAGTATCAAAAACCTGATTTTGATTACTGCGTGGCCCCATCAGTAGCTTTTGGAGCTTAAGTCTAATGTCCGTGGTGGATTGGCTAATGAAATGCTGTGCCATTAATATTTTGCCTTTGGAAAAAGAAGAGTCCAGAGTAGTATATTTTGTAAAGACTTCCTCCAGCCTGCCATAAATCCATGGCTGGATTGTCCTCCTTGGCTTGTGTAACCCCCCTTAATTTACATTATTTACTGCCTTAGTTATTCCCTTTCTCATTCCTCCAAGGAAAGCCTCAAGAAATTTAGTCTGGTTGTTCATTCCCATGGGGGTATTATAGTCCCAATTAGGATCAATAGTGGAGACTGTGTTTGGGCCCAAGTGATTGCCCTAAAGGATTCAGATGAATAAATTATCTGCTTCCCCATGGGCGGCCTCAAAGATTTCATCTTTTTTTCCAAGGGGGTGCAACAGGTTGCTAGAATGAATTGAACATCTCTCCATGAGAGAGCAAAGGCTAAGGCCAAAGTTTGGAAAGCTTCCGCAAATTTCCTGGGATTCTTGAGATAGCTTTCTAGCTTTTCCTTACATTGTTGTATATCAGTTATAGAGAAGGGACCTGCACTAGGACTGGCCCCTCAGATCCTGCTACTTCCCAAGGAGTAACAGGGCTGCAGGGAGAGTTAATACGATGTTCTCCTTCGAGTGTGAGGGGGACTTAGTAGCGTTCCCACTGTTTGGGGTTTAGCCTCAAGAGCACTTGGCAAGGGGCTGTATGGAGGCAGATGCTGTTCACCCTGAGAGACAGGTAGCCCTTGTAAAAGGAGGTCATCTGTAATATCTAGTTCTGCCTTAGGACTTTCCCTTGGGGGGCTGGTTCTGGGAGTTTTGCAGATTGTTAGGTTTTGGTATAGGGCCATGAAGGTCTGTACATATGGGATTTCGGACCCTTTGCTGTGCATCTTGCAAAATAGGTCTGATTGCAGGATGGTGTCATAAGTAAGGCTACCATTGACTGCTCATTGTTCCAGGCTGGGCAGCTCATAATTGGGCCAAACAGCATTGCAGAAAAAAAAATATATATATATGTTTTCTCTTTAGATTATCAGGGTCAAATTGATTCCAGTGGTGGAGGATGCAGCCAAGCAGGGAATCAGGTGGAATAGATGGAGGGTTGTCCATAGTGGAATCAGGTGGAATAGATGAAGAGTTGCCCATAGTGGTCTGGAAAAGAGAGGAGGACTTTGAATAGTGGAAGGTTTATCAAGTGACCCGAGTGATGCTTGAGGCATCCTGGAAAAATTCTAGGTCCTGACTGGAGTCCCCAGGGGCATTCACCTTTTGAGCCCTGTCTTAGTCTGTCAGACGTCTCTGACGTTAGTTAGATGGGTGCTGGCACTGCTTTGGAATGGTTCCCTCCACCACTGATGACCCATTATGAGTGTTTCTTAAGGGCTTCCTATCCCACTTAAAGCAACCCTTTTACTCTCTAAATTTAGGCAAGAAATCCACATTAGATTGTACATCAGTTCCTGCATAAATTCCTTTTCATGAATGCCCCCCATGCCCCACACAGACCATCTACAACATTCCCAGACCCTCTGACTTGTCCTAAACATCCCATCCCTCTTTTTAAACAACCAGTCATCTCTTTTTTTTGTAACATTCTTTGCATAGCTAGGTGGGTTCCTTTTGTCTTTGACCTGTCAAGTACGGGAAGAGAAGAATTTAGCATGAAAAAAGAAGGCTCAAGTCACCTGAAATGTGTGTGAGTTCACTCTGGAGGAGCTGTTGCTGCCAATTGTGTCACATGTAGGAATCAGTGACTATAAGAAAAGAAGGTTTAAGTGGCCTGAAACGTGAGTTCACCCTGTACCACTGCCAATTGTGTCACACGTAGAGATCAGGGACTATAATCAGAAAAGATAGAAAAGAGTCCATCCTCCTTCCAGGCAAGGCAGCTATCCCCATTCACTCCTTGGCCTTCAGGCAACACCAGAGAGTGGCCCTGGCCAGTTGCCCTCAAATACCAAGGAGCTGCTAGGAAACAGCTGCTGAAATACTGAAAAAGAAAAAAAGGCAAAGGGCTCAGTTCCCTTACTAGAACTGGGTGGTGGCAGTCAAGGGCTTCCACATGGAAACCTTTCCATTTCTCCAGAGATTGGCCCCAGCCGGAAACCTGCAGTTGCCTCTGTGTTTAGACACTGCCCACCAAGGGTCCCAAGTTGGAAAGGAAAAGACAGAAAAAGAGAGAACAAAAGACTCCCCTGTATGGAGCAGATAGGAAAAGGGGAAAGGAGAAAAATAAATCCCAAATCCTATGCAAGTAAAGACTTAACCCACGATCAGTCTGATTGGTTGCAGGAAAGGATCAACCACAGGTACTTTCAGTTTTTCATCTGCCACACAGGAAAGTGGGGGTTGCAAGGAGAGTAGCCTCTGGTCCTTTTATAATTTGGGTGTGGAAAGTTAGGGTTTTGATTTTGATTTAGTTCTAGGAAGCCAGTGAGAATCGGCTTTAGGTTCCCTTTCTCCAGACCCTATTCTCCTGCCTCACAGATTAATGTTATCTTTGATTACAGTGTATTTTACCAAAAATTATATCATGAGAAGACATCATTTTTTTGGTCCATTTGTTTACTCGTTCATTTATTCGTTCATAACTCTCTTAGTAATTCCAGAGTTCACCATAATATCTTCATTTGTGCAATACTGTACTATATTTTGAGTAAAAAAAGGAGGAGCTCTTTTTTGGTGGTGTCATTAATTTTTAACATTTTATTTTATTTTTCTACACTGAAGAATAAAATTGTATACATTTATTGTGTAAAACATGATGTTTTAAAATATACACTTCATGCGCGTCCATGTGAAGAGACTACTAAACAGGCTTTGTGTGAGCAATAAAGCTTTTAATCACCTGGGTGCAGGCGGGCTGAGTCTAAAGAGTCAGCGAAGAGAGATAGGGGTGGGGCCGTTTTATAGGATTTGGGTAGGTAAAGGAAAAACGGGGGTTGTTCTCTGGCGGGCAGGAGTGGGGGTCACAAGGTGCTCAGTAGGGGAGCTTTCGAGTCAGGATGAGCCAGGAGAAGGAATTTCACAAGATAATGTCATCAGGTAAGGCAGGAACAGGCCATTTTCACTTCTTTTGTGGTGGAATGTCATCAGTTAAGGCAGGAACCGGCCATCTGGATGTGTACAGGCAGGTCACAGGGGATATGATGGCTTAGCTTGGGCTCAGAGGCCTGACATTCCTGTCTTCTTATATTAATAAGAAAAAACGAAATAGTGGTAAAGTGTTGGGACGGTAAAAATTTTTGGGGGGTGGTATGGAGAGATAATGGGCGATGTTTCTCAGGGCTGCTTTGAGCGGGATTGGGGCGGTGTGGGAACTTATAGTGGGAGAGATTAAGCTGAAGGAAGATTTTGTGGTAAGGGGTGATATTGTGGGGTTGTTAGAAGAAATATTTGTCATTTAGAATTATTGGTGATGGCCTGGATATGGTTTTGTATGAATTGAAAAATGGAATAAGACAAGGAGAAAAACAGGTATAAAAGGTCTAAGAATTGGGATGACCTAGAACATCTGATTAGAGAGTGCCTAAGGAGATTCAGCATAGTCTTGCCAGCAAAGATTATTTATTTACTTTAAGAGTTAAGAGTGATAGTTTGGGGATAGCACCAGGAGATATCAGCTGTGATGGCTTGGAGAAACAGTGTAAACCAGCAGTGTAAACAAGAGCAGGGCATGTATGAGTAGTTGAGAACGGTGAATAGGAGTATGACTAGACAGAAGATAGTAGGGATGACAAGTTTTTTTGGGGCACAGTCTAAGTTGGTCTGGTGTCTGGAATGAGACTGGGGCCTAATAAAAAGGAGAGTCTATACAGGAGCTTAAATGGGCTGTACTTTGTAGCATTCTGAGGACAGGCCTGAATTCTGAGAAGGGAAAGTGATAAAAGTATTGTCTAGTCTTTTTTAAGTTGGTAGCTGAGCTTGGTGAGGTGTGTTTTTGAAAGACTATTAGTCTGTTCTACTTTTCTTGAAGACTGAGGACTGTAAGGGATATAAAGGTTTCACTGAATACTAAGAGCCTGAAAAAATGCTTGGCTGATTTGACTAATAAAGGCTGGTCTGCTATCAGACTGTATAGAGGTGAGAAGGCCAAACTGAGGAATTATGTCTGACAGAAGGGAAGAAATGACTGTGGTGGCCTTCTTAGCCTTTGTGGGAAAAGCCTCTACTTATCTAGTGAAAGTGTCTACTTAGACTAAGAGATATTTTAGTTTCCTGACTTGGGGCATGTTGAGTAAAGCTAATTTGCCAGTCCTGGGTGGGGGCAAATCCTGGAGCTTGATGTGTAGGGAAGGGAGAGGGCCTCAGTAATCCTTGAGAAGTAGTAGAATAGCAGATGGAACACTGAGAAGTTATATCTTTGAGGATAGATTTCTACGATGGATAGGAAATGAGAGGTTCTAAGAGGCGGGCTAGTGGCTTGTACTATAGCGTAGCCTGCCTTTGCTGGTGTGTGGCGATTAGGCCTGGTGGAACTGCCATTAATAAACTAAGTGTGATCAGGGTGAGGAACAGGGAAGAAGGAAATGTGGGGAAATGGGGTGAACGTCAGGAGACCAGAGAGATGCAGTCATGAGGTTCAGGTGTGGTATCAGGAATAATGTGGGAGGCCAGATTGAAGTCCGGGCCAGGAACAATGGTAATTGTGGGAGACTTAACAAAGAGTGAGTACAGCTGAAGGAGCCGGGGAGCAGAAAGTATATGCATCAGGTGTGAGGAAGAAAACAGATTTTGGAAGTTATGAGAAATGTAGAGTGAGTTGAGCATAGTTTGTGATTTTTAGGGCGTCTAAAAGTATTAAAGCAGCGGCAGCTGCTGCACGCAGACATGAGGGCTAGGCTAAAACAGTAAGTCCAAGTTGTTTGGACAGGCTACAGGGTGCGGTCCTGGCTCTTGTGTAAGAATTCTGACTGCAGTAACTATGTCTAGGAAGGAAAAGAGTTGTTGTTTTGTAAGGGATTGAGGTTTGGGAGATTAATCGGACACGATCAGCAGGGAGAGCATGTGTGCTTTTATGAGAATTATGCCGAGATAGGTAACAGATGAGGATGAAATTTGGGCTTGACTGAAGTAATGGGGGCTGTCTGTGAAGCCTTGTGGCAGTACAGCCTAGGTAAGCTGCTGGGACTGATGGATGTCAGGGTCAGTCCAGGTGAAAGCAAAGAGAGGCTGGGACGAGGGGTGCAGGGGAATAGTGAAAAAAGCATCTTTAAGATTAAGAACGGAATAGTGGGTTGTGGAGGAAGGTATTGAGGACAATAGAGTGTACGGGTTGGGCACCACAGGGTGGATAGGCAAAACAGTTTGGTTTATAAGGCGCAGATCCTGAACTAAGTTGTAAACCTTGTCTGGTTTTAGGACAGGTAAAATGGGGGAATTGTAAGGAGAGTTTTTAGGCTTTAAAAGGCCATGCTGTAGCAGGCGAGTGATAACAGGCTTTAATCCTTTCAAAGCATGCTGTGGGATGGGATATTGGCATTGAGCGGGGTAAGGGTGATTAGGTTTTAATGAGATGGTAAGGAGTGCATGATCGGTCGCCAAGGAGGGGGTAGAGTTATCTTATATTTGTGTGTTAAGGTGGGGGGATACAAGAGGAGGATGCAAAGGAGGCTTTGGATTGGGAAGAAGGGCGGCAATGAGATGTAGCTGTAGTCTAGGAATAGTCAGGGAAGCAGATAATTTAGTTAAAGTGTCTCGGCCTAATAAGGGAACTGGGCAGGTGGGGATACTAAAAAGGAGTGCTTAAAAGAGTATTGTGTAAGTTGGCACCAGAGTTGGGGAGTTTTAAGAGGTTTGGAAGCCTGGCCATCAATACCCACAACAGTTATGGAGGCAAGGGAAACATGCCTTTGAAAAGAAGGTAATGTGGAGTGGGTAGCCTCCGTATTGATTAAGAAGGGGACGGACTTACCTTCCACTGTGAGAGTTACCTGAAGCTCGGCATCCGTGATGGTCTAGGGGGCTTCTGAGGCGATCGGGCAGTGTCAGTCTTCAGCCGCTAAGCCGAGAAGATCTGGGAAGGAGTCAGTCAGAGAGCCTTGGGCCAGAGTTCCAGGGGCTCTGGGAGTGGCTGCCAGGTGAGTTGAACAGTCCGATTTCTAGTGGGATCCTGCACAGATGGGATACGGCTTAGGAGGAATCCTGGGCTGCGGCTATTCTTCGGCTTGGTGGCCAGATTTCCGGCACGTGTAGCAAGCTCCTGGGGGAGGAGGTTCTGGAGGAATGCCTGGCCGCTGCGGTTCAGGCGTTTGGAAGTTCTTGTGTGCTGGAGATATGGCTGGGGTTTGTCTCACAGTGGAGGCAAGGAATTGCAACTTTTTTCTATGATTGTACACTTTGAAGGCAAGGTTAATTAAGTCCTGTTGTGGAGTTTGAGGGTCAGAATTTAATTTTTGGAGTTTAATGTCGGGAGCAGATTGGGTAATAAAATGTATATTGAGAATAAGACGGCCTTTTGACTTCTTAGGGTCTAGGGCTGTAAAGCATCTCAGGGTTGCTGCCAAACGAGCCATGAACTGGGCTGCGTTTTTATATTTGATGATAAAGAGCCTAAACGCTATCTGATTTGGGATAAAGAAAAAGGAGCATTAACCTTGACTATGCCTTTGGCTCCAGCCACCTTTTTAAGAGTAAATTGCTGGGCAGGTGGGGGAGGGCTAAAAGGAGACGAATAAAACATGTCTCCTTTGTCTCTGCCAGAAAATGAAAGTAATTGAAATTAAGAGAAGGGAGAGATTGAAGTGTGGCGCCAAGATTGAAAGGCGAAAGAGATTGAGGGATAGTGAGAGAGGTTGGAGAGGAGAGTAAAAAGAGGCCACTTACCGGATTTGAAATTGGTGAGATGTTTCTTGGGCTGGTCGGTATGAGGACCTGATAGGTGGATCTTTCTCACGGAGCAAAGAGCAGGAGGACAGGGGATTGATCTCCCAAGGGAGGTCCCCCAATCCGAGTCACAGCACCAAATTTCATGTGCGTCCGTGTGAAGAGACTACTAAACAGGCTTTGTGTGAGCAATAAAGCTTTTAATCACCTGGGTGCAGGCGGGCTGAGTCTAAAAAGAGAGTCAGTGAAGGGAGATGGGGTGGGGCCATTTTATAGGATTTGGGTAGGTAAAGGAAAAAGGGGGGTTGTTCTCTGGAGGGCAGAAGTGGGAGTCACAGGATGCTCAGTAGGGGAGCTTTTGAGCCAGGATGAGCCAGGAGAAGGAATTTCACAAGAGAATGTCATCAGTTAAGGCAGGAACAGGTCATTTTCACTTTTGTGGTGGAATGTCATCAGTTAAGGCTGGAACCGGCCATCTGGATGTGTACGGGGAGGTCACAGGGGATATGATGGCTTAGCTTAGGCTCAGAGGCCTGACAATACATACGTTGTGAAATGGTCAAATTGAGCTAATTAACAAATAACCTCATATAGTTATTATTTCTTTTTTGAGAACATTTAACATCTACTCTCAGCATTTTTCAAGATAGGATGTATTTGTATTAACTACAGTCACCATGTTGTACATTAGAGCTCTTGAATTTATTTCTTCTAACTGAAATCTTTTGACCAACATCTCCCCAGCCCTTCACCTGTCAGCCCCTGGTAAACACCATCCTACTCTACTTATATGAGATCAACATTTTAGATTTTACATGTAAGTGAGATCATGTGGTATTTGTCTTTCTGTGCCTGGTTTATTTCACTTAACATGATGTCCCCCAGGTTCATCCATGTTGTTACAAATGGTAGAATTTTCTTCTATTTTTATGGCTTAATACTATCCCATTGTGTATATATACCACATTTTATTTATCCATTCATCTGTTGATGGACACTTAGCTTGATTTCGTAGCTTGGCTATTGAGAGTAATGTTGCAATAAACATGGCAGGGCAGCTCTCTCTTTGACATACTGATTTTCTTTTGGATATACCCAGTAGTGGGATTACTGAATCACATGCTTGCTTACTTGCATGATTTTCACCTTATCCTTTGTAAATGTTTTTTTCATGTTATTCTTTCCCATCCTCTATGACTTTCACAGTGACACATATTTGCATACCTGCCTTTTGCTATTTTTCTCATTACTTTAACTGTTTTTCGTTCAGTCTATATCCTGAGACTGTACTCATTTTCTCTACTATACTTTTGTCTAAATAATTCAATAATCAGTCTTTCCTGAGTAATTTAGCCAGGCCTAATTTTGGAACCTGAAAGAGGTTAAGTTAGATGTTCATGTACAGAAAAACATTTTCTATTTCTGTCTTTCCTATCGCAAGATTGATATGCATCTAAAATGAATCCTGAGTGACTAGTAATGAGCTGCCTGAAGACAGATAATACTCAATGAAAATGTAAAAACAAATGATAAAAGGCAGTATCCGACTTATTTACAAGAAAAGGAATTAATAGTATGTACATATCATGAACATAAAAAAGTTGTAACATATGCCCTTTTACTTACATTTTCATTTATTATTGCTGATTCCTGCCAGAGAAAATATGCCTCTGGCCACTTTAAAAGAAGTAACGAAGAAGCAATCCTGGACATTATCAAACAGGAAAAGGAAATTTCAGAAAATAGCCTTTTCCTGAATAAATATTGCTTAAATAATGGGAAATTTTGGTATTTTTTTTACTTTTTGATTTTAGAACATATTCAATTTAATCAAAATCAAAATCTTAAACATCGTCAATTTAAGCTAAATACAAAGCTCTTATTTGCTTTTCACTTAAAATTTTTGCTCTATAAAAATGTTCTGTTTGGCCGGGCATGGTGGCTCACGCCTGTAATCCCAGCACTTTGGGAAGCTGAGGCAGGTGGATTACCTGAGGTCAGGAGTTCGAGACCAGCCTGTCCAACATGATGAAACCCCATCTCTACTAAAAATAACAAAAATTAGCCAGGAGTGATGGTCCATGCCTGTAGTCCTAGCTACTTGGGAGGCTGAGGCAGGAGAATCGCTTGAACCCAGGAGATGGAGGTTGCAGTGAGCCAAGACTGTGCCACTGCACTCCAGTCTGGGAGACAGAGCAAGACTCTTTCTCAAAAAAGAAAAAAAAAAATGCTCTGTTGATATCAAGAACAGTTTAGATTGTGCATAAAAAAAAGTCTGATTTAATAAAATGTACATTACTTCAACTGATTGCTTAATTTCTTATTAAATAAAATTTCAGAATGCTTATGAAATTCTTACATGGCATGTTTATCAAATTTAAAATAAAAATTACCTAACTAAATTTTCAAAATTTCAAGACTGGATGCGTTAATGTTTATTTCACTGAAATTTGCTGTTTTGCTTTTTGAAATCTTTTGGAAAACTGCAATTTTTTTATAAAGATTATTTTTACTTAACAGGAAAAATGTAATATTAGTCAAAGAAAATAAAGATACTTTTAAAAATTTAATAATACACGATTTTTTTCTCCCATTTAATCCTGTTTCAACTGATTCCTTTCTCTTTTCTTTCAACAGGCTGAGTTAAATGACCCAACTGATCCTTTCACTAGATATAGTACAAATATTTCATCAAATGTAGGAGAAGAAGTTTTCTCCAAATATATTGGGTGGAGAATTGCCAACACTCTTTCCAAACTATTCTTTCCCCCCATTGAGGCCCATTTTCTTCCTTTGAAGAAACCATCAATAAAACAGGATCAAACAAAATATCCAAATAAAAAGCTGGAGTCTGTGAAAAAGCAAGTTCTACATTTCACTGTAAGGTAAAGAGAAGTACTATTGGTTTTATTATTCTAATACATTACAATTCAAAATCACAGAAATTATAGATAATTATGTGCCATATCATTTAACTCAGTTTCTCTTCTTCAATTCAAATTTTGGCTTGATCACCTCTTAGATGATCTATCATTGAGCAAGTTCCTCCCTTCTCAGAAACTCTTTTTTCATATTTATAATAGGTATTATTACATAATATAAATCAATATTAATGTAATTCTTGTGAGGTAAATACTAACTTAAAACAGAAACCAAATCATTCAATATTCAAAATTTTAAGACCCTATTTTATGTTTATATACATACATATATATACATACTTGATATGTAGTTTACATATCTAAGTTAGAGTCTTGAACATAGTAAGACTTCAAAAACTGGTAGTTATGAGGCTAATTAGATTTTATGTTTCAACTCCTATAAATTTATTTCAAAGGACTCCAGGAAACATTGGACTTAGGAACGATTTATTAAAGTGAATAATTTTCAGATTTATTTACCATTTCTTCAATGGTAGATTTCTTTCAGATTCTTAGGGTCCCTGTTACCATTTTAACATACACAGAATGTTAAGATGTTAAAAGTCAGTTTTAGACAGATTTTAAAAGTAGACGAAAAATCACTCCTGATATATAACACAGGCCCTATTTTACATTGTAGATCTCTTAGTAAAGCTTTAATCAAGACAGAAACTTTTATTTACTTTTTAACCCAAGTCATTTGAAGAGTATATTGTTATATTTTTTCTAGTAATTTTAATACATTTACTATAAAGTCAGCTTTCCTTGTATTTTTCATAATTCATTTTTTGATATGTTCAGTGCTCTATTGAGCAATTCATTCCTGATAGGCTGTGATTGATTGATTAATAGATTGCACACTGATTTTGATTTTGCCATTCTGGATTTTTGTTGTTGTTGTTCATTGTACCTGCTATATATTGTTTTATACATTACATCTGATTGGCTTTGCCTTTGTGTCTTTTTACAATCTAATGTAAGAGCCTTTTGTTCCTGGCTTAGAGGAATTTAACCCAGTGGATAAACTTACCTGGACTAAATAGTTGCTGAAAATGCATCTGTAAATTTAAACTTAACTGTAAATTTTATTCAATTCCTGAATATATACTTTCTTATATATTTATTTATTTTTCACTTGACTAAGGTATTATCAAGTGTTTTAAATACCTGCTCCATATTTGAAAATATGTTGTATTTGCCTCCACAAATGAGAAGTAATTTGGATTAATATGTAAACTCACTTATCCTTTATAACTATTGCCACAGTATATTACTGTGTTTGCAAAGTCTAGTATCATATGTGATTCTCTTTCCTTTGTATGATCTCTCCACTTTAAGAAATCTTGTACATATTATCTTTCACAAAAAATCCTCCAAATTTCTATACATTAAAGTTAGAAAGTTAACTTTCTTTAGATTATAGACCCTTCTTTCCCTGATTTACCCCCCATCCCTCCCTATCCTTGGTAATAACATCAGTAATTTCTTGTGTATCCTTTCAGGGTCTATAAAATGCAAATATAATACATTATTAGTGTTTTTAATTTTTCCCCCCTTCATTTTAAAATGAAAATTAGCATAGTAAACATAATATTTGGCATCTTGCATTTGTCATTTAGCCTCATTTCAGATAAATTTTTCCATTCCAGTACATGGAGAATTTTCTAAGTTATTATTTTTTAAACAAGTTTTCCTTATTATGGATATATCATAATTTATTTAACCAGTTTTCTATTGGTTGGCCTTTGGGTTGTTTTAGATTTCCTGTGTACTAGACACAATGCCACAAAGAATAACCATTTACATATGTCTTTTAACATGTGGAAGAATACTTGCAGGATAAATTCTCAGAAGTGTAATTTCTGGGTCAAAGTATATATGCCTTTGTAATGTTGTTACATATTTCCAATGCCTTTCAGAGGAGTTGTGCAAGTTTATATCCTCACCAGCAATATATGAGTGCCTGTTTTTCTTTAGTCTTCCCAACAGAGGGTGTTGACAACATTTGGGTTTTAACAATCTGAGAGGTAAAATATGGTTTCTAAATACAGTGTAATTTTTAGCATTTTAATTTTCTTAAGGTAAGTAGTTTGAACACCTTTCATATGTTTACAGAGCCTTTTGTTTTTTCTTTATTTGGAAATTATTTTTTTTGCCCATTTTTTACTGGATTTTTGTCTATACAAAAACCTGGGACTATATATCTATTAATCTATGCGACTCTCTGTCTATGGTAAGAGCTACAAATACTTATTGTTTCTCATCTTTTTTTTTTAATTTTGCTTATAGCATTTTTTTGCCGTATAGTCATTTTTCTTTGTAATAGATTGTATTTATTAATTTTCCTCTGTGGTTTATGGATTTTTTTGTTCTATTTATGAAAAGTCTTTTTCACCCTAAGATTAAAAATGACAGAATTTGACAAAATGTGACCAACATTATCTTTTACTATTTTTAAGGATTTGTTATGTACATTGTAAGTATTGGTCTGTTTGAACTTTTTTTTTTTTTTTTTTTTTTTTTGGTGTATGGTGTGAGGTGTAGATCCATCTGCCTATTCACTTGTCTCAAAAATATTTATTGCGTCATCCATCTTCCCTTAACAATTTTCCTGATTTTAATTGCCAACTTTTTCAAATACTAAATTCCCATTTCTTTTTGTGTCTAATTCTGAATTTTTTATTCTAGTCCTTTATTCTAAGCTATTCTAACCATAAGCCTATATTTGGACTGTATAATACATTTTAATATATAGTTTTAATTATTTTCTTATATATTTATGTAATTGGGCTAGTTCTATATTGCCAGTGCTTTTCAATGTTTTCCTAGCTGTTTTGTTTATTCATTTTTATATCAAATTTAGAATTAGCTTGTCTACTTCTAACAATCTAGTTGTAAATTTACTTGCATCACTTAAAAAAATTAACTTTAGAAAAATTAACACTCCATAATGTTGAGATATAGTATCTCTAACAATATGGCATGTATTTCCATTTATTCAGTATTTCTTTTGAGTTCTTCAGTAGTGTTAAAATGTTTTCATATATGCCTTGCATTTTTGTTATGTTTATTTATAGGTACTTTATCTCTTTTGTTGCTAATATAAATTAATTTTTGCTCCAAATGTAGCTTCTCATAGGTTGCCCTTATATATTTTCAAAGCTATTGCTTTCTGTGGATTAATTTTGCACTCTACTAACTTGGTAAATTCACTCATTGAATTTAAGTTTTCTAGATTTGCAATTCTGTCAGATATAAATAATTTATTTTCTCTTTCCTGATTTTTATACTTTAGCCCTTTTCCTTTTATGTATTTTATCAGCTGAGTATGCCTAGTAAAATATTGATTAAAAATAGTGAGGATGGGCTTTTTTTTTTTTTTCTTATTGTTACGAAGAAATCTTCTAGTGTTTTCCAGTTAATCATGATGCCGGCTTTAGGAATGAGAAAGATGTATTTTATTATTAAGCAGTTTTATATTAAAAAATTGGGCTGTTTATAAGAAACTCATTTTAGATTTAAGGACATGTAGGCTAAAATTGAAGATATGGAAAATGACATTTCTTGCAAATGCTAACCAAAGGAGAGCAGGGGTGGCTATACTTTTACATTAGATAAAATAGACATTAGGTGAGAAAGTGTTGCAAAAAACAGAGATCATTATATAATGATAAAAGGATCAATTAACTAGAAAGATATAACAATTATAAATATATATGTACCCAACATAAGAGCATCTAAATATATAAATCAATATTGACAGAATTGGAGAAATAGACGGCAATACAAAATAATAGAAGATATCAATACCCCACATTCAATAATGGATAAAACAAGCAGATAGAAGAACAATAAGCAAACATTGAGCTTGAACAACAGTATAGACCAAATGGACCTAATGGACATAAAGGATATTCCTTCGACCCAACAGCAGCAGCATACACACTCATCTCACGTGCCACAGAACTTTCTCCAGCATAGATCACATGTTAGGTCACAAGCAAGTCTTAACAAATTCAAAAAGATAGAATTATATCAAGTTTATCTTCCAATCAAAAACATTCACAAATATGTAGAATTTCTTTCTTTCTTTTTCTTTCTTTCTTTCTTTTCTTTCCTTTCTTTTCTTTTTTTCTTTCTTTCTCTTTCTTTCTTTCTCTCTCCCTTCCTTCCTTCCTTCTTTCTTTCTTTTTATTTCTTTCTCCCTCTCTCTCTTTTCCTTTTTTTTTTTTTGAGACTGAGTCTCATTCTGACACCCAAGCTGGAGTGCAGTGGTGGATCTCAGCTTACTGCAACCTCCACCTCCTGGTTCAAGCGATTCTTATGCCTCAGCCTCCCGAATAGCTGGGACTACAGGCACGCACCACCATGCCTGGCTAATTTTTGTATTTTCAGTAGAGACAGTGTTTCACCATATTGGTCAGGCTGGTCGCGAACTCCTGAACTCGTGATCCACCCGCCTCAGCCTCCCAAACTGTTGGGATTACAGGCGTGAGCCACCAGGCCCAGCCCCTCCGCTCCCCCACCCTTTTTTTTTTTTTTTAAACCAGGTCTTTGTCGCCCAGGCTAGAGTTCTGTGGCAGACATGACTCACTGCAGCCTTGACCTCTTGGGCTCAAGCAATATTCCCACCTCAACCTCCTGAGTAGCTGGGACCACAGGTGCATGACAATACACTCAGCTAGGTTTTTTAAAAAATTTATTTTTGTAGAGACAGGGCCTACTTATATTGCCCAGGGTAGTCTCAAACTCCTGGCTCAAGCAGTTCTCCTTTTACCTCCCAAACTGCTGGGATTATAAGCATGATTCGCCATTCCAGGTCTTTATGTAGAAAGTAAACAACACACTTTTCAGAAGCCCTTGTTTCAAAGAATAAATTTTTTAAAATTAGGCAATACCTTGAGTAAAATGAAAATGAAAACAAAACATACTAAAACTTATGGATGGAGCAAAAGCAGTACTAAGAGGGACATTTATTTTTGTTAAATGCATTAAAAAAGAAAAATCTCAAATAAACAACCTAAATTTACACCTCAAGGACCTAGAAAAAGAAGAAAAAATTAAGCTCAAAGTTAGCAGAAGGAAAGAAATAACAAGATTAGAGCAGAAATAAAGGAAATAGATGATTTTCAAAACAAAGAAAAAGTCAAAAGAGTTAGTTTTTTTAAAAGGTGAAATTGTCAACCTCTTGGTATTCTAAGAAAAGGGAGAGAAGATGAAA
This sequence comes from Pan troglodytes, assembly GCF_028858775.2. Lineage (NCBI taxonomy): Eukaryota > Metazoa > Chordata > Mammalia > Primates > Hominidae > Pan > Pan troglodytes. The sequence continues at coordinate 108,258,554 of NC_072402.2, read as the reverse complement.
ATGAATCAGAAATGAAAGAAGAGACACTACAGTTGATGCCACAGAAATATAAGGATCATAAGAGACACCTATGAACAATTACATGCCAATAAACTGGAAAACCCAGAAGAAATGGATACATTCCTAGAAACATAAAACCTACCAAGTCTAAATCATATAGTAATACAAAGTCTGAACATAGTTATAACTACTATGGAGATTGAATCAGTAAATAAAAAACTTCCCAGTGATGAAAAGCCCTTGCCCAGTGGCTTCATTGGTGAATCCTACTAAACATCTGAACAATTAAAGCCAACATTTCTCAAGCTCCTCCAAAAATTGAAGAGGAGGGAAAGCTTCCAACTAGTTTAAGTGACCAGCTTTATCCTGATACCAAAGCCAGACAAAGACACCACAGGAAAATTATACACCAATAACTTTTATGAATATAGATGCAAAAATCCTCAACAAAACAGTAACAAACAGAATCCAGAAGCATCTTAAAATAATCATACATCATGACTAAAGGGGTTTTATCCCTGCGATGCAAGGAGGACGGTTCAACATACAAAAATCAATTAATGTTATATACTACATTTACAGAATGAAAAATAAAAGTTATGTAATAATCTCAACAGGTGCTGAAAAGGCATTTGACAATATTCAACACTGTTTTATGATAAAAACTGTCACCAATTTTAGAAATAAAAGGAATATACCTCGACATAATAAAGGCCATATATGTAAAGTCCACAGCTAACATCATACTCGATAGTGAAAAACTGAATGTTTTCCCCCTAAGATCAGAAATAATACAAGGATTCCATTCTTGCTATTTCTGTTCAAAACAAGAAGTCCTAGCTTGAATAATTAGACAAGAAAAAATAAAAGGCATCCATATCAGAACGTAAGAAGTAAAACTGTCCCTGTTTTCAGGTTATATGACCTTATATATGTGTAACCCTAGAGACTCCACCAAAAAGCTGTTAGAAGTAATAAATGAATTCAGTAAAGTTGCAGGATACAGAGTCAACAAATAAAATCTGTTACATATCTGTACACTAACAGTGAGCTATACGATAGATAAATTAGGAAAACAGTTACATTTACAATAGTATGAAAAAGAATAAAATACTTGGAAATAAACTTAAATAAGGATGTAAAAGACTTCTAGATTGAAAACTACAAAACCTTGGTGAAATAAAGAATACATAAATGAATGGCATTTTGTATTCATGTGTTGAAAGAATCTTGCTAAAATGTTCACAGATTCAATGCAATCAAAATCACAATGGCATTTTCTAAATAAATAGAAATAACAATTCTGAAATTCATATGGCAACACAAAAGATTGTGAATAGCCAAATCAATCTTGAGAAGGAAGAATATACCTGTAGGCATCACACTTTCTGATTTCAAAATACATTACAAAGCTACCACAATTAAAAGAGTATGGTATTAGCATAAAGACAGATGTATAGGCTAAATGAAACAGAATAGAGAGACCAGAAATAAATTCATGACCAGAAATAAATGGTCAATTGACCATTGACAAGGTTTCCAAGAATATATAACAGAGAAAGAAGATTCTCTTCAATAAATGGTGCTAGGAAAGCTGGATATCCACATGTGTAAGAATGAAATTGAACTCTTACACCAAGCACAAAAAGCAGATCCAAATGGATTAAAGACTTAAATGTAAGACATGAAACTCTAAAAATCCTAGAAAGCAGCAAAGGAGGAAAACTTCTTGACATTGATCTTTACAATGTTTTCTTGAATATGACACCAAAACTGCGGGTGACAAAAACAATTAGACTACATCAAACTGAAAGTCTAATGCAAAGCAAAATAAACAATCAACAAAGTTAAAAGTCATCCTACAGATTAGGAGAAAATATTTGCAAACCATATATATGACAAAGGTTTAATTTCCAAATATATAAGGAATTCCTTCAATTCCATAGCCAAAAAAACTCTCAGGTCTACTAAAAATAGGTTAAAAACTTGAATAGATACTTTTCTAAAGAAGACATACAATTGGCAGTAAGTGTATATGACAATGTTCAATGTCAGTAATCATCAGGGTATTCCATGAGAGAGAAAGGTCTTGGGGGATGAGAGGTCACCTGAAGAGAAAGGCCACATAGAAAAGAATCAGTGCCCCAGCTGGCAGCCCACAACAAGGCCTTAGACATACTAGGACGCCGTCTTGGACCATACAGCCCAGCCCAGCTCTCAGCTTAATGCACCCGCATGAATGAGCTCAGCCAATACTGTTTAGTGTGTAGATTAGCAATCCCCAGTGAGCCCTACCCAAATTCCTCACCCACAGAATTGGAACAGCAGATCATTATTCTTATTATTTTTTGAAATGGAGTTTTGCACTTGTTACCCAGGTTGTAGTGCAATGGTGCGATCTTGGCTTACCACAACCTCTGCCTCTTGGGTTCAAGAGATTCTCCTGCCTCAGCCTCCTGAGCAGCTGGGATTATAAGCATACGACACCATGCCTGGCTAATTTTGTATTTTTAGTAGAGATGGGGTTTCTCCATGTTGGTCAAGTTGGTCTCGACTACCAATCTCAGGTGATCCACCCGCCTCGGCCTCCCAAAGTGCTGGGATTACAGGCATGAGCCACCATGCCCAGCCCATTATTATTTTAAGTCACTAAATTTTGGGATGTTTCTCAAGCAGCAATACAGGATGAAACAAAACTCTTCTTAATTACAGGACACTATTATCTGATAGTGTCCTATTAGATCCTCTTGTTAATGATTGATCTAAAAATTTTTCATCAGTAGTCTTAAGTAATATTTGTTTATAATTGTGTATGTCTTTTTTAATCTTTGTCAAGTTTTGCTATCATTGTTATTCTTTGGAAGTTTTCTTTTTTTTCTGTGTTCTAAAATAATTTCAGAAGTTCAGAATGATCTACTCTTTGAAGCTATGGTAGAATTCCCTCTTTTTAAATTTTTAATTATTATGAATACATACTAGCTGTACATAATTAATGGAGTATGTGTGATATTTTAAAACAAGCATACAATATGTAATGATCAAATCAGAGTAATTAGAGTATCTGTCACTCTAATAATGTGTCATTTCTTTGTGTTAGGAACATTCCAACTCCACCCTTTTATTTTGAAATATACAATAAATTATTAACTGTAGTTACCCTATTGTGCTACTGAACATCAGATCTTACTCCTCCTACCTAATCCTCTCTCTCTCTCTCTCTATATATATATATGTATATACATAAATATATAAAACCATTAACCCTCTTCTCTTTATCCCTCCCTCCCTCTTCACTCTTCACTACTCCTCCTGACTTCTAGTAGCCATCATTCTATTCTCCATCTCCATGAGTTCAATATTTATTCAGCTTCTGAATATGAATGAGAACATGTAGTATTTGTCTTTCTGGCCTGGCTTACTTAATTTAACATAATGTCCTCTGGTTCCCTCCATGTTGTTGCAAATGATAGGATTTCATTCATTTTTATAGGTGAATAATATTACATTGTGTATATATACCACATTTCCTTTATTTGTTCACCTATTGATGGACATTTGGGTTGATTCCAAATTTTGGCTATTGTAACAGTGCTGTGATAAACATGGGAGTGCAATATTCCTTTGATATACTGATTTTCTTTCTTTGGAGTATATGCCCAACAGTGGGATTGATGAAACATACAGTGGTTTTGTTTTTGTTTTTTTGAGGAACCTCCATACTGTTCTCCATAGTGGCTGTACTAATTTATATTTCTTCCAACAATCCACAAGTGTTCCCCTTTCTCCACATCCTCACCAACATTCATCATTACCTGTCTTTTGAATAGAAGCCATTTTACGTGGGATGAGATGATATCTCATTGTCATTTTAATTTGAATTTCTCTGATGATTAGTGATGTTGAACATTAATCATCAGTACCTTATGCTTCTTCTGAGGTAATTCTTTGTCAAATTTTTATTTTTCCCATGGCTGTTGACAAGATTGATATTCAGCCCAAATGCTCATGTACGGCTACATTCTGTTTTGATTGTTGGAAGTCCTGCCTTAAAATCATCTAGAATATCAATCCTGAATATCAATCTATTTAGATCTTTCTCTTTCTTAAGTCAGTTTTTAAAAATTATATATTCTTTGAATATTATTTATTTCATCCCATTTTTCAGAATTTATTTGGCCATAATTGAACAACGTAGTCCATTGTGGTCCTGTAATTATTTCTGTTTCTGTATTATTCTGCCCTTAACCAATTCTTATTTTGTGTATTTGAATTTTTTTCTTTTTATTCACCTTAGCTAGTTTAGCTAGATGCTAAATCTATTTTATGTGTTTTTTTTTTTCAATGCACCAGCTTCTAGATTCTAACTCATATATTTTTGTGCTTATTTATATGAGTTTGTTACTTCTTTGGTCTATTTTGTGGTTCATTTTCTAATTTCTTGAAGAAGGTGCTAAATCATGTGGGAAAGTTTCTTCCTTGGCATTTGTCTAAATCATTATTTAAGTTCCAAAATCATATGAGTGTTGCTGCCAAAAGGCAAACTTTATTGCAGCTGTAATAATTGAGTGCAGCAAGGCTGGTGGGCAGGCTTTCCTTTGTGTACACAAACAGTCAACAGAAAAATGCTTGAGTTTTGAAATCGTTTTAAGCATTTTTTTTTCAAGAATTCTAAAATCAGTGAGGAAGACATATAGATTTGGGGTTAAGGATCACACAGGCTGGCTTTAGTAGTCTTGTGTGCAGAAATAAATATTGCAAAAATACTTTAGTGTATTTCATACATTTTTGTTAAATTGTAACACAATCAAGATACAATGAAAATGGCAGTTCTAAGTGGCCTGGGTATTGGAATGTAGAGTCTCCAGATGTATTCTGTATATTCTGAAGGACAGACATGGAAGAATAATTCGTCTGGAGCCACAGAGAGGATATTGAAGTGTACTTTGGTTTTGTGTCATGGACAGTTGAAGAAAGGAATAGCAAAAAATAAACTGGAAAAATAGAAAAAAAATCAATGTTAACAAAAGCAGATTAAGAAAAAGCAAGGGAAAGTGTATACAGATGATGATAAAAAGCCAGATGGAGATCAATAGTGCCTGCTGGGACACAAGAGATGAAAGAGAGACAGAGAAAGAGAGAGAGAGAGAGAGAGTAGACATAGAGGAAATATGTGAAAAAAATAGCAAATGGAGAAATAAGAGCAATAAGCAGAAATAAAGTTGAAAGATAACAAAAGGAAAGAGAAAAGATATGAGGGAAGAGACATACTGAGGATGAAAGGTACAAATAAAAGGATGTGCACAGGGTTAGGGAGAAGGGAAAGACAATATGCAAAGTTAGAGAAGAGTGAGACAAAAAAGGAGCAGGTGGGGTTAAGACCCAAAAAGTCCTGTAGGCTTTGAGGGATTAGTAAATTAAACTTCTCTTTCAGAGCCTGCAGTTCATTAAATAAATGGCAATCATACATCACTGGTCTTAGAAAAAATGCTATCTGCTTATCCAGTTTTTCACAGTTCATTGCAGACTCCAGCAATTAAATTTAGAATGTCTCCTCCCCAAATGAGAATGTTTCAGCAGCACAGCAAGCTGAGACTTCCTCTAGCAAGAGTTACCTCAGTGTTGTTTCATGGAGCAGCATTCCCACTGCACCATTCACATAGTCTATGTGAATGTGACTCCCTGCAGTTGTGCATACTGTCAGCTCCAGTTAGGGGCTAATCTCTGGGTAAAACAGAGGTGAGTGGAATGGAGCTACAGCTTGGTGACAACAAGGCAAGCCTAGATCAGGCCTGGCTAAACAGTATTTACTGTCTTATTAGGAGTATGGATTATACCTGCTTTTTTATAAGTTATGTAAAAGCAAATTTAAATCTAAGCTATGCATTGAAGAAATTTCTCTGGTTGACTAAACATTAACTTCAGGAAATTGTGTTTCATCCTTTTGCTTGATTCTCCGTCTAAAGAAAAGTTCCATAGCTAGCTCCTTTTGTTAGTTCTTCTCCTCCAGCTTCTAGGCTCCCAAATTGAATTAATAGAGTGAATCAACACCTGAGCATGCTGAAACCCCACAGGTCTAAATACAAAGACGTAATTTAAATCATACAGTTCTTTTTCATCCCTGAAAGGTCTTTATTCATAGTACCACATCACCGATTCCTCATTTAGCGTGCCTAGATATCTCCATTTTGTGTTTTCAACAAGTGGAAATGTGAAAGATGGCAAGAAGCCAACATATAAGGACTCCTATAGAAGGTGGGGCACATTTAAAAGGGCAGAGAACAGGAAAATTAAGACAATGTTTCTTTATTGTCTGGGAGGACTAGAGCGTGCTTGTTTCAGTGTGAAAATCTGAAAATTTTCTAGAAAGGAGAAGATGAGAACTTCCTTGTTAATGAAGTATCTGCTACATCTTATGACCCATAATTTTTTCCAAAAAAAATTTCCTTGTGTTTTTAGCCTATAGATTATTTTTAAAAATAATTTTGTCTTTAATTTGTCTATGAACACATGTTTTGCTCTGAATGGCTTGCAGGTTTGACTTTTTTTCTTTATGTAATTTTTCAGAAGAAAATTGATCATTTTGCTTTTGTATGTTGAATTTTTTTTACTTTTCTTTAAGCTACTGGAACATGTTGTTGGATGCATGCTTTTTTTGCCCCTCAGCATTTTTTTAAAAATATGAAAAAATCATTATGGTTCTTTATCATAAAAGTTGTAGACCAAAAAAATAGGTATATAATAGTTCTACTTCAAAGCATAGTATTTCTCTTTTCTCTATTTGTCAGTAAAACGATCTCAAGTTTACCTTAAGGCTGAGAATTTAGAACTATGAAGATCAAATTTTAAAAACCCAATTCCCACATCTATACTTTGTTACTTCTGAGGTTTCTCATAAGTGTATTTTCTAAGCTTATGCCTCGAATCTCTAAAATCTTATAAACAACTAATTATTTGCATATGTATAAAGACTAGGAGAACATTAACAAAACTTTATTCATGCTTAGTTTGTTCAAAAAAAAATTTTTTTTTTTGGGCTGCGGGGGACAGAGTCTTGCTCTGTTGCCCAGGCTGAAGTGCAGTGGCGCGATCTCGGCTCACTGCAAGCTCCGCCTCCCAGGTTCACGCCGTTCTCCTGCGTCAGCCTCCTGAGTAGCCGGGACTACAGGCGCCTGCCACCACGCCCGGGTAATTTTTTGTGTTTTTAGTAGGGACTGGGTTTCACCGTGTTAGCCAGGATGGTCTCGACCTCCTGACCTCGTGATCCGCGGGCCCTGGCCTCCCAAAGTGCTGGGATTACAGGCGTGAGCCACCGTGCCCGGCCTCAAATTTTTATGTTAAAGAATATTCATCAAACTAGCACCTGGAAGAAAGCCCAGGTAGCGCTAGTAAGAATGAACTGAGAACATTTGTTGTCATTTAGGCAGAAGATTTTACACAGCTGACTTTACAGGAAGGGCATACCCAAGGCTAGTGCTCCTCCTCTGCAGCTTCCTTTATAAAAGGAGCTGGTGCCGTAGTAGTAGAAGCAGGAGTAGCTAACATTTACTGAATGGTGCAAAGATGGGAAAGGTAAGTGCTATAATGCCCCATGAAATAGGTTAAGAATAGGCTTTACTGGAGAGGCTTAGAAGTCAACCGTTAGCAGAAAGAAGTACATGGTTTACATTTTGAATTATCCCATTGATTAGGGGTGCTGGAGTTTGGGGAAGCATTTGGACGTTCATTGGGTTTGTATTTCAAAGGGAGAGTGCCTGACTGCTACTCTACCTTCTTATAAGAGTGTAAACTCCTTTTCAGTGGAGAAATAAATGTTTTTGGCTCAGTTATCAAACCATCATGAATCAGTTAGGTATCATCTAAGGGAAGGGATGATGGAAATGCCAGCTGCCCAGAACCTGGAGGCCTTAAGAGGTGCTGTTAATGGTTGTAAAGAAAGCATTGAATCATTGGGAAGTTGGTTTTAGGAGAAGAAACTCCACAAAGTGGGAGATTCTTAAGACCCTCAGTTCTAGGTAGCACTTTGCCAGACAATCCAAGATGATCAATTTTGTTTGCCACACCACATGAGTGCATTTTATAAGCAAGGCACTATGTGAAGCACTACCCTTAGATGGAGTTATGATTATTTCCTTCATTTATAGACATGGATATTGAGTTTTGATGAGGTTAATTAGTCCAAGGATTTGCAACCATAAGTTCAGAAATTTGAATTTAAACAAAGGCATTCTGACTCTTGTGTTCACTGTGCTGTTTTCTTCTCCCTCATATGAACTTTATCTGATACCTAAGCCTTGAGCAATTGTTTAAAAATATGTTCAAACAAACAATTCTTTTTCAATTTCTGCCTTATGATTTTTAGAACTTGATTTTCATTCGGGAACTTATTTTTTCTAGGCCTTGAACCTCTCTACTTAATTTTAGGAAATTTATATCAAAGAAGAGTCACTTTCTAGTAAGTCTAGTAAGTACATATAGAGAGAGTTTAAATAGAAGAGGGCTCCCAAAATAGACTTGGCCTCTTATTTAATATTGTCTGGGCTTGACCGTGCCCCTTGGATGCCTAAGTAAAATGCCTTAAACCAATCTGTCTTGTTCTGTTTCATGAAGGAAAAAAAATGTAAAAAGTCTGTGCCTCCTTCAGACTTTGTGAAATATGCTTATTTTATAGGTTTTTTTTTCTGATTGATTTAAAGTAAGTTACTTAACTTCTCTGAGCCTTAGGCTTCTGATCTTTAAAAATTAAAAAGCTATACATTGCTCTAAGCTTTGTCCTGAGGATATAGAAAAAGAAGGTAGATAAAGAGCCTGGACATGTCAGTTCCTTATCCTTTTGTTCCATAATTTACTAGATGTTCTAAAATATTTATTTTCTTTAGAATATAATATTTAATTCTTACCTTAGTAAGATTGTGATAAATAATAAGTGGAAGGTTTACATTTTTGTGCTTCTTTTAAAGCTATGAATTTCTGCTGGCAACTTTTCAAGAGAACATACGGGTTCATGATGATTTCCTTTTTGGTTATTTTATGTTTCCCTTCCTGCTTCTAGTTATTTAATTTAAAAGCAATTCATTTCTGGTTTTGACTATGCCAGACATGTATTTCGGGGGTATGGTGATAAGACATAGTATGAAAGAAAATGTTGATTGTCAGCATTGCTGGTCACAGTTGTTAGCTGCAGAGAAATAAAGAACATTGAATGGTTCTTCAGAGATGGGCTTCTATTTATTGAGCCTTTGTGAAATAATTGAGTTTAAATAAATGGGTTGGATCATTGGCTTAGATCAGTTACTTAAAGTGTTAAAATGCCCAGAGATTGGGAGTGCAGATATTTTTGGCATACTGATTTTATTTCTTCTGAATATGTACTCAAAATATTAGGTTGGTGCAAACCTAATTGCAATTTTTGCAGTTTTTTAAGTAATTGCAAAAACTGTAATTACTTTTGCACCAACCTAATACAATTGCCATATCATATGGTAGTTCTATTTCTAATTTATTGAGGAACTTCCATACTATTTTTCATAGTAGACATACCAAGTTACATTTTCACCAATAATGTATAAGCATTCCCTTTTCTCCATATCCCCATCAACACTTATCTTTTGTATTTTGTCTTTTTTAATATGCATCTTGACAAGTATGAGTTAATACCTGTAGTTTTGATTTGCATTTCCCTGATGATTAGTGATGTTGTGAACATTTTCGTATACTTGTCTGTTGGCCATTTGTGTGATTTCCTTGGAAAAATGTCTATTCAGTTCCTTTGTTGACTTTTTACTTGGGTTACTTGGGTTTTTTCCCCTTTTTTGGTGTTCTTGTGTTTTGTTCTTGTTTGGTTTTATTTGCTATTAAGTTGTATGAGTTTCTTACATATTTTAAATATTAACCACTTACTGAATATATGGTTTCCAGTTATTTTCTGCCATTCCATAGCTTATCTCTTCACTCTGTTGATTGTTTCCTTGACTTTGCAGAAGTTTTGTTTTTAGTTTAATGTAATTCCACTTGTTCATTTTTGCTTTTGTTGACATTGAAGTGCTATTGGAAGCTTAGAGGTTGAATCCAACTCTTAATGCCAGAACTATGCTTCATACATCTGTTTGTAATATATAACTCAGTTTATCTGCAAACTTGCCTTGGAGATAAATCAATTTCCATCTATCTATCTGTTACATCTTCCCTCCTTTCCTGTCTTTCCATTGGTGAAACAGAACCTTGGTCTGAGCAGGAATTATGGGTGTCATCAATGGGGCAATAGCTTTAGCTTCCACTTTCACTGCCATAGCTTTATGCTTATATGACGAGTGTCTTTCTTTAATACAATCATCAACCCTAGGACTTCTCCATTCATAGTAACATGATGTGATAAAGAATCTTAAAAATAACACAGGTATTAAAATGATCTTGGTGAGATTTAAAAGCATTCTATATTTCAAATACAGATCAATTAGAATTAAAATGACAGCACTTTGGGAAGATAAAAATAATACAACAGAAAACAAAAACAAGATCTACATGTTTTTGTTTTGTGTTTTGTTTTTTATGTGCTCTTTGCTCTTTCAAAGAAAGGGGGATTGTTGAGCTTATGATGAAATATTTTTACAGTAGTTAATAAACATGCATTAACTGCTTAATTAGAATGTAAACTCTCTGAAGCGTTCGTATCCAGGACAGATGTTTTCAGATTTCTGTCTGCCTGTCAGGGAAATTGATGTTTCCAAGTAACTCAGCCTTCTTATAGTGGTCTCTTGCTATGGATTTAAATGTAAGCAAGAAACAGACCTAATAGAGGTGATGTGTTCCTTCAGTAAGCATTAATTGAATACTTCTGTGTGAAGTCATTGTGGTAGGCTCTGGGAATATAAAGAAAAATAAACCATGCCCAACTGCATGATTGATTGGATTCTTGTCTAGAACTACTGCTCGTGACTCTAGCATGTTGGTTGTCCACCAAAAGTTATTTGGAACTTTGCACCCAAATAGTTTACTTTTCCGTAAGTTTATTTATTCAATAATTATTTATTGAATGCCTAATATAGGCCAGATACTATGAAAGCAAATGTCTCAGATATAGTACTTAATAAAAATTATACTTCTTCCACAATGGAGCTTTCAATAAAATATAGGAGATAGATGTTAATTAAAACCACACATATTCATGTAAAATTACACAAAAAATGTATTAAATCTCTGTAATGATGAGTATGATGGAGGAGAACTACATTGTGTTATGAATAGTGATGTGTCCTGAGGGAGAGGTACATGATGTATGAAGGCATGTACTGGTAGGGAGGGTTCAGGGAAGGGAGGCTATATGCCAAACAGAAGGGACAGAATGTGCAAGTTCCTATGGTGCAAGGGACCATGGAGCACTTAAGGAACTAAAAACCAGTGGTATGGCTGGCTCATGAAGACTACAGAGGGAGAGGTGACTAGGATTTTCCATTTTATCTTAGGAACCGCAATAAGCATTAAATGTGTTTTATGTGGGAGAGTGAGGACTGGAAGGTAATGAGTATGTGTTTGTGTTTGAGGTTGTGACATAATCAGAGACGTGAAGTACTATAGCTAAGTGACTTTGGTAAGTTAACTTCTCTAAACCTAAATGTCTTCATATGGAAAGTGATGTAATGATAACACCTTCGTTTTTGGTTGCTTATGAGAAATTAGGTAGTCAAGTAAATGTGTTTATTACAGTACCTGGCACTGTAAGCACAAAAAGGTTATTATTATTACATAAATGAATATAGTATAAAATAATCTATAAATATTCCAATATATTAATGTAGTATTATAAGTTGGTATAATAATTATTACTTAATATCATTTTTCTTTTTCTTTTTTTTTAAATTATACTTTAAGTTCTGGGGTACATGCACAGAGCGTGCAGGTTTGTTACATAGGTATACATGTGCCATGGTGGTTTGCTGTACCCATCAACCCATCATCTACATTAGGTATTTCTCCTAATGCTATCCCTCTCCTTACTCCCCACCCCCACCAGGCCCTGGTGTGTGGTGTTCCCCTCCTTGTGCCCATGTGCTCTCATTGTTCAACTCCCACTTACGAGTGAGAACATGCGGTATTTGGTTTTCTGTTCCTTTGTTAGTTTGCTGAGAATGATGGTTTCCAGCTTCATCCATGTCCCTGCAAAGGACATGAACTCATTCCCTTTTGTGGCGGCATAGTAGTCCATGGTGTATATGTGCCAAATTTTCTTTACCTAGTCTGTCATTGATGGGCATTTGGGTTGTCTCCAAGTCTTTGCTATTGTGAATAGTGCTGCAATAAACATACACGTGCATGTGTCTTTATAGTAGAATGATTTATAATCCTTTGCGTATATACCCAGTAATGAGATTGCTGGGTCAAATGGTATTTCTGATTCTAGATCCTTGAGGAATCTCCACACTGTCTTCTACAATGGTTGAACTAATTTACACTCTCACCAACAGTGTAAAAGTGTTCCTATTTTTCCACCTTCTCTCCAGCACCTGTTGTTTCCTGACTTTTTAATGATCGCCGTTCTAACTGGCATGAGATGGTATATTATTGTGGTTTTGATTTGCATTTCTCTGTGACCAGTGATGATGAGCTTTTTTTCATATGTTTGCTGGCCACATAAATGTCTTCTTTTGAGAAGTGTCTGTTCATATCCTTTTCCCACCTTTTGATAGGGTTGTTTGGTGTTTTCTTGTAAATTTGTTTTGTTATTGCCATTGTTGGCTTTGTTAGGTAGGGAGAACATGAAATATGCCATTCAATATAGCCTGCACTAGATTAGTGGCAATAGAAATGGAAAGGAGATGAATAAACTGCATAATACTTAGAATAAAGAGCAATAGCATTTGGTGATCATTACATATGAAAGGGTGACAGGAAGGAGATGAAAATACCAAAGGTGCTTCTTTTTTTTCCAGGCCGAGCAACTGGTTGAATAGTTGTGTCATTCACTAAGACAAAGAATGATGGAAGAGGACAAGGCAGAGTTGGGGGTAGGAAAAGATTGTGGGTTTGGCTTTGGACATGTTGAATTTGTGGTACTGCTTTTGAGTTCTTTCAGTGGAGATATTAAGTAGGCAGTGAGTTTCAAAGTTTTGTAGTTCAGGAAAGAAGCCTGGGCTGTGAGTCATTTGAATAAATGTGACGATTAAAGTCATGGGCACAAGCAACATTTCCTTGGGAAGGAACACAGTAACATGAGAAACAGGCCTCTGGTAGAATTTTGAGGAATGTCACCATTCAATGTATGGAAAAAGGAGAAGGACATAAAAGCAAAAAACAAACCAAGCCTTAGGAACAGCCAGAGAGTTAGAAGAAAATAAAAGAGGATTTATAAAAACTTAAGAAAAATTTATAAAAGATTGTGATAACCTTAAAATATGATATAGTAATGCTTTAAATATTTTAAGTGTATGGAGATGTTGATTTCAAGGACAGATAAAGGCTTTCCTAAAATCTACCCATTCAGATAGTGATAGAATCTTCATTTTTCATTATCCCTGAGCATACATTGTGTTCACTGAATGTAGGTGACAACAGGAGTCATTCCCATATGTGTGTACGATATTTCTAAAGAACTTATAGTAGAAACCTAATAAAACATTTTTGTAAAGTGTTTTATTAAATGCATTACATGGGAAGGGTGGTAATATTGTATACCATATATAATGTATATTTATGTATATACAACAGAAATGAATTTATATTCTCTAATAAAACATTTACACATATCAAAATACCAAGAAATCGTGAAGGCAGATTATTACTTAGAAGCAAAATTTAATGGCTTTTCTGATTAATTGACAGGTTTACAGCTGTTTGTAAAATTTTACTAGTCTATCAGACTTTGTTTTGGAGGTATGGTCTTGCTCTATTGCCCAGGCTGGAGTGCAGTGGCACAAACATAACTCAGCAGACTCAAACTCCTGGGCCCATGAGATCCTCCTGCCTCTCAGCCTCCTGAGTAGCTAGGAGTACAGGCACACACCACCACACCTAGCTAATTTTTTTATTTTTATTTTTGTACAGACAAAGTGTTGCTGTGTTGCCCTGGCTGATCTCAAACTCCTGGCCTCAACTGGTCGTCCCACCTCAGCCTCCCAAAGTCTTGGATTACAGGCATGAACCACCATGACTAGCCAAAAAAATTTTTTTAAATAAGATTTATGAATTATTTTTGCATATATATGTGTGTGTATACATATATATATGCAAAATATATATAATTATATATACATATATATACACGTGTGTGTGTGTATATATATAATTGTATATATACATATATAATTATATATACATATATACATATATACACATATATACATATATATAATTATATATACACATATATAAACATATATGTGTGTGTGTATATATATATAATTATATATATATATAATTAGCAGTGGCATTGTGTATCTCCTCAATCAGTTTATCCAATAAACAAAGCATATATGCATATTTAGGGGATTACTCTCTTTCCATAGCACGTTTAGTCCTAGTACTTCCTTTTCATTTGTGAAAGGGAAACAGCACAAACAGCTTGACCAGAAACTTTACATGAAAATGTTCATGTCAAGGGCTACAATGAAATCAGAAGTGTTAGAACAGACTCAAAAGATCCTCTAAGCAGGCTTGAGGCACTCTGCAATATGGACTCCATGAGGAATACTAATGACCAGAAGGAGGGCATGAGAAAGGTACTAGTCAGGAGAAGTGGAGACACCATGACTGTATAAAAATTGTGTGACATTTATGTTCAAGAATATCTTTATTACCCCCCGAGATATATATGTGTGTGTATGTATATATATAATATGTATTTTATATATATATAAAATTTTGTTTTTATTTCATTTCCTACCTCGTTTTTTAAAGAGTACATCTACATCCAACACTAATCATGCCTTCTATCTTTAATAAATTGTCATATCCATTCTGAACAGCTTCCACTTTCAATGCCAACTCTGTCAGTGCAATATATGATCAGTAATTGCTAAGCATCCATCATATCTGAAGTGATATGTCACTAAATTCTTGGCTGTTCACAATAGTTCACTAACCTGAGTCTTGTTGAGCCAGAACTAATGTCAAGTGATCCCCTTGGGGTTTTTTTTCCTTCATGAAACTATTTGCTTAAAGAAAAATGCCTATCTTAAGCGTGGAAATTTTACTAAACCATTTATGTAAGCAAGCCAACATTGTCACAGAGAATTCTGAACACAGTTGGCTGACAAGTCAACCACCTATTAGCATACAGATATCAAGCAAAGAGAGCTTGTGATAAGTAAATCATAGAAAAAAAGTCACATATAGTAATTTTTCTTTGCCTCTTTTCTTGCTGGATTAGAAATGGCATTGCATGCTATGCAGGCAGCAATGATTTTCCAGGTCTCTCTCTAAAGGCTGTGCATTTAAAAAAAATAGAAATCTGACATACTCATCCTCACAAGTTCTCAAATGCCTGAGGGTCTTATTCCAATAATGCTCACTATCTGTCTATAAATTAAATACAGAAAGAAGAACAATACATGGCAAATCTACTTGGCACTCGGACAACTTCCATGATGGAACTATTTCTGGCTGGGAGAGTCAAGCCTGTTAACAGTCAGCAAGGTGATATGGCCCATGAGCTTAGGAGGGGCAATTAACTCCACTCTGAGAACCTGAGAACCTGAGTCACCAATTCTGTGTTCATATTCTGCATATTTGCTTCTGAGGCATTTTAGCCAAGTATGAGTTGGATTAACCCAGGGCAAACTTTCCAGATTTATTATCAGCCTAACAGTATATTGCAGTAGTGGTGGTGAAGATGGCGGAGGTAGAGTAGTTGTGGAAGTGGCAGCAGCAATCATCATCACATTCCCAGTCATCATGTAGCACTTGCTGTCACACAGAATTCTGCATAGAGATGGCCAAAGAATCAACCACACGTTATGCATACTGTTATGAAGCAAGGAGAGGTTGTGACAAGTGCATGCATATCAAAAGAATTAAAAAGTCACACAAAATAATTCACAACCTCTCTTTCCCCTTCCCCTATATTGTTCAGTTTCAGATACTACTCTATTAATAATCCCAATGTTGTGAAAATAGTGAAAAATCTCTAAATTCTGCATGCTAGAAATCCATCACTATTACACATGAGCCAAGATAGACCCAGTGAGTAGTAGTACTGTAAATTCTTCCACCCCTGGCTTAGTAAGCAGTAACTTTAGCCTTGTATTTCAAAGTTTTATTACCACTTGGTCAAATATGTTCAGGAGTATGATAAAGTTATAGGCCCAAGAGAGTGGTAATTTGGCTGGAAGATAAAAAAAAAGAAAAATATAATTGCTTTTTTTGGAGAATATATAGACAGAACACTACATATTTAGGAAATAATATACTTAAATAAATGAAAGTACTAAAAGAGTTTTCAATAAGGAACTTTCTCTCCTTCCCACAGTCAGAGATGCATCTAATCCAACCCTGACTCAATGGGGTTTCCAATTATCAGAAATGGAAATGATTCAGTGTTTATATGCTCTGTTGCTGAACAAGCCTCACTGTCACAAAGTGATTCCTTATATTTCACCTGTAATTGTAGCTATATGTTACAGCATGAATGAGAATTGGAAAAGAGGGTAGTTATTTTGATTGATGTAGACAGCCAAAGTGGGTAATTGAGACCCCTGAAACTTCCTTTAGGATTTGAATGATCCTATTTGGCTGTCTTGGGGAGTCACAACAGTGGGATAATTACCATATTTTTACTCCAGTGTGTGGACAACTACTTCTAATACTGTTTTCTCAGTCCGTTTGCATTTAGATTCTATTGGGGAGTAAAATGGTGAAGGGTGAAATTAACCGTAAAATATATTAATCTGTTTGAACTCAAGTAGATTTTAAAAATACTAGATTTAACCATCTGAGGAAAACAGACTTGCCTCCAAAACAAACAAAACAAACAAAAACAACCCCGTAAAACAAAACACACAAAGCCAACAAAAATAACAAAAATTTAAGGTTGGTGGAAAAAAATAGGTCAGTTTAACATCCACTTTTATCCGTAAGGTATGCTAGACAGTTAACTTCTAGTCTTTTGTATAACTGGTACCACAGAATATTACTGTGGTTATCACAGTCTTGGAAGAAAACTTAGAGAGTTATGGATGGTGAAACTAGCTCAGGGCAATAGACACCCTCTATATTTTAGTGAAAAGAAAATTCAAAGAATTAGATATGCGAGTCTGATTTGGGCCACACCTGTGGATAGCACTGTTGAACTGACCAGGTTCCTTCACTTTTCATACTTCCTTCTCCTCCCCTTGACAAAATTCTGAGTAGACATTTGAATAAAATAACAAAAAAGAAAGGAAATAAAGAAGGATGGTTTCGTTTTGTATAATTATGTGAGTATAGGAATGCCTATTTAGGACAGGGCACAGTGGCTCACGCCTGTAATCCCAACACTTTGGGAGGCTGAGAAGGGCAGATCACTTGAGGACAGGAGTTCCAGGCCAGCCTGGCCAACATGGTGAAGCCCCATCTCTACCAAAAAAATACACAAAAAAAATTAGGGCGTGGTTGTGCACTTCTGTAGTTCCAGCTGCTCGGGAGGCTGAGGCATGAGAATTGCTTGAACCCAGGAGGTGGAGGTTGCAGTGAGCTGAGATCATGCCACTGCATTTCAGCCTGGGTGACATATCAAGACTCTGTTTCAAAAAGAAAAAAGGAAAAGAAAAGAAAAACAATGTGTATTTCGGACATGTTGGGTACTTTAGAATGATTTTTCTTCCTACTATGGTCAGTGCAAACAATTCAGGTAGCAGATGGTGTTGCTTTTTCTCCTCTGCTCCCCTAACCATCATGATCACCACAAGGACTTGTTCTTAGGCTACAAGCTGGGGAGTTCACTTCCACCTATGATGGGTCCAAACAGATACAGTAGTAGAGAAGGGAGCTATCACCAGTTAAAGAGTCATTCCCACGGAAGAGCCATAGGAGCCCTTTGGTCCAGTGTCCTTCTTGTATTTGAGGAATTAAGATTTCACAAGTTTAACTGACTTTCCTAAGATCACTCAGGAGTTAGGGAGCTGGGAATCAGAGTTAGTATAAGAACTCAAGATGTCTTCTCTTCCAGTTTGGTTATGGAAAACTCCCATAATTTTCAAAGAGATGTAGCAACACTCTAATGGTTAAAAGCGACACTCCTGGGAGGAAAGAAGGTATACATGAATAATAATTAACTTCATTGTTAATTTTTTTGAGGAAAAATAGTTTCTTGTATGAAAATAAGTGCCCTGTCATATTTATGTGACAATGTGATGGCTAATTTTATGTGTCAACTTGCCTGGGCATTAGGGCATACAAGTATTTGGTCAAACATTACTATGGGTGTGTCTGTGAGAGTGCTGTTAGATGAGATCAACATTTGAATTAGTAGACTGAGTAAAGCAAGTTGCCCTTCCTAATTTGGGTGGACCTTGTCCAATCAGTTGAAGGTCTGAATAGAACAAAAAGGCTAACCCTTCTGTGAGTAAAGCAGAACTCCTCTGCCTGACTGGGTAAGCTGGGACATCAGTCTTTTCTTGTCTTCAGACTCGAATTGAAACAGACTCTTGGGTCTTCAGCCTGTGAGCTTTCAGACTGGAACTATACATTGGCAATCCTGGGTCTCTAGCTTGCCAACTGCAGATCTTGGGAATTAGCAGCAGCCTCTACAATCACATGAGTCAATTCCTCTCTCTATGTATATACATGTTTGTTTACACCTACTCATATCCTGTTGGTTTTGTTTCTTTGGGGAATTCTGAATAATAAAGGCAATTGTTATATTATTTTCAATTCTGCAGCTTTGCTGTCTTCTATTCCCGTATCAGCATCTCTCTTTGAAAGCACGATATTTAAAATTTACAAGAAAACCACTTTCCTCTGCTCAAGTAGCTATATTAAAATATGTCCTCTATATTTATGTTTTTCCTGATTGGTGTTCCACAGCTCTACATCTCAAAGCAGAGTTTTAATAGAGGATTGTGAAATGCTCATATTTAAGATGAAAACTAGTACAAAAATCTGCAGTAATTAATTAAAAGTATACTGTCTAAAGTGATTATTATATTTAAAATAGAGAAATAACTATGTTCATTTATAGCTGTACACATAAATCCTGTGCCATGCTTACAAATTAACTGATTGATTCAGGCTCATAAACTGCCAAGATAGTCCAAGGAATACATTGTCTGATTCTGAACAACACGCAAAGGGAAGAAAGAAAAAAGAGACATATGCAAATAACCAATTATTCCATGTCCTTATAGAATTTTAAGGGTCAGATCCTTGGGGACAGAAAAGTCAAGGCATCATTGTCCTCTAAAAAAGTCACACAGCTCCATTTTATGCACAGTCATTTCATAACCACTCAAATTAGTGTTTTTAAAGCAGAAGGTAAGGTGAAGGAGAAACATTTACTACAAATTCAGCAAATGTTTAAGACTTGCTGTGTATAACAGGGATAGTAATGGGCTTATGGAAAACAAAGATCTTGTTTAAATTAATCCCATGGAATTTCAACCTAGGCAAACCTGAGTAGAGGAGGCTCTGGATGCACATCGCTGCAGCATCTGGATGAAAAGTGGAATCAATCATTCCTTAATCCAGTTAGTGAGGTTCATAATGATAAACATTTTATGTTGGTCTCTGGTGGTCCCTCAGCACCCTGATCTTCCCTTCAGTACTATACTCAGGTATGCAACTATCTACATTTGTTTTAATTTAAGTGGATTTATAAATACTTCAAATTTAACATATCTGAAATTGAACTCATCTCCCTTCCTCTCACCCAAAACTGCCCACCTCGTTATTTTCTCAGTAAATTGAAAATTCATTCTTGCATTAACTCAGATATTAAAATCATCTTTGACTCTATATCACCTATATTACACATTCAGTCTATCAGACAATCATGTAGTTGTTACTTTCCAAATATTTCTAAAATCAGGTCACTTTTCACTACTTCCACTGTTTTCACATGATTTGAAAAAGAAGAAAACAAATTGACATTGGAGACAAGACAGTCTAGCTGTCAGAGTGGCTTCTGTTAAGCTTTGGGATCATAGTAAAAATAATAAGCTAAACATAACTGAAATCTCTTCTGTAGGCTAGGCACCATGCTAACTAGAGATATGGTGATGAACAAGAAAAATATGCTCCCCAACTTTACATAGCTTATAACCTAAAAAAGGTAACAGATAAATCAATAAGCAACAGAAGTAATTACAGATTGTTTTAAGTCCCATGATTGAAATTAACCAGATGATAATAATGAAAGTAATTGAAGAATTCTACTTCAGATAGCCAGGAAAGATCTCTTTGAGGAAAGGATTTTTAAGTGGAGGCCTGCTGGAAGAGAATGAACTTGCTTTGTGAAAAAGAGTGTAGACATACGGTACAGGCAGAGGGAACAGTGAGTACAATGCCCAAATGAAGGAAGGGGCTCACTTGCCATGGGCAGTTCTAAAAAGGTGGGCAATGTGGCTACTGGGTAGTGAGTGAGGGGAAAGTGGAAGGAGGTGAGGTTCGCATATTGAAGCCAGACCATGTAGGGCTCATACATCCAAATGAGGAGTTCCAGTTATATTCTAAGTGCAAAGGGAAGTCACTGGAGGGTTTTAACCAGGAGGAGTGACAAGAGCCAATTTGCCTATTAAAGAGAAAGGATCATGGTCTAAAGGTGAAGGCTGAGCTAAACTGATGTTTCTTTTATTCCTTTTATTTCCCCTTCAAGATTTAAAACTGGTCTTGAAAATGACCTAGGTTTATACTAATTATTGAAAATTCCTTTGCTAAAACTTGTCCTTCTACTCAGTGACTGAAAAATTTGTCCTTCCCACTCGGTGACTGAAATTTCAGTTTGCATCTTTAGCCCTGTGATTTGTCAGCCCTAGTTTCAGCCCCTGGAACTGCAGAAATTCCCTGGCAAACCATTACTAGCCTCTTGAGGACAACACTTGACCAATGCATTTGATGGGATTGGCATCATAAGACTTGAGGAACATTTATGAAATGACATCCATATTTTTAAATTACAACATTCCTAAAAGATCAGACTCTTGAAGTTGCCCTTTAATAATCACACACATACTCTACGGAGGAGTTTATAACAAACAAAACAAAACCAAAAACAGACAGAAACACTTAGAAAAAAGATATTTGCTATCCCCAAAATAACAATATTTCTGTGATAATCATCTCTTTTCCTTATTATCACAAAATTTCTAGTAACAAACAATTCAATATAATTATATTAAAAACTCGGCAAAACTAAGCAACATTTTACTTCCCTACAAGATTAAACCTAAGTGAATTAGGTAATCATGGGAGAGCTCTTTCCCACTTCTGATGGTGCTTGTTTTCCACAAACCACCTCTTTTACACTTTCATAGCTTCAACCAGTGATTTTTGAGGTATTTGTTTAAAATGTCTTAGGGGTTATTTCCATAGTGAACATTTTGTGGAGATCTCTTGAAGGCCCAAAAGCTATTAACCCAACAGAATAAATTTGAATGGGAAAATTCCAGGAATATAGCCAGTTAATGTGGGGTTATTTGGGACCTGCGAGTTATTTCTCCTTTTCTTAAATTCTACCAACCTATGAGAACCTTTAAAATGGTCACCTATGCTGCATTCATCTTAAGGCTACACTTGAGTGCAATAAATTTGTCTCCTGAAAAGTTATCTTGTAACTTTGTAATGTAGGCACTCAGAAGTTTTTATTCTTTATTATACTTAAAATGACAACTTAATTTCTTCTTAAGGGTTATATAACATTATAAGGATAAAATATAATTATTATAATAAGACTAATTAGTATTTACATTCTACTTTTCTCTTACAATTCCTTTATAAACAGAAGTTAATTAATAGCTTAGATGCCAATATTATCTCTTCAAAGAGGTTAATGCATCAGATTAGAATTTGTTTTTAGCCCAAGTGCTTCTTCAGCATTTGTATTTGGTGCAGCTTAGTACCAGGGAAGGCAGTTATTTTTCTTTTCTGTTGTTGTATAAGAAAGTAAAAAGTGTTTGGACCACTTGTTACACCCATTTTTGCTTGCTGGAGCCATGGAAACAATGGGAAGAATGTCACTTTCTTTAGGGAAAACATTTTAGTGGAGTGTCATGAATAAATTTATTCTAGAAATAAAATGCACATTCCTTAAAAAAAGTGAAGAAGATTTTGCAAACAAACCACATCATTTTGTATCTTGCATTTTGACCAGTTCATAAAGGTATAGAAAGGTGGTCAAAGCTTTTTGCATAGTGGAAGAACTATTTATATATCTAGATGAAAACCTAAAGCTTTACATTTTCACAACACAAATTTTCTTGTCATTTCAGCTCTGTAAGTGGCTGTTCCAGACCCATGATGATGTAACAAGTCTGCTATACTGAATTGTAAACGTAGATTTTAACCTAGCCTAACCCTTAGACCTTGAAAATATTTATTGTGAAAATTTGCTGTCATTATTCCATAGTTATTGCTTTTTTCCCTTATATTATTGTCTTTTATTTATTTTTCCTTCCATTTAGTTTGGATATACTTTGTTTCCTTTTCTAGCTTTTTAAGGTGGAAACTTAGATCATTGAATTAAAAACTTATTCATTTCCTCATATACATCTTCACTGCTATAAATTTCCCTCTAAACTCTGCTTTGAGATGTTGTATTTTTATCGTAACTCAGTAAAATATTTTATTTTCTTTGTAGTTTCTTATTTGACTCATGGTCATTGAAAAGTATGTGTTTTAACTTTCCAAATATTTGGACATTTTAAGCTGTCATTTTATTCACATCAAATTTAATTCCATTCTTATTAGAGGTTATACTTTGTAAAATTTCAATTAAAAAATTAAACTTTTTCAGTTTTTCTTTTTTTTTTTTTTTTTTTTTTGAGACAGAGTCTTGCTCTGTCACCCAGGCTAGAGTGTAGTGGCGCAGTCTCGGCTCACTGCAACCTCCACCTGTGTTCAAATGATTCTTCTGCCTCAGCCTCCCAAGTACCTGGGATTACAGGCGCCCACCACCACACCTGGCTAATTTTTGTATTTTTACTAGAGACAGGGTTTCACTAAGTCGGCCAGGCTGGTCTTGAACTCCTGACCTTAGGTGTCCCACCCGCCTCAGCCTCCCAAAGTGCTGGGATTACAGGCGTGAGCCACCGCGCCCGGCCAATAATTAAACCTTTAAAATGTTCTAGCATTTGGCCTATATTAGTAAATGCTCTAGGTACACTTTGCAAAGGCTATGCATTCTGCAGTTTTGTGTGTTGTTCTATATGTCAAATTAGGACAAAGTAGTTGATAGTATAATTAAATATTCTCTATATTGACTATATTTTAAAATTTTATCTATTAAAGAGGATTATACAAATGTTGAACTATAGTTGTAGATTTGACTATCACCTTTTTGTTCTGTCAAACACTTGAAATACATCTTTTTAATTCTGGTAATATCCCTTGTCTGAAACTCTACTTGGTCTGATATTAATATTTCCATACTAATTTTTAATGCTTATCTTTATATATATGTGTGTGTGTGTGTGTGTGTGTGTGTGTGTATACATATATTTTTCCCCTCTCTTTTCCTTTCACCTTATCTATGTCTTTTAATTTAAAATGTATCTCTTGGCCAGGCGTGATGGCTCATGCCTGTAATCCTGGCACTTTGGAAGGCTGAGGCAAGAGGATCACTTGAGCCTAGGAGTTCTAGACCAGCCTGGCAACATAGCAAGAACCTGTCTCTACAAATAAAATTTTTAAAAAATTAGCCAGGCATGGTTGCATGTGCCTGTAGTCCCTGCTACTCGTGAGGCTCAGGTGCGAGGATCAGGCCTCTGCACTCAGCCGGGGTGTCAGAATGAGACTCTATCTCAAAGAAAACAAAAAGTATATCTTGTAGACAACAGGCTTTATTAAAAGTCTAGTTTGACATTCTGTTTTCATTGGAATCCTTAATGTAAAATTTACTATGATTGAGCTTATATAAATTTTTCTATTTTTTTCCTATGTGTTGCATCTCTTCATCCCCTGCTTTTTCTCCTTTTCTGTCTTACTTTGCATTAATGAAATGTTTTGCTATTCCATTTTATTTTCTTTATTGCCCCCCTTTTTGGTCATACCTCTATTTTATTTTATATTTAGCGGTTGTTTAAGGTATTACTGTAAGCATCCTCAACATATCAAAGCCTCCTTATTATTATATCATATCATATGTAAGAACATTGTAGAGACTTTGGATTCCAGTAACTTTCTGTGAAGAGTTATGACTTTAGTTATAGCTAGCAATTTAATTTTTGGCTGATCTCCTTGAACTTACAGAGCTTTTATTTTCACTTCATTAGGAGGGTCTTTTTAGTTTAGCTTTTAGTCTTAGGAAAAATCCCTTAGTTATAGAAAGTCCTGCTTTCTGGGACTTTCTCTGTTAATTTCCATCTGCTCTAGAAGACACAAACTTCTCTGACACCTAAAGCAATACACTTGTAAGTTTCCCCTTGAGTATTAGCCATTCTGCATATGGGAAGACTTTAGCGTTCCCTTAAGTGAAGTCACATAAATGTTTATATTATCACCCAGTTGCATTCCCTTTCTTTCAATAATTCAATCCCCTTCAATTTCTGCCTACTTTTGGTTGCTCTCCAGTGCCTTAAATAGTTAGCTTTTATATTTTATCCAGAGTTTGTCACCTCTGGGAGGGTAATTCAAATTAAGCTACTTTCATTCTCAGTACTAGAATTGGGAAAATGATTATTTTTAATGTTAAGGCTCCCATGTGAAAATAGCTGAGGAAGATTCTGATCCAGATAGGGCTTAGCAAGTCATATAGTCTAAATATGCACAGCCTCTGTTCAGTGAGATGATTAGTTTGTTTTTGTTTTTATTTTGATCAATTCCATCCTCAGTTTCTTTATTCTTATTTTGAATTAAATGAGGCAGCTACAGGGAATAGTTTATTGATTAAAGTAGACATTGTAATTTTCTTCTTGCTTTAATACAAAGTTCATTTTATAATATTAGGGAGTATAAATGCTTCCAGATTTGGGATACTTTATTTTACATATACATTACATGATTTCGCATGCTTATTTCAAGAGTCTTTAACTTAGGTTTGATAAAATAAATGCATTTAAACTGTTATGAGGCATTAAAAGTACTAACTGTCTTCATTTATTTTCTATCTTCTGTTATAATTCCCTCCACTTTGTCTTGTACGACCCATATCCAAGGGCTGCATATTCAAATTAATACTTGAGTGACATAGAATTAGATTCTTTAGAGTCAAAAAGATGAAGTAAAATATTTTTTCTCTAAAATTGGGAGTATCAGACGGCCTCATCCAATCATTTAAATTTGTTCTCATTCCCTTCACTTTGTCTTATATGACCCATATCCAAGGGTTGCATATTCAAATTAATACCTGGGGGCATAGAAAAATACCATAAGTGTGTAAAGCAGGCCAGGTGGGGGAAACATCAGAAAGTTCTACATATTGAGGTAGACTGGAGAAAGCATGGGGTATATCAAGGGTCAACCTCACTAGCTTTTGCCATTTAGGTGCTATGAGCCATTGTTGTCAGATCTGCTCTTCCAAGAGAAGCTGAAAATATGGATTTTTGTGTGAAATTTCCTTATTAAAATATCCTTCAGGTCAAATAGAACATGTTTGATTAGTATACAAAGCCCCTGTCTCTATTTGTTTGTTTGTTTCCATCACTGGTTAGTCTTCCATTTGTATATTCTCTCTTATTCACTTTGAATGCTCTTTTACGCAAGTCTACCCAAATCCTATTATCTATATTCAATTCAAGTTCCATGTCTCCACAAAGCTGCTGAGTCTTCTAGTCCTCATTGTTCATCTTTGCCTTCTGTGAGATCTATAATAATTATAGATTAGAAAACATTTTATCATGTAATTTTATTGCCTTTTTATACTGAGTTGTGCTTCAGTTCCCAACATCTTTTCTTTATTTCTGCCATAGGTTTTCAATACTCATTTATTAATGTATGGTTGGTATTGCTCATAAGGTTTTTTTAAAGTGTCAGGGAACATGAAAGTATGGAACATTTATTGATTTGGAGGAGACCGTAGATATATCTGATCCAAATTCCTTATTTGACAGATAAAGAAACTAAGACCCACTAAGTCAATTGATTTACTATTGATCAGTCAGAAAGTAAATCACCAGATCCTAGGAATTTAATTCCTTTTTCTGTTTGTTTCCACCAAATACAGCACTCTGTAGATTTAAGAAAAAGTACTTTTTCATTCAATATCAAAATATGGATTTATTTTGTTTCTTCCTCTGTGTTCTCTCTTCTTAGTGTAGCTGAGTGATATAGAATTATATTCTTTAGGATCACACAGATAAAGTAAAATATTTTTTTCTCAAAAATTGGCAGTATCAGATGGCCTCATCCAATTACTTAAATTTGGTAAAGGGAAAGATTTATAAATCAGCCTAACTCTGTTGTTTCCAAGATTTTGATTTTATGGTATCTGTTTCTCCTTATGAGCCTTGCAGACAAAGAGGTATCCTGGTTATGAAAGAACCGCATGTGTCCTCTCATCTGAGACATCTGTTCTCTCATTCTCTCATAAATTCTTAAACAGAATGAAATTTTATTAAGAAAATTATAGCATTGCTATAATTGGCATATATTCCACATTTGTCTGCATTTACCTTTTGAATGTAGTCATTATACCACATGATGGCATCCTAAAACAATTTCTATAAAGGCAACATTGAATTAAAAATGTAAGGCATTACAGATATGAAAATTACATTCTTCTAATCTCAAAATCTAGATGAGCAATAGTGTTCATGAGCTTCATTACATTAAAATTATGCAGCTTCTATGCAAGGAGCTTGATATGAAAAAGTAGCAATTGTTTTTATGAAATAAAACTGCATTAATGATCATTTTAAGTTATTAAAGAGCTTAGATATTGTACAAGTAAATTCAGTATACCTAACTTTCAGCACATGTACAATGAAAATCTTCTTGAAATAACCTACAAAATAAAACTATCACAATAATTGTAAAATTCATTAACAAAACCTCTACATTTTCAATAATTTGTGAGTGAAAATTTTTGTTATAATTTTGTGATTTGAATGCAATTTTCCCAAGAAGTTACAGGATTGAATTATAAATAACTATATCTAACTTGAAAAATAATGCAAAAAGTAATAATAATAATGCCTCTATGCATGAAATGCTTATTTTGTTTTACTCTTTCTTTGTCAGTATGAATGGTTCTTCTTTTTTTTTTTTTTCTATTTTTTCTTTTTCTTTTTTTTTTTTTTTATTATACTTTAAGTTTTAGGGTACATGTGCACATTGTGCAGGTTAGTTACATATGTGTACATGTGCCATGCTGGTGCGCTGCACCCACTAACTAGTCATCTAGCATTAGGTATATCTCCCAATGCTATCCCTCCCCCCCTCCGCCCACCCCACCACAGTCCCCAGAGTGTGATATTCCCCTTCCTGTGTCCATGTGATCTCATTGTTCAATTCCGTTCCCAGAGTGTGATATTCCCCTTCCTGTGTCCATGTGATCTCATTGTTCAATTCCCACCTATGAGGGAGAATATGTGGTGTTTGGCTTTTTGTTCTTGCGATAGTTTACTGAGAATGATGATTTCCAATTTCATCCATGTCCCTACAAAGGACACGAACTCATCATTTTTTATGGCTGCATAGTATTCCATGGTGTATATGTGCCACATTTTCTTAATCCAGTCTATCACTGTTGGACATTTGGGTTGGTTCCAAGTCTTTGCTATTGTGAATAATGCCGCAATAAACATATGTGTGCATGTGTCTTTATAGCAGCATGATTTATAGTCCTTTGGGTATATACCCAGTAATGGGATGACTGGGTCAAATGGTATTTCTAGTTCTAGATCCCTGAGGAATCGCCACACTGACTTCCACAATGGTTGAACTAGTTTACAGTCCCACCAACAGTGTAAAAGTGTTCCTATTTCTCCACATCCTCTCCAGCACCTGTTGTTTCCTGACTTTTTAATGATTGCCATTCTAACTGGTGTGAGATGGTATCTCATTGTGGTTTTGATTTGCATTTCTCTGATGGCCAGTGATGATGAGCATTTTTTCATGTGTCTTTTGGCTGCATAAATGTCTTCTTTTGAGAAGTGTCTGTTCATGTCCTTTGCCCACTTTTTGATGGGGTTGTTTGTTTTTTTCTTGTAAATTTGTTTGAGTTCATTGTAGATTCTGGATATTAGCCCTTTGTCAGATGAGTAGGTTGCGAAAATTTTCTCCCATTTTGTAGGTTGCCTGTTCACTCTGATGGTAGTTTCTTTTGCTGTGCAGAAGCTCTTTAGTTTAATTAGATCCCATTTGTCAATTTTGGCTTTTGTTGCCATTGCTTTTGGTGTGTTAGACATGAAGTCCTTGCCTATGCCTATGTCCTGAATGGTAATGCCTAGGTTTTCTTCTAGGGTTTTTATGGTTTTAGGTCTAACGTTTAAATCTTTAATCCATCTTGAATTGATTTTTGTATAAGGGGTAAGGAAGTTATCCAGTTTCAGCTTTCTACATATGGCTAGCCAGTTTTCCCAGCACCACTTATTAAATAGGGAATCCTTTCCCCATTGCTTGTTTTTCTCAGGTTTGTCAAAGATCAGATAGTTGTAGGTATGCGGCGTTATTTCTGAGGGCTCTGTTCTGTTCCATTGATCTATATCTCTGTTTTGGTACCAGTACCATGCTGTTTTGGTTACTGTAGCCTTGTAGTATAGTTTGAAATCAGGTAGTGTGATGCCTCCAGCTTTGTTCTTTTGGCTTAGGATTGCCTTGGCGATGCGGGCTCTTTTTTGGTTCCATATGAACTTTAAAGTAGTTTTTTCCAATTCTGTGAAGAAAGTCATTGGTAGCTTGATGGGGATGGCATTGAATCTGTAAATTACCTTGGGCAGTATGGCCATTTTCACGATATTGATTCTTCCTACCCATGAGCATGGAATGTTCTTCCATTTGTTTGTATCCTCTTTTATTTCCTTGAGCAGTGGTTTGTAGTTCTCCTTGAAGAGGTCCTTCACATCCCTTGTAAGTTGGATTCCTAGGTATTTTATTCTCTTTGAAGCAATTGTGAATGGGAGTTCACTCATGATTTGGCTCTCTGTTTGTCTGTTGTTGGTGTATAAGAATGCTTGTGATTTTTGTACATTGATTTTGTATCCTGAGACTTTGCTGAAGTTGCTTATCAGCTTAAGGAGATTTTGGGCTGAGACAATGGGGTTTTCTAGATATACAATCATGTTGTCTGCAAACAGGGACAATTTGACTTCCTCTTTTCCTAATTGAATACCCTTTATTTCCTTCTCCTGCCTAATTGCCCTGGCCAGAACTTCCAACACTATGTTGAATAGGAGTGGTGAGAGAGGGCATCCCTGTCTTGTGCCAGTTTTCAAAGGGAATGCTTCCAGTTTTTGCCCATTCAGTATGATATTGGCTGTGGGTTTGTCATAGATAGCTCTTATTATTTTGAAATACATCCCATCAATACCTAATTTATTGAGAGTTTTTAGCATGAAGGGTTGTTGAATTTTGTCAAAGGCTTTTTCTGCATCTATTGAGATAATCATGTGGTTTTTGTCTTTGGCTCTGTTTATATGCTGGATTACATTTATTGATTTGCGTATATTGAACCAGCCTTGCATCCCAGGGATGAAGCCCACTTGATCATGGTGGATAAGCTTTTTGATGTGCTGCTGGATTCGGTTTGCCAGTATTTTATTGAGGATTTTTGCATCAATGTTCATCAAGGATATTAGTCTAAAATTCTCTTTTTTGGTTGTGTCTCTGCCAGGCTTTGGTATCAGAATGATGCTGGCCTCATAAAATGAGTTAGGGAGGATTCCCTCTTTTTCTATTGATTGGAATAGTTTCAGAAGGAATGGTACCAGTTCCTCCTTGTACCTCTGGTAGAATTCAGCTGTGAATCCATCTGGTCCTGGACTCTTTTTGGTTGGTAAACTATTGATTATTGCCACAATTTCAGCTCCTGTTATTGGTCTATTCAGAGATTCAACTTCTTCCTGGTTTAGTCTTGGGAGAGTGTATGTGTTGAGGAATGTATCCATTTCTTCTAGATTTTCTAGTTTATTTGCGTAGAGGTGTTTGTAGTATTCTCTGATGGTAGTTTGTATTTCTGTGGGATTGGTGGTGATATCCCCTTTATCATTTTTTATTGTGTCTATTTGATTCTTCTCTCTTTTTTTCTTTATTAGTCTTGCTAGTGGTCTATCAATTTTGTTGATCCTTTCAAAAAACCAGCTCCTGGATTCATTGATTTTTTGAAGGGTTTTTTGTGTCTCTATTTCCTTCAGTTCTGCTCTGATTTTGGTCATTTCTTGCCTTCTGCTAGCTTTTGAATGTGTTTGCTCTTGCTTTTCTAGTTCTTTTAATTGTGATGTTAGGGTGTCAATTTTGGATCTTTCCTGCTTTCTCTTGTGGGCATTTAGTGCTATAAATTTCCCTCCACACACTGCTTTGAATGCGTCCCAGAGATTCTGGTATGTTGTGTCTTTGTTCTCGTTGGTTTCAAAGAACATCTTTATTTCTGCCTTCATTTTGTTATGTACCCAGTAGTCATTCAGGGGCAGGTTGTTCAGTTTCCATGTAGTTGAGTGGCTTTGAGTGAGATTCTTAATCCTGAGTTCTAGTTTGATTGCACTGTGGTCTGAGAGATAGTTTGTTATAACTTCTGTTCTTTTACATTTGCTGAGGAGAGCTTTACTTCCAACTATGTGGTCAATTTTGGAATAGGTGTGGTGTGGTGCTGACAAAAATGTATATTCTGTTGATTTGGGGTGGAGAGTTCTGTAGATGTCTATTAGGTCCACTTGGTGCAGAGCTGAGTTCAATTACTGGGTATCCTTGTTGACTTTCTGTCTCATTGATCTGTCTAATGTTGACAGTGGGGTGTTAAAGTCTCCCATTATTAATGTGTGGGAGTCTAAGTCTCTTTGTAGGTCACTCAGGACTTGCTTTGTGAATCTTGGTGCTCCTGTATTGGGTGCATACATATTTAGGATAGTTAGCTCTTCTTGTTGAATTGATCCCTTTACCATTATGTAATGGCCTTCTTTGTCTCTTTTGATCTTTGTTGGTTTAAAGTCTGTTTTATCAGAGACTAGCATTGCAACCCCTGCCTTTTTTTGTTTTCCATTGGCTTGGTAGATCTTCCTCCATCCTTTTATTTTGAGCCTATGTGTGTCTCTGCACGTGAGATGGGTTTCCTGAATACAGCACACTGATGGGTGTTGACTCTTTATCCAATTTGCCAGTCTGTGTCTTTTAATTGGAGAATTTAGTCCATTTACATTTAAAGTTAACATTGTTACGTGTGAATTTGATCCTGTCATTATGATGTTAGCTGGTGATTTTGCTCGTTAGTTCACGCAGTTTCTTCCTAGTCTCGATGGTCTTTACATTTTGGCATGATTTTGCAGCGGCTGGTACCGGTTGTTCCTTTCCATGTTTAGCGCTTCCTTCAGGAGCTCTTTTAGGGCAGGCCTGGTGGTGACAAAACAAAATCTCTCAGCATTTGCTTGTCTGTAAAGTATTTTATTTCTCCTTCACTTATGAAGCTTAGTGTGGCTTGATATGAAATTCTGGGTTGAAAATTCTTTTCTTTAAGAATGTTGAATATCGGCCCCTGCTCTCTTCTGGCTTGTAGGGTTTCTGCCGAGAGATCCGCTGTTAGTCTGATGGGCTTCCCTTGGAGGGTAACCCGACCTTTCTCTCTGGCTGCCCTTAACATTTTTTCCTTCATTTCAACTTTGGTGAATCTGACAATTATGTGTCTTGGAGTTGCTCTTCTCGAGGAGTATCTTTGTGGCGTTCTCTGTATTTCCTGAATCTGAACGTTGGCCTGCCTTGCTAGACTGGGGAAGTTCTCCTGGATAATATCCTGCAGAGTGTTTTCCAACTTGGTTCCATTCTCCCCATCACTTTCAGGTACACCAATCAGACCTAGATTTGGTCTTTTCACATAGTCCCATATTTCTTGGAGGCTTTGCTCATTTCTTTTTATTCTTTTTTCTCTAAACTTCCTTTCTCGCTTCATTTCATTCATTTTATCTTCCATTGCTGATACCCTTTCTTCCAGTTGATCGCATCGGCTCCTGAGGCTTCTGCATTCTTCACGTAGTTCTCGAGCCTTGGTTTTCAGCTCCATCAGCTCCTTTAAGCACTTCTCTGTATTGGTTATTCTAGTTATACATTCTTCTAAATTTTTTTCAAAGTTTTCAACTTCTTTGCCTTTGGTTTGAATGTCCTCCCATAGCTCAGAGTAATTTGATCATCTGAAGCCTTCTTCTCTCAGCTCGTCAAAGTCGTTCTCCATCCAGCTTTGTTCCGTTGCTGGTGAGGAACTGCGTTCCTTTGGAGGAGGAGAGGCGCTCTGCGTTTTAGAGTTTCCAGCTTTTCTGTTCTGTTTTTTCCCCATCTTTGTGGTTTTATCTACTTTTGGTCTTTGATGATGGTGATGTACAGATGGGTTTTCGGTGTGGATGTCCTTTCTGTTTGTTAGTTTTCCTTCTAACAGACAGGACCCTCAGCTGCAGGTCTGTTGGAATACCCTGCCATGTGAGGTGTCAGTGTGCCCCTGCTGGGGGGTGCCTCCCAGTTAGGCTGCTCGGGGGTCAGGGGTCAGGGACCCACTTGAGGAGGCAGTCTGCTGGTTCTCAGATCTCCAGCTGCGTGCTGGGAGAACCACTGCTCTCTTCAAAGCTGTCAGACAGGGACACTTAAGTCTGCAGAGGTTACTGCTGTCTTTTTGTTTGTTTGTGCCCTGCCCCCAGAGGTGGAGCCTACAGAGGCAAGCAGGCCTCCTGGAGCTGTGGTGGGTCCGGGCTGCTTTGTTTACCTAAGCAAGCCTAGGCAATGGTGGGCGCCCCTCCCCCAGCCTCGCTGCCGCCTTGCAGTTTGATCTCAGACTGCTGTGCTAGCAATCAGCGAGACTCCGTGGGCGTAGGACCCTCCGAGCCAGATGTGGGATATAATCTCGTGGTTCGCCGTTTTTTAAGCTGGTCTGAGAAGCGCAATGTTCGGGTGGGAGTGACCCGATTTTCCAGGTGCGTCCCTCACCCCTTTCTTTGACTCGGAAAGGGAACTCCCTGACCCTTTGCGCTTCCCAGGTGATGCAATGCCTCACCCTGCTTCGACTTGCGCATGGTGCGCGCACCCACTGGCCTGTGCCCACTGTCTGGCACTCGCTAGTGAGATAAACCCGGTACCTCAGATGGAAATGCAGAAATCACCCGTCTTCTGCGTCGCTCACGCTGAATGGTTCTTTTTTACTAGCAAAGCAAGTGAACATTTCTTCTTTTTTATTTAATGAATATTTGTATTATTCAATTGATATTTAATAATAGAATTATCATTATTAAAAAAAAATACCAGAAGATCACTTTCATTTTAGTTCTAGTAACTATAAAGTTTACAAATGTGACATTAAGTTAATGACATTCATTTTGTTTATTTTCATAGTATCTCAGCAATGTCTGTGTTTATTTCCTGGAGTCAAAGAAAATATTTTATTCAATTTTGGTTTGTATTTATTGTTATACTAATATGTGTTCTGACCTAGTCTAGTTTTTTTGGACTAGAGAATCATAATTTTTATATCTGTAAAGCCTTATGTTTTCATTTCAACATTCCCATAGTACAAAATAGGACATTTGGGGTAAATATAATATTTCATTTAATCAAAATGTATGTTTTCATTTTGTTCTTTCAACCAAGACAGATCGTCTCTGAAACATTATTTTAAAATAGATCAACTGTTATTATACTTTATTGCACATTAGAATTACCTGGGATAACTTTAAAAAATCCTGATGTTGAGATCCTTCCCCAGTCCAATTAAGTCAGACACCCTGGAAGTGTAATCTTGGCATCATTATTTTAAAACTCCCTTAGGTGATTCCAGTATACAGCCAAGATTGAGAACCACTGGAATAGAGGAAAGGAGAATGTTAACATATATAGATAAGGTGGAGCTACTTTAAACCACAGATCTCTCCTTTTATTTGCTGCAATCTTCTAAAATTACTCAATTTTTGAGGCTTCAATTTATTTTATATAATATTTAATATATAAAAATATGTGCAACATAAAATGAAGTTATGAAGTTTAATTAAAATAACAAATACTTAGAAGCCTACCATATAACTTCAAAACTAAAAATTATCCACAATTCCATTCTCCTACTGCTTTCATAGTTCTAATTCCATTATCCCAAATTTGTTTATCTTTCACTTATTTTTGTAAGAGTACTTATAATAAGTGTATGTTTCCATGAGTAGCTTATTATCTAGTCTAGCTTGATAATATGCTTTATATAAATAATACCATATGTAGTATTCAGAAGTTCTAATTATTTTTGATTAATCAATATTATGGTTCAGGTATTCTCCCATGTTATACATAGTTATAGTAAATAAATTATTTTCACAGAGGTATATTTTATTGTGTGAATATGCTATAAGGTATTTTTCAGTGTCTCTGTCAATGGACATTCAGGATTTCTTTTTAGTTTTTGTTATTGAAACAAAGTTGTGATGAATGCTTTTATACAGACTCCTGGTGACATATGGCACTGTTTTTCTAGACTATACCTAGGAGTAGAATGTCTGGGTCACAGGATATATGCATGTATAAATTTAAAGGTAATGCTATTTCCCTCCCTGCACTCTGAATGGTTGTATTGATTTATACTCTCATCAGCATTTATAAGACTTCCCATTGTTCCACATACTCATCAACATGTAGTACTATAGAACTGGTTATTTTTGGCAATCTAGTGGGTAAACAAAAATAGTTCAGTGTAATGATTTTTTAATGGGTTCCATTATTTTCATATACTTATTTCCCTATTGTATAACTTCTGGAATATCTATTCTTTTCATTTGCACATATTTTTGGCTTATTTATTTTATTGATTGAATTATAATTTGGCTTTTTATATTTGTTATGCTGTTTTATGATCATTTATGAAGTTTTATGGTTTTAATAAGGTTGAACTTAATACTTATTGGCACAATGCCCATGAATGACAGACTGGATAAAGAAAATGTAGCACGTATATACCATGGAATACTATGCAGCCATAAAAAGGGTGAGTTCATGTCCTTAGCAGGGACATGGATGAAACTGGAAACCATCATTCTCAGCAAACTAACACAAGAACAGAAAACCAACACCGCATGTTCTGAGTTGGACAATGAGAACATATGGACACAGGCAGGGGAACATCACACACTGGGGCCTGTTGTGGGTGGGGGGCTAGGGAAGGGATAGCATTAGGAGAAATACCTAATGTAGATGACAGGTTGATGGGTGCAGCAAACCACCATGGCACGTGTATACCTATGTAACAAACCTGCATGTTCTGCACATGCACCCCAGAACTTAAAAGTATTAAAAAAAAAAGATATTTGGCACAATTAAGCAATCCTTCCCCATGCCTATATCATAAAAAATGTGTCTGTACTTTTTCCCAAGAGCTTAAAAAGTTTGCTGCTCATATTTAAGCCATTAAAAGATTTGAAGTCATGGCATTTCCATAGAAATCTAAGGTTATTTTTTCCATAAGAGTAGCCAATATTTACACACCATTTATTGACAATTGTTCATTCACATTGATCAGCCAATACCATATATATTGCATATCAAATTTCCATGTAGGTAATGGCCTTCATAGGGACTCTCTGCTTTGTCCCATTTGTGAATGTATTAATTTCTATGTTAATATCATGTCATTTTAGTTATTTACTTCAATTTTATATTAAGTATTTATAATTTGTAAGACAATTTTACTTGTTTTTTTTCAATGTCTTGGCTATTGACCCGTGTAATCTTCTGTACACATTTTGGAATTAGACTGGTGTTTCTTGAAATAGCTTTTAAGGATTCTGATTTAAATTGCATTAAATTTATTAATTAATTTTGGAAAATTCGCTCCTTTATGATACTAAGTTTTCATCTCTAGGAACATAGTGTATTTTTCATCCAATTATAAATTTCAAAATAATTTTTTAAAAAAGTTTTAAGATTTCCTTCATAAGGATTAGCTTATGCTGGGGGGATTTAATTCTAATTTTTTTTCTTGTATGGGTGTTTTGTTGTTGTTGTTTACAAATTGTCATTATAAAAAATTTAGGACAGGTAGAAAAGTAGAGAATGTATTATAATTTGTCCCCTTTTCTATGACTTCTGGCTTTAATAGTTATCAATCATAGCACATCTTGTTTTATGTATACTGCCTCTCATTCTCTCTCACCAACCCCTACATTATTTTGAGGCAAATCCCTGACATTATATCATTTAACTTATAATCAGTAAATGTGGCTTCAAAAATTTTTAAGTGTCTTCTAAGAGTTGCAAATGCATAAAAGATAATATATTTTGGTCTAATTATCTTATATATAATCAATTTTCTAGAATCTCTAATATCTCTGTAGAGTATTGGTTCTTAGTGAAATTTGTGACTAATGAGAATGTGTTATTCTTCCTTTCAAATACTTAGAACATGTTTTTCTTGACTCACCACATATTTGGGTACTATATTAAATTTTGAATGGAAGCAATAATAGTGTCTTTTTTCCTAATGTAAACAGAATGGTTTGAACCTTTTGACATAAGAATAGTTGTAGTATTTTGGTAGATGTGATTTGTCAGAATATGAAGTAATCTTTAGTTTTTAGTTAACTATGATGTCTTATCATGAATAGTGATTTAATTTTATCAAATCATATTATCCATTAATAAGATATATTTTTAAAATTTTTGATTCGTTATGTAACATTTGATGACACTAACACTCCTGGTAAAACTCCAAATTGGTAAAGATGTTTTATTTTCCTAATTGTTACCATATTCAGTTTACTTATGTTTTGTTACATTTTGCATTTATGTGCATGTATAAGATTACCCTGTAATTTTCCTTTGTTAATAATATCTGCTTTTATTATCCAAGATATTCTTTTTTTTAATTTTATTATTATTATACTTTAAGTTTTAGGGTACATGTGCACAATGTGCGGGTTTGTTACATGTGTATACATGTGCCATGTTGGTGTGCTGCACCCATTAACTCGTCATTTAGCATTAGGTATTATTCTCTCAAGGTTTTTGTACAATTGGAATGATCTGTTTTTTTGCATGTTTGCTGGCAATTGTCTGTATGATTGCACTGAAGTATTTTTACTTAATAGGAATATTATAAATTGCTTCTTAATTTTTAAGTCATTTGTCTATTTTGTTTAGACTGAAATTTATTGATATATAATGGTTATAATAATCTCTATTTATAATTTATTTTAATCTCTATTACTTTTTTCCTTCATAGTATTACTTACTTTTCCCATATTTCAAATTTGTTTACTTTAAAAATCTCACCAAAATAATATTTTAAATCTTTGCAGAGGACCAAATTTTGATTTTATTCCTCGTCTTTAACCTTGTTTTTTAGTTTATTTAATTTCTGCTCTCACTTTTACGACCTCCTTCCATCTAATTTGAATTAATGGAAGGTTTCTAAAAAGATAAAATATAATTCATGTACCACAAAATATATCTCAATTCAGTACTTTTTTAGTATATTAAAACAATTGTATAACTACTACCTCTACCTAATTTCAGATTATTTTGATTAATCTACAATGAAATCTTTTACCATTAGGAAATATTCTCCAATTCTTCTCTTCCCCCAGTCCCTGGCAGCCACTCATCTACTTTATTTTCTGTGGATTTGCCTATTCTGGACATTTTACATAGAGTTTAACTTTTTGAGAAACTGTTAAATTTTCTCAAACCAACTGCACCATTTTATATACCCATCAGCAATGTATAATTCCAATTCTCCACATGCATGTTAAAAGTTGTTATTATCGGTCTTTTTAATTAAAGCTTTTACCAAAAAGAATGTGAAAGGTATATTGCTGTGTTTTTAATGTTCATTTCCCTAATGATGAATGATGTTGAATGTCTTTTTATGTTCATATTGACCATGTGTTTACCTTCTTTAAAAAAATCTATTTAAATCCTTTGTCCACTTTTTAATTGGGTTAGTTGTCTGTTATCACTGAGTCATAAAAAGTCTTTGTATATTCTGGTCACAAGTCCCCTATCAGATATATGATTTGCAAATACTATTTTCCATTGTGTGGATTTTCACTTTCTTGATAGGGTTTATCTTAAGTACAAAAGTTTTTAGTTTTGATGAAGTGAAATTTATTTATTTTGTCTGTTTTTGCTTTTGGTGATGTATCTAGGTAACTATTGCCTAATCCAAGGTAACAAAGGTTTACGCCTATTTTTCTTCTGAGAGATGTATAGTTTTAGCTATAGTTTTAGTTTTACACTGAGGTCTTTGATGCAGTTTAGTTAACTTCTGATATGATGTGAGATAAGAGTCCACATTCATTTTTTTGTAAGTGGATATCAAGTTGTCCTTGCACTATTTATTGAAAAGAATTTTATACTCCTTTCAATTGTCTTGGCACCTTTGTTGAAAATCAATTGCTCATAAATGGATGGTTTATTTCTGGACTCTCAATTCTATTCAATTGATCTGCCTCTATGCTTATGTCAGTCCCACAGTTTGAAATTAAAGAAGTGTAGAGTCTTCAAAGTTTTATTATTCTTTTTAAAGACTGTTTTGGCTATTCTTGTTCTACTGCATTTCCATATGATATTAGAATCAACTTGCCAGTTTCTCCAAAATAGAAGGCTTGTGTTTTGAAAAGGTTTGTGTGGAATAGGTTGATTAATTCACAGAGTATTATTATCTTAACATCAAGTGTTCTAATTCATAAATACAGAATGTCTTTTCATACATTTTGGTCTTTAATCCCTTTCAATGATATTCTGTAATTTTTCGTGTATAAGTCTTGTACTTCTCTTGTTAATCTTACTTCCAAGTATTATTTTTGATACTATGGCAAATGGAACATTATGAATTTTCTTTGTCATACTGTTCATTGATGGTGATTGATAGTGTATAGCAATACAATTAATTTTTTCTTTCTTTCTTTCTTTTTTTTTTGAAATGGAGTTTCACTCAGTCGTCAGGCTGGAGTGCAATGGTGTGATCTCAGCTCACTGCAACCTCTGCCTCCTGGGTTCAAGCGATTCTCCTGCCTCAGCCTCCCGAGTAGCTGAGACTATAGGCACGCGCCACCACACCCAGCTAATTTTTCTATTTTTAGTAGAGACAGGATTTCACCATGTTGGCCAGGATGGTCTCAATCTCTTGACCTTGTGATCCGCCCGCCTCGGCCTTCCAAAGTGCTAGGATTACAGGCGTGAGCCACAGAACCCAGCCAATACAATTAATTTTTATATATTGACCTTGTTTACTGTGACCTTGATGAATTCATTTATTAGTGCTAACATTTTTCTATCTGTGCATATTAGGATTTTTTATATACGAGATCATACCATCTGCAAACAAAAATAGTTTAACTTCCTCATTTCTAATCTAAATACCATTTATTTATTGCCTGATTGCCAGGCTAGAACCTCCAGTACAATATTGAATAGAAGTAGCAAGAATAGATATATTTTCCTTATTCCTGATTTTAATGGGAAAGCTTTCAGTCTTTGACCATTACATGTGATGTTATCTTTTGGCTTTTTCACATATACTGTTTATCAGGTTGAAGACGTGCCTTACATTCCTATTTTGATAAGTGTTCTCTTATTATAAAGTGTGTTGATTTTGTCAAATGCTTTTTCTGTGTCTGTTGAGATCATGTCATTTAGTTCATTGTTCTGTTGGTATGTTTTATTACATTAATTTCCAGATGTTAGACCACCTTTCATTCCTGGGATAAACTCAATTTGATCATGCTGTATAATTCTTTTAATATGTTGCCAGATTTGGTTTGCTTGTATTTTACTTAAGATTTTTATTTCTATATTTATAATATATATAGATCTTTTGAAAAATTAGTTATTTACCTGGCTTTGGTATCCGGAAAATACTAGCCTCATAGAATTAAGTGAGACATTTATGAAAGAATGATGTTAATTCTTTAACTATCTGGTAGAATTTACTCATAAAGCCATCCTATGCTGCACTTTTGTTTTTGAGACTTTCTTTTTTGTTACTCATTTGGTGTCTTTACTTGTTATAAGTCTATTCAGGTTTTCTATTTCTTTTCGTGTCATTTTCTCTAGTTTTTGGTTTCTAGGTATTCATCTATTTCAATCAGGTTATGTGTTTTGTTGCCATATGATTGTTCATACTGTTCCCTTATAAACTTTTTGATTTATGCAAGTTAGTAGTAATGTTTCCTCTTTCATTCTCATTTAAAAATTTTGAAACTTCTATTTTTTATGCTAGGTTAATGTAGCTAAAGGATTGTCATTTTTGTTGATCTTTCAAAGAACCAACTTTTGGTTCTATTGATTTTCTCTATTGTTTACTATTTTCTATTTTATTTATCTCCACTCTAAGCTTATTTCATTGCTTCTGGCTTTAGGTTTATCTTGCTCTACTTTTCTTAGTTTCATAAATGGTGGAAGGTTAAGTCATTGACTTGAACTTTACTGTTTAATAATTTTGTTATGTTTTCTTCCAAGGGTTAGCAAATAAAAACACTAAAATTCTGGTCTGTTGTGTTTTAATTTCAATTTATTTCAAAGTATTTTCCAATTTTCATTGTTATTTCTTCTTGAACCAATTGCTTATTTAGTAAAGTATTGCTTAATTCTCCATACGTATGAATTCTAAATTTCCTTTTTTTATTTATTGCTAATTTTATTCTGTTGTATGTTAAAAAGATGCTCTGTGCTTTAATCCTTTTAAATGTATTGTAGCCTGTTTTGTTGCCTGCCATATGGTTTATCCTGGAGAATGCTGGTTCTTTGAAAAGATAAATAAAATTGATAGCCCACTAGCAAGATTAACCAAGAAAAGAAGAGAGAAAAATCCAAATAACCTCACTGAGAAACAAAACAGGAGATATTAAAACGGACACCACTGCAATACAAAAGATCATTCAAGGCTGCAATGAACACCTTTATGCACATAAACTAGAAAAACTAGAAGATATGGATAAATTCTTGGAAAAATACAACCCTCCTAGCTTAAATCAGGAAGAATTAGATACCCTGAACAGACCAATAACAAGCAGCAAGACTGAAATGGTAATTAAAAAATTACCAACAAAAAGGACCAGATGGATTCACAGCAGAATTCTACCAGACATTCAAAGAAGAATGGTGGTATTTTGATGGGGGTTGCAATCCTTTTGACACTATTCCACAAGATAGAGAAAGAAGGAACCAATCCTTTTGACGCTATTCCACAAGATAGAGAAAGAAGGAACCCTCCCTAATTCATTCTATGAAGTCAGAATCACCCTAATACCAAAACCAGGAAAGGAAATAACCAAAAAAGAAAACTACAGATCAGTATCTTTGAATATAGATGCTAAGATTCTTAAAATACTAGCCAACTGAATCCAACAACATATCAAAAAGATAATCCACCATCATCAAGTGGGTTTTATACCAGTGATGCAGGGATGGTTTAACATGCAAGTTAGTAAATGTGATACACCACATAAACAGAATTAAACACAAAAATCACATAATCATCTCAATAGATGCAGAAAAAGCATTCGACAAAATCCAGCAGCGCTTTGCAATGAAAACTCTTCAGCAAAATTGGCATACAAGGGACCTACCTCAATGTAATAAAAGCCATCTATGACAAACCCACATCCAACATAATACCGAATGGGGAAAAGTTGAAAGCATTCCCTCTGAGAACTGGAACAAGACAAGGATGCCCACTCTCACCACTCTTCTTCAACATATTACTGGAAGTCCTAGCCAGAGCAGTCAGACAAGAGAAAGAAATAAAGGGCATCCAAATCCTAAACAGGAAGTCAAACTGTCACTGTTTGCTGACGATGTGATCATTTACCTTGAAAACCCTAAAGACTCCTCCAGAAAGCTCCTAGAACTGAGAAAAGAATTCAGCAAAGTTTCTGGATACAAGATTAATGTACACGAATCAGTAGCTCTTCTATACACCTACAGAGACCAAGTGGAGAATCAAATCAAGAACTCAATCTTCTTTACAATAGCTACAAAAAGAAAAAAATTCTTAGGAATATACCTAACCAAGGAGGTGAAAGACCTCTAGAAGGAAAACTACAAAACACTGCCGAAAGAAGTCATAGATGACACAAACAAATGGAAACACATCCCGTGCTCATTAATGGGTAGAATCATTATGAAAACGACCAGACTGCCAAAAGCAATCTACAAATTCAATGCATTCCCCATCAAAATACCACCATCATTCTAAACAGAATTAGAAAAAAAAATTCTAAAATTCATATGGAACCAAAAAAGAGCCTGCATAGCCAAAGCAAGACTAAACAAAAAGAACAAATCTGGAGGCATCACACTACCTGATTTCAAACTATACTATAAGGCCATAGTCACATTAACAGCATGGCACTGGTGTAAAAATAGGCACATAGACCAATGGAACAGAATAGAGAATGCAGAAATAAACCCAACTACTTAGAGCCAACTGATCTTTGACAAAGCAAACAAAAACATAAAGTGGGGAAAGGATACCCTTTTCAACAAATGGTGCTGGGATAATTGCTTAGCCACATGTAGGAGAATGAAACTGGATCCTCATCTCTCACCTTATACAAAAATCAACTCAAGATGAATTGAGGACTTAACCCTAAAACTTGAAAATAAAAATTCTAGGAGATAACACTGGAAAAACCCTTCTAGACATTGGCTTAAGCAAGGATTTCATGACCAAGAACCCAAAGGCAAATGCAATAAAAACAAAGATAAATAGCTGGGACCTAATTAAACTAAAGAGCTTTTGCATGGCAAAAGGAACATTCAGCAGAGTAAATAGACAACCCACAGAGTGGGAGGAAATCTTCACAATCTATACATCTGACAAAGGACTAATATCCAGAATCTACAATGAACTCAAATCAGTATGGAAAAAAAAAAAACTCCCATCAAAAAGTGGGCTAAGGACATGAATAGACAGTTCTCAAAAGAAGATATACAAATGGCCAACAAATGTATGAAAAAAATGCTCAACATCTCTAATGATCAGGGAAATGCAAATCAAAACCACAAAGTGATATCACCTTACTCCTGCAAGAATGGCCATAATAAAAAAAAATTGAAAAACTGTAGATATTGGCATGGATGCAGTGATCTACACGGCTAGGTGGGAATGTAAACTAATACAGCTACTATGGAAACAGTGTGGAGATTCCTTAAAGAACTAAAATTAGAACTACCATTTGATCCAACAATCTCACTACTGGGTATCTACCCAGAGGAAAATAAGTCATTTTCTAAAAAAGATACTTGCACACGCATATTTATAGCAGCACAATTCAAATTGCAAAATTGGAATTTTGGAACCAACCCAAGTGCCCATCAATCAACAAGTGGATAAGGAAACTGTAGTGTATATAATATACGATGGAATACTACTCAACTATAAAAAGGAATGAATTAACAGCATTTGCGGTGACCTGGATAAGATTGGAGACTATTATTCTAAGTGAAGCAACTCAGGAATGTAAAAACCAAACATTGTATGTTCTCACTGATATGTGGGAGCTAAGCTATGAGGATGCAAAAGCATAAGAATGATACAATGGACTTTGGGGACTTGGCCTGCAAGAGTTGGGGGTGTGGTGGGTGAGGGATTAAAAGACTACAAATATGGTGCAGTGTATACTTCTCAGGTGATGGGTGCACCAAAATCTCACAAATCATCAACTTACTCATGTAACCAAATACCACCTGTACACCAATAACTTATGGAAAAAAATAAAGCACTTGAGAAGAATGTATATTCTGCTGTTGATGGTGGAATATTCTGTATACATTGTTATGCCTAGTAGGTATTTTTCAAGTCTTCTATTCCTTGTTATTTAGCTGCATGGTTGTTTTATCTTGTTATCTGCATATTTGTGCAAATATCTTTTTTGGAAAATGACTTCTTTTCTTCTGGGTGGATACCCAGTAGTAGGATTCCTGGATCAAATGGTAGTTCTAGTTTTAGTTCTTTAAGGAATCTCCACACTGTTTCCATAGTGGCTGTACTTGTTTACATTCCCACCAACAGTGTAGAAGTGTTTCCTGATCACTGCATCCATGCTAATATCTACTGTTTTT
This sequence comes from Pan troglodytes, assembly GCF_028858775.2. NCBI lineage: Eukaryota > Metazoa > Chordata > Mammalia > Primates > Hominidae > Pan > Pan troglodytes. The sequence goes on along the minus strand of NC_072402.2, from coordinate 108,214,274 downwards.
CAATTTTTTTTTTTATTAAGGCTATTCTTGCAGGAGTAAGATGGTATCCCATTGTGGTTGTTTTATATAATGCTAAAAGTAGGGTGTTGAGGTCTTGACCGTTGTTGAATTGTCAGTTACTCTTTTAATTCTGTCAACTTTTGCTTCATATATTTTGAGGCTATTATTAGACGTACACATATTTATAACTGTTATATATTTTTATGAGAATATATAACACTTGCTGTTATATTGACGAGTTCACCACTTTATTATTATTAAATATCTTTTTTTCCTCTAGTAGCAATTTTTGTCTTATAGTCTGTTTTATATTAGTTTAGACACTCCCGCTCTATTTTGATTGCTGTTTGTGTATTTTATCTTTTTACTTTCGGCCTATATGTGTCTTTGAATCTACAGTGTGTCTCTTGTTAATAGCATGTATTGGGAATATTTTTAAAAATTATTTCTTCCAGTCTCTGCCTTTAATTGGAATGTTGAATCCATTTATATTTAATATGACTGATAAGGCAGAATTTATATCTGCCATTTTTCAATTTTTTTCTATATGTTGTATGTCTTTTTGTTCCTCTTTGTATTGCTGCCTCCTTTCTTGTTAAATAGATATTTTTTTAGTGCATTAAACTCTTTAAACATTTTATTTTTTTGATTTTTCACTTTTTAAACTTTATTTTCTTACTCTTAGGTTCAGGGGCTATGTGTGCAGGTTTGTTTAATGGGTAAATTGTGTGTTGATGGGGTTTGGCATACAAACGATTCTGTCATTTGGGTAGTGAGCATAGTCCTAATCATTAGTTTTTCAACACTCAGTCCCCTTCCCCCCAGTAATCCCCAGTATCTATTGTTTTCATCTTTATATCCATGTGTACTTAATGTTTAGCTCCCACTTATATATGTGAGAACATGTAGTATTTGGTTTTCTGTTCCTGTGTTAATTCACTTAGAATGATGGCCTCCAGCTGCATCCATGTTGCTGCAGAGGACATGATTTTGTTCCTTATTGTAGTTGCATAGTATTCCATACTGTATATATACCACACTTTCTTTACTGAATCCATCGTTAATGAACATTTAGGTTGATTCCATGCCTTTACTATTGTGAATAGTGCTATAATGAACATGCAAGTGCATGTGTCTTTTTGGTAGAACAATATCAATTTTCCTTTGGGGTATATACCCAGTAATGAAATTGCTGGGTCAAATGGGAGTTCTGTTTTACATTCTTTTTTTTTTTTAATTATACTTTAAGTTTTAGGGTACATGTGCACAACGTGCAGGTTAGTTACATATGTATACATGTGCCATGTTGGTGTGCTGCACCCATTAACTCATCATTTAACATTAGGTATATCTCCTAGTGCTATCCCTCCCCCCTCCCCCCACCCCACAACAGGCCCCGGTGTGTGATGTTCCCCTCCCTGTGTCCATGTGTTCTCATTGTTCAATTCCCACCTATGAGTGAGAACATGCGGTGTTTGGTTTTTTGTCCTTGTGATAGTTTGCTGAGAATGATGTAATCTTCAAACTTATTTCCAAAATGGTTGAACATATTTACATTCCCACCAACAGTGTATATAAGCACTCCCTTTACCCTGTAACTTTGTCAACATCTATTATTTTTTGGCTTTTTAATATTAGCTATTCAGAGTTGTGTGAGATGTTATCTCATTTTACCATTTTCAAGGTTTTTTTTAAGCAGCTGCCCTGGGGGTTACAATTTATATTATAACTTATAAAAAATTAGTTCTTATTGATACCAATTTAATTTCAACAGTGCACAGATTCTTTGCTCTTTGCTAGCTCTATTTGCTCCCTACTCTTCTGTGCTGTTATTATCATGTAAATTTCATCTTTATACATTGTATGCCCAACAACATAGATTTATAATTACTGCTTTATGCAGGGCTTTTAAACTAAGATAGAAAAAAAAGGTATTATCAACAAAAATACATTTATACTTTTATATTTATGTAGTACTATACAGCCTTTAGCAGTGTACTTTATTTCTTCATGTTGATTCAAATTAGTGTCTGCTCATTTTCATCCTGGACTCTTGTTAGTATTTCTTGTGGGAAAGTGTGCCATGGGAAAATTCTCTACATTTTTGTCTACTTCTCTTTAGCATTTGAAGAAAGTTTTTTCTGGATATAGAATTCTTGGTTGATAATTTTTTTGTTTTAGCACTTTAAATATATAATCCCACTACCTACTTGTTTTGTTGTTCCTTTTCTAATGATTTAGCTAGATGCTTCTTTTATTTATTTTTACTCATTCATGTTTACGGGTTTAGTTGCAGAAAACTACTTCTAAACTGTATGCTAAATTCATTTGCTTCTCTCTGCTTTTGGTTATGTAAGCTCATCATTAATTAAAAATAATATATATATAAAAATTTTTTTTGAGATGGAGTTTCACTCTTGTCGCCCAGGCTGGAGTGCAATGCCGCAATCTCGGCTCACTGCAACATCCGCCTCCTGGGTTCAAGTGATTCTCCTGCCTCAGCCTCCCGAGTAGCTGGGATTATAGGCACCCACCACCACGGCTGGCTAATTTTTGTATTTTTAGTAGAGACGGGGTTTTGCCATGTTGGCCAGGCTCATCTCAAACTCCTGACCTCAGGTTATCTGCCTGTCTTGGCCTCCCAAACTGCTGGGATTACAGCAGTGAGCCACGAAGCCAGGCCAAATTAAATTTTTTTTAATGTTTCAAAAAATTTTCTTTCATGTTTCAATAAATTTTCTTTCTGGATGGTATTAAGGTTACTTTGTATTTCTGGGAACTGATATCTCTAATTGGAGCTTTATTATAAATGTCTGCTCTTGTTGTGTGGATGTGATATCCTGTCTCATTTGTCTATTCTATTAATTTTACTTCCTAGTGTGTTAGATTTTGTTTGGAGCTTTGGTTCTTTGACTCAAATATATTATGATTCTTGGTTTAATGTTTACCTTTTAATTAAAAAAATTTTTAGTTTGTTTAGAATATTTGGTTTCTGTAATAAATCTTGTTTCTTATTATTTTGGGATAAGAATGAGAAATATTGCTAGCTAGTGTGCACTAAGAGCCAGTTGTCTCTTTTTGAGAGCCTATTCTTATTAGCTTTCACCAGAATCCCAGGGAACAGCCTTAGTTTTCTAGCTTGTGTTCTTATACTTACTGGTTCCACAGCTTAGCAGTATTTGGTGGATAGAATGATAGAAGAACCTGGATGTAAAAGACCAACGAGTCACCCAAATGTTTGCTTCAAAGTCTACTCTTGTCTCAAACACTAGCTCTAAGTGCTTTCCCATGTTCTGAAGTAGTATGCTTTTATATTTTGAAACTGTGATTTTCTGCTTTAACCTGCCAATATCTATTTCTCAGAGTGAAAATGTTGCACATGATGAGCATTTAATGGCACTACCTCTTTTTTCCAGCTTTGATATTAGATATTTGTGGTTTATGTGTGTGTGCAGAGGGGAGAGGTACATATTTTCAGGGATTTGCTAATAAAAGGGGGAAGAGAGAGAGCATTTTTTTCTATTGTCATAACCCAGTGGCCAATTTATTCATTTTAAATATAAAATCTGTTGCCCAAAGACAAAGTTTTTTCCAAAGAAAGATATTTAGCTCTTCAACAACAGATCTAGGAATGGATATTTGATTTGCTGACTTATGTTGCTTTTCCTTTTGTCATATTTGTCTTTTTAATGAAATAATAATCTGAAAAGTCATTTTAGCACCTATATCTATATAACAGTGTAATTTAACATTGAACAGCTTACAAGTACAATTTTAACATCATAATGAATGTTTAGAGAAAGTAACGTATACTTTAAATCTATAAACATTAAGGAATATATTATATTCTGCCTAGAAATACCAGGTCTAAGATTGACTATTAGCATCACTTCAGTTGATTCACATGGCAAATTTAAAAATATCTGTTTATCAAATCATTATGAATTATGTATGAGTAATTAAAATAGCAAATAGCAACTAATCAAGCCTATTAACTAGATACAGAAAACAAAATTGTATACATTAATCATATAATTTATAGTATAAAATGAATACAAGTCAATGAAGCAGTTATTTGAATTCAATGTAGGCTGTTTATTATTTGTTACTACTGACCACTCCTTAGTGTATATGCTATCATGGAATAGGTTGATATTTATGTTTCTTGTATAAATACAAGTATAAATGGAGTATTTATTTTGACCGATACTTTTTTGAATGACATCAGGAAGAGTTGGTCTTTTATGCCCTCACTATTCACATCTCATTCCTATAGTATAAAATAGAATCATCTTTGAAATCTGCCTGCCATTTTTGCATCTTGGGCAATACTATAGAGAACCAGTTCAAACACACAGTTCCCATCAGTATCAAAAGGAATGGGTGGGAAACCATTTCCATTGCAAGAAGTGTACCATAAACTTTAGGAAAAAATAGAAATCTAGCAGAATCCTTTCTCAAGCAATATCTTAAAAAACAACCAACCAAACCAAACAAAATCTAAATCTTTTACTCAGGTATGGTCAATAACTTAATATGAACTCTCTGTTTATTGTTTACATTATCTGTCATTAATTTCTTTAGAGAAGAAACATCTGTAACTTCTTCACACTAGTGAGGTGAGTTGTTCAAAAGGCTGACATTTGTATATAAATAAAGGATAAATGAAAATATACCATTTAACTATTTTAGTAAAAGATGAATATAAAAAATAAAATGGTTATTTTTTCAATCTCTGAAGATCATTTTTTTTTTGCATGGAGAATATAGAAGCTTCTTTTTCTCCCACCGCTATTTATTTAAGTAACACTGAAGTAGACTGCTATGCTTACTTAACATTAGCTTTCCCTTTTTATTCCTATAGCATATAAAATGAGCTTTAAATATCACTGAGAATTAAAAGAAAAAGGATGCAGAAATAATGAGTAGTTATTTCAAAGACAAATGCTGAAAGTTATATATGATAAAGAACTAGTGTTAATACCATTAACTGAACATATTTACAGGAGGAAAAAAATGAAATTATGTATTTTTTCTCTGCTGAATCAAAAGTCGTATGTTAAAAAAATTATATTGTATTTCAATAACAGTATAATACACACCAAAAACATGTGGGTGTGAATTTAAGTGACTTCTTTACAGAAATGTACTGGATTTGGGGATACATCAATTGACTACATGTAGAATGGAACTTGTATTCAGTAGTGTCTCATCAGACACTAACAACAGCTGTATTTTGAAAATGATGCATTTAATGAATAACCACCACAAAACAGAGACTATTAAGTAAAAATTAGTGGTCAACTAAAAAAACCCAAAATATCAGTTGATAGTAAAATAAGTAAGTTGTGGTAAATTCATTAATAAAATGAGAATGATCAGACTATAATTACATGCAAAATACTGTTGATCCAAAGAATCAAATAAAAATGATATATACTTTATAATACAGTTTGTATAAAGTTAAAAAACCATCACAGGTAATCTCTAGTGTTATAAGGCAGCATAGAGGTTATATTTGAGAAGGTGTTAGTGACTAGAGAGACATGAAGGGCTTTCTGTTATTTTGGTAATTTTTTTTATTTCCTTATCTGGTTGTTGTTTAATAGAATGCATTACTTTGTGATAATTCATCAAGTTGTGTATGTATGTTTTATGACCTAAATATTTATCTTATAATTCAGTTGGTTCTACATGGAGAAAAATATCTAAGTCAAATGATTAAAACAAATTTTTTCTATGTTTTTATATGTTCTATCTACATGTATTTTGGCAGGGGCAAGTAGGCAAAAAGCAAACAAATCAATTAATACCTCAGCCCTTAAAAACATCACTTACTATGAGTCATGAGTTGTGCTTGAATATTTTAGGGGGAAAGGGAAGTCATGAAGCTATATATAGACTAGATGTGGTATATTAGAAGCAGCCAACAACTTTTTCAGGAATTTCTAGTTCTACCACAGTAATGTAGACCTAACCGCAGACTCAATAACACTTTAAGTCCCAATCAAGGATACCTATCCATGGCTTTTCACTACCTTATTCTTAACCCACAAAGAAAGAGCAAAAAAAAAAAAAAATCAATTTCTCCATCTGCTCGTAATCAAAACACTTCTACTTCTCTCACAACAATGCATAGACAAAACACTGCTTAGCATTTCATTAGCTAGCTGAAATGTAATTACAGCAGTGGTCTAACACAAACAGGCAACATTGGCACCTTAAAGGCTCAGTAAACTCAAAACATTGCCTTATGATATTAACATCTTGAAAATTGTGTTAATTCCCTTTGCTGTACATACAGAATTTCAACATCAATGCCCATAAATGAATTTTCATAGTTTCTTATTCTATCTTCCACTTCACGTTTAACACTCTGAATCTTATTTTGTATAATTTACCCTGTATCTGTTTTTATATATACTCATGCAAAATATGTTGGAAAACTGAAGTCATTTTCTAGATAATCCAAGCCAAAAAATGGCCTCAGTTGCTTAGACATTTCACATGAAGTTGTGTTTCCCTTAGTTTGAGTTATAGAGACAATTATCGCAATTCTCCATTTTACATGCATAGGCAAATCCTTAGTATTTAGAGTGTGGAAAACTGCTGAGGACAGTGATTTCAAAAGGAAAGGAAGAAATCTATTTTAAAGTAGAGTAAGAATTTAAATTTATGGTTATTATCTGGCTTAAGGTTTAAAAACTTTATCTTTTTAATATTTCATTAACATTTTAGTGATCAGATTGATTTACATAGTATATAACTTAAAGTGAGAACCATATAGCAGCAAAACTGGGTCGATGTTGATGATTAACGCAGGAAAAATTCATAGCGTGGGATACAGACAGCTTTGCTGTGAATACATAAGAATAAAAGATGCAATTCTTGCCAAGAGATTCTTATGGCTGAGACATGTCACATGGTAATGCTATTCAGAATGTAGTAATGAATGCCTTTCCACTATAATAACACCTATTCTAATCCTCTCATTCTAAACTGAACATAAATATAAAAGATATTAAGAATATATTTGAGATGTCAATGAAATAAAATGTTGTCACAGGATAATGGTCTCTTGCTGCTTCATAAAATACCAAGCCAAAGGCAAAACTTACATTTTCAGAGTAGAAGACATTAATCCCATGATAGTATTTTACTGCAGTGATTGATTGTATTTCTATTATACAAAATGAGCATGTAGATGTAATCAATTCATTTGATGGATGTTGATGTAGTAAGTTGACAATGGTTTATCATCATTATGAATTTTTTTTGTAAGCAGTTTATAAAAGAAAATACAGATGTTTTAGGAAACTGAACTTGGAGGTATGGGGAATAGAGGTTTTTGAATAGATGGAGGCTTAAGAGAGTAATAGTTAACACAACCATGAAAGGATGGTGTGATTGATGTATTTACAGCAGTTTGTGTAATATTATTTTTAATATTATACTTTCATATTTCAACTTGCTGACAGATAAAACATAATAATTACATATAATTATTTGACTAAAAAACCACAATAATACAAAGAAAGCTGGACTGCTTCTCAGAATGCTTTACTAAGGCATTTACAAAACTAGATTTGTTACTTTGAATAATAATTGCTGAATAGTAGTTGATATCAGTAATCTAGGGCATCATTTCTTATTTCTAGGTACTACCATAATATGAAAAAGATCCATGGTTAAAGATAGTTTGGTGCTTTTTATGGAAGTGCAACCATCTACGGTTAACCAAGCATTTTTCCCAGTGGGAAATGGAAACCATTTATTTCTATTTTCTGTAGAAGTTACATTAATGCCAAAATAGTGGTATGTATTTAGTTGAATATGTTTAAAATAATGTGTTTCATTTAGCAATGCCAGTTCTTTAACATCTGAAACAGGCCTCAGGTTTGTTTTGAAAAACCTTGTCTAAATATTAAAATAGAGCCCAGTCATACAGTTAATTTATTCCCAAAAGGAGATCTGATTTCACATACCGTTTTTGTCCCATTTGCTGGCTGTCTTAATACTAAGGGAATTTCATGTTTCTAAACACCATCTACGTTATCATCCTCTGTCTGTTGGTGTTATAAGGGCCAAGAAATCTGAAAATTAAAATCGTAACCTTTTTCAAAATACAAGAAATAAGGTAACTAATAAAGCTGTTATTTTTCACAAAAATGCAAATCAAGCACACACATTCCTCCCACCATTCATAAAAACATTAGAATGTCCAAACGTGCTGTAATAATTACATCTGGGAAATGCTAGCAGACTTGAGGTACTGTTTGTCATTAGGTTGTTCATTACCATGATTATTCATAGGCAATCCACTGTCAACTTAATTCTTTGTATGAATAGAAGATCTAGAATCATTACAATAACATTTTTCTATATTAATCACAAATCCATTTTTTTGGAATTTTATTATGAACTCTATATTTCAGGATCACATACATTAGTTTGCTAAGGATACCATAACAAAATCAGTTTGGGATACTGAAACAAGAGAAATTTATTTACTCATGGTTCCAGAGGCTGGAAGTTCAAGATAAAGGGGTTGGCAGGTTTGTTTTCCTCTGGAGTCCTTTTCTTTGACTTGTAAAATAGCTGCCTTCTGGCTGTACCCCTCACAGGTCCTTTTCTCTGTGCTCACACACCTGTTGTATTTTTGTATCAAAATTTCCTTTTAAGGACACCAGTCAAGTTGGATGAGACCCCATCCATATGACTTCATTTAACATTAACTACCTTTTAAAAGCCCCATCTCCAGGTAGAGTCACTGCATAAGATACTGTGAATTAGGGCTGCAGAATATTAATTATAGGGGAACAAAAAGCAGCCCATAACATATACTAGTAATATTTCCTTTCAATTATGACATTATATATTTAAAAAACTAAAGAATTCAGTGGTGAAATGGGTTGCCCAACAATACCTACAGAGTTAGTAATAAAGCCATATTAATATATGGTCTTTATCAAAGACAACAAAAACGATTCTGTGTTGAAAGTGTTCTATCAATTTTATTCTTTTGTCCCATTACTAAGGAAAAATCTAAGTACTCTACCTGATGTCTGTGAACTATGAAATTTTCCACTTTGGTTAGAAATTGATTTTTCCAGCCCTGTGTGAACCTGAAGGATTGTTTGCTGTACTTTTTTTTAGTGGTTCTTTCCCCAGACCCTGGTAGTGTCCTCAAGTGCTTGTGCTGCAATTGATGAGTACTCAGCTGAGTGGGGAACTCTGGATATCTGCAGAGTTCTTTCTCTGGGAGGCTTTCACCTGAACTCTCTACTACCTTGCAAACAAACTAGCCACTTTGGCCTCCTTGTACTTATAGCTCTATCTCTTCACTTCAGGGAATTTGCTGAGCTCCATCTAGATTCTCTCTCCTAGCTTTGGCGATTGGCAGTTTTCCCTGGTTAGTAAGCTGAGACAATTGGACCTCATTTGTTTGCCATTTTTGGAGATTTTTATCCTTCACTGTTTGATGTCCAATATATAGAGAACTGGTTTTTGTAAAAAAAAAAAAAAAAAATCAAAGTATAAATAGAAATCTGTTACTCCCTCTTGACTAAAAGCTATCATTCATATTTAAAAGTACAATCTGTCAGGGATGAAATTTTATATATGGTGTTCCATAGGCATCAAAAGTTTTCTTCCTAATAGATATCCAGTGCATCCAGCCTCAGTTACTTTCACTAAAAATATAGCCTTTCCTTTTCAGAAAAAAAATACAGGCTTTCCTCATAGCACTGCAGGATCACTTTTGTCATAAATCAAGAATTGGCATAACTGTATATATTTGGGTCTGTTGCTGGACTCTCTATTGTTCCATTGGTCTACTTCCTTACACTAATACCATCATTTTAATTTATGTGACTGTGTGATGAATCTTAATAAAATATTTGGGCTTCTACTTCAAGATTGTTTTAGGGCTCTTTAGGACTTTTGAATTTTTACACAAATATTAGCATCTAATATTTAAATGTTGAATCTAGGAACTAATTTGGGAAAAATACTGCACTGAAAAATTGTTTCAATACTGTATTGAAAAATATGTATCTTTTGGTCTATCATCATAGTATAGTCCTCAGTTCACTGAAGTGTTCTTTTATTTCTGATGATATTCAGTATAGAAATTATAATAATTTTTCATTAGCATTATTTGTTTTTTCTTGATGTTTTTCAAATGACATCTTTTAAATTCTTATTTGCTATTTATTTCTTGCTAATACAAAGAAATAGCAATGATTTTGTATATTAACTGTTTCTATAGCAACTTATTAAATATGCATATTAAGTCTAATTATTTATAAGTGGGTATCTTTATTTTCTAAGTATAAAAGTCACTAAGGATAACAATTTTTTCTGTTCTTTAAAATTCCAATATGTATGCCTTTTATGTCCTTGCCTTTCCTCATTGTGCTAGCTAGAACTTCTAATTTATAGTTAGATAGAAGTGATCATAGTGTACATTTCTTGAATCATTCCCAATATCATGGGTAAAGGTCTGAGTAAATCACCATTAAAGGTGATATTAGCTATAGGTTTTTTTTCCCAAGAATATGTAAAATGAGAATTGGAGTTTAATTAAAAACAGAACAGGGATACATTAAACAATTAGCTGTAGGTTTTAAAAAATCTTTACCAGGTTAAGAAGTAACTTCTAGCCATAATTTGCTAATATTTTAAAAGTTTCATTGTATTTTTAATTGACATATAATAATTGTACATATTTATGGGGTACCATGTGACATTTCAGTGTAAGTACATGTTATATAATGATCAAATCAGGGTAATTAGCAAATCATTTATCTCAAACATTTATTTGTGATGAGAACATTCAGAATCCGTTCTTATAGCTATTTTGAAATGTACAATGTATTTTTGTTAACTATAGTCACTATATTGTGCAATGGAACACCACAATTTACTTATTTTATCTAGCTGTAATTTTGTATACCTATTGATCAACCTCTCCCCATTTCTCTCTACCCCCTACTCTCCCCCACCCCCAGCCTATGATAGGAACCACTTTTGATTTCACACAGGAGTAAGTTATTTTGCGGGTTTTTTTTTTTTTTTTTTTTTTTTTTTGGTGTCTGGCTTATTTCACTTAACAGAATGTCCTCCAGGTTTATCTATGTTATTGAATATCATAGAATTTCTTCTTTTTTTTTAAGTTTGACTAGTATTCCATTGGGTATATATATTATATTTTCTTTATTCATTTTTTCCATTGATGGACACTTACATTGATTCTATATCTCAGCTATGGTGAATAGTGCTGCAATAAACATGGGAGTGCAGATATCTATTTGACATAATGATTGATTTCCTTTGAATGTATACCCAGTAGTGAGATTGCTAGATCATGTGGTACTTCAATTTTTTTTAATTTTTTAATTTTTAATTTTTGAGAGTACATAGTAGGTGTATACATTTATTATTTTCAATATTTTAGAAACCTCCATAATATTTAACATAATGACTGTACGAATTTATATTCCTACCAACGGTGCATAAGGGTTCCCTTTTCTTCACATCCTTGGCAACACTTATCTTTTGTTTTTTTAGATAACTTTGCATTTTATCTGGAGGGCGGTGATATCTCACTGTGGTTTTGAGTTGCATTTTCCTGATGATCAGTGATGTTGAGTATTTTTATGTAACTTTTGGGCATTTGTATGTCTTCTTTTGAAAAATATCCATTCACATATTTTGCCCATTTTTAATCCATTTTGTTTGTTATTGAGTTGTTTCAGTTTCTTGTATATTCTGGTTATTAACCTCTTGTCAGAAGTATAGTTTGCAAAAATTTTCTCCCATTCAACAGGTTGTCTCTTCACACTGTTGGTGGTTTTCTTAGCTGTGTAGAAGTTTCTTAGTTTGATATGTTTGATATAATCTTATTTGTCCTTTTTTTTTTATTTTTGCATTTGTTGCCTGTGCTTTTTAGGTTTTATCCAAAAAAATCTTTGCCCAGACCAATATTATATAGCATTTACTCTATGTTTTATTCTGGTTTTTTCATAGTTTGGAGGTCTTACATTTAACTCTGTAATGCATTTTGAGTTAATTCTTTACATATGAGAGATAGGGGACAAATTTTATTCTTCTGAATGTAGACATTGTTTTCCAACCATCATTTATTGGAAAGACTGTCCTTACCCCAGTATGAGTTTTTGGCCTGTTTGGCAAAAATAAGTTGGCTTAACAGCTATGGGTTTATTTCTGGGCTCTCTATACTGTCCCATTGGTCTATGTATTCATTTTTATGCCAACACCATGCTTTTTTTGTTATTATAGCTTTGTAGTATATTTTGAAGTTAGGTAGTGAGATGCCTTCAGCTGTGTTGTTGTGTTTATTTGGTTTTGGTTTTGTTTGCTCAAGAGTGCTTTGATTTACAGAGTCTTTTGTGGTTCAATAAAAATTTTAGGATCCCTATTTTTTCTATTTCTGTAAAGAATTCATTGGTATTTTGATAGGTATTGCATTGACTCACTCTGCAGAACAATTTTGGGAGTATGGACATTTTAACAATACTAATTCTTCCACTGCATATACACAGGATATTTTTTCCATTTATTTATGTCCACTTCAATTTTTATAATCAGTGTTTTATAGTTTTTGTTTTGGAGATTTTTTACCTCCTTAGTTAAATTTATTCCAAGGTATCTTATTTTTTGTAGTTATTGTGAATGGAGTTGTTTGCTTTTATTTCTTTTTCAGATAGTTCATCATTAGCATGTAAAAATGCTACCAATTTTTTATGTTGATTTTGTATCCTGAAACTTTACTGAATTTGTTTATTAGTTATAATAGTTTTTTGTGGAGTCTTTGGCTTTTCTATATAAGATCACATCTCCTGCAGATCAGGACAGTTCGACTTCCTCCATTCCTATGTGGATGCATTTTCTTTCCTTCTTTAGTCTAACTGTTCTGGCTAAAACTTCCTGTAATATGTTGAATAGAAGTGTCTAGGAACTTATCTCTTTCTTCTAGGTTTCCCAATTTGTAGGTGTATAGTTGTTCATAGTAGTAGTCTTTTATGATCCTTTCCATTTCTGTGTTATATGTTGTAATGTCTTCTTTTTCACCTTTGATTTGATTTCTTTGAGTCTTCTTTTTTGTCTTCTTAGTCTGGCTTAAAGTTTGTTGGTTTGTTTATCTTTTCTGAAAAACAACTTTGTTTCTACTCAAAGGACTGTCATAGTCATGTTTCGTAGGTTAGCTCTAGTAGTGATAAATTTCCTCAACTTTTGCTTGTCTGGAAAATATTTTATTTCTCCTTTCTCATTAATGAAGGACAGGTCTGCTAGGTATAGAATTCTTGGCTGCCAGGTTTTTTGTCTTCTTTTTTTTTTCTTTCAGCACTTGGAATATGTCATCCCATTCTCTCCTGGACTACACAGTGTCTGCTGTGAAGTTCACTGATACCATAATGGAATTCCTTTATATGTGACTCAGTGCTTTTTTCTTGCTGTCTTTAAAATCCTCTCCTTGTCTTTGACTTTTGAGGGTTTAATTAATGTCTCTCAGTGAAGTCCTTTTTGGTTTTAATCTGCTTGGGGACCTTTGAGCTTCATCTATCTGGATTTCCATATCTCTTCAAACACTTGGGAAGTTTTCACCAATTATTTTATTAAGTAAGTTTTCTGTCTGTATCTTTCTCTCTTTTCCTTCTGGAATTCCCATAATACAAATGTTTGTTCATTTAATGCTGTCCCATAAGTCTTGTATACTGTCTTCACTGTTTTTCATTCTTATGTTTTTCTTTCTTCTGACTTGGTAATTTCAAATGACTAGTCTTCAAGTTCAGAGATTCTTTCTTTTGCTTTATTTAGTCACAACTGTATTTTTTGAAGCTCTCTATTGTACTTTTTTATTTTATTCATTGAATTCTTCAACTCCAATATTTCTGTGTGGTTGTTTTTATGATGTCTATCTCTTTGGTAAGGTTATCATTTAGATCATGAATAGTTTTCCTGGTTTAATCGAATTGTCTATCATCTGTATTATCTTGTATCTCACTGAGTTTCCCTAAGGTCATTATTTTGAATTTCTTTTCTGGCAATTTGTAGATTTTCAATTCTTTGGGACCTGTTACTGGACTACTATTGTGCTCCTTTGGTGGTGTCAGATTTTCTTGATTTTTCATTGCTTTTTTGTGTCACTGTGTTGATGTCTGTGCATCTGGTGTAACAATCACCTCTTCTAAACTTTAGAAAGTGGCTTTCATAGAGAAATACTTTCACCTGAAAATGGGTCTTAATGTCCTGGTTAGGAAGGGTGTGCTGACTCTGGTTCTAAGTTGCAATCAACATCAGCAATAACTGGGTACCTCAGTGGCCTATGCTGTAGGAGTTTGTAGGAGTGATGGTGGCAGCACAAGTTATTAGGGCCCTCAGTGGCAAGAGTTTATATGGTCCTCTTATTTTTTTATTTCCCACAATGGGGAGACTAAGCCAAGGAAATTCCCCTTGGTGCTGTGTCTGACTTGGTTCCTAAGCAGCTGCAGCATGCTGGGTTCCAGGGCACAGATGTTTACAGTGGCTGTGAAGCAGGGGTTCCAGGTCAGTGTCTTGTGAACTTTTTGTGGCACCTGGGCTTTTACATACAAGTTCATTCTCTGTGGTCGGGTAGAATGTGGATTCCTCACAGAACCATGGTCTGTGACTGTGAGGCATCTTCTAGCACTTGTGCCCAGGGAACAAGGTTGTAGCTATAACTCTGACCCCGCGGGAAGGGCACAGCACAGGCCCATCCCTGGGGAAGAGAAGGTTTTCTAGATGTTTGGGTCCAGGGAGCACGGTACAGCTGCACTGCATGAAACATAACCAACAAGGTTCATTAGAAACTCAGGTCTCAGGGGATGAGGCACTGTGTAGCGGTGACTCTGGACCCTGGGATAGTTGGACTTGGCAGTATCCCAAACTCTGTGAAGCCAGATGCAGCAGCAGTACGAACTCCAACATGGTAGAGCATGGCTGTTGCTGGGGTTCCGGGGGGGCAGGGAGCATCACAGGAATGACTCCACTCTTTGGCAAAGAAAATGTCCAGCAGCTCAAATTTTAGGGGACTATTCCAACTTCAGGGAAGCAGAGTGTTTGTTAGAGTTTTATGGACTGTAAGGCAGGGTGTCTCAGCTCAGCCACTACATTTTTTTCCCTTGGGACATAGAATGCTCTATCAGTGCAATCGTCGTGTACATAGCTGCTCAGCTTAGCCAACGCACTGATTCCCTGGAAGGCAATGTGTCATTTCAGCTCAGGCTGAGGGGATTGACAGCTCTGGGTGGCTAAGGCACTGTTTCCCCTGGACACAGAGCATCACCTCAATGCTGACACGGGAACAGGGTGCAGCAGCAACTAGGAGGGATATATCAATCAGCTCCACCAAGGCACCATTTCCCTAGGAGGGAGTGCACAGCTTTAGCTCAGGTTCCATGGTTCAGGGTGCAGCAGTGGCTTGGAGGGGTAGATGGGGTGGCTTCACCAAGGCACCATTTCCCCAGGAGGAATGTGTAACTTCAGCTTGGTCTCTGAGGAGGCAGGGCACAGCCATGACTGGCATGGGTAGGTGGCATGGCTTCAGGGGTGCTTGGCTGCATTTGGTAGGGTATAACAGCAGTTCACAGCCCAGCTCAGAGATATTGGACTACCAGACAAGCATGATTTAGTGGCTGCTAAGCCTCAGGGATGGGAGATTTCCATGGCTACTCAATCTGTAGCAAGACACATGCCAGCCATAGTTCCAGTTCCAAAATGGTATGGTGTAAAAGCTCTGCAGGCCACTGAGCGAGGGGCACAGTATTGGCTGTTTTTATGGGGGAAGCACAAATGTATGGACTCCAGACAGCTCCCTTAGCTGGACTTCATTCTCATGAGGATTGCTGAAGACCCCAGTGGTGAGAACTTTAGGTTCCAAAATGTTGATTGGGGCTGCTGGGATCCTATTGCTTACTTTTTCCCCACAGAGAGAAGTTCCTCCTGGTTTCAAGCTTATTCTGGTTTAGGGATGAATTAGTGAAGGCCAGGTATTTTCTTTTGTTCTCTATGTTTCTAGAGTTTTTGTGCTCTACATGGTTTCTGGTACTCCTTTGACATATTCCAGTACTCTCCTTTAGTTATTTTTATCCAAATATAGTTGTTTATTGTTTCTGCTGACTTTGTGGTAGTTACAAGCACTAAGGGCTTCTAGACAGCCATCTTACTGGCATTATTCCTAAGATTTTTTTATTATTATGAAAGGATCTGGGATTTGAGCAAATATGTTCATTCATCCATTAAGATGATTATATGATTTTCTTTTATTAAACTGGTAAATTTTTCATCACAAATTAACCTTGCTTTCCTGGGATTATACTTATATAATCATGACATATTGTGGTTTTTATATATCATTCGAATAGAATTTCCAAAGTTTCATTTAACGTTATCACATCCCTGTTTATAAGAAATATAATTAATTATTAGCCTTTCCTTTTACATTGATATTTAAAGTTATAAATTTATTTAAGGCAAGCTTTTATTTAGGGCTATAAATTTCCCTCTAACAACCTTAGTTCATCATTTTATAGTAGTATGTCTATACTCTCAGTTTAAAATAGTTTCAAAATTTTCATGTAATGTTTTTAAGCATTTAATCAAGGTCTGCTAGTAATAAATTCTTTAAACTTTTTATGTTAAAAAAACATTATTTTATGCTCTTATATGAAATATATTTTCACTGGGAAAATAATTTTGGATTGGTGATTATTTTCTTTCAAAATTTAAAAGATGTTATTTCATTGTATTCTGGGTTCCATTATTCCTGTTGAGAAGTTAACTGTAATATATCTTTTTTTTTTATTTTAAAGTAATGTATCTTTTTTTTCCTTCCAATGAAGATCCCTTGTTGTGGGTTGAATTGTGTTCCCCTGAAATTATGCTGAATTGGAGTGGGCCCCTATTCCCATATGACTGGTGTCCTTACAAAAAGTGGGGATTGGCCACAAATATGCACACAGGGAGAATGTCATGTAAAGGTAAATCCACATATCAGGGTGATGCACCCAAAGCCAAAGAGTATAGAAGAATCCCAAAACAAACAACAAAAGAACCCTGCTAGACTAGAATCTTGGAAAGAAGAACCTTGGGATGTGTTTCTCTCTTATAGCTCACAGAAGGAGCCATGTGGACACATTGATCATGGAATTCTAGCTTCCAGAACTGTGGGAAAATATATTTTTATTTATTTTTGAATCTACCCAATTTGTGGTACTTTTTAATGGCAGTCCTAGCAAACTAATATAAATATTATTTGAATATTTTTATCTTTCACTTTCAGTAGTCTTAATATGATGTATATAGGCATAAATTTTTATGTATTTGTTGTATCTTTTGTTTGCAAAGCTTTCTGAAATATTTCATGAGTTCTGGATATGATGGCTTTCATAGTTTTGAAGCTATTCTGCAAATGCAGTTTTTATTCTTAGTGGCTTTCTGTTAGTGTATTAGCTGCCCAACTGCATAAGCTTTAGAATTTTACAATACCTTCAAAGAAAAACTGGCTGAATTTTGAAACTCATCCATTATTCAGTTTTATCTCATCAGCCTTAGAACACCACCATCTCTCCTAATTTCTCTGTTCTCCACCAGTAGGCTCCTACCTGGGAAAAGCCTAGATTTTTAGTCACATATTCTGCAGGCAGAACTGACAAATTAAATGGAGAAAAGTATCCTAGGGGACGGTTAGCCTACCTCTCTATGGTTCTGTTCCTTTGAAAACCTTTTTTATCCAGTCTTCATGATTTCAGCATCACAATGATGTCTTTAGCCAGATGAATTATGTAAGCTTATTTTTCCAACTTTATTGGTAGACATATTGGTCTGCCGTCCATCTTCTTTAAATTTTTTTTCTGATTATAACCATAATATATATATTTCATAAAATATTGAGTAAAAGAAATGCCATCAATGATCCCTTTTTCTATCAACCTTAGATAATGATAATCATTGTAATATTTTAGTGTGCTCCTTCCAGATCTATTTTTTGGAGGTGGCTTATCCAGCCGACACACCACACACACACACACACACACACACACACACACACACGCACAAATACTATAGTTCAAGCAACATTAAGATATTGTGCTTGGCCAGGTCACGAGGTCAGGAGATCGAGACCATCCTGGCTAATACAGTGAAACCCCGTCTCTACTAAAAATACAAAAAAAAAATTAGCCGGGCGTGGTGGTGGGCACCTGTAGTCCCAACTACTCGGGAGGCTGAGGCAGGAGAATGGCATGAACCCAGGAGGCAGAGCTTGCCGTGAGCCGAGATTGCGCCACTGCACTCCAGCCTGGGCAACAGAGCGAGACTCCATCTCAAAAAAAACAAAAACAAAAACAAAAAACTATGCTTGTCCTATGAACCTTAAAATCTAGAACTAAATATACTTTAATGGATATGGGGACAGATTATAAATACCAAAAAGTCCCTGTGCAATAAAGTTACTTAACTCTGTTGAGTAAATAAACTCATGGAAAACAAAATGTTCACAATTAGGAGACGACTAGGTAGAGGAAGCATAGAAAAGTGGATACTGGAGAAACCAACTTCTATATACCTAATTCTCTGATTTTTTGCCAAATATGCAAACTTTTAAAAAAATAATTTCCTCCATGGAATTGCCTATAGAGAGAGATTATGCTTTTAAATTAGTTCTCTTTGTAATTCATTATCTTGATATTCTGTTTTTGTGTATGTATTTTCAAAAATTTGGTTTATGTGAATCTACATTAGAAAGTGATCTACTTTTCTGTGGTGACAAAACTTTCTTTTCTTTTGCCTTAGCGGTACTAAGGTAATATTTTGGGAATTTTTCAAAGTTGTGATTAGCTTTTCTCAAACAATCCAATCTCTCCATAAATGCCTTTCTATCCAAACAGCTATATTCAATTAGTAAATAGATTTCTTTCTAATTTACATAATCAATATTATTTTGTATATATATTTTTAATCTGCTATTTTCAGTTGCTCATGAAAGATCATTTTTTTCAACTCATTAAATGTATCTAGAATGAATGTATTATGAGAGTGGAGATTTTCTGTCTTGTTTATTGCCATATTCCATTACTAGAGCAGAAAGAAGCTCATGCATGGTAGATACCCAATAAATATTGGAGAACTAACTTAATAAATGAACGCTTATTTTTCTAACCAATTGGGAGTGGTGAGTAGCATATTCCATGTAGGAGCAATAACTCATTTTACCACTTCTCTATTATTGGCCATTAGTAACACCCAATTTTTTACTTTTATCAACAAAGCAATGATAAATGAATTTGAGGATATATCATTGGACACATTTATTTAGTTCAAATTTCTAGATTAGTTGTCTATATGTGTTAGATTTTTGGAATTGTCAAATTTCTAAAGCAAACTTTAAATGTCTATTTATATACCAAAATATTGAGTCTAAATAGGCAATGAAAATCAAAATTTTTATCAAATAAACATACACAAAGAAGAAAAGAAAATAATGCTGTGGTACTTTCAGACCCATATAATGAAACCTGACCCAACTAAAATATTATGCAGCCTGAGTTCAGGGCTGGTAAGGTGACTGAGCTCTAGGCTACCCTTTTATAGAAGCTGCCTTTTCATAAGATGTTAACCACCAATCAGAGATGACATTGATGGAATGGCTTAAGAAGTTGAACATGACAGTTTTGTCAGGTAAACTTCCCAGTGACAAATAGAAAGCTAGACATAGCCTCAGCTCTGGAGGATACCTCACAGATATAATATTTTGCCAAGACAGCTTTCTAAACAGTCTAATCTTCTCAACCTGGTTTTCCCTGTCTTTGTCTATCAGAATATTCATTGACAGTGTGCTAATGCAGAAAGTAAAGACAGCTTTTCACTCTACACCTACATTGAAGATCACTTGGTAGTGCTATCCTTTGTCGATTTGTTAGACCATCTCAGCTTTCTTTGGGAAAAGTGTCTGTTTATAAGGATGTACTGCCTTAAGGAAGCCAGTCCTTAGCTTTGGCTGGCTTCCTGTGTAAGCATTACTATGATGGGCATTAGTATGCTCCACTTCTTATTTACTGTCTCAAGGTTCTTAGAAATGTATGCAGTTTAGTGAACTATAGCATGAAATTTTAGAGTAGGTTCATGGTAGATAGATAGATAGATAGATACATATATATATACATAGATTGATAGCTAGATCATAGATTTATGGTATATATGAGTTTAACTCCCAGGTCTTTCCAAATGCTATGGTGATTCGTATTATCCTAGTTATCTCTTTTGTTCAAAATGTAATGCTCTCCACTTAGTTGTTATATGGAACAGCTTTTCCCATAAACTTAGTGGTGTCAAATTTCCCTCGTTATATAAAGATGACATTTTAAAATTCTCTGACTGATGCTTTGTGATACACTTGAATAAATTTGAGCTTAAAAGTCACACCATATGCTAGCAGGGCTGGACACCTAGGTGTCCATTTACATTTATGGCATTCTTCCAATTGCAACCAGCTACCAATTAGTGGCATTTTGAACAAACTGGAAGCATTCATAAGTCTAGATTCTAGACTTACTCTGGCCTATGATGGCAATTCCAGATTTGAAACTTTTTCCCTTGTTCTGCCTTCCCCAGTGTCTTCATTCATTGACTCAAGAAATGAATAGTAAGATGCTATTGTCTAGTAGAAACAATACAAGACTTTATTTTGTAGCTTTTGTTCATTTTTCACTCATTTGAAAAATATTAAGTATCTACAATTTTTCAGCCACTGTGTTCTGCTGATAAAGAACAGACACCTCTTATAGGTGTCTATATAAGGAACTATATTCCTTCCTCTTATAGTTCTTGAATGGGGACAACAAATGTGTAACTTCGGTGTGTGAGAACTGCTATGAAAGAAGTTCAAGTAATGGTATGAAAAATTAGATTATGACTTCTTTATATAGGATGGTCAGGAAAGGCCTCTCAGAGGAGGTAGCATTTGAGCTAAGACCCATATGATAAAATGAGACAGCCATGTGAATACCTGGAAGATGAGTATTTCAAATAGGAGGCACAAAGGCCTCCAGGTGAAAAGTATTCAGCCTGGCCTGTGTAAGGGGTAGAAATAAGGCCAGTGTGACTGGAGAACACAGAAGAAAGATGAAATACAGGGAAATCAGGTGGGAGGTCTTATGTAGGGCAGGTGAGATGCAATGGAGGGTGTGGAGTAGGGCAGGAGAAGTGGAATTAGAGAAGACTGTTTTGAAGGTAGAACTAACCATATTTGCCAATAAATTGGATATGTCAAAAAGGTGGGCAAAAGAGGCCTTAGGAATAAGACTCATGTTTTTAGACTCAGCAATAGAGAGAATTGTACCATTTAACTAAAATCAGGTGGAATGGTTTTGAATGAGAAAAGAAGAAAAGCCGGAATTAAATGATTAAGAATAATATATTTAGTGTTTGAAGCATATAAAGTTTAGAATATCTAATAAACATCTAAATATGATATGTATATAAGCATAACTCAGAGATATTGCAAGTTGGATTCTAGACTACTGCAATAAAGAGAATATCACAATAAAGTGAGTTACACAATTCTGTTATTCCCCAGTGCATATAAAAGTTATGTTTAAACTATACTGTAGTCTATGAAGCATGCAATAACATTGTGTCTCAAAAATGCACATACCTTAATTTGAAGATATTTAGTTGTTAAAAAATGCTAACAATCATCTGAGCTTTCAGTGAGTCACCGTCTTTTTGTTGGTGGAGTGCCTTGCCTTGATGTTGATGGCTGCTGACTGATCAGGGTTGTGGTTGTTGAAGATTTGGGTGGCTGTGGCAATTTCTTAAAATAAGACAACAATAAAGTCGCCACAATGAAAGATTTCCCTGTAACCTGAAATACTGTTGGATAGCATTTGACCCATGGTAGAACTTTTTTTCAAAAATGGAGTCAATCCTCTCAAACCCTGATACAGCTTTATCAGCTCAGTTTATTTGATATTTAAATCCGTTTTTGCATTTCAACAATGTTCACAGCATCTTTACCAGGAGTAGAATCCATCTCAAGAAACCATTTCTTTTGCTCATCCATAAGAAGCAACTCCTCATATGTTCAAATTTGATCATGAGTTTGCTGCAATTGTCACATCTTTAGACTCCACTTCTAATTTTAATTCTGCTATTTCCACCACCTCTGTGGTTGTTTTCTTCACTGTAATTGTATTAGGGTACCCTAGAGGGACAGAACTAATAGGATAGATGTATATCTAAGGGGGAGTTTATTCAGGAGTATTGACTCATATTATCACAAGATGAAGTCCCACAATAGGCTGTCTGCAAGCTGAAGAGCAAGGAAGCCAGTCAAAGTCCCCAAACCTCAAAAGTAGGGAAGCCAGCAGTGCAGCCTTCAGTCTGTGGCCAAAGGTCCAAGAGTCCCAGAGTTGAAGAACTTGGAGTCTGATGTTCGAGGGCAGGAAGCATCCAGCACGGGAGAAAGGAGGAGGCTGGAAGACTAAGCCAGTCTTGTCTTTCCATGTTCCTCTGCCTGCTTTTATCCTAGCTGCGCTGGCAGCTGATTAGATGGTGCCCACCCAGATTGAGGGGGGTCTGCCTTTTCCAGTCCACTAACTCGAATATTAATCTCCATTGGCAACACCTTCATAGACACACTCAGGAACAGTACTTTGCATCCTTCAATCCAATCAAAGTTGACACTCAATATTAACCATCACAGTAGTCTTGAACTCCTCAAAGTTATCCGTAAAGGCTGGAATCAACTTCTTCCAAACTATTGATGTTGATGTTTTGACCTCCTCCCATAAATCATGAATGTTCTTAATGACATCAAGAATGGTGAATCCTTTTAGAAGGGTTTCAATTTACCTTGCTCATATCCATTATAAGAATCACTATCTTTGGCAGCTACAGTCTTACAAAATGTATTTCTTAAATTAGAAGATTTGAAAGTCAAAATTGCTCCTTGATTCATGGGCTCTGGAATGGATATTGTGTTAAAAGACATGAAACCAACATTAATCTCCTTGTACATCTCCACCAGAGCTTTTGGATAACTAGGTGCATTGTCAATGGGCAATAACATTTTGAAATACATCTTTTTTTAGGAACAGTAGTTCCTAAAATATGCCTAAAATATTCAGCAAACCATGCTGTAAAAACATGTGCTGTCATTTAGGCTTTGTTAAACTATATTTAGAGCATAGGCAGAGTAGATTTAGCATAATTCTCAAGGGCCCTAGAACTTTTGGAATGGTCAATGAGCATTGGCTTCTAGTTACATTCATTGGCTGCATTATCCCCTAAGATGGTCAGCCTGTCCTTTGAAACTTTGAAGCCAAGCATTGACTTCTTTCTAGCTATGAAAGTCCAAGATGAAATCTTCTTCCAATAAAAAACCTTTTCATCCACATTGAACATATGTTGTTTGTTTAGTGTAGCCACCTTCATCAATTAGCTATATCCTTTGGATAACTTGCTGCAGTTTCTACATTAGCACTTGCCGCTTCACCTTGCACTGTTATGTTATAGGAACAACTTACTTATTTCCTTAAGCTTCATGGACCAACCGCTGCTGGATTGCAACTTTTCTTCTGCAGCTTCTTTACCTCTCTCAGTCTTCATAGAACTGAAGAGAGTCAGGGCCTTGCTCTGGATTAGGCTTTGGCTTCATCCTCTATCCAGACCATGAAAACTTTCTCCATATCAGCAATTAAATTGTTTTACTTTTTTTTTTTAATCATTCATGTGCTCACTAGAGTAGCACTTTTAATTTCCTTTAATAACTATTCTTTTTTTTGCATTCACAGCTTGACTAACTATTTGGTACTAGAGACCTAGCTTTTGGCCTATTGCAGTTTTCATATGTCTTTCTTACTAAGCCGAATCATTTCTAGATTTCGATTGAAAGGGAGAGAGATGTGACTCTTCCTTTCACTTAAACACTTAAAGGCCATTGTGGGATTATTAATAGGCCTAATTTAAATATCGTTATGCCTCAGGGAATAGGGAAGCCCCAGCAGAGGGGGAGAGATGGGGGAAAAACTGGTCAGTTGAGCAGTCAGAACACATACAATGTGTATCTGAGTTTGCCATCTTCTATAGACAGAGTTTGTGACACCCCAAAACAATTACAATAGTTACATCAAAGATCACTAATCACAGCTCACCATATCAGATATGATAATGAAAATGTTTTAAATATTGTGGGAATTACTAAAATGTGACACAGAGACACCAAGTGAGCACATGCTGTTGGAAAATGATACCAATAGATTTGCTCGATATAAAGTTGCCACAAAACTTTAATTTAAAAAAAAATGCAATATCTGTGCAATTCAATGAAGCAAAGCACGAGAAAATGAAATATGCCTATAGTAGTATATGTGTGTGTGTTTGAAGTGGCAAATTAAAGGCAATATTTTTAGTGTCCTAAAATTGATTTAAGCAAAAGTATTAATTTCTTTGCAGTATTTTCTGAATAAATGTTTAGCATCTTAATGCAAATATTTTTGAGGTAACATATTGCTTTAATACAATTTCAAGCATAGGAAAAGTTGTGAGATTACTATAGAGAGCATCCATATACCCCTTTCCCAGATTCACAAATGTTTACATATTGCCTCATTTACTTTATCATTCATTTCCTTTCCATCTACACACACATACACACACACACACACACTCACTTATACATTTTTACTAAACTGTTGTAAATTTCAGACATCATACCTTTTTCCCCTTAACACCCCAGTGTATTCCTCAGACCAATAAGATTATCTTATATAAACACAGAACACTGATTAAAATCAGGAAATTAAAATTGGTATAATGCTATCTTATAATTCACAGTCATACTAAGTTTTTTTCAATTGTCTTCAAATTATTTAATAGTTATTTTTCCTCCAGGTTCAGGATTCAGTCCAGGATCACACACTGCAATTGATTGTCATGTCACCTTTGTCTCATTTGTTTGGACTTGTTTCTCAACCTTTCTTTGTGGCTCGTAATCTTGACATTTTTTACAGAATACAGGGAATAGTTTGTAGAATGAAACTCAGCTTGAGTTTAATTTTTCCTCATGATTAGTTGCAGGTTATGTAATGTCAGCAAGAATAGCACAGAAACAATATGTCCTTCTCAGTGTATCATATCAGGGATGACATTCGTTTGTTCTTTTATTGGTGATTTAAATTTTCAC
This sequence comes from Pan troglodytes, assembly GCF_028858775.2. Lineage (NCBI taxonomy): Eukaryota > Metazoa > Chordata > Mammalia > Primates > Hominidae > Pan > Pan troglodytes. The sequence continues at coordinate 108,189,046 of NC_072402.2, read as the reverse complement.
CACCTGGTTAAGGGGGTGTCTAATAGATTTCCCCATCATAAAGTTACTCTATATTCCCTTAGTAATTAACTAATCTGTAAGAAAATATTTTGACACACTCTAAATAGCCTGTTTCCCATTAAACGTTTACCCACTAAGTGTAATATCCATTGATGTTTCTTGTCTGGTATTTCTTACATTACTATTATGGTTACAAAATTATTTTTCTACCTTGTAACATTTATGAGTTAGCATTCTCCTAAAAGAGCTTTTTACTTTTTAATTAATTTCAATTTCATTTTTTAATTTGGATGCCCTATAGGCATGATCTCATAATATTTTTAATTCACTAGTATATAAGATAAAAAACAGGACTTATTCCTAAGAAAGATTAAAAAACCTTTTATTTTGTATTTTTAAGATCAAACTCGGTGCTATATGTCTTTGAAGTTTTGTGAGACTTTTGACATTGAGAGACATCAATCTGTTGATTGATCAAAGAATAAAACTCAGTTCAAATAAGAGTTTGTCCACATAGTCTAAAGATAGTTTTACCTTGCCTACCATCAGGAGACAAGAGTTGCTACTGATACAGTTGAAAATAGTAGAAAGTTGATATTTCCAAGGTAATAGCATAAAATGTAATCTCTAATATTTATATTTGCTACAGGGAAATATGTAAACAAAATAACAAGGCTGGTAAAGAAATGTGCATAGCTCAGTTCTGAAGATGCCATCAAATGGTCTTATCTCCTGAAAGATGCCTGAAGGTTATCCCCCCAAATTAATTTTTGTTACCCTAATAGAGACATTAATTTTTGTTTGATATACTACATAAAGCTGAAAGTAAGAAGAAAAAAATAACTCAGTAGAATACAACTATAATGTTGGATATTAAGTGCAATTTAGCACCAATTAGTTTAGCAAATATTTATGTGGAGTATTTTATATGCAAGGGCATCCAACCAAGCAAAAACGATAAACTCATTATTTCATCCCCTGAGCATTTCAACTCCCTTAACTGCTCCAAACACATAGAAGGAATATAAAAATATTTTTTAAGCTTAAAAATGTATAGTCTTAAAAACTAATAAAAGTACATCCATATATAAATACCATAAAATAAATGGAAATTAATGAATGGATTTCAACTGAGTGGTTAAAAGCAGGTAGAGACTTCCATGAGATTAGTTGCTAGGAGAGGTATCAGGGAATAAATGCACCCTAGATTATAGCTAGGCTTAGTGCCGTAGTTTCAGCCAGCACCCATCTCTCCTGCAGAGGGGCCTTAGCTACTAGACGGCTATTATTCATGCTGCCAGGGCCTATGCCTTGTATCAGGCTGCACTCCTGGAAAATTCAGAGAACACAGATATAAATCCCTAAACTAGTAACTGAGTTAAGCCCCCTGCCAGATTGTTAATTAGCAGTATCCTCATAGAAATAAAGATCAGGAGCTCCTCAAAGCCAACATATGATCTTGTTTTGTACTAGAGCACTGGAGACAACCTGAAAAAAAAAAAAAAAAAAGATTACAAAACAAAGACAAAGAGAAAATTGCGCAAAGGAAGAAGGAGGACAACAAGTGAGGGGTAGAGAAGAGAGGGAAGAAACAAAAATATCAACTTAAAATTAGCCTGCAGCCAAAATTTCCAAAATTGAATACCATAGTTTTGGTATTCAATTTTTGTTCATTTAGTTAATGAACAAAATTAACAGTTGAAAGATTAATTTGAGATGAAATAAAAGTAACAAAAAGTAAAGCACTTAAATGTGCATAGGATCTTAAATATATAATTGATGAAAAAACTTTTTAATTAAATACATTATAAGTATTGGTGGAAAAACACAATTTCTATCCTTAGGGGGTTTATGATAAAGATACTATATTATATTACATATACATGAATATACATCATATATTATTATCTATGATATTTGTAGGCATGTTTATTAAAAGTTGGAATAATTCCTTCTAATATATACCAACATTTCCATCAGAAAATCTTATTTGCATTCCATTTTATCTTATAGCACCTACATTCTTTCTTAGGTGACTTCCTTCTCTTAGCATAATGCATCTGAGATTCATCCAATATGTTTTTGTACATACTGGTAATAATGCAATTAGTGTAAATTCCTTTATATTGCAGATTTAATTATATAGATATACTAGGTTTTTATTCATACATCAATTCAAGGACATTTGATTTCCAGTTTTTTTTTTATGACCATATATATCACTATAAACATTTATGTAAAAGTTTTTGAACAGATTTTTATTTCACCTGGCTAAATACCTAGGGGTGAAATTCTAGATTATATGGTAAGTATGTGTATAAAAAATAACCAAACTGTTTTCTAAAGTTGCTGTAACATTTGCTTTCCCATCATAAACATAAGAGAGTTCTAGTTGTCAGCACTTGGTATTGTCAGTATTTTGGTTGTTTGTTAACTGTAGCCATTCTTATAGGTTTGCAGTGGTATCTCATTGTGGTTTTAAATCTTTACTGAATGACTAATTATGTAGAACAAATTCTCTTGTACTCAGCATCCATACATCTTTATTCAGGTATCTTCTTTTGTGAAATCATTTGTTCACTTTTATCTAGCTTTTTATTAAGTTAATGTGATTTAATAGGTGTTTTTTCTTGCATAGTGAATATAAATCCTTTGTCAGAGATTTGTTTTGTAAATATTCTTATCTGTGGTATGTCTTTATAGTCTCTTAGCATTATATTTCACAGAGGAAAAGTTTTTATTCTTGATGAAGTCCAATTTATTAATTTTTAAAAATTTAATAAGTCATGCTTTTCGTATAGTAACTAAGAAATCTTGCCTAACCCAAAAAGAATTTTATTCCATTTCCTTGTAGAAGTTTTATAATTTTGGGGTTTTATTTAAGTCTATGATCTAGTTTTAGTTACTTTTTTAATCTCATGGAAGGTATGTGTCAAAGTTCCTCTTTTTTTCTTTACATATGGGAGTCCAATTGTCCCAGCACCATTTAAGAGATCATTCTTTGTAATTGCATTTGAACCTTGTCAAAATGCAGTTGACTGTGTATGTGCAGGTATGTTTCTCAAATCTTTTTCTGTTCCATTGATCTAATTGTCTGTCTTGAGGACAATACCACACTCTCTGACTTTTTGTAGCTCTTTAGGCTTGAAACCAGATAGTATTTTTATTTTTTAAGATTGCTTTTGTTATTCTAGTTATTTTGCCTCTCCAAGCAAGTTCTATAATCAGTTTATCTATTACTATATAAAATCCTTCAAGATTTTGATTGTGATTATTGCATCTCTATATTAGTTTAAAAAGTATTGACATCTTCACAATATTTACTCCTTCAATTCATGAACACTGTACACCTCTTCTTTTATTTAGATCTGTTTTGATTTCTTTTATCAATGTTTTTTACTTTGTTGCATATAGATTCTTCATATTTTTCAGATTTATATGTAACACATTTTATGTTTTTGTTGTTGTATATCTTTTTATTGTAATTTCTAATTATTAAATGCTAGTGTATAGAATTACAATTGATTTTTGTATACTGGCCTTTTATCACTAAACCTTGCTAAACTCACTAGTTCTAATGTACCTAACTAACCTCATTTTGTAGATTATTCTTCTGTAGATTCTTCTTTTATAGATTTCAAATGATTTTTAAAAGATAATCCTATGAACTTCAAATAAAGACAATTTTTATTAATGTTAAATAGAAGTGCTGAGAGCAAACATCCTTGCATTGTTCCTGATCTTAGAGGCAAAGCATTCTGCTTTCATCATTATGTAGAATGGAAGCTGTAGATTTTCATAGATCCCTTTTATCAGGTTGAGGAAGTTTTCTTCTATTCTTCATTTTCAAAGAGTTTTTATTATGAATGAATATTGAATTTTATTAAAAGCTTGTTTTTCATCTGTTGAAAGAGACCTATAACGGTTTTTCTTTTTTAGTGATGTGGTTAATTATGATTGATTTTTTCAATGTTGAAAGAGCAGTCTTGGGATGAACCCCACTTGCTCATAATTTGTTATCCTTTTTGTGTTAATATATTAGTAGATTTGATTTGCTCTCATTTTGTTTAAAAGTTTATATCTACATGGGCCGGGTGCGGTGGCTTATGCCTGTAATGCCAGCATTTTGGGAGGACGAGGCGGGTGGATAACGAGGTCAGGAGAATGAGACCATCCTGGCTAACACAGTGAAACCCTATCTTTAATAAAAATACAAAAAAATTAGCCGGGCGTGGTGGCGGGCGCCTGTAGTCCCAGCTACTCGGGAGGCTGAGGCAGGAGAATGGCTTGAATGCAAGAGGTGGAGCTTGCAGTGAGCCAAGATTGCGCCACTGCACTCCAGCCTGGGCAACACAGCAAGACTCCATCTCAAAAAAAAAAAAAAGTTTATATCTACTTTCATGAGAAATATTGTTCACTAGGTTTTTCCTGTAACATCCTTTTTTGTTTGTTTTAATATCAGGGCAGCACTGGCCTCATGAGATGAATTGTGAAATGTTACTTTCATGGAGATTTTGTAAAATTGGCATTATATCTTTCTTAAAAGTGTGGAAGAATTAATTGTTATATTCATTGTGCTTGGCATTTTTTTTCTTGGAAGGATTTAACTATGAATTGAGTTCCTTTAACATATATCAAAGTAATCATGCTATCCATTTCTTCTTGAGTAAACTTTGGTAGTTTATACCTTTCAAGGAATTTGCCTATTGCATCTAATTGTTTGTAATATTTTATTATGATGATTTTCATGTCTAAGTTCTGTCTTTCATTTTAATATTGATAATTTGTATCGTCTCCCTTTTTTTGGTTGGTAAGTCTGGCTAGAGGTTTAGCTTTTTTTTTTTTTAATCTTTACGAAGAACAAGGATTTGGTTTTCAATTACTGTATTGTTTTTTTCACTTTCATTGATTAATGCACCTCTATCTATTATACCTCCCTTTCCTTCTAAGGGTTTAATTTGCTTTTCTTTACCAGTTTCTTAAAGTGGAGGCTTAGTTCACTGATTCAAGAGGTTTTTTTTTCTAATATAAACATTTAATGTTACACACCTTCCTTTATACATTTTCCTCTAAGTATTGCTTTAACTGCATCTCCCAAATTTTGTCAGTGCTTTCATTTTCTTTTAATTTAAAATATTTTCTAATTTTTCATGTGATTTCCTGTGATTTCCTCTTTGACTCATAGGTTATTTAGAAGTGTTTTGTTTACTTCCAAATATTTAGTCATTTTCCATATATCTTTCTGTTACTTTTTTTTTCCTTAGAGACAGAGTCTTGCTATGTTGCCCAGGCTGGAGTGCAGTGGCTATTCACAGGTGCAATTGTAGTGCACTATTGCCCAGAACTCCTAGGCTCCAAAATTCCTCCTGCCTCAGCCTCATCAGTAGCCTGGGAGATGCCACTGTGCCTGACTTACTTTTCTTTAGTTTAATATTTTTTTATGGTCTTATAATTCACTTGGTGTGATTTTTTTATTTGTTTAAATTTGTTATGATTTGATTTATGGCCAGAAAATTGTCTAACTTGGTGGATATTTTATGTGTACTTGAAAATAGTTTGTATTCTGCTGTTGTTAGAATATTCTATACATGTTAATTACATAAAGTTGGTGGATAGTATTGATTCAGGCTTCTATATCCTTATTGATTTTCTGTCTGTTATATTAATTGCCAAGAGAGGATTGTTGAACTACCCAAGTATAATTACAGATTTGTCTATTTCTTTATTCAGTTACATTATTTTTTGCTTTATGTATTATCAAAAAGAGTTTTTAGGTTCACACACACTTAGAATGTTTTTCTTTTCTTAGTGAATTGACTTTTTTTATTAATCACATTGTAATGTTCTTTTTTAGCCCTGGTAATATTCCTTGTCTATATCACACTGCCTGTGGTGCTGATGTCTTATAACATTGGTCTTTATTTTTTTGCTCCTGGAATTAAAACTGAACCTTAGTTTTTAATAAGTGAAATAATAAAAGAACTCAGCAGACTGACTAAGATGACAACTCAGATGAGGTAACCAAGGTTTATACCAAACTAGTCTGCAGCATAGTCAGGGCTAAAATTTGTACACTGGGTAATCTCTGGTTCCACCCAAACTAAAATACATCTGCTGATAAATTTGCTCTGAATAAGCACCGTACTATCAAGTTTTAAAGGTATACGTGGCTCACGCCTGTAATCCCAGCACTTTGCATGGCAGAGGCAGGTGGATCATGAGGTCAGGAGATCAAGACCGTCCTGGCCAATGTGGTTTTGAAACTCCATCTCTACTACAAATACAAAAATTAGCTGGACGTGGTGGAGCATGCCTGTAATCCCAGCTACTTAGGAGGCTGAAGTGAGAAAATCACTTGAACCAGGGAGTCAGAGGTTGCAGTGAGCCAAGATTGCACCACTGCACTCCAGCCTGGCGATGGAGTGAGACTCCATCTCAAAAAAATAAAATAAAATAAAATTTAAAAAAGTATACGGTAGAAATTTAAAGTCAGATATCTTGTATCTGAGGTTCTCAGAATGGAGAATTCACTTCTCTTTGGTAACAGATTACAGGGAACGAGTAATTGTGCTGCAGCAAATTGGGCCAAAAATAAGTTATAAAGTCATTTTCTTTCTAAGAAAAACATTCTCTTTCTAAGATGAAACTGTTAACAAGGAATAGCAATTATTCTTCCTGGTATCACTATCGCTCTGTTATAACAATGTAACTCTCAGATAAAGCTACTAATAGCTCCAGTTTTTGGTGCAGTTGCTTCATGAATTAGCTATGATTTCTTAGTTTTCCAGGTACTTCAATCAGAAGCGTTCTGTTAAGCACCTCACACATTGTAAGGAGTACGTGCACACATTAATGCACAGGACTTTTACATTGTAATAGGAACTAAACCCTACCTTTCATTACTTATGTAAGAGGAATCATGAATGACAAACATGTTTGGCATAAAGTCATTAGTAGTCTGCCCTTTTATTTGTTCTTCCAATAATGTCTTTACTTCTAAACTCACTAATGTGGATAATAAAAACACTAGGCTATACATTAAGAAATTATTTTGTTGAAATATCTTTTATCCCTGACTCTTCTATTTCTTCTTATTCATATTGCTATAGGAATACTGAAATTTTTATGGCTGTCTTTTTTTAGACACATTTTAAGAATCTGCTCCGAGATAATTTGATGAAATCTATTTTTGGTCTCAGCAGGAGAATCCTAATTTGCATCTCCTCATGGGTCATCATTGCCTAAATTGATCTACACTGACCTGGTTCATTTTAAATCAATTCAGGGTTTTCCTTTGTGCACACAGAACAAACGACCTGTTCTTCACATGCTACAAAATCAATCCCAAAGAAATTTAAATGATCTGGATGGATTCTTCAAATAAAATTGTACTGTGTTTTTCTGATCAAAATTGAGAGGAGTATTGAGGTAAAACTAAAACACTGAAATGGATTAACCAACCAGGTAGACAAAAATCGTATCAGTTGTCTGTATACAAAATACATTTTACCCACCCAATATATAATTATTATTTCATTATCTGTTTACTATAAAATCAATTTATATAACATTTTGTATTTATTTTATGGACATGGAATATTTTTGGGGCAAGATGAACAATTGTTACTCTACTACAATTGTAAAGATCGCATCTTTTAAAGTCAAGATTCTGTAGCCAGCTTTACTTTAGAAGTAAGATGGGAAAAACATTCTAAACTGAATAAGGGTCTATGGTGGTTTTCTTTGCTAGAATATGTTGAGCTATTTAGCTAGTCAACAAAAATAGTAGCTGAAACTTCTCTCAATATCTTAGCACTTGTTTTTAAACGGATTTTCTGTTAAATAAATCGGTGAACTATAAGAAAATAGTTATATTTCTTCTTGTATTTAAAAAAGATATCATACTTAAAATATATTAAATTTATTGAGCTTGTGAAATACCAAATGTATAATAAGTGATGTTCATAAATACCTATGATACTAATAAATAATAAATGCTACAAGAAAAGTAAAGGGCTATAAGAGTTTTTAGAGAGAAAGAAAGCTTCTTGCTGGAAGAAATTAGTAAATGTTTAATTGATAGCAAGGCACCTAAGTTAAACTTTAAGGGGAAAATAGGTTTTGAACATGAAAACATTAAAAAATCATTCTATTAATAGGAATACTATAAACAAAATCATTAAAGCAAAAGATTGTGGAAATGTTATAAAAACAATGACTAGAAGATTAAGGCATTAAATGTAAAAGTTGAAGTGAAATAGGAAGACTCACAGGACAATGATGACGCTTGCAAACCAACCTAAGACTTTGAGCTTTTCTTTTTTTAAGCAAAGAGATGCCATCAAAGTTTTTAGAGCTGTTGAAATATTTCCTAGAATAACAGGATTCATTAAAAACAGCAACATCTAAAAGGCATATTTTCGGGGAGTATTTAGTTTCAGGCATATATTCTAGGTTCTGGAGATAAAAGAAAATATTCTTGCTCTCAAGGAATTTGGGATTTAAATAAAGAGATAGATGCACAAACAAAAAGCATATGAATTATATGCCAATTGCTTCTGTAACACAGTTGGATACAGGGTGCTGAGGAAACAGAGAAGATGATATGTCGAGGTAATAGTAGCTCCAGAAACAAGTAAGTCCTAAACTAGCAGTGTCTTGATACAATAAGCATTTATTTTGTGTTCCATCACAGCCAAATGTGGTATTCCTTCTGAGATGACCTACCATGTGGTCATTTAGTCACCCAGGTTCTTTTCTTAGTGACCCAGGATCTTTCCTTGGAGGACCTAGAGGACAGTAGCTCCACTGTCCTCTTGGAAGGCCTAGAGTAGTTCCACTGTCCTCTTGGCCTTCGAAGTCTTTTCCCTGGGTGAGGTATACATGCCTAACTAACTTAACTCAGAAGTTTCACACTTAACTCTTTTGATGAGAACTAGTAGAACTAGAAAAGTTTCCCAGCTTTGTGTCCAGGAAAGACACAATAAAGATTCTGATTAACTCATTGCAATCTCTGCCCCAAGAACACATCTAACTGTGGAGTGGGGGTGGGTACATCCAGGAGTGCTGGAAAGCACTGGTACAGTTGTATGTGGCTGTTTACATCCAGCCTCTGTTCTGATTCATTAGAATCTACCTGACACCTGTTTTGATTCATGTCCTTCAGTTGTTAAATATTTTGATTAATTTCCACAGTTTACCTGCATTCATGCTAAACCTGCAACAGGGAGAGTGAATCCAGGGGCTCTATTTTGACATGAATTAACTCGCAATAGTTAATAAGATTGAAAAAAAATGGAGATTTGAAGATAATGAGATAATTTAGGAGGTTATATTTCAAAAGTACAGGTGAGAGAGATGAAACCTCGACAGTAGGTAGTAGAGATGAAAAGAAAAGAAAACAAACAAACAGGCAAAATCTGAAAAAACTGCTCCAGGCAGCTATTTGGATGTGAAAAGCAAGAGACGGAGAAGAGCTAAAAAATAATTGCATTAGTCCATTCTCACACTGTTATAAAGAACTACCTGAGACTGGGTATTTTATTCAGAGGATTAATTGACTCACAGTTCCACAGACTATACAGGAAGTATGGCTGTGAGGCCTCAGGAAACATGATTATGGTGGAAGTGTGAAGGGGTAGCAAGCACGTTTTCACATGGCAGCAGGAGACAGAGAGGAAAGAGGGAAGTGCCACACACTTTTAACCATCAGATTTCATGAGAACTCACTATCACAATAACAAGGGGGAAATATGCCTCATGATCCAATCACCTCCCTCCACGTCCCTCACCCAACATTGGGAGTTACAATTTAACATGAGATTTGAGTGGGGACACAGAGCCAAGCTGTATCAATAATCATGATAAATAAATAAATGTCAGAGATGTTGAGCCTAGGTAATTCAGAGGTTCATAGTGCTTTTACCAAAATAGAGAAAAAGGAAAAAGAACAAATTTTAGAAGAAGCCATTAGATTCTAAGCTTTTGGAAGGCATGCATCTGCTTTGTAGCTCCACAATCTGATACAGAACCGAGTATACAGTAGGTGCTCCATAGTTATTCATTTAATTAATGACTAATGAAACCAAATTACTTCAGTTTTAGATACACTGAGTTTTTAGTGTCACTAAGACACTTGTGTAGAGATGTCCAGAAAGTAATTGTGAAGGTAGAATCAGGTTAAAGAAGAAATAAAAACCTCCCAGAGAAAGGTAGTAAATAAATCCACATAATTACAAGAAAGAATATACTGGAAAAAAAAAAGTCTCAGCAAATAGAGAAGGAATTCTTTTGAAGGGATGATTGGACAGCTGATACAGAAACTTTAAGAGCTAAAAAGCAACCATTTTATTTCAGAATTATGGTATATGTTTGTTTCTTTTATTCATAGATGGTTTTCTTTCATTCATTCACCTTTTTTTCTTTCTGAATCGTTATGGGTATGAATATGTAACAGACTGTACCATGAAAGTACACATTGTCTATAATCCATCTTAAGATCATTGTTAATTTGGCATATTTCCTTCATGTCATTCTAGGTGTGTATTTGAAAAAGTCAATGAAGAATGTATGATTTGTTAACAGATACCATTTTTCAATATAAAATTACCCTCTTTTAACTGTTTGATGATTTTGCCTTAAATTCCACTTTGTCTGAAAATAGAATTGCAACTCTTGATAGTTTAATTTTTGGAGTTTCCTAACAATCATTTTCATTTCCTTTTTTAATATCATTTTGTTTCAACAGTCTCATGTAAGCTACATAATATTACTTTGATTTGCTTTAATTTTACTTTAGTTTTTCCTTTGCCTTCTATGGACTTCATCACAGTTTTAGTCACACTTTATATGTCTTGTGTTCCATCTTTTTGTTTTGTATTATGTCTTGTTTTTACTGTGTATTTTCTCTACTTAAAAGAGTTTTTCTTATTTTGATGTACCCCAGTGATTTGGAGGTCATATATTCTGTTTTTAATTCTTATGATTATATTTACATTTCTCAAAGAAAACCCTTCTATGTCAAAAGTTTTCAAAAGTCAATAATAAAATATGTATTTTGCATCCCTTCCTCCTTTTGATACTTTCCTCATTCCATGTGAGAGGGAGAATGTACCACATTTTTACTTCTTTTTCACTTCATCTTCTTGTATTTTAAAACTATAATATATATGTTAAGACCCATATTAATATTATTAAATTATGTTAAGCATTTATTATTTTCTCTTTAAGCAACATTCTGTTTTTATTCAATTTTGTAACCAAATTTAAAACAATCATTTAGACTGAAATTTATGTTTAATGTAATTGAGTGTTCACTGCTAGTCTTTGTAGAACTATTGGCTAGATGTTAGTTTCTAGAATGACATAACAGATTGTTGCTCTTAAAGGGCTTAAGGTCTAATGGCTTTCTGCCACTACTATTACTCTTTCTTATTCTCTTTTTTGGTTACAAGTAGTATTAAACTTTGAGTTACCTCCATTCTTAATCTCTTAGTTTAAGTACTTATGCAAAGTATAAGGAGGGTAATTTATTCTAAGTTCTTGAAAATCTAAAATTTCTTGGGAGCAAAAATTAATTCTTTCATGATTTTATACTGCAAGGGAGAGATCTAAGGCAGCTTTTACTTCTCTTTATATACATAAACTAATATTTGCTCATTTTTCTGTCCCAATATTTGTAGAATATTGCTTTTGTTCTTATAGTTTATTTTTTCTTTAGTATTCAGTTTTTTTGAACTGGTATAGTAAGTCATTTCAATATATACATTCAAGTCATTTTTCAGCTCTATAAGTTTTCTGTGGTATCTTTGAATACTTCTTCAATGACAATTTTTGAGGGTTTTAAATTCATAATTATTGGATTTAATAACATCTTTTTATTCAATTTTAATCTCCCCTCTCTCAATTTTCACTTTACAATTTCCTCTGAGCTTTGGAAATTATCTTGAATTGGCAATCCATGGCACTGATTTATGTTTTATAATGTGTTTTCTGTTTGTCTTTAACTGCTTTTACTATGGTACTTTCACTTCTGCCATGCTTCTTCATTTCAAATCTTTTTTTCCTCTGACTTTTCTATTCTTGCGACTTTCAGCCCCTATTTTATAAATATTATAACATATATCCTTTTGTGTATACCAAGTAATTTTCTGTACCTTCTTTCCAGTTCCTGCAGCAAATAATTTTTAAAAGTTTATTTTCTTCTGGATATATGGAATGATGTATCATTCTTGCCTTGCAATAATTTAGAAGTTATTTGTAGGTTTTCTTCTACTTGCCATGTATTGAAAAGATCTCTATATAGGACTGGCATTTGTCAACAGATAAGATTTACAAATTGTGCTCGTGTCCCTCTCTATACATTTGTGTACTAGTCGAAGCCCCTACTTAGATGTGCAGCTAGGTGGCACAGTGATAAGCACAGTGCCTAACCTGATTCCTAGTCTCTGGTAGGCTTTTATGCAATGTGGCTGTGCTGGAATGTAAGGAGACGGGTTTCTATTCCCTCTTCCCCTCAGTAGAAATTCATTTGTTCTAAGAGGCAATATAATGTCTACCAATCAACTTTCTTTGATTTCCTTTTAAAATCATTTTGCGTGACCTGCAAAAGCTAATTATAAATATATATATATACACATATATATGTATGTGTGTATATATATATATATTTATTTATGCATATATATGTGTATATATGGCAAAATTAGTACCTAGGTTCCTGGTGCCTGTCTCACTTTGGGAGCACAGTTACAGAGGGAGGTCTGCCTGCTTTCATATGAGCATTTTCACCTATTTTTATTTAAAGAGTACAAGGGTCCTCAATTCCATTTTAAACTCTAGCTTTACTGACTCAGGTTACTAAAGATCACCACATAGAACATATAGATTCTGGGTTATACCCAGAATTTTTTCAGGATCCTTAACCATATTTAAATGAATGAGAATGAGAGTGCTATTATAGGGATGCAGCAAACCCAACATAGCAGATTTCAAAAGAATGAATATTCTCCAGACTTTGTCCCTATCTATTATTAGCAATAAATAATTTCTAATGTACCTCACAATTATGGAAATATGCCAGCCTGTCAAGACTTCACAGTTAAGAACTTATGGAATAAAACAGTGGTGGGATATTAACATTTAGGGATTCTTAGTGGTTTAGACTGAAGCCTAAAGTCTTACACCATTATATCTTCTAACTAGCAACAGTGGAGTCACTCAGAGGCTGAAAACAGAGGAAAAAGAATGTGGTCTCTTATATACCCCTGTTTCCCCAACCCCAAATCTATATAGTTGCTATGGCAAGCAATTGCTTCTCTGGTAAGGCAACTCTTCCAATCTTTCATAATCGCTGCCACCATTCTATTCCAGTAGGTCCAGAAATGGTCCAATATCTCTAAGTATTTCTTGTTTAATCTGCACAGCTGTCAGAATAATTTTGAAACAGAATTCTGATCATTTCATTTTACTACTTAAAAACCTTCAAAGTCAGCAAGTATGTTGTACTGAATGAAGGTAAAGACTTCATATGGAACACTCAGATTCAGAGCCCCTACTCTGTGTCTCTGTCACTTCCACATTCACTCCTGCCCTACTCTCCTTAAAGGTCTGAGGCCAGTGACACATCCCAGGCAGGAGATTCTCTGATGTCTTTGTCCTGGACAAGAAAAAAGGCCTATAGATGTTGACATTAGAGAGTTCTGCCAAGGAAATGGCTTCACCTCTATGGAAGGCAGCCTCTAAGATGGCCTCCGGTGATCCTAGCCTCTGATATCTCTGTTCCTGTGTAATCTCTTTCTTTGAATGCGACCTGGACTTAGTGATTCATTTCTAATGAATAGAATATGGCAGAAGTGATGAGATACCACTTCCAAAGCTAGGTTGCAAAAAGATTGTAATTTCTCTCTTAGGGACTTTAACTTTCTCATTCACTCACTCCTCTGAAATAAACCAATTGTCATGTTGAGCTGCTCTGATGAGAAGCTCAAATGGAAAAAAAAGTCATGTCTTTGATCGCCAGCCAGCAAAAACATGAGGCATGTCAATCATCATGTGAATTAGCTTGTAAGTGACTCTTCCCATAGTTGAACTTTGATGTGTCCGAAGCCTCTGACAACATCCTGACTTCAACCTTTTGAGAGACCCTGTGCCAGAGACCATGGCCCAAAAACCTGAAATGGTAAATGTTTTTTGTTTTAAGTTGTTAATTATGGGGTAATTTGTTATGCAGCAATATATAACTAATATAGTCACTACCCAGCCACTCCTGACGAAGGCCATTATTCAACATGCCCCAGAAACCCATAGACTCCAATTGACTTTGTATTATTTTGTTCTTAAACATAAATAACTGAGAAAAAGAGCATGAGGAAAATTTGGTGGGGTTGTGGGGAATGTGATGGTTATGTTCATTTCCTTGAATGTAATAATGGCTTCATAGGCATATATATGTCATAAATATTAAGTTATATATTTTAAACATATGTAATTTATTATGTGTTAATTAGAGCTCAACAAAGCTGTTAAAATATTAATAGAGAGATAAGACTCATCAAATATTTGAAAAACAAAAGACTCCAACATAATAGACAGGGATCCAAATGAATAAAATGTAGAAGGCAATCAGAAAATTTTGAAACAGTGCAGAAAAAGAAGGAAAAAAATGTCCAAAAAAACTCTAAAATTATTATTTTCTAAGAAATAAATGAAAAAATTTTCATCCATGGAAAATGAGGGCTATAGAAAAGAATAGTATATGAATAAGAAAGAAAGAGTTCCTAGACATTAAAAACACAATAGTGGAAGTTGAAAATTCAGCAGAAGGTTTAGAAGATAAAATTGAAGAAATTTCCCAGCAAGTAAAATAAAGACAAAGAGGAGGAAAATGGGAAAAAGAAGATAACAAAATGAGAGGTATAGTCCAGACATCTACATTAGAATTAAGGGAATTTCAGAAAAAATAAGAAGCAAAGAGGCTTACTTATCAATTAATTTATTTTCTAATTTGAAGAACTAAATACAAATTTACACATTTAAATGGTCCAAATTGTGCTCAAAAATAAATTTTAAAAGACCAACTATAAGGCACTTTGTATTAGTTATCCAATGCTATGTAACAAATGACCACAAAACATGGCAACTAAAAACAACATTTAAGGGGTAGAGCAAGATGGCAGAAAAGAAGCCTACACTGTTCACCATCCCCCACAGGAACACCAAATTTAAACAACTGTCACGGACGGAAAAGCATCATCACAAGAACCAAAACCAGGTGAACAATCATAGTACTTGATTTTAAATTCCTGTCACTGAAAGAGGCATTGAAGAAGGCAGGAGAGACAGTCTTGAATTGCTGACAGCATCCCTTCCCAACCCCTCAGCTGTGGCTACATGGTACAGAGTCTGTGCACTTGGGGGAGGGAGAGCTCAGTGACTGGGGGACTTTAGGTTGAACTCGGTGCAGCCCTGTCACAGTGGAGAGCAAAGTCATACTCAGCCAGCACCCACACATGGAAGGAGAATTTGGATCAGCCCTAGCCAAAGGGAAATCACTCATCTCAGAGGTAAGAACAAACCTTGTCATCAGGGGCTGAAGTGCTCTAGGGTTCGAGGTAAACTTGAAAGGCAGTCTAGGACACAAGGACTACAATTCCTAGGTATCTCCTAGTTCTGGGCTAGGCTCAGAGCCAGTGAACTAGGGTGGCACATGACCTAAGGAGATACCAGCCAGGGCAGCGAAGGGAGTGCTTGCATCACCCCTTCCCCAACCCCAGGCAGCACATCTCTCAAACAAAAGCAATTCCTTCCTTCTATTTAAGAAGAAGAGAGCAATAAGTAAAGAGGAATTTGTCTAGCATCTTGCATACCAGCTCAGCCACAGTAGCACAGGGTACTGGGCAGAGTCATGAGACTCCCATTCGAGGCCCTAGCCCATGATGACATTTCTACACACATCCTTGGCCAAAAGTCACTCCACTGCCTTGAAAGGAAGGACCCAGTCCTGGCAGGATTAATCACCTGCTTACTAAAGAGCCATTGGGGCCTGAATAACCAGTAGTGATATCCAGGTAGTACACCATAGGCTGTTGGCTCTGAGATAAGTTGACTTCAGATGTGACCCAGAACATTCCCAGCTGTGGTGGCTATGCTGAAAGACTCCTTCTGTTTGAGAAAAGCAGAGGGAAAGGTGATGAGGACTTTGTTTTGCACCTTAGGTACCAGCTTGGCAACAGTGGTGTAGAGTAACAAACAGGCTCTTGGTGTCCCCAGGTCCAGACCTAGGCTATTGGACAGCATTTATGGGCTTGTCCTGGGCCAGAGGGGAGCCCAATACTGCACTGAGAGGTGAGTCCTAGGCGTGGGATAATTCACCACAAGCTGACTGAAGAGCCCTTGGTCTTTACATCAACATCAGTGGTGGCCTGGCAGAATTCCCCATGGGCCAGTGGTATTGGTGGCCACAAGGAGAGGCTCCTCAGCCTGTGGAAAGAGAGGGAAAGAACAGGAAGGATTTTGCATTGTAGTTTGAGTGCCAGCTTGGCCACAGTAGAATAGAACATCGGTAAACTTCTAAGGTTTTTTGCTGCAATCCCTGGCTTCCAGAGAACATCTCTGGACCTTCCCAGGAGCGGGTAGAGCACAATGTCCTGAAGGGAAGGACACAAACCTGGCTGGCATTACCACTTGCTGATCATAGAGCCCCACGGCCTTGAATGAACATAGGTGGTAGCCAGGCAGTGGTTATAGTACACCTTGGGTGGGACCCAGTGCTGTGCTGACATCAGGTTGACCCAGCATAGTCCCAGTGGTGGTGAACACAAGGGTGCCTATATTACCACACCCCTGGTTCCAGGTGCCTTAGCACAGAGAGAGAGCCTCCATTTGTTGGGAAGAAAGTAAGGAGAAAAGACAAGAATCAGGCTGGTAATCCAGAGGTCATCTGGATTTTATCTAAGACAATCAAGGAGGTCTAGAAAAATCACAGTGCTATTGGGCTTGGGATTCAAATCCCTTTGAATACCTGGAAAGCCTTCTCCAGAAGGATGACCACAAGAAAGCCCAGACTGTGAAGAATACAATAAATACCCAACTTTTCAATGCCTAGACACCAGTGAACACCTACAAGCATAAAGACCATCCAGGAAACTGTGACTTCAGCAAACAAACTAAATAAGTTACCAAGGACAAATTCTGAAGAAACAGAGGTATGTGACCTTTCAGACAGAGAACTAAAAATAGCTGTGCTGAGGAACTCAAAGAAATTCAAGATAACATAGAGAAGGAATTCAGAATTCTATCAGATAAGTTTAACAAAAAGATTGAAATTATTTTTTTAAATCAAGCAGAGATTCTGGAGTTGATCAATTCACATACTGAAGAATGCATCAGAGTCTCTTAATAGCAGAACTGATCAAGCAGAAGAAAGAATTAGTGAGCTTGAAAACAGACTATTTGAAAATCAGTGATGAGAGGATACGAAAGAAAAAAAGAATAAAAGGGAATGAGTATCTACCTACAAGATGTAGAAAATAACCTCGAAAGGGGAAATCTAAGAGTTATTGGCCTTAAAGAGAAAGTAGAGAAAGAGATAGGAGTAGAAAGTATATTCAAAGAGATATATCATAGAACTTCCCAAACCTAGAGAAGATATCAACATTCAAGTAAAAGAAGGTAATAGAGCACCAAGAGATTTAACCCAAAGAAGACTTCCTCAAGGCATTTAATAAACAAACTCCTGAAGGTCAAGGATAATGAAAGTGTCCTAAAAGCACCAGGAGAGAAGAAGCAACATACAATGGAGCTCCAATACCTCTGGCAACAGACTTTTCAGTGGAAACCTTACAGGCCAGGAGAGAGTGGCATGACATGTTTAAAGTGCTAAAGGAAAAAAAAACTAATAATAACCTTTTACTCTAGAATAGTATATCTAGTGAAAATATCCTTCAAACATGGAGGAAAAATGAGGACCATCCCAGTAAAACTGGGGTGGTTATTTATTTAGTTATAAATTTAGTTATTTGTAAACTGTTAGACTGAGAACCTTAGCACCTCTCTGGCTGTTAGCCAAAGTCCATCCTCATTCCATTGCTTGTAGGCTTCTCCAGTATGGCAACTCAATTTATCACAGCATAAAAGCCAAGAATTAAGAGTTAGCTAGTAAGACAGAAGTCACAATTATAGAAACGCTATATCATCATCTTTGTCATAGTCTGTAGTCTTCTAACAATTAGGTTAGAAGCAAGTCCTTAGGCCAGCCCATACTCAGGGAAAAGGACTTACACAAGGGCATGAGTTCTAGGAGGCAGGGATTATTGGTGCCATCATGGAAATCTGTCTCCCCACACTTCACTGTGAACATGGAAGAACTAGGAAAAAGGAAACTTGAAACTTCCTGAGACAGAGAACATTAGCAATCATATAACATTTCATGTGTTTCTTAACTTTTCCTGGAAGATTTCCTTGCAATTATGTTAGGGTAGTGGTTCTCAACCATGGGTAATTTTGTCTCTCAAGGGACCTTGTCAATAGAAATCTTCGATTATCATAGTAGGGGATGTTACTGACATCTAGTGGGCAGAGGCCAGAGCTGTTGCTAAATGTCTCACAAGGTACAGGACAACCCCCACAGCAAAGCAGTATCTAAGCCCAAATATCAATATGGTCAAGATCCAGAAACCCTGGATCCAGAAACTTGCATTTTTTGGCAAGAACCATGAACAGAAGTGACATACCTGCGTCAAAGCAGTTAGGAGCCACTGAGTCTTCTCCACATCTTCCTTCCTCAGTCAAAATGACCTTGAAAGCCACATGTTGAGATGGCAGTATTAAAACATGGAAAGAGCCTAGATTCCTAGGTCATCAGATGGAGGCAAGCTTCTATTGAACTGCATCGGACATGTGAGCAAGAAGCAAACATATGCTTTGTTGAGATTTCAGCATTTGTCTGTTGAGAAAATTAGCAATAAATAAGTGGACGAAACTATAAACGCCTGAAAATCAGGATGGCATTGGACTCAAAAGCAGCGCCAGAGGCAAGAAGACAGTGCGTAGGTTGCCTCAATACACTGAGGAAAAGTAACATCCACTATAGAATTATAAATATGCCTAGTTCTTCAAATATATTTGGTTCATAGCATTTGGAAAATAGAAAACATTTCATACAAAAATTTTTTTCAGAATCTATTCTCTTCTTCAAATTGAGTAGTAAGAGTTGAGATAACAAATGATACTTGAATATATGTCTGCCCCCAATCTATCAAATATGAGGGTAGAATAAAGACATTTTCAAATATCTTTCCATATTTGAAATATCATTTCAAATATCAAAAGGTTTCAGATTGTGTACTGTCTATTCACCATGTCTTAAGAAGCTTCTTAAGAATATATGCCCCCAGATGAAGGGGATAAATCAAGGAAAAAGAACATAGTGGGGTACAGAAAGCAGTGATCCTAACAGAGAACAGAGGTGAGAACGGAGTATTTCCAGCAGAATGGCAACACAGCAGGCTTAGGGAGCAACCAGTTTCAATTGGTGTAAGAAGACACTTAAGCAACATATTAAAAATAGAAGTTACACTTGTTCTCCACTAACCTTATCTCTTAAAGGACACTTTGATACATCTACTCACTTAAGTCATATGCATCATTATTCCCACTAGCTTTATACTAACTCCTACTCATCTTTCCAGATTTATTTCTGAGGTATTCTGGAGCCAATCCTCTCCCTGGGGGCACATTATGTTTTCTCCTACTTTGTGAAACCATTTACATAACAAAATTTTACTGTGTCATTTGGCATGTCTTTTACATCAGTCACATCACAGTCCTGTTGTGATAACCACACAGATTAATATCTGCTATGGCATTGATGAAAAGACGTTGATCCTAATTTATAGGTTAATATAGAGAATTTTAGATAAACTGCAGTAGACAATGATTCTGTAATGCTAGGGTGACAGCAGATCATTCTTGGCCCAGGACTATAAAATTTTGTGTCTGCGAATGGGGGAGGAATTGCTTCGGTGGAACATAGCCACTGGGTATTTTGACTCCATGAATTGAAAAAGAATTAAAATGCAAAAAGTCTTGACTTTTTGAGTTTCTTAGTTGCTTTGCCAGTCTCTATACAATCTGAAAGCGACACCTGAAACTTTCCAACAGGAACTGTATATGGAAACCACCAGATCAAAAGACAGGCTGGCAAGGAAAAGCGAGACTGAAACTGTATAAGCTAGTGTCTGAGACAGAGCCCCTTGGGATGGGATCACTAGGAATGGCAGAAGCCCAAGGACCCTGGAGCCTGCCCTTGACTGGCAGTTCTTCATGCCAAGCAGAAATGGGATAATTGCCCAGGCTGTAGATGTTGGAGGGGTGACAGCAGAACAATATTTTAACTCTCAATGAGCAGACTGCATCTCTAGAATGTTTTAAAATACAAGGAACTATAAAACGAGATCAATTAAATAGTTACAATATATTTTTAATGTGGGAGTAGGTAATGGCAAAAATAATAGTGAAGTTGAGAGCAAGTTCTTTACTAACTTCCCTTTAAAAAGTAGCCAAGGAAACTGTTTCAGTGTTAGATTTTTTTTAACTTTGTATAACTTTCTTGTAAATATTTGTGCTTTAAATCTTGTGCTTTATAGGCAGCTGTAATCTTGAGGCTTTGTGATTTGGGCAAGCTAATGAGGGTTAAAGACAGTAAATCTAATGTTTGAACTATAGTCAGGTATGACTTATTACTTGTACCAATCAGTCCTCCAAAACAGAAAATCAGAATTATTCAATTGAGATAAAAATATCTTATTTATGTGCCCAGAAAATTATCTATTTTTTAACCTCCTGCTTTAAGATGCATAAGAGAATACATCTGACCAGGTGGAGTTCTGAGTGTGAAAGTTATAGTTAAATGAGTCTCTAAGGATTTGAAAACTTTTAGTTTCCAGGATGATCCATGGTTTCTAAGAATACTGAAATGAAATGGAATTGGGAGAAATACTACCGAAGAATTAGATGGCTCTACTTCAGATCTAATTTTGTTAATGATAAACTGTCCTTTTTGAACTGAGTTGTAGGGGAGGAACTGACGACATATTCAGGGACTTTGAAAGCCTTGGAATAGATCTGGTCAGTCTGAATTCTGACTTCTGGTCTTGGTTTCTGCAAATTCTGCTTGGGGAAAGTAAATGCATGATATGAAAGGGGTTGTTTTTCTTTTCCCTTACCACCCTAGTAAAATATGGATAAATAATATAGAAAATAAAAGAACCTTATAGAAAGTAGCGTGACATTAGATGAACAATGTTAAGTGGAGGGCAAATCTATTTTCTTAATGAAAAAAAGCATCACAATTTGTTAGTGATCTCTGCACTCAGATCATGAGAATGGAGAGGTAATTTAAGTGGCCCTTCGCTGGGACCTGGAGAGGCAGAGCCAAGTTAGGCCTTAAAGCCACAGGTAGGTTTTGCCCCTCTATATTTCTGAGCAGACACAGCCCAAACCTGACCAAGCTGAAGGAAGGCAGAGGAATATGATGTAGTGTCAAACCCAGTTGGTATAGGAGAAAAAAAGCCTAAGAAAGGGGAAGATGAGAAAGCAGGTTTGGAGTTGAATAAAATTTACTCAAAATACTGAATGCCCAAAAGGGAAAAAAACAGACCTCTGCCTTGAGGCACACTGAGGTGAGATCAAGTTCCGTGGTGTCCCCAGCCTGTGAGGCCGGAAACCTTAATACAAGAAACGTCAGAAAGCCTGAGGATGGGGCCACACAGTAGCTTCAGATAGTAGTGCTGCCTGGATAAACAGAGATGCTACCTTATCCACTGAAAACCTTCAGGACTACCAGCCTCTTAGTAAATAGTTTATTAAATTCTTTGGGATAGTTTGAATAATAGCACCTGAGATATTCCTTAGGCAATTAATATTGTCCCTATCTAGGTACAAGAAGCAAGCCCAATATATGGCCAGCCTGATTGGATTTTGTCATAACTGTATTTTACACTTAAAGATCTTATTCTTCATATTCATCAAATTACCTATACAAAAGTGCCTTTGTAGCTCTTGTTCTTGGTAATTATGCAGTTATTATAGAAAGAAAACTGGTGCTTTATAACATTTAATTCATACTAAAATATGCTTCTTACCTATATTTTTCTTTTTAATTGTTAAATGTGTAATATATATGAAGTATATAATATGCATGTACTAGTAGTAATGATAATAATATAATAAAACTAGCACCAAAGTTCTCACCACTCAGATTAAGAAATAAGTATTACTGAAACTGGAAACTCTTTTCATATCCTTCCCTAATCACTTGGCTCTCCCTTCCTTACAGAAGGAACAACTATCTTGAAATGTTTAATTCATTTTGTTGCTTTTCTTTATAGCCTTTCATAAATATATGCATCTTTAAAATTGTATTTTTTATATTGTTTTGAATATTTATAAATAAAATTACACTGTATGTTTTTTTCTATAATTTTGTTTTAGATCCAGATTTAGATTACATGTGGAGGCTTGTTACATGGGTATACTGCATTTCTATATGCCAGCAATGAACAATCTGAAAAAGATATCAATAAAGCAATCCCATTAATAATAGCTACAAATAAAATTAAATACATAGGAATTAACCAAAGAAGTAAAAGATCTCTGCAATGAACACTATAAAACACTGATGAAAGAAATTGAAAAAGACACAAAAAATGAAAAGATATTTCATGTTCATGGATTGGAAGAATTAATACTGTTAAAACATCCATACTACCCAAAGCAGTCTACAGATCAATGCAATCCCTATGAGTATACCAATGGCATTCTTCACAGAAATATGAAAAAAAATTCTAAAGTTTATATGGAATCACAAAGTCCCAGAATAGCCAAAGCCATCCTGAGCAAAAGGAACAAAACTCGAGGAATAACATTACCTGACTTCAAATTATATTACAGAGCTATAGTAACCAAAAAAGCATGGTACTGTCATAAAAACAAACGGACCAATGGAACAGAGTAGAGAGCCCAGAAACAAATCCACATAGCTACAGTGAACTCATTTTCAATAAAGATGCCAGGAATACACTGGGGGAAAAGACACTCTCTTCAATAAATGGTGCTGGGAAAACTGGATATCCATATACAGAAGAATGAAACTTGATCCCTATCTCTTGCCTTATGCAAAAATCAAATCAAAATGGATTAAAGACTTAAGTCTAGTACCTCAAACTATGAAATTACTAACAGAAAACATTGAGGAAACTCTCCAGTACATTGGTCTAGGGAAAAATTTATTGAGTGATACTTCACAAGCACAGGCAACCAAAGGAAATGTGGACAAATGGGATCATATAAAGTTTAAAAACTTCTGCACGGCAAATGAAGCAGTCAACAAAGTGAAGAGACAACTCACAGAATAAGAAAAAATATTTGCAAACTACCATGTGGCACGGCATTAATAACCACAATAAACAAGGACCTCAAACAACTCTATAGAAAAATTCCAATAATCTGATTTAAAATAGGAAAAAATATTTCAATAGACATTTCTCAAAAGAGGACATACAAATAGCAAAGAGGCATATGAAAAGGTGATCAACACCATTAATCATCCGAGAAATGCAAATCAAAACTACAACGAGATATCCCTTCACTCCAGTTAAAATGGCTTTTATCCAAAAATTAGGCAATAACAAATGCTAGAGAGGATGTGGAGAGAAGGGATCCCTTGTAAGTATTGGTAGGAATGTAAATTAATACAACCACTATGGAGAGCACTATGGAGCTTCCTCTGAAAACTAAAAGTAAAGCTATCACATGATCCAGCAATCTCACTTTGGATATATACTCAAGAAATAGGAAATCCATATATAGAAGAGTTATCTACACTCCAATATTTGTTGCAGCATTGTTCACAATAGCCAAGGTTTAGAAGCAACCCAAGTGTCCATCAACAGATGAGTGGATAAAGAAAATATCATTCTTATACACAATAGAGTACTATTCAGCCATAAGAAAGAATGAGATCCTGTCATTTGCCACAGCATGGATGAAACTGGAGTTCATCATGTTAGGTGAAATAAGCCAGGCACAGAAAGACAAACATCACATGTTCTCACTCATTTGTGGGATCTAAAAATCAAAACAATTGAACCCATGGAGATAAAGAATAGAAGGATGTTTACCAGAGGTAGTGAAGGGTAGAGGGGAAGTCGGGAGGGGAGTGGGGATGATTAATGGGTACAAAAATTAGAAAGAATGAATAATACCTAGTACTTGATAGCACAATAGGAGATATATACTCAATAATTATTTAATTCTACATATTTGAATTGTTAACACAATCCAAGGAATGCTTGAGGGGATGTATAATCCATTTTCCATGATGTAATTACTACATATTGCATGCCTGTACCAAAATATCTCATGTACCATATAGGTATATATACCTAGTATATACCCACAAAAAATAAAAATTTAAACATTAGAAAAGTAACATTTAAACATTAAATGTTTAAATTTTTAATTTAAACATTGAAAAACTTAAAGTAAACACTACTGATTTTTGTGCATTGATTTTATATCCTGAGACTTTCCTGAAGTTGTTTAATAGGTCTAGGAGCCTTCTGGTGGAATCAGAAAAGTTTTCTACATGAAGAGTCATATCAATAAGTGAAGAGAAATAATTTGACTCTCTCTTTTCTTATTTAAATGATGTTTATTTCTTTCTCTTGCCTGATTGCTCTGGCTAAGACTTCCAGTTGAATCGGAGTGCTGAGAGTGGACATTCTTGTCTTGTTCCACTTCTTAGTGATAATGCTTTCAATTTTGCCCATTCAGTATGTTGTTGGCTGGGGGTTTTGAGGGATGTTCCTTTGATGCCTAGTTTGTTGAGAGATTTTTCATGAAGGGATGTTGGATTTTATCAAATGCATTTGCTGAATTTATTGATGAATGGCTATGATCAAATCGTTTTTAAATTTCTCTTTATGTGATGAATCATTTATTGACTTGCATATGTTGAACCATCTTGAATCCCAGGAATAAAGCCCACTTGATCATGGCGAATTAACATTTTGATGTGCTGCCGCATTTGGTTTGCTAGTATTTTGCTGAGGATTTTTCTATCTATGTTCATCAGAGATATTAGTCTGTAGTTTTCTTTTTCTCTCTTTGCCAGATTTTGGTATCAGGATGATAGTAGTATTATAGAATGAGTTAGGGAGGTGTCCTTCCTCCTCGATTTTTTGGAATAGTTTCAATGGCATTTGTACCAGTTTCTTTGTATATCTGGTAGAACTTGGCTGTAAATCCATCTGGTCCAGGGCTATTTGGTTGGTAGGTTTATTATTATTATTACTTATTCAACTTTTTAATGGTCTGTTTAGGATTTATGTTTATTCCTGGCTTAATCTTGAGAGATTGTGTTTTTTCTAGGAATTTATTCATTTCCTCTAGATCTAGTTTCTGTGCATAGAGATATTCACAGTAGTTTCTAAGCATTTTTGTGTTTCTGTGGGATCAGTTGCAATGTCACCTTTTGTCATTTCTGATTTTGCTTATTTGAATCTTCTCTCTTTTCCTTTTTAATCTAGTTAGCAGTCTATCAATAATCTTATTTATCCTTTCAAAGAACCAAGTTTTTTTTTTCATTTATTCTTTGTATGTTTTTGGGGGGTCTCAATTTCATTTAGTTCTGCTCTGATTTTTAGTTATTTCTTTTCTTGTGCTTTCATTTATTTTATTTTCTTCTGCTCTGACTTTAGTTTCTTTTTAAACTTTTCCAAAAAATCAAGGAGGAAAGATACCTCCTTAACTCATTCTGTAATACTAGTATCATCCTGATACCAAAATCTGGCAAAGACATCACAGAAAAAGAAAACTACAGGCTAATATCCCTGACGAACATAGATAGAAAAATCCTCAGCAAAATACTAGCAAACCAAATCCCGCAGCACATCAAAATGTTAATTCACCATGATCAAGTGGGCTTTATTCCTGGGATTTAAGATGGTTCAACATATGCAAGTCAATAAATATGATTCATCCATAAAGAGAATTAAATTTAAAAATGATTTGATCATAACCATTGAACAATAAATTCAGCAAATGCATTTGATAAAATCCAACATCTCTTCATGAAAAATCTCTCAACAAACTAAGCATCAAAGGAACATCCTTCAAAACCTAAAACATAAATCCTAAACAGAAAAACATAAATCCTAAACGGAATTGGGTTTAGTTTGTTCCTATGTTTCTAGTTCTTATAGGTATGAGGTTAGGTAGTTAGAGATTTTTCTATCTTCTTGATGTAGGCATTTAGCAATATAAACTTTCCTGCTTTGGATGCATCCCTGAGTTTTTGGTATGTTGTACCTCTATTCTCATTTGTTTCAAAGAACTTTTTATTTCTACTTTGATTTCATTGTTTACCCAAATGTTCTTCAGGAGCAAGTTGTTTAATTTCAATGTATTTCTATGGCTTTGAGAGTTCTTCTTGGTATTGACATATATTTTTATTCCACTGTGGTCCAAGAAGGATGCTTAATATAATTTTGCTTAAAATCTATTGAGACTTGCTTTATCATTGAGCATGTGGTCAGTCTTAGAGTATGTTCCATATGCAGATCAGAAGCATGTCTATTCTGTGGTTGTTGGGTGGAGTAATCTGTAGTTGTCTATTAGGTCCAATTGGTCAAGTGTCAAATTTAAATTTATAATTTCTTAGTTTTCTGCCTTGATGAACTATCTAATTATATCAGTGAGATGTTTAAGTACACCACTATTATTTTGTGGCTATCAAAGTATTTTCTTAAGGCTAGAAGTAAGTGTTTTGTAAAGCCAGGTGCTCCAATATTGAGTGCATATATAGTTAGGATAGTTAAGTCTTCTTGTTGAATTGAACCCTTTATCATTATGTCATGCTTTTTTGTCATTTTTGACTGTTGTTGGTTTAAAGTTAATTTTATCTGATTTAAGAATAGTAGCTCTTCCTCCTTTTTGTTTTCCAGTAGTGTGGTGGGTCTTTATTCATCCCTTTACTTTGAACCCATGCATATCATTATGTGTGAGGTGGGTTTGTCTCTTAAAGACAGCAGAAGAATGTGTCTGTTTTGTTTTTAATCCAATTTGCAACTTTATGTCTTGTAAGTGGAGCATTTAGGCTATTTGTCTTCAAGATTAATATTGAAATATTAGGTTTTGTTCCTTTCATAGTGTTGTTAGCTAGTTGTGTGGTAGTCTCGATTATGTACTTGCTTTGTAGGGACCGTGGGTTGTGTGCTTGCATGTGCTTTTGTGGGAGCAAGTATTCTTCTTTCATTCCCATGTTTAGAGCTCTCTTAAGCATTTTTTGGAGGGCCAGTTAGGATGTGATGAATTCCCTTAGAAACTGCATGTTTGGGAAAAACTTCATTCTCCTTCATTTATGAAGCTCGGTTTGGCAGGATTTGAAATTCTTTACTGGCATTTATTTTCTTTCAGAATGCTGAATGTGGGCCCCCAATATCTTCTGGTTTGTAAGGCTTCTGCTAATAAGTGTTCTGTTAGTCTGATGGGTTTCTCTTTACAGGCAATATGACCCTTTTTGCTAGCTACCTTTAAAAATTATTCTTTCTTATTGACTTTGGATAATCTGATGACTATTTGCCATGGGGATGGTGACCTTATATAGTATCTCACAAGAGTTCTCTGGATTGCTTGTATCTGCATGTCAACCTCTCTACTTCTATTAAAAAAATTTTGTGTTCAAACTATTCTATGTGGTTGCATCTAGACTTCACTTACTGTAGCTCAAGTATTTAAAGTTTTTAAATACTTAAAGTATTTCCATTTTATAAAGCTACCAAAATTTATCCCTTGAACTATTGGTAAATATTTGATTCATTTCTCTTTTTATATTATACAAACAATGCTGCTAGGAACATTCTCATATATGTCTCTGCTGTTCTTTTCTATATATTCTGCCTGTTTTTTCCCTTGCTTCAGCCTAGATATTTCTGTTTCCCTATCTTCCAATTCACCAATCTTCTTTTCTGCTATGTCTAATCTGCTGTTATATACACCTACCAACTTCTTAATTTCACTTACTGCTTTTTTTGTCAATTCTATAAGTAATATGTGAATTTTAAGATAGATTCCAGTTTTCTAGCAAAATTCTTCACCTGGCTATTTATTTATTTAAATATATTTATCATAGTTATTTTAAAGTCCATATTTGTAACTCCAATATAAACCTTCTGTGTGTGAGATTTGCCCAGTATGCCTTATCATTTTTTATTGAATTCTGGGTTTTTTGTATTAAAAATGACAAAGACTCCTGGTTCTTACTATGTACAGCAGAAAGACAGTTCACCTTCTTCTGCTATGCATCTTGATTGATGGCAGAGCATTTTCATCTAACCAGTAGCTGAACTGACTCCAGGATTATCTAACTTTTAAGTTAAATCTACATGTGATTCAAACATAACGCCAGAGTGTAAATTTTCAGGAGTCCCAATGGAGAGCCTGAGGTGTTCATCAAGGCCTCTCTAGTTTTGTAGGTTTGAGCCCCAAATTTTCAGAAACTGTAAAGTTTCTGAAAAATTCCACTCTGCTTGTTGGTGACTTCTTTGCTTGGCTTCTTAGCCTTCTCAGTTTAATACTTTAGAACATTCTTGGGGGGAAACTTAGTGGTGTGTGTGGTGCTCACTTCTCTTGAGCTTGATCCTTCAAGTCCTGGCTGCCTCGGCAGCTCTAAACTCTTTTTTGCTTTGTCAACCCTGTAAGATTGCCAAGTACTCTCCTGGCTTCTCAAGTTCTGATCAAAATTTCTCTGCCTGGATTTTTCACTTTTCAATCCATAAAATAAAAGGATAAATGCTCTAAGGAGAAGTATATTTTGCAGCTCATTACTTACTTCTCCAGGTCCTTCCTCTCTGATACATTGGCCTTTCAAATCCTGTTGCTTAATGTATCATGAATGCTTTTAAACAGATTTTTAAAAATAATCTTTGGCTCTCATAGCAATTGTTATCTGTCAGGTCATTGATCTGCTGCAAGCTATCACTTTAGTGACAAACCGAAATCCTAAAGGTTATTGAAAATTTTATTTAATACTGAGATTGTATTTATTCAAATGTTTATAATAAATTAGAATTTAACATAAAAATTCCCATGATCGATGATTATGACACTAGTGACCATGGGAAAAAAACTAAGTGAAATTTTGGAAAAAAACTAAGTGAAATTTTAGAGGAAAACAAAAACATATTTTTAGAAACCCTCAAAGGCATTTATTTGTCTGTATTGTTAAGTTCTATTGCTATTGTTTGCTGATTTTATGTTATTCTATCTGAAATAGTAGCTCTTTTGAAACTGCATATATTTTAAATTCACCTTGAAGAGAGGAAGGAATTTATTTTCCTTTCAAGTAATTATTGCTTCAGGGATAGTATTAAGGTGACAATCTGAATATTAACCTATTTGGGCTCTGAGAACAAAAAAAAAAAGGAAACCTCTAAGTATTGGAGATGGTAGGTGCAACTTCAATACATAATATGATTGACCCTCTTTAGTATAATACCACAAAGCTAATTAAACGAGAGAAAACTTTGAGCAATAAGCTCTTAGAGAAAGTTAAAAAGAAAGTTAATTTAATCAAAAGTAACATGAACTTATGCTATTTTGATATAAGATGATTTTTCTTATGCTATAGAATGATTTAAGTAGTTTTTTTTTTCTGATATCATCCCTCTTAACTCCAAAAGTTTTGGGGAATCATCCAATATACCACCACATATTCCAGATTGAGGTTTCTACTATCATTCTCTTCTAAAAGAAATCAAGGCTCCATGGACAGTGTCTATATCATGGACTTCTTGCCTTCAGAAAGTAAGGCCTTCGTCGGAAGAAATTGCAATAGAACTAAGACAAGAAAGTTAGCTAAAGAAAAGGTTATGGTAGCCAAATAATTAAAAGGTAAGGTTCCAAACAATGTACACAATTAATTAGAACAAGTTGTGTTTGAAATCAGTGAGAGGTCATTAATCTATGATGAATCTCAAAAAGGAGATTAAATATACTGAGAAAAGCCATACCAACCAGTGAGTCTATGGTACCCAATTTTCCTCAAAAAGTGGGATAAGGGGGGAAGTCATTCAATTGTTAAGAATGGAGTTCTAGGGTTTGTTTAATTGATAAAATATCTTCCCCTCATTGGATAATTCCAATGGTTATTTTAGTTTTCCTGAGATAAAAACAATATTTTATCTGCTCAATTGATGCTTCCAAGCCAGATCTTAGGTCAGGGTGTGAGATGTAGGAATAAAGAGGCCTGAAACCTATGCATGTCTCCTGCTCCTGGGGAATATCTCCTGCCTAACGGGACACTCACTTTTTACCAGTATGTCTTCAGGAGAGCTTTGGAGACTTGAAAAACCATAATTCTGCATAAAGAAATATATTATCCCCCCTTTTCTTGTAAATATCTTTGCACATTTCTCATCCTTGAACTGTTAAAGAAACTGAACATGTCCTATATGTATCTTTTCATGAATCTAATCATCATCCTATTGGGACAATCTTGCATAATCCATCCAGGTAGATCTCTCTTACCCACTCTCAGACTAAGTTAAATGATGCCAGCTCCCCACCTTTCTACTCGAAAGAAACATATTTTGCAGCCATTTTCCCAGTATACCGTGAATGGCTGTTTATATGTCTTCCCCCATGTGAACTTCAAGTTTCTGGAGAGAAGAATCTAAGCTTTTTCTTCTTATTATTTTTTCCCACTCCTAATAACAACTTCCCCTTGCAATAAATGTTTGAATACATGAATAAATTAGTCAGCTCCTCTTCACTTCAATGTAATCTCAGTCCCAGCCATCTCAGTCTACATACATTTTCTGAAATGAGTTATTTATTTTCTTTTCCTGAGTCTTTGTTCCTGTTTTGTCATCTGTACCAGGTTTGTTTTCCCCAAAAGATATGACTAAGTCTTAACCCCTTGTACCTATAAATATGACCTTCTTTGGAGAGAGAGTTTTTGTAGATGTGATTAAAGTAAGGATCTCGAGATGAGATTATCCTGAATTATAATGTGTCAAAGAAAAGTTGTACTGGACAAATTAAACAGCCAAAGAGGAGTTTATTCAAGACTATTGCAGTGGAGGAGAGAAATTAAACTCAACTCTTCTGGGAAAAAAAAAAAAAAAGACAGGAGGATATGTAAGTGCTGGGGTTACCTAGTGGAAACATACTGGAGCACATTAGAAAGTATGTTGATTCATGTGATTAGGTCAATTTGATGTGTTTGCTGTTGTCACTTACCTAAGTTAGGCTCCTAGACCTCCCACAGAGACTGGGCAGATGGTGGCTATCTTCCTTGAGGATATCTTTCAAAGAGATGGCTCCAGGTCATTGAGAAAGAAATTCCTGTGTTATAAAACTACCAAGAGGATGGGAGAATATATCTCAAGAGTGCAGACAGAAAATTTACAATTGAAAGTTTTCTTAAGTGAATATTGTGCTAAGGAAAGTGAGGTCAGAGGCCTGTCTAAAGTTTAGGGAAACAGGGGAATGTTAAGGCTATCTTGCTTTTGTGGACCTTAAATTCAATGACAGTATCCTTATAAAACATGTCCTTAAGCTATCAAAACAATTGAACTCATGGACATAGAGAGTAGGATTGTTACCAGGGCTGGGAAGGAAAGTAGGGGGTTGGGGGAAAGGTAGGAATGGTTAATGGGTACAAAAAATCAAAAGAATGAATATGACCTACTATTTGACAGCACAATGGAGTGACTATAGTTAACAATAACTTAATTGTACATTTTAAAATAACTAAAAAAGTATAATTGGATTGTTTCTAACATGAGGGATAAATGCTTCAGGGTGTGTATAACCCATTCTCTATGATGTGATTATTATGCATTACATGCCTGTATCAAAACATCTCATATACCCCATAAATATATACACCTACTGTGTACCCAAAAAAATAAAAAACAAAAAATTAAATGTCATTGTATGAAAAAGAACAGTAGAAGACACCCAGAGTCACAGAAGGAAAAAGCCACGTGGAGACAGAGACACAGACAGGAGTGAAGTATCTACAAGCCCAGGAATACCAAAGAACCAACAGCCACTAGAAGCTAACAGCGGCAAGGAATAAATTTTTCCCCAAAGCTTCTGGAGTATCCAAGACTGCTAACACTTTGATTTAGAATTTTTTTTCCTCCAGAACTATGAGAGAATGAATTTCTGTTTATCTAAGCCTCCTAGTTTGTGGTAATTTGTTAAAGTAGCCCTCGGAAACTAGTATACCATCTTTCTTGAAAAGTCTCTCTCTACTGTTCATTTAACTTCAAATGTCAAAATTCTACATCTCATTTAATGCCGACAAAATTGTCTAGTCCTCCATTCCTTTTTCTTACAATTGATAATACAGCTAAACACCATGGCTTTTTCCTCTGAATTCTTTTGACAATGAAGATGATAAAGATATTGCAGCTGAAACTTGTTTAATGTTTGATTTATATCTAATTCCTTCTTATTCCTTGTGAAAACAATAAGGCAGGTGCTATTATTTTTCAGTATTACGGATGAAGAAACTGAAGAACAGAGGGATTAAATAACACTAAGTGGTAAAACCAGAATTTGCTTTGAGATTTGCCTAAGTAGAGAGCCTATATGCTTAGACATTTTACTATATATTTTTTCTGTTTCTATCCCTGAATGTTTACTTCTCTCGTGTTATCTTTCATTATGTTCTCTATAAATTTTTATTTTCTAGCACAAAATTCAACTGAGGTAACTAAGAAATCACAGATGTATAAGCATATTCATTTGTTTTTCCCATGTTAAAGGTCTTTTGATATTATGTTGCCTACATTTTTAAAAACTTACTTAAACACTTCTTGTTCAAGAAAAAATTTTAGGCAATTTGCTTGAACACTTTTAACCTTAAAATGATTTTAAGATTCTGTTTTATTTATCTTTTTATAGCATTTGGCACAATTCTTTGAATACCAAAACTGCCCAAATTTCACTGAATGAATTTAGTAAAACCAATTGTCAGCCTCTACATGTCCCCAGCTTTCTAGGATCATATTTTTCTGTAATACAGTACTTTAATAGAATGGCTAAAGGCCCTATTCTGCATGCATTAAGAAGCTCAGTGCTTTTCTCCCACACAATGTTTCTGAATATTAATTAAGTTGGGAGAGGGTTCCATTTTTCCTGGTTGCCTGTAACTTCCATTGTTTTCTTTTGAACTCCTACTGTCAACTCTACTCTCAACATGTCTCCTGAGATTGCCCTCCATTTGCAATACTGGATACTACTCCACTAACACAAGAGTGTTGTGTGGTAGACTCTTATTGATGGCTTGGAAAATCAGGAGTATTAAAGCATGTCATAGGTCTCATTTATTCATTTAATCATTCAGCAAACATACAAACATTCATTAAATATCTAGTGGCACTGTGTTGGGCACTGAGGAAACAATGGTAAGCTAACAGGCAAAAGTCTCCGTGATCATGTAGCTCATACTCTACTCAGGAAAACATAAAACTCACACAGGGACATGATAAATGTAAAATTACAACTTGAAGTAAGTATAAAGAAGAAAATATCCATGGTAGATTGAGAGCTATGGTAATGGGCTTGAACTGAGAGCTGAAGGGTGAGTAGGCATTAACCAGCCCTGCAGCAGGGCTAGAAGAAGGAGAAAGAGAAAGGCATAAGAGAAAGAAATGACAGCATGTGAAAACAGGCAACAGTGGGATGGAACAACCTACATTCCAGCAACTGCAAGAAAGCCTGTGCATTAGGGATGCATAGACCCAAGCAAGCAAAGGAAAGAAATAAGTCTGGAGAAACCAGGCAAAACCACTTTAACAAATGCACAGTTTACTTCAGGCTTCCTTAACAAATGTAATCTTAATCTTAAAGCTAATGGAGAAATAATGAACAGTTTGATGTAGGAGATTGACATGATCTACTTTGTATTTTGAAAACAATTCTGGCTACTGTATAGAGACAAGAGTAAAGTGGGTAAGGAATGATGGATGCAGGAATTCTGAACATGAAGCCTTCATCCAGGTGAGAGATTATGGTGGCTTGGCCTAGGGAAGTGATGGTGGAGATGAAGGTAATTGGGAAGATTTGAGAAGCCTTTAGTGCAGAATAGACAAACAGAACCTGATGAAATGAGGGGACTGTCGGGTGTCAAGAATGTAGAGTACACTGGAATGGGAAAGGCAGAAACCAGAAAAAAATTAGTTCCAGTCTTAAAAATTGACTAGACTTTTTTGAATATGGAAATTTTTCACTGGCTGCCTCTTTTTAGGCTCTTCCCTAAGACTTTCTCCTTTACCCCCACTTTCCCACCCTCAAAACCACCTTCTATCACTGTATTACTTTAAGTGTTCCTGGATTCACACAATTTCTTCTTAATGACTTTAATAATACAATAATTATGTGGATAATTTAACACTAAGTCTCCCTTAGTTTGAGGTCCAGCTTTGTACTGCCAACAATTTCACTGAACTATGCTAATCTGTCTACCACAATTCCACCCTTAGTAATACAAAGACTCTGGAAATGTATTGAAATCACATCATTTTTTTCAGCATATCTTAGAACAAATTCTTAGGCTTAGGCTTCCACCAGGACTTTCAGGGTTGTGGAGCTGTGTATGGGGATATGCACTTTAATCATCCTATATGTCATGTCCTACCCTCAAAATTATCAGTTTCAGTGACCCAAGATGGCTTACAAAACCTAAAAGCTAACATACCATAGTCTACACAAATACTTTATGTTAACAATGAAGAATCAAAATGCTTAATAATAAATTATGACTTACTTACAATTCTATTTCTGGGGAATAGGAATACCTATACCTAATGTTGGATTTGTTCTTGTGCTCTTTTGAAGGGAACATCCTTCTGTATCAGAAATTCCCATGTTTCCATATCCAGATTTCTTCACCAAGGCAGATAAAGAGTTGGCAAAAATCATTGACCATCACGTAAGATTGATTTTTTTTTAACTAGCAGCAAAAGCTTTGTTCTTTAAAAGCACTTTAAATGATAAAATGTAGTTCTGAGACTGAAACCTTAATATGTGAAATTTAAAAGTAGAGCCATGATTGGTTTGCCAAACTGAATTATATCTCACTATGTTATCTGTACACCAGTGTCTTCATTGGGTTGCAGAAAATTTGACCTTCTGTCATTTGTAAAATACTAACCTAATCCTGTTTTCTGAATTAGTACTGATTTCTTGTGACAAGAATCTTATATTGAACACTGAACACTGATTTCTTCTGCAGTGTAGTTCTAATAACAGAACAAAAATCTTTTGGCTCAATTTTCAGTGACCGTTCTTTACCCTTGACAGATCAGAAAGACTGTTAATCACTTTGTTCTTAGTATGAGTTTAAAAAGCAGTGGCAATACAAGACTATTCACAGAAGATACTTTAATTCATTGTGCTATATTTGGTTGATAATTTCTTAACCAAATACACATCATTTTATGCCTCGTTCTTTTAAAGAGTAGAATTAAAATATGAGAGAAAATGCTTTTCTGGTTTTTTCTTTGAATAAAATATATAGCATATATAATGCACTTAATTTTATCACCAGTAGTTCAATATTATCTCTCAGATTGCAATTATATTAACAATTAATTTTTTCACACTACTTTTAAGTAGTAATCTTGTGAAGAGATTATTTTATTTACTGATCACATTAAATAGTTTTCACCACATCTCTAGTAATTAAGCCACTCTAGCAACAGCTATAAGTATTGGGCTTTGGAGACTGACTAATACCTTTAAATGACAAAACGAGAGCTGCAATATTCTATTATTCACTAATAAAGTTTTTGTTAAACCAATATATGTACAGGTCATCTTCAAAAATTTCAAATGGTTTATAAATTTCAACATCTATATTTTCCTACTCATTACTTCAACTAAATTATCTAGAAGAGATTATGAAATAGCAATTTGCCAACATCACATACACACATACACATACACACACACACACACACACACACACACACGCATAAATAACTACTTTGGTCTGTCTAGGGCTAAAGAAACAGAGGAGAGTATTATGAATGACAGAGATACAGAGATAGCTCCTAACAACCATCCATCATCTTTTCCTTTTTCCAAGGGTGTAAGCACTATCGAAGTAATCACTGCCATGAACCTGCTTATATTGTAGCTAAAGAAGGATAAATAAATCTTTTTCAAAAATATGCTTGAAAACTTATAGATCCAAATTGTTTGATGTGTGGCTAGCCTAATAAACTAGTAATTCATAGTACTGATTTTGGAAGGTTTATTGAATTGTCTCTAAATATTATATTTTTTTCAGTATTCATGTATATATCACTTATTTTCAGATGGGTGT
Organism: Pan troglodytes; assembly: GCF_028858775.2. Taxonomy (NCBI): domain Eukaryota; kingdom Metazoa; phylum Chordata; class Mammalia; order Primates; family Hominidae; genus Pan; species Pan troglodytes. The sequence goes on along the minus strand of NC_072402.2, from coordinate 108,152,640 downwards.
AGCAATAGTGCTTTGTACTTATACTTTATGCTTTACAAAATGCTCTTGCAGTGGTTAATTTAATCCTCACAACCCTATAAATCATTTACAAATAAGAACAAACTTGCTTACAATTCAGTTACTTGCTCAATGTTTTAAGTAAATGAGTCTATGCCCAAAAACAGATTTCCCTACTCCAAATCTACTTTCCCTTCCACTTTTTCATAGCTGCTGAAGTTCTTGGCTTATGATTCCTAACTAGAATTAGAAGTGGGAGGATGGGATCTGCAATATCGACAAATAACAAAAACACATCCCCTCAGCTACAGATATAATTCTCCTTCTAAGCCAACAGACTTTTGTTGAGGGGTTATCATATGCAGGGAATAGAAAATATACCTCATTGCTTAGGAGGAATTAAGGTACCTTATACATTGCTAGTATTCCATAGCATGATCATTGAATCACTGAGTGAATAAGTTGAATAAAGCAGTAAATGGTGCTTCCATTTCCCATAGATTTCAAACATATCTATTTTTTTGCTTCCTTCTAGCTACCACAATAGACAATAATAATGGTATATAAAGTCAAAAAATACAATTATTTACCCAAATTGATCTGTTGTCATGGTCACCAGAGACAAAAAGAAAGTATGCTTTTTCCTAAGCCTAATGAAAAGAAGGATTTTGATGTTATGGTGAATTTCAGCCATTCCAAATTCTAAGAAGGGGGAAAGAGGGAAGAGCTGTCTTCTGGACAGTGAGGATGTGATACCCCTTCTTGGCTGCTTTTATATGTACTGATGCTTTTATACATGCTGTTTGGCAAACCAAGAATTCTAATTTGTTGGCAGTTCTTAAGAATTAATTCTCTTTTGATTTTTCACAATTTTTTTTTTTTTTTGAGACGGAGTCTCGCTCTGTGGCCCAGGCTGGAGTGCAGTGGTGTGACCTTGGCTCACTGCAAGCTCTGCCTCCCGGGTTCATGCCATTCTCCTGCCTCAGCCTCCCGAGTAGCTGGGACTACAGGCACCCGCCACCACGCCCGGCTAATTTTTTTTGTATTTTGTTTAGTAGAGACGGCGTTTCACCGTGTTAGCCAGGATGGTCTCGATCTCCTGACCTCGTGATCCGCCCGCCTCAGCCTCCCAAAGTGCTGGGATTACAGGCGTTTGAGCCTAAAAAACAAAATAATGAGATCTATCGAAATATTTCATACAGGATAGATTAGTGCTCTTTGTTTATAGATACTGTCATTGTTATACCAACTATAACTTCTATGCTAATAAAATTGGTAATTTTCTTAAACAACTAGATTATTAGTTTATTATATGAGAAAAATAATGTGTCATAGTTGAGTATCATAGAACTTGTAGACTAAACCATAGCATGAATTTCAGCCTGTGCCTGACTATTCTGGAGGTTTTGCCTTAATTTCCCATACATTTTATGCAAAACTGGTTCCTGAGAAACCGAACATATGAGAAATAACTGTTTAGAAATACAGCCTTAAGATAAGTGCAGTTAACTTTTGTATTTCTTATGTAGTTAAAACTCAACTGGGAATAAATAATGGATTTGATATTATTATGCTTTTATTTTTAATGTTTAATATGAGTATATTAACATTATACAAAATTTTAATGCATTCGTCAAAGCTGAGTGACATGCTATGGACTCTGATGTTTAGCTCTGCTTTTTATTATCTGATTATCCCAGATGACAAATGTTATTTGTGATTCACAGTACTGGTATATATAGTAATCTATAAATTGATAGGTTGATAATCTTAGACTGATCATTTGTGTATATGCATGAGCTGAGGCTGACAAAAAGACAGCATTGGCAGTATCTTTAGGAATGTCCAATATTTCATACTAGGAGTCATTCTGCCCCGAATGTTTTACCCAACATAAAGTGTTCACCATCTGTTTTTATCATTTCCTTCATCAAATGTATTAGAAGAGAAAAAAAGTTCCTCCTAATTATATATATATATTTTTTTCATGATGTTTGATTGATTATCATTACTTACGTGTTACTCATTCTTACGGCTCTTGCCTTCCAATATACTACTATTTACATGACATCATGGGTTATAAAGTGAAAAACTAAGTGAAAGCAAAAGAAAAAGAAAAAAATTATCATGGCCAATTAAGATAAATTCTTTAGAGCTTTTTTTCTGGCCTTCTGCATAGTATGCATTTACCTGACCATTAATTTCATTTTTAACTTCATAGAGAATAGTATTAGAGTTTTTGCCTTTCTGTTTAATTTGTATTTTCTGTATTTTTTCTTTCTGTTTTGCTTTCATCTCGTTCTTCATTTTATAACCCATGCTGTCATGTAAATACCAATATTGATGAAGAACGTAAAACCATTTGGAATATGGAAATACAAAACCTATAATGTCTTCTTTTTTAATGTTTTTTTTTGTCTTTAAATATATTGAGGAAATTCTGTTTTGTGGGACTTACATGCATTCTAATAGGTGACACATGTGTTTTGCCAGTGTGGTAGATATAAAATTTTTGAGGAATGTCATGGAAAAAACCTGAAAGGATAATTGGATATAAGAATCTGCATTTTGAGCAGCTAAACTGATATGCATTTTTTCATGGAAAAATCATGTGAATGACGTTTTCTCTCTGTAACAGTGGCAGGAAGAGCTAAAGATCCGAGAAAAAGAAGATGCAATATGCAAGGCCCAAGAACTTAAAGATAAAAAGTTAGCAGAGAAAAATCACTTTCAAGAAGTTATGAAGAAAAGAGAAGAGAAACTACATAAGCAAACCAAGCCCTATGAGCTTCCTTATAGGAAGGAAGTAATTTAATTAGAAAAGAAAATGCCACCTCCCAAAATTGAGGACTACATGGCAGAAATACATAGGATGAAAAATACCAAGATAGCTACATAGTAAGAGAACTTTCTTGGCATTAAATGGAGGTATTGTTTAGAAAGAATTTGTTATGCTGATACAAGCTGTTTAATAGTTATTTCTTAGTTCTAAATTAATGACCAACTTTTAATCACACTTGAATGAAGTGATTTCACTAGTCAAAAATTTCCAAGACTACATCTAGTATTTTTCTCAATTGACATTTATCTCATGATTGTACAGCATACTTGATAACTGATTCTCAGAACATTGATATTCATCAAACAGTTTGATGGAAATTCATTACAAATTAATGAGTCACCAGATAAGAATTATTTCTTGAAAACAGAATGAACATAAGCTAACAATCCTGTAATTACTATTATTCAAATAAAAACAGTATGGTATCTTATTTGATTGGCATTTTATAGTCAATTTATACCAAACCAAACAAACCCTATTTCAGAGATTTGAATCTGGGAGGGCTGGTCATCTTAGATTGATTGGCTTGATCTTTAACAGATGCCAGAGGGGATTCCTGAGAGATGGTGGTTTTACTCTGTTCTGTGAGTTTATGAGAATGAATTCTTATGAACCTGGAAGGTCCAGGAGCAACTGCTGAAGACATTCATACAAATAGGAGTTATTTTAGAAATGGAACTTCACTTCATCTGAAGTTCTGAACCTATGAGTAAGAGTAATACGGTGGAGTTTTTGTGATGTCTTATATTCCTTTCCTGAAAACTGAAAAATACAGATAATACTCATACCTCGATTTCACACAGGTGACTTGGTGATACTCAAGAGACAGAGACTTTTATCAGGGGTGTCAAACTCAAATGACTACCAGGTCAGAAAGGTAACATAAATTAGTGAAGCCGGCTAAGGAATACCTATCCCATATAGAGAAATTTCCCATCACTCGGTTACATTCCAAAATGTATGTCAGTATTGTAAAATCATCCAGCCTTTCAAGAAGCTTTTAAGTGGGATTATTTTTCAAAATAAAAGTAGCTAAGTAACCAAATGTTGGCAACTAATTTTTTAATAGCATATTTTCAAGTTAAGAAGTTTTATCCATGGGCCAAAGTTTGTGACCTATATTATGTGAATTTAAGTATCATTCTTTGTTTAAGATAACAATAACATATGGCAGAAAAATGTTGCATGTAGGTTGCTGTTTTGATTTCCTGTATAGCTAATTCAAACTTATGTTTCTCTTTCTAAACCTTTTATCTTATGCTTGTGTTCTCAAATGGAGACTATGCAAGTTCCTAGAAATATCTCCCAATATACCTTTCCAAATACCTTCCTCCATCTTTGCTTTCTTCCCTTGTGAAAAGAAAAAAAAAAAATCTATAGAAGACCAGCTAGTCCCTTTTCTCCAAATCTTCTCTCTTCCAAAATCTTGTTCCATCAACTATTCACTATCTCCTCCTGAGTCCCTCTTCATCACTCACTCCTAAACCCATCAAGGTTTCAATTTTCTCCCATCCTTCCATCCAAACCTCTCTCTCATTAGAGCCATCAGTGACATGAGCCTTACTAAACTCTGAACGTCCTTCTAATTTGTAATCTTTTTATTGGTTTGTAGCAAGATATAACAACTAAGCTCTAAGGTTTAGTAAGGGGACTCTGGAGATCTAACTGCTACTTACAAGAATTTCAACAAATCCTGCTGTTTCAGCACCATCTTTGTAAAAGAAACCTGTTATCTCCAATTTCTGAAACTTTCTAGCATTCTGAGGCATGGTCCTTAAGGCCTCCTCACTGCAGACTTAGGTTTATGTTTTCTCTGCTCTGATTAGCGTATTTCTACCTGTTCACCTTCTTTCTTACTTCCACAATTTTCTTAATACTTCCAACATGCTATTATCTTTTCTTCTTGTGGATTCATGCCTTTTTTAAAGTAACCCTTTTTATGTCTTAGTGGTGATTTGGAAAGGAGCTAAAAAAATATTTATATATAGATATATAGAGAAAGGAAGAAAAGGAGAGAGAGAGAGATGATTAATCAGAATACTGACACCTTTATTCTTAAATTATTTTAAAATTCTTAATATTTGGCAACATGCATTTCTTATGGTCTTTCTCCTATTTCACTGATTCTTTTTGCAATATTAGCAAAGACTGTGGGGTGTAGATCTGGAATCACACTCTAGTTACGCCTTCTGCCAACTAGGGAACATTAGGCAAGTTACTGAACCTGTTTTTATTTCCATTTACTCATTTATAAAATTGACACAATTTATGTAAAGAGTGAAAAGAGTGATATCATTTAGAAGCTAATTAGGAAAGTAAACAAACCTGTCAGTCATTTTAACAGAGAGAATTTAATGTAAAAAATTATTTTCAAAGGTGTTAGAAACTGAATAAATGGAAAGGGAACATAGAAATAACACTGAAACAGTAGCTGCAGGAAACTGCTACCACATTTGGAGCCATGGAATCAGAGAGAAGAGGTTTGCATTGTTAAAATTGAAGGGATGTAGAAGGCACTTCACACAGCTGGACTCGGATCCTTGATAGGGAGACATTGCCCAGTTATTGCTGGTACTTTTGAGGGGGCACAATACAACTGGTTCTGGGAGTGCAGAAAAAAGTGAAAACTGAAACAACTTGTATCTTGCTGAAACCACACTATCAGAAAGAGGGAGAAAACTGGAAGAATCAGGTATTTTCTTCCCTCTCATCCTGAAACTCTTCCTGATGTGCTTCCTGTTCTCAGGCATCACAAAGCAGAGAAAACAAGGGTGGACTTGGAGATGAAAGACACAAGTTAAATAAATGAACATTGTATGGCTTAGAAGGTTATCAGACCATTCAATAAAAGTTAACTCTCCTTTCTTTTCTTTTGCATCTTTGGCCTTGTTTTCTGCTTATTTTACCCAGGACAAAAAAAGAAAAAAAAAAAAAGAAAAAAAGAAAAAGAAAAAAGTTTGAAAGAAAGCATCACCTTTTAAGTTTATATAAATGGCTTAAAAATAAACTTTACTATACTTTAATAACTAATTCTTAATTCTTCTGAAAAGTTCATTTAACACAAATTCAATTGGATTCTTTGTAATTTATGTTTAGTATTCACTTTGCTTCAAAACTCACAAAGGATTCTGAGTCATAGACTGGGTTGGGTACCAGATAAATTATTTCAACTACTGTCTTATTGTTCAGCTTATGATTTCTCAGCCTTAGTTGTTTTCCCATTCTTCCCACTTTGAGTTGATAGGAGAAAAATAGAGAAAGAGAAAGATTCTACATGTCTGTTTACCTTGCATGGCTCTTAGTCAACTTTAAATGCCTCTACTGTTAAAAAGTGTTAACGTATCTCAGGTCTAAAGTTCTATCTAAAACTTCTTTCCATGCTGTTTTATCATTTATGCTTACGTTTATTTTGAAAGAATAAACTCAAGACTCCCTACATTTATTTATTATGGGTTTCATAGGTTTTATTATGGGTTTCATAAGTTTCCATAGGTTTCTCTTAGTAACCACGAAAGCAATTTCTCTTTCACACATGCTGCCTCATTGAGAATACTCATAAAACTTTTAAGGTAACTAGTGTTAGAATACTGTAGTAAATTCTGAGTAACAGAAGCATGAACATAAGCTTTTTTCCTGATAGAATTTTTTTTGAAAAAAGGAAAGCAAATGATTTATAGTGGTTTGTGGGGTATACCAAATAGACATTTAAGGAATAAAATATCTAAAATATCTTGACTCATGCATTGATGAGTGGGTGTTTGGAGATAGATAGGGAGCATAAAGAGGTAACAGATAAAAATAACTCACACCAACAGTTTTAGAAACTATAGTGATGTTTAACAATTATAATTTAAGTAATTGATTCTTTTGTTTCTACCAGTAAAAACCTTCTCTGTAACTGTCTATTAGTTAATTATTTTCTGAGTGTCCTTTTTCATATTGCTTCTAGTTGAGAAGAGCAGTTCTATAGTTTCACTGAACTTTGCTTCCAAATTTCAAAGTTAGCTGATTGGAAATTGCTTTGGGGTTGCTTTCAAACGTTATCCAACTGCTCACATATTAAGTTTTCACTTTGTGTCTGCCAGTGACTCTCAATTAAAGTCACCATAGTCTCCTCCAGCTTCTTCATTCTTCTTCACATCTCAATTTGCTGAAGTAAAATAAATAAGAACACCCCTATTTGTTTTATCTGTGATTAATCGATGACACTTGTCACCTCCTCTGTTGGCTAAATATTTAATACAAAGGAAGGTAGAGTCATGAAACTGTTGTGCCAATGCCTCTGTAGAAAAGACATGTGTAGTAACAAATTCAGTCCACACAGTACTTCTCAACCTCAGGTTGGCGACTGGAGACTAGGTATTTGTAAGGCTCCTTGTACTGATTCTAGTTATTAAATTTGACATGCAGAATGCATTTGGAAACTTAGAGCAAAATGCATTTTAAATTATCTTCTATAATACATTTATATATTTGTATAGTTTTACAAATTCTGTTGATGACTTAAGTTACTTTTCTGCTACATGCATTTTTCATGGTGACACAGATTTCAAGGATAATTTGGCTTGTTATTTTTTTCCTGTTTCACTGAAAAGCCAAAATAAAAATAAAATGTCTTTTCAAAACATTTTTTAGTTGGAAGATCCCTGTGATATCCAACCTTCCAGTAACATTTCCGAAGCTGACTCTATTTTGGAAAGGGGGGTGAATCATCTTTCATAAATTAATGAATAAGGTAAAGGTCAAACATCTCAGAATCACCAGTGCAGCTTTTTAATACATAGCCAGACTGTTAGCAATCCAGTAATGCTTTGAATATTGCTTCAAAACACGAAGAAATAGAAAATCTGAACAAACCAATCGGTTAATCTCTAGCTCTAGCTTTTTGCTTGGCTTCCCAATCAAAAGCTTCCCAATAAAAAGCAATGACTAGAGAACACATACAGTAGAATTTCTTCCATAGCATACATTCTCCATCATGATAACTAAGTCATGAGACTTATGGCCTCATAGGAAGGCATGTCTTAAGGAAGGAAAGACTCAATCTATTCCAAGCAGAGACATTGTGGAGGGTTAAAAAAAAAAAGTTGGGGTCGGGCACGGTGGCTCAGGCCTGTAATCCCAGCACTTTGGGAGGCCAAAGTGGGTGGAACACAGGTCAGGAGATCGAGACCATCTTGGCTAACACAGTGAAACCCCATCTTTACTAAAAATACAAAAAAATTAGCCAGGTGTGGTGGCAGGCGCCTGTAGTCCCAGCTACTCGGGAGGCTGAGGCGGGAGAATGGCGTGAACCTGGGAGGCAGAGCTTGCAGTGAACCGAGATTGCACCACTGCACTCCGGCCTGGGCGACAGGGTGAGACTCCATCTCAAAAAAAAAAAAAAAAAAAAAGTTGGAGAGAAAGATAGATTTAAGGGTGCTTGATGTCCTTACTCTGTACCTCAGGAGAAGGGGTGTGGGCTAGAAACATGTAAATAGATAAGGAGCCTGAGTCTGACAGGTTAGTAGCATTAGCTCCTGCAGGACTGAGGAACTGTTAAGTCACTAGGAGGGATATTGTATGCAAACATTTTCAATGACACATGCAATTGTCAGGGTGAGAAGAGAAGCAAAGAAGCAAATGATAGGAGACAGGTCTCTGGTATTAGCACATTAAGACCAAATAGACAGAAATTAGATCTACTTCAGTGCACATTATTGAAGAAAGCATACCAGTTTATCCACTCTACAGTTGAGGTCAGGGAGGAGTAAGTGAACATTGGGAAGATTTAAGGACACGGGCTCCCATCTACTTCCTTACACAGACCAGACCTCTCCCTATAAATCTAAATGCCGTATTGGAACAGAGAATGGAGGGAAAAGGAATATAAAAACCAAAACAGCTATCCTAAAGAAAGCAAGTTAATATTTAAAAGCTCTCTTGATTTTCTAGATTGGAGTCATTTTGAAACTGACTTACTGAGCTTCATCTTGGCCTGGCTACAAGAAAACCAGCAGAGGGAGCCTCATGAGGAAGAACTGAATGGTTTTCTAAACCTCTAGAAACTAAATTTTCTCTTTATAGTTAAAATGTGGTATAAAATTAAATTTGCCTCTTTGCAACATATATATGAACTGATATTTCACCATATAGATAGAGATAGAATTAGAGATATATGTTCTAAACATGTATGCATCAATCTAATATATGCAATCACTCATTCAGAAAATATTTGTTCATTGTCTGCTGAGCTCCAAATACTTTTAGTCACTGGGGATATATCAATGAATCAATGAACAGGACAGAAAATATAATACTGTACATATTAAAAATAATGCACTTGTATGTGTGTGTGTAAAACAAGCAAAAAATAAAAATATGATATAATTTCAGGTAGAGAGAAGTGAAGAACAAAAATAACAGCAGGAATGACCTTTCTAAGGATTTTGACAAAGACCAGAATGAAGCGAAAGAGTGAGTCATCTGACTTTCAGAGGAAAGAGCATTCCCCAAACTATCAGTAGCAAGTGAAAAATTGATAGAGTAATGATTCATGCTTTTTGCTAAATATTTCTGCTTCTCCCTCCTCTGAGATTCACAGGAGTGCTTTCTATTTTCTGGCTCCATTGTGTTGTGGTGGGTCATATGGTTATTTCTGGCCAATGATTATGGACGGAAGCTATGTGTGTCACTTCTGGGCTGAAGTATTTACTTGTTGGCTTGACAATTTACAGTGTCTTTTTTCCCTTTAGAATAATAATTCCCTTTAGAACAATAATTTCTGTTCAAAATAGTGAGTCCCCTCTTACCTTTGGCTCCCTTAATAAAAATGATGGAACTGAGAAGGAAAATCTTTTGTTTTAAGTGTTTGAGATTTGAGGAGTTACATAGTACTACACATAACCCAACATATCCTGATGGAATGGGAGTGAGTTTAGAATGCTCAAAGAAAGGCAAAGAATCCTGCAGAGCTGAAAAAGAGGCCCCATAGGGATGGAGAGGAGATGAAATTAGAAAGATAAAAGTTTGGTCCAGATTATGCAACAAGGGAAGCCATCCTGTGTCAGGGTTCTCTAGAGGTACAGGACTAATAAGATAGATGTATATATGAAAGGAGTTTATTAAGGAGTATTGACTCACACGATCAGAAGGTGAAGTCCCACAATAGGCCATCTGCAAGCTAAGGAGCCAGGAAGATAGTCCAAGTCTCAAAACCTCAAAAGTAGGGAAGCCAAATGCAGCCTTCAGTCTGTGGCTGAAGGCCTGAGAGCCCCTGGAAAACCACTGGTGTAAGTCCAGGAGTCCAAAAGCTAAAGAACTTGGAGTCCAATGTTCAAGGGCAGGAAGCATCCAGCACGGGAGAAACATGGAGGCAAGAAGACTCAGCCAGTCTAGTCCTTCCATGTTCCTCTGCCTGCTTTTTTTTCTAGCTGCACTGGCAGCTGATTAGATTATGCCCACCCCCATTGAGGGTGGGTCTGCTTTCCCAGTCCACTGACTCAAATGTTAATCTCCTTTGGCAACATCCTCACAGCCACACCCAGGAACAATACGTTGCATCCTTCAATCCAATCAAGTTGACACTCAATATTAAATATCACACATGGATTTCAGGTTAGATTTTTTACTAAGAGTAGTAGAAATTATTGCAAGGGGATGATGAAACAAGCAACTTTAGCCTAATCTGTAAGGCTTTGAAACTTATGGTTTAAAACTTTTTTAAAAAATTAATATTTAATATACTGAAAGCTTAGTATGCTTTTCTAAGAACTTACTACATAAAACTGATTTTAGGAGATGAAAATATTTAAATGTAATTCAACAACTTGGATAAGTTACAATATCAAATAACAATGGGTCCTAGTATCTTTCCATTTGAAACATTAGAAATTTATAAAACAAAAACCCCTTGAAACCAAGTCAGGGGTCTTAAAATTTTCTTGGGAAAAGATGGGTTATAAATTAAAATACACATAGTTTTATGCTACAGAAAATTTCTCTTCTTGTCATTGTTATTCTGATAAAAAAAAGAGTTTGGCTATTTCTTTGCAACTATGGAGTTAATACAGTGGTTTTGATTTTTTTTAAGTCACATATTCGACATATCAATGGTCATGATTGCTTCAACCCAAGCGAGAAAGGTGGAAATTGAAATAGAGGCATGATGGAGCTCTCAGAATGCCCATGTGCAGGTGTTTCAATGATTTTCATTTACTTTACAGTTGGCATATCAATGGCAAGAAAATTAGGTTTGATTGGATTTGGCAATAACTTTCCTTTATGATATTTTCAAGGGATAGGATTGTTCAGGGTTGAATTCCCAATTATCTCCTGCTGTCAGAGGCTGGATAAAACAAAGCCTTCAGCATCAAATGTAATTAGCTCTATTGACTTATGTTTTTAATGTTAAAATTATATTCCTTTTTGGGGAGGATGAACAAATACCCCCCTTTCTCACTATACACTAATATCCTTGAAAACTGAGTGGATTTGTTTGGCAACTTATTTCTGTGTCTCTGAGATCAAATCTCTGAAGAGCTCTGAGATCAAAGCACTAAGAAGATGGGACACAGGATGTAACATGAATGTTATTTTGAAAATATGAAACTAATATATATTGTGCATTTTATTCTTTCCCTCATAAATCATGTTTCTTCATCATAATTTAAATATTACAGTACTCAAATAGAAGAGGGTACACCCATATTCATAGCAGCATTATTCACAATATCCAAAAGGTAGAAGCAACCCAAGTGTCCCTCAGTGGATGAATAGACAAACAAATGTGATATATACATACAATGGAATATTACTCAGCCTTTAAAAAGACATTCTGATACATGCTACAATATGGAATAAACTTAAGGGCACCATTCTCAGTGAAATAAGACTATTATGAAAAGACAAATACTGTATGATTCCACTTATATGTCTGTAGTAGTCAAATTTATAGAAACAAAAAGTAGAATGGTGGTTTCAGGATATGGGGAGGTAAAAATGGAGAATTGTTTTTTAATGTTTTAGTTTTATATGATGAAAATTTCTAGAGATTGCTCAACAATGTAAATATACTTGACACTACTGAATTGTATCCTTAAATGGTTAAAATGCTAAATTTATGTTATGTGTATTCTACCACAATTAAAAATAATAAGATATATTTTGAAAAGGAAAAGAGATAACAAATATCCTATCAAAAAGGAGAAAGAAAGGAAATAATCCTTATTGGTGGAAAAATGAAGAAAGTACACATCCCAAGACATCACACCATTGAACCCCTGGAAAAGAGTGGAAAACAGAAAATAAAATATTGGTATGGGAGAGAGCTCCAATACCTGTATCTTTGTTTCCTTTCCAGGAACATATACTGACATAAACATCCAGGAGGGGTATGGGAAGAGCTGGGAGCATCAGGGAGACCAGAGACAAGCTGCCCCTACAGCAAACTAGAGGAACATGGGCCTCTAGGATAGTTCTACATCCTTTTTATTCGTCATGGTGCAGGGATATTTTTGCAGCATTTTCAAAGGAAGTGGCTGATTGCATGAGTCCAGGATACTTCTCATCCCCTATCCAGTATGAGAGGGCCAGGGATGAAGAAGGTCTCACAGGCTGAGAGGGTTTCAGAAAGGATTCTTAACATAATGTCCTGAGAAACAAATAGTACCTACACACATCATCTTAGAGAAGCAGAACAGAATGATCATAAAGACAGAACATAGGCTCCAAAGTCAGAATGCCTGGGATTTGATTTCTGTCTTCTCCACATTCAAGCAATGCAAACTCAAACCAGTTGACCCACCTCTCTGTACCTCAATTTCACTTCTTGAAATGTGGTAATACTACTACCACCTCACTTTTTTGTTTAAGGATTAAATGAGTTTATACATCTGAAAATCCTGTCCCAATACCTGTCACGTAGTTCTCAATAAACATCAGTCATTATTCTTTGCTTTTATTGTTATTGGGAAGGAATATGGTAACTATTAAATATAGATTTCTCAACATTGTCTAAAAAAACTAAGTTGCCCAACTTTAGACAGCAAGCCTATATAGCTTGTATGTTCTGCCATCCAATTGAGTGTGGCTTAGGAAAAAATATTGTATCATTTCTTAGGAGTGAAAAAAGATAAAGGTAAATGTTTTTTGTACATTGAGTGTAGTGTAAGTAAATTTTGATCCCACTGTAGAAGAGATATTCCTTCAGTGTCCTCAAGCTGTGTGCCTGAATCTAACATTTGTGGAAAGTGAGAGAAGGATGCAACTAGAGGCCAAAATACCGTATGCATGAATATTTAAAACATACATTAAGCTAATAATAAACTGTTAAATAAAATATGTTTTAGCCTTTTACTTTGAAAATTATACCTTCACAATGAATTGGAAGGCCACACTCAAATTTAGAATTAACACAGAGTTCCATGCTGGAACTTGGTGAGAAAGGAAAGCAGGCTGTATTCTAGCCTCTGACCTACCTCCTTTCTCCCACCAGTCTCTGTTCTTCATGAGGTGTAATGTGCAAGCATTTTGTCAACATACCCTACCCATGATGAAGCTCTATCTATATTCCTATAAATAGACACTCCCTGCCAACTTCTCAGGCCAACGGATACAGACATCAGCAATTTGGGACTTGAAGCATGGTACAGTTGGGGAAGGGGATGGGGCTTTAGTTAGGTGTGTTCCCTTAGTATAGTAAACTCTTTGCCTTATAGGGAGGGCCTTGGCTAGAAGACCAGAGCAGGATTTGCTAGCGTTTGGGGCACAGAGAAAGAGCTCCTCTTGCCTGCTCTATGAGTGACAATGTGCACAAAAAAATGATTCCAAATCTTTCAATTATAGCTAAAGGGCAAAATCATCCAAAGTTAGAAACCATCCCAACCCTGAAAAAAAAAAGAATATGTAGCAAGAGCTAAAGATACTCAACAGATGGAGGAACAGGAATGACATAGAAAGTTATCTCTAAGGGCTTTCTTGAAATCAGGCATTTTGAAAAGAGTAAACCTCTTTCAGAAAGAGAAAACTAGCTGTGGCAACAGCAACTCAGACTGTGAATGTACTGACCAGAGATATATCATTTTCCAATGCTTCTAAGAATCACATTCATTATAAATTTAGCATCTTAAAATTGAGATGTTTCCCATAATTGATAGTGTTTTACAATTACTCTCAGCCAAGTGACAGTTGTGACATGACTGTCAGGGCCTGTATGTGCATGAACTTGATCACAGCTATTCACAACCAACCTTAATTAACATGAGTTGTGTGCATTGTTGGCTCCATATAAGTTGTGTTGAATTGCTATTTAAAATGTCTCCAAAAAGATTATACTATGATTTGGCATTGAAAAAAGAGTTTGTGTGCAGACAGACATAGAAACCAACAGCAGGACATAAATGGGATATTAATGAAATAAATGTTCATTATTGGAAGAATACCTGCCACTTCATATTTGTTTGCAAAGTAACAACAAAGTAAATTCTGGAACTTAAAGATACCCATAAATAGATGAAGCTGTGTAACATGTTGTTACTGAGTTTATTGGTTAGCTATTGCTACAATAATGTTGCATAACACCATCTCAAAACTCCATGATTTAAAACAACTAATTATCATGCATGTGTCTCCAGGTAAGCTGGGGTTCAACTGGTCTAGGTAGGAGTTACCCAGAAGGCTTGGCTTCTCATGTCTCTGCTATACATGGCTCTCATCCTCCACCTGTGATGAGTGGTGGGCTAGGTGGGCATGTTCTTTTGGTGATGGCTGATAGCAAAAAAAGTGCAAAAAGAACAAGTGAAATACTGTTGTTCATAATAATCTCTAATGACTCATTGTATTTCAGTGTTCTCGGTTGTTGTCTCCTTTTTTATTCCTGATGTTACTTATTTGGGTCTTCTATTTTTTCTAAGTCTAACCAAAAATTTGTGAATTTTGTCTATATTTTTAATAAACAAACTTTTTGTTTTACCTTTTGTTTTTTTTGGTCTCTGTTTTGTTTTGTTTTTTGAGACAGAGTCTCACTCTGTCACCCGGGCTGGAGTGCAGAGGCACAGCCTCGGCTCACTGCAACCTCTTTCTCCTGGATTCAAGCAATTTTCCTGTCTCAGCCTCCCTAGTAGCTGGGATTAAAGGCATGCACCACCATACCCAGCTAATTTTTATATTTTTAGTAAAGACTGGGTTTCACCAGATTGGCCAGGCTGGTGTCGAATTCCTGACCTCAAGTGATCCACCCACCTTGGCCTGCCAAAGTGCTGGGATTACAGGCGTGAGGCACCACCACTGACCTTGTATTGTTTTTAAAGTCTCAGTTTCATTTATTTCTGCTCTGATCTTTATTATTATTTTCCTTCTACTAATTGGTTTGTTCTTGCTTCTCTAATTCCTTGAGGTGCACCATTAGGTTGTTAATTTTGAAATCTTTCTACTTTTTTAATATAGGTGTCTATTGCTATAAACTTCCTTTTTAGTTGTATCCCATAGATACAACTTTTTGTTGTATCTTTTGTTGTATCCCATAGATTTTGTTGTATCCCATAGATTTTGGTGTGTTATATTTCCATTTTCATTTGTTTAAAAAAATTTAAATTTCATTCGTAATTATTTCATTGACCCATTGGCTGTTCAGGAGCATGCTGTTTAATTTCCAAGGTTGTGTATTTTCCAAGATTCCATCTATAGCCATATCACCCCAAACGCATCTAATCTTGTCTGTATTTTCCAAGGTCCCTCTGGTTTTTTGATGGCTAATTTTATTCCATTGTGGTCAGAGATAATACTTGATATATATTTTTAAAAAAATTTGTACAGGCTTGTTTTGTGGCTTAACGTGGTCTCTTCTGGAAAATGTTCCATGTGGCGATGAAAAGAAAGCGTATTCTGCAGCAGTTGCATGAAGTGTTCTGTAAATGTCAATTAGGCCTATTAGATCTAATGTGTAGTTTAACTCTGCTGTTTCTTTGTTATCTGTCTGGATGATCTGCCTGTAACTAAGAGTGGGCTGTTAAAGCCCTATACTACTATTATATTGCAGTCTATCTCCCCGTTTAGGTCTATTAATGTTGGCTTTATATATTTGGGATCTTTGGTGTTGAGTGCATAAATATTTATATAATTATGATATTCTCTTGCTAAATTGACCCCTTTATCAATATATAGTAAATTTGTCTCTTTATAATCATAGATTTGTAATCTGTTTATATATATGATATGAATCTAGTTACTCCTACTCTTTTATGGTTTCCATTTGCAGGGAATATCTTTTTCTGATCCTTCACATTTAGTCTACATATGTGGGTTTCTTGAGGCAACATGTAGTTAGGTCTTATTTCTTTATCCATTCAGCCATTCTTTGCTTTTTCAATGGAGAATTGACACATTTACATTCAGTGTTATTATTGATAATTAAGGAGTTATATAAGGTATATACTTATTACTTATACCAATATGTGTTATATTGATAAGTAATAAGTAACTACTATCATTTTGTTGCTGGTTTTCTGATGGTTTTGAGACTTTCCTCTTCTTCCCTTTCTTATTGTCTTCCTTTGTAGTTATTATCTCTGATAGTATGTTTTAAATTGTTACTATTATTTTTAGTGAATCTATTTCAGATTTTTGCATTGTGGTTGCGATGGGGCTTACAAAAAACATTTTAAAGACATAACAAGTTATTTTAAAGAGATGGCAACTTATCTTAGAACACCAAAGAATAGAAATAAGCAAAGGCAAAAAATCTACAATCTAACCTCATTTCCACTACATTTTGATTTTCAGTTTTCTCAATTTACATTCTTAAAATTACCTCTTAACAGGTTGCTGTAACTATGATTTTTTTAATATATTTTGTCTTTTGTGCTTAATACCAGAGTTATGGGTAGATTATACACCATAAATATAGTAATAGGGTATTTTGGGTTTGCTCATGTACTTAATTTTACCAGTGGGTTCATACCTTGAAACGTACTCCCTTTAGCATTTCTTGCAAGATGAGTTTGGTGGTGCTGAATTCTCTCAGCTTCTGTTTGTCTGTGAAGGACTTTATCTATCATATTTGAATAACAGTTTTGCTGGCTACGATGTTCTGAGGTTGCAGTTTTTTTAATTTGAGCACTACCATATGAATCAGCAATTGGATATTTATTCAAAGGAAGAGAAATCCATATATTAAAGGTATATCTGGACTCTAATATTTGTTGCAGCACTATTCACAATAGCAAAGCTACAGAATCAACCTAAATGTCCATTAACAGATGAATAGATACAGAAAATATTATATATAGACACATATGTGTGTGTGTGTGTGTGTATATATATATATATATATCTGTGTCATAGGTAGATGAAAGTTGAATTATATAAGAAAAATTCAAATGTTTTCCATAATTGGCATATCATTTTATAGCTACCTCAGATATGTATGAGAGTTCTATTCAGTCCATATCTTTACCAATATTTAGATGAATCAGCCATTCAGCTGTCTACTGGTTTGCAGTGTTCTGATGAGAAGTCAGTCATAATTCCTGTAGCTGTTTCTTTGTATATAATGTTTCTGTTTTCCCCTGTCTGTTTTTAAGATTTTCTCTTTCTTTTTGGTTTCCAGCAGTTGACTATAACATGCCTATGTGTGTTTTTCTTCTTTCTACTTGTAGTTTGTTAAGCTTTTGGATCAATATATTGATAATTTTTTATAAAATTTGTAAAATAGAAATTTTGGTTGTCATGTTTAAAATATGTTTTATTTTTTCTTTCTCTTTTTTCTTTATTGAACTCCAAATACAAGCTTGCTAAACTTCTTGATAATTCCAGGAAGTTACAGATGGCCTGTTTACTTTTTCCTTTTTTTTTTTTTAAACTGTGTCCTTCAGTTTGATGTTTTATATTGATCCATCTTTGAGTTCATTGAATCTTTCTTTTACAATTTACTTGAAGACCCATTCAACAAATTTTTGTTTTCAAATATAATTTTAACTTTTAAAATTTTAATCAATTTTTTTTATTTTACAACTTCCAATTCTCTCCCACAATAGTTCATCTCTTTATCCATTTTTTCCTATAAATTACTTAATATATTTTTCACAGTTATGTTTAATTGTGGACCTGCCTAATCTAATACCTGGAAATTTCTAGCTCAATTTATATTGACTTTTTTTCTTGGTGATGGGACATGTTTTCCTGCTTCATCACATATCTTCTAATCTTTTATTGTATTATGAATATGGTGTATAAAATAATACTATAAAAATTTAATTTGTTTTGGTTCTTTGACAGTGAATGCAAGCCACTGCCCCTGTTTGAAAGTTAAGGGAAGGTACTGGCATTCAGAATCTTTATAATCAAATTGAGCCTGTGCTACATCACAGCATTGACTTTACCTGTGATCAGCCTGCTTCATTTTTTCAGTATCACTAGTCTCTTTTTTATCTTGCTTTATATTCCAAATGAGAGAAAGTTGAGATGCAATTTAAAATATTTTTAGTTCACCTTTGGATTCAATTTGGTCAGGGCTTCAAAATAGAAGCAACACAAAAATATGTTATTTCTTTCTGTTTATCAGCTTCTCTTTCATGGCTGAATTCTTGATAATATTCAGATAGAGAAACTTATTGGCTGAAAAATTTGTTTTTTGCTTGGAATCTTCCAGATTCAAATATCTCCTGCCATCACTGTGTCATCTAAAGCTTATCTGTTTTCTTTTTAACCCTGCCGAGTCTCTTCATCAACATCAGGCCTACACCTCCACCCACTCGTATCCAGACCAGGAGCTGTTCCCTAGGTAGAGAAGTCGCCATGGTACTCTAACTAGGAAGCACTTGTTTTTCTTTGGAATTCAGTTCATCAAGGCTTTATTATATCTACAATTCCTTTTTCGCCCCTTAGAAAATAAGGTTTACTTATCCATTTTGTCAATTTTGTTGTTTTTACCATGATTTGAAAAGATTTTTTAGCTCTTCTTCATATAAACTGGAAGTGGAAGCCAGATAAATATTCATCATTAAATTTCTATTCATGGTTTTATATTCTTTTCCATAAAAGTTCCCCCAATTTGCCTAATCTTTAGGGCTCACATATCTAGATCTGCCCTGAATAAACTAAAACACTTTTTTCAGAGTAGAGTTTTTAAAACCAAGGAGACAGCAAGATAGACATAAGATAAATATTACATGGGATCTGAATAAAATAGTTTTTTTCTCCGTTATCTTTTACTTTTTCCTTGCCACCTTCTATTCCTTTCTCTTTACACAGGAAACAGAAATAGAGATGAGGATAAAATGTCCTAACAACACAGTAGGCTCAGAAAGCAAGGATGAGACTATGTTGGAGGCAAGAAATTTGGATGGACATTAGAGAAAGAAAAAACAATTTTGAAGTATATTTATATTTGACATTATAAGTTAAGCCTCTAGAAAATTTAAATGTCAAAATTAAATTTATACATCAAATTGGCCATATTTCATTTTGAAATAAAAATGGCGAGATGGGAAGAGGGTGCAGGCATCCTGTAGCAAGTTTGGTATTAAAGAGGAGTGAAGAGAGAAAGGTAAGACTGTGGTAAAGGGGCAAGTTAAGAAGGAAGATTCATTGAAAAGTCCTACCCCACACCCACATCACCATTTTGATCTTATAACTAATTCTTTGCCTCTCTTATCTCCTAGCATGAAGAATTTGCTTAAAGTTATAACCAATGCTGCTCAGCACATTTCTTCATTTCCACACCTTCACTCCTCACATTGCTCCCCACCCCACCCCACACACAACTGAAAATCAATTTACAGGTCTCTTCAACTCTCCCTGATGGGCCCAAGCTGCATACTGAATATTTCTGGCTTACTGATTTTCAAAGGTTTTTGGATGATATTAACAAATAGGAGATCATAATATATATGAAATTCAACTAGATTTTGACTTAATCAGCCCAAATCCCTATGTGTTTCTATTGTAATTCTTCCCTCCAGCATAAAGAATTCCCCTGCTTCTAACAAATCTTTGCAGCAGGTCTGCAGCATCACAAGCTTTAGATATCTTCTGATATAATTTTAAAATCTTCTGAGCTATGAATGGTCCCTGGCAACTCTCTGACAAACAATCATTTTAGTTCTGACAATCTATGGATAGCCGAAGCTGCACAAATCAAAATAAGAATATGGGACATCCTTAGATATCCCAGCAAACTCTAAAGGGGAAATGAATGTTCTATCCTGAGGCACCACAATGGATTAGAAGGTTTTATCTAGCTGAGAGTGATGGTAAATAGAGCCATTCACATTGGGGGTATTGCTCAAATATATTTTAACACTTTGATCTATTTCTTTGCCCTATAGTAGTTTAGGTAGGCTTCCCAATTCTGCTCACAGTCTAAGTGTTTTGTTACTAAAAATTTTCTCTGGAATTGAAATACCAAGACTGAGACTTACCTATTCATATTAGGGCCTTGAACCTTTTTGTAGGGAATGTAGCTGACTGCAAATGGCCCTATATCCATGAAAGGCAATCTGTAGAGAATGTGTCAAAGGTACAAAGTGAGTTGTCTTCTTTTTTTTTCTGTTTCTTATTTCTTGTTGTCTTATTTTTGTCTTTTTGTTTTCTGCAAAACACTGTAGAAATTAAAGACATTAGATTATAGTGAACAGCTTCTGTAGTGGTCATTTGCTGTCTCTTTGGCAACCTTCTCCTTTTCCTTCTGGTCATAGGGATCTGGATTTTCTTTTAAAGAATTACCTCTCCACCACTTTTTGTAGTCTTTGTGAAGCTGTCAATCAAGGTACACTGACCTCCCCTAGGGACAAGTGTCATTCATTGTAGGCTATCTGGACATCTGGACTTTGAGTCTTGAGTCAATGGATGAAAGAATAAGAAAACAAAAACCTTTTGGAGATGTTGCTTGTCATCAGCAGCATGTTGTTAGAACTGTCACTCTACTTTGCAATCCAATTTCCCTAAGCTGTACTTGTTCCCATCGTGCTGAGACTGGTTCTCCCAAGTCCTGTCACTGATTGTGGTGCCATCCCCTAGTCTTCTGATAAATTCTCTTTTGGTTAAATTACCCAGGGTCTGTTTGTATTGTTTGCAATCAAAGAAATTCAACTAATAGAAATGTTCCAAGTTAGTCAGATGGTAGATGATTTTTATGAGTAGTTAGCCATTCCATAATATACTTCTGCGTTTCTAATAATATACACATTTATCTTAATATTTTGATTGAAGTCCTGAAAGAGCCATTTCTATAAGTCAATACTTTGTAAGACTGCAGCAAGATGTAAAAGATTTATTCAGGAAACAATCTTAAGCAACAACAGCAATCTTCTTTGCAGAAAAAATGATGGATCAGTAAGGCAGTGCAATTCTAGTGTCCCTAAATCCAGATGGGTTTAGAACGGGGATTGCAAACTGAAATATCTGTAGGAAATGAGCAATGATGCAAACGGATGAGTCATCTGGGATACTTCTCACTTTCATTAAGAATTATATCTAGCTGATTTTTCTTCTTCAGCCTCTTTGGTTTCTCCTTTCGGTTTCCACCTCTGATAGAGACATGTGCCAAAGACATATTGCTCCACTAAGGAAAACACCAGTGCCAGTGCAATGACAGGTAACAACTGCAACTCGCCATTGTTCTCAAAGAAACAATAGAAATCATGAGGACTCAGAGCTGAAGAATATATGCCGTTTAAATGAGGCAACACTCCTCAGCTCTGGACAATCACCGCTTGTCAGACGGCTGGCTCAGTATTGCCTGTATCTTCTGATGTTTTATAAAGTAGTCAGAAATATTAATGTTTTTATTAAATGTATAATAATCTATTTATTACATATTGGCAGTTAATTCAATTAAAAATATATTGGGTGAGCCCAGGAAAAAAAATATACATTCTGCTCTTGACCTACATGAGAAGCTGGGCTGTGATATTTGATATGGATTTGAGGCATGGCAAACACTTATTAAGCACACCACTTCAGCAAAGGAAAATTTATTTAAAAAATCAAACTCTTAAGCCAAAACAAGCTACCACAGCATAAAATAAATTCCCAGGGGTGGCCTAATGGGATCCTGCAGGACCCAGCAAGTGATGGAAGATAAGTTAGAGAAGGAAAACTCTTGTGTTGCCAGTAGCTCAGGAGGGTATGTCGATACACTTTGCTTGGCCAGAGAGGCATGTCGTACCTGGCTTGATATGTTGTTCCAGTCACCTCTTATACGTAGAAATGGACTAAAGAAAATCCATTATTGATACTTGAAATTTGTGCAACTTACTCATTTCAGATCTTAAGTGCTCCAAAATAAAAAAAAAAAAAAGAATGTTGTGTCTGTGTCAAGTTGCCTTTATGCTATTGTGTTTTACTGTATGCATTACCTCAAAAAAATGAACCGCTCTTTGCCACTAAGCATCTTCAAACTTAGAAGAGAATAAGATTGACATTACTGTTCAGATCCATTAGTCAAACTACTGTGGCTTTGGACAGGTAGTTTCCAAAATACATCAGCCTCATTTACACCCAACAGCAACAAAAGACATTGGATATTTTTCTGCTGTGATGCAAGGTACAAAGATACTAAGGCAGAAAGTTGTTTTGATATACATTGCTTTTAGGAAAAGGATTGGAAGTGGAAGGTGAAATGACAAAATACAAAGGTGAAATGACAAAATACATATCTATATCCTAATGATTATAGAGAAGAAAAAAACAATTTTACCTAGGAGCTAGATTAAAATCAATGAAAGAACAAAAGGATACAGCAAGAAATCAACCAGTATGATAACCAGGGATGTTCCCCCGCCCCAAAATAATACCACTTAGTTTTTAGTGTGTCTAAGTAGAAGCTGCTTATTCTTGAAAATCATTGTTCCCATAAATGCCACTACACTGTTTTTATATTTTATTAATTCTACATGATCACTTTCTTGTACCCCAGGTATTCTACATATCTGCATTTACAATGAACGTAATTAATTTGGATTCTGGAAATAAAGGCATTTATAAACTTGACTTTCCCTGCCCACTGAGACACTGAAGCAGTGTAATACACATATGACATCTGATGTATGTCTTATATTTTTTTAATCTGGATTGATCTTATTTTCTCAAGCTTCTATTATTGGGGTGAAATATGACATCTCTATGAGAGTAAGTCTGATTTCTTATTAATAAAGAAAAATTAGATTCATTATTTATTTGAGCAAATAATTGTAATGTGGCAGGCATTTTCTTCATTATGTTATTTAAATTGTATTTCTCACATCAAAATATCAGTGAAATCATGACACGTCACTTCTTTTACATTTGAGAAAACTGTCATATGAATAATTTAAATCATTGGCTCAATATCACACGTTTTACAGGTGGAACAGTCAGAATTTTAGTTCTGCTAGATTCTAAATTGTGCATTTTTCACTTAGCTATACCAACCTAAGGCAGAATGAGTAAGACCTGACCTATAAGAGGGGAATTATTCTAAATATAGTAGTTACTGTTTAAACATTTATGGTAGCACAAGGCTAAGGAAAGCAGGCCATAGGCCATGTCATGAGATTTCCACTGTAAAAGCATGTACATGCCAGGAACTTAAGAGCAAGGAGTGCTTTCTGTGTGTGCTTCCATCTCCACCCCGCAATGGAGCCCTCATAGTGGTCTCTTAACAGAAGCAGGCTGGTGAAGGTGTCCTGTCAAACATCAGCACCATGAAATATGAAGACTTTGGGGAGACTACGACAATAATTCAGTAGTGGCTTTAGAGTATCTAGAAAAGAAGATCCTGAGGTGGCAATCTGGTAAGGAAGGGCAATCTGGTAAGGAAGGGCAACCAGGGAATTTGTCTTGGATCTAAACTTGCATAAAGGAACTGGTGTTTACTGTGTGTTGATGTGAAGTCATTTCGAAGCTGATGGAAATCAAGAAGAGCTTAAAAGCTTCAGAACCTATCTTCCCACATCAATAACCTGAAAAAAAGAGCACTGGCTGGGGAGAATCCCAGGACAAGGGTAAGGGGTGACAGCCACATGATGATTTGGAGATGGTTTTCAGAGGTGTAGTAAGGAGTGTAGACTGATTTTAGAAGAAGGATAAAGCAGTTATTGTGAGAGGAAGGCCTTTTAAAAAAAGAAATCAATCAATAAAAATATCTCAGATATTTGATGCCCTCATTGTCTCCCAAAGGGATTAAGCATATTTTCTCTGGGTTAAAAGTTTTTGTTTAAAAAAAGAGCTATTTCACCACAGATTTCAAAAAACTTCGGAGCAGAGTTAACAAATAGGAGGAGAGCTCTGAAGGCTCATGCACATTTGCATGCCACCACTGCTCAGTGTTACAAGAATCCAGCTCAACTCCTTACACCTTACTCAGGAAGTATCTTTATTCCTCGTGACAGCAGGATTAATGGCTATGCTCAGAAGAAAACCAACTGTCAAAAAAAGTTTACTTCTTATAGTTGTCCTCTCTTTCTTTGTGCTGTGTAAGCTTTTTTTTTTCTAGTTTAGATGGTGTGTCATTCAGGGTTCTTCGTGGCAGACCAGAGAACCTGCTACTTTGCGCAGAAAGGGATTAATTAAAAGTACATAAGTGGCTCACAGAATATGTGGAAGGCTGAAAAAACAGATTCTAGCCTGAGCCTCCAGAAATACCCTCAGATGTCCACAATGGGTAATGGGCCCCAAAGATGCTGCTACTTCTGCCACACTGGAAACTACTATAACAGCTGCCAACACCAGAACCATGTTGCCCCCTATCTTATTTATTTGTTTTTGTTTAACAAAGTAGATAGCTTATATTCTTGCTATATTATCAAACAACACCACTAGTAATTACAGCTAATGTTTACTGGAGAAATTCTATGGAATGAAAAAAAATTTTGTATTAAGAAATCTGAGGAGAAATTAAAAAGTAATTTTAATCTCTTGATTTAATGCAGCCATGTGGCTAGAGAGATGTTACCTCTTCAGCATCTGGACATGTTCTGAGACTATTGCATCTTCTTATACCCTTTACAATCTCATTGAGCATATAGCACATAATCAAAGTAAACCAAGATAACTAGCATGTGGCATCAGGGCTGATGGGTTAAGGGGTGGCCTATGCAGATCTGTCCATGGCAAAAAGTGATAGAGACTATGGTTCTGTGGCACCAACCATAGCCTCTGCTCCTATCCTCAAACCTGGGGCACTTTTGGGCATCTACAGAACCTGCACGTGATACTTAAATAGACCTCACGGAGTCTTTGACTCAAGATTAGGAGCCATTGTCCTTTATTCAGTCTACCCAAATGAAAACTACCAACCATTTAATACCTTGGTTTTTCTTTTGTAGAGGTTTGTTATATACATTAGTGACAATTCTGACTTCAAATTTTTCCCATCAGTATAAGATTGTGGACCCATTTTTCGTTCTCCACAGATTTGTAAATTATTGTATAATGCAGAATTTTCTAGGATATACACAGGTGAGAACTGTCATGTCCTTGCAATAGTGGGTAGATAAAAAGGGAGAGATGATGATATTGACTAAAGGTTGGTAATAGGGTAATTTGAAAACTGAGTTAATAAGATGCTTGAAGATAGTTTGTGAATTTTAATTTACTGAGTTCTCTGTATCCCCTTTTCTGGAAATAATTAAGAGTTGACAGTCCATGGAATTCTACAACCTCT
The DNA here is from genome assembly GCF_028858775.2 of Pan troglodytes. Classification (NCBI taxonomy): domain Eukaryota; kingdom Metazoa; phylum Chordata; class Mammalia; order Primates; family Hominidae; genus Pan; species Pan troglodytes. The sequence continues at coordinate 108,127,180 of NC_072402.2, read as the reverse complement.
CCTATGGTGAATTGTATTCACCTAGAGTGACAAGTTATTGAGAGAAGAACAGACTATCAATAATGGTTTTATATTTTTAAAACAATAATTTCCTCTTACTCCAGACAGAAGCAACATGCTGTGCAAAATTATACATCATGTTACAGCAGCTGAGAAGACAACATATATCACATCAATGCTGCCTCTGTAAGAGCCAAAAAATTACCATATCTAACAATAATTTTTACTTTAACAGAAAGAACAGAGGACACAGAAAGAAACCAACTTATTCTTATAAATGGGTGGTTTAACACATAGTGAACAAATTGATGTGTAAATTGGCTTTTATGAATTATTGTGTTAAATGTGGTTATTTATTATGAGTTCCATTACATAAATTGGTTGCAAAATTATAACAAGTGTTCTTTATTAATCTTACCTTCTCCATGGCTAGAGAATGACTCAAGGCAATTATCTTTCATAGACTTCAGCACTATTAGCGCTAATATACTGAGGAGGGCATACAAGTTCTAATAATACACAAAGAAAAGAAACATGCTTTTTCTTTGCTCCCTACATAGGGAGATGATATTTCTTATACAGTTTCCTTCATTCTCTATTAAATCCCTCTAGTTATTAGTTTGGGGTATTTTTGCAGTAATAGCTACCATAGGTATAAGAAGTATGTTATACATGTTTTTCATGGTATAACATTTAAATTTTAAACAGATGGCATATATCTAGTCTTGAGGAACTAAGAGTTTAATCAAGTTGACTCAGGTGCTTTAAGGCCATATTTGGCTACTTCATAGGAGGTTTAAGCATTTGCTCCAAGGTCCAGTGACAGATTGTAGAACCGTCTTAATGTTTTCCTCTTCAGCATGGGATACAAATAACGGGAAGATAGTGTCTTTCTGAGAAAGGAAAGGAAATATTTCTTCCAAGAATATTCTCATGACCTGACTTTCAGCCAGAATCAGAGATAAAGAGTTGTCTGAGTAGATAACCTATAGCCTCTTCCCAGTTATCAGGGGCCACTTTTTCCAGTTACGAGTTTTTCAGCTCTTTGCTTCTCATCTTCCTCTCTCCTATGGACATGATTTTGTCTTTCTAGTTCTCCTTACATCCCTAGCAAGGCAAAAACCGAAAAAGAAAGAAAAATAATTCATTCTGTTAACTATGTAACTCTGGCTAAAGACTCAATGTGGGATTAAATAATGTAAGTAAGGAGGTACTTAGAAATCATCACTATATAAAAGAATGTAACAAAACAGCACTGCAAATTTGTAGCCTGGAGAAGTCAATCAGATGATATGGCTGCATTTTTTATTATTGAATATTTATCACATATCACTGATTTGTGAGCTCCTCAGATAGGTGCTGGGTGCTGAAGGTGGGTAAAGGAGGGAGAAAGCCTACTGCACAAGCAATGCTAACCAGAAGCTTGATGCCCCAAAACATACCTCACATCTCTATGCCATGTCTTCATCACTGTATAAATGTGTATACAGTTTACAGTTAGGATTTACTGCAGCAACTAAAGAGAATATTCAATATGACAGTAAATTAAACAAATTATAACTTTTTTTTTCCTCCCAGGTGAATATCTATATAGGTAAACCAGTGTGATATGGTTTGGTTTTGTGTCCCCACCCAAATCTCATGTTGAATTGTAATCCCCACATGTCCAGGTAGGAACCTGATGGGAGGTGATTGGGTGATTAGGGTGGTTTGCCCCATGCTGTTCTCAAAATAGTGAGGGAGTTCTCACATGATCTGATGGTTTAAAAGCAGCAGTTTCCCCTGCATTCTCTCTCTCTCCTGCCACCATATAAGATGTGCCCTTGCTTCCACTTTGCCTTCTGCCACAATTGTAAGTTTCCTGAGGCCTCCCCAGCCATGCAGAACTGGGAGTCAGTTAAACCTTTTTTCTTTATAAATTACCCAGTCTCAGGTATTCTTTATAGCACTATGAAAATGGACTAATACACAGTGCTTGTATGAGGCTCCTTCTATCTTATATTATCAGGTGTGGCCTCTTTTCCCAAATTTACTTCATAGTGTAAGATAGTTGCATCAGTTCGAGATCTCTCACCTAAATTTGAGTCAGCAGGACAATGAAAGGGAAAGAGAAAAGTGTGCTCCCTCCCTTTAAAGACATTTGCGGAAGTTGCACAGACAACTCCCATGTATGTATAATTGGCCAGATCTAGTCATAAGAGAGGCCAGAAAATGGATTCTTGATTTCAACTTGTCACATGCCCAGCTAAATATTATATATTCTGGGATTTTCAGTTTCCACTCAGGATGTAGAATGCTATAAAGAGTATCACTCCCATACTTTCAGTAACAACTACAACAGCAGCATCAGCAAAAACACCAAACAATCTGAAAATTTGTAAGTTTTCTTGGACCCAGCAGAGAACTGATGAGTACCAACTAACATGAAATCTAAGGAAAGTCAGGCACATCAAATAAGAGTCGAGACATGAGACCTTGCTTAACTGGGATAGACACTATCACAGGTAAGAAGATTCGAGCTTAATTTTTAAATTACTTGCTAAAGGTCAACTGTGGGCTGAAAGGAGAATATAGAACCCCTGAAAGGCACAAAGACAGAAGAATTCACTCATCACAGACTTTTCTGTTCACACAGAAGATCAGTAAAAATCCTGAAAAATGTGTCCCTGATGATGCAGGCCTGGGGCAGTGGGGCCACTGAGGAGAAAGCACAGATTACTCTCCCCTGTCTCTTCTGTAAAACAAAGGCCTTAAACTTCTAGAAAGAGAGCAACAAAATCTGATGCTTTTAATGCATTAATGAAAATGCAATGGGAGGGGAACAACAGCAACAATAAATCTCTATGCCCCTGAGGGAGGAATAGAAAAACTTGTTGGTCTCAGACCTACAGTTAGGAGTGAGACAAGATCACTTAGAATTACCTAACCCAAAAGACTCAGAAAAACAATGCCAGGTGAACACTGAGACTTAAGCAAAACAACAGAGAATGCCCCAAACTACCCCCACACTTCTTCCCTCACCAGTCTGAAAGCTTTGAGTAACAGTGGACTACTGCTTGAAGGTGAGCAAGAGCATGCAGAGAGACCCTATTGGAGGCATAGAGGGCCTTTTGGGAAGGCCCAAAATTGAAGGTGGAACAGACACTTCCTCTTTCAGAAAAAGCCCTCTAGCAAACCAGCACACATGATGAATAGAAGGTAACACTAGATGATTTGGAAATTATACAAACACATGGAAATTAAACAATATGCTCCTGAATGACCAGTGGGTCAACGAAGAGATAAAATAGGAAATGAAAAAATTTTATTGAAACAAACAGTTGTGACCCAACAGACGCAAACCTATGGGATACAGTCAAGGCAGTACTAACAGTAAAGTTTATAGCTATAAGTGTCTACAAAAACTGTTGATGGGAATGTAAATTAGTACAACCACTATGGAGAACAGCTTGGAAGTTCCTCAAAAAACTAAAAACAGAATTCTATTGGTAGGTATATAACCAAAGGAAAGGAAATCAGTATACTGATAAGAAATCTGCACTCTCATGTTTACTGCAGCACTATTCACAATAGCCAAGATGTGAAGGAAACCTAAGTGGTCAACAACAGATGATTTCATAAAGGAAACTTGGTGCATATACACAATGGAGTACCATGTAGACATAAAAAGAATGAGACCTTGATATTTGCAACTGCATCGATGCAATTGGAGGTTATTATGTTAAGTGAAATAAGCCAAACACAGAAACACACAAAACTTCACATGTTCTCATTTATTTGTGGAAGCTAAAAGTTAAAACAATTGAATTTATGGAGAAAGAGAGTAGAATGATGATTACCAAAGGCTGGGAAGGTTTTGGGTGGGGAGGGAAGTGGCAATAAAGATGGTTAATGAGTGCAAAAATATATTTAAATATAATTAATAATATCTAGTATTTCATAGGACCACATGGTGACTACAGTCAACAATAATTTATTTTCCTTTTTTTTTTTTTTTGAGACGAAGTTTCACTCTTGTCTCCTAGGCTGGAGTGCAATGGCGTGATTGTGGCCCGCTGCAACCTCTGCCTCCCGGGTTCAAGTGATTCTTCTGCCTCAGTGTCCGGAGTAGCTGGGATTACAGGTGCCCGCCTACCATGCCTGGCTAATTTTTGTATTTTTAGTAGAGATGGGGTTTCACCATGTTTGTGAGGCTGGTCAGAAACTCCTGACCTCAGGTGATCCACCCATCTCGGCCTCTCAAAATGCTAGGATTACAGTCATCAGCCACTGCACCCAGCCTATTTTACATTTTAAAATAACCTAACAGTATAATTGGATTGTTTGTAAGACAAAGAAAGGATAAATGGTTGAGGTTATGGATTTTAAAAGTTGTATTGGATTAAAAGGCAAGTTTCAATTATATGCTATCTATAGTTAGTCAATTTTAATTATAAAAACATAGGCTAAAAATAAAAGAGATGAAAAAGGATATACTATGCAAATACTAAGCAAAAGAAAGCTAAAGTAGCTATATTAATATCATCAGAGAAAGGAATATTATGCAGGATAGAGAGGTATATTACATGATGATGAAGAGGTCAATTCTTCAAGGACAATTTAATGTTTATGCACCTAATAGCAAAATTACAAAATGCATAAAATCTGATCAAACTAAAATTAAAGGAAAAATCTAAAATTATTGTTGGATACATCAACACTTTTCTCTCAGCATTTGATAGAACAAGTAGACAGAAAATCTGTAAAGATGTGGAAGACTTGAACAATACTATCAACTAACTTCACCTAACTGACATTTCTAGAACATTCTACTCAATTACAGCAGAATACACAAGTGTACATGTCTATTCCCCCAAAATATTATACTCTGTACTATAAGACAAACATCAATAAATTTAAAATAATTGAAATTATTCAGTGTTCTGACACAGTAACAGAATTAAATTAGTAGTCAATGAGAGAGAACTATCTAGAAAATCACCAAATTCATGAACATTAAGTGACTCACTTTTAAATATTAGGTATTGCATTATTATTGTCAGAAAGAAAATGAGATATTGTGGGACAACAAGCAATATCTCTCCTAGATACAGACATACAAATAGAGTGTTATGCTGACCAAGGGACTCCGTGTTAGGTCATTGAAAGGTTTAAATTTTTGTTACTGACTGACTGTTCATGTCCCTTGAAATTCATATTTTGAATCCCTAACCCACAATATGGTGGTATTTGGAGGTGGAAACTTCAGGAGATAGGTTTATATGAGGTCATGAAGTAGGGCCCTCATGATGTCATTAATATCCTTATAAGAAGATTAAGAAAATCCAGAGGTCATTCTCTCTCCATCATGTGAGGACACAGTGAAAATGCAGCTATCTGCAGCCAGTAAGAGAGCCTTACACAGGAATGTAATTGTCAGGCACCTTGATCTTGGACTTCTCAGTCTCCATAACTGTGAGAAATAAATTTCCATTGTTTAAACCAGCCAGTCTATGATATTTTGTCATAACAGCCTGAACTAACAAATCAGTGCATATTACCAAATTGGAGGGAGTCACCAGCTCAATTTTTTTCCTTCTACCAAATCATTTTTATCCGTTTACCAAGATGCTTGATTTCTTAGGCTTGCCTTGTTCCTTTTGCTCATTGGCTCCTTTTACTAAGGTTTTGACTCAGGTCTATTTATTCACTCTTCTCCTTCCTCCCATACCTCCTTGTGCTCTTTTGGGGGGCAGGAGACTGGGAGAGCAATTAAGGCACCAAATTGACAAAATTGTTAGCAACCCCAAGTTAATAATGCCACCTGGAAAGAATGGTCCCTGCTACCTTTCAGTATCAGAAGTAATAAAACTTCTGCAATAGCAATACCATTAGAATAGTCTAGAAGAGTGGAAATAACTAGTAGAACATACAAAGAAATATGAGCTCTCCATTTCTCTAGTTAGGTTAACAATGCATATGCCATATGATGCATATGTAGGAGACACAATGTCATGTACCAAGCTCAGTTTATCAGTAAGCCTGCAGACTCTGCATGTTTCTTATCTATTCACTAAGCGCCTTGCTATTTGATTTATTACTCTACCCCTGTCCAAACTGCTGTATAGTCCAGCTCAGTAATTTTCATTCTTTTGTTTTTACAAGTGGAGTACTATTTGTACACTTTTATCTTGACTTGATCTCTAAATATCTTTATGGACAAGACATGTTCTTCCTCTGAATGAAACAATCTAATTTAATTATACTGAATCAATAGATTCTATTTTTATTAAGAAAATACGATATGTACAATATTCTTAAATATGCTTTAGTCCATAATTACAACTTTCCATCCCAAATCCTTTAACTAACTTCATTCTTATTACTTAACCTATGATCCAATCTTACTTCAGCATGCTATATTTCCTGTCCAATTAATATTACCTATTTTTTATATTATTTGAGTAATATTTTCTGTTACATGATAAATTCTATAAGGATATGGAAAATCACTCATTTTTTCTCATTTTATCCTCAGTTCTTGACACATTGGCTCAATAAATATTTATTGCATGAGGGAAGAAATGAATTAATGAATGCAGGATATGGATACGTCCCACAGAGGTCTCTCTCTCTCTCTCTCTCTCTCTCTCTCTCTCTCACACACACACACACACACACACATTCAAATGGGAGCCTCAGACTTCTTTGCTAATAGACATGTACCAGCATTTCTCCAGCAGTGTTTGACAGAGTTATCTCATCTTATTCATTAGATATGCCATGCTTATTAGCCTCAGGACATACTTACAAGCTATGCAGCAAAAAGGCCATCCCTGCCATGATAGTTTATTGCCAAACAGAGGGACTAAAATAAAGCAAGCAGCTAGTGCTACACATATACGAACTAATAAACAAACAAAAGGTCTAAACCACTGTGGCATCATTGTAACAGCAGTGTCTTGAAGAAACCCCACTGGTTCTAACTCCTGTCAGAGGCAATGAATGCCTAGAGTGTGTGTATTATAATGGAACTGGAGGAAATGGTGCCAGTTCTTTGAAACTTGTTAACATGCAAATGATAGATGAATCTTCCCAAAGGTGAGCATTGTCAGCACACGTTCTCTGCTTTAGTCAGGGACGTGGCTTTTTGTGCTATCATGCTATAATCACCAAAGTACCATTTTTACCAAAATATCAAATGATCAAAACCATGTATTTTAAAAGGAATTCAGAGTTGTGAGGCCAACAGAGTAGGTAAGTTTCTTCATGTTATACAAAAGCAGGTTCTGATATTCAATGGATTCTTATTTTGGCTTTTCTATGACTTACAGGTAAGGCACTCACAAGAGAATATTTCAATTACTCTCTTGGCCACTCTTGGTCATCATTGTGTGATGACCCATCATACAATCCTATCTACTTCATCATTTTCCTTAGTGCCCATAAAAAGACAAGCTGAAGGTGTAAAGAGAATGCAAGAGAGATCAATAGCCTCTGATGTGTTGGACTCAGCTCAGATTTTCCCATGTAAAAGATCTAATTTTCGGCTGGACTGCGACACCATGCCGAGGTTGGTCTATCTCCAGAGATGGTGATAGAGAGTCACTTTATATTGTGTAAGAAGTGGCAGATTGTGACTTGTCCTCCAAATCTTTTCACTGGCAGGGAGTAGAGAAAATTGTTTTGGCCAAGTATCTGACCATTCTCTTCTGTGAGGTACGACTCCTGCAGTGAGATTGTATCAGTCAAACCTTATAATTCCCATTCTTCTCTTCTGATGTTTGATAGAGAAATAACAGTCATGGAATGTGGGAGAGGGCAGTAGCTAGGAAAGTGAGGGAAAGAGGGTGGTTTAGACATAAAAAGCTCAATTGGTTATGGGTGTAGTGAGAGAAGATATAGCCACATTTTATCTCCTGGTATACCCCAAAGTCAGGAGGTAAAATTCTGCAGAAGTCAGTCCTTCTCTCTCACAGGATGATCCATTCTCTGACAGATACACATATGTACCAGAATTGTCAATGTTTTGGGGGAAGAGAGTAGTGCCATCACAGAGGACTCTTATTCTGCACATAATATAGGCAGACCTGACTTCTTGCTCTTCATGTTTGTTGACATTTTATTAAGAATTTCACTGTAGCAAAGAAACGAATGAATCTGAGCTCTGAGCAGTGACAGCCAATGGGCCATTTATTTCTAGTGTCTGTGTTTTCCCAAGCTCCAGTGGAAACATGGTAATCTTCATACCTGTCTGATATTGGCATCTAGAAAAGAGCTTGATTCTTGCTCAATTTACAGTATATTCAGTCCTTTGAAAGGCTTATTCTAATGCAAGGTCATGCAATAAGTTTGTGTGCAATTGATGGTGAATTTTTATGTCAGCTGAGATTTATGTCAGAATCCAATGCAATTGTTAGAACAAACAACTTTACTTTGATTTCAACACAAATTTTGCACCGAGGTTTATCAAGTGTCTTGAATCTGTTTCAAAAGAGAATTTTCTCAAATTCTTTATCCTCTGGCCATGAATGTGTGAGTTCTTTGCTCAGCCACACATTAATTTGGTTTTTGCCAGTGTTAGGAAAAGTATACAACCCTAATCTATCTGTTCATATCTCGGCCTCCTAGGTTTCTTAAAAATTTTGTTTAATGTTTCCAATGGTAAATACGCCTCTGCTTAGAGACTTCTTTCCTTTTTCTTTTTTTTGTTTTTGTTTTTGTTTTTGTTTTTTGTTAGTTTGTTTGTTTGAGATGGAATCTTACTCTGCCATCCAGGCTGAAGTGCAGTAGTGCGATCTCGGCTCACTGCAGCCTCCGCCTCCTAGGTTCAAGAGATTTTCCTGCCTCAGCCTCCCAAGTAGCAGTGATAACAGGCATGTGCCAACATGACCAGCTAATTTTTGTACTTTTAGTAGAGATGGGGTTTCACCATGTTGGCCAGGCTGGTCTTGAACTCCTAACTTCAGGTGATCCACCTGCCTCGACTTCCCAAAGTGCTGGGATTACAGGCATGAGCCACTGCACCCAGCCCCAAGACAACTTCTTTCATCTCCACTATTTTTCTCTCCTCCAACACAAGTAATCTTGCACCATCCTCTAACTCACATGAAAGTACCCAGCCTAAATGACTGTCATCCTTAAAATACCTTGCTCATCTTTCCTGCATCAGTAGTTTTCTGCCTCTGCCTGCCCCCACCCCGATTCTGCATGTACTGCTTTACCTGTCACTGCTTAAGGGTCTTGGGTTCTATTTATTTTTATTTTCCTTGAACAATACTGCTATTTATATGGCCTTCAACCCTTTTGTATGAGATCCCCCTTCTATGGGATTAGGGCCAGGCAGGGAAATAAAGAAGCTTCCTGGATTGGGAAGATGTGATTGAAAGATGTAGCAACTCTTGCCCATATGCATAGTGCATGAAGCAAGTGATATAGGAGTTAAAAAGAAATTACTTAGGCAGATAGTGAGGGTACGAAAGTCCTTGGTAAGGTTTTCCTTTTAATAAAAAGCAACCCCAAAATCATTTTCTTTTCTGACAAAAAGCAGCCTGTAAAATTGAGCTTCAGACATAGACAAGCAAGCTGGAAGCTTGTACAGGCGAATGCCAGCAGTTGTGCCGATAGGAATACACTACCTGGGACTAGATATGTTCAAAATGGTGGCTCAATCTTCTCTTTTTTGCCAGCCGCGTGCACAGTAAGGCACAGACAAGATGGTGCTGGCCAAGTGGAAAGCCCACTTGTATAATAAGCTTAGGATGGGGTGACCAGCCTTCCCAGTACATTCTATAAATGTCACAACTGGTCGGACCAACCTGCGGGCCCTATGTAAATCAGACACAGCCTCCTGAAGCCTGCCAATAAAATCTGCTGCGGTCTGCCACATTTCCCTTTTCAGACGCCTCTCTTGTGCGCCCGTGAAAGAGCTGCTCTCCTCTCTCCTTTCTTTTACATATTAAACTTCCCGCTCCTTAACTCACACACATGTGTTCATGTCTTCAATCCTCTTGGCACTAGATGATGAGCCCTGGGTATTTACCCCAGACAGTGCTGCCACTTCACAAGGAAACAGATGTTAAAGCCCTTCTCAGAGAATTTTCCAAGAGTAAAGCTGGTGATGGATAGCCAAACATTAATCAGCGAAAAGGAGTTTGACCTATAGAGCCAAGGAGAAGTTGGACAAAGAACGTGAAAAGGACAACATGCAAATCCAGTCCAGTGAATGGGAGCTCAATGAGAATCTTCAAAGGACCACAGTATGCTGTACAATTTTTTTTATAAACATCTAGAAGGGTATTTTCATGGATTGATTTTTATGGATTTTTATAAATATTTTTCATTGGTTAATGGAAGCCATCCATAAAATGAATAATATTTAATCTATTCTTTCCACCTCAGTGGAATGTTAGATAAATAAAATCACCATTGACTGGTGAGTTTAAGGTGGATCTGTAAACATTTTTCAAAAAGAAGAAGAAAAAAAAGTCATAGTTTATTTTTTTCAGAAGCCTACGGTGAAGCCTATGGGCATATGGGAATCAGAAAACATAACTAAATAAAATTTTCTCTATGATATCTAATCTCTCCTTTACAATTCTCTCTCTCTGAACTTCCCTTTGAATGTGATTGTGATTGGATTTGCTGTTTACAGCTTCTGTGTCCTACAGGCCTGGAGATCTGGGAGCAAAACAGAAAGTACCAGACAACTGAGAGAGAGAGTGCTAATAATAAAGTACAAAGTGAGAGGTAACTACTGAAAACGTGGAGAATAGCTGAAATCTTGCACCCAGTGGTTCTTTGCCAAACTTTTCTTATAGGCTTCTTTGGTCACCCTAAAAGTCAGGGTAGGGAAGGCTTATTGCTTCTTATGGTATAGGTGGGCCACATCCAGGCCTCTGCATAGTTTCAATATGTCATCTTTTCAGCAGGGACCTTTTCACACAATTTTGAAGGTCTGTCTAATGATTCATCAAATGCTTTGCTGCATTCCAAAGCACTCTCATTTGAGGTCAGGGAGAACACTAGCCCTTTTTCAGAAGAGCAGAACCAGATTGGTTTGTCCTCTGGCAGCTATTAAGATCTGTGGAGTGACCCACCAGGCAACACTGGAAGGGACTCCCTCCCACCTGCTCTCTCCCAGGGAGATTCTGGGATCACAGAAGGCTTCTGGCTGAGTGCACACTTGATCCTTAGCCCTGAACAGGGACTATGCCAGATGTCATTTTCTTCTATACAGGGACCTATTCATTTAAGCAGCAGCCATGAAATCTAAAGATTTTTTTAAAAACTATTTTCATATCCAATATTGAATATCTACTTTAATTAAAATGGATATTTATTTAAATTATTTAAAGAAGGTAGCTCTTTGATCATGAGTGCTCATTTATGAAGACTGAAGACAGCAGAACTCGGCCTCCTCAAGTCCTAATTAAAAGTGAAAGCCTGAATTAGCATGTAACTACTTGCTATGTTTGTCACATCACTGGTAAAAGTAGTTTTGACGTTCTTATTTTTTCTTACTTGAGATTTCTCCCTCACAAGCAAAGCCTTAGTCCATTTGGGCTGCTCTAACAAAATACCATAAACTGGGAGGCTTATAAACAAGAGAAATTTATTTCTCAGTTCTGGAAACTAGGAACTAACTCTAAGATTGAGTTGCCAGCAGATTGAGTGTCTGGCACGAGCCCACTTCCTAGTTCACAAAATCATAGGAAGCAGCAAACAAGCTCCCCTGGGTCTATTTTATAATGGCACTAATACCATACCTGAGGGCTCTGCCCTCATGACCTAATCACATTCTAAAGGTCCCACCAGTTGACAAAAAGAATCAAATGCTCTAAAATATTTGAAGAGATTTTACCCTGAGCCAAATATGAGTGACCAAATGGCCTGTGACACAGCCCTCAAGGGATCCTGAGAACATGTGCCCAAAGTGGTCAGAGCACAGCCTAGTGTTAGGGAGCACTATTAGTTAGTGCTAATAGTTAGCAATAATAGTTAGAGCACATTTTAGGGAGATATGACCTATCAATTAAATCCATGTAAGATTTACATTGGTTTGATGTGAAAGGGCAAGACAACTCAAAGCAGGGGGCTTCCAGGTAATAGGTAGATGTAAAAATCTTCTTATTGGCAATTGGTTGAAAAACTTATTATCAATAGAAAGGACTGTATGGGTTATGATATGGGTTGTAGAGA